>NC_133537.1:119478665-120728665 GCF_048544455.1 Silene latifolia
GAGCAGCTGGGAATTAAAAAAAAAAAAATTTTTTTTTGTTTTTTTTTTTTATTTTGCCGTGACTGAAAAAAAAAATACTTGTTTGTTTTGACCAATTAGTTATTGTGAAACGGTTCACAATTTAAAGATATCATATTATTTTAAAGCAGTTTAAAATTTTGACGGATTGAATTCATATTACAAGTTTAATATGAATTAAGATTGAAATTAATGTGATTAATTGAGGAATTGTCACTTAATTTGATTTAAATAGGTGGTTTGGATAAATTAATCAACATAATTAAGGAATTGTGTCATGTATGTTTAATTTATTTTTAGTTGATGCATTTTAATTTTTGTTGAATGAATCGATTGAATGAATTTAATTTACGTATTTTTTTTGCAATCGGTTGTAATTTGTAATACTTAGTGTGGCCTTAGTCAAATTATGTTTTCGTAATGAAGGAAACATGATTTTTTATGTAATTATGAGATCTCGAATCTCCTTTACTTTTCTTTAGTTTTTTTTTTTGGGTTTTGAAATTAGAATGTAATAAATAGGTTTATTATGTAAATTTTATTTATTGTAATTTTCAAAAGAAGACTAAAGATGGAGATTGGAGCTCACTCCCACTACATGGATCAAGATGGAACATCAAGACAAGCTTCTCGGGTCCAAGGATGGATTTCAAACTTGTATTTATTGTTCATTTTGATAGGATAGGCCACACTAGGACTTTTACTGTTTTTACGTTTTCTTTCTTATTGCTTTTCATTCACATGTTAGTTTATGCATCATATTCCGCCTAAAACCAAACCACCTACTACTAAAATGCATGAAAATTTACTCATATAGGTTGTATGTTAGTTTTCATGGACATACAGATGTCACACACTTTTTAAGCCATCACCTTAGTTTATTCATTCTCGCATGCTAGATATTAGTTCACTTAAAATGAATTAAAATAAAGTTGATGGGATCTTCCTCTAAAAACGAAAATTGAGATTAGTCTTTATAAGGGCAAACAACTATGAATCCCTTCTTCGTCGGTAGGCATAATATGACCCCTTCTACGTTGGGTAAGTAGTTGTGTTGACTTAGTTTACCTCAACATCATAGTCCGAAGAGTTTCTCGTGATTATGATGGACTAAAGATAGAATTTACAGAAATTTATCGACCAAGAATTCTAACGGTAGAATTAGCTAAAAGGTTAGCTTATCAATTTACAGAGAATTGAGTCTTGGGATCATTTATATAATTCTTGAGGGAGGTCAATTGTATAAATGTTTTGAGTCTTCGCGTTATGACAATAGTTCATTAGACTTAAAAATATAAACGATGCACATGCTTAATATTTTATTCTTCTTCTCGCAGTGTAGAACACGTTTATTTTCATAATACTATTACAACGAAATGGCTGGAAATAACGCAATCCCAATGCCTAGTGCCACACTTGGACGCGAGTCCTGGCTGAAAGCTTTCATGGACCACATGAATCGGTCCACGCGATCGAAGAATGATGGGTCCAACTTTATGGACGGGAGGCGGCACTACGGAATCTTTGCCATGCCATTGCTGACGGTAAGCTCAAGTACTTAACTGAGCCAATACCGGTTAACCCAGGCCCCAATGCAGGAGTCAACGAGTCACTCGCTTATAGTAACTTCGTTATGGAAGCGGGTGCGATAAAGAACGTACTCATCTTTGCAATGGAAACCAATTTGCAGAGACGCTTCATTGCTCAGGGTGCAAACAAGATTTTCACCATGCTCACTAACGAGTTCTCAAAGGCACCGAGAATCGTTACATTTGAGCATACCTGTCGCTTCTTTGATGCGAAACTCCAGAAGGGCCAGCCGGTTAGCCCACACATTCTTCACATGATTGAGAATGTCGAGAAGCTGGAGGCTCTTGATTGCAAAATCAGTGAGAGCATTGTCATTGACCGAATGCTTCATTCTCTTCATGATGGTTTTGCTCTTTTCAGGGCGAACTACTACATGAATGACTTGAAAAAGAGTCCTCATGAGCTACACTCCCTTCTCGTACAGACCGAGAAGGATATGAAATTGAGTGGGAGCATGAAGCAGGATGTTCTCATGATTTTAAACAAGGGTAACGGTAAGGGCAAGGCTCATGGCGACCTAGCTGTAGGTAAGCCAAAGTTTAAGAAGCCTGGAAACGGTAAGAGTGCGCCTGGTGAGACTAGTAGCTCACAGGGTAAGGCAAAGAGCAAGGGCGGTGACATAGAGTGCCACCATTGTCATAAGACTGGACATTGGAAGAGGAACTGTCCCGTCTACCGTGAGGACATCAAAGCAGGCCGCGTCGTTCCTGTTGGTATGTCATCTTATATTCATATGATTGAGATTAACCATGCAAGTTTCGGAACTTGGGTACTAGATACTGGTTGTGGTTCTCATCTGTGTAATCATTTGCAGGGCCTAAAGAACATCATACCTCTCGAAAAAGGTGATGTGGACCTGCGAGTCGGGAATGGAGCACGAGTTCTTCTTGTTTGAAGGAACATATGTAATCCAACTCCTAGTGGTTTTGAGTTATTTTTAAATAACTGTTACTATATACCCAGTTTGTCTAAGAACATTATTTTATTTCCGTACTTGCTAAAGACGGTTTTGCATTTTCAATAAAGGATAATATTTGTATTTTCTCTTTCAATGAAATGATTTATGGCAAAGCAGTTTCCATGAATGGAATTTACATCTTAGACCAAACCACGGAAGTATTACACGTGAATAATAAGAAAATAAAGGTTGGTGACAAAGATCAAACCTATCTATGGCATTGTCGAATGGGACACATAAATGAGAAACGCGTGAAGAAACTCGTCGATAATGGGACTATTCCCGCATTCGATTTTTCTACATATGGCACGTGTGAATCATGTCTCATTGGCAAGATGACTCGAATTTCCTTCAAAGGTGTTGGAATGCGCGCTAGTGACCTATTAGGACTCATACATACTGATGTTTGTGGACCTATGTCAATTACCGCTAGAGATGGCTATATATATTTTATCACTTTCACGGACGATTTAAGTAGATACGGATATGTCTACTTAATGAAGCATAAAAGTGAGTCCTTTGGGAAATTCAAGGAATACCGAACAGTGCAGAACCAACTGGGTAGAAAGGTTAAAGCACTCCGTTCAGATCGAGGTGGCGAATATCTTTCAAATGAGTTTGATCAACACCTGAAAGACTGTGGAATCATTTTGCAGTTAACTCCACCTGGAACACCTTAATTGAATGGTGTGTCCGAACGGAGAAATCGAACCTTACTTGATATGGTTCGATCCATGATGAGTCACACCGTAGTGCCTGATTCATTATGGGGTTTTGCTCTTTTGTCAGCTGCTCTTATACTTAACCGAAGTCCGTCTAAAAGTCGACAAGACGCCATATGAAATGTGGAAGGGAACGGTCCCTAACTTGTCCTTTATTCGGGTTTGGGGCTGCGAGGCTTATGTCAAGTGGAGACACGAGGATAAGCTCGGCCCGCGATCGGTCAAGACATACTTTATAGGTTATCCAAAAGGAACATTTGGTCATGACTTCTATTCGCCTACCGAACATCGAGTTTTTGTTGCGGTTAGTGCGACGTTCTTAGAGAAAGAATTTCTCGAGAACAAGACGAGTAATAGAACCTTCGAGCTGTCGGAGATTCCAGAACCAACGACCGAGGAACGGATGGAGGAAGTTGTTCCTCCAAATGATGATACGGTTAATATTCCTGAGGAACCTAGAAGGTCGGGTAGAGTCTCTCATCCTCCGGACAGATACATTGGTATGGTCGAGGAGAATGACGTTTTACTCCTAGAGAGTAATTAACCCGCTACCTATAAAGGTGATATGGCCTGTTCCGACTCAAAGCTATGGCTCGAAGCCATGCAATCCGAGATGGACTCCATGTATGAGAATGACGTATGGGATCTAGTTGATTTAACTAATAAGGTAAAACCTCTACAGTGCAAATGGCTTTACAAAATAAAGTGTTCTGTAGACGCGCAACCAGATACCTATAAGGCACGACTTGTGGCAAAAGGTTTCACTCAAGTGCACGGATTGCATTATGATGAGATTTTTGCACCTGTAGTCATGCTACGTTCCATTCGGATAATCTTAGCGATTGCCGCATTTCATGATTATGAAATTTGGCAAATGGATGTGAAAACCGCCTTCTTAAACGGTTATTTGGAGGAAGAGTTGTACATGGTGCAACCCAAAGGTTTCATAGATCCTGAACATCCTAAGAAAGTATGCAAGCTTAAGCGTTCCATTTATGGACTTAGGCAAGCTTCTCAGAGTTGGAATCATCGTTTCGACCAGGTGATAAAAGAGTATGGTTTCACTCGATCGGTCGAAGAACCATGCTTATATATCAAGTCGAGTGGGAGCAAGATTGTATTCTTGATATTGTATGTTGATGACATACTCTTGATTGGGAATGACATTCCTCTCCTATCTTCGGTTAAAGAATGGTTGAAGAACCATTTCCAGATGAAAGATCTGGGTGAGGCACAACGCATTTTGGGAATCCGTATCTACCGAGATAAATCACGACGGACGTTATCACTTAGTCAGGAGTCTTATTTGGATAAGATTCTTAAGAAGTTCAGCATGACCAACTCCAAGAAGGGGAACCTTCCAATGACGGCGGGATGCGGTTGAGCAAGTCTCGATCACCACGACGCCTTTGAAGGGATTGAGTGCATGAGTCGTGTTCCTTATGCATCTGCAATAGGATCGATCATGTATGCCATGATATGCACACGTCCAGACGTGGCATATGCATTGAGTATGACGAGTCGGTACCAAAAGACTCCAGGTGAAACACACTGGATAGCTGTTAAAAACATCCTCAAGTACCTACTGAGGACTAAGGATTGGCTATTGACTTATAGAGGCGATACTAAGCTATGCGTAATCGGTTACGCAGATGCTAGCTTCCAAACGGATCGAGATGATTCAAAATCTCAGTCCGGGTTCGTCTTCACTCTTAATGGTGCTGCGGTCAGCTGGAAGAGTTCCAAACAGAGTGTTGTAGCAGATTCTACTCTGAATCGAGTACTATGCCGCTTCGGGAGGCAGCAAAGGAAGCGATATGGATGCGTCAATTCTTACAAGGACTTACGGTAGTTCCTAGTTCGAATGACCCGATCACCATCTATTGTGACAATAGAGGTGCCATCTTCTAGGCTAAGGAGCCAAAGTCTAGCAACAAATCTAGACATGTACATCGGAAAGCTCACCTGATCCATGATTACGTGGAGCAAGAGGAGATAGTGATAGACAAGATTGCGACGGATGATAACATCGCGCATCCTCTCACTAAACCGTTGAATTATGATAAGCATGTAGGGCATGTTAATTCCATGGGAATTAAACGCGTTCCTGAGTTGTAGTACTTGATTATGGATTTGATACATTATCTTTTTCATATACTATTTATAACTTCATCGTTTTATTATAATATTTTGTTTTTCATGTGGATTTGTCTTGACAACATTGAACGCATACAAAGTGAACTGAATTACATTATATTTGTTTTGGTCCGTAATCGCCAATGTGAGCTGATAACTCCGGCTATTATATTGTGCAGTCGATTGATGGTGGGTTCAACTAGCCATAAGTCAAACGGTTGACTGATCGATCACAAATGCGAGATTATAACGATACCTCGTAGGACAACTTTTTGTGACAACGTAATGGAGTCCTAAATGTTCAAAAACATTCGGTGCCAGGTCGTGGATAGGACATCCATTGTGTTCCTAGAGTCGATTCTTTTGACTATCGACTGTCTCTTGAGATTAAGGCAGTTTTTGGGTGACTTTGGTTTCTTTCTCACGTCTGCCCATGTAGAATCGAGGCTAAGTAGATTTTTCGGGTCATTTCATCTTGTGCTTACATCTGCGGGATTCGAGTTGAGGAAAATATCCAACCCTTATCAGGTATAGTTATTTCCCAGGGCCACTCGAGGAGTTGTAACTGAAATGCATGGCCATGCTCGAATGTTGATTCGTTTATCAGTTAAGTTACTCTCTAGTCGGGAAAACCACTCTTGATATTGATCGCTTGTAAAATACGACCTTAGTGAATACGGATTTGCAAATTGTTTTACATTGAGTGAGAGAAATTTTAGGATATGAGAATCGGTTATCTCACATACACTTGTGAGGACAAGTGGGAGTTTGTTGGAGCTTGTGTCCTCCACAAATAAGTGTGATAACATTTGTAAATCTCTTACAGGTTCACAAGGGTATACTTCGTATTTTAATCAGTTGATTAACGATTATCTAATAACGGTTGGCTTGCTAGAAAGTTTGACGTTATTATCATACAGATGGCGGTGATCAACTGGTCCCTAAAGGTCACACCTATAGGATGTGTTTGAGAGATGTGGTTATAGAAATATGATCACATTGATGCCTAATATGACTAAACAGTTAGTCAATGTGTTGATGAGACAATTATTTAATGAAGATTAAATAATATTAGTTGAGACGAATTAACTGTCAATTCGTAAATTGAATATAATAAGTTATATTTAATTAAATGTATGTAATGTTAGCTTGGACGAATTAATCTGTTAATTCGTAATTAAATGTAATCGGTTATATTTAATATCAACAAGATGAATGTGTCATAGTGGTAATAGTGAGGGTACACAAACCAAGAGGTCATGGGTTCAATCCTCACTAGATGACAATTTAACACATTTTATACATTTTTGGAATAACCAAAATAAGGAAATAATACTCCTTATTTCGGTAATTGGGCCGAAATTAGAGGATGGAAAAAATCTACCCTAACACACAGTTTAAGAGGGAGATGGGTGAATTATTTCTAACCTAATTTTTCTACTCATTCTCTGGCCTCCTCTCATAAAAAAAAACACAAAACAACCTAAATTTTACAGAAAATTTGGATCGATTCTAGCATAATCAAAGGGCATATCTCATATCGTCTTGGGTGCAACTAATAGGCGAATATCAACTTTGATATTGTTCTTAGGCCGTTTTTGCTAGGACCGAAGGTTATCTCTTAATCCTTTAATTTTGTTTATGTAATTTTATTTTATGACTAGTGATCATCTTCATAAATTTGTTATAATCCTTAATAATAAGGGAAGTATACAGACTATTTCCCACAACATTAACAGTTCAAAGGTGTTACTAAGCATCACTAACCATGCTAAACATCAAACATACAATTATGTAACCATTAAACAATTTTAATTTTCGAAAAGTTCCTGTAACAGTGCTACTCGATCGAGTATGTAGTGGTACTCGATCGAGTGCCCGCTACTCGATTGAGTGTCTTGGCTACTCGATCGAGTAGCCCTGAGATCAGAATGCTTCATTTCTTTTATACCTGTAGCTAATCGACCGAGTATGAGGTACTCTGTCGAGTACCTATAGGTCAAATTCATGGAAAACTCTGTCATAACCCGCATATATATATATATATATATATATATATATATACATAATCGTCACATAACTTGAGTCGGGATGACCTCCCGACTCACAAAACCCTGCAATCAAACCAAGCTAATAAAATCGGCCTTATGGCCAAGCATATAAATCCGAAAATAAAGGTTCTAACAACCAACAACTACCAACATCCAATACCAACGATCATAAACAAGGATAAAGAAATAGGAGTATCACTCCTGCTACTGCTGCTGCTCCTCCTCCTCCATCATCTCATCGCCACCACCATCGCCTCCTGATGTGCCCGCTCCAGATGACCCAATCCCCGCATCAACCCCCGCTCCAGCTCCAGGACCTACGTACCATGGGGTCAAGCCACCATAATCAAAGGACTGAGGCGTCCCCCAAGCTGACTGATCCACCCCGTAAGAGTGGAAAACCCCACTATAGTCCCCAACTCCACTCCACCATATCGGATGCGGCCCCTCTGTCCCAATCCCCTGAGTGTACGCCATCTCGTGCATATTCCTGAGTGTCAAGGTAGATGACACTCTCTCTGCCAAGTAACTCGATCACGTCTCCGGGGTGTCAAGGTAGAGGTAGCACGGAAAAGGGTGCTGTTGTGGTGGTGCTACTGGCCGTGGTCTAGTCTCAGCTGCCCTCTCTCTCACTCGACGGGGTCCTCTCCCCAACCTGGGCCTATCCTCCGCTACCGCCGCGTTCTCCCCCTTCTTTGGCTCGGGCATCACCTCGAGAATCGTGTCATCAATGAGGTAGGTCTGCAACTGGCGGGGCACGTCGTTATCCTCCTCCTCCTCGTCAGAGTCAACAGCTGTCACCACCGGCTCTAACGGCTCGGTCGATGGAAGGTGCTCAGGAGCCGGGATCCCCATCCAACTCATCCCCCACACTCTCCAGGCTAGGCTACCGTCAGCCAAAGTTCTCAACCATTTCAGGTCGAGATAGTAGTCACGGTCCATCGTAGGCACCGGTGTAGCCAGAGGCACATACTCCGAAGAAGCCTCAAAGGAGGTTAGCTTTTCAGCTAACCGAGTGGCGATAGCGCCACAACTCAGGTACCGGGAAGTGGCAGTAGCCATCAAATCAAGGCTAGCGCAGACGATGGCAGGAGCATTGAAGACCACCTTCCTGGCCCGCTCCGGGTTCAAGTAAGACATCAGAAGCAACACCTCATGATCTAAAGGAGGTTCGAGAGAGAACAAAGAAAGATCCTCAATGTAACATGCTGAACATCATTAATCAGCATGTTGCTTGAGGTGGGATCTGGTTTCCCGGTAAGACAAGGCATTAGGCGGCAGACACCGCACTCAGCAGGAATATCAGTGATAGAATCCTTGGGAGGCTTGGCCAACCCAAGGTGAGAAGCGAAAAGGTCCATAGTAAGCAAGAAACTGGTGTTCATCAACCGAAACTCAACGATGGGGGCAAAATTTGGGTCATAACTAAAGGAGCTCATAAACTCCAAAGTAAGGAAAGGGTAGGAATGTTTCCTCAGCCGATACAACCCCGTAAAACCCAAAGTCTCAAATATGTGACGGACATCCGTCTCTATTCCCAAATCCTCCAAAAGTGTGGTATCTACACACCTCGTTGGCCTCATTTTGCGTTTTTGCAAAACCACAAAACGCTCTCTCTGTTTAAAATCTACAAACACTACAGATGGGTACTCCGGTACCGCGGGTACCACGGGTCCACTCCTTCCCAGTCTCGTCTCGGTGAAGCCCCTCCCCCTTTTGCTTTGTCGAGTCCCTATGTTCAGTCTCGGCATCTGTTTCAGCATATAACTTAAACCAAACTTGTATAGACATGTAAAGCACATAATTCATACAATTGAACTTTGAATGCCAAGCTAGGTACACATGTCACCAACAAGTTCCCAATTTGATGTATATATATAATTCTGTTTATAGCAACTCATATCCGATAGTTGTGAAAGGTTTAGCATGATATACATGGTTTACTCAACCAATTCTAACATCCTAGCATGATTCAAATGCTATTCTACCTACATGCTTAAAGACATGTGATGAATTCATACATACTCATAGAAAGGTAATTTAAAACATATCATCCTTAACCTTCAATATTAGACACAAACAATTCAATTAGTTTTGTCAGACGGTCTCTACAGCTGTAACAATTTTGACATATTCACCATCAATTAACATCATCATTATCATATTAAAGCTTGATTCTTGCATATATATTCATATCCAGCATTAAATTTCAAATATAGAAAACGAATTTCAATTTGGGGCACTTTTAAAACGGAGTTTTAAGGCAACTTTTAAGGTGAAAATCACTAAAATTCATCCTTCAACATGATATGTACCATATATAGTGTTCAATTTCATCATATAACATGTAAAAACAACCCAAAATCAGTTTTGATTTTTGCAAACCCTAGAAAATCCGTCCCGAATTTCGTGATTTCTAATCTATTTTACAGCAATTAATCACCAACATTCAAGAAAAGGGAACATGTGAATCATATTACAATAATTAAAAGCAATGATTTGCCCATATGAATCGAAATTTCAGATTATACAATCATCCCAACAATTTAAAGGCATAAAAACATGTAAATAGGGAAGAAATCATACCTTGATTAAGTAGGAAAGTAAAAGAATGCAAACAAATAAGAAGAAACAACCCAAATCCGTCACCACACTACCAAGTTATGAGAGCTTATGAGGGTTTTGAGAGCTTAGGTTTCAAAATCAAGAAGAAAGAATGAGAAGAATAGGAAGAATTAGGGGTTTTAAGAAACCCGTAAGAATCACTGTACAGTAACCTACTCGATCGAGTGTCTAAGGTACTCGATCGAGTGCCCTCTACTCGATCGAGTAGGCACTATTTCGTCGAGTATCTGCATAAAATTTCCACATCCCGACGCCATAGCTTCCTAACGAGATCGAGTGAGGTCTACTCGGTCTAGTAAGCACTCGCACTGGGTCAAATATAGTTAAGTACTCGGTCAAAAATACGAAGTAAATTGAAGATTCCTGCAAAAACAACATCGCGTGTCGATTCCAAACTAAGTTCGGAATTCGGCACTAATTATCACACTCGTTCACGCATTACCATTATTACTCAAGCATACCATATCGTCTCAACAAATAAGTTTTATATCATATTACGCTACAACGAATTATCCCATTCGGTTTACCTGCTACCGAGTCATTCATAAGCATAATCACGTCATCATACCATACTTAACCTTATCTTACCACATTACTACTAAGCTCGAGTTCATATCGACATGAAACATACAATTAACATTAATTCATTCTTTCATATGTCATATATATGCATACTCTTCATAACAAATTAATGCCTATCATGTTCCAAATTCAATCATAAGCAAATCATCTTACATAAATCGATTGTCACGCAGCGAAAAATTTCAACCAATAAACAAGGCATATACGCATTCCTATATGCTATGTCTCATATTATAACTCAACACTTCTTTAACTATCATCTTTATAGCTACAGTAGGAATTATAAACTCATATACGATTACCGTTATTAACAACCTGAAGCAACATTAACGTGGTCACCTTCATATCACGGCATACACTTTCACATTTTCTCGCATTTCTATCGAATAAACTCTTGTCACGTTTCTCATAGTCATCGTATAAGCTCACTAATCATGCCAAAACTTCACTATACACCATCCTAACGCAACTAATATACCCATCTCTACGTTAGCAAAGACTCAACCACAAATAACTCCGACACAACTAACATATACATCACATATATATACACACGGACTCCACATTCCCATACCCTGTGACTGGCTTAAGTATCATGGGGCCAAGATTTTGAAATGAGGGCGCCTACTCACCCAAAACCTAGCATCAGCTGGGGCTCCCATTATACATACACCAGGTTCATTTTATTAGACTCACTATGTAACACCCCGTATTTTATTAAGTTGGATAAAATTCTTTTAATTGCTATTTTGAATTTAATTACATCATTTAACGATTTATATATATATGCTTAGCTAATTAATTAATTTCATCATAATTGGATACGTTAATTTTAATAATCATTAATAAGTTTATTTAAAGTTAGTTCGAGTTTATTGAAGTTAGTTCGAGTTTATTTATTTAATAATTTCCGTTTCTTTACGAGTCCTTATGAAAGTTGTTTTAAGTGAACCCGAGATGGATTTTGGGAACAAAACCGTCCAATTAGCTATTTTGAGCTTATTTCACTAAATTAGCAATTTTTATTAATATCCGTTAGTTTTGTAAAAATCGCTAATAATTCCGATTCAAGCCGATATTGTATTATTTTTAGTTAGTAAAAATTTGAGTTTATTTATTTTCACTCATTAAATTTATTTATTATTGATTCCGTTTTATTACTGAGACTTTTTCTAAAACCGATTTTATTAACTCGAGACGGTTTTAAAAACTAGCGAAATTACTTAACGATGAAGAAAGATACGTATAATAAATAGCTAGCAAGCAAGCACGTCACTCATTTCTACGTTGTTCCTCCATCTTCTTTCTTCTTCTTTCGTTCTTCTTCTTTTTTTTCCCCCTTTACAATTTCGCGTCTATAAACCCGTCCCGACGCTTCGTTTCTCAACCGTTTTCAACTATTTTTGTTCCATAGCGCTCCTCTCGTCGTTCCCGTCATTCCGATGTAAGTAACATTCATTTTCGTCATATATTTTTACAAACCCAATTTATACTTTCAGCTTTATTTATTATAAGACGGTTGTAGATGCTGAGATAGGCGGTCTTGTAGAAGATTTGTTAGTCATAAATGATTAGTTCAATCGGAAAAAGGTAACAATGATAGGTTACTCGATATTACTTATAAAATATGTTTATTTCGAATCTTTGGTTAGTCTGTTTTATAGTTGAGACGGTGTATAATTATATATTGGGATCATTATGGATGTTAATTAGTCCGTTGTATAGTTGAGGCGGTGTATCCGATATGTGGAGATGATTGAGACGGTGTATCTTGACTGTAGGGATCATTTGGGATGCTAGCTAGTAAGTGGTATATTTAAGACGGTGTATGCTGACATGTATTGATTGTTTTGGGATGCTATTTGGGATAAAGATGATTGTGTTAGAATAATAAAAGGAATTACGGATGGTTGCCATGTTAGGTGTAACTAATTTATAAATGGAAGAGGAGGTGGGATATGTGAGACGAAAGAGATCATGATGGATATATAAAGCTTTATACGTTGAATTGCAGAGAGATATTCATAGCCCTTGTACCGTCAGTTGATTAATGGCTTTGAGGTTCAGATTTGGACTATGGATTTGGGGTATTGTATATTAATTTGTGTTCCTGGCTGTAGCTTGGCAGTGGCCTGGCCGTGGCCTAGGTAGTGGCCTAGCTAAGTCACGAGTTTGAGGCCATGTGTAGTTGGTGGTTAGGCCGACTTTGAGGTTGTCATAATAACTTTTGAGCCATGTCTATAATTTGTTTTGACGCTAGTTTGGTTTATTTAAAATATAATTAAATTAATTTCCGTCTCATTTTTTTATATAAAGATAATTCGTTAATATCGTCCTTTCACATAATTATTTTAGGTGCCTCATATGTGGTTGAAGATGAAGAGTAATTTTGGGTTTTAGAAGCTTTCTCAAGTTATTACTTGTCTCTTTGCTAGCGTAAGGTAACTATTCCGAGTTACTCGACGAATTAATGTCACATTAGTAGTTGATGTTGTGTTTGGTGTTTGTTAAGTGTTTAGGTGATTGATAACGTGTTACTTTCGTTTTTCACATGATAGAAATTGGAAATAGCATGAGAATGACATTGTGATACATTTTGTAATTTGGGCCAAAGTAGGCCAAGACTCTGAACTGGGCCAGATTGACCGAACGAGTTTGGTCAAACTAGGTTTAAACCGGTCAGCCTCGATTTGACCGATGACCCGTCGCGGGACTCGGGTCGAGGGTTTGTCTTTGAGGTGAGATTGGATGTTTTACGTTGATGCCTTAATATTTGTGACTATCATTTCACATGTTGGTTGTTGGATGAATTGGTTGCCTTATACTTGAGTCTTCTTGTCTTGTTGCCATTTTAGCTTGTTCTCATGAATTATGAGATTAACGGTTAGCTGGAATTTGGGTTATTATTGATATTGGAGATATTGTTGGATTGTCAGCTGAATATGCTCTTGCGTAGCCTTTCATATACTAGGGTGTGTATGATCTTTTGTGTGTACAAGTTTGGACTCTTTGCCCCTTTTATGGTTAATTGGGTGTCCTACTTGTCTTGTGTGGTGTGGGCTAAAGTATTCAAGTTGGGACTAGGTCCTAGGTGAGTATTTCGGCCTTCGTCATAGATAGGCCATTATAGTCTTTGACGAGTATATGTTTGCGGCTTAATAGCCTTTGTGTTCCTGGCTTGGTGGGTTTATATCCAAGCTGGGGCATGACCTTTCTGCCTATTTTGTGAGGAGATGGTCAGCTTAAGTACTAGCCAACCCTTTGGTGGACTCCTTAGGGTACTCATGTGGTTTTATCATGAGTCTTGGGTGCGGTGGTTTTATCCGCATTTCTCTAGGTCTGTGATCTAGGATTAGGGTTGAGTCGTGTTTTGGCCATGTTTTATTCATATTAACCTCTGAGCCAAAATACTAGCTTCCCTACCTCGTGGTATAGACTCGAGTTACAAAGTGACTATTGACTGTACTAGTAACTTATGCATGTCTCTAGATATATTGTCCTTTCTTGTTTGATGATTCTATGAATCATAGAAGGTGAGATGCAAGCCGGCTATGGTTGATAGAGTTTGGATTCCTGGATGTTATGTGATTCACATGATAGTGTAGTATGAGTCGGTCTAGTATTCGCATGCTAGGACTATGTATGTGTTTTTATATTGTTGTTCACATGATAAGCACGATTGTCTAGCATCTATATGCTAAGGCTATGTGTTATTCATATTCATATTCTTATGTTTACATGTTATATTAATTATGACATTTCGTGGCTGGGAGAACTCGGAATTACTCCCCATTTGTTGTGGCTTTCGTATTTGTATAAAATGCGAATGACAGGTAGGTGATGCATATATGGGGTACATGGACGAGCTAGCGAGCAAAGTAACCTTGGGACCTAGATTGGCTTTATTTTATTGTGACCCTTAAACACTTTTTATGTCACATACATTTTAGGGACATATGTCTCCCTTTTTACATTTGGTTGTATAAGTTTGCTATTCGCGAGTTTAGCAATGGTTATGTTGCGAAACTTCTATTTAGACCTTGTATGTTTTGACACCTTCCAATTTGGATATCTTTATAACAGGTTCAGGTTTTTTTTAAAAATTACAGGTTTTTACCCAAATGAACCTATTACAAACATATCCATGCTGTTTTATTCTAGAATTACGTGTTTACTTTTCCGCGATAATTGAGGGTGTCACACACTACGTTCATTATTTTCATTGGTTACAGGTTCCAAAATCGTCGCTCTGATACCACTTTGTAACACCCCCATATCCAGATTAGCCTTAACTAGGCCTTCCTTAGCATATAAGGGCATTACCATCTCGGTTGCCCGAGGACAGTAATACTCAAATGTCGATAAAATAACTATTATGTTATATTACAAGTGATTTAAAACCAACTGACGATATAAAAGATACAACTCAAAGGCTACTCGCTATAACTATCAAATCTCGTGAAGACTCATCCCTGCCCGGACTCCAGCTATCAACGATATCAACACCTGCTAAGACAAACTACTCACCATAAGGGATCACGGCAGACACATAAAACAACAAGACAACCACACAAGGTCAGTACTGAGATAAGACACAACAATGCCAACAACATCTAACAATACAATACAACACAATCAGTCACACACACAATCACGCCCACTCCAATAAATCTCCGTCACCGATCGTCCCACAGGACCAGCCGCCGATGGGGGACGCAGCCGTTCCCACCTAAGCCCCGCTCATCATACCGAGCGATAACCCTGTCCCATTAATGTGCACATCCCCTCCCGTGGCGGGTTCCACGGAGGGCGAAACTAGGGCGTGAAGCCACTCCCGCAAGTGACTCCACTCAGCCGAGAACGCATCTCGAGAACCAGAGACAAACAATCACAAACTGCTGAAATACAACAACAACCAACAACCGTATATATGCTGCCACACAAACACAACCACAACACAACAACAACAACACAACGATCGACACACTAGACTATCTACAGAAACTGAGTAAGCGAACCTACCTTTAAGCAACCGCAACCAATCCATGCCAACATACGACATATCCAGCAATCAAGCAATGCCTATAACCATAACACAATCATCTATTACTATCAAGCAAACCCTAACTGCAAAGACAAGGATACGAATGATGATGACGACATACCTACAAGGAGAAACCCGGCAAAAGACCGCTACCCGACTGAAGCTATGCTCTCCTAAGGCACAAGGACCTTCAAAAGGCTTCCATGGAGGTTTTATGGTGAAGGGAAGGGAAAGGGGCGACTAAAGGATTGAAGGAATGGTGCGGAAATGATTTGCCGATTTAACAAAACGCGATTAAAAACCCTCGCTGAAAACCCGCTACTCGATCGAGTATCCCTCATACTCGATCGAGTGCCACCCTACTCGATCGAGTACCCAAGCTACTCGACCGAGTATCCTCTACTCTATCGAGTACCACCCGAAAATCACCACCCAAGATAACTTTGGCACGCACTTACAAGGACTATTACCGCTCCCAAGGTCAGTCAACGCTGGTCAAAGGGTCTCTAAAAGGGCGGGTATTACACATACTAGGTACAACAATATAAATACTTTAAATAAATGACAATCATTCATTCAACTTAAATAAATATGCTTAAAATGATGCCAAAATCGCCCTATCTATCAATCGTTGGTATCCATCTCGGTTTTGTGGATTTAATCGATTTTTAACTTGTAAAAATCAATAATCAACTCTTAAATCTCATTTAAGTCCAAACTAATTGTCCAAATTGTTTTGAACCTCAAAATTAGTCCTCACTAATTTGATGATGAATAATTAGTTTGATTTGGTGATATTTTGCTAATTTAATCGGTAAAATCATAACTTTTAAGTGATAAATCCAAAAAAATTGAAAATATTACCAAACATGAAACAAAATTTTTTGAGTATTCTGGAACGCTCTTTAGAACACCAAAATGTCAGAAAAATTTCCCAAAAATTCGGATAAATTTTTATGAAGAAAAGGATCGATATTTATCGGTTTTTAACCACTAAAACCAATAAACATCAAAACAAGGTGAAAATACATTTTAAATTTCACTTTTAACTTTTAAATCATATTTTTAAATGTACATAAATTTATGAAGGCCATGAACAAATGTTTCGAATATATGATTAATTTATTTTATTTTTATCGACTTTTATCTCATAAAATCAATAAACATGCAAAACTTTAAACCAACCTTCAAAATTTTACATACAATCTGTAGAAAATATGCATGAAACACCATAAAAATTTCATGACCCGAATCAACCTTTAACTATTTTTAGTTAACTCTTAACCAAAATACGGCATTTTTGACTCAGTTTTCTACCAAAAATCATTAAAAATAGCAAAATAACTTCACAAATCACCAAATTTTACCAAAAAACTTTTGAGATCAGTAGGTATGCATGCCAAAAAATTTTCGTGCTAAAACCTCTTCTAACACAAATTTTGAGTTTTATAAATTATCTCATAATTTATTAATACAATTAAAATCAACATGCAAATTACAAGCCTAGCTCTGATACCACTTGAAAGATCATAGATCCTAATTAGACTCTCTAATTAAAAACAAATTATCTCATAATATGTCATTTTAGTGAGCTATGTAACATGCATGCAAATATAAAAGCATAAAAATAAAGATTAAGGAAAAACAATTTCCTTACATTGATTTTGATGGTAAAAATAGGCACAAACTAGATCACCTATCTAATTTGTTCTTGAGCTAAATAAAAATGGATGATCCTTCTAGAAAAACCTTCAAAGAGAAAGTCTCCTTCAAGTAGCACCCAAGAACAACACCCAAATAATCTTACAAGTATTAACTAGATACTTGTAAAATTTAACCCTTGATAATATTTATAATATTACTAACAAGCTTAGTGAATATTTATTTTGATTACTATCAAGCTTAGTAAGTGTTCTTATTATTTTTTAGAGAGAAAGACCAACAACCATTTCACATGCAAAATACCCAAATGAAGTGGTGTGTAAAATGAGCAATTGTTGGTCTATATGGAGGGGGAAAACCGGGTGGAGTAGGTAGAGTGAGGGAGTGGACTTGTTTTATTTTTGTCCAATCTTACATCACATGCAACAATGATCATAAGATAACTTATGTAAGTATATAAAGCAAAGTGAAATGATTATGTTTATAATCATCCACTAGACTCCATTTACACGGTCTAATGCCTCATTTACGGGTCCATTTTGGGTCTTATATTTGCCGCACAAATACGTGTAAATTTTACTTTAAACATCGATTTATGTTTAAATGCTTCCTAATAAATTTTGTCCAAATCACTCCGTAAATATACGTGTACCGCTACACATATTATTTACGTACTAATATTAATCACATTAATCAATTAGTACAATTTTTGTGAATTAACAATTAATTAACTAAAACCCGTCTCAAAAAATTTATTATTTAATTATCGCATAATTAAATAATAACTGCCGCGCCACGAGTTCGCAACTCGAAATCTCTCTAAAAATAATCGATTAACCTATTAGTCAATAAATCAAGGGACTAAATAAATTGTATCTCATACAATTAGTTAGTTGTCAATTGGGGTTCGTTCCTTTAGGTGTGACCGAAAGGGGTCAGTTGATCACCGCCGTCTCACGACAATAACGTCAAACTCTAGTCAGCCAACCGTTATCGATTTACGTTAATCAACAGATGAGGATCAAATAATTAAATATCCTTATGATATTCCTTTAATGAGATTTATTATGTAAACGCACTATTGTGGAGGACACTAACTCCAACACCCGACTTATGACCGTATATCAAACGATGCACTTCAACCAAGACCTCGTTCGAGTTTCACCATCTAGGGATCAGAAAAACATAAGTGTCCTTGTTTGCCCAGCGGAGTCGCCAATATGTGGACATGGGCCACCTACATGACAATCCGCGGACGTATAGCGGTCCGAGAGCCAATGCTCAGGGACGTAGAAATTAAATGCTCTCGACCGGATCGCTTTAGATCGGTCGGTTTCATGTCGATGAAGGTCTCGAAATGATGTAGAGATGTTCGGAGTGGCCACCAAGCAATTATGAGACACCTGGAAACCGTTTGAATCCTCTTTATACCTCGGTCAAACGAAGCACATATCAGTGCTTGACATAGGTACTAAAGATAAGGACTCGTCCCTCTTTTAGCATCCTCTCGCTAGAATGACTCTCGTACCTCATGGATAAGGCCATCCACTATTCAAAGGTTCTGAGTAAGAGGTGAGGATATGTATTGGGAAGCTCTTTAATTGAACTCCAATTCTCACTCGCAGTAGCGGCCTCTACTGATCGATTTTGGATGGTTAAGTCCAAAAGTTGATAAAACGGGTAAAATGCATGAATGCGTATCCACAAGTTTAAACCTAACATGTAAAATTTTGCTATGTCGGTTGTTTATCTAAATATCATGTAATTGATGTCAACTTAGATTGGACGTTGATTTACATGTGAAGACGAAAATTAAACATCCATTTACCCAGTTAGGTTTACGGTGCTTAACAACCTCCATTTGTCTAAAAAAAGTATGTTTAAAATGTGAAATGTAAAATATAAACTCGTCAATCAGATCCGTCATGTATTCGGGTTAACCGAAATCAAGATCATCCTAGATAAGTGCTGGAAACAAAATAGGGGCAGTGCCAGACAGCCTTTAAGCCGCGAGCCTATGGGCGGTGCAAGGGGGCTACCCCTGGTTTTGTAATAGATAAAGACCAGAAGGGCATTGGGGCGCGGGTCAGACGACAGCCCAAGTAAGCCTTCTGGTCTTGCAAAAGGTTGTTTAAACCATTTTAAAAGGTTGTTTGTAGATAACCAGTATTTGTAGAATCCCCAACAAACACCCGATGATTATCGGACAATAACATGTTTCGGAAATCGCTATGTTCGATCGACGGTTTGTATACCTACAATGTCGAAAAGCTCATAAAATGGTTTTGAAAAGGGAAAAAAATTTCAAAAATACATGGAGCGTTTTATGCACGACGACGGAGTCTCAATGACACTAATTAGACTCAAAATCGACACCGGACCAAAAACCGACTCAAACTTCAAATCCCGTCTCAACACAAAATCAAAATTGAGTCAAACACAAAACACCCACCCAAAATAACACCCAAACACAAGTTTACACAACTAAGCAAACACAATCAACCACAAAACACATCATAATAAACCTATAATAGAATTAAACACAAATTTCAAATTTCCGAAAAGGATAGGACAGCCTATTGTATCGCCCACATACTCGCGCCTCAATGGGTGGCTAGCATGGCCACGTCGCTGATATGACTCATTTTAGAGCATATGTAGTCCCCGAATTAGCCTCGTTCCTATGCTTTTTAGTTCATAATTAGGTCGTTTACTATCTTTAGTCTTTCATTTTGCATATTCTTTGAGGTTTTGATCCCTTGGTAGGAAAGGAGTAAGAACCTCGCATTTTCGTGGCAAAATGGAGCTAAATTGATCGAATCTAATGACCAAGCATAAAAGTGAAGACAAGACTAGAAGGCCTATGTAAATAATGAAGTAAATGGGCAATGATGAGAAGATCCTAGCATCTCCAACAAAATCCTTGAGGATTGTTAGAGGAAGAAAAGAAGAGAAGCTTGCTGAGCTATTATCCGGGCGTCGCAGCCACGGGACGAGCGTCCTGGCTGGCTACAATCCGAGCGTCCTGTAGCCAGTCCGCTCGTCCTGACCCTCTACAATCCGAGCGTCGCATCCCCCAGGCCGCTCGGATTCCTTCCCAGTACAGCACGTCTCTCCTCTAGTCCGCTCGTGATGAGCATATTCTTTGAAGACTAGCAAAGCGGAGATGAGCATCTCCTTCGAGAGGAGCACTTCCTCAACTTTTCTTAAGGGTTTTAATCGTCATTTAAGCCCTTGGTAACCCTATTTTTTGTACCTAATCCTTAGTATAAATACCCCATTGTACTAATTAGATTAGCATGCAATCTTAATATCCTTCTTATGCTCTTTTTATGTTCTAATCTCATATTAATCTTGTAATCAACTTTTAATTAAGCATTAATACAAATCTCATTTCCTTAATTTCTCTATTGTTCATCCATTATTTGGGTAATTGAAGATTATTTGGGTATTATTGGGAGATTGACAACCTTCCATCAATCATCAAGTACTTCTATTATTCTTTGCTTATTATTTTGGAATCATGATTAGGTATAATTCTCTTAAACCCTTTTTTAATTATTGTTAATCATTTCCATTCATTCATCATGTTTTGCCTTGTTAATATGATTGACAACCTTGTTAGCATGATAAACTTGATAATGAGTGAGTAGTCTCTTAACTAAGGTTAATGGGGAATTAGGGGAAACCAACATGGGGGATGATTCATGCTTAATCTAATATGTTCACATAATTTATTTGCTTGCTTGTTGTGATATCAACTTATGCACATGTTATCTTTGAGGAAATGCGAGCCTATGAATCCTTGCATTTTTTACCCATCACTTACCTATCCAATGAGACTTGTAAGACATAAACCAACTCGAGTCTCATTAGACCATGCATATAGTTGAGTAGGGAGGATTAAGTCGACTTGTAGGTGTTGTACAATAATCTAATCGATTCGGCTCCGGGACCCAAACCTTCTAGGATTGTAAGATATAAACCAACTCGATCCTATCACAACAATAATTGCTTACTTATAATTTGAGAATATGTTTGTATGATCAATTCCCACGTATCCCCTATGAACACATGACACTCTAGTGCTTTTAACCAATTGTTTACATCTCATTTTAATCATCTTGCTTGTTTATTTACATTGTTATTTAGTTTAGTGATCTTCTTATCTCAACCCAAATTGTGACACCATTAGCCACCACTACTTGCAATCGAAAATTCTACATCAATACCCGCCCCTTGGGATCCGACCTTTACTTACCTCTTTACTAATAGTAGAGTAGTTTGTGAAGTTATAAATATTGTTTTGGTCTAGGTGCTCCTAACGACAAGTAACCGAAAACGATAGTCCAACCAAAAATGGCGCCGTTGCCGGGGACGGTGTTAACTTGATTTGATTTTCTTTGATTGTTCTTAGTTGTGTCTTTCTTTGCCTTGGGGAAGTAAAACTCCTCAAGGTTTGTTCTAATTATTTTAAAGTTGTTTGATATTTTTGCATGTCTAGAAGATCACAAGGTAACTTGTTACCCATTGATCACGAAATTGAAAGAACTTTGACAAATAATAGAAGACTTGCTAGAAATACTTTGAGAGGTATTAGTTAGATTGTGGATATTCAACCAAACAATATTGAGTTCATCAACCCTTTTGCAAGAGAAGGAGAAGATAACCCAACACATAACCTACCACAAAATCAACCCACAATGCCTAAATTTTCACCACATTCCGTACCAACCGAGGAGAACCTACCAAATGGTACTCCCACACCACAACATTGTTGGAATATGTGTCCTCCGACAATAATGCGATCACGACTGTTGATCATGATGATCACATGTTTAAATCTCATTATAAAGAATGCAATTGGGAAGTAATTTTTTACTGTCAACTGGTCAACATATATCGGTAATGATTGGCTGACTAAAGTTTGACATTACTGTCGTGCGACGGTGGTGATCAGTTGACCCCCTAGGGCATACCTATAGGGCAACACTCTTAATTGATCATTTAATTAATCGTATAACGTTACGAGTTAATTAAATTACTTCAAAAAATGACGGACGATTTTGGAAGTAAAATTTACGTATCTCATTGAAATTTGATTAAATGAGATACGGTCTGAGTAATTGAATTGTATCATTACTCAGATGAAATTATTGTTTAAAGAAACAATTGAAATTGAATGAATTATTATAAATACAATTTATTGTGATTTGTAAATTGGTAAAATA
The DNA here is from genome assembly GCF_048544455.1 of Silene latifolia. Classification (NCBI taxonomy): domain Eukaryota; kingdom Viridiplantae; phylum Streptophyta; class Magnoliopsida; order Caryophyllales; family Caryophyllaceae; genus Silene; species Silene latifolia. Next base: position 119,501,285 of record NC_133537.1, read on the forward strand.
TTTTGGTACAAGTAATTATGAATTACTAAGTCAATTTTTGTATATTAATACGTTGATTTTTAATATGTTAAAAATACATAAAAAATTTATGTTACATATGACATGTGACATATTGACAAATTTGACAAAAATAAAATGGGTTCCATTTTATGGAGGTGCCGAAATAAGGAGGAGGTTTAGGCTAATATTGTGTTTGTTTAAATTAGTGGAAAACATAATCATTCACTAATAGCCTAGCCATGCAACCTTAGTTTGCATTGTGAAGACAAACAAAGGCATGCATTGGCTCCCCTACCCTCCTCCTACCCGGTTTTCTTGACAAAGAAAGGTAAGGGTTTTTGCCTTATATTTTTGATAAAACAATACATAATGTTGTTGTTGTTACTACAATTATTCATTCATCAAAAATTAAGAATTTTAGAAAGATAAAAATACTTCCTCTCCTCTTCTCTCTCAACCGGTTTTTGGGAGATTAAAAACCAAATTATTTTGGGTCAATTTTCATACAAAAATTAATATTATCTAGTATTCATAGTATTAATTTTATTAAGAGTAAGCTTTGGGTATAAATCCTTGGGAGAGATCCTACACTTGGGTCTTTGTTCATCCAAAAGGATAGATCAAGAACAAGAGAGAAAGATGATCTCTCTTGTGCCCATTTGAACCGAAAATCCAATGTAAGAATGGATGTTTCTTCCTTATTTTGTTTATTTGTTTGCATGCATAAGATCATTAGTTAATTTTATGACAAATTAAATTAAAACATATATGAGTATGTTAAGTATATAGATCTACTTTTCCTTCAATCGGTATCAAGAGCCATGGTTGTTTGCATGCAAATCGTTTAAAAGTTTTTCCGAGTTATAAAGATTAACATATAAAACTTGTATAATTTGTGTTATTATGATATATCACGAAATTAATTCATGCATGTTAAAATTTCTGGCCCTAAAATGTTTTAGGATATTTTGGTTAAATTTACGGATTTTTATTGTTCATATTATACAATAATGGCATTTAAATATGATTTTATGAGTAAAAATGTCATTTTCGGACTAAAATTAGCTATACTTCGTATTTTCCAGTGATTTTTGGATATGTTGTCACATATATTATTTTGAGATAACCTGTAAATTTTCATAATTTTTGGACTTCTTATGCTCGAAAAATGGATTTTTCATTATTAAATTCGGATTTAGGTGAAAAATAGATTAATATGAGATAAATTTCGAATCTGGTCATAAAAATTCAGTATGTTGTCACATGCAATTTTACAAGATGTGTGTAAAATAATAGGCTATAGTGAAGTCTTTTTGCATGATTTATGGATTTTTGAAGAAAAATAGCATAAATAGTGACATTATTAGTGAAAAATTAATAAAACATAGTCTATGACTAAGGAAAAACGTCCAATGTTGCATTTTATTATCTTTTTCAGATCTAAAATTGAAAAGTTAATGTATATAATTTTTCACATGTTTTTATGATTATTTTAGTTAAAACCGATAAATCGCAACATTGTTTTTCCGGATAAAATTCGAAATTTTTAACCTAAGTTTTGAACATTATGAGTGTCATGGTATTTTTCCAGAATGTTCATGTTTTTAAATTTCAAATTTCAAATTTATTTGAAATTTTGTGAATTTATTTGAAGTTTATAGCTTATTTTTGTAATTTTTTGGTCCATTAATGAACAATTTTATAAATATGAGTTAATTATGGTCAAATTATTAGTGAAGACTAAATTTTGAGTCCTAAGAGGTTAGGGTAATTAACTTATGCATAAATATGAATTTATGTAATTTTTGTGATTATAAAATGTTGAAATCACGCAAATCCGTAAAAACCGAGTAATATACGATATTGGCTAATTAAAGGCGATTTAGCATAAAATTGGGCATGTTCATACATATTATAATGCTGCATTTTCTTTATGATTGTCATAATTTTAATTTATGTAATTTTTGAATTATGTAATTTTTACTTAGTATGGCCTTAGATTTTAATTGGTATTTCCCGAAATGTATGGGAATATCGATTCGGTTGTAATTTATTGTGATCTCGTATCACCGTTTTGTAATTTAATAGATTTATTTTATTTTAGTTACAAATGTATAATAGGAAATTATGTAATTTGTTATGTAATTTAATTTATCTCGGAGTTCCCAAAGACGGATTTCTTCAAGATGGCGATACATAAAGACGGTGTTACCTCGAGATGCGTGCCACAACCGAAGTTCAAGGGACCAATGGAGTTGGTTTCCGAATATGTAATAGTTAAATAGTTTTTCTATTTTAGGAAGGCCATACTAGGATTTATTTTATGTTTGCATTTTATTTATATGTCACATGCATCGCTAAATCGCCATAACTAAAACATGTATCTTCATCTTCATCGAGTTTATCGACCGTGTCAATTAGAATTATCGTAGTTCACCGCTTTAGTTCAATTAAAACGTGATAGATAATAAATTGACATGACCTCTCGCTAAAACAATTAATTGAGACATAGCCTTACCAAATAGTAGAAACCATGAAAACCTATTTCGCGAGGGAGTGCACTCGGCCCTACCGGGGTACAAACCTTGTTACGTAGGGGAAGTGGGTGATGAATTTTAATCCACCGAGTTCATGTTAATGAGGGTTTCATTGGCCATACCGTGCCTAAATTGATGTGGATTTGGATCATGGATACATTTATTCGAAATTTGGATTGAACTCAACAAAAGTTTTTCGATAAGGGTTTCATCGGCCATACCGTGCCCTTGTCGGATATGTTTTGGGCTATAGATAATTATTAGAGTAATTTTATCGACCAAGAGTTCTAAAAGTAGAATCGATTAAAACGTTAATCCACCGAGTTATATTGATAAAGGTTTCATCGGCCATACCGTGCCTAAGTCGATATGAATTTAGGTCTTGGAATCATTTATCTAGTTGGGTAGAGGTCACTAGAAAAATGCATAAAACTTGTTTAAATCATACATTTTTACGAGTATTATTATTAAAACGACATTTGTTTTACTCCTTCTATTTTGTTTTGTAGACCACTTCTTTTTCTTATAACAAATGGCAACACCAACCCCTAACGCCACGCCTCTCGCTAGTTCATCATGGCCCCGATCCTTCATGGATCGATGTAAACTTGAAAAGAATGGGTCAAATTTCTCCGATTGGGATGCCCAACTCAAATTAGCCGCCCAAGGTGACGACAAGCTTCGTTACCTTACCGAGGCCTCTCCACCCGAACCTACTACTAGGTCGACCGCCGCCACTAGGGAAGCATATGAGGCTTACCAAAAGGAGTCCGCCGCAATGAAAAATGTCTTGATATTTGCGATGGAGGCGGACCTCCAAAGGAGAGCCTTTAAAATGGGCAATGCTAATGAGATTTACTCCAAGCTTGTGACAATGTTTTCACAAACTCCGCGGATCGTCAAATATGAGGCGGCCGCGGCATTCTTTGATCTCGACTTCAAAGAGGGCCAAAAGGTTAGCCCTCAAACTTATGGAGCTTGTCGAGACCTTGAAGATTCAAAAGGTTGAAATCCCCAAAGAACTTGTTGTAGATAGGATTCTACACTCCTTGTCCAAAGTCAAAGCATATGTTCAATTCCGGGTGAATTTTAACATGCAAGACAAGGATGTGTCTCTTGAAGAATTGCACAAGTTACTTGTGCAAGCCGAAAGGGACATGGGGTTAAATGTGAACCCACCCAAGGATGTGCTTAACATAAGCACTAAGAGTAAGGGGAAGTTCAAGAAGAATGGGAGGAAGGGTAAGAAGCAAGCTCCCACATTCACCAAAGCTAGGACTTGTGAAGCTAGCACTTCAAAAATCAAGAAGGGTCCTCTTGATAAATGCCATTATTGTAATGGTATGGGACATTGGAAAAGAAATTGTTCCAAATACCTTGGTGATATTAAGGCTGGAAAGATTACTCCAGTAGGTAGATGACTATCCTTTCTTTTATGTTTCTAATTAAACTATGGTATTATGATACAAAGTTGTGATAATGTATCTCCCTTTTTATTGTAAATAGGGCCTCCACCAAGCAAAGACAAGGGAAAGGAAAAGCAAGCATAAGATACCATCAAGAAGCTAGGAATAGCTTTCATGGAGCTTCGCTTTTTATTGTCTTATTTTATTCATGTTTTGAATTTTAGAACCTTAAGTTTCCGTGTTCGACATGGAAAGGTATTTTGGATAATGGGTTGTATTTTGGATAATGGTGACTTGGTTTGCAACCCAAGTCACCCGTTTTATCATTTTATCCTTTTGTTCTAAAATTCATGTTTAAATGCTTGTTCTTAGAAACATATAACTTAAAGTGATCTAATAGACAAATATAATGATGGGTTTCATTATATGTCCACATGCTTAAGGCTTGTGTATGATCATTTACAAAGTTACCTTGAGTCTACGAAGTCTCTTAAAGGTATGTCAATCACCAAGTACACATATGAAATCTAAAACCATTAGTCAATCTATGAGTTAGTTCTCCTTATAACTTCAACATCATTATTTGTGTCTCATATGCTATCTTTGAATCTATAGTGTATTTATTCTAAAGATAGAGTGGGAGAAAAATGAGGACACAACACACAAGTCAAGATAAATTTATGTACTTGTGTAAATGAGATCTACGCAAGGTAGAATGATTTGAATGAAGGGTATATCTATTCACATAGTATACCAAATAGATGAGATCTATGGTCTCAAGTAAGTCCTATATGACTAAAGAGACCAAGTGAAGTAATCATAAGAGGATATTCTTAAGATAACTACACGAAGAGACCAAAAGAAAGTTTTGGAACAAAATGACTAATGTAAAGTCTTAACAAGAGTTTTGACTAAGTTTATGAAAATTCTGACCAATAGTTTCAACCTTGAGATTTACTTAAGAGCCTAAATGAATCAATGTAACATCCTAGTAATAAGCGATATTTATGACTAGAGGTTGTAAGGATTGATATACCGATATCTTCAATAGCCAAAGTTTTAAACCACGCAGATGTCATTACTTAACCTCATTATGAAAATGAATTGGTTAAAACCTCCTTCTAAAAGAGATATTTTGAAGGATGTGTATTAGGTATTACTCATATTTAATAAATGACATTGCCACACATCATTATGATATGAATGTGTTAGAGATTTAAAATCTCTTTCTATAAGGTTAAGATGAGACCTCTTCGAAATAGGAATTTTGAAAGGATATGATGGGAACATATATGGTTTCATCTTAATAACTTTGCAAATCAACATACATTCCAAATTTTGAAATATGTTCAATTGAGTAATCAATTTCAAAACATGTGGAATTAAGTGGGAGCATTAGAAATTTTCATGTGAAGACATGGAATTTAGTGGGAGCCTTCATCCTTTGAATGTTTACAACTCATCACTCATTGAAGAATGACGAGCTAATATCTTCTTTCACAAAGAAGTATTTGAGTTTTCAATTCTGGATGAATTTGGACTATGATGAATCCAATTACATCAAAAAATATTGGATTAGTATTAAGAGATACACATCGTATCAACATATACATAGGTTATTCATGTAGATGAAAATGGAATTGCCATTAGCAGTCATGGTCGTTCATTGAACCTATGAACGGTTGACTCATGATTATTAGTAACTAATGTTTCCGCCATTAGAATAATCATGCACATGTCCAATGGTGAATCATATGCATAAGAGCATGATGATTCATTGGTAAGCCATAATAGAAACGTCATGAATTCTCGAGTAGAATCCGATGAGCGATTTCGGTGTTTGACGGAATACTCTATTATGTGTTAAGAGGTTGCACATATTATAGAAAGTTTGAACACACGTAAAGATTTATGAAAATCCTAAACTTTTCAAATCAAAAGGAGAAATAAGAGGTTATTGGAAAGATACTTAGTTGAATAAGAAGTTACTCAAAACTAATCTTTCCTAACTATGCTAGGACTTGTAAGAAGTGCTAGGCTAATAATCTTGACAAATTGTTGCAAGACTCTACAAAACATGTACCTAGTGCATTGTGTGTGGATGGAGTACTTGATCAGTACAAGTTATTTCATTCACCAGAAATTCGTTAGTTATGTGATAATCAACAAGGAAGTTCTTTCAAGTTAAAGAACCGAAACCAAGGTCGAGAACCTTGAATTGTACTTGATAAGGTTCATGCTATGAGAGAGAACATGAATGTAAAGGAAAATGCAAGTATAAGAAGTTTCAACACATGGACACATGGCATATTAAACTTCTCTTGCAATCAATAAGTGTTTACACTTACGATATACATCACAAGGTTGTAATATGGTATTGACTGCCCAAGTGTGATGTCGACATTTGTCGTTTGAGTCATTATTAACTCACCTTGTACATTGTTATATCCAAACGGGTTGTGGAGACAATTGAACCCCGTTAAAGTGAACATGGATTAACATTGTATTTGCCCATAGTTACTTACATGAGGTGACGTCTCGAATTGACTAGAGTGTGATGCGATTGATGGCAAGTTCAAGTGCCATAGAGTCATGTGAGATGACTAGTCGATCACATAGGCGGACTGTTAGGAACATTTTGTCGGGCCTTATGACCGCTTATAGAGTTCTGGCAAATTTATATAGCCTGGTAGTGGCGAGAGCTACTATAGTATTCGAATGAGTCGATTCTTTTGACTAAAGACTATTCGCCTAAGATGGCACAGTTTCAGATTAACTTTGATTTGTGTTACTACGACCTTCGTAAATGGGGTCAAATGGGCATATTTTGGGTTATGATGGCTGTGGCTAGTCGAGGGGAATGAGTGCGATAGGAATTGTCCACCCCTAATCAGGGTTATAACAATATCTCAGGGCCACTCGAGAAGTAATGAACTGGAAATGCGTGGCCACGCTCGGAATGTATCCATGGTGGATAAATCCGGTCAATCAGTTATTCTCCAGATCGAGGAAACCACTCTCGATATGATCACTTGCAAGTACGACCTGAAAGACACCTTGCATTGAGTGGGAGATAGTAATAGGACAATAGAATTGGTGACGCACACTTGTCGAGAACAAGTGGGAGATTGTTGGAATATGTGTCCTCCGAAAATAATGCGATCACGACTGTTGATCATGATGATCACATGTTTAAATCTCATTATAAAGAATACAATTGGGAAGTAATTTTTACTGTCAACTGGTCAACATATATCGGTAATGATTGGCTGACTAGAGTTTGACATTACTGTCGTGTGACGGTGGTGATCAGTTGACCCCCTAGGTCATACCTATAGAGCAACACTCTTAATTGATCATTTAATTAATCGTATAACGTTACGAGTTAATTAAATTACTTGAAAAATTGACGGACGATTTTGGAAGTAAAATTTACGTATCTCATTGAAATTTGATTAAATGAGATACGGTCTGAGTCATTGAATTGTATCATTACTCAGATGAAATTATTGTTTAAAGAAACAATTGAAATTGAATGAATTATTATAAATACAATTAATTGTGATTTGTAAATTGGTAAAATATTTTGGTACAAGTAATTATGAATTACTAAGTCGATTTTTGTATATGACGTATTTTTATTAATACGTTGATTTTTAATATGTTAAAAATACATAACAAATTTATGTTACATATGACATGTGACATATTGACAAATTTGACAAAAATAAAATGGGTTCCATTTTATGGAGGTGCCGAAATAAGGAGGAGGTTTAGGCTAATATTGTGTTTGTTTAAATTAGTGGAAAACATAATCATTCACTAATAGCCTAGCCATGCAACCCTAGTTTGCATTGTGAAGACAAACAAATTAAAGGCATGCATTGGCTCCCCTACCCTCCTCCTACCCGGTTTTATTGACAAAGAAAGGCAAGGGTTTTTGCCTTATATTTTTGATAAAACAATACATAATGTTGTTGTTGTTACTACAATTATTCATTCATCAAAAATTAAGAATTTTAGAAAGATAAAAATACTTCCTCTCCTCTCCTCTCTCAACCGGTTTTTGGGAGATTAAAAACCAAATTATTTTGGGTCAATTTTCATACAAAAATTAATATTATCTAGTATTCATAGTATTAATTTTATTAAGAGTAAGCTTTGTGTATAAATCCTTGGGAGAGATCCTACACTTGGGTCTTTGTTCATCCAAAAGGAAAGCTCAAGAACAAGAGAGAAAGGTGATCTCTCTTGTGCCGATTTGAACCGAAAATCCAATGTAAGAATGGATGTTTCTTCCTTATTTTGTTTATTTGTTTGCATGCATAAGATCATTAGTTAATTTTATGACAAATTAAATTAAAACATATATGAGTATGTTAAGTATATAGATCTACTTTTCCTTCAAACATTTGACCGGTAATTTCATTGCAAAATCCGCATTTATCCAATTAGTCGAAAGAAGCCAATTTGGGGGGATGCCTAGTGAAGACCCTCATTCTCATATGGAGACTTTTTGTGACTATTGTGATGCGATTTCTCAAGTCGGAGTGACGCGGGACCAAATTCGATGGGTCTTATTTCCTTTTTCTTTGATTGGTACCGCGAAACAATGGCTAAAGGGCCTTGATAAGGCTACTCTTCGTATTGACTCTTGGAAGAAATTGGCACTTGCTTTCTACAAAACGTTCTATCCTCCGGAAAAGACTAACATGCTAAGATTCCAAATCACGAGGTTCAAACAAAGGGACGAAGAATCTTTGTATGAAGCTTGGGAGCGATTCAAAGGACCTTATCGCTCATGTCCTCATCATGGTCTTAGAGGAGAGTGGTTCTTGGTACAACAATTTTAGAATGGTCTTTATGATGACTCCCGAAACATTCTCAACATGGGATCAAATGGTATGTTCACCGAAGTTGATGATAATTAAACATGGAACATGATTGAGGAAATGGCGGTCCATAACTCACAATATAGTAGACCTCGGAAGGCTACTAGAAGAGGAAAGCATGAAGTGGAATCTAATACTCAATTGGGTGCTCAACTTAGTGCTCATATTGATACCATTAATTTGAAGTTTGAGAAGGATATGGCTAAACTTGAAGAAGCCTCCAAATCACCTAAGCAACATGTTAATGCCATGGTGGCATCTTCATCAATTCCAAGTGGAATATGTGAGAGTTGTGGAACTTTGGGACATGACCAAAGTGAATGTAGGGGAACAAGTGAACAAGTGAATGCTTTCCAAGAATACAAGAGTGGTACCCCTTATTCTAACTATTACAATAAAAACACCAAATTCCATCCCAACCTCTCATACAAAAGCCAAAATGTTCAAAACCCTCAACCAACATACACCCCACCTCCAATGAGAAACCAAAATCAAAGACCCTTTTACAACCAAAACCAAGGTTACCAAAATCAAACTCCATACACTCAATCAAATGACCAAGGTTTTTATGTTCAAAAAGCGGTCCTCCAAATGCAAAAGAACCAACAAGAGTTTTTCACTCAAGTGCAAAAGGATAGCCAAGCAAAAGACATCACCATTAACAACATACTAGCTCACACAAAGATGTTGGAGACCCAAATGTCTCAATTAGAATCTTCAAGTTCAAAAATACAAAAGGGGCAATTACCACCTCAAGGTAATCCCCCAAGACAAGAATCGGTGAGTGCCATCCATTTGAGGAGTGGTACAAGTTATGAAGGGCCGAAGAGGCCCGTTGAGGAAGATGTTGTGGATGCTAGTGACAAGGAAAGAGTTGTTGAAAACTCTAAAGAAGAAGAACCCACCATTCAAGAAGTTTCAAAGAAGAATGAAGGAAAGGCCAAAGAGAAGGAGCCTATTGTGATTAGACTTCCATTCCCGAGTCGTCAAGTAAGCCTAAGTTTCATGACCAACTTGGAAAATTCATGGAGATTGTGAAGAATTTAGAAGTCTCGATTCCATTCACTGAATTGATCAATCATGTTCCGGCCTATGCAAAGTATATGAAAGATATCCTTACAAAGAAGAAATACATCCGGAAGCTTGATACTATTGCTTTCACTAAAGTGAGTAGTGCCATCCTACAAGGAAGTTCACCTCCAAAACTAAAGGATCCGGGAAGTTTCTCCATTCCATGCACTATTGACGACACCACGATCAACAAAGCTTTATGTGACCTTGGGTCAAGTGTGAGTGTTATGCCGTATTCGGTGTGCAAGAGGCTAGGAATGGGAGAACTCAAGTGCACTAATATCACACTTCAAATGGCGGATAGATCAACAAAGACATCTTTAGGGGTATTGGAAGATGTGCCGGTAAGAATTGGCAAGTTCTTTATCCCTGTGGATTTTGTTATTGTTGACATGGAAGAAGACTCCAACATTCCTATTATTTTAGGAAGACCTTTCTTACACACCGCGGGAGCGGTTATTGATGTAAAACATGGAGAGCTCACCCTTGAAGTGGGAGATGAAACCATCACTTTCAATCTTGACAAGACAATGAGAGCTCCACGATTACATGAGCCATGTTTTATGGTTGATCACTATAGCCGGCAAGATGATAGGAAGAAGTTGGCATTTCAATGGAAGAAGAAAGTGGATGATGCTCCATCAAAAGAGCAAGGAAATTGCAACAAAGAGAGCTTGAAAAGCTCACCCATGACAAGTGAAGAAGAAGGCCTCATTGGCCAAGATAAGAAAGAACACTACTACAAATCCAGGCAACTACAACGCCCCTTTAACAACGATTATTCACGAAAATCACAATAGACGTTGTAGAATGTATGGCGCGAATTTTACTAAAATCAATTACAACGGGTATGGTTATAAAAACCGTTGTTATTATTTTTAACAACGGGTCACACATGAACAACCGTTGTTAATAATTTGGCGCAAAATTGGCGCAAAGTTAGTGAAAAGTAATCACAACGGTTATTTTTGAAACCCGTTGTTAAAACTTATTTAACAACGGGTGTTTTTTACAACCGTTGTTAAAACATATTTCACAACGGTTGTTGTTTAATAACCGTTGTCAATACCTTCCATACTCTAAACCACACAAACACAAGTCTGCTAATGACCCACAAAACACAAACCTTAATACATACACAAACACAAACCCAAAAAGAAACCAAACACAAACACAAAACACACACTTTCTCATCGTCTCTTTCTCTCTTTCTCATCGTCGCTTTATCTTCTCCGTCACTTTGTTGATTTCATCGTCTCTTTCTTTACGTACGTTCAGAATTATCAGGTTTGTTTCATCGTCATTATTTTATTTTTCTAATTATTTCATTTCCATGTATGTGTTTTTATCGACCATTAGGTTCCGTTCAAAGATCTGCTAATTATTTCATTTCCATCTTCTTTGGCGTCCTTGAGACGGATCGAGCATAATAAGAGTCTTAAGGATGATATCATTCATTTTGTTGGAGTTTGGAGTTTGTTTTGAAAGATTAAGGAGAGGGTTAATTTATTTGGAGTTTGTTTTAGCAGTTAGGGTTTGGAGAATATATTGAGATAATGGAAATGCATGTTAGTTGAGATAATGCAATGTATTTATACTAAGCAATGTGTGGGTTGAGTTGTTTTTTAATTAATATATATGTTAGGAAGTTGTGCCATAATCAGCATCATCATATCTCTCAATACTGCTTCAAATCTTATTGGGAAAGAATGGCGTAATAATCTGGATCTTGATGATGACTGATCTATGGAGTTGAAAAAATGGAAGCAAATCAAACAAGCACAACTCAACACTTTCAAAATGATAATTTCATTTAATTTTAAACCAAATACATTACAGCAATTATCAGATATCAAAAGATGTATAATAAGCCGGAACAATCCCGGTTAAGCGTAAAAAGCGCTTCTCAACCCTCGCCACCAATCACGCCACTCGGTATACCGCTAACTTAGGGTCATTGGCTTCATATTTTGCAATAACAGATTGAATATATGCAAGGACACGACTTGCATGTGGAGATAAGGTTGGAAGAGTACAACTCAACATATCTCTGGTTGCGACCAAGTTGCGAAGTATGTAAGCCGACGAGGGTATGAAGATGATGATGATGATGAGGCTTTGTTGACAAGCGGATCGCTTCACGCCTCTTAATCCAATAATTCCGTTGATGTTCAAGGGATGCTTTGATTAATGGGTGTTGATCGGCGGGAAGCCCGGCGAGAACCTTCCCATCATCTTCAATCGTTTGTGTAAGCCATTCTTCGTTGTTGATAAAATTAGGGTTCATTGCCATGTTGTTTCAATTAATGAATGTTAGATACTAAAGGATGCTTTAATATTTATAGCTAGTCACATTTATAAGTTTTTTCAAAACCATTGGTAATTAATTTAAGGGATATTCTGCATGCATCGGAATTCTAACGGGCCGTAATTATACATGCATCTAGTAATATTTAATTTAATTTTTTTTTATTTTTTAAGAACAAACAACAACGGTTATTTACAAACAACCCGTTGTCTTTCGTTATAACAACGGTTTTGTATATTACAACCCGTTGTTATAACTTTCCCCCCAAAATTGAGTCACACTTTCCACAACGGGTTTTTATACTTAAAACCGTTGTTAATAGTTTTAACAACGGGTTGCTTAAGAAAACCAACCGTTGTTACAACCTTTTACAACGGACGCTTTAACAACGTCCGCTTTTTTATATAACAACGGTTTTTGACCGTTGTTATAGCCTGTATCTGTAGTAGTGGAAGGAGAGTTGTCTTTATCAACTCATGACATTTTTAGGGATCAAGTAGACGAAGTATGCGGTCTTTGGGATGATGAGTTTGAAGGGATATTCAATCCCTATATCGGTAATGCTATGACCCAAGACCACCATGAAGAACAACAAGTGCAAAGGTCTATTGAGAATCTTTATCATGACAATGAACAAGCTTTCGACTACTTTTTCTAGGTGTTGAGCAACATCAACAACACCTTGAACATGCCCCCTTGACATCTCATTATTGGATGAGAGTTTGGTGGAGTCCTCCCTAAACCACCACTTGTAAATATTCTAACTCCCTAACTTGCATTTTAATAATTGTATTGCATTTTTGTCAATTTTGGATTTACATTTTTATGCCTTGATCAAGATTTTCATCATTTTGAGAGAAGTGAGGGAGGGACTAATGATTTTATTGATGTGTAGTATTTTACCATAGTGTGGGGATAGCAATTGCCTAGGCTATCCAAGCCTTTGTAGTGCCCCCACAATGATGACCACAGGAAATGAAGAATGAAATGACACGGGTTACGAAGCACCCATGGATGGACCTGAATCCGTGTGGAAGAGGCAGAATCCGAGTGGCCCGAGGCGAATCCGCTCGTCTTGAAATGAACCCGAGCGTCCAGTGCATAAGACGCTCGTCTTTTGAAGCTGCAGAATTAATATTTGGGTCTGACTGAGAATCCGAGCGTCCCAGCAAGGAATCCGCTCGTCTCAACCAGAACGGTCGTCCCAGAAGGAAGACACTCGTCTTTACACTGTCAATTTTTCGGATTTCTCCCTGGAAAGGAATCCGAGCGTCTCAAACAGAAGACGCTCGTCCCAGCTCAAGAATCCGCTCGTCTTACCTTCGAGACGCTCGCCCCAAGGCGTCTTTTCCTGAACCCAGAAACTGAAGAATTCGAGCGTCCTGAGGCTGAATCCGCTCGTCTCCCTCTGCTTTTCAAAATATAACGGGTCTTTAAACCCCTCCTTCCCAATTCATTTTCATTATTTCAAACACAAACACTACCCAAAACCCTCATCCTCTCCATCAACAAAAATCAAATTTCTCAACTAAAATTAACCAAATCAAATCCAAACTTCCTTAAAACAAAACCAAATCACTCCTTTATCAATAACAAGTGATTAAAACACCAAAATCTTCAAGTTTTGAGTCGATTTTTGGGATATAAGGCAACACTCAACTATCCAAAATCGATTTGGGTTTTTCTAGAAATTGAAGATTTCAAGCTTTCTTTGGTGTTACTAAGTGAAGGAGCATGGAAAGAACAAAAGGTGGAAACAAGGCACCCCAAAAGAAGACCTTTCTAAGAGACACCAAGCTCTTAAAGCTATTCAAGCATCAAAGGCATTGGTAGTTCATAATGCAAGGTTGGAAATTCAAGAGCAAGATCCTCCTATGGAAGCTACTACTTCTACTACTCTGGTTGTTGAACAACTAACCGATTATCCGGAGGTAATTTTCACTTCCGACTCCCATAGGAAGAAATTTATTTCCTTTTCTAAGAAAAATATCTTGCCCACCAAGTTCATTTGTCAAGAGACTTTGTCGAAATTGGGTGTCCTAGAGCAAACAAAGACCTTTTTCAAGTCTATAGGATTGCGTACATTATTTGAAATGCAAGAGTTGACTTACTCATCCCTCACCTTAGAGTTTTTGAGCTCTTTGAAAGTCACCAAGGTGGAGACCCGAACTAATATTGAGTTTCGTCTCGAGAATGTTGATAGATGTTTGTCTTATAGAGAGTTTGGTAAAATATTTGGCCTTAGTGATGACCCAACTTTTACAAAGAAGCCTACCAAGTATGACCCCGCTCCTCTATCGAAGGCCATTTTCGGAAAAGAATTCACATCCTACCATGATTGTGGTGCTCTCTTAGTCCATCATCCGGGCACAAGAGTATGGCATAAGGTTGTTGGGCATACCTTGATAGCTAGGAAAGGTACAAATCATCTTACCGAACTTGACTTTATTCTTCCCGAGTTGACTTTGAACATTGGAAGAGAGTTTACAAAGCCATACAATGCTTTAAGACTTTTGATTGAAAGATGGCTCAATTTTGATTGTGGCAAAGAAGGCACGGCCTTTATTGTCAATGGAGGATTAGTGACTTATTTGGCTAAGCACTTTAATCGGGATTTCAACAAGAATGACACTTATACACCGGTAAAGGGAGGCTACATTATTGATCTAGCCACCATGGTTCTAAAGTTCAAATGGGTCAAGAATGATACTCTTGATAACAAATTTGGGTGGTTGACAAATGAAGCTAAATCCTTCACATTGCCTAGCAAGATTTGCCGCTTGAATGTTCATAGACCGAACTACCTTCTCCCACTCTCCGAAGAAGCCGAATATATTATTCAACACCAAGGGGAAGAAGTTGCCGAGCCCTCCTCCTCCATTATCACCCCACCTTACCCATTCGCCTACCATGAATTTCAACCCGAAAATGATTAAGGCGGGGAATGACTACTTGACTCTCTTGATGAAAGAAATGCACAAGCAAGCTTATGAAGATAGAGTCAATGCTTACAAAGAACAATATTAACCCCTCCTACATCTTGCTAGGCAAGGACTTCTCGATCCATCTTGTCCTTTCCCTAGTTGGGCGGATAAGGAAACATTCTTTCCTAGTGGTTCTAGAGGTGGTAACTTGGGTGAAGAGGAGATGGTTGTTGATGAGAGTGGTGAAGAAGAAGGTGAAGAAGAAGAAGAGGAAGAAAGGGGAAGTGAAAGTGAGAGTGGTAATAACTCCACATCCATGGAGGTTGATGATGCCTCAAGCGAGGAGGTTGATGATGATGGTGATGACGCAATGGGCGAGGACTAGCAAACTCTTGGGAGGATCCTACACTCCTACACCTCCTTTATGGTTTGTCTACTTCTCTTGTTTTCCTTATAATTTTTTATCTTGATCACAATTTGTGGAGTCCTAGCATCATCTGGAGGACTAACACCTCGGTTCCATTAAGGTGTTCATTTTATTGTTCCCATTTTCAAAATCCAAAATGACAAATTTTCAGTTTCATGCATAACACTTTTTATGCATGAACTCCCCCAATTTTTGACATTAGAAATAGTGTCTATTTTGGTTTGGGGAAGTTTATGCATATGCATTGGGAGATAATCTAAATTATGCTCTCCACCATAACACAAACCATGCATCATATAGCATAGCTTAGCTTGCATTCATTCACTCTTGTTTATATATCATATAATTTGCATTTAGCTTAGAAATCATGCATTTTCATATAAATTGCATAATTTCCTATCGTATTGGCCATTGAGGACAATGTCCATAATAGTGTGGGGATGGGAAATTCTAACATGACCTTTTTAAAACAAAAATGATAAAAATCGAAAAGTTTGAAAAATACAAAAATATGTCTTTTAATTTCATTAAAACAAAATACAAAAAAAAAATTGAAAAATTGAAAAAACCAAAAAACCAAAAACATGTTCTTTTCCTTTGCAGTGTAGTCTTGTATATATAGTTTGTATATATTGTGTTTGTTTATCCCTTTTCACATTGATCGACTACGCCACATCCGAGACTTGAGGATATTGAAGACCGCATGGTATGATCTTTCCAATCTCCTTTTTCCTCTTTATGTTAATGACTATGTGGCTTTATTTTGATTGATGCGGTATAAACAATGTGAAATTAGGATTGTATTTAGTTTATTTGACATACTAGTTGGTAGAAGCATATATATTAGGTTGTATATATGTTAGTTGAATCATGGCATATAGTTGCATTTAGGAAAAAATTTGTGAAACCGTCTATTTTGGAAGCTTGACAAGTGTATATAAGGCCCTTGTAGATGCTTTTTCTTCTTAAGTCTTTGCTTGTTAGAATACTTGTAAAACACCCTAGGATGTGTCATGCTAGTAACCTTTAACCCATGGATTAAGGTCTAGTCAAGAGTACCTTGTGGTGTGATAACTCCTTGGCTACCATTCATTCCAAGGTGACCCTTGAAACCATGCAACCATCATCCATGTTCTACCACATTTTGTCATCAAAAAGGGAATGGGCACAAAAATTGTTCAAAATTTGAGTTCAAGAAATGAAAAGAAAAGAAAAAGTTTGCAATTGCATCAAAAGAAAAGAGGAGTAACAAAAATGAAAACTCCTATGCTTCAAAAATAAGCACCCTCACTACAAATAGGGTAGCTTTGAAAATTTTCAAAAAAAGAAAATGCAAAAGTTGAAAGTTGTCAAGTGTTAAAAATTCCAAACATCAAAAGAAATGGCAAGAAATTGTTCTCAAAATGTCAAATGCCACAAAGAAATTGGGGGGAAAAACAACAACAAAAGCAAATTCCCAAATGAAACTCAAATACTATTGATCCCTTTTCCATCGTATCCACTTTTGTGCATGGTAGAGAGGGGACGACCCTTCTTCTTGTCTAGGCAAGAAGGGGAATTCCGCGATCCTCCAGTGTTTCTAACACCAGAAGGATTCTATTCTTGACGAAAGTATTTAACGATTGAGGACAAAGGTAACCTAGCTTGACACAACTTGGAGGTGATTTTTTGGTATCCTTCTAGGCTTAGTAGTTTGAAGAAACCGTATCTATGATGGAATGTGTACCCTTAGATTGCTTCCCTTGTAGATAATTTCCGCCACTTAGATGAGGAAAGTGGCTATTCATTTTTGTAGACGCATCCATTACTTGTTTTGTGTGCTTAATGCTTAGATGTGTCGCCATTTTGGCAAGACCCACCTTGCCTTGCAAGAAGGCATCCTACCTCATGGTTGTCTTGTTGTGAGTTGGAGTGAGACCCGCTAATTATCTCATATCGGCTATATTAGTAGGTTAGTTTAAATAAAGGTCCTAGTTTTTGTCACCTCTTTACTCGGGACGAGCAAATGTTCGGTTTGGGGATATTTGATGTGACTAATTTAGAGCATATTTAGTCCCCGAATTAGCCTCGTTCCTATGCTTTTTAGTGCATAATTGGGCCGTTTACTATCTTTAGTCTTTCGTTTTGCATATTCTTTGAGGTTTTGATCCCTTGGTAGAAAAGGAGTAAGAACCTTGCATTTTCGTGGCAAAATAGAGCTAAATTGATCGAATCTAATGACCAACCATCAAAGTGAAGACAAGACTAGAAGGCCTATGTAAATAATGAAGTAAATGGGCAATGATGAGAAGATCCTTGCATTGAGGATTGTTAGAGGAAGAAAAGAAGCGAAGCTTGCTGAGATACTATCCGGGCGTCGCAGCCACGGGACGAGCGTCCTGGCTGGCTACAATCCGAGCGTCCCGTAGCCAGTCCGCTCGTCCTGACCCTCTACAATCCGAGCGTCGCATCCCTCAGGCTGCTCGGATTCCTTCCCAGTACAGCACGTCTCTCCTCCTGTCCGCTCGGGATGAGCATATTCTTTGAAGACTAGCAAAGCGCAGATGAGCATCTCCTTCGAGAGGAGCACTTCCTCAACTTTTCTTAAGGGTATTAATCGTCATTTAAGCCCTTAGTAACCCTAATTTATGTACCTAATCCTTAATATAAATACCCCATTGCACTAATTAGATTAGCATCCAATCTTAATATCCTTCTTATTCTCTTTTTATATTCTAATCTCATCTTAATCTTGTAATCAACTTTTAATTAAGCATTAATACAAATCTCATTTCCTTAATTTCTTTATTGTTCATCCTTTATTTTGGGTAATTGAAGATTATTTGGGTATTATTAGATTACCATTAGCCACCACTACTTGCAATCGAAAATCCTACATCAATACCCGTCCCTTGGGATCCGACCTTTACTTACTTCTTTACTAATAGTAGAGTATTTTGTGAAGTTATAAATATTGTTTTGGTCTAGGTGCTCCTAACGACAAGAACCGAAAACGATAGTCCGACCAAAAATGGCGCCGTTGCCAGGGACGGTGTTAACTTGATTTGATTTTCTTTGATTGTTCTTAGTTGTGTCTTTCTTTGCCTTGGGGAAGTAAAACTCCTCAAGGTTTGTTCTAATTGTTTTCAAGTTGTTTGATATTTTTGCATGTCTAGAAGATCACAAGGTAACTGGGAGATGTTACCATCTCGGTTTTCCGAAGCGGTGAAATCGGAGTTGCAATTATGAAACAATTATTATAAATAAAGTATTTAGTTGATTACATAACCATAAATTAATAATGAAATGAATAATACAACTCATGACTACTATGCTATTATAGTCAGCTATGGTTGACTCGAATCTCATCGAGGCTCGTCCCGTCTCCCGTGTGCTACCAAAGCTAACCTGTACATAACTGCTCCCCATATGATCGGAAATATCATATGGATCGACATAGGCCACCCCGGAAATAGGTGACATTTACACAGACACACAACACGTCAGTTTCAATACATAATTATGAATTGCAACCTATGAAATGAACATGCCAAAATGCTAGAATGCAAAGGAAATACAATTACCATGCCGGTACCGGGACACGCCCAGACATACCCATATCCACCAGTGCCAGGGACACGCCCACCACACCACACCACACCATACCATAAGGTACCGGGACACGCCTAGACGTACCGGGTCCGAAAACCCACCGGATCCCCTGCCAGACGTCGTGTCTTACCACACGAGTCCCTCTGTACTCAAGCAATTAATGTGCACATCCTTCTTGGAGTGCGAAGCTCCTAGAGGTGACTCAAGCGTAAGACGGTCTCCCAACTGCCTTACGTCTCCATAACAAGTAAGTACCATGAACAATGACCTTCCACGTAATACAACCATGACCATATGTGACAAACGAAGAATAACACAAACACATGACCAACATATCAAGTTAATCCCAACATATTATGGATAACCAACCCTCAAACACCAACATGATACACCAACCGACTCACAAATGCAATAGTGAGGAAAGACACCGAAACATGCATGCAGTATATATTGAAACCGAATAGGATAATCTACCTTTTCGCATTCTTCACAAGCTACTTGGTTCCACTTAACCCCGTCTCATGAAACTGTCTCATCCTAAATAAATCATACAACACTATCACAATTCATTCTACACTACACTAATATGAAACCATTTATTATTATTCACTAATTACTGATACTACATAAGCTAAATGCTAATAAATCTCTCTAAGTAAACCATAACTTGAGATTAACTTAAGACAAAGGAGAAGGGTGAGATTTTCACTTACAAAGGTAGATCGGGGATTAGGAGGGATGTTCCATCATCAATCTAAGCTTGAAGGCCAAAGGGAAAGGTTTAGGAAGCATTTAGATAGAGGGGGAGAGTGTTTTAGAGTAAGAAAGAAGGAAAAGAAGAATGAAGAGGATAAGGGTTTGGATAAGATAAAATCCCAAAATATCAGTTCTTGGGTACAGAACAGTGTCACTCTGTAACACCCCTAATTTCCATAATATATTTCCTTATTTTATTTTTCCATATTTCATATTTTATTTTCCGGGAAAATATCCTTGTTTTATTTTATGGGCTAACCTAGCTCGAAATCTGGTGGAAACCCACTTTGTTCTTAGGTTCCACGTGAGTTTGGACTATATGGGTGAGTTTTGGGCCTAAGCCTGGAGTAAACCCATGAGCTTCTCTATAAATAAGAAGGAAAACCAAACCCTTGTTTTTCCTTTTCTCATAATTCTCACTAAACCCTAAACCTAGTTTCTCTCCTCTCTTCTCTCCCCTTGTGCCGTGTGCCTCCACACTCTCTAGGGTTTCGTGCCGCGCCTCCTTCCTCCTCCCTTCATCATCTTTCGTGCTTAGATCGATCCTACTTCTTGGATCTATCTATCTCCTTCGTAAGTTTTATGTTTTTCGCGTAGTTTTTATAGTTTTTATATATATATATATATATATATATATATATATATATATATATATATATATATATATATATATATATATTTAGTATATTTATTAGATTCGTTATCTTTGGCACGTGGATGATCCAATAATAAAGGCGTGGAGACCGCACCTGGAGAAGACGTTTATATCGTTAAAGACGATCTTTAGGATTATTTGCTTAATAAGGTAACTAGGTGTTTCTCTTTTAATTGTGTTTATGCCAATTGATGTAATTAATGTGATTTAATGATTGATTTGTATGACTGGTACATGTTTGATTGTTTATTATCATGTTAATCATGTTTTTCGCATGTTTGTATATATTTTAATGTCTTAATTATATATCATATGTCATTTATGCGCTAAATATAGGTGTCATGAGCGCAACTAGGGTTTACAAATAAACCCTAGTGGCGACATGATAGGCGGCCAAGGGTACTCTCCAATGTTATTGCTAAAGCTAGTATAACCTTGATGATGATTCGAGTGTTATAGCTAAAGTTAGTAAAACTTTGGGTTATTGCTCTAGTTATGGTTGTTTGAGTTATAACCTTGGAAATATGAATTCAAGGTTATAGCTGAATCTACTATAACATTGGATACGAGTTAAAGTTATAGCTGAAACTAACGTACCCTGAGATTTATGGCTCAAGGTTATGGTTGGAACTAGTATAACTTTGAGTTTCGTGTCAAGGTTATGGTTGAGGTAAGTATAACTTCAAGTTATATATGTTGAAGTTATAGTAGAGGTTACTATAACCTCTCACCCAGAGTTCATGTTGTAGTTAAGGTTACTATAATATTGATTGTTAGTACTTGCTTCACATGTTGTGTGTGTTCAGTTATTATATGACAATGTGTGCATGTGTCGTTGGTTACTCTTATTCATATGTTGGTAGGATAGTCAGTTAAACTGTTCTACTGTGTTGAGTCCTGATGTTTTTCACGCATGAGTTGTATAGTCAGTTAAACTGTGCATTTGCATGAGTTGGACAGTCAATTAAACTGTTCTTCTGAGTTGAGTCGTGATGTGGTTCACGCATGTTGTGTTCAGTCAGTTAAACTGTACATTTATTTATTGGCTAGTCGAATAGATGACGATAGTAACAGTTAAATACTATCGGAATAAATCAAGAGCTGCTCTTCGGAGGTTTATTGGTCTATGTTCGGGGGTGGCCAGATTCGTCAGTTAAACGTTCTGGGTCCCGAGTGTCGTTTGATGTACAGTTAATGCATCGAGAGGTCTGGCCAGGCCTTAGGCATATAGGCAGTGGTGATACGCTACACATAGTACTGTGGTGTATCAGTTAAATACTTCACAACCGATGGTTCGTTAGTTAAACGTTCCATCTGCTAGTTCATCAGTTAAATGTTCTAGCGGCGTTCGCTCTATTCACTATGCTTTGTTGCTAGCTTTTTGCCTTATGTGCTGTGGATCGTGTCTACTTTGGTTTGTAGTTGTCCATGGTCTAGTGGTTGCATATGGTCTAAGTCCATATAGTCTCATTCGTCTAGTGTTAAGAATATCACGAGTAGTAAGTCTGGGTCTGATTTTCATGAGTTTAGATGATCTTGCATGTTTTCTGGTTTTGCATTTCAATTGTTAATGATTGTTGCTTATATTCAATTGTTGTAAACATGACTGGGAGAGCATCTAGTTACTCCCGACTGATTGTCGACCCCCATTCTCAGGTTGTTCAGATGATTTACTGTTTGGATGATATCATGTTGAGGAAGTACTGTGCGGCGAGATGAATAATAAATTAGGACTTTGCTTTATGTTTTGAGAACCTTTGAATAACGTATCAGTTTTGTTTTGGTTTAGTAGCGAACCGGATTGGTCAGGTGTTTCCGCCGCCTTGACCCTTTTATCAGTATTATCCTCTGATATTCATTTATATACATTTTCTCTTCGTTTTATAATCCTGGTTGTTACACACTCGACCAAGTGACCGGTTTAATCGACCGAGTGCCCTTCACTCGGTCAAGTATACTCTTTACTCGACCACGTGCCAGTCACTTGATCCGCTAGAGGTTCTACTCGATCCACTAGATGTCCACTAGGTCTAGTTGAGGTCTTATTTGGTCTCGTGGAAGGGGTCATGTAATACTATGTATTTATGAGTCTCTGGGTACTCTATTGAGTAGGCCTTACTCTGTCGAGTAAGGGCGAGTTGCAGATTAAAATAGTTTCTGACCTGTTGGGTACTCGATCGAGTAACGTGGGTACTCGATCGAGTAAAGGGGCACTCGATCGAGTACCTTAGCTACTCGATCGAGTAGCCAGTTTACGGGGGATGATTTCTCGGGTTTTGTTAATAATGCGATTAGAGTATATAATACTTCCGTCATTGTTCTTAAAACACTTTTCAAAACCTAATTACTATCAAGAGAGAAAACAAAGTACGTTCTTCGCTTTAATCGCATTGTTGGCAAATCCCGGAGCTTGGAAGGTCGGATTTCACCTTTCTCTATACCGTTATGATCCTTGCGTCGAGGGTAAGACCTATATACCGTTTTTATTATGTTTCTTTAAAGTTGGTTAAACCCTAATTTGGAGAATTGGGGGTTTTGTAGTATGTTATGCTTGGTAGTGATTATATGTTTGTATGTTAGGAGGAGGATTCGTAGAGGAGGCATTTTGATATCAGTTGTGAGATCGTCTGATTGTTGTGATTTCCAGGTAGGGTTTCCCTACTCAGTAGTATTTACATGATGTGTGGTGATTGTGCTGTAGTTAGTGATTGTTGATTGATTCAGACAGTTGTTGATGTTGTATTGTAATTGTGGTTGTTTGTCTCTGGTTCTCGAGATGCGTTCTCGGCTGAGTGGAGTCACTTGCGGGAGTGGCTTCACGCCCTAGTTTTACCCTTCGTGGAACCCGCCACGGAAGGGGATGTGCACATTAATGGGACAGGGTTATCGCTCGGTATGATGAGGGGGGATTTGGTGGGTACGGCTGCGGTCCCCCACTGGCAGGACTGGTCCAGTGGATAGTCGGTGATGGAGATTGATTGGAGTGGGTGATTGTGTGTGACTGTTTGAGCTATCTTGATTACTGTATTGTTGGTTGTATATAATTGTGTGAATAGTACTGACCCCGATTTATTGTTTTAAAACCTGCGGTGATCCATTCGGGGATCGTGAGCAGATATTGAGCAGGTATGAGTTGAGTACTGGGATAGCTGGAATGTGCCACGATCTGATGATAGAAGTCTTCCGCTGTAGCTTAGTGGTTTTTATAAACATTTCAGTTAGATCAGTAGACATTTGATTTGAGAACATGTACTCTGGTTTGGTTTTTGGATTGTAACCTTTCACTAAAGTATTTCTATTTAAACGGTTTTTCATTATTGTTTATTTGATTATCATTGCCTCGGGTAACCGAGATGGTAACATCCTTATACCTGGGTGGTCCTGGTAAGGCACTTGGAGTATGGGGGTGTTACAAAATGGTATCAGAGCGACGATCCTGAAACCTGTAACCAATGAACCTAATGAATATAGGGAGTCAATTAAAATAAACCCGAGGTAAAGGTTGTAGGAGCTAATGCAAAGGCTTGGGAGACGTCCTAAAGTTGCGAACTCGCCCTACAATTTTGAACAGGTCACATGGGGGGTGTATGTCAAGTCGTATGTGTTGTTTGTTCGCTTGTGTGTGGATGTGATGAAGTATGTTGTAATTGTTGGATGTTTGTAGTAGAAGGATGAGAATATGAATGAAAGATTGATGAGACATATAGAACTGTTGTTGGAATAAGAGCATGTTGGATGTTTACTATTTGGCGTTTGATAACATGATATAGTTGTTTCGTTAATCATATGAAGAATTGAGTAGCATAGTATGCTTAACTATGATATAATGTTGTGTTTATAAAGTTGTTTATATGTTGGGATATGATGTAGCATGCGGGTAGCATATTCGAGTTAGCATGACTCGATCGAGTGGGTCTGACTCGATCGAGTGGGTATTTGACGATTTTGCAACCAGAATCGAGTTTTTGGGCACTCGATCGAGTACCTCGGGCACTCGATCGAGTAGCCTGGCTACTCGTTCGAGTATGTTAGAGATCAGAAGGTCTGTTTGGGGTCTGATGTCGAGGCACTCGATCGAGTACGGTGGGCACTCGATCGAGTAGCCTCTTACTCGATCGAGTAGGTTTGGGCACTCGATCGAGTGTGTTCTGGGCAGTCCACTTTCGTGTTTTGAGGTTTTAGTGTGTATGTTTATATCTACCCTTTCTTATATAGTTTCAAGATGCCGCCCAAGAGAAACGCTTACTATGCGAGAGTTGAGACCATGAACATAGATGATGTTGTTAAGATGTTGGAGCACCAAGATGCTCTCACTGAGGCTTTAAAGAAAGTGAATAAGAATAAGGATAAGGAGGTTGATCACTCTAAGATCAGTCTCTATATAGCGAGGTTTAACCCAAAAGAGTACACGGGAACCGGGGAACCAAACCTTCTTGACAACTGGCATCATGAGGTGGAGAATATACTAGACACAGTTCCTTTGTCCCGATGAGATGAGAGTAGAACAAGTGCGTTCTACCCGAGGGAAGCGGTGGCAAGTGGTGGGATACGGTGAAGGTGAGTGCTAGGGAGATGTATGCGAACCAGGGCTTACCTGCTATACCTTGGGAAGAGTTTCAGAGGGCTATGAGGAAAGAGTTTGTACCGGAGCATGTGAGGAGTAAGCTGAGGGAAGAGTTTGATGGGTTTAAGATGACATCTGATATGTCGATTCTTTGAGTACTACAAGCGTTTAATGAGAAGTCTAGGTATCTTTGAGGATATGGGTTTGAGTAAGGAGAACTGGCGCCGAGGTTTGAGAGGGGTTGACCCCTAAGATTATGGATAAGCTACACCGTAGGAGTCCTTACCGATGTTAAGGAAGCTTATGAGAGGGTTGGGAGAGCCGAGAGGTTGGTGGAGATGGCTCGGGAGAGAGTGAGTGAGAAAAGAAAGGCTGAGAGTGAGGGTGGTGGCCAATCTAGTCATAAGAAAGGCAACCACACCCAAGCTAGAGGGTTTTCTTCTCGGGTCGGGATTGATCTTTGGGGCTTCCTTTGGGCGTGGCCGTGTGAGTGGTAGTGGTAGTTGGGGATGACTGCTATGGCTGTGGTGGTGTGGGCCACAAGAGACATGAGTGCACGAGTGCACCGGGAGCTTTTCGAGATCGGCTCGGGGAGCTATTCTCGGGGACCCGCACTGAGTTATGCGAGTAATGGACCGGGTGGGTCATGGTCTAACCGGGAAGTGAGAGCTATCGGGGTGGAGGTAACCGCAATGGCGGTAATTCTTATCGAAACCACTACGAACAACAACAACAACCAGGGGTCGGTGCTAAGCCGACCACATCACCCAAGATCTTGTCCGGGAGGTGGACAGAAGACCGATGGAAAGTTGTTCATGATGGACAAGAAAGCGGTGAGGAGGATGCACATGTTATCACTGGTACTTTTCTTGTTAACGGTATTCATACCTTTGTTTTGTTTGATTCGGGGGCGTCTCAGTCGTTTGTATCTTCGAGTCATCTTAAACGGTTGGGTTTGAGGGTATATGAGTCTGTAAGTGAGGAAGTTTTTATACCTTCGGGTGAGTCTGTATCATGTGGGAGGTTGTTTAGAGATGTATCTATGATAGTTGGGCAAGTTGATCTACCTGTAGACTTGCTAGAGTTTCCTTTTGACGGTTTTTAGATGATAGTCGGGATGGACTGGTTAGGAAAGTATAAGGCTAAGATAGACTGTCATCAAAAGAAAGTGTCTTTGAGAGGGCCTAAGGGTGTTAGTGTGTCTTATCGTGGGTTTCTAGTCAAACCCGCAGTTAAGTTGATTGCAGCTGTCACCTTGAAGTCTTATCTGAGAAAGGGATGTCCTTTGATCTTGTGCCATGTGAGAGATGACCGGATAGAGAGTCCGACAGTTGATCAGATACCAGTGGTGGGAGAGTTTGCAGATGTTTTTCCAGAGGAGATTCCGGAGTTGCCACCGAAGAGGGAGATAGATTTCACCGTTGAGTTGAAACCGGGGACATGGCCAATCTCTAAAGCACCGTACCGGATGGGTCCTAAAGAGATGGAGGAGCTCAGGAAACAGTTAGATGATCTGATAGAGAAGGGATACATTAGACCTAGTGTATCGCCGTGGGGAGCACCAGTTCTTTTCGTGAAGAAGAAAGATGGGAGTTTGAGGTTGTGCATAGATTACAGGGAGCTGAACCGAGTGATGGTGAAGAACAAGTATCCTTTGCCAAGGATAGATGACCTGTTTGATCAGTTGAGTGGTGCATCAGTCTTTTCTAAAATTGATTTGAGGTCGGGGTACCATCAGGTGAAGATTAGAGAGATGGACATACCAAAGACAACTTTCACGTCGAGGTATGGTCATTATGAGTACGTGGTGATGCCGTTTGGGTTATCTAATGCACCGGCTGTGTTTATAGATTTGATGAACAGAATCTTCAGACAGTTTTTAGACAAGTTTGTGGTGGTGTTTATCGATGACATCTTAGTCTACTCTAAGACTAAGGAGGAGCATGAGGAGCATCTGAGGATTGTGTTGCAGACTCTGAGGGAGCATGAGTTATATGCTAAGTTGTCCAAGTGTGAGTTCTGGTTAGAGAAAGTTGATTTTCTGGGGCATGTGATCTCTAAGGAGGGAGTAGCTGTGGATCCGGCAAAGATTGAGGCAGTGACAAAGTGGGAAGCACCAAAGAATGTTGCTGAAATCAGGAGTTTCTTGGCTTTAGCTGGATACTACAGACGGTTCATGAAAGATTTCTCCAAGATAGCTAGACCTATGACAGCTTTGATGAGGAAAGAGAACAGGTTTCGTTGGGATGAGAGTTGTGAGAAGGCGTTCCAAACATTAAAGGAGCGTTTGACCACAGCTCCTATCTTAGCATTGCCTGAAGGGATCGAGAACTTTAAGGTTTATACAGATGCCTCAAAGAATGGGTTGGGATGTGTGTTGATGCAGAACGGTAAGGTGATTGCCTATGCTTCCAGGCAATTGAAGCCGTATGAAGAGAACTACCCTACACATGACCTAGAGTTGGGTGGAGTCACTACTACAAATCCAGGCAACTACAACGCCCCTTTAACAACGAATATTCACGAAAATCACAATAAACGTTGTAGAATGCATGGCGCGAATTTTACTAAAATCAATTACAACGGGTATGGTTATAAAAACCGTTGTTATTATTTTTAACAACGGGTCACACATGCGGAACCGTTGTTAATAATTTGGCGCAAAATTGGCGCAAAGTTAGTGAAAAGTAATAACAACGGTTATTTTTGAAACCCGTTGTTAAACCTTATTTAACAACGGGTATTTTCTACAACCGTTGTTAAAACATATTTCACAACGGTTGTTGTTTAATAACCGTTGTCAATACCTTCCATACTATAAACCACACAAACACAAGTCTCTCTGCAGACCCACAAAACACAAACCTTAATACACAAACACAAACCCAAAGACTGAGCCCAAACACAAACACAAAACACACACTTTCTCATCGTCTCTTTCTCTTTTTCTCATCGTCGCTTTATCTTCTCGCCGCCACTTTGTTGATTTCATCGTCTCTTTACGTACGTTCGTAATTATCGGTTTGTTTCATCGTCATTATTTTATTGTTCTAATTATTTCATTTCAATGTATGTGTTTTTATCGACCATTAGGTTCCGTTCAAAGATCTGCTAATTATTTCATTTCCATGTATGTGTTTCTAATTATTTCATTTCCATCTTCTTTGGCGTCCTTGAAGACGGATCGAGCATGTTTTAGCAGTTAGGGTTTGGAGAATATATTGAGATAATGGAAATGCATGTTAGTTGAGATAATGCAATGTATTTATACTAATGTGTGGGTTGAGTTGTTTTTTAATTAATATATATGTTAGGAAGTTGTGCCATATATGTTAGGAAGTTGTGCCATAATCAGATCTTGATGATGACTGATAGATCTATGGAGTTGAAAAAATGGAAGCAAATCAAACAAGCATAACTCAACACTTTCAAAATGATCATTTCATTTAATTTTAAACCAAATACATTACAAAGCAATTATCGAAATCAAAAGATGTATAATAAGCGGAACAACCCGGTTAAGCGTAAAAAACGCTTCTCAACCTGCCACCAATCACGCCACTCTGGTATACCGCTAACTTCCGGGTCATTGGCTTCATATTTTGCAATAACAGATTGAATATATGCAAGGACACGACTTGCATGTGGAGATAAGGTTGGAAGAGTACAACTCAACATATCTCTGGCTGCGACCAAGTTCATGAGTATCAGCCGACGAGGGTATGAAGATGATGATGATGATGAGGCTTTGTTGACAAGCCGGACCGCTTCACGCCTCTTAATCCAATAATTCCGTTGATGTTCAAGGGATGCTTTGATTAATGGGTGTTGATCGGCGGGAAGCCCGGCGAGAACCTTCCCATCATCTTCAATCGTTTGTGTAAGCCATTCTTCGTTGTTGATAAAATTAGGGTTCATTGCCATGTTGTTTCAATTAATGAATGTTAGTAAAGGATGCTTTAATATGTTAGTAAAGGATGCTTTAATATTTATAGCTAGTAATATTTAATTTTTTATTTTTTTTATTTTTTAAGAACAAAAAACAACGGTTATTTATAAATAACCCGTTGTTATAACTTTCCCCCCAAAATTGAGTCACACTTTCCACAACGGGTTTTTATACTTAAAACCGTTGTTAATATTTTTAACAACGGTTTCCTTAAAAAAACCAACCGTTGTTAAAACCTTTTACAACGGACGCTTTAACAACGTCCGCTTTTTTATATAACAACGGTTTTTGACCGTTGTTATAGGTTGTATCTGTAGTAGTGAGTGGTTTTTGCTCTCAAGAGATGGAGACATTACCTTTGTGGGGCGACCTTTAAGGTATTTTCAGATCACAAGAGTCTCAAGTACATCTTCACTCAAAAGGAGTTGAACATGAGACAGAGGAGGTGGATGGAGCTGATTGGCGATTATGACATGGATATTATCTACCATGAAGGGAAAGCCAATGTTGTTGCAGATGCTTTGAGTAGGAAGAGTGTACATTCCCTGTGTACAGCTCTATCTTTGATGAGGTTTAGAGATGAGGTGGGGAAGTTTGGGATACATATGATGCAGAGAGGGGATGCTGTGGGAGATTTGTCAGTGCAGTCTGATCTTTATGATGACATTCGAGGTAAACAGGCTTTGGATCCTAAGATGGTTGAGTGGAGAGCTGGAGTAGAGAAAGGGACAGTGTCCCGATTCTCTATTCATACAAATGGTAGTTTGAGGTTCGATGGTAGGTGGTGTGTCCCTAATGATGAGGAGCTGAAAAAGACAATCATGATAGAGGCACATTGTACACCGTATTCAGTACATCTAGGTGGTGACAAGCTATACAAGGATTTGAAGAACACGTTTTGGTGGCCTGGGATGAAGAAAGAAACAGCTGAGTTAGTGGCCCGTTGTTTGACATGCCAGAGAGTTAAAGGGGAACAACGACGACCACAAGGTAAGATCCAGTCTTTAGAGGTACCTGAGTGGAAGTGGGAATCCATTTCTATGGATTTTATCGTGGGTTTGCCAAAGAGTCAACAGGGTAATAATATGATATGGGTAATAGTGGATCGACTGACCAAGTCAGCTCACTTTGTACCAATGAAAGATACATGGACTAAAGCATAATTGCCTATGGCTTATCAAAAGAATGTGCTTAAGTTACATGGAGTCCCTAAGGACATAGCGTGTGACAGAGATGCGAGATTTATCTCAAGGTTTTGGAAAGAGTTGTAGGAATCTTTGGGAACAACTTTGAAGATGAGTACAGCTTTTCATCCTGCGACAGACGGTCAGACTGAGAGAACGATCAAGACTCTTGAGGATATGTTGCGAGCTTGTGTGATGGACTTTGGTGGTAGCTGGGAACAGAGGTTGGATCTGATAGAGTTTTCTTACAACAACAGCTATCACACTAGTATTGGCATGGCACCGTTTGAGGCTTTATATGGGAGGAGATGCAGGAGTCCGATTTGTTGGGACGACAGTGGTTCTAGGACCAGAGATGGTACATGAGATGGTTGAACAGATAATGATGATCAGGGAACGGATGAGAGCAGCTCAGGATAGGCAAAAGAGTTATGCGGATCTACATCGCCGGGATATAGAGTTTCAGGTTGGGGACAAGGTTCTTCTAAAAGTGTCTCCTATGCGTGGGGTTATGAGATTTGGGAAGAAAGGCAAGCTGAGTCAGAAGTTCATCGGTCCTTATGAGATCTTAGAGCGAGTTGGGGAAGTTGCATATCGTCTGGCTTTACCGGCTGCGTTAGAGAGAGTGCATAATGTGTTTCATGTATCGCAGCTGCGGAAGTATGTGAGTGACCCGTCACATGTGTTAGAGGCAGAGAGCTTAGAGCTAGATGAGTCCTTATCATATCTTGAGGTACCTAAGCAGATTCTTGACCGGAAAGTTAGGAAGACTAGGAGTGGTGAGACAATTTTGCTTAAGATCCTTTGGTCTAACCACGAGACTGAGGAAGCTACATGGGTGGCAGAGGATGCCATGAGAGAGCGTTACCCTTTCCTTTTTGATCAGGTATGTATGGTTACGGGGACGTAACCTTGTTTCTTTTAGGGGGGTAGTAGATGATCGCAAAGAGTTTTTAAGAGTTTTTATACCCCTTTTTATGTTATGTCAGTATGGTTGTTGTCGTTGAGTCGGGTTGAGTTTGGGTTAGTAACATGTTTTATGTTGATATTTGTTTTGGTTGTTGAGTCGGGAGTGCGTAGTGTGTGTCTTTGTTTTGTTGTGGTTTGAACTTCGGGGACGAAGTTCTTTTTAAGGAGGGAAGACTGTAATACTACGTATTTATGAGTCTCTGGGTACTCTATCGAGTAGGCCTTACTCTGTCGAGTAAAGGCGAGTTGCAGATTATAATAGTTTCTGACCTGTTGGGTACTCGATCGAGTAACGTGGGTACTCGATCGAGTAAGGGGGCACTCGATCGAGTACCTTAGCTACTCGATCGAGTAACCGGTTTACGGGGGATGATTTCTCGGGTTTTGTTAATAATGCGATTAGAGTATATAATACTTCCGTCATTGTTCTTAAAACAATTTTCAAAACCTAATTACTGTCAAGAGAGAAAACAAAGTACGTTCTTCGCTTTAATTGCATTGTTGGCAAATCCCGGAGCTTGGAAGGTTGGATTTCACCTTTCTCTATACCGTTGTGATCCTTGCGTCGAGGGTAAGACCTATATACCGTTTTTATTATGTTTCTTTAAAGTTGGTTAAACCCTAATTTGGGGAATTGGGGGTTTTGTAGTATGTTATGCTTGGTAGTGATTATATGTTTGTATGTTAGGAGGAGGATTCGTAGAGGAGGCATTTTGATATCAGCTGTGAGATCGTCTGATTGTTGTGCTTTCCAGGTAGGGTTTCCCTACTCAGTAGTATTTACATGATGTGTGGTGATTGTGCTGTAGTTAGTGATTGTTGATTGATTCAGACGGTTGTTGATGTTGTATTGTAATTGTGGTTGTTTGTCTCTGGTTCTCGAGATGCGTTCTCGGCTGAGTGGAGTCACTTGCGGGAGTGGCTTCACGCTCTAGTTTCGCCCTTCGTGGAACCCGCCATGGAAGGGGATGTACACATTAATGGGACAGGGTTATCGCTCGGTATGATGAGCGGGGATTTGGTGGGTACGGCTGCGGTCCCCCACTGGCAAGGCTGGTCCAGTGGACAGTCGGTGATGGAGATTGATTGGAGTGGGTGATTGTGTGTGACTGTTTGAGCTATCTTGATTACTGTATTGTTGGTTGTATATAATTGTGTGAATAGTACTGACCCCGGTTTATTGTTTTAAAACCTGCGGTGATCCATTCGGGGATGGTGAGCAGATATTGAGCAGGTATGAGTTGAGTACTGGGATAGCTGGAATGTGCCACGATCTGATGATAGAAGTCTTCCACTGTAGCTTAGTAGTTTTCATAAACATTTCAGTTAGATCAGTAGACATTTGATTTGAGAACATGTACTCGTATTTTGGTTTGGTTTTTGGATTGTAACCTTTCACTAAAGTATTTCTATTTAAACGTTGTTTCCTTATTGTTTATTTGATTATAATTGCCTTGGGTAACCGAGATGGTAACATCCTTATACCTGGGTAGTCCTGGTAAGGCACTTGGAGTATGGGGGTGTTACAGGTCATCCTTTACTTCCGAGTATACGTGGGTCCCCTCACGTGACGCTAGTTCCTTTGTGGGTCCCAAATTATCCGATTATTACAATCTTCTCTCCTTAAAATGAACTTCGTCCCCGAAGTTCGCCACTCACTCTCTTTTTCCAATTATTCCTCGGCCTTCTCTCAAGTCTCATTCTCGGGTGCTCTCTTGCCATTATACTCTATTGTAATGTCCGTTGGAGTTCTTGTTGACATTATCACTCTTATTAACCACACTTGTTTATCATACTTATCCCCAGGTTCCTTGCTCAATTCTCAATACTTCCTCACGTGTCGTGCTCTTTCTTTTCCGAATTTTCCGAGTTGTTACATTCACTCCCCCTAAAAGAGAACTTCATCCTGAAGTTCATCATATGTCTCACATGACACTCTCCCGGTAATCTACTCTTATGTCAACTATTTTGTTCCCAAAGGATCCCGACTCGCTTCACTATATCTGTATGTAATAACCGCCCCGTTAGGGACCCGTTGACTAGTCGTTGACTGACCTTAGACACTTGGTAGACCCTTGAGACCTTTTATACAAATGGACTTAGCACTTGGTGACCTTTAGAAGTGGGGAACTCGATCTAGTATAGGTTACTCGATCGAGTAGTCTAGGGACGCAATGGAGTAGAGGTTACTCGATCGAGTAAGTCTCATACTCGATCGAGTACGGTGGTTCCACCGATAAGTTATATATGGTGAAGTCGTAAACCCCAAATCAGTTTTTAATTTCTTTCATCCTAAACCTAATCGATGACACTTCTCTCCTTCACCCACCTTCAACCCTTGAGATCCCTTTTCACTTGGAGACACCATGGGGATGGAGGCTTGAGTCGAGTAGCGGTCTTGTCGCCGGAATGCCGAGTATAGGTAAGTCATCATCATCATCATACCCACGTTTAATTATGGTTAGGTTTGTTAGTAATGGGGTTCATTCCTACTGTTTATGATAGGTGTTAATGGTAATTGCTTTGTCTTCATACGGTTTATGCGGTGTTGATGTTGATTGCTAAATGTCGGTTTTCCTAATCAGTACTATTGATTGATTGTCTTGTGTGGTATATAGTATTGTTGGTTGTGTGATAGTAATGTTTTATTTGTATACGGGGTGCATCCTTGGCTGAATGGAGTCATCTCGGGAATGGCTTCACTCCCTTGATTCGCCTCTTGTGATTCCCGCCACAAGGGGGATGTGCACATTAATGGACATGGGTTATTCGCTCAATGGAGATGAGCGGGGCTTAGGTGGGTAAGGCTGCGGTCCCCCACTTACGATGTGGAGTATCGTTTGTGATGGATATTCTGGTAGGACTTTGCCTTCGGGCTATTCAGATATTGATGGTTGATTGGAGTTGGAGATGGTCGTGTGTATGTTGTATCTTGTGTTGTCTAGCGTTTTTCAGTTACTGACCTTGTGTGGTGTTGTTTGTCTTTCTTCTTGTTATGTGTCTGCCGTGATCCATTATGGTGAGCAATCCGTCGTAGCAGGTGTTGATATGGGGAGCTTAGTTGGGTGCGTTGGAGGGTCGAGTCTTTCAACGAGTTCTGACAAGGAGTAGGATCACCGTAGTTGATAGTTGTTGTTATTAGTTGTATCTTTCCTTTTATTGAGTTAAACTTGTAATGAACTTAATTGTTCTCTTAATGACATTATGATATTTACTATTCCTCGGGCAATAGAGATGGTAATGTCCTTATCTGCTAGGGAAGGTCTTGTTAAGGCTCTTTAGTAGATGGGGGTGTTACAAAGTGGTATTAGAGCGATGATTTTGGAACCTGTAACCAATGAACTTAATGAATTTAGTGAGTCTAATAAAATGAACCTGGTGTATGTGTGTTGGGAGCCCCTTGAATTAGTTTATTTTGGGTGAGAAGGCGCCCTCATTCCAAAACCCCGACCGCAATATGCTTAAGCCAGCCACTTCAAATGGGGATATTAAGTCGGGAGTTGTGTGTGACTGCGTGTGTAATATGCAATTTGTATGATATATATGTGTATAAAGGTAATGTTTTGTATGTGTGGATAGGAGCATATGATGCGTAACTGCTTATATAGTCATATATGCGTAAGTGTGTGGATGGACAGTAAGATATGTTGGAAGTATACATGAGATTATGTGGTGACATGTAAGTGATAATTAATTTAGAGGTTGGTAATGTTTGATAAATGGTATGAATATGCCGTGTGGTAGAATTTTACATGCATATGTATGAATAAAATATCGTTATTGTTCTGAACAGCTATATGAATTAAGGTACGTAATGGTCAAATAGAATCGTATGTTGTCTAAGATATAGTAGAATAGAAATTGTAATGTTTTGATTGTGGTAAATATGTTATATGCATGGTAATGTAAAGATGGTATTAGTATAGGGTAATCGGTGACGAGTCCTAAGCATGGCGTAGACTCCGAACGACTTATTGTTTTGCAGGAACGACGAAACTGTTGGAATATGTGTCCTCCGACAATAATGCGATCAAAACTGTCGATCATGATGATCACATGTTTGAGTCTCATTTTAAGAATACAATTGGGAAGTAAGATTTTACTTTCAACTGGTCCACACATATCGGTAATGATTGGCTGACTAGAGTTTGACATTACTGTCGTGCGATGGTGGTGATCGGTTGATCCCCTTAGGTCATACCTAAAGGGTAACACTCTTAATTGATTATTTAATTGATCGTATGAAGATACGGGTTAATTAAATTACTTAAAACTGACGGACGATTTTGGAAGTAATATTTACGTATCTCATTATAATCTGATTAAATAAGATACAGTCTAAGTAATCGAATTGTTTTATTACTTAGATGAAATTATTGTTTACGGAAACAATTGAAACAGAATGAATTGATTATTATAAATACAAGATGTTGTAATTTATGATTGGTAAAGTGTTTTGGTACAAGTAATTGTGAATTGCTGAGTCGATTTTGTACATGACGTATTTTATTAATACGTTGATTTTTAATATGTTAAAAATACATGACAATTTTACATGTCTTATAACATGTGACAAATTGACAAATTGACAAAGATAAAATGGAATCCATTTTATCCCATTTCGACCGAAATAGTGGGGTGGTTTAGGATAAATATTGTGTTGATTAATTAAGTGGAAAACATAATCATTTTACCTAAACCTAGTCATGCATACCTACTTGCTCTTGTGAAGAACACCTTGCTCATGCATTGGCCATCACCACCCCTCCCCCTACCCGGTTTTATCATAGGTTTTTCTATATAATTTACCATATACACTACCTAAAAAGATTAGTGTATTATTCATTCATTCTAACATCAAAAATATAGATTTTAGAGAGATAAAATTACTTCTTATTCTCCCTTCTCTTAACCGAAATTAAAAGACCAAAATAAACAATTTTGGGTCAATTTTATTTAAATTAATATTGTTCTAGTATTAATAATATTAATTTTATTAAGTGGTTACCTTGGGTATTATTCCTTGGGAGGGATTCTATACTTGAATCCTTTGTTCATCCATTTTAGGAAGCTCAAGAACAAGTGAGTAGGAGAACTCACTTGTGCCCAATAATCCGAAATTTCCAATGTAAGAATGATGATTTCTTCTTTATATTTACTTATGTTTGCATGCATAAGATCTAATTAATTTTATGACTAAATTAATTTTGAAACATATATGAATATGTTGTAACAATGACATATAGATTTCTAACAAGCGGTATCATGAGCCTTAGGTTGTTTGCATGCAAATCGGTTATAGTTTTTCCGAGTTATACGATTAACATATAAAACTTATAAATTTGTGTTTATTATGATATATCACGAAATTAATTTTTCATGTTAAAGTTTCTGATCCTAAAATGTATTTAGGATATTTTGGTTAATTTATGGATTTTTATTGTTCATTTTATTTAATAATGGCATTAAAATGTGATTTTATGATAAAAATGTCATTTTCGGACTAAAATTAGCTAAACTTCGAATTTTCCAGTGGTTGTTGGATATGTTTTCAAATATATTATTTTTAGATGACCTGTAAATTGTCATAATTTTTGGAGTTCTTATGCTCGAAATATGGTTTTTTCATGATAAAAATCGAATTTAAATGAAAAATAGGTTAATATGAGAAATATTTCAAATCTGGTCATAGAAATTTATTATGTTGTCACATACAATTTTACAAGATGTGTGTAAAATAATAGGCTATAATGAAGTCTTTATGCATGATTTATGATTTTTGATGAAAAATAGCATAAATAGTGACTTTAATTAGTGAATAATTGCTAAATTATACTTTATGACTAAGGAAAAACGTCACATGTTGCATTTTATTACCTTTTTCAGATCTAAAATTGAAAAGTTGATAAATATAAATTTTCTCATGTTTTTTTATGATTATAATTGATAAATCCGATAAACCGCAACATTGTTTATACCGATAAATTTCGAAATTTTTAACCTAAGTTTTTGGACATTATGAGTGTCATGGTATTTTTCCAGAATGTTCATGAGTTTAAATTTCAAATTTTGAATTTATTTGAAATTTTTGTGATGTATTTGAAGTTTATAGCATTTTATTGTAATTTTGAGTCCATTAATGAACAATTTTAAGAAATATAAGTTAATTATTGTCAATATGTTAGTGGAGACTAATTTTGAGTCCTAAGTTGGTTAGGGTAATTAACTTGTGCATAAATATGATTTTATGTAATTTATTGTGATTTTAAAAGGTTGAATCACGCAAATCCGTAAAATCGTAGAAACCATGAAAACCTATTTCGTGAGGGAGTGCACTCGGCCACACAGGGGTACAAACCTTGTTACGTAGGGGAAGTGGGTGATAAATGTCTACCCACCGAATTCATGTTGATGAGGGTTGTATCGCCAAAGCGTGCCCAAGTTAATATGGATTTGGATCATGGACACATTTATTCGAAATTTGGGTTGAACTCAACAAAAGTATTGATAAGGGATGAATCGGCTACACCGTGCCCTTGTCG
Source organism: Silene latifolia (assembly GCF_048544455.1). Taxonomy (NCBI): domain Eukaryota; kingdom Viridiplantae; phylum Streptophyta; class Magnoliopsida; order Caryophyllales; family Caryophyllaceae; genus Silene; species Silene latifolia. The sequence continues at coordinate 119,539,060 of NC_133537.1, forward strand.
GATGTGTTTTGGGCTAAAGATAAATGTTAATGTAATTTTATTGACCAAGAGTTCTAAAAGTAGAATCGATTAAAGAGTTAATCCACCGAGTTAATCATTCACATGTCCAATAATGAATCATATGCATAAGAGCATGATGAATCATTGGCAAGCCATATAAGAATCGTCATGAATTCTCGAGGAGAACTTATGAGCGATTCCAGTGATGGACAGTGCCAAGAAGTTGCACGTTTTGAAGTTCGATCACACGTAAGGATTTATGAAAATCCCAAGCCATTCAAGCTAAGAGGAGAAATAAGAAGCTTTGAAAATACTTAGTTGAAGTAAGAAGTTACTCAAAACTGATATTTTCTAATATGCTGGGACTTATGAGAAGTGCTAGGCTAATCATCTTGACAATTGTTGCAAGACTCTACAAAACATATACCTAGTGCATTGTGAGTGGGTAGAACACTTGACTAGTGCAAGTTACATTATACACCGCAAAATTAGTTGGTTATGTGATAAACAACCAGAAAGTTCTTTCAAGATAAAAAACCCAAACCGAGGTTAGGAACTTATATGTGTACTTGGTAAGGTTCATGCTATGAGAGATAACATGAATATAAGGGAAAATGCGATAAAAGAAGTTTGAACACATGGACACATGGCATGTTAAACTTCTATTGCAATCGACTAGTGTTTATACACTAACGATATGCATCACAAGGTTGTAATATTGTATTAATTACCTGAATGTGATGTCGAAATTTGTCGTTTGAGTTATTATTAACTCACCTTATATTTTGTTACATCCAAACGGGTTGTAGAGACAATTGGACCCCGTTAAAGTGAACACGAATTAGCATTGTATTCGCCCATAGTTGCTTACATGAGGTGATGTCTCGAAGTAACTAGAATGTGATGCGATTGATGGCAAGTTCAAGTGCCATGGAGTTATGTGTGATGACTAGTCGATCACATAGGCAGACTGTTGGGAACACCTTGTCGGGCCTTATGACCGCTTATAGAGTTCTGGCAAATTTATATAGCCTGGTCGTGGCGAGAGCTACTATAGTATTCTAATGAGTCGATTCTTTTGACTAAAGACTGTTCGCCTAAGATGGCACGATTTCAGAATAACTTTGATTTGTGTTACTACGACCTTCGTAAATGGGGTCAAATGGGCATATTTTGGGTTATGATGGCTGTGGCTAGTCGAAGGGAATAAGTGCGATAGGAATTGTCCACCCCTAGTCAGGGTTATAGAAATATCTCAGGGCCACTCGAGGAGTAATGAACTGGAAATGCGTGGCCACGCTCGGAAGGTATCCATGGTGGATGATTCCGGTCAATCAGTTATTCTCCAGATCGAGGAAACCACTCTCGATATGATCACTTGCAAGTACGACCTGAAAGACACCTTGCATTGAGTGGGAGATAGTAATAGGATAAGAGAATTGGTGACGCACACTTGTCGAGGACAAGTGGGAGATTGTTGGAATATGTGTCCTCCGACAATAATGCGATCACAACTGTCGATCATGATGATCACATGTTTGAGTCTTATTTTAAGAATACAATTGGGAAGTAATATTTTACTTTCAACTGGTCCACACATATCGGTAATGATTGGCTGACTAGAGTTTGACATTACTGTCGTGCGACGGTGGTGATCAGTTGATCCCCTTAGGTCATACCTAAAGGGTAACACTCTTAATTGATTATTTAATTGATCGTATGAAGATACGGGTTAATTAAATTACTTAAAATTGATGGACAATTTTGGAAGTAATATTTACGTATCTCATTATAATCTGATTAAATAAGATACGGTCTAAGTAATCGAATTGTTTTATTACTTAGATGAAATTATTGTTTACGGAAACAATTGAAACAGAATGAATTGATTATTATAAATACAAGATATTGTAATTTATGATTGGTAAAGTGTTTTGGTACAAGTAATTGTGAATTGCTGAGTCGATTTTGTACATGACGTATTTTATTAATACGTTGATTTTTAATATGTTAAAAATACATGACAATTTTACATGTCTTATAACATGTGACAAATTGACAAATTGACAAAGATAAAATGGAATCCATTTTATCCCATTTGGACCGAAATAGTGGGGTGATTTAGGATAAATATTGTGTTGATTAATTAAGTGGAAAACATAATCATTTTACCTAAACCTAGCCATGCATACCTACTTGCTCTTGTGAAGAACACCTTGCTCATGCATTGGCCATCACCACCCCTCCCCCTACCCGGTTTTATCATAGAGAAAACCATGGGTTTTTCTATATAATTTACCATATACACTACCTAAAACGATTAGTGTATTATTCATTCATTCTAACATCAAAAATATAGATTTTAGAGAGATAAAATTACTTTTTATTCTCCCTTCTCTTAACCGAAATTAAGAGACCAAAATAAATAATTTTGGGTCAATTTTATTTAAATTAATATTGTTCTAGTATTAATAATATTAATTTTATTAAGTGGTTACCTTGGGTATTATTCCTTGGGAGGTATTCTATACTTGAATCCTTACTCATCCATTTTAGGAAGCTCAAGAACAAGTGAGTAGGAGAACTCACTTGTGCCCAATAATCCGAAATTTCCAATGTAAGAATGATGATTTCTTCTTTATATTTACTTATGTTTGCATGCATAAGATCTAATTAATTTTATGACTAAATTAATTTTAAAACATATATGAATATGTTGTAACAATGAGATATAGATTTCTAACAGAAACGATTCATAATCTATCATTGTTGGTTTGTTCTGACTTAGTCGACCGAGTACAAGGGACAACTCGACCGAGTAAGTCTTACTCGACCGAGTAGTTGGGTCACTCGACCGAGTTTGATAGAAAACAGAATCAATGCTAATTCTGCCAGCGTCAAAACTCGACCAAGCAACCTCAACTCAATTAAGTAGAGGTTACTCAATCGAGTACCTCAGATACTCGATCGAGTACCGCTACTACAGTAACGCGAGATTCTTTAAAAATGTCGAGGCTATATACCTTAACTCTCCCATTCTTTTCTTTTATTTACTCATTTAAAACCTAATTTTCTCCCTAAACTTTCGTGATTTTTGTGCTTGATTCTTCCGCATCTTTCTAAGTTCATCCACCAAATCCGTTTGCAAACTCATTCAAGGTAAATTTCCACTCCTTTCGTTGATTTTAAATCAATTGGTAATATGTAATGATGTTGGATTTTCTGAAATTTTCGATTTTATACCCAAATCTTGTATTGTAATTGATATATTTTGATAGGAACCACCTTGAATCATTGTTATTGATGTTAGGAATTGCAAAATTAAACCCAGTTAGTGACTTTGTTCAACTCGGATTTTTCTAGGGTTTGCCCCAAATTTCGATTTTTGTTCATCAAATTCATCTTAAAGTGTTGAAAAAGGATAAGGGATGTTAGTAGTCTCATATTTGGTGCTTGATTTTGCTTATTTTCATCAAAAATTTCGTCTTAAAACTCCGTCTTAAAAGTGCACAAATCTGAAATTTGCCCCAAATTTCACTACCATGACCTACTTATTGAGCTTGTTTGGTAGACATTCAGTCCGGCTAGTTCTATAGCTTATTTAAACATCATATTTTGAAACTTTTAAACCATCTCTTATGAATTGTGCAAGATAAGAGGAATTGGCAACATCGTGTTTTATCTCAAAACTTTACATACTTTGACAAGAAATTTATCTTAAGCCTTGTCCTTTTCGTATTAAACATTTGAAATTTCTACTTTGAAATTATAAAACCTAATGTGTGGCTAAACCATGTTGAAACAAATGCCGAGAACTGTTGCTGCAACCCGACAAAGCAAGAGGTCATGCGCCGCTGAGCCGGAGGTTGGGGAAGAGAGTCTAGGACCTGTTGTTCGACCAATTCCTGGATACCCCACGGTAATCATTGCGGACATTAAGAAAACAGACGCCTTTGTAGAGTTGTTGAGTCGCCCCATGAGACCCACTAGGTGCATAGATATGAGTGTCTTGGAGGAGCTTAAAATAGAAGTAGACGTCCGACATATCTTTGAGACACTGGGTTTGGAGGGGTTATACGACTTGAGGAAGCACTCTTTTGCCATTTTAACCTTAGAGTTCATGAGTTCTTTCTCTTATGATGTGGCTGAGAAGATGGTAAGTTTCCGGTTGATGAAAACTAGTTTCTAACTGACCCTTGACCAGTTCGCCGATCGCCTAAGGCTTACACGGGCCAAGAAGGGATATCTTAGAGATGTCCTGACTGAGTGTGGTGCCAGTGGCTACATGCCTTTGTTCACTGGTAGATCTGCCCCTACTTCGAGTAACGAGTTGATTAATGACATTCAGCATGTGACTTTGAAGATCTTTCTCCGAGCCCTGACTTGTCTCCTATATGGTAGAAAAGATGTGAGTAAGCTTAACTCAAACGAGGTCATGTTGTTGGTTGCTTACTTGAACCCCACCTGACAGGAGCGCGTTGCTTACAGTGCCCCGGCCATAGTATGTGCCAGTTTGGCCTTGATGGCCAAGTCTTTGACCCGTTACCTTAGTTGTGGTGCTATCGCCACTCGCCTAGCGGAGAGATTGACTAGTTTTAAGGCTTCTTCGGCCCTCAAACCTTTGGTTATCGTTGTTCCGACTTTGGACAGGGCTTACTTCATCTCTCAGAAGTGGTTGAGAGTATTGGGTGATGGTGGGTTAGCTTGGAAGTTGAGTGGTAGGAGTTAGATGAGAATGCCCGACCCGGACCATCTTTCAGTGATGGAGCCGTTGGTTGAGAGTGACCCCCTCCACCGCCCCCCCGAGCAGACCTACCTGATCACAGACGACCTTCTAGAGGAGATGTTTGAGCCGGTCGGGGGAAACCAAGCTAGGGCGGAGGACCAGGTACCCAGGGTGGGGAGAGGCCCCAGGAGAGTGAGAGAGGTGGTTGGAGAGTCCCAGCCTGTGCAACCCGGACCACCCCAGTACCAGTATCCGAGCTACCCGTCTTCCTTCAGCCCTCAGATGCAGGTTATGAACTTACCGAGAGAGTTTCCAATGCATTGGTGCTTCGGAACCTCCATGAGATGGCCTACGTGTAGAGTATTGGGACGAACCTGGCCCATCCAGTTTGGTGACGAGGCATGGGGAATAATAACGGCGTCTTTTATTCCTATGGAGTTGACCCGGCTATATGGGGAGATCCCATGAGCTATCCCTATGGGTGCCTTGCACCATGTAGAGCAAGAGGAGACCCCAGCACAAGAGCGACCATCGGAGGAGGCACGTCAGGAGCCGACACATTAGGAGGAGGAGGAGATGAGGAGATGGAAGAGGATTGAGGAGGCGACCTTGAGTGATTTTCTTGTTGTGTTGTTTTAGCGGACTTGTGGTTACTTGTTACATTTGTTTTTATTTATCTCCATTTGTATTTGGCCATAAGGCCGTATTTTGTTAGATTTTCTAAACTTGTTATGTAGGTACGTGGTGTCGGGGGTGAAACCCTGGAGATTGGCATATTTTTCTTGATTGATAACACATTTTGGGAGCATACCAACCAGCAAATACTCGATCGAGTGCCCTCAACTCGATTGAGTACCTGCGCATGACATCATAAGGAGCATTCTGACCTATAGATATTCGATCGAGTAACTCTAACTCGATCGAGTACACATGTTTGTGTTTGTAATCTGTTTTCTTGTGTTATTACAGCATGGGAGTACTTTGCTGATATTATATATCGTTCTCATAGCTATTAATCACGTTCTTATGCTTTATACTTCAATAAATGTGGTATCAAGATGGTATACACTAGTTTTCATCCTATATGGTTACTAATTTACTTAAGTATCGTTCTAAACGGTTGTTAAGTTTATATAGTTGTTGGTATTAATTTCAAGATAGTTATATCGGGTAATCATGTTTTCATAATGTCACATAAACAATTATTTTAATTTTCACATATATTAGCTTGGTATCGCTGCGCATAATTTAATCATTTTGTGTGTTATTTTCATTCTATGTACCCACCTGCATACATGTTATACAAGTAATGTCAAAGAAGGTTGGATTGTAATTGTTGGTTTCATCATGTTTTGGTTCATCTCGTAACGTCAAGGTTAGATGATGGTTCTCATTTATTCTAATATTGCTATCTCATCTTGAAGGTGAAGTTCGGGGACAAAGTTCTTTTTAAGAGGGTAAGATTAATGTCGCGCGAGTGAAAAATTCCTAAAATGTCGTCTTTTAAGTACTTCGTTAATAATTTAATTCTTATTTCTGCTGTATGATTTAATTGTTGTTCAAGTAATTTAAATATTTGTTAAAATAATATAATTGTTGTGTGAATAATTTAAACGAACATTGAGTTGTGTAGTTGGTAGTTTATGCATTGGACGTTTAGTGGATGTTTAATGGCTAATTGTTGGTTGAGTAAGTAACTTGTTGCATATGACGTCGTATGGTGTAAGTTTGTTCGATAGTCGTGGTAGTATACCTTTGCAATAGTTAACTTGCGAGTGATGACTCAGAAGGAAGTTGTGTTTGAAGGTCATATTCGTGAAGGTAGGTGATGATGATTAGTCGGCATGGGAAGTTGGGTAGCATGTTTGGGTATGGCTATAAGAGTTTGATTCGGATGTAACTTTGTCGTCTAAGCTAACCAATCAAAACAATATTTATAATCTAAACAAACTACTCTTAGTAGAGTGGTAAGTAAAGGTCGGATCCCAAAGGACGGGTATTGAATTAAGTTATCGGTTGTAGAGAGCTATTTCTTAGGGTGTCACAATATTTGGTTGAGATTGAGGTATCTAAACTACAATAACAATGAAATATGAAGAAATGAAAGTAAAATAAGGCAAGTAAACAAATAGGGGTTTGTAAACAATTGATTAAGGCACTAGGGTATCATGGGTTCATAGGGGATTTGTGGTAGTGATCGTACAAACATGTTTACATAGTTGCAAGCAAATTATTGTTGTAGTGCAATCGAGTTAGTTTATGTCTTACAATTCCTAGGAAGATTTGAGTCCCGGAGCCGAGTCGGTCAAGACTGTACAACACCTACAAGTCGACTTAGTTTCTTCCTATTCAACTTTATGCATGGTCTAACATGACTCGAGTTAGTTTGTATCTTACAAGTCTTGTTGAATGGATAAGAGATGTATGCATGCAAGGTTTTCAATCAAGCAATTTATCAAGCATAACATGTGTATAAGTTGAAACTACAACAAGCAAGCATTCTTATTAAAACATAGTAGATTAAGTATGGATCTACCCCCATGTTTTAGTTCCCCTAATCCCCCATTAACCCTAGCTAGGATCTTACTAACTCATGATTATGATAAATATGCTAATAAAGGTGTCAATCTTATTAGCAAAGTTAAACATGATGAATGAGTAAAGCAATAATTAATTAAGCAAGGGTAAAAGGGATTATACCAACTTTAAGGATGATCCAAATAATAAGCAAAGAATAATAGAAGGACACTTGATGAATGATGAAGAGTTGTCAAGTCTTCAATAAACTCCAAAAAGTCTTCAAATTACCCAACTAAATCTAAGAACACTTGAATGATTAAAGAGGAATTAAGATTTGATTAATGTTGAATTGAGTGAATACAACTTGATTATTAATACGTAAACTTGATTAATGCTAAATTTTAACTTGGTGATTAATCCCCTAACACAATGGGATATTTATACTAAGTAAATGTATTAGGGTAACTAAGGGCTTAAATGAAGATTAAGTCCCTAAGAAGAAGATTAGTGCCTTGCAAGTCCCATAAGGAGCCGCCCAGATTGACATTGAAGCAAAATCGTGCTGCCCAGGGATCCGCTCGACCTGAAGGTGAGACGCCCGGATTGAGGGCTGAGACGCCCGACCAGGGCTCGGGATGCCCGGATCCTTGCTCAGCTTTCCTTCTTCTTATTTTGACTGCCTAAGGATCCGTGGGGATCGTTGAGGGGTCGTGGGGGTCTTTATCATTGCCCATTCTACTTGATTTATTAACTTAGGCCTAATAAGCACTAAAAAGCATAGGAACGAGGCTAGTTTGAGGACTAAATGTGCACAAATATGAGTCACATCAAATATCCCCAAACCGAACCTTTGCTCATCCCGAGTAAAGAGGTGACTAAAACTATGACCCTTATTAATACTACTAGCCTATGTGAGACAATTAGCGGGTCTTACTCCGCCCCTTCAACTCACAACAAGACACCTATGGGGTAAGATGCCTTCTTGCAAGGCAAGGTGGGGCTTACCAAAATTTCGATACATCCAAGCATTAAGCACACAAAACAAGTAATGGATGCATCTACAAAAGAATAGTCACTTTCCTCATCAAAGTGGCGGAAATCATCTAAATGGAAACCAATCTAAGGGTACACACTCCATTGTAGATATCATTTCTCTAAGCTACTAAGTCTAAAAGTATACCAACAAATCACCTCCAAGTTGTGTCAAACTAAGGTAATTTTATCCTCAATCGCTAAATGCTTTTTTCAAGAGTAGGTTCCCTATGGTGTTAGAAACATTGTAGGATCGCGGAATTCCCCCTCTTGCCTAGACAAGAAGAAGGGTCGTCCCCTCTCCACCATGCAACAAAGAAATGATCACCAATGGATAAACGGGATAAAAATGCTTTGAGGTTCACAATGGTAGTTTGCTTTTGATTTGTCCCCCCCCCCCCCAATTTCTTGTGGCATATGTCTTTTGAGAACATTTGTTTGCCATTTTTGATGTTTGGCAATTTGATACTTGGCAATTCTTTGAACATTTACAAAGTAACCCCATTTTGTCGAAAGGGCACTTTTATTGAAGCATAGGAGTCTATTTTTGCTCCTCTTTCCATTGATGCAATTTTTGCAAACTTTTTGAATTTCACTTTGGTACTTGAACTCAAATTGGAGATTTATTGTGCCCATTCCCTTTGTATTGGCAAAACATGATGATAGAAATGAAAGAACGGTTGCATGGCATCAAGGGTCACCTTGGAATAAACGGTAGCCAAGGAGTCATCACACCACAAGGTACTCTTGACTAGGCCTTAGTCCATGGGTCAAAAGATGCTAGTATGACACATCCTAGGGTGCCTTGATGGTATTCTAGCAAACAAAGTCTCAAGGAGAAAAATTATCTACAAGGGCCTATATACACTTGCCAAGCTTCCCAACTAGACATGTTTACAAAATTTTTCCTAAAATGCAACTACATGCCATGATGCAACTAGCATATATAGAACCTAATGCAAATGCTACTATCACTAGTATGCCATATGATCTAAATGCAACTCCTAAGATCACATTGGTTTATACCGCATCAAACAAAAAGAAGCCACATTGTCATTTACATATAAGAGGAAAAAGGAGATTTTGAAAGATCATACCATGCGGTCTTCATATTCCTCATGCCTCGAATGTGGCGTAGTCGGTCCCAACTCCCAAGTGATAAGAGTGAACGCAAACAAACAAATATATACAATATGTACATTTCTAAATACAAAAGGGAAGAACATGTTTTTGGATTTTTCAATTTTTTATCATTTTTGAATTTTTGAGTTAGATAGTGTTAGAATTCCTCATCCCCGCACTTAGAATGGACATTGTCCCCAATGGACAAAACTATAGGGAATTGTGCAAATGCAATGAAATGAATGATGCATGATTCTATACTAGATGCAAACTATACGTGACATATTTACATGTGATATATACAAGTGATGCAAACTAACCTAAACTACATGATGCATGCTTTCTATTGTTCGGAGAGCTAATTTGAATTAACTCGCATTCCTTATGAGTGAACTTCCCCAAACCGGACAAAACATTATTGTTAGTGCAAAAAAAAATGGAAGTTCATTCACAAGGCATGAAATGCAATGCATGAATGAAGATTGTCATTTTGGGTTCTTTGTAGTGGGAGCAAAAAGATAGACACTTCAATGTTGCCGAGTTGTGAGTCCTTTTAATGGTGCTGTGAACATGGACCACCCGCGGCATGCGCGAAAGGGCTTGAATAAGTGTGCATTTGTGGAGTCGCCAACAATTTTTATGGGAAATTGGAATCGTTCGAATACCTCGTGCCATGTCAAGACACAAAGTAGTGACATGAACACTAAGAACTCGTTACCCTTAGCATTCTATGTCTAGAATGACTCTCGTGGATTCCAATGAACATGGATGTTCACAGAGATCTAGAGTAAGGGGTGAGGGTACGTATTAGGAAGCTCTTTAATTGAACACCTAATCCCGCCCGCCTCGATAGCGGCCTCTACTAAATATTAGGGAAATCGTTCATAGTTGATATGTCGTCGATTATATGTATGCAATGCAACAAACAATAGATTAATCGTAACATGTGAATTAAACTATATCGGTTAACACGTAATTTAGCAAACAATTGAGGTCAAAGTTGGAAGTTAGATTCAATTACATGTGAAACATACAATAAAATCATACATAAAAGATAAATAAACTATAATGAATTACAATTGAATTATTACAAATTACAATGAATTACAATGGATAATTGATTTACGTCAAAAGCACATTCAAAACGGGATTTTTGGAGAAGAAAATAAAAATAAAATTAAAAGGTGAAAACTACATCAGATTAAGGGCGATAATACGGATAATAGTTGATTAAATACATAATTAGCAACTACGTCAAAGCGATAAAGAAGTCAGGGACAGAAGCCAACCCAGAACAGGCGCAACATCTGCTGCGTCCTCCAGAAGAGGCGCGGCTCCTCCTGCGTTTGTTCTCCAGTTGGGCTCTATCTGTGAAGTAAAAAACGCGGGTTGTTAATGTTCTATGTTGAATTTAAGGTCGATTATTGATATTAGATATCAAGTAGAAGTGGTTTAACCAATTACATGCATCTGAAACCGTCCTAAAACGAATTAAGAGTGAGAATTTATAGCGATTTACATGATTAATATTGATACGATGTCGAAAATGGGTTTATATACAAAGTCGAAGTTAGTGGTTGAAACAAAAGGATACGAATTAATGACAAAACAGGATTAAAACATGTAACAAAGAAGAATTCAAGAGACTTGATATGATTGAACCGAGCCTCTTAAATCCGGGTTTGAATAAGTGACGAAAACCCGCAAATAACGAATTATAAGGGATTTATGTCGAATTAAGCATTATAATTTGAAAAGAATTAATAAAAACATGATTTTATGCTGAAACGAACAAAAGAAACGAAAGAACAAGAAAAATAGAAAAACTTGAAGATGACCGAGGAAGAAGGAGAAGAGCAGAAGCAGCGGCCACTACTACAATATTAATCAAAGAGAACGGTTAGAGACCATTCTTAAAGGAGTTTTGGACCATCCTGTGGCTAAGCGTTCTCTTTTATCTAAGAGAACGGTTGAAATAAAGTCAACCCGGTCTCTTTGTAACTACAATTAGAACGGTTGCGCTTCACACCCGTTCTCGTTGATAAAGCTGGTCTCTTTGATAAACTTGCCGATTTATATTGCGCCTTTGTTTTACCTTTTCAAAGAGAATGGTGAATGATACAACCGTCCTGTTTGTTCATTTCAAAGAGAACAGGTTTTACAAGGAACCGTTCTCTTTAATCCTCGCATTTTTTTTAAAAAAAGATTTCGGTTTTTATCGTAACCCCTACACGATTGAATCATATAGCTCATAAGAATTAATCCTGCATTACAATTCAGAAACTCCAGCATGTTCTACGCAACAAAGTTCTTCAGATTTAATTTTAATTCATAAGGAGAAATCCTTGAAAAAATATACAGGCACTGTTTGGTAATCAGCAGATTAATATTAGCAGAAGCAGATTGGTCAAGCAGATTATAAATGACAGATTAAATTAACAGGTTTGACTAGTATATTTCAATTAACAGATTTAGTAGAAGTGTTTGGTAATTAGCAGATTTTGGTTAATAGATTGTTGTATCTATGCGTAGATTGTTGACGGATTCATATTTGACAATCTACTATTGTGAATATTCTGGGTAGAGCAGCATATTGGAAAACAGTAGATTGAGCTCTAATCTACTCTTTCAATATGTCATTTACCAAACACTCAAAATACTAGATGAGTGAGTCAAACATGCTAAAAGCCTTGAATATGCTGAAAATTTCCCAATCCGCCGTTTACCAAACACCTCCACAAACATGCTATGATATTTTTAAGAGACAAGAGAGTATAAATATCAAAATACGTAAGACATAGATAAAAATCCTTCAATCGTCATCACTTAGGCCCTGTTCTTTTGGACTTAATTTCAGTTCTTATAAGTTCAGTTTTGTTCATTCAACTCTATTAAGTTGATTCGATTCGATTCACTCCATTCATTTCGATTGATTCCTTTCAATTGATTCGATTGAATCGATTCGATTGATTGATTGATTGATTCAGTTTATTTCAACATTAATAATACTATTCCTATTTTATATTCTTACTTTTATCATTATTATTATTATTATTATATTAATCTATTTAATATTTTTATTATTATATAAATATATATTTATTATATAAATATTGTTTTTATTATTATTTTTATCATTTTATTTATATTTAAAATAGTTATTTATTATTATATTATTATGATTAATGGCAATATTAGTAATATAAAGTATTAATATTTATTATTATTATTATTATTATTATTATTATTATTATTTTACTTTTATTATTATTATTATTATTATTATTATTGTTATTGTTATTGTTATTGTTATTGTTATTGTTATTGTTATTGTTATTGTTATTGTTATTGTTATTGTTATTGTTATTGTTATTGTTATTGTTATTGTTATTGTTATTGTTATTGTTATTGTTATTGTTATTGTTATTGTTATTGTTATTGTTATTAGTATTTTTATTGTTATTGTAATTGTTATTGTTATTGTTATTGTTATTGTTGTTATTATTATTATTATTATTATTATTATTATTGTTATATTATATTTATTATTTATTAATATATTCATTTTGATTAATATTATTAATAACATATTTATATTATTATTACTATTATTTTTTATTATTATTATACTACATATATTATTCTTATTATTAATTATATTAATCGTTAAAATTATTTATAATATTTATATTATACTATACTTGTCGTATTTATTTTTTAGTTATTATAATTAATATATTGTTTTATTTAATATTATATTATTATTAAAAAAATTATCATTTATATTACTAATATATTATTATTATTATTATTATTATTATTATTATTATTATTATTATTGTTATTATTATTATTATTATTATTATTATTATTATTATGATTATTATTATTATTATTATTATTATTATTATTATTATTATTATTATTATTATTATTATTGATGTGACTCATAATTGCGCACATTTAGTCCCCTAATTGAGCCTATTTTGCATACTATTATAACATTCCATAGCCATTTTATCCGTCAAATGCTTTCTATTTTGCTTTCCTAGTGCATTTCGTAAGTTTTGTAGGAAAGAAGGTAATTAGGCGGAAATTCTCGTCTCCCGTGCATATTTAGAAGCTTTTTGACGATATTGGATGAACTAGTATGAAGAGGAGGCAAGAATGATGACCAAGGATGTAGGAATAAAGAGTATATAGAAGAATCATAGACTTAAGAGCAAGGATGACGAGAAAGAAGACATTACAAGAATAAATTGCTCGGAACCAAACCGAGAGTTGCTCCTTTGGATCTGAAAGTATGCTAGATGAAACGGCATCGAAAAATCAAGTGATCTAGGCTTTTGAATCACTCCAATAGGAGTCCGGATGAGAAAATGACGTCCGTTTTACAATCTGAGCTCAAATAGAGAAATTGTCCGCCAGGACGAGCGTCCCGAGACCCAATCCGCTCGTCTCCTGCAAGACGAGCGTCTCCCCTTCAAAGACACTCGGATTGTTTGATAGACAAGAATGAAGAAGAACACTGCTTTAAGATCCGAGCGTCCCGTGTTTGATTCGCTCGTCTCCCCCTGCTACAGTCCGAGCGTCCCGACCCACAATCCGCTCAGATTCCTTGAAAGTGCAAAACGTCCTCTTCCTTGTCCCACTCGAGATGCGCACATTTCTGAAAGACTAGCAAAAAGGAGGCTAGCATCTTTCTTTGAGAGGAGCATTTCCCTACTCAACAATTAGCATTGTTATTTACTAATTTACCCTTGCTTAACCTAATGATGTACTACTATATGTACTCCATTTGTAATGCTCTCTTAACCAAGTTTTCCTTAGATTAGAACCAAGCTTTCTTAGATTAAATCAACTTTCCTTAGATTAGATTAGGAGTAGATTAGAATAGATTATCCTTTAATCTTTCCACAAAATTACACATTAATCTTCCCTTAATTATTGTTCAAGTTTATTATTGAGTAATTCAAGTTTATTATTGGGTAATTAGAAGGTCATTTGGGTTTATTGGGAGATTGACAACCTTCCATCAATCATCAAGTACTTCTATTATTCTTTGCATTATTATTTTGGAATCTCCATAGGTATAATTCTTTTAATCCTTGTTTTAATTATTGTTAATCTTTCTTACTTGTTCATTATGTTTTGCCTTGTTAATATGATTGACAACCTTGTTAGCATGTTAAACTTGATAATGAGTGAGTAGTTACTAAACTAGGATTAGTGGGTAATTAGGGGAAACAAACATGGGACTAATCATGCTTAATTTAATATGTTTTCATAATTAAATTGCTTGCTTGTTGTGATGTCAACCTATGCATATGTTATGTTTAATGAAATGCTAAGCCTATGAATCCTTACATTTTTACCCATCTCTTATCTACTCAACTTAACTTGTAAGATATAAACCAACTCGAGTCTTGTTAGACCATGCATAGAAGTGATTAGGAGGAAAGTAAGTCGACTTGTAGGTGTTGTACAATCTAATCGATTCGGCTCCGAGACCCAACTCTTCCTAAGAACCGTAAGATATAAACCAACTCGGTTCCTCCACAGCATTAATTGCTTGCAACTTTGTAAACATGTTTGTATGATCAACACCATGAATCCCCTATGACCCCATGATATCCTAGCACTTTTAATCATTTGTTTACATCCTTCCTTTTATTGCTTGTTTTATTTTATTGCTTTTATTAGTCTAGAACACAACTACAAACCCAAATCAATTGTGACACTAGCATAAATTGAGATAGATAGACTTAGAACCCAAAGCACACCGTCCCATGGATCGACCTCGACTTACCACTAACTAGTTGTTTGTTGAGAATATAAATGTGTTTGATTGAGAGCTCCAATGACACTCTCATCAAAATGGTGCCGTTGCCGGGGATGGTGCTATGTGATTAAGTTCTTGCTTGTTTGTCTATTCTAATTGTGCTTTAACCTTGAGGAACTTGTTCCTCAAGGATTGTTCTTACCGTTTTTGTGTAGTTTCCATGCTTGTAGTTGTTTCCTGGTCTTAGCTATGATGACTCAATACTTGACATATGGAGTATGTGGTAGATTTTTTGAGTATGACTATGGGTATGGGGAGTTTGAGAAGCAAGTCAAAACAAACCTACCTTACTACTCATACAATGAAAATCCTAACTACTACCCCAATTTTTCCCACCAAAATCACCACATCCATTATCCACAACAACCACCTACCCAAAACTCACTTTACAATCAATTCCAAATGCCACAATATGAGCACTTTCACACATACCCACAACAAGATGATGAATCCATTCAAAATGTGATTCTCCAAATGATGGGAGATCAACAAAACTTCTTCAAACAAATGCTAGAGGAAAGCCAAAAGAGGGACAATGTTCTTGAAGGCATTGTTACCCAAGGTGTAGAGTTGGAAATCCAAATTGCCCAAATGAAATAATCCCAAACAATCACTCCCTACCATTCCTTGGACATTAATAGTAAATGCGAGTTTGAAGGATTTACCTTTGATGAGAATTGGGAAGAGCCAATCTCTCTAAGCTCTTGTGAGTATGAATGTGTGGTGTTTGATGAGGAAGTTATAAGGTTGAGTAAGTCAAATACTCTTAGCCTTTGTGAGTATGGGGGTGTGTCTTTTGGTGTGAACTTTAAGATGTTGGAGAAAGAGCTGAATGAAGCGCCCATCTATGATTCTTATGAAGATAGCTATGATGATAAAATTGTGCTTTGCAAGAACTCATGGGGTAAGGAAGCGGAAGTGTATGAGGTTGCTCTCCTTGAGGAGTCTACCCTTGAGAAATTTGAGATATCTTATCCAAAAGAAGAATGTTCCTTCCTTATCACCAATGAAGACTACTTTACATCCACTATGGAACCTATGATTGTTGACGACGATATGGTGGATCTCCTCCAAAAGGTCAAGACATCATATAAAGGGTACTTGGTGGAGAAGCTCAAGAAAAAACTTGCAAATGAACTTACTTGTGGAAATTTGGCACCCACAACATCAACCCCTAAGGTATCCCGTCATCAATTCCATGAGAATTCTCCTTCTACTCTTGAAGGATTGACAAATCAAAGTGCTATCATCATCACCAAAATTGAAGGAGAAGGTGGTGAGTGGAAGTCTTTGGACGAATATGAACCATACTTCATACCTAGTGTTGACGAGAATCATGGGCTTATTGATTTGAAGCATTGGGAAAGCTCTAGTGCCAAGGACAAGGTGAAAGAAAGTATATATGACAAACTTCCTTGGCCAAATTTCACATTCAAATGGAGCAACCCATACTTATTCTTATTTGTTTCGATCTTCTTCTAAGAGCCATGAGCTCTATGGACACAAATTTCTACAATGTGAACTAGTTTGGTGGAGTCCTATCTCAAACCATCATTTGTAAGATATTTCTCGAATCTTTGCCTTGTATAATATTGTACATTTTCGCACTTATAATTTCTTGCATTAAAGTAGTAAGAGAGAGTTTCCTTACATTTTTATTGAGCAAAATTTCAGAAAAAGATAAGGAGGAATGACAAAAGGGTGCAAGGGTACGATCTTGGAAAGAAAAGAAAGAAAAGTTTGAAAAGCAGCGAGGGACGCTCGTCCCGAGGGCAGGACGCTCGTCCTTAGCCGTCCCCAGGGTACTGTTTGGCGCTGACCTGAAATCCGAGTGGATTATGGAGCAAGACACTCGTCCAGAAAACGACGCCCGTATTATCAGTTGGACGCTCGTCCTGTAGGACACCTGAAGAAAAATTTCGCACTAGACATGAATCCGAGCGGATTCTGAAGAAGACGCTCGTCTCAGTTCAGCCGCTCGTCCCAAGCAGGGTACGCTCGTCTTTTGTCCACCCCAGCTGAAGCAGGATCCCTGGAATGAAATCCGAGCGGATTTTTGCTAAGACGCTCGGACCACCTGCAGGAAGACGCTCGTCCCGACCATAAAGACGCTCGAATTCCTGCACCTTCCTCGAATAATCCGCCCGAGCCCGACCCTCACCCGCTCGTCCCACCCCACATTTCTATAAAAACACCCCCACCATCCCTCATTTCTTCATCTTATCTAAACCTAATCCACTCATCTTCATCTCCAAACACCCTCTTCACAACAAAAACCAACCAAACCCTAAGTTTCCCAATCAAAAATGATGAATCTCAAGGGAAAAACCAAGAAGCTCGTTGAAGCCGCTACTATGAAATGCAAGAGCTCATCTTCTTCATCCCCTCAAGAAAGGATGCCACCAAGAAGCTTCCATCCCGTGATAAGAGGAGGGGTGGAGCAACTTGAGTACTTTCCGGAGGTACTCTTCACATCCGATGACCACCGCGCTAAGTTCATCAAGTTTCTAGGTAAGCATTACGAACCGACTCAATTTATTGACACTAGGGTGTTATAAATCTTAGGTATAAGGTACCAAACCGAAATGTTCATTGATGGTTTGGGGATTGGGAAATTATTTCATGCCCATGAAGAGACATACCTTAGTATTGCCTTGGAATTTTTTAGTAGCCTCCGTATTGTTTTGAACACACGAAACAATGTTGGTATAGAGTTCCGGTTGTGTAACCTCGATCATAGCCTTTCACTTGACCAATTTGCTCAAATTTTTGGTCTTATTGTACCAACAAGCAACATCAACAAACCCTCCGACTTTGATGTGGACCTAGTTTGGAAGACTATTTCCGGGAGGGATTTCATTCACCAAAAACAATGTTACACCTTTGCTATTCAACACCCGGTGATTCAGATCACCGAACGTTTCGTAGCCGACACCATTAATGGGAGATATGAGCAAGATAGGTGCACTCTCCTTGAATTGACATTCCTTGGGTCCTATCTAAATGTGCAGGGGACAAGGCGATACAACTTCAATACCCCCCTTGAGATGCTTACGAGTTCTACGATTTCTCTCAAGGGAACTCCCAACTTAAGACCTTCGTGATGGGAGGTCTAATTACTATCTTGGCTAACTACCTTTGTCCCGGGTTCAACACCCATGGGACTTATGCACCTCTTGAGGGTAGTACTTTGATTGATGAGGATGCCGTCTTCAACCACCACCGGTGGTGTGCCTACACTCAAAACGGGAGTGTAGAATGGTTCACAAAAGGGTGTTCCTCTATTATTCTTTCGGGGTGGAATATACCCGGTACCGACCCAAGGTTGAGCCCGTATTCACCTAGGCCGAGCTACCTTCTCGACATACAAATCCACCCCAACTCTCCTCAAAGAGAAGAGTTACCCCGCCATCCTCCACAACCTCGCGGGATAACGGTAAAGCCCTGTTCGAATTTTTAATCTCATTATATAACATATTCATATATGTGACATTTTAATTTAGTCATAAATTAAAACTAGATCTTATGCATGCAAACTTGAAAAAGAATAGAGAAGAAATCGTGTTTCTTACAATGGAATTTCGGATTAAAGGGCACAAGTAAGATCTCCTTCTTACTTGTTCTTGAGCTTTCCTTATATGGATGAACAAAGGATCCAAAGAAGAATCCCTCCTAAAAGTGAATACCCAAGATAACCTCTTAAAATACTAATATTATTAGAACTAGAACAATATTAATCTTACTAAAATTGACCCAAAATATTTGTTTTTGTCTCTTGTAGTTTCGGCCAAGAGGAAGGATTTTTGGAGATTTTATCTCTCTAATTTTTCATAAGATGTAGAGAGGGTTTTTATAATTTCTTACACTAGAAATTATTTTGTGAAGAAGTGAATAATTAGAGGAAAAACAATTGGCATTTTAGACCTCCAAAAACCGGTTGGCATAGGGAGAGTAGAGCCAATGCATGAGCTTGTTATTCTACCCAAGAAAGAATAGGTATGCATGGCTATATTAGGTTGCAATCATCATGCTTTCCACTTAAACATAATTAACATAATTTAAACCTAATACTCCCTTCTTTTTTTCGGCACTTACATAAAATGGGAGGTCCATTTTATATTTTGTCATTTGTCAATTGTCACATGTCACTAGTCATGTGAAATTGTCATGTATTTTTAACATATTAAAAATCAACGTATTAATAAAAATACGTCATGTACAAAATCGACTTAGTAATTCATAATTACTTGTACCAAAACGGTTTACCAATTATAAATCACAACGTCTTTTATTTATAATAAAATATTCATTCAGTTTCAATTGTTTCGTAAACAATAATTTTATCTAAGTAATAAAACAATTTGATTACTTAGACCGTATCTTATTTAATCGAATTACGATAAGATACGTCAATAATACTCACAAAATCGTCCGTCAATTTTAAGCAATTTAATTAACCCGTATCGACATACGATCAATTAAATAATCAATTAAGAGTGTCACCCTTTAGGTATGACCTAAGGGGATCAACTGATCACCACTGTCGCACGACAGTAATGTTAAACTCTAGTCAGCCAATCATTACCGATATGTGTGGACCAGTTGACTGTAAAATATTATATCCCACATGTATTCTTGAAACGAGATTTAAACATGTGATCATCAAGATCGACAGTTGTGATCGTATTATTGTCGGAGGACACATATTCCAACAATCTCCCACTTGTCCTCGACAAGTGTGCGTCACCAATTCTCTTGTCCTATTACTATCTCCCACTCAATGCAAGGTGTCTTTCAGGTCGTACTTGCAAGTGATCATATCGAGAGTGGTTTCCTCGATTTGGAGAATAACTGATTGACCGGAATTATCTACCATAGATACCTTCCGAGCGTGGCCACGCATTTCCAGTTCGTTACTCCTCGAGTGGCCCTGAGATATTGTTATAACCCTGACAAGGGGTGGACAATTCCTATCGCACTTATTCCCTTTGACTAGCCACAGCCATCATAACCCAAAATATGCCCATTTGACCCCATTTACGAAGGTCGTAGTAACATAAATCAAAGTTAATCTGAAACTGTGCCATCTTAGGCGAACAGTCTTTAGTCAAAAGAATCGACTCATTAGAATACTATAGTAGCTCTCGCCATGACCAGGCTATATAAATTTGCCAGAACTCTATAAGCGGTCATTAGGCCCGACAAAGTGTTCCTAACAGTCTGCCTATGTGATCGACTAGTCATCTCACATGATTGTATGGCACTGAACTTGCCATCAATCGCATCACACTCTAGTCACTTCGAGACGTCAACTCATACAAGTTACTATGGGCGAACACTATGTTAATCCGGGTTCACTTTAACGGGGTTCAATATCGTCATACAACCCATTTGGATGTAACAAAGTATAATAAAAGAGTTTTAAAGTAAAACTCGAACGACAAATGCGATTATCACATATGAATAGTCAATGCCTGATTATTATTTCATATTCTATAATCTATTTTGATCTTGTATGTAGTTGTTCATCTCAATCCAATTGAAATGACATGACCCATCATGTTAAGCCTATGAATAGGCATTGTAAGTAGGTCTTAGCAACTCCCTGCTCAACCTTGCTACATACTTGTTTTCCTTTCGTAATGTATACATTTGCATTACAAAACTTTCTGAGTACGTGTCTAGATCCAATCTAGACATAGGCTTTCTTGCCTTAAAATAGCTCCCACTGTTTTCACGAAAGCGGGACTCATCCCTCTTGCACATCCCATGATTGCAAGTGTACTCAATTTCCGTTGTAAATATTTCTCATTGTTCTTTATTGCCTAGAACGATTCTAGAAAATCTATTTCTTAAATAACATAGCCACAATGGTATCTTAACCATCCTGATGTGTTTTGATTATGGTTTTGTCGGAAACCATGCGCAATCTCAATTGTCATGTCAATTGTCAATTGTGTAACACCCTTACACAAAATCGCATCAAGAACACTTTGCTTTACATCCTTAATGCTTCTGCAAGCACTTAAGGGTAATCTTTATGGGTTACTTGGTAAATATTACTTAAATTCGATTTGAAACAATTCATCATACTCAAAGTATATGAAGTGTTATACATCATTTCCTATTTAATTGATTCGGCAGCGGAAGCAAATGGAATCAATCAAATATGTTCAACTTGATTGAACTAGTCATGAATCTTATCAACATAAGACTTCTTATTTGACGCTAATATCATGTGGATTTATCTCCATAAATATGAATATTAAAGATGTATTATATTTATCCAAGTCTTAAATCATTCCCAATGATCAATATGTCATCCACATATTAGACTAATTAAAATTTCCGTAACTTCCACTAAATTTCATGTATAAACACAACTTCTCGATCTAACGAGAAACATTTTATAACATGATCAAAACATTGATTCCAACTCATTGATATCCTACTTAAGACCCTCTCTTAAGTTTCACATTATCTTAGGATTGCAAGAATCTAAAAAACTCAAGACATGTATTGAATACATTCCTTCTAATTGAAGAAGTGGGTTTTTGGATTCACTCGCTATATATCTCATCATAATAAAATACAATCCTGAGACTTAAGGTACTCAACTAGTGCAAAACCCTTTGCTACCAATCAAGCTTTGAAATCTCTCTTTATTAGTGCAAAACCCTTTGTCACTAATCAAGCCTTTTATTTCGGATTTTCATGGCTCTAAGCCTTGTATTGAGTTGTGACTTAAACATTCTCATGTAAGTCATATGTTCATTACTTTCCAGAAGTAATCAACTTGAATCAAACAATTTATTTGTAAGTTGTAAGCTCTTTACTTTCTTAAAAGTAACATGAATTCATCATCTTCAACAAGTGATGACTTTAACCTCCTAGGTTTTGAAGAAACAACGTTTTACACAAAACGTACAAAACGTCTCATGTACCCAAGAAAGACCACTTTCTTGCGACATACAATTCTTTTGTGGCTCTTGAATAATTCTCCCACTCTGTCTTCTAGAAATAAACTTGTATTTTAGAAAGACAGCTTCACGAGTCACAAACCCGTCGTACTCGTGTTTATAGTAAGGAAAAATAAGCATTTGTTTCTTTTGAAAACTTACAAACATGGTACCCTACCATTTCATATCTTATATGATGCGTTTTAGATTTAGTGTAAAAATAATTTAGACAAAATGATAGAATCCCCAAAAGGATCAAGTAACTCAAAGTAACTTGATTGAAGTCCAAACTATATCGAATAGCGTTTGATTTCTTTATCCAACCACACATTATCCCATGATGCGTGCTTAGAGAGATTAATTTGTGATACTATATCACATTTTCTTTGGCTTATATCAAAGTCTTCACTTTGATAATCCCATCACGACTAAATCGTGATTCTTTGAACTCTTTGAACTTCTTCAAAGATTTCTCTATTTACCTTATTAAGTGAACACATTAGCGTCAACTTAAATCGTTGGTAAAAGAAAATGATCAACCTATTTTGGATCAATGATTTACAACCTCGATCTCCTTTTCAACCAAAAGGCACGAGACATCTTGCTTTGAATACAAGATACGCATATACCATAAGATTTAATGGTTTCAAGAGTACTCGATAACTCTTTGCGTTCATCATTCCAGAATCTAAGGTTTAATCTTGAGTTACCAATTTGAGTCTTGCATCATCTTCATGATATATCATTCTAGTTTGGTTTAGAATATAATCACCTTGATAATGGGCTAGCCATACATCAAATCGTGGTGTATAGGGTCACAAAAGTGAAACCTCTTTTGTATCTTAACCAGTTTATATTCTTATTTAGAGTTTATGCATTTAATAGTCATAATTAAGTACAACGCTAAACCCTAAACTAGATTGATTATACAATGACTTTATCTCTCGACATTATTTGATGCTAGTCGTCATATTATAATCATCTTATGTATCGAATACAATGATGAAAACCTCCACTGGTTTCTAATATTGACGAAGTAGTACTAGCAAAATTTATGTTAATCAAATAAACATTTAAAGAAGAAGGTCCCATTAGATGTCCCACAACTAACTTGTTGATTCTTCAATAATTTGGGGTAGTTTCCTTTCTAGCGTCCAACAATTTAGACAATGGAAACTTTATCGGTCGGGATTGATAGGTTTAGTATCGTTATTCTCAATAACTTTACTTTTAACATTACCTTGTATCAATTCCATTCTAATTTTACTTATTTAAACCTAATCCTTTTCTTAACGGTTTAAGAGAATGCTCCCACTCATTTCAATGAGTCTTTGCTAAGAGAAGCAATATTGAAATTCATGAAGACTACTCTTTATTCGTTTGTTTAGTATTAAAACTTTCATTGAAGTGGTTGCGATATTTTGCTCAATTTTGATTTCCAACAAATCTAGTTACCAAAATGATGTAACGTTTCAAAGTACTTAACTCAATTAAGCATATGAGAAACAATTCATTGTAAGTAGATATGTTAGTCAAGAATCAAAAACCCTTTTGATCACCAATAACTTTTATCTATACTCTTCACAAGAGATCCTTACAATGGATAATACGAGGTTTTTAGAAGAAAATTTAAATTTTGTCTTTAGTTACGATGTTTTAATGGAGATTTGAACAAAAATCGAAATGATATCGTATATAAATTGAGGTAATGAAATAGAACAATATGATAACGGAATAATGAAAACAAAAACATTTATCGTTATAATAATACTTGTAAATATAATAACAAGTAAAGCATTTACATAGTGACCTCTACCCAACTATGATAAATGATTCCAAGATCCAAATTCATATTAACTTGGGCATCGGTAAAGCCGAATACAACCCTCATCAATATAACTCGGTGAATTAACTCTTTAATCGATTCTACTTTTAGAACTCTTGGTCGATAAAATTACATTAATATTTATCTTTAGCCCGAAACACATCCGGCAACCGTCGAGAATACTTTCGTTGAGTTCAACCCAAATTTCGAATAAATGTGTCCATGATCCAAATTTACATCAACTTGGGCATCGGTAAAGCCGAATACAACCCTTATCGTTATAAATTCGGTGGGTAGACATTTATCACCCACTTCCCCTACGTAACAAGGTTTGTACCCCGGTAGGGCCGAGTGCACTCCCTTATGAAATAGGTTTTCATGGTTTCAACTTTTTGGTAAGGCTAAGTCTCAATTGTTTATTTTAGCGAGACGTCATGTCAATTTATTATCTATCAAGTTTTAAGTGAACTAAAGCGGTGAACTACGATAATTGTAATTGACACGGTCGATAAACTCGATTTAATATGCATGTTTAGTTATGGCGATTTAGCGATGCATGCAACATATAAATAAAATGCAAAGCATAAAAATAAAATCTTAGACTGGCCTTCCTAAAATAGTAAATCTAATAAACTATTACAAATTCGGAAACCAACTCCTTTGGTCCCTTGAGCTTCGGTTTTGTCACGGATTTCAAGGCAACACTTTCTTTGATGGATCGCCTTCTCGAGTGGCACCGTCTTTAAGGAACTCCGGAATGAATAAATTACAAAATGAATTACATAATTTTCTATTATACATTTGTAATTAAAATAAAATAAATCTATTAAATTACAAAACTGTGATACGAGATCACAATAAATTACAACCAAATCGATATTCCCATACATTTCGGGTAATATCAATTAAAACTAAGGCCATACTAAGTAAAATTACATAATTCAAAATTACATAAAATTAAAATATGACAATCATAAATAAAATGCAGCATTATAATATGTATGAACATGCCCAATTTTATGCTAAATCGCCTTTAAGGAGCCAATATCGTATATTAATTGGTTTTTACGGATTTGCGTGATTTAACCTTTTAAAATCACAATAATTACATAAAATCATATTTATGTACAAGTTAATTACCCTAACTATCTTAGGACTCAAAATTAGTCTCCACTAACATTTGACAATAACTAACCTAGATTTCTTAATATTGTTCATAAATGAACTTAAAATACAAAATTATGCCATAAACTTCAAATTAAATCATAAAAATTTCAAATAATTTCAAAATTTGAAATTTAAACTCATGAACATTCTGGAAAAATACCATGACACTCATAATGTTCAAAAACTTAGGTTAAAAATTTCGAAAAATTATCGAGAAAAACAATGTTGCGGTTTATCGGTTTTAACAAATATGACCATTAAAAATATGAGAAAAATATTTTCATCAACTTTTCACTTTTAGGTCTGAAATATATGATAAAATGCAACATGTGACGTTTTTCCTTAAGTTATGAAGTATGTTTTAGCATTATTACTAATTTTAGTCACTATTTATGTGATTTTTCATCAAAAATGCATAAATCATGCATAAAGACTTCATTATAGCCAAATATTTTACAAACATCTTGTAAAATTGCATGTGAAAACATACTAAATTTCCATAACCAGATTCGAAATATAACTCATATTAACCTATTTACCCATTTAAATAAGATTTTAAATTGAAAAATCCATATTTCGAGAAAAACAACTCATTTTATCATGAAAATTTAAAGGCCATCAGTAGATAATATATGTGAAAACATATCCAAAAACCACTGAAAAATTCGAAGTTTAGCTATTTTTCGTCCAAAAATGACATTTTTATCATAAAAATCATATTTTAATGCCAATATTATATAAAATGAACAATAAAATCCATAAATAAACCAAAATGTCCTAAAAATCACTTAGGACTAGAAAATTTTAACATGCAAGGTTATTTATAGATTTATCTTCATAAAACCAAATTAATTAGTTTTGTATGTTAATCATATAACTCGGAAAAACTATAAACCGATTTGCATGCAAACAACCGCTTGTTAGAATTTTTAATCTCATTATATAACATATTCATATATGTGACATTTTAATTTAGTCATAAATTAAAACTAGATCTTATGCATGCAAACTTGAATAAGAATAGAGAAGAAATCGTCTTTCTTACAATGGAATTTCGGATTAAAGGGCACAAGTAAGATCTCCTTCTTACTTGTTCTTGAGCTTTCCTTATATGGATGAACAAAGGATCCAAAGAAGAATCCCTCCCAAAAGTGAATACCCAAGATAACCTCTTAAAAGACTAATATTATTAGAACTAGAACAATATTAATCTTACTAAAATTGACCCAAAATATTTGTTTTTGTCTCTTGTAGTTTCGGCAAAGAGGAAGGATTTTTGGAGATTTTATCTCTCTAATTTTTCATAAGATGTAGAGAGAGTTTTTATAATTTCTTACACTAGAAATTATTTTGTGAAGAAGTGAATAATTAGAGGAAAAACAATTGCCATTTTAGACCTCCAAAAACCGGTTGGCATAGGGAGAGTAGAGCCAATGCATGAGCTTGTTATTCTATCCAAGAAAGTGTTGGAATATGTGTCCTCCGACAATAATGCGATCAGGACTGTCGATCATGATGATCACATGTTTAAGTCTCATTTTAAGAATACATGTGGGAAGTAATATTTTACAGTCAACTGGTCCACACATATCGGTAATGATTGGCTGACTAGAGTTTGACATTACTGTCGTGCGACGGTGGTGATCAGTTGATCCCCTTAGGTCATAGCTAAAGGGTAACACTCTTAATTGAATATTTAATTGATCGTATGACGATACGAGTTAATTAAATTACTTAAAATTGACGGACAATTTTGGAAGTAATATTTACGTGTCTCATTGTAATTTGATTAAATAAGATACGGTCTAAGTAATCGAATTGTTTTATTACTTAGATAAAATTATTGTTTACGGAAACAATTAAAACGGAATGAATAAATTATTATAAATACAGAATGTTGTAGTTTATAATTCGGAAACACTTTTTGGTACAAGTAATTATGAATTACTAGGTTAAATTTTATAAGTGACATATTTTATTAATATGTTGATTTTTAATTGATAAAAATACATTTTATACACATAATGTCTTGGAACATGTTACATGTGATAAATTGACAAAATAATATGTAAAATGGACTTTCCATTTTACACAAAATGTACCGAAAAAAATAGGGTGGATTAGGGTATTAAGTGTGCTTTATATTTTATTTAAAAGCATAATCATTAACCTAATTGATAGCCATGCACACCTAGTTGCTTTTGTGAAGAGCATCTTGGTCATGCATTGGCCCTTGTCACCACCCCCTACCTGGTTTTGTCATAGAAAAAGACCAAGGGTTTTTCTCTATATTTTCCTAATATACACTACAATAATGTGTGGGTATTCATTCATTCATTAAAAAAATATCTAAAAATTATAGAAATTTTAGAGTGAAAATTACTCCTTCTTCCCTCCTCTCTTGACCGAAAAAGCAAGAGACCAAAATAATATTTTAGGTCAATTTTAGTAAGATTTATATTGTTCTAGTTCAAATAATATTTATCTTTTAAGAGGTTATCTTGGGTATACATCTTTGGGAGGGATTCTATCTTTGAATCCTTGTTCTTCCATTTGTAAGGAAAGCTCAAGAACAAGTGAGAAGGAGAACTCACTTGTGCCCTAAATCCGAAATTACTATAGTAATAATGACGATTTCTTCTCTATATTTATTTATGTTTGCATGCATAAGATCAAGATTTAATTTTATGACTAAATTAAATATCACATATATGAATATGTCGAAATAATGAGATTAATAATTTTTAATAAGCGGTATCATGAGCCTTAGGTTGTTTGCATTCAAATCGGTTATTATTTTTCCGAGTTATACGATTAACAAACAAAACTTATAAATTTGTGTTTATTATGACATATCACGAATTTAATTTGCATGTTAAAGTTTCTGGTCCTAAAATGTATTTATGATATTTTGGTTTATTTATGGATTTTTAATGTTCATATTATATAATAATGGCATTAAAATGTGATTTTATGATAAAAATGTCATTTTTGGACTACAAATAGCTAAACTTTGATTTTTCCAGTGGTTTTTAGATATGTGTTCACATATATTATCTACTGATGGCCTGTAAATTTTTATAATAAAATGAGTTGTTATGCTTAAAATATGGATTTTTCAAATTAAAATCGTATTTAAATGGGAAAATAGGTTAATATGAGTTGTATTTCGAATCTGGTCATAAACATTTAGTATGTTGTCACATGCAATTTTACAAGATGTATGTAAAATAATTGGCTAAAATGAAGTCTTTTTCCATAATTTATGAATTTTTGATGAAAAATCACATAAATAGTGACTTTAATTAGTAAAAAATGTTAAAAAAAATTTCATGACTAAGGAAAAACGTCACATGTTGCATTTTATCATATAATGCAGATCTAAAAGTGAAAAGTTAATAAAAATAGTTTTTTCTCATATTTTTATGATAATAATTGATAAATCCGATAAACCGCAACATTATTTTTCTCAATAAATTTTCGAAATTTTTAACCTAAGTTTTTGAGCATTATGAGTGTCATGGTATTTTTCCAGAATGTTCATGAGTTTAAATTTCAAAATTTGAAATTATTTGAAATTTGTATGATTTAATTTGAAGTTTATGGAATAATTTTGTATTTTTGGGTCCATTTATGAACAATATTAAGAAATATAAGTTAATTATTGTCAAATGTTAGTGAAGAATAATTTTGAGTCCTAAGAGGGTTAGGGTAATTAACTAGTACATAAATATAATTTTATGAAATTATTGTGATTTTTAAAAGGTTAAATCACGCAAATCCGTAAAACCGATTAATATACGATATTGGCTCCTTAAAGGCGATTTAGCTTAAAATTGGGCATGTTCATACATATTATAATGCTGCATTTTTTATATGCTTGTCATATTTTAATTTTATGTAATTTTTGAATTATGTAATTTTACTTAGTATGGCCTTAGTTTTTAATTGGTATTGCCCGAAATGTATGGGAATATCGATTCGGTTGTAATTTATTGTGATCTCGTATCACCGTTTTGTAATTTAATAGATTTATTTTATTTTAATTACAAATGTATAATAGAAAATTATGTAATTTGTTATGTAATTTATTTATTTCGGAATACCTTGAAGACGGTGCCATTCGAGAAGTCGATCCATCAAAGAATGTTGCCTTGATTTGCGTGCCAAGACCGAAGTTCAAGGGACCAAAGGAGTTGGTTTCCGAATTTGTAATAGTTTATTATATTTACTATTTTAGGAAGGCCATACTAGGATTTATTTTTATGCTTTGCATTTTATTTATATGTTGCATGCATCGCTAAATCGCCATAACTAAAACATACATTGTCATTTTTTATCGAGTTTATCGACCGTGTCAATTACAATTATCGTAGTTCACCCTTTAGTTCACTTAAAACGTGATAGATAAAAAATTGACATGACCTCTCGCTAAAACAAACAATTGAGACTTAGCCTTACCAAAAGGTAGAAACCATGAAAACCTATTTCGCGAGGGAGTGCACTCGTCCACCCCGGGGTACAAACCTTGTTACGTAGGGGAAGTGGGTGATAAATGTCTATCCACCCGATTTATGTTAATAAAGGGTATTTCGGCACACCTTGCCCTAAGTTAATATAAATTTGGATCATGGACACATTTATTCGAAATTTGGGTTGAACTCAACGAAAGTATTCACGACGATTTCCGGATGTGTTTCGGGCTAGAGATAAATATTAATGTAATTTTATCGACCAAGAGTTCTAAAAGTAGAATCGATTAAAAGGTTAATCCACGAAGTTATGTTAATAAAGGGTATTTCGGCACACCGTGCCCTAAGTTGATATGAATTTGGGTCTTGGAATCATTTATCAAGTTGGGTAGAGGTCACTAGATAAATGTAATAAAACTTGTTTAAATTAAATTTACAAGTATTATTATTATTGTGAAAACGACAAATGTTTTATTCCTTTTATTTTCGTTTTGTAGACCACTTTTATTTCTCATAACAAATGGCCGCACCAAACACCAACGCCGCACCTCTCACTAATGCTTCATGGCTCCGATCCTTCATGGATCGTTGTAAACTTGAAAAGAATGGGTCAAATTTCTCCGATTGGGATGCCCAACTCAAATTAGCCGCCCAAGGTGACGACAAGCTTCGTTACCTCACCGAGGCCTCTCCACCCGAACCTAATGCTAGGTCGAGTGCCGCCACTAGGGAAGCATATGAGGCTTACCACAAAGTGTCCGCCGCAATGAAAAATGTGTTGATTTTTGCGATGGAGGCGGATCTCCAAAGGAGAGCCTTCAAAATGGGCACCGCTAATGAAATCTATTCCAAACTTGTGACAATGTTTTCACAAACTCCGAGGATCGTCCAATATGAGGCGGCCTCGGCATTCTTTGATCTCGATTTCAAGGAGGGCCAAAAGGTTAGCCCTCACGTGCTCAAATTGTTGGAGCTAGTCGAGACCTTGAAGATTCAAAAAGTTGAAATCCCCAAAGAGCTCATTGTAGATAGGCTTCTACACTCCTTATCCAAAGTCAAAGCGTATGTTCAATTCCGGGTGAACTTTAACATGCAAAACAAGGACGTGTCTCTTGAAGAGTTGCACAAGTTACTTGTGCAAGCCGAAAGAGACATGGGGTTAAATGTTAACCCACCTAAGGATGTGCTTAACATAAGCACCAAGAGCAAGGGGAAGTTCAAGAAGAATGGGAAAAAGGGTAAGAGGCAAGCTCCCATGTCCACCAAGGCTAAGAATTTTGAAGCTAGCACTTCCAAGACCAAGAAGGGTCCTCTTGACAAATGCCATTATTGTAATGGTGTTGGACATTGGAAATGAAATTGTTCCAAGTATCTTGGTGAGATCAAAGCTGGAAAGATCACTCCAGTAGGTAAATGACTATCCTTTCTTTTATGTTTCTAATTCAACTATGGTATTTTGATACAAAGTTGTGATAATGTATCCCCTTTTATTGTAAATAGGGCCTCCTCCAAGCAAAGACAAGGGAAAGGAAAAGCAAGCTAGAGAAATCATCAAGGAGCTAGGAGTAGCTTCCAATGAAGCTTGGCTTTTTATTATTGTCTTATTTTAAGTTATGTTTCGGATTTTTAGAACTATTTTGATTTCCGTGTTCGACATGGAAATAGTTGATCCTTTCTAAAACAATGGTTGTATTTTGGATTATGGTGGCTTGGTTTGCAACCCAAGTCACCCCTTTTATCGTATTTTCTTGTTCTAAAAATTCGTCTTTATATGCTTGCACATAGAAACATATGATCATCTACTTAAAGTGATCCAATAGACAACTATAATGATGGGATTCATTATATGTCCACAAGCTTAAGGCTTGTGTATGATCAATTATAAAGTGATGTTGAGTTGATGAACTCTCCTAAAGGAATGTAAATTACCAAGTACACTCATCAAATCTAAAACTATTAGTCAATCTATGAGATAGTCCTCCTTATACTTCAAAATCATTATTTGTGTCTCATAAGCTATCTTTGAATATCTAGTGTATTTATTCTAAAGATAGAGTGGGAGAAAAATGAAGACACAATGAATGCCAAGATAATTTGTATACTTGAGTAAATGAGATCTACGAAAGAAAGAATGATTTGAAATGATTTGTATACCTAAATAAAAAGTATACACCAATAGATGAGATCTATGGTCTCGAATAGATGAGATCTACATGACAAAAGAGACCAAGTGAAGTAATCAAAAGAATATGTTCTCAATATAACTACACGAGGAGACCAAAAGAAAGTTTTTGAAAAAAAAATGACTAAAGAAAAGTCTTAACAAGAGATTTGGCTAGTTTATGAACAACACTTGACCATGAGTTTCAATATTGATATTTACTTAAGAGCCTAAATGAAACAAAGTTGCATCCTTGAAAATAAATGAGATTTATGACTAAAAATTGCAAAGGAAGATATGCCGATATCTACAAAAGCTAAGTTAATTGTTAACCACGCTAGTGTCATTATTTAACCTCATTATGAAAATGAAATGGTTAAACCTCCTTCCGGAAAAGGGTATTTTAAGAAGGACGTGTATTAAAAGAAATTCACATTTAAATAATGACATTGCTACGCATCATTATAAAATGAATGAGTTAGAGATTAAAAATCTCTTTCCAGAATTTTAAGATTGAAACCTTTTCTAAATAAGTATTTTGAAAAGATATGTTGGGAACATATTTGGTTTTATCTTAATAACTTGGCAAAGCAAAATGTATTTCAATTCTTGAAATGTTTCGATTGAGTAGTTAATTGCGAAACATGTGGAATTGAGTGGGAGTTTGGAATTATCATGTGAAGACATGGAATTTAGTGGGAGTAATCATCTTGTAAAATCTATAACTCATTACTCATTGAGAATGACGAGCTAGTACTATCTTTCGCAAAGAAGTATTTGAGTTTTCAATTCTGGATGAAAATGGACTATGATGAATCCAATCACATCATGGGATGTTGGATAAGTATTTAGATATACACATCAAATCAACGAGAAACGTAGGTTATTCATGTCAATGAAAATGGAATTACCATAAGCAGTCATGGTCATTCATTGAACCTAAGAATGGTTGATCACATGATTAAAGATTACTAATGTTTCCTCCATTAGAATAATCATGCACATGTCCAATAATGAATCATATGCTTAAGAGCATGATGGGTCATTGGCAAGCCATAGAAGAATCGTCATGAATTCTCGAGGAGAAAAAAAGAGGTATTCTAGTGTTTGACAGAACACTCTGTTATGTGACAAGAAGTTGCACATATTGAAGTTCGAAAACGTGTAAGGATTTATGAAAATCCTAAGCTATTCAAGCTAAAAGGAGAAATAAGAAGTTGGAAACATACTTAGTTGTAGTAAGAAGTTACTCAAAACTAATATTTTCTAATATGCTACGACTTATGAGAAGTGCTAAGCTAATCATCTTGACAATTGTTGCAAGACCCTACAAAACGTATACCTAGTGCATTGCGAGTTGGTAGAACACTTGACCAGTGCAAGTTATATCATCCACCATAATTCGTTGGTTATGTGATAAACAACAAGAAAGTTCTTTCAAGATAAAGAACCCAAACCTAGGTTGTGAACCTATATATATGTGTACTTGGTAAGGTTCATGCTATGAGAGATAACATGAATATAAAGGAAAGGGCAATACAAGAAGTATGAACACATGGACACATGGTATGTTAAACTTCTATTGCAATCGACTAGTGTTTACACACTTACGATATACATCACAAGGTTGTAATATGGTATTGACTACCCGAATGTGATGTCGACATTCGTCGTTTGAGTTATTAACTCACCACATATTTTGTTACATCCAAACGGGTTGTAGAGACAATTGAACCCCGTTAAAGTGTACTAGGATTAGCATTGTATTCGCCCATAGTCACTTACATGAGGTGACGTCTCGAAGTGACTAGAGTGTGATGCGATTGATGGCAAGTTCAAGTTCCATGGAGTCATGTGAGATGACTAGTCGATCATATAGGCAGACTGTTAGGAACACTTTGTCGGGCCTTATGACTGCTTATAGAGTTCTGGCAGATTTATATAGCCTGGTCGTGGCGAGAGATACTATAGTATTCTAATGAGTCGATTCTTTTGACTAAATAATGTTCGCCTAAAGTGGCACAGTTTCAGATTAACTTTGATTTATGTTACTACGACCTTCGTAAATGAGGTCAAATGGGCATATTTTGGGTTATGATGGCTGTGGCTAGTCGAAGGGAATAAGTGCGATAGGGATTGTCCACCCCTTGTCAGGGTTATAACAATATCTCAAGGCCACTCGAGGAGTAAACTGGAAATGCGTGGCCATGCTCGGAAGGTTGTGGACAGCGGGGGGACCACGGGGGCGCTTGGGAGGAAGAGAACAAGCGTTTGCATTTTTGTTTGAGTCGCCACCAATTTTTATGGGAAATTGGAACCGTTCGAATACCTCGCGCCATGTCTAGACACAAAGTAAAGACATGAACACTAAGCAATCGTTACCCTTAGCATTCTATGTCTAGAATGACTCTCGTGGATGCCAATGAACACGGGTGTTCACGGAGATCTGGAGTAAGGGGTGAGGGTACGTATTAGGAAGCTCTTTTGATCGAACACCTAATCCCGCCCGCCTCGATAGCGGCCTCTACTAATGATTAGGGACATCATTTATACTTGATATATCGTCGATTGTATGCATGCAATGCAACATCCAAGTTTTAATCCTAACATGTGAAGAATAAGGCTAAGTCGGTTGACACGTAATTAGCAAACAATTGGGTCGAAGTAGGATTAAATGTTCAATTACATGTGAAAACATACAAATGATACAAGAAATAATGATAAATACAATAAAGAAAATTACAATAAAGAAAATTACAATAATTACAATGGATTAGGCGATTTATGTCGAAAATACCTTTAACACGGATAATTTGACAAAACGAATAAAGGAATGAATCAACGAACAAAACATAAGGTGATAATACGATTAATAGTCAATTATACGTAAGCTAAATAACTAAGTCAAGGCAAAAACGGAGTTCAGGGACAGAATTCAACCCGGAACAGGCGCAGCAGAGCTGCGTCCCTTGGAATAGGCGCAGCGATTCTTTGCGTCATGTCTGTTCTCGACCGAATTCTGGTTGTGAAGCCGGAATTGCGTGTTGTTAATACTCGTCGGTAAATTTAATGATTGATTAAATTATTTACTCGGATGAAAGTGATTAGTAGGTTATTTACATGTGATTAAGGGTCATAAAACAATAAAACACGGATAAGACGGATACAAACGAATTATACATTAACGAATGATTAATAATTAGTGACATGAGTGAATGAAATAAACTAAACAAGATGAATTAACGACAAATTAATGACGAATATGACAATAGACAGATGAAAATTTATCAAAGGATCGAATTACAGAAACTCAATATGAACAAATCGAATTTCTATAACTCGTATTGAATTTAATGACGAAAACCCGCAAATATGAGATTACTTGGGATTTAAGTCGGAATTTAATGATAAATTAAACATGTGCTAATGATGATGAATAATATACATGTGAAATTATATATGCTATGATATCAGAGAATTAAAGAACAAACGAAACAAAATAAATACTTAACGAATTACAGAGGACGAAGGAAGAAGAAAGGAAGCAGGAACTGCGGCAGCCTCACGAAGAGGCGCAACAGGTACTGCGCTCCTTCGAAGAGGCGCAACAGTTGCTGCGTCCTTTCTCGACGGTTTATCTTCTGGAAATCCGTAAAAAGGGTTTTAAAGCACGGTTTAAGAAATCGGTTTTAATTGGTATTTTCGACATGAACCTTACAATAGATGATACAAAAAGTAAATACAATAATAAAAGAGAGATTATACACCCTCAGACTTATATGTTTGACGAAACGAGAAGGACTAAGATATCGATCAGTGATACTCGACACGAATGTAACGAAACTGCCCTCGTAAGAGGAATTTAAAACAAATTGATTAAGTTGATTGATTATGGAGTTGGTCAAATTGGTCGGTCATGCAAACGAGGCTGGTACTCAGAAGGATCCGAGCTTACGTGGTCGAATGTTCAAGCACGTAGACGCCAAAAAGTAAGAACAAAGGTCTAGAATGCAAAGGGAGAAGAGAAGGGCGGACACTCGCGTGAGAAATATGAGGAGCGAAGGCTCCTATTTATACTAATCACGTGGAGGAATTAGGGTTTCGGAGACTCTTTGGAAGTGAATCTCGGAAAGATATGAAAAAGATACGAGAAATACGCGAGAAAGGACACGGGAAGAGGCGCAGCAGCCCATGCGTCTCTTGGAAGAGGCGCAACACCGCTTTGCGTCTCGTTCCCAAGTGGTTTTCCTCTGCGGAAGAAATATTTCCGTGTTCAAGTTATGGTAGGACGGAATAATTTGGTTTTCCTTAATATTTTATGTGAATATTACGGGAAATTGTTTACCAAAGGATAAAGATTATGAAATATTTATAAAATATGGAATAGAAATATCCGGAACATTCCAGAACATTCTGACTCGGGATTTAACGGTTATCAGAAAATGAATAAGGTTTTAGGCCCGGACTCCAAATGTACTCTAATTACTGTCAAAACGACCGTATCGGCACGTAAATGACAACTAAGAGGTAGACATTAGTGTTTGAGCAATCACTTGACGATAAACTTACGAACTGTCACAAATCTTTCTGCGTACCAAAGATGCGGCCCAATCATCACCGGGTGGTTTGCGAGAGGTGCAGAAATGAGGTATCTACAGAGCCCCCACTTTGACTAAGGCTTGGACAAGGCGAAAGTCAAAGTATAGCCATCAGGTCAATCGAAGATTACAACCTGACGACTATGGCGATGCGAGGCGGCTCAAGGGGTTTGAGCCAAGGACCTGTCGTCGGGAACATTTTAGAGTCTGTCGACTATCGGGGAGGGTCGTTTAAAGTCCATTAGACTACGTAAGGAGGCTCGCCAGCCATAAGAAGAAACCATACCTGAGACTTCTTCTCGAGATGCTTCCGGAGGTGCATGGGAGCTATTGAGCTAAGGTCAAGCGTGGGGGCTAAATAAGGTGAGTAGCAGGACACAAAGTGGAAGCTGAGAGAAGATCGCTGGGTAGTCTTCGAGAAATAATTGCGAATAGCAGGACACAGGCGGGAACTGCTGAGAGAAAACTGCTTGGGTAGTCTTCGAGAAATAATTGCGAATAGCAGGACACAGGCGGGAACTGCTGAGAGAAAACAATGTTGATCTCCATGTCTTGAGAGAAAAATCATATCCGCTTACTCTCGTTGGGGAATTAATCTCCATGTCGTGAGAGGGAAAGTATATCCGCTTACTCTCGTGAAGGCGTGTCGAAACACCTGTGACGGAATAAATGCTCGTTGCGATGAGCAAAGGTCTTTGAAGAAAGAAATAATATGCAACCATCTGTTGCTGGCTTGGAAAATGCGGGCCGGAACGAAAGAAAATCGTCAAACGGACCAAAAGGATAAAATAGTATCGGGGAAGAGGCGCACCAAAGATGGGCCCACAAATAACGAACTCATAACGAATTTTTGAAAATTCGTATGGAGGGAACACAAGGAAGAGGCGCAGCAAGAGCTACGTCTCTTGGAAGAGGCGCAGCGCCTGCTGCGTCTATTCCCCAAAGTGTATTATCCGCGTTAAAACGCGATAATCAGAGGAGTTGAAATCATTATTTCGAAACATAAATCCTCTCTTTCTCTCTCAAATCTTCACCATTTCCGCCAAGGTTTGATCCAAAAGCTTGCATTAATCATGACTAATCGAGGTATGTGTCTCATCCTTGCATAAATCTTCAGTATTTGCTCAATTTTGGATCGAAAAATTAGGGTTTATGACCCAATTAATCGAAAATTTGGGGCTTTTCCCCCAAATGCATTTGCCTTGTGAAATTGACATTAGAAACGGATAATTGGTAGTATAAGGAACATAACCATGTATTTGTCTCGAATTTTCGTTGAGTTTGGAGCCTTTGAGTGAAATTTGAGACGGTTTCACAGCTAAACCGTAAATTGCTTCGAAAATAGCCTTAGGATTGTCCATTTGTGATGAAACTTGATATTTGGAATCCTTGAATGATGGGTAAACTTCCTACCATCTCGGAATTTTGGTTTGCGACAGCTTTTTCAGGACACTATTCTAGGGCATAATTGCCGTTATAGCGAAATGCTGCCGAAATTTCGACTCGAACCCGAAACTAGGCTTCAAATTAGGCTTGACTTGACCCAAACTACCACATGAGTGATTGGGTTGGTGAGAATGTGGCCAAAGATGGCGCAAAAAGAGCGGTTTCAGGGCTTCCAAAGGCTCGAAAATCCCTTAACCAAGGCTTGTCGTCACGTGGCGCGGCCTAAATTTGCTTTAATGTTGCAGGTGACGAGGCTTCTACTTCTGGGAGGACTCCCATGGAGATAGACGTCGCTGCTGTCGAGGAGGCTTTAGAGCAGGCCTTCACCGCCGCGGTGATGGCTGCTGGGGACGAGGTCCATGAGGAGGAGGCTGTTGAGGAGGAGGAGGCCCCGAGACGGGCCAACGTTGGACGAGGAGGTCGTCAGCTGAGAGGAGCTCCTGCGTGGGCTGAGACCTGGGAGAGTAGGCACTTGCTGTGGGCGCTAGTGGTGACACCCTCCTTCTTCCTGGCGAGGACTACTCGGTGTTCCTCTACGGAAGGTTGGCGTACTGGCCGGTAGTGGTAAGCATCTTTACCCTTCTTCTTTACTTGATTTTTTTTTTTGAGAACTATGATGAAAGATCATCGATTAATGAGAAACATTTGGTTTTGTAGGAGGTTGAGGCGGCGGGCATCAAGCCCCCAGAGTACCCCGAGACCCTCGAGTACACTGACGCGACCAGGCGGACTACGATCTCCGAGCTGCGTGACTTTGACGTGGCTGTGACGGATGCTGGCCTTGACGATTGGCAGCATCTGATTCGGAGGGTAAACCTCTAAGTTTGCATAACTTTTTTGTGTAAGAACACATTTGATTGAGTTTGTTCGATTATTGAGAACTTCTTTTTGAAAATGCAGGTCACGCCGTCTCGGTTCGTGGCGTTATGGAGGGTGGCCAACCGGCTGCGAGCTACTGCCGTCGAGGCACTTATCGGCGGTCGAGACCGTCAGGTATGAACCTCGTGCCTGTTTCATTTTTGAATTTTGATTTTCCAATTTTGCTTGAAACGATTGACATGAGCCAATTTTGTTGTTTACAGGGTGACCGCGAGCTGGAGCGAGAGTTGACCCAGTCTCGGGAGGAGACAGCTCGCTTGTTGAGGGAGCTCGAGGTTCGAGACCCGAGATTCTTTGCTCTTGCGGCAAGGGTTGCTGAGTCGGGAGGGCGACCAACAGTAGTTTTGTGTAGTTTTTGTTTGTTTGTTAGCTGTATTTTGCACAGTTGTACATTTGGACCTTCATTTTGAACATTCTGGACTTTGTTTGGGGCTCGAGCCCCCAGTTTGTTGTACATTTCCCTTTTTGGTTGTATATACGATGGCCTGAGTGCCTTTGTTGCTGGGTTGCGTTGCTTGTACCTGTAGGTTAACTTTGAACAGGTTTGGTAGATGACGGTTTACGCCGTCATGCCGCCGAAATTTACATAGAAATCACGCAAGACATACATTTGCATATACATATGGCCTTAATTAGCGCAAAATGAGTGACTCAAAAGAATGCAAAAAGCAAAAATCTGCCGGAAAATGACCGGACGGTAGGGAGGGTTACCCCCTAAAAGAAGAAAAAAATAGAAATCTATAAGTTAGAAGTGAGATGATTAAAAAAAGAAATGAAATAAATGTAAATCGAAATGAGAATTATTTCCTAAAATGAATTAATAAAAATGAAAATTATTTCCTAAAATGAAAAATATTAACATGATAATTATTTCCCAAAATGAAAATGTACAAGTGTGGTAAAATGACGAAAATGTCGACGTCGTCTCGAAATGCGTGCCCGCGGAAATAGGAAACCTGAAGTATGGTAATTTTCACGTATTTACCAAAATAATAACCCGTAGGAATAGGAAATTATTCGTCATGGAATTAGGAAAGATGCAACGCGGAAAATCACAGAAGTGAAGCTGGGGAAGAGGCGCAAAGATGAGTGCGTCCCTTTCAAGAGGCGCGACATGTCTTCGCCCTGTTCCCTGTGTGGTTCTGCTCGGAAGATTTTTGGAAACAGAAATTAGTATAAATAGAAACGTCGATAGAGCTTTTATTCACACAATTCTTCCGTCTCTTCTTCGTCTTATTACATAAAATTCTCAAAATAAACTCTTCATCATGAATACTTTGGAGATTCGCTTGAAGGAATGGACCAATGAATTTTCGAACATGGAGAAATATGATATGAGCGCCTATAATCTTGGGTCGTTGTTGAGTTTAAAGCTTATCAAGGTTGTCAAACCGTTTTTGGATGCTTGTCTTGACTATTGGGACCCGAATTACCATGTTTTTGCGTTCCCTGGAGGCGATATTTGCCTGTTACCTGAAGAAATTGCCGCTATTGGTGGGTGGGACCCTGAACACTTGCCTGCCATTCCTTCTACTTCGCAAGGGTACAAGAGCAAATTTAGAGACTTGCTTGGGTTGACTAGACTTGAGGTGGACCGTCTACTGACTTCGAAGGGAGTGCGAATGTTGGACTTCATAGATCGATTCATTAACAGGGCCGACCCCACCGTTTCTTATGTTGCTAGGCGGAGGGCATTTGGTTTTTGCTTGTTGCATGTCTATGTCTTCCAAGGGCATGTAGATGAGGACTTGAGAGGTGATCCCCGTCTTCTGGGCCTTGTTGAGCAAATGGAGCTGCGCAGGAGCCCAGCTTGTTTATGCTTAGGAGAGATCCTGTTGGGCTTGGATAATAGGAAAGCCAATCGTGACCTACCGTATTTTGGAAGTCCCGTCATTCCGCAGGTAAAAGACACTTCTTTCTTTTCTTTTTTTCTTTTCATTTTCGTTTTTTTTTTTCGTTTTTTGTTTTTTTTTTTTTTTTTTTTTTTTTTTTTTTTTTATGTCTAATACCCGCTTTTGGTAGGTTTGGCTTATAGAACGGCTTCGATTGATCGAGCCCCCAGTTCATGTTCCTTCATATCATGCTCGTTCAATTGCAATGAGGACTAGGCTTTACATGGTGGACTTCACCCGAGTCTGCAATTATTGGGAGAACAAACTGAAGAGCGATGATGGTCCCTTGATTAGGTGGATTGTGCCGTGGTGGCATCTCACATCTGTCACTGGAGTGTCTTCTTTGGATCCTACTCGGTCCGTGCGCATTCCTGGCTTGGAGTTTATGGTGTGCATCTTCCGGAGAGGCGATGAGACAGTGGGACTAAAACAGACAATCCCGAAGCTTGATATCTTGTCCCATGCAGATCGCCGTGGCGCTTACTACAGAAAGCCGAAGAGAGTGGGCCATTAAATGGGCTCAAAGGAATGTATGGTTCTTGAACTCTTCTACAAATGCCTTGTGGGTGTCGGATTCTTATCTGCGATGGAGGAAAGCTACTACTCCGGAAGAGCGCGAGAGATTGAGGAAACGCGAGCCCGTTGACTACAAGGTGCGCGAGGTAGAGAAAGAAAAAGAGAAGCATTTGACTGAGGGAGAGGAAGAAGCCGGGTTTCGAGTCGTTCATCCTTCGAAGAAACCGAGGACCTCTCCTGTCGTAGAGATGGTGATTGGCAAGAATGGAAAGTCTAGGCCTCGAGAAAGACCTTTGGTGATTAGGTCCGAAGTGGCGCAAGAGCGTCCGGCTCGAGGTCGTGACAAGAAATATGACAAGAACGACAAGGGCAAAGTGAAGATGGAAGAATAGCCCGAGTCTTTATTTTATTATTATTACTATTTTATTGTTGTAATAAAAAGGTGGGGTTTTTTATAATCCTAGCCTATTCTATTTTTATTATGTAGCGTACTATTTTTATTAGAAAATGAAATAAAAAAGGCTAAATGGTTATGAAACCGTTGTGATTTTCTATTTACTATTCTTGTCGAATTTCCAAATGCGATGCAAATGTCCTTCTATTTACATTTTAAATATAATGGGTTGTATCCTGTGAAGGATTGCCTACGTATTCACTTAAAAAAATGAAATCAATCCCTTGCGCGTAGTTCGAGTAAATGTAAAAGAATAATTGTTCTAAGCAAGAGCTTGTAATGAAATTAGAAAATAAGCATGAGCTTTTTGCTTACTCTGAAGGTGCAAATTTAGTTTGTTTGATGATATGAGGATGACAAATTTGTCAAAATGCAAGAGCATAGTGACATTAGCTTATTTTAGCTTGGCCAGGGGCCGTTTATTTAGTGCCACAAGAGCGACACGTGGGGTTACGCGAGGCGCGCTTTTGTTTCTATTCTAGGCATAGTACCGTTTTAGTTGGTCAAGGTTTGTTGGGTTTGAAAACTCATACGTGCTTGATATGTTTGGACATTATGCAAGGCGCGTAG
The DNA here is from genome assembly GCF_048544455.1 of Silene latifolia. Lineage (NCBI taxonomy): Eukaryota > Viridiplantae > Streptophyta > Magnoliopsida > Caryophyllales > Caryophyllaceae > Silene > Silene latifolia. The sequence continues at coordinate 119,581,241 of NC_133537.1, forward strand.
CCTACATTCATCCAGGAGGATGAGTTCTTTATATCTATCCCTCTTCCAATCGGCTTCTGGGATTTGACTTTCGAGTAAAATACGCAAGGATGGTATCTCTAGCTCGACCGGTTGTACGGCTTCCATGCCGTAGGTCAAATAGAAAGGAGTAGCCCCAGTGGGCGTCCTAACAGATGTACAATACCCCCACAAAGCAAAGGGTATCTTGCTTGGCCAATCTCGATAGTTGTCAATCATTTTCTTGAGAATCGTGACAACATTCTTGTTTGCCGCCTCTACCGCGCCGTTAGTCTGTGGTCTATAGGGCGAAGAGTGGTGATGCCTAATCTTGTACTTGGCTAGCAATTGCTCAGTCTCAGCTTGGAAATGTGATCCATTATCACTAATGATCTCATGTGGGCAATCGTATCGACATATGATGTTGTTTTGTATGAATTTTGCCACATTTTTAGCCGTGAGACTGGTGTAGGAAGCTGCTTCTACCCATTTGGTGAAATAGTCGATTGCCACTAGGATGAAACAGTGACCTCTTGTTCCGGCTGGGGTTATCTTCCCGATTATGTCAATTGCCCAAGCAGAAAATGGCCAAGGAGATGTCATCGTATAGAGTAATGAAGGAGGGACATGTTGTACATTCCCAAAGATTTGGCAATTGTGGCAATGTCTTACGTATTTGATGCAATCGGATTCCATTGTGGTCCAATAATACCCCAAACGTGTGATTTTCTTTGCCATCATGGGCCCACTCATGTGAGGACCACATTCTCCATCGTGGACCTCTTCCATCACTTTCCGTGCCTGTGAATGATCAAGGCAACGTAGGATTACACCAAGAGGTGTTCTTTTGTATAACTCTCCTTGCATGAGAACGTATTGGGCTGCTAGTAGGCGTATAGCGCGTTGTCCCCTCTTGTCCATATCGGGTGGATAGGTACCATTGAGCTTGAAATTCAGGATTGCTTGGAACCAGGGTTCCTGCGCGATCTCCTCTTTATCGGTGATTTGGTGGACATAAGCCGGCTCTGACCGTCGTTCGATGCACAAAGGCATTTCCACCATGTGATCTGACATATTAATCAAAGATGCAAGTTTCGCAAGAGCGTCTGCGAATTGATTTTCTTCCCGAGGTAGGTGTAGATACGTCACGTGATCAAAGAATTAGGCAACTTGGTCTATTCTGGCTTGATAAGGTGCTAGGCTTTCGTTTCGAATTTTCCAAGATCCCGTAACTTGGTTGATGATCAAGGATGAATCCCCATGTACTCGGAGGTTTTTAATGCCTAAGCTCACAGCCGCTTGTATTCCAATGAGACAAGCTTCGTATTCTGCAGCGTTATTTGTCACCTCGAAGTCGAGTTTGACAGCAATTGGTGTATGCTCGCCTTTAGGAGAAATGAGCAACACTCCTATTCCAAATCCTCTGAAGTTTGATGCTCCATCAAAATAAAGGTCCCAGGAGTCTACGTCAATTTGGAGTATATCATCGTCTGGAAATGACCAAGTGTCTATCATTTGTGCGTCATTGATGGGATTTTCTGCGAAGAATTCGGCAACGGCGCGCCCTTTTATAACTTTCAGAGGCACGTACTTGAGGTCAAATTCTGAGAGCATCAGAGTCCATCTTGCTAGGCGTCCGTTGAGGACGGGTTTCTCGAAGAGGTATTTGACTGGATTTCATTTTGGAGTATATTTTGACGGAGTAGCTAAGCATGTAATGGCGTAGCTTATTCGTTGCCCACACAAGAGCGAGGCATGTCTTTTCGAGTTGTGAGTATTTGCACTCTTACTCCAAGAACTTCTTACTAAGGTAGTAGATAGCTCTTTCTTCACTTCCTACGGTTTGAGCTAGCATGGCACCCATGGCTGTTTCGGTTACTGTGAGATATAAACCAAGAGGTTGATCTCGTTGAGGTGACATAAGCACCGGTGGTTTAGCCAATATCTCTTTGATTCGGTCAAATGCCTTCTGACAATCATCATCCCACATGGTGTGGTCTGTTTTCTTGAGCTTCTTGAAGATAGGCTCGCAAATCATGGTGAGTTTCGATATGAATCAACTTATATACGCACTTTTCCGTGAATCCTCGACTTCTTTTTCGTTTGAGGTTGTGGCATTTCGATCAGAGCCTTGATCTTGGAAGGGTCTATTTCTATACCTCGTTGGCTAACGACGTATCCCAGGAGTTTGCCAGATGTTACTCCGAATGTGCATTTATGAGGATTGAGCCTCATGTTGTACTTTCGTAGCTTTGTGAAAAATTTGCAAAGTTTCGCAATATGCCCTTCTCTATCCTTGGATTTGACAATCATGTCGTCAACGTATACCTCAACTTCTTTGTGCATCATGTCATGTAAGAGTGTAGTTGCGGTGCGTTGATATGTAGCTCCGGCGTTGATCAATCCAAATGGCATGACCGTATAGAAATAGGTTCCCCATTGAGTGACAAAGGCGGTCTTATGCATGTCTTCTATGGCCATCTTAATTCGATTATAACCCGCATACCCATCCATGAAGGATAGTAACGCGTGATCTGCAGTATTGTCCACCAATATATCGATGTGTGGTAGAGGGAAGTCATCTTTAGGGCTTGCTTTGTTTAAGTCCCTAAAATCAACACAAACACGGATTCTCCCATCCTTTTTTGGTACGGTTACTATGTTGGCTACCCAGTCAGAATACTCGGAAACTTTGATGAACCCGGCTTTGAATTGCTTGTCAACTTCTTTCTTAATCTTGAGAGCCCATTATGTTCTCATTCGTCGAAGCTTCTGTTTTACAGGTTTGAAACCTGGCTTGATCGGGATTCTATGTTCGGCGATATCCCTGTCGATCCCCGGCATGTCCTTGTAGGACCAAGCGAAAACGTCTTTGAACTCGTTTAGGAGGTCTATGAAATCGGCCCTTTCGGTAGAGCTCAAGGTAGTCCTTATCCTAAGTTCTTGGGGTTCTAGTTCGGTTCCTACATCGACATGCCACTCTATGAAACCTTTAATCATAAATATCTATTTACCTTGAATTGGTCTTAACAATCCCAAATAAATCCATTTACTTGCATAGATACCATTTTAGTTTCATAAGGCTCTTAAGTAAAATGTCGAATTTTCAAATCTCTAGTTATATCCCTTCATAGATCAAAATCTTACATTCCAAGAACATCTTCTTTTGGTCTCCTCACATGGTTCCCTTAAGAACGTCTTCTTTGGGTCTCCTCACGTAGTTTCCTTAAGAACGTCTTCTTTTGGTCTCCTCACGTAGTTCCCTCAAGAACATCTTCTTTTGGTCTCCTCACGTAGCTCCCATCTAGTTAAGATTTGTGGCTAAAATCACTCCCACTCTATCTTTAGGAAAAATTGCCCTTTTTCTCCAAAGATAACTTTGAGACACAAATAATGATGGTGAAGGAGGAAAACTTATCACATATTAACTTAATGGTGATTTAATCGAGACATATTGAAAGGATAATATGGACTAGGTGATTTAAATTTTGATAGGGTATCAAATAAGGTTGGTAACGTTCCCTTGTGTGAGTTCAACAACTCAATCATAACTTCATAATTGATCTTACATAAGTAAGTTGTGACTTTAGTCACAATGGCATGAGGATAATAGAATTCATATCTCATGGACATATAATGACTCAATCATTATAATTGTCTATGAGATCAATTTAAGTTGATAAAATCTTAATGTTTCTCGAAGCAAGTAGTGTATGATGACAAGTTTTAGAACAAACGATACGATAAAATAAGTGACTTGAATTGCAAACCAAGTCACCAATATCCAAAATACAACCATTGTTTAAGGAAAAAACCAAATTTCCAAGTCGAACGAGGAAATCAAAATAGTTCTAAAAATTCAACATGAAATTAAAGACAAAACAACATAAAGCCAAGCATCCACCGATCTAGCACCATGGGCGGCTACATCTAGCTTCCCTCCAGATCTTCTAGGCTTGCTTTTCTTTGCCCTTGTCCTTGTTAGGATGCCCTAATTACAATAAAAAGGGTAAATATCACAACTTGTATCAAAATACCAAAGTTGAGATTTGAAACATAAAAGATAGGGATAGTAATTTACCTACTGGAATAACTTTTCCAGCTTTGATATCGCCAAGGTACTTAGGAAAATTTCTCTTCCAATGCCCAACACCATTACAATAGTGGCATTTGTCCCCATATGGGGCACCCTTCTTGGGCTTAGAGGAGCTAGCTTCACAAGCTTTTCCTTTATTCTTGTAGGGAGTTTGCTTCTTTCCTTTGTGACCACCTTTCTTGAAATTCCGTTTGCTCTTTTGATTAATGTTGAGCACATCCTTGGTGGTTCTAACACTTAGCCCCATATCCCTCTCGGCTTGCACATGCATTTTGTGCAATTCATCGAGGGATACTTTCATGTTTTTCATATTAAAATTCACCCTGAATTGAACATATGCCTAAACCTTGTTTAAGGAATGAAGAATTCGATCAATGATGAGTTCCTCGGGAATCTCTACCTTTTGCAATTTTAAGGTCTCAACATGCTCCATCAAATTGAGCACATGAGGACTAACCTTTGGCCCTCCTTAATGTTAAAATCAAAGAATGACGATGCCGCTTCATATTGAATGATCCTCGTAGCTTATGAAAACATGGTCACAAGCTTTGTATAGATCTCATAGGCGGTGCTAATCTTTATAACACTCCTTTGGAGTTCGGCCTCCATTGAGAAGATCAACACATTTTTGATCGCGGCCGACTCCTTTTGGTAAGTCTCATAGGCTTGCCTAGTGGCGGGTGTATATCTAGCGGTAGGTGCGGCGGGAGAGACCTCCGTAAGGTAACGAAGCTTGTCGTCACCCTCCGCGGCCAAGCGAAGTTGTGCGTCCCAATCGGCGAAATTGGACCCATTCTTTTCTAATTTACAACGATCCATGAAGGATCGGAGCCATGAAACATTGGTGAGAGTGTTTGACCTAGTGTTCGCGGATGAAATTGGAGTTGCCATTGCAATTGAGAAAATAATTTCGACTACAAATAAGAAGTGAAGGAACCAATAAACATCTATTGTTTTAATAATACTTGTAAACATTTTTAAACAAGTTTTAAGCATTTATATGGTGACCTCTACCCAACTATTATAAATGATCCCGAGATCCAAATTCATATTAATTCGGGCACGGTGAGCCGATTCATCCCTTATCAATATAACTCGGTGGATTAACTCTTTAATCGATTCTACTTCTAGAACTCTCGGTTGATAAAATTACTCTAATACTTATCTTTAGCCCGGAACACGTGCGACTACGATCACGAATACTTCCGTTGAGCTCAATCCAAATTTCGATGTAATAACATTTTACTACCCACTTACCTAACGTAACAAGTTTACCACTCCAGTGAGCCGAGCCTACTTCCTTATGAAATTGGGACTCATGGTTCTACTATTTGGTAAGGCTAATTCTCAATTATTATTTAGAGAGAGGTCTTGTCAATTTATCATCTATCACGTTTTAGGTGAACTAAAGCGGTGAACTATGATAATTTTAATAGACACGGTCGATGACTCGATAAAAAGATATGCATGTGTAGTTATGGCGATTTGGCTATGCATGCAAACATATAAAACAAATGCAAAGCAAAAACAATAAAATCCTAGTATGGCCTTCCTAAAATAGTAAATCAAATAAACTATTTACAAATTCGGAAACCAACTCCTTTGGTCCCTTGAACTTCAATTGGCACGCACTTCAATGTAACACCGTCTTTATCGGACCACCTTCTCGAATTGCACCTTCTTCAAGGAACTCCGAAATACCCTTTAATCTGGCTAAAATTACTCCTAGATCGAAAGATTGGACTAAATAGGCCCGCTATGAACAGTAGACTACCCTAATGAGGATGAAAGTTAAGTTAGTGGTAATTTAGGATAGAAAGTGGACCGAAAGGACCTTTCAACATCCGTCTTACATGAATTCGTCTGAGTCATTTACAGTTGAGTCACTGGACTACCGTAGTGAACCGAATTCCTGACATGTCCCTCTTTATCTGATAGTTTAATCTTATTTCCTTGCTTTTACTGCTCTTTACTTTATTTCTCTTCTTTTAAATCTCGTAGTTTAGCAATCAATTCAACAACCCCCATTTGTTACCTTAAGATTAGAATTAGGCAACTGATAATTGCACCGCCTCCCTGTGGATTCGATACTCAACTGCCTCTACTATATTTTAGTTGAGACCGTTAGGTTTTATCTTTGACAGGGTACACGATAGCCGTGTCAATTATCACGAACAAACTTCTAATTTTAATATAATTATTTCATAATTACTAACAAACATGTTATTGATCAACAAAGATCATGCTAACAAACAAATTAAGATGCTTAAATAATCAAAGACATAAACTTTAACAAATTAAGACAAGTGTAGTTCATAAATTCAATCATCATGCTCAAATCAATCTAATTTAAACAAGATTAAATCAATTAAACATGTTAAATTCGTCAAGCGATAAACATAGAATAATTCTTATCCTAACAGAAGATGAATCCAACACACAAAGGCCATCCATCGGCACATCCACAATACTAATCCCATTCTCCTTTATTCAACAACAGCAAGATACAATAAACTTCGTTTATTAACACAAATCAGTTGATTTAGTTCTGTCTGAATCCGAATATGAGGATATGTAAATGAGAAGGGGAAATGACCGATGAATCTAGCGGCTTTCTTTCCTCAAATCAAGTCAACGCGGGTATTCAAATTGGCACTTTAACTCATACTCGTATCTATACTAATTATTTCATAATTAACAATTTATACGATAACAATACGATGTAATAAACATAATTAAAAGACGGAATTAAAAGGGAGAAAGGAGATATTTTTATGTACCCTCAACCTACATGTAGCGTTGACACCGTCTTGGGTCGTAATAGATCATAGATTTTATTTCGAGGGGCCGTCGTCGACGAAGCAACAACAGGTTTTTTGGTAAACCTGGACAGCAACTTTCAAACTGCAATTTCTCACTCGTTTCTCGATGAAAATTAGATTTGAAAGATGTTTTGAAAACTAGAAAGGGATTAGAACAGATATAATAAAACAAACCTTGCTCGTTCTGAGGTATTGGACACGAAAAACGAGCACAAACAGAACTGAACAGACAAGAAAAGCCGCGAAAACAGAGTTTATGACACTCTGTTTTTCGAGGGGATTCGTGTGCTCTCAAGGTCAATTTGGCTCGTGAATCTTTGTCTAAGATGTAGATGGATTTTATATGGTTAATTAGGAGAAATAAACTCGAGTTTTAATGCAGATGTGAAGGGATAACGAATGGTATTTCGAGAGAGACACAAACTGTTTCTCAGTTTGGTTGTCTCGATTTCGTCGAGAGTTTTGAGAGGCAACTAGGGTTTCTTTGGCTCGTGAGTTGCGATGGAATAGTAGTAGGATATGTGGAGACTTTAGATGACTGGATGTATGGTAGAGAGGAGGTATTTATAGGGAGTTAATGTAGGGTTTAAGAGAGGAGAGGCGGACGGGTTCTATTTGGTATAGCTGCTGTCCATCAGCTATTTTCGTGGGGTTTTAGGGTTTGTATGAGGGGTTTTCTTGGTGGCTAAGATAGGGTAATATGGCTAGGATACTAGGGTATGGGTTAGGGGTAATGGGCATGGGTTTAATTGGTGTTTGAAGCGGGTTTTGGACTCGGGTTTGAGCACGCAAAACAGGGGCTGCTTGTGGAGTGTTGTTTGCGGGCTATTTGTGGAGTGTTTGAGACGGGTTTGTGGAAGGGTTTCGTGGTGGTCTAGGTTCTGGGTTGTTGTGGGTAATGTGGAGCATGGGTTAGTGGTGATGGGTTGCAGTTTTGGACCAAGTTTGAGTCGGTTTAGAAGGGCTTTCGATGGGCTATGCAAACACGAGTAAGGGAAGGAGTTGGGCTGGGTTGGGGGCTTTTTGCGACGAGATTTAGGACGTGGGTATGGGGGTTCGAACTGGGGTGTGATGGGTAGAAGCCTAGGTTTGTTAGTATACTCGAGATTCGTGCCAATTCGTAAAGAAAATGGGCTCAAAAATCGAGCTATAATCGAGCTCCAAAATGTGTGATCAAAACGAGATTTCAATTTTCGAAATCGATTTTTCAAATCAAACAACACATTAAAATAAATGATTTTTTAAATCAAAAACATTCATAAAATGATTTTTCAAATCAAATATTTATTTTATTTTCAATAAAATAAACTTGAGAAAATAAATTCAAATTAAATTAATAAAATGAATTAAAACTTTTAATTTTAACATCATTTAAACTAAATAAGAATTAAAACGTTTAAACTAAATATCATTAATAAAATGCTTCATCGATGACACCCATTCTACATCGTAAAACGAACTCCAATTAACGACAATGCCAACTAGTGAATTCATGTCGTCCTATTATCATCGGGTGTTTGTCGGGTTTTATGTAAATTCCAATATCGACGGATACGAGTATCTACAGCATGAATGCGCATCCAAAAGTTTAAACCTAACATGTGAGCTTTCTATGTCGGTTGTTTAATCCAAATATCAAGTATTTGATGTCGAGTTGGATTTAATGTTGATTTGCATGCAAGACGGAAATTAAACATCTATTTACCGGGTTAGGTTTATGGTGCATAACGTGATCCATTTGTCTTAATAAGCCGTTTCGCAAATATAATGTAAAATGGACAGATTTGTCATCTGATCCGTCCTGTATTCGGTTTAACCGAGGTCGAGATTGTCCTAGACAAGTGCTGGTAGGAAACAGACTCTGCATCAGGTAGCCTATAGAGGCGCGAGGCATCAGGCGACGCAAGCAGGTCCGTCCTGGTTTGAAAATGGAAAAATGAGTGGCCTGAGTATGCGCGGGTCGACAGACGATTAAAGAACGTCTTCTGACCATTGAAAAGGTTAGTAAAATGGTTTGAAAAGAGTGTGTTTGAACCCGTCCTGATTTTGAAAAGGCCGTTTAGACCGCTTTTATGTTGATGTGAAGAACGAGACTTGAATAATAGTCATTGTTTTTACCATATTCGATGACGGGTTCGGTTTTGTAAGCTTGACATGAGTAGTTTTGAAAATGATTATGAACTAATCGTTTTTAGTTCATTTGTTTGTAATCAGTCAATGTTTATCATCGTACTCGGGTTAAAATCCGACATGGTATGTAGAACGAAGGATGATTTTGTATTTATGACTAATACATTTGTTTTGAAAATGTAAAGAAATGAAATAAAAGGTAAAATACCTTTTAAAATGTAATTAACCAAATATTATCATCGAAACACGGATTAAACCGTCATGGTATTAGGAACCAAGGGTGAAAAATGTTTCATTGTTAAAAGTTTGTCATAAAAATGATTTGAAATATTTGAAATGGTGAAAACCTATTACAAATATGAAATGAAAATAAAGGGGAAGAAGAAACCAAACACGGTTGGATTAAGGCCTGAGAGGAGCTTTAGGCGCGAGCCTGTCTGCTATACAAGCAACCCATGTCTCGGCCAAAATCCGGTTTTGGTTCATTTATCCCATATTTGGACCATGTTATGCATGTTTTAGCATGTTATAGTCATGAAACAAATGAGAAACGTGATAGAAGAGGATTTTTACACCCTCATACTTACATTCTAGGCTTGAGAAGAGAAATCGACAAAAGTGTATCAACTTGTTTGGTCGGAAAACTCGGTTTAATGACCGTTTTAGCAATGTAAAAGAGTGTTTTAAGTTTAGTGATGGTGGAGTTGGTCGAGATGGTCGGTCAAGTGATTTAATGTACGATAACAGTACCAAAAAATCTGTAAGGCTTGTGTTTTCGATTGGTAGATCGGAAACACGTGTCGGTTTATGACTTGAGAAGTCGAGTCTAGAATTTTAAGGGAGAAATGAGGGGGCGGACACTCGCGTAACTCTCAAATGGTGGCATTTGAGGGGTATTTATAGAGAAATGGGTGGTTGAGTGCGTTTTGAGCGACGTGGCCGCATGGGCTTCTTGAAGAGGCGCGAGCCAATCCGCGGGTCTTCTAGGTACCTTGTCACTATCACGCAATTGTAGTCATGATTTGTTCTATCCTGTGTTTTGGATGAACTTGATTTGTACTTGACCATGAGGTATTCCGGGAAATACTTATCATGGAAGTCTTGAAAGGTTTGTTTTTTGTATTTGACTCAATTTGACTCGTTGTTGGAGTCGGGATTTTAATTTTGAGTCGGTTTTTGGTCCGATGTCAGTTTTGACTCTAATTAGTATCATTGTGACCCTGTCGTCATGTATTAAACACTACAAGTACTTTTGAAAAGTTTTGAAAAGTTTTATTTTAGAAATCGTTTTAAGTTTTCCGACGTATAGTTGTACAAAACTGGCGATCAAACTCTGCGATTCCTAAGCATGTTGTAGTACGATAATCATCGGGTGTTTGTTAGAGACTCAACAGATACTAGGTAATCTACAGAGCCCCCACTTTGAGTGAGGCTTGGATAAGGCGAAAATCAAAGTATAGCCCCCAGGTCAATCGAAGATTATAACATGGAGACCGAAGCGACGTCGAGGCGGCTCGAAAGGGTTCGGGCCAAGGATCTACCGTCGAGAAGGGCGATGCCAAGGCGACTCGAGGGTACGAGTCAAGGACCTGTCATCGGGAACAGTTTACAGTCTGTCGACTATCCGTGCGGGTCGTTTAAAGTCCGTTAGGTTACGTATAAAAGCTCGCCAGCCACCAGAAGGAGTCATACCTGAGGAATCTTCGGGATATGTCCTTGAGTTGTTTCTTGTTTGCGGACAAAGGCTCGCCAGCCGTGTTGCGGATATGAAGGGGCTCACCAGCCACGTGCGGATATGAATGGGCTCGCCAGCCAAGTGCGGATATGAAGGGGCTCGCCAGCCGCGTGCGGATATGAAGGGGCTCGCCAGCCGCGTGCGGATATGAAGGGGCTCGCCAGTCGTGTGCGGATATTTATGGGCTCACCAGCCGTGTGCAGATATGAAGGGGCTCGCCAACCGCGTACGGATATGAAGGGGCTCGCAAACCGCTTGCGGATATGAAGGGGCTCGCCAACCGCGCTGAATGTGTTGTGTTTTAAGGCTCGCTAGCCATGCTGAATGGGCGTTGTGAGTCTCGCCAGCCATGTTGAATGTGCATTGTGACGCTCGCCAGCCATGTCGAATGTGCGTTGTGAGGCTCGCCAGCCTTGTTGTATGTCGATTGATCGACTATGGGAAATAGTCGTGTTGGACGGACCTATTTCGAAGAGTTGTTTGAATTAGCGGGCTCTGTGAGAAAGCCTCTGATATCCTACTGGGGAAATCTCGCTATATTATTGGATGTTTGGGGCGCCGGGAAGGGACATGTTCTTTAACCTGGCTCTCGTGGTCGGCGGTGATTTTGAATCTCGAATGGAGATAGTGGTTTTTATTGTCGTTTATTTTGTAGAAAAAGGACAGATGTGTAATCCGTCGTTTGATTGTGTTTGTGGGGGACAGTTTTCATTTCGTCCTCTCATGATTTGAGATTTTTGAAGGGTAGTTAATTTCACTATCCCTTTTGGAGGTTCGACGGTTCTTAATGCCATCATTTAAATTTGTGAATGTTGTTGAAAATTTTCTGAGAATAGCGAATTTGAACACCGCTATTGATTTTGCATTTGAAAGGTGGCGGCTTTTAAGGCCATTGTTGAATTTTTGAGAAAATAGCGAATTGAAATTTCACTATTTTGTTTATGTATTTTGAAAAATGACGGTTTTTAATGCCGTCGTTGCATTTTTAAAAAAATAGCGAATTTGAATTTCACTATTTTGTTTTTGTATTTTGAAAAATGACGGTTTTTAATCTCGTGATTGAAATTTGTGAAAATAGCGAGTTTGAATTTCGCTATTTGTTTTTCTTTTTCGAAGAAGGTGACGGTTTTTAATGCCATCAATTGAATTGGGAAAATAGCGGATTTAAATTCGCTATTTTTTTTTTGAAAAAGATGACGGTTTTTAATGCCGTCGTTGAAATTGAGAAAATAGCGAATTTGAATTTCACAATTTGTTTTTTGAAAATGACTGTTTTTTATGCCGTCGTTGAAATTTGTGGAGAAAGCGAATTTGAATTTCACTATTTGTTTTTGTATTTCGAAAAATGACGGTTTTTAATGCCGTCATTGAAATAATTGAAGTCCGTGTGGGGAAATTGGGTCAAAGCCCAAAATTTCACTGAATGAAGCAGGGGATGCCTCATTGAGGCGCGAGCACATCTTCGAAGGAAGGGAGCTTCTCTGTTTTTCGTAAAAAGACGCGAGAATCAGGACGATCCCATTTCACTTCGTCTTCTTCGACAAACCTCTCAAAAACCTATTTAAATCTCAATTTTTGATCTTGTCCATTGCTTGTCTTCGTGCCATTGCCATCATGTCATCTCAAGGTATGTAAATCCTCTTGAATCCATTTGAATTTGTTTGTCGATTGAATTAGGGCGAAACCCTAACCTTTCGAAAATCGAATTGGGTGTTTTTGATTAGTTCATTTTCGAGTGAAATTGATGATTGCATTAGGTTAGAGAACTGTTTAGGAGTATAGGGATGCTTTTAGTTTGCAATTTGGTCCCCGTTCCCGCTCCCTATGCTTGAAAAACGTAAATGAGACGATGAAACCGTCTTATTTCACAATGCCAAGTTTGTTTGTTTGAGTTGTGTGCCCCACTAGGTTTATTGTAGTCGGGGAAGACCATGTTTGCCATATTGAACATTCGTCGGGTGTTGTGGGCAAGATTTGAGTTTTTTGCCTTTTGCGACGGTCTTATGTCTGATTAAATAAGCGTCTGTTTGAGCTGAGATTGTGCCAGTTTGTCTTGAAATGGACCTTAACAGTAGTTTAGGTCACTTTGAGATGCACTTAAATCACATTGTTTTGTTGTGGTCGTTTTTGAATTTTTGACCTGTTTGTGCCCGAATTGGCGTAAAATTGCCTTTTTGAGCCGTGAAAAAGGACCTAGTTGTGTCGGGAATCTTTGTAATTCTTTTGCGGGCCTTGTGTGGCCCTTGAGGTGTTGGATGATTTTTTTGAAATTTTTGTTGTTGTTTTGACTCGTCTTTTGCTTGAAAAGATGGGCGAGTCGTTTTTTGTGCAGGGTTTTTTTTAGGTGTTTTACTGTTTTTGCTGGTTCGGTTTTGGGCGGGTTTTCCCTGGTTTTAGTTTTGCATTTGCAGGTGTTTTTTATGCCGTCGTAATGCCGGAATTTCGGCTGACATTTTTGGTTTGTCCATATTGTAGGGGAGTGTTCTGGACCCACTGGGTCTGTCGCTGTGACCCTGGAAGTCTTGTTTGGGATCAGACCGGTTCATAATCCGTCTAGTGTACTTGAGGTGGTAGTAGAGGACGCTTCCGAGGAGCAGGAGCTCGCCGAGGAGGTTGTTAGGGATGGGGGAGCCACAGAGGTTCGTGAGGAGCCTGTTGTTGGGGCGGTTGGTGTTGAGGGAGCCGCTAGGGCTTGGGAGGAGCCTGTTGTTGAGGCTGCTGGTGCTTCGAGGGTTCAGACAAGGTCTCAGGCCGGTACCTCCGGGAGAAGGGTTAGTACTGTTAGCAGGAGGGGTCCTCGGCCTACTAGACGAGAGCTTCAGAACGTCGTTAGGGTCGTTGAGAGGCCTCCTCCCCGTCGTGTGGAGTCTCGCGGGATGAAGAGACGGAGGGCGGCGACAGAAGCGGATGACGCTTACGTCGCAGGTTGGGACGCCAGACGGGTTACAGCTCCACGGGGGTTGAACTTGCGGGCGGCGCCTGCTTGGGCTAAGGGCTTTGACGGTAGCCATTTGTTGCTGTGGCTAGACACTCACCTCTCCTACCGTGCACAAGAGGGCTTGGTTAGTTTACTGCTTTGTCGAGCTCTTGCTGTTTTTGTTATTTCAGACCTGAATAGGTATTCTGACATTGTTTCTTTCCCAATTTCAGGAGAATGCTACCATGAGGACTTTCTCAAGCTTCTCGACTTGTTTGGGTTTCTACGACGTTGTTTGGGCTGGTACGAGGGCGTTGGTTGAGAGGTCGGCTATGGGGCCGTCAGTGGCTGCTTGGCGTCATATTTACAGGGCTTCGATTAGGTCGAACCTGTGTCTGATCCGCGCCATGTTGGACCGTTACTGGGACACGACGTCGTCGTTCCACATGGAATTTGGGGAGGTCGGTGTGACCTTAGAGGACTTTGCCATGATATCAGGCCTCTCCTGTGGCGAGACGCCTGTTGAGTTCCCGGAGACGCCGGAGAGAGTGTCCTCCGCCGCGGTTACGGGTTTGATCGGCAATGTTTTGCCCGCGTCGTCTGACGCCACTCCCTACTTGATCGCGAACTCATATGTGCGGGATCACTTCAGGGGGAGTGTGGCGGGCTACGTTCCGGTGACGTTGGCGAGTCTGGAGGCTGAGGTGGAGGCTGACGCGCAGGAGGCGCGGTTATGGTTGTGGTACTTCTTGGGTACCACGTACTTTGGTGACTAGGGTGAGCGCTTTTCGACCAAGGTACTTCCTATGCTTGCTGACCTGGACACTTTGGGTCCGTTCGACTGGGTGACGCCGGCTTTAGCGAGTTTTACCCGGTACTTGCACGCCGCGGTTCGCCTGGAGGTGATGGGGGATGGGAGTTCTCCCGCTTTGGTTGGTCCCAGCCTCATCGTGAAGATATGAGCATTTTTTGTCGTTTTTTGTTGAGTTTGATTTTGATTTTGATTTGTGGCTTGATTTTTGGCAATTTTTGAAAAATTGGCTGATTTGTGATTGTTGTGTTTTGTGACATGCTTTGTTGTACGCTTACCTCGTCCGTCTGCGCCCGGGGACGACTGGTGGCGTTCCTTCGGCTTACCCTGCCGTGAGGACTTGGATGGTGGCTCGGAAGAAGTCGACCAAGTCGACTTACGAGGACTGCAGGCGTCAGGTGAACGACCTCCAAGTTGCTGACGTAAGTTGTTGCTTCCTACTTCTTTTGTTTTGTATAAACGGATAGAGATAGGATGACTAGGTAGCCTAGGAAGCCCCCAGTTAGTTGATTATCTTTGCCTTGAGTGCAGTTTGTCGGGTGGCCATGGGAGCACTACACAGGCGTGCCGACTGCTGTCACGGAGCGTTTGCAACCTCGCAGCTCCCAGCGTTTGTACCTTGAGACGGCGATCGAGCTGATTTGGTACCTGGGCGAGCATTTAGCTCGTCAGTGCTTTAGTGAGACATTTGTGGTATCGGTGTTTTTTCAGGAATCGACACCCGACGAGGTTGAGGAGCACCTTCACAGTCACGGAGGTTAGGAGTTGTTGTTACGACAGGCCGACTACGACACCTTCCATTTATCGAGGCTTGCCTGGTACCCGATTGAGGCATGTTTTCCTCTGTTCTTCGTTTTCATTGCCTCTTTTTGATAGAAGGGTTGGTTACCTCCGATGTGGATCCATATTGTAGAGGGTCGATGCGCTGATGAGGACCCAACCCCCAGTTTTTCCGACACAGACCACCATTCACGGGCCGAGTGGTGAGGAGCTACAGCTACATCTACCAGAGCCTGCGCTCGTTCAGGTCACCGACACTGGCATGGAGTGGAGGTTGACGGTTCTGAGGGTGAATTTATGATATGAATACTCCTCCTTGTTTACGTTTTGCCTTGCATTTTTGTTGTATTGAAGGACCTTTCTGGTTGTAGGTGTCGACCGCTAGTCATCAGGCCTTGTGGCGGATGGCTAACCGGTGGAGGGCACTCGCTGGTGACCTGGCTGCGAGGGAGTCTCGACTTGCGCGGGTGGTTTTTGTAGGTTAATTTTGCGTGTTTTTGTGTTGCATTTCACGTTTAGATCTCAAAGACCTGTATTGTGTTTTGCAGGGCACTGCGGATCCGGCAGAGGTTGCCCGGGTCCGTGCTGATTTGGACGCAGCGAGGTCGATGATCGAGGCACAAGAGCAGGGGATCATCAGGCGGGACCAGAAGCTGAGGCGTCGTGAGGACGGGTTGCGGAGTCGCGACACGGAGATTACTTATCTCAGGGCTTATTTGACTGCGGCGGAGGAGCTTCGCGTCACGATGGAGAGTTTCCCGGAGAGGGGGCCAGAGCTGGAGGTGGTGTCTGCGTTGGCCGCGACTCCTCGTGAGACTGAGACTGGTCCACCGGGAGGCGTTGAGTAGTTGTAGTTGTTTGTCTGTGTCTTGGACTTTTGTTTGTACATATTTACATTTTGTGTGAGGCGGTTTGTATATATGTGTTTTTGGATTGTGGTTTATTTGTTTTTTTGCTTTTTTGTGTTGTGATTCGGAGAAGCACTATCAACCGCTAGTTCCTCCTTTTGCTTTGCATTTGTTCCTGCATTGTTAGTGTAGAAAACAGTCAACAGGTAGCATGTATGCACAAACGTAAGCACGTAAAAGCATTTGATGAAAACAAAAATAACCACGATGACGCGAAGTTAAAGTTGAATTTTAAATTGACATTTTGAAAATTACGCGACAGGTCATCATGACAGGCTCTCGCAACCCTATCAAAAATAAAACCAACTGGCTCTAACTTATACAGCAGAGGTAAGTCGGGTATCGTATCAATAGGGAGGCGGTTACGATCTACTCATTATTCTAGTCTGTCTAAAGTTACAAATTGGGGGGGGGGGGGGGGGGGGGGTTTAGTTGTTTGACTAAACTAAAGAGTAATAAAGCAAGAGTAAAGAGAATTAAGATCAAATAAAGAGAGAGATGCCAGGATGTCGGTTCATGATATTACACAAATCAGCTAAAGGTAGGTCAGTCGGTCTGATGTGAGAAGGGTAGTGGAAAGGTCCTCTCGGTCCGCTATCCGCCCTAAAATACTACTACCTTAGTTCTCACTATCATTAGTGTAGTCTATTGTCCATAACAGGTCTATTCATTCCAATCTCTCCATCTAGGTCTGAATTTAACCGGATTAATTGATTCAGTTGCATGCATTCAACCTAACAATTACAGTTATATTGCTTTCAAACAATTCTCACAACAAAACTTCCTAAACCGATTAAAGCATCATCGTTTTACTACCATGGTTCAGATGGAGCAAAAGTAACGTCGAACGAGAAAATTGAGATGGAAGTGATATGAAAAGAGTTTTTCTGGTGAAATGAATCGAAACCTAAACCTAATAACGTCTCTCCTATTTATAGGAGAGATATTTTATTAAACCTAAGATATTAAAATCATGTGTCTAATAACTAAGTACTCGATCGAGCACATTAGAACTGTTCGATCGAGCAACTCCAACCAAAAACCTCTCGATCGAGTAGTTTACTCGATTGAGGAACCTCCAAATTCCACCCTTCGATCGAGCAAGCAGGCCATTCGATCGAGTAAAATGGTCAGCAAAAAGGTCTCGATCGATCAACTGCCACTGCACCAGCTCATTGCTTCATTGATTTAGCTTCCAAGGCCACTTCACGCATCCCAAGGTCTCGATCGATCAACTGACAATAAAAGGCTCGATTCTGCTTCTTCCGGGCCCATTCCTGCAATAAAAGCCAAACGAGCCGTAATAGAATATTCGGGGCATTTCGAAGCATAAAACTACGAGAATCGTATAGAAATACGTGCAATAGAGACTTAAAAAGGATATATAAAATGCTCGTATCAAATCTCCCCAAACCAAACCTTTGCTTGTCCCCAAGCAAATATATGCAACTAACTAATGGAACAAAATAGAAAACTCAGAGCTAGCTACAATTGCCCACTCAAACCGATTTAATGCAATCAAACTAACACTTATAGCAGAAACTGTCAAATACAAACGAGTTGTAAGATGTTTATAATAGAGCTGAACCGTCGACCTTGCAAGACCTCTGATGATGGACTCTCACGGGTTACTCTTCTCTCAGGAAGCAAAGGGTAAGCAATTATATGTAAGAGAGAAAGAAATATAGTCGCTCACCTAAACTACGACCCACATAAACATGCATGCAATTAATATGATAGACAATTCTAGCGACTGTACACATACATTCCAACCAAACAAAGTCCCGTCACAGCCGAGGGCTTACAAAGATATGGAAAAGTGAGGCAATAGGCAAGAAGGGGCAAAACATTTATGGGAATGTGAGGTTAACAGACAAGCTAGCTAACTAAACAGAACCAAATGAACCATATCCGCTTCTAATCCATTCGAAATAAGCACAAGTGCCCCTTATTTTGGAACACAAACTCACTATCAGTACGCCAAATCTGACAATCAATAAGGAGCGTATCACAACGGTTTAATGCATTTAATAACGACACTTAGATTACCGTTTTCAAAATATTGGCGGAAACCTAGACCACGCTAATCAGAAAAACGGTTTCCGTCGAAAACCGTTCTTATTATAATGTGACAATGGTTGTTTAACAAACCGTTATCAAAAACGCTAAACGATTTCCAAAAGCTCGTTATAAAATCGCTCTTATCAACGGTTGTTAGACAACCGTTACCAGTTTAAGAAAATGACATTTCGAAAACCGTTACTAAATTAGCACCAGCAACGGTTTGTGGTACCCCTTGTTATGTTATAGATACGGGTTTCTTGTAACCGTTATCATTTTTAATTATGAAAGAACGGTTTTTCAATTCAAGCGTTGTCACTATTTGATTAGATTTCTTAGTTTGACCACTGCATGCAAGACTTTATTAGTACTTTAATAAATATTCAGTTTGACCAATAATATTCAATTTGACCAATATAATTCTATAAATATGTCTTCATAATGTTTTAGGTCAAAATCTAAATTATCAAACATTTACTCTTTAATTTCTCTCTAAAAAAAATATGGCTGGTGGGAGTCCTCAGATTTTGAATGGTCATGAAGTGTATGAGAAAGTGAAAGATATTGAGATAACGTATGTGAAGAAGGGACCTAAGTTGTCTACTCGTGGTTATAAAAAAAACCATATTTTTACCAAACTTCCGTACTGGCGTGACCTCCCGGTTAGACATTGCCTAGATTTTATGCACATTGAAAAGAACGTTTGTGATAATATAATCAATACTCTACTGAATGTCCCGGGTTGGACAAAAGACAACAAGGCAGCTAGGGATGATATGGTTGAGATGGGTATTAGGCCCGAGCTGGCAGCTAAAACAAAAGGAAATCAGACTTTTTTTACCGCCTGCAGCTCATACTCTTTCAAAAAAGGAGAAAAAATAGTTTTCTGAATGCTTGCATGGTATTAAGGTGCCAGAGGGCTATTCATCTAATATTTGAAGCCTTGTTTCGTTGCTGGACCTTTACTGGTTTAAAGTCACATGATTGTCATACATTGATGCACCAACTACGCTGTGGCCGTTCGCTCCATTCTACCTCCAAAGCTTCGACATGCTATAATTAGATTTTGCTATTTCTTCAAATCAATCAACAGTAAAGTCATTGATCCCGGTGAAGCGGAAACTTTGCAGGAGATCCTCGTCACCAGTCTTTGTCAACTTGAAATGTATTTTCCTCCCTCATTTTTCACTATCATGGTTCATTTGACTGTCCACCCAGTCCAGGAGGTTTTGTATCTCGGGCTAGTGTATTTGAGATATCAGTACCAATTCGAACGATTGATGAAAGTTTACAAGAATTATACATCTAATAGGTATCGTCCAGAGAGGTGTATTATTGAGCGAGCAATTATCGATGAAGCTCTTTCGTATTGTTACGCGTACCTCTCCTTGGATGAGTTAATTGGAGCTCCTACGAATCGTCATAGTGACTGGATGAATGGAAAAGGTGTAAGGGGTCGTGTTTCCAAGGATATGTCATCTGACATGCGACATAGAGCTCATACATACGTTCTATTTAACGATGATCATGTCCAACCTTACAGTATGGAACACCAGAGTTACCTTAAGGGAAAAGACCCTCATAAGAACGAAAGGTGGTATGCTAATGAGCATTACAAGCAATTTAGTGACTGGTTTAAGGATACTATTTACGATGATGACAACCCAATTGATGATTTCTCAACCAGCCTACGACATCTCGCTTTCGGTCCTGATGCTCGTGCAACTTTTTATAGCGGGTATGCGATCAATGGGTACATTTTCTACACCCGTATTCAAGATGAGGCGAGCACAATGCAAAAAAATGGAGTTTGCGTAGATTCTAAGGCAATATACTTTGCTAGTTCAAAGGATAAAAATCCTATTTTGGGTACAATGCAATATTATGGAGTTATTGAAGAGATATAAGTTTTAGACTACATGGATTTTGAGATGCCACTATTTCGATGCAAGTGGGTTGACAACAACAATAGTGTTAGAAAGGATGATTTAGGATTCACATTAGTAAATTTTGACAAGCTTGGAAACAAGGACGATCCTGTTATAGGAACTAGGCTAGTTAGTGGACTAAATGTGCATAAATATGAGTCACATCAAACATCCCCAAACCGAACCTTTGCTCGTCCCGAGTAAAGAGGTGACTAAAACTATGACCTTATTTATACTAATCTAATAATAAAGCCGATGTGAGACAATTAGCGGGTCTCACTCCGCCCCTTCAACTCACAACAAGACATTTATGAGGTAAGATGCCTTCTTGCAAGGCAAGGAAGGGCTTGCCAAAATAGCGATACATCCAAGCATTAAGCACACAAAACAAATAATTGATGCATCTACAAAAGAATATCCACTTTCCTCATCTAAGTGCCGGAAATAATCTAAAGGGGAAACAATCTAAGGGTACACACTCCAATGTAGATATCATTTCTTCAAGCTACTAAGTCTAAAAGGATACCAACAAATCACCTCCAAGTTGTGTCAAAATAGGGTACTTTTATCCTCAATCGCTAAATGCTTATGTCAAGAGTAGTCTCCTTATGGTGTTAGAAACACCGTAGGATCGCGGAATTCCCCCTCTTGCCTAGACAAGAAGAAGGGTCATCCCCTCTCCACCATGCAACAAAAATGAGATCAATGGATAAAAGGGATCGATATGCTTTGAGTTTCATAAAGGTAGTTTGCTTTTGATTTGTTTTTTCCCCCAATTTCTTGTGGCATTAGTCATTGAAAGATATTTCATGCCATTTTTTTTATATTTGACATTTTGATACTTGGCAATTTTTCAATTTTTGCATTTTTGAACATTTTTCAAAGTAACCCCATTTTGTAGAAAGGGTACTTTTATTAAAACATAGGAGTCTATTTTTGCTCCTCTTTTCATTGATGCAATTTTTGCAAACTATTTTGATTTTGGTTTTGTACTTGAACTCAATTTGATGATTTTTGTGCCCATTCCCTTTTTGTTTGACAAAATATGATGATAGAAGTGAAAGAACGGTTGCATGGCTTCAAAGGTCACCTAAGAATAAACGGTAGTAAAGGAGTTCTCAAACCATAAGGTACTCTTGACCAGGCCTTAGTCCATGGGCTAAAAGATACTAGTATGACACATCGTAGGGTGTCTTGAAGGTATTCTAGCAAATAAAGTCTCAAGGAGAAAAATTATCTACAAGGGACTATATACACTTGCCAAGCTTCCCGACTAGACATTTTCACAAAATTTTTCCTAAAATGCAACTACATGCCATGATGCAACTAGCATATATACAATTCCAATGTATATGCTTCTATCAACTATTATGCCACATAAACTAAATGCAACTCCTAACAGCACATAGGTACACAAACCGCAACAAAATACACCACATCCTCCTTGACATATAACCACATCCTCGTCATATGAATAGCGAAAGAAATGGAAGGAAAATAGAGATTAGAGCGATCATACCAAGCGGTTTTCACATTCCCTCGACAATGCCTCAAATGTAGTGTTGTATCTATGTGAGAAGAGAACAAAAACACAAGTATATACAATTCTACACTACTAAATTAAAGAAAATATTTTTGGTTTTTGAAATTTTTAAATTTTTATGGATTTCGTTTTTATGAAATTTAAGAACATACATTTTGGATTTTTTGAAAATTTTCAATTTTTTTTGTATTTTGGAATATAAATTCCCATCCCCCACTTTATTTTGGAGATTGTCCTCAATGTACATGTAGGAGTAGTAATGAAAAATAAATACATGTTTTTGGATTTTTGATTTTATGGAAATGAAGTACAAATGCAATGGTATGATATGAATGAATGCATGTTCTAACTAAATGCATTTCTATATGACGTATATAACAAATGAATGCATTCTACACTATACTAGATGATGCATGCTTAGGTCATCTATGATCAAACCTCCCCAAACCGATTTAAGCACTATTTTAGTGTAGAAAGGAATAGGTTTGGTCATTTGTGGCTATGCATGAATGCAACTAACTACATGCAACATGTGAGATATATTACAATGCAAACTATACTATATGAACCAACTATAGTAAATGTAATATGAAATATTTCACAAATGCAAGCTAAATGTATATGTATATAACTAAATGCAAGTGGAAATGTAATGCAAAGTCAAAGGTTAGGATATCTTACAAATGGTGGTTTGAGGGAGGACTCTACCAAACTCATTCCTTGTTGCCATGGTTATTGATGTTGTCCATGTTGCTCAATGCTCTCAATAACCGGTCAAAGGCTTGGGCACAATCCTCTAATATGCAAAGATAGAACCATAGCCATTTCAAAATGGAATAGAGCCAATCCTCCACAAGGGGATTTTCATTGAAATTTCTCCCCTTCACCTTGGCCTTTTCATCATAGCCTTTTTGGCTCTCCAAATTAGCAAGCTTAAAATTCTTGTCATCGGGAGGCTTTCATTCTCTCCCGTCTCCCTCAAATATGGTCATGATGATAGCATTTGGATTTATCAATCTTTCAAGAATAGAAGGAGAATTCTCATAGTATTGATGACGGGGTACCTTAGGAATTGAGATTGTGGGTGCTTAGTCTCCATAAGTAAGCTCATGCATAGCTTTTCTCTTGAGCTTCTCCACTAAGTAACTTATATACAACAATTTGACCTTTTGGAGAAGGTTTATCATATCATCTCCAACAATCATAGGTTCCATGGTGGGTGCGAAAATGTCTTCATGGTCAATAGGAAAGAGGCATTCATCTTCTTCATGGAAGCATACCTCAAACTTCTCAAGGATGGGCTCCTCAAGTGAGGCAATCTCACAACTCAATTCCTCTTCTTCATTCCATAAGTCTTTGCAAGACACATATTCCGCATAAGCTTCTTCCATAGGTTTGTCATCATCGCTATCTTCTTACGAATCATAGATAGGGGCTTCACTCCTCCTCATCAACGCTTTTTCCAATACCTCAACATTTATTTCAAATGACACACCCTCATACTCACAAAGGATAAGAGTATTTGGCTTACTCGACCTCATATCTTCCTCATCAAATACCACACTTTCATACTCATAAGAGCTCAAAGAGATTGGCTCTTCCCACTTCACATCTTCTTCATCAAAGGTCATTGCCTCAAGTTCACCTTCATGGTCAATGCTCAAGGATTGGTGGGGAATGGTTGCTTGGGTTGCCTTCATTTAGGCAATTCGAATTGCCAACTCCTCACCATAGGTAACAATGCTTTGAAGAACATTGTCCCTATTTTGGCTCTCTTGTAGAATTTGTGTGAAGAAATTTTGTTGCTCTCCCATCATTTGGAGAACCATATTTTGAATGTCAAAGTTGGGCTCATCTTTTTATTGTGGGCGGGTGTGAAAGTGCTCATATTGTGGCATTTGGAATTTGTTGTAAATTGAGTATTGGGAGGGTGGTTGTTGTGGATATTGGATGTTGGGATTTTGGTGGAAATATTTGGGGTAGTAGTTAGGATTTTCATTGTATGAGTTGTAAGGTAGGTTTGTGTTGACTTGCTCCTGAAACTCCCCATACTAATTGTAGTCATACTCAAAAGATCCACCACATACTCCATGTACCAAGCCTTGAGTCATCACCATAGCTAAGACAAAGATACAACTACAAAAATGGAAAGTACAATAAAATGGTGAGAACGAACCTTGAGGAACAAGTTCCTCAAGGTTAAAGCACAAGAAACGAAATTCCCAAGGAACGAAAGCTCCTCAAGAAGAAGCACAACTAAAAATAGACAAAAGAACAATTCAAATCCACAACACCGTCCCCGGCAAGGGCGCCATTTTGATGGGCGTGTCGTTGTCCGCGCTCAAACACATTTATACCCAACTACTAGCATAGCAAACAAGTCAGGGTCGAACCAAAAGGACGGCGGTATTTATATTGTTCAATCTAATCGTAGTTTCGCTAAGGGTTGTCACAATTGATTAAAACTGATTGATTCTACACTAATTAAAGCAATAAAGTAAAACAAACAATAAAGCAAATAAATATGTAAACAAATAATAAAGGATACTAGGATGTCATGGGATCATAAGGGAATCATGGCAAGATAGCATAAATGAGTTATATAGATGCAAGCAATTTATTATTGTTGGAATTAAGTTAGTTCCTGTCATATAATTCATGAGAAGATTTGGGTCCCGGAGCCGAGTTATTTGTGACTTTACAACACCTGCTACAAGTCGACTTAATTCTTTCTATTAAACTTCATGCATGATAAACCAATTCCTAGGGAAACTTACGTCTCGGAGCCGAGTCGGTTAAGACTTTACAACACCTACAAGTCGAATTGGGTTTTCCCTATTCAACAATATGAAAGGTCTAACAAGGCCTGAGTTGGTTTATGTCTTATAAACCTTGTCCGAAAGATAAGAGAAACATACTAGGTTGTCAATCAAGAATTTCATCAAACATGATATATGCACAAGTTGAAGAATAATAAGCAAGCATTCATATGAACTCATTACGCATAAATCTATCTCATGATTAACTCCCATAATCCCCCACTAGTCCTAGTTAAGTAACTACTCACTCATTATCATGGAATACATGTTATCAATTGTGTAAATCATCACAATAAGCATAAACATGATTAAAGAGTGGGGAAATAAGCGATAAAGAGTAAAGAGTAAAGAGATTATACCAAACTTAAGATGAACAATTGGAAAGGAAAGAATAATAGAAGAAAACTTGATTGATTGATGAAGAGTTGTCAATTCTCCAATAATAACCCAATTAATCTTCAATTACCCAATAATAAATAAGAATACTTGAACAATAATTAAGGAAAGATTAATGTGTAATTTTGTGGAATGATTGAGATTAATCTATTCTAATCTACTCCTAATCTAATCTAAGAAACTTGATTTAATCTAAGAAAACTTGGTGATTAGCTAGGTAGTACAATGGGGTATTTATACTATAAATTAACTACAAGAATTAGGGTTACTAAGGGCTTAAATGACGATTAAGACCCTATGAGAACCTTAATAATTTGCAAATCCCGAGGGACATGCGCGGCCTAAGTAGCAACTCCACAGGGACGCGCGCGTCCTTACCTGAAGCATGCTTGGTCCTGTGAGGTGATCCGCTCGGGCTGGCATCGGGACGCCCGGATCCTAGGTCTGGGACGCTCGGATCCTGGGACTGGGTTCCTCCTCCATTTTTGACTGCCTAACCATCCGCTCGTCCTGGCTTGGGGATGCCCGTCCTGAGCTTGGGGACGCCTGTCGTGAGTCTGGGATGCTCGGCCTGAGTCTGGGACACCCGTCTTGCGTCTGGGACGCCCGTATCATAGGTCAGCTTATCTATTTGAGCTCAGATTGTAAAATGGACGTCAGTTTCTCATCCGGACTCCTATTGGAGTGATTCAAAAGCCTAGACCAGTTGATTTTTTGATGTCGTTTCATCTATCATAGTTTTATAGCCAAATAATCAACTCTTGTTTGGTTCCAAGCAATTTCCTCTTGTAATGGCTCTCTTCCAATCCGTGGGCATCCTTCATGGGTTGTGGGGATCCTTAGTCATTGCCCAAAGACTTTTTTTATTGACTTACGCCTTTAGTATTAGTCTCCTCTTTTGTGCTTGGCCGTTATATGTTTATCAATTTAGCTCTGTTGTACTCCGTTTAGGCAAGGTTAGTGCTCCTCTACTACCAAGGACACCAAACCTCATAGAACATGCATAATAGGAAGCTAAAGACAAGAAATGACCCTAATACACACTAAAATAGCATAGGAACTAGGCTAGTTAGGGGACTAAATGTGCGTAAACATGAGTCACATCAAACATCCCAAAACCGAACCTTTGCTCATCCTGAGAAAAGAGGTGACTTAAACTATGTCCTTTATTTATACTAATCTAATAATATAGCCGATGTGAGATAATTAGAGGGTCTCACTCCGCCCCTGCAACTCACAACAAGACATCTATGAGGTAAGATGCCTTCTTGCACGGCAAGGAGGGGCTTGCCAAAATGGCGATACATCCAAGCATTAAGCACACAAAACAAGTAATTGATGAATCTACAAACGAATAGCCATTTTCCTCATCTAAATGGCGATACATCCAAGCATGAAGCACACAAAACAAGTAAGGCTGGACATGATCATCATTAAATAGAACGTATGTATGAGCTCTATGCCGCATGTCAGATGACATATCCTTGGAAACACGACCCCTTACACCTTTTCCATTCATCCAGTCACTATGACGATTCGTAGGAGCTCTAATTAACTCATCCAAGGAGAGGTACGCGTAACAATACGAAAGAGCTTCATCGATAATTGCTCGCTCAGCAATACACCCCTCTGGACGATACCTATTAGATGTCTAATCCTTGTAAACATTCATCAATTGTTCAAATAGGTACTAATATCTCAAATATACTGGCCCGAGATACAAAACCTCCCGGACTAGGTGGACAATCAAATGAACCATGATAGTGAAAAATAAGGGAGGCAAAATACATTTCAAGCTGACAAAGACTGGTGACGAGGATCTCCTGCAAAGTTTCCGCTTCATCGGGATCAATGACTTTACTGTTGATTGATTTGAATAAATAGCAAAATCTACTTATAGCATGTCGAACCTTTGGAGGTAGAATGGAACGAACGGCCACAACTAGTAGTTGTTGCATCAATGTATGATAGTCATGTGAATTTAAACCAGTAAGTTTTAGGTCCTGCAACAAAACAAGGCTTCTAATATTACATGAATAGCCCTATAGCACCTTAATACCATGCAAGCATTCACAAAACTCATTTTTCTCCTTTTTTGAAAGAGTATGAGCTACAGGCGGCAAAAAAGTCCGATTTCCTTTTGTTTTAGCTGCCAGCTTGGGCCTAATACCCATCTCAACCATATCATCCCTAGCTGCCTTGTTGTCTTTTGTCCTACCCGGGACGTTTAGCAGAGTATTGATTATATTATCACAAACGTTCTTTTCAATGTGCATAAAATCTAGGCAATGTCTAACCGGAAGGTCACGCCAGTACGGAAGTTTGGTAAAAAATATGGTTTTTTTATAACCACGAGTAGACAACCTATGTCCCTTCTTCCCATACGTTATCTCAATATCTTGCACTTTCTCACACACTTCATGACCATTCAAAATCTGAGGACTCCCACGTTGCTCAGGACATCCATTAAATGCCTTGTGAAGCTTACGATAATGATGATTAGGGCATAACCATCGACGATTTCCCCTGTACACATGCTTGCGAGAATGCTTCAAATATTCTGATTCAACATCCCCCCCACACAATGGGCAAGCCTCTTTACCATGTACAATATGTCCAGAAAGATTGCTGTATGCCGGAAAGTTAGTTACTGTACACAATAACATAGCTCTCAGATTGAAACTTTCCTTCTTATAACCATCAAACACCGGTACCCCTCTTTCACACAGACTCTTCAGATCATCTAGAAGTGGTTCCAAATACACATCTATGTCATTTCCAGGTTGTCGAGGGCCAGTTATCAACAAAGACAACATCAGATACTTCCGTTTCATGCAAACCCATTGGGGCAAATTATAGATGGCCAACACAACTAGCCAAGTACTGTGTTGGGCACTCATGTTTCAATGAGGGTTCATTCCATATGTGGAGAGCGCTAGACGCAAGTTCCTTTCTTCTTTGGCGAAGTCAGGATATTTAGCGTCAAACGCTTTCCACGTAACGGTCCGCTGGGTGTCTTAACTTTCCATCTTCAATCCTTCCACTCCTATGCCAAGTCAACATTCTTGCATCTTCTTCATTCAAATAAATCCTTATGAATCTTGGTATTATTGCAAAATACCACAACACCTTAGCTGGGATCCCTTCCTTAGTCTTATAACGCCATACAAAGTAGCGCGGACAATATGATAATTTCTCATAATCTTTACGGTACAATATGCATTCATTGGGACAAGCATGTATTTTCTCATATTCCATGCCCAATTCTCTAATCATTTTTTTAGCCTCATATGTCCGACTCGGAAGAACATTACCGTGTGGAAGCATGTCACATAGCAAAGCTAGAAGATCCGTAAAACTCTTATCACTCCACCCATTTGCCCCCTTCAAGTTATATAACTTTACCACCGCGGACAATTTGGTATACTTCTTACAATCAGTAAATAAAGGCATTTCAGATTGACTCAAGTTCTCAATTAAATCATCAGCATTTATTTCCCGATCACCGGTAGCTTCAAAATCATCGAATCCATCATCTTCAGCAAACTTCTCACCTAAAACAACTTCAGGTGTAGGTGAACGATTATTTACACACACATCATATGCCCCATCCCCTATATCTAAACCAGCAGCTTCAGGTGTATGATTATTTACCTCTACATCAGATTCCCCATCCTCATCCTCTAATTCTCTATGAAAAATCCAACGCCTATAATCTCTACTGAAACTATTCTTTTCTAAGTGTATTTTGACATCTGGGATAGGCAAAACCCAAATATTACCACATCTATTACAAGGGCAGGGGATTGAGGAGTGGAGATAAAAATTTTCACTAACGAAATTGTAAAATTCAGCAATTCCATCATTATAAATGGGATCACCAATTCACCATCAATCATCCAAGTACGATCCATATATAAGCCAGTAGATATGAAAACGAGATTACCTTTTTTAAGCTATAAAGATTAATGACGGCGACGACGACAAAGATGACTTGTTCACCATCAGTCATTCTATTATTAATACAGTTCTTATAAGTACCGTTGTAAATGTGCAAGCATGCATGAGGTGAATAATGGTCAAACAACCAATAAATATGACATGCATTGGTAAACTAAAATCACAAACTTTTCAGTTTTCACAGTGGATCTGTTTTTACAACGGTTTTAAAAAACACCGTTGTTAATTGGTGTAATATGACAACGGCTTTAAAATAACCGTTGTTGATATATGTAATATGATAACGGCTTAACAAAGAACTGTTATCATTTTGTCTTACTCTTATTAGAACGATTCCTATTCTTATTATCTTATTATGCCGTTTCTATTCTTTTTTATTATTATAAGTAGAAAGTTAGTCATTATAATATTTTATTTGGTGAATTGCATTTGAGTGTAAGGACTTAATTAAAACGTAGTAACAAATAACATAAATAATTAAACTTTAATTCAAATAACCACCATAATCAAAATACAACTCATAATGTCAGATAATAATTAAAGTCTTAATTAGAATCTGATAAAGAATTAGGATAGTCTTCATGCCTAATTTCGGCATAGATCAAGTATTAGATCGATTCTTAATCATCAGCGGGAACGCAGCTGGTGGAATGGCCTCTTTCTCCCATGACATAGGCACGTTGGCAGGAATGTGATGCCGCCTGTAATGTGTCAGCAGACGATGATCAACATGGGTCGCAACCCATAGATAAGGGCCCTTTTGTTTAGCATCCGAATAAAAGTCCTCTTTCCCCGCATCTTTCTCTGCAAATCTAGCCCCTAATGTTCTTGTCGAACGAAAACTATAATGGCAGTTGGCTTCGTTAAACTCGATAAAAGCGAAGCCTACAAAACCTTGCTTGTTTGTAGACACAGGGTACACTTTTTTAACCGCAGTGAAACCAGAGTCATGAAGCATTTGCGTCAACCACCCAAAATTAGGGTTTAAACCCTTTCAATTCCCATCATAACGAACCGGGAGATTATGGAGAATGCAAGTGAAAGGCTGTGCGTAATGATAACGTGATTGTAGCTCCGATACACCAGCCATAATTTTTTTAGAGAGAAATTAAAGAGTAAATGTTTGATAATTTAGATTTTAACCTAAAACATTATGAAGACATATTTATAGAATTATTCTGGTCAAATTGAATATTATTGGTCAAATTGAATATTTATTAAAGTTCTGATGAAGTTTTGAATGCAGTTGTTAAATTGAAAAATCAAATCAAATACTGACAAAGGTTGAATTGAAAAACCGTTATTTCATAATAGAAAATAATAACGGTTACAAAAAAACCCGTAGCTATAACATAACAATGGGTACGATAAACCATTGTTGGTGTTAATTTAGTAACGGTTTTCAAAATGTCGTTTTCTTAAACTGTTAACGGTTGTCTAACAACCGTTGATAAGAGTGATTCTATAACGCGTTTTTGGGAACCGTTAAACGTATTTGAGAATGGTTTGTTAAACAGTCGTTGTCACATTATAATAACAACGGTTTTTGAGGGAAACCGTTGTTCTTATTAGTGATGTCTAGGTTTCTGCCAATATTTGGAAAACGGTAATCTAAGTGTCGTTATTAAATGCATTAAACCGTTGTGATATGCTCCTTATTGATTGCCAGATTTGGCGTAGTGGTAGTCTCCTTATGGTGTTAGAAACACTATAGGATCGCGGAATTCCCCCTCTTGCCTAGACAAGAAGAAGGGTCATCCCCTCTCCACCATGCAACACAAATGAGATCAATGGATAAAAGGGATCGATATGCTTTGAGTTTCATAAAGGTAGTTTGCTTTTGATTTGTTTTTCCCCCCAATTTCTTATGCCATTTGTCATTGAAAGATATTTCTTGCCTTTTTTTTATGTTTGGCATTTTGATACTTGGCAATTTTTTTATTTTTGCTTTTTTGAACATTTTTCAAAGTAA
This sequence comes from Silene latifolia, assembly GCF_048544455.1. Classification (NCBI taxonomy): domain Eukaryota; kingdom Viridiplantae; phylum Streptophyta; class Magnoliopsida; order Caryophyllales; family Caryophyllaceae; genus Silene; species Silene latifolia. The sequence goes on from NC_133537.1 coordinate 119,612,116, forward strand.
CACCATTTTGTAGCAAGGGTACTTTTATTAAAACATAGTAGTCTATTTTTGCTCCTCTTTTCATTGATGCAATTTTTGCAAACTATTTTGATTTTGGTTTTGTACTTGAACTCAATTTGATGATTTTTGTGCCCATTCCCTTTTTCTTTGACAAAATATGATGATAGAAGTGAAAGAACGGTTGCATGGCGTCAAAGGTCACCATGGAATAAACGGTAGCCAAGGAGTTATCACACCACAAGGTACTCTTGACTAGGCCTTAGTCCATGGGTTAAAAGATAGTAGTATGACACATCCTAGGATGACTTGAGGGTATTCTAGAAAACAAAGTCTCAAGGAGAAAAATTATCTACAAGGGACTATATACACTTGCCAAGCTTCCCGACTAGACATTTTCACAAAATTTTTCCTAAAATGCAACTACATGCCATGATGCAACTAGCATATATACAATCCTAATGCATATGCTTCTATCAACTATTATGCCACATAAACTAAATGCAACTCCTAACAACACATAGGTACACAAACCGCAAAAAAATACACCACATCCTCCTTGACATGTAAGCCCATCCTACTCATATGAATAACGAAAAGAAATGGAAGGGAAATAGAGATTAGAGCGATCATACCAAGCGGTCTTCACATTCCCTTGACAATGCCTCAAATGTAGTGTTGTATCTGTGTGAGAAGAGGAAAAAAACACAAGTATATAAAATTATACGCTACTAAATTAAAGAACATGATTTTGGTTTTTGAAATTTTCAAATTTTTATGGATTTTGTTTTAATGAAATTAAAGAACATATTTTTGGGATTTATCGAAATTTTTCATTTTTTTTTTGTATTTTGGAATATAAATTCCCATCCCCCACTTTATTTTGGACAGTGTCCTTATGGTACATGTAGGAGTAGGAATGAAAAATAAATACATCATTTTGGATTTTTGATTTAATGGAAATGAATTGCAAATGCAATGATATGATATGAATGAATGCATGTTCTAAATAAATGCAATTCTATATGACATATATAACCAATGAATGCAATCTACACTATACTAGATGATGCATGCTTAGGTCACCTATGATCAAACCTCCCCAAACCGATTTAAGCATTATTTTTAGTGTAGAATGGAATAGGTTTGGTCATTAGTGGCTATGCATGAATGCAACTAACTACATGCAACATGTGAGATATATTACAATGCAAACTATACTATATGAACTAACTAATGTAAATGCAATATGCAATATTTCACAAATGCAAGCTAAATGTATATGTATATATCTAAATGCAAGTGTAAATATAATGCAAAGTCAAAGGATAGGATATCTTACAAGTGGCGGTTTGAGAGAGGACTCCACCAAACTCATTCCTTGTTTCCATGGTTATTGATGTTGTCCATGTTGCTCAATGCTCTCAATAACCGTTCAAAGGCTTGGGCACAATCCTCAAATAAGCAAAGATAGAACCATGGCCACTTTAAAATGGAATAGAGCCAATCCTCCACAAGGGGCATTTCTTTCAAATTTCTCCCCTTCACCTTGGCCTTTTAATCATAGCCTTTTTTGATCTCCAAATTAGCAAGCTTAAAATTCTTGTCATCGGGAGGCTTCCTATAACAACCCGACCCACCACGATCGTAACACAACCCAATATGATAGGATATCTACCTTTGCGCCTATTACTAGTCCTAACTTAAGGCCAAAAGCACAAGGCCATGTTATTAAGTGGTGGGTGGAATCCCTTATAAACATATCACAACCTCCTCAATTCACCGATGTGGGACAACCTTACTCTCAGTAACTTGGGGTGTTACAATCTCCCCCACTTAAAGAACACAACGTCCTCGTTGTGCCTCCAACTTGACCGCAGCCAAGCCCAGAATCCTCCCCTGCTAGTTGTGTGACCCGGATACTCCCGACCACGGGCTCACCACACGGTCGCAAGGTCGCTCTGATACCATTTATAACAACCCGACTCACCACGGTCGTAACACAACCCAATAAGATGGGATATGTACCTTTGGGCCTATTACTTTTCCTCACTTAAGCCCAAAAGCACAAGACCTTGTTACTAAGTGGTGGGTGGAATCCCTTATAAACATATCACAACCTCCTCAATTCCCCGATGTGGGACAACCTTACTCTCAAGAACTTGGGGTGTTACAATACTGTAATACTACGGTTTTATGAGTCTATGGGTACTCCATAGAGTGGGGCTTACTCTGTCGAGTAAGTAGTTTTTGACGCAAAACAGTAGTCTGCCTCTAGGGTACTCGATCGAGTAAGTTGGATACTAGATCGAGTAGGGGTCACTCGATCGAGTAAGTGCCTTACTCGATCGGTTAAGTGAGTTTACGGGCTGAGTTTTGGCGGGTTTTTTTAAAGATGCGAGATTAATATATAATGAGTTCCGTCACATTTCTTTAATATTTGTATCATTCTAAAAACCTAAATTGAGAGAAGGAAGTTACATAAGTTGATTCATCGCATCATTAGCAAATGCCCAAGGCTAGGAGAGTCGGATCATCTTGTTCTTTACGCCGTTGTGATCATTGTGTCAAGGGTAAGTTCCTTGTATAATTTTTATAGCATTTGGTTGTGTTTCTTTAAAACCCTAATTGGGTGATTTTGAGGATTTTGGGTGATTTGTATGTGTGTGGTAGTAATTGAATGTATACATGTTATAGGAGGAGGATTCGTAGAGGAGAATTCTGATTAGCTGCTAGATCGTCTGTGGTGGTTGCTTCTCCAGGTAGGGTTTCCCTACTCAGTATTAATTACATGATGTGTTTGGTGGTTTCATTGTGATTATTGTTGAAGTATATTATTGGTGGTTGTGACGGTTGTTGGTTAATTATCGTATTGGAATTGGTTTTTGGTAATTGTTGATTGTGTAAGGTGATTGTTGTATAACTCTCTATGATCTTCGGGGTGCGTCCTTGGCTGAGTGGAGTCACTTGCGGGAGTGGCTTCACGCCCTTTATTCGCCTTCTGTAGAACCCGCCATAGGAGGGATGTGCACATTAATGAACATGGGTTTATCTCTCGATGGAGATGAGCGGGGCTTAGGTGGGAACGGCTATGGTCCCCCACTAGCGGTGTGGAGTATCTGTTGCGATGGGTACTCTAGCAGGGCCACACCCTTTAGTGTGTAGTCAGTTGTGTCGAGATTTGAGATGGAGACTAGGGTTTGTTGAGCTATTTGTGCTGTTTGTGATATTGTTTCTTTATGGTATTTGTTTTTGTGTAATTAGTACTCACCCCGTTTAAATGTTTTAAAAACTGTGGTGATCCATTCGGGGGTGGTGAGCAGTTATTGAGCAGGTTTGGTTGATGTGCATGGGATAGCTGGGTTGAGTCATCTCGAGCTGTTTTAGAAGTCTTCCGCTGTGTCGAACGTTGTTTAGGTAGTTGGTTTAACATTTGAGAACAGTTGTATTTTCTTTTAACAGTTTTGGAGTTTAGTTGTATCACTTAAACTTTGTAATCATTTAAGTACGTTTCGTTATTGTCTATTTGATTATGATTGCCTCGGGTAACCGAGATGGTGGCGTTCTCATATATTTAGTGGTCCTGGTAAGGCACTTGGAGTATGGGGTTGTCACAAAGTGGTATCAGAGCGACGATCTTGAAACATGTAACCAATGAATCTAATGAACATAGGGAGTCAAAATAAAATGAACCCGGGTAGAAGTTGTAGGTGCTAATGCAAAGACTTGGGAGACGTCCTAAAGTCGCGAACTCGTCCTACAATTTTGAACCGGTCACCATAGGATATGAGTCGGGATCGCTATGTGTTTATTTTATGAATTGTGTACCTATATAGTGATGTGTGGCATGAATCGGTGAGTTTTTATATGTTGTTGGTTGAAAGCATGTTGAATGATAGTTTTATAATGTTGGTTGGAGTCGTTGGAAAAGTATGTGAGAATGATGAATGATGTGGTGGAAAAAGGAAGTAGTTCATATATGATAATATGTGATGAATAATGATGTTGCAGGATGAATGATTTATAATGTGTCTATACTAGTAACATGTGATTAGGGGATGTGATATGATTTTACATAATTTTGTTTACGTACACTTAAGTAATAAGTTCATATACTTGTCTACTGTTGTGTCATATGCACTTGTTAGATGAAGAATGTGGTATGATGGATGAATTGGTGGAAAAAGATGAATAATCGTTGCATGATTATATGATTCATAATTAAGCATGTTGTATGATGAAAGTGATTTTATGATGTTGTTATGCTAGTTATATGTAAAAAAGGGACTTGATGTCATGTATTTGTGATTTTGTTTACCTAAAGTTATAGAATAAAAACATGCGGGTAATATATGATGGGTAAGTTGAATGATATATGTGCATTGAGTTGTTTGTTGCTTGGCTTTTGAAGATAGTAACATGTGGTTAGGGATACTGATTTTACGAGTACTGAGTTGTTTTCGTCTACCTTGTTGTTGTTTAAGTTGTTTGAAAGAGAAAATCGAATAGTTATGTCGTCTGATTACAGCGAAGTTATCTTTAAACTGTTATAACTTGAGATGCATAAATGATTTTAATGTGATTCCAATTGGAGGTGATAGTTTGTTCTGTTACGATTCTAACGATAGGTCACACGCCCAAAACGACCAAGAAACAAGTGAGTGATGACCATTTTACGAAAATTGGACAGTGCTGAGAAATGCGTAGGGTAGTCAATCGAGTGGCCCTCACTCGATCGAGTGCACCTCTTCTTACTCGATCGAGTAGCCCTAGTAATTTTTTTTACTTGACTCTGACCTTCACCTACTCGATCGAGTAAGTCACTCACTCGATCGAGTGACCTGTACTCGATCTAGTGACCCCTGTTTTGGGTCATATGCTTATCTTTTGACTTGGTTGTCTATTATGTTTAATTCAAAGGTGTTCTTTTGCTTCATTATGCATTGCTTTACATGTGTGTCGGTCTTGATGCGTAAGTTACCCAATCTTATGATGTAAGGAGTGGCACCTATGGTGAGTATGAGTTCGGTGGGGAGGACATGAGCTATATGTGGTTGTGATAGGTAGTGGAAAAGAAAAGGAAGATTGGTAAGGCTTATTAAGGCATGGAGCATGTTTTGTGAGATGAGATGAGTGATATGATTGTGTGTTGAGTAATGTAAAAGTAGTGAATTTGGGCAAGGGATGATGCGAGTCTAAGGAACGTCAGAATGAAAAGAGTGAAAGGAAGAATGTGGATAGTGGCAACTTGAGATGTGTAATGAATTATGGAGGGAGATGGTTAGGAATCGTGTGGGTGAAGAATATATGTAGTGAAAGGTCGTTTTAGAGGGATGGAGAAGAGTGGTATATAGAGAACTTAATGGAGACATGTCGCGACGTGGATTTGTAGATAGTGAGTGAGTTTGGGAATTTGCATTGTCAAGAGGTGAAACTAATGTGTGATTTCCTTGGGCAAGTAACGTTATGAAATGAGTTTTGGGATTTAAAAAAAGGGGGGGGGAGAGATTGGAGATCTGTGTGAGTAATAGCATGAGATGGTCTGGACCGATTTATGTTAAGTGTGAGTAATAGCAGGATAAGAAAAGATCGATGGTAATAAAGATTGAGATGGTACTAATATGAAATAATGGAATTTGAGTTTTGGGTGACGATGCAATTAAGGATGGAATTGGGAATAGTGTTGAGGTAATTTTGTTGATGGATTTGATGTTCATTATTTGGGATGTTAACCAAAGATAGGAATGAAATCGTGATGTTTAGAGATGAGTGTAAAAGGGTGGTTATACGAGCAGTGGGGGTATTGTAGTGTTGTCACTAGTGGTTAAGGGTGATAGTCAATTAGAAAGATAGCAATTCTAAAGAGGTTGATTTGGTGGAGGCCGGATTGATATGTACGTTTGTGGGGAAGTATAAGATGTGGTCTTAGGAGGCGGTTGCTAGTGGTTGAGTATTAGCTGCATGGTTATACTTGGCAGGGGATGATGGTTATGCGAATGGAGGATTGTGTTATGGGCGAGAAGTAACCTTTATTAGGTGGTAACTTACGTGATCAGGATTGACTAGTTGGATGTGATTACGGGTCTATGATGTGTATAAATGTTTGTGGGAGGTTCTGACCTCACGAGAGAGGGTATGGTGTGATAAAGTTGTTATATGAATGTTTTGTGATATATGTTGGGTACGGTAAACTAATGGTATGATGTTCAAAAGTGATAGTTTGGGTGATCTGGCGTGGCTAGTTATACTTGTATGTGTATTCCTGATATATATTTATTCCATAAAAAGGTATGGATGATATTCATGAGATTCTTGTCTGTTTATTCCGTATAATATGTTGTGTTATGAGCCAGTAAAGCAGTTTTGAGTAAATTTTATTGTCCGAAAAGTTATACTGAGTCAGTGTTTATGGGAATTATATGTGGTTGTGATGTCTATCGACGTGGTTGTTGTTCCTCGAGTAGTGATCCGGGCACGGTACTTCCTGTTGTGATGCTGGTATTTTCGCGCTGCGGTGCGGCTGTTGGTGGCGGTGTTACGATGCCGTCACTGGTTATGGTGGAGTAGGCGGGATGATTACAATTCGAGTTTTGAAAGTACATACCAGATATACATAGATTGTTGTTTTGTTTGATGTTGCTTTCTGTGAGTTTCGGGTTGTACATATAGACGGTTGTTTTGTTTATTGATGTTTCTTACCAGTTTTTGTTTGGGAGTAAGGGTAGAGTATGATATGGAAGAGAGTTGTGCATGTTTTCGTTGTTGTCATGGTATAGTGACATCCTGTTGATGGGACGCAGTTGCGAGAGGTTGTTGGAATACTTGTGATGTTCTTTTAGAGGAGGCGTTGGTAGACATAGTAATGGCAAGTGAATGGTGGGACATGTGTTGTACTGATCTGAAAACTGCAAGTGGTTCATAATCTTTTATTGGGACAGTGAGTATAGAGTGTTGGAAATTAGTATCATGGTAAGTTATGGATGAGTTTTGCGGTAGTGAAAGAAAAGAACTTGAGGATCTAGTGTGAGTGTGTGTAATAATTGTGGATCGTGAGTTATGAGTATGGAGATAGATTTATGTATAGAGGACTATGTCGTTTTGGCGGTAATAGGGAACAATTGACGTTTTGGTTAAGCTAAAGACTTTGTGGTATAGGTTAGGTGGTGTGCCGAGTGAATTGAGGTATGAGAACTGTTTAAGTAAGAGAGCGTTGGATATAGGAATGGTGAGTGTTTAGAGTATAGGCGGTTATCTTTGACATGCGGTGGTGATGAGGATAATGAGAAGATATAGCTAGGATTTAGTATAGTGAGTTATGAGGACGTAACATTTATCTTAAGAGGAGTAGAATGCGATACAAGAGAGTTTGTTGGTTGTGCATGTTGTAGTACAATTGGAAGTAGAGTATTGATGTAGCATAATGAATGGACTTGTATATATTGTGGTTGATATTGTTAAAAGGGTCATGGCCGTGCTTGTAGTAGTGTGATGCTTAGGAGTAGGGGTGTTCAGAATAAACCGAACCGCAATAACCGAACCTCAAAACCTCAAAACCGTCCATTTTCAAGGTTCAATTAACCGAACCATTTCGACAAAGCGGTTCTTTGAACCGAACCGTTAACTTTATTATGGAAAAGGTTCGGTTAAGGTTCACAATTTTAGATAACCGGTTAACCGCAAACCGAACCGTTTCACAAAAAAGTAAGCAAAAAATTAAAATATTATATAAAAAACTGTTCGTTCGTTTAATTTTCTTAGTGTATCCAAATTTAAAATTTCTTAAATTGATTAATGCTAAAGTTTATCTTATTAAATTTATTGTTGGGTATAATATATAATGAAAATTTAATTAAACTATTAGAAAAAATTCCCAAAAATTAAAGAAAACTGAAAAAAAGTAATATAGAACCATTATCGGTTAACCGGTAACCGAACCGCTAATAACCGTTTAAAGTGGTTAATCGAACCGTTTATAACCATTTCTAACGGTGCGGTTTAGGTTCGGAGTTTTTCCGAACCGAGCCGTGTGCGAACCGAATTAAATTAGAGGTTTGGTGAACCGAACCGCGAATGAACACCCCTACTTAGGAGTGTGAAAATAATTCGATAGTGTTGACAGTTGGATGATGATGATTATGAGTTCCATAGTTTTGGCAGTTGGATGATGATGTTTATAAGTGTGAGTAAACTTCGAGGACGAAGTTCCTTTTAAGGGTGGTAGAATGTAACATTCTGTTTGATGTTTATAAGTGTCTTGATATTGGATTTTCTATTGGATAATATGTTAGTTAAACGGAGCTAGCGGCGTTTGTTGAGGGTAGTTACTAGTGTATGGAGTTAGTGTCGAGAGAGGCTATAATGTGGTGGATATGATATAGTGAGTCATGTTGTGGGGGTAGACATAGTTGGTGGAGTTGGTGTTGGGAGTCCATGTTTGATGGGTTGGAGTTTTGTTTTGAGTTCTTATTTGCGTTGTTATGTCTTGATCGAGTTAGTATGTTTTGTTTTTGTTTATGGGTTGAACTTCGGGGACGAAGTTCTTTTTAAGGAGGGAAGACTGTAATACTACGGTTTTATGAGTCTATGGGTACTCTATCGAGTGGGGCATACTCTGTCGAGTAAGTAGTTTTTGACGCAAAATAGTAGTCTGCCTGTTAGGTACTCGATCGAGTAAGTTGGGTACTCGATTGAGTAGGGGGCACTCAATCGAGTAAGTGCCTTACTCGATCGAGTAAGTGAGTTTACGGGCTGAGTTTTGGCGGGTTTTGTTAATGATGCGAGATTAATATATAATGAGTTCCGTCACTTTTCTTAAATCTTTTTATCATTCTAAAAACCTAAATTGAGAGAAGGAAGTTACATAAGTTGATTCATCGCATCACTAGCAAACCCCCAAGGCTAAGAGAGTCGGATCATCTTGTTCCTTACGCCGATGTGATCATCGTGTCAAGGGTAAATTCCTTGTATAATTTTTATAGCATTTGGTTGAGTTTCTTTAAAACCCTAATTGGGTGATTTTGAGGATTTTGGGTGATTTGTATGTGTGTGGTAGTAATTGAATTTATACATTTTATAGGAGGAGGATTCGTAGAGGATAATTCTGATTAGATGCTAGATCGTCTGTGGTGGTTGCTTCTCCAGGTAGGGTTTCCCTACTCATTATTAATTACATGATGTGTTTGGTGGTTTCATTGTGATTATTGTTGAAGTATATTGTTGGAGGTTGTGATGATTGTTGATTAATTATCGTATTGGGATTGGTTTTTGGTAATTGTTGATTGTGTAAGGTGATTGTTGTATAACTGTCTGTGATCTTCGGGGTACGTCCCTAGCTGAGTGGAGTCACTTGCGGGAGTGGCTTCACGCCCTTGATTTGCCTTTTGTGGAACCCGCCACAGGAGGGATGTGCACATTAATGAACATGGGTTTATCGCTCGATGTAGATGAGCGGGGTTTAGGTGGGAACGGCTGCGGTCCCCCACTGGCGGTGTGGAGAATCTGTTGCGATGGGTACTCTGGCAGGGCTAAACACTTTAGTGTGTAGTCAGTTGTGTGGAGATTTGAGATGGAGACCGGGGTTTGTTGAGCTGTTTGTGATATTGTTCCTTTATGGTATTTGTTTTTGTGTAATTAGTACTGAGCCCGTTTAAATGTTTTAAAAATTGTGGTGATCCATTCGGGGGTGGTGAGTAGTTATTGAGCAGGTTTGGTTGATGTGCATGGGATAGCTGGGTTGAGTCATCACGAGATGTTTTTGAAGTCTTCCGCTGTGTCGAACGTTGTTCTTTAGCTAGTTGGTTTGACATTTGAGAACAGTTGTATTTTCTTTTAACAGTTTTGGAGTTTAGTTGTATCTCTTAAACTTTGTAATCATTTAAGTACGTTTCGTTATTGTCTATTTGTTTATCATTGCCTCGGGTAACCGAGATGGCGGCGTTCTCATACCTTTAGTGATCCTGGTAAGGCACTTGAAGTATGGGGGTGTCACACTTCCATTCTCTCCCGTCTCCCTCAAATATGGTGATGATGATAGCATTTGGATTTATCAATCCTTCAAGAATAGAAGGAGAATTCTCATAGTATTGATGACGGGGTACCTTGGGAATTGAGATTGTGGGTGCCATATCTCCACAAGTAAGCTCATTCATAGCTTTTCTCTTGAGCTTCACCGCCAAGTACCTTTTATATAACAATTTGACCTTTTGGAGAAGGTTTACCATATCATCTCCAACAATCATAGGTTCCACGGTGGGTGCGAAAAGGTCTTCATGGTCAATAGGAAAGAGGCATTCATCTTCTTCATGGAAGCATACCTCAAACTTCTCAAGGATGGGCTCCTCAAGTGAGGCAATCTCACAACTCAATTCCTCTTCTTCATTCCATAAGTCATTGCAAGACACATGTTCTGCATAAGCTTCTTCCATAGGTTTGTCATCATCGCTATCTCCATAGAATCATAGATAGGGGCTTCACTCCTCATCATCAACTCTTTTTCCAACACCTCAACATTTATATCAAATGACACACCCTCGTACTCATAAAGGCTACTAGGATGTCGTGGGATCATAAGGGAATCATGGTATGATAGCATAAATGAGTTATATAGATGCAAGCAATTTATTATTGTTGGAATTAAGTTAGTTCATGTCATATAATTCATGAGAATATTTGGGTCCCGAAGCCGAGTCATTTGTGACTTTACAACACCTACAAGTCGACTTAATTCTTCCTATTAAACTACATGCATGATAAACCAATTCCTAGGGAAACTTACGTCTCGGAGCCGAGTCGGTTAAGACTTTACAACACCTACAAGTCGACTTGGGTTTTCCCTATTCAACAATATGCAAGTCTAACAAAGCTTGAGTTGGTTTATTTCTTACAAACCTTGTTGGAAAGATAAGAGAAACATGCTAGGTTATCAATCAAGCATTTCTTCAAACATGATATATGCACAAGTTGAAGAACAATAAGCAAGCATTCATATGAACTCATTAAGCATAAATCTATCCCATGATTAACTATCCTAATCCCCCACTAGTCCTAGTTAAGTAACTACTCACTCATGATCATGGAAGACATGTTATTAATGGTGTCAATCATCACAACAAGCATAAACATGATTAAAGAGTGAGGAAATAAGCAATAAAGAGTAAAAAGTAAAGAGATTATACCAAACTTAAGATGAACAATTGGAAAGGAAAGAATAATAGAAAAAAACTTGATTGATTGATGAAGATTTGTTAATTCTCCAATAATAACCCAATTAATCATTAATTACCCAATAATAAATAAGAATGCTTGAACAATAATTAAGGAAAGATTAATGTGTAATTTTGTGGAATGATTGTGATTAATCTATTCTAATCTACTCCTAATCTAATGTAAGAGAGCTTGATTTAATCTAAGAAAACTTGGTGATTAGCTAGGTAGTACAATGGGGTATTTATACTAAAAATTAAGTACAAGAATTAGGGTTACTAAGGGCTTAAATGACGATTAAGACCCTAAGAGAAGCTTGATAATTTGCAAATCCCGAGGGACATGCGCGGCCTGAGTAGAAACTCCCCAGGGACACGCGCGTCCTGGCCTGAAGCATGCTTGGTCCTGTAAGGTGATCCGCTCGGGCTGGCATCAGGACGCGCGGATCCTAGGTCTGAAACGCTCGTCCTGAGCTCGGGACGCTCGGATCCTAGGGCAGGGTTCCTCCTCCATTCTTGTCTGCCTAACAATCCGATCGTCCTGGCTTGGGGATGCCCGTGGTGTGTGTGGGACGCTCGGCCTGAGTCAGGGACACCCGTCCTGAGTCTGGGACGCCCGGATCATAGGTCAGCTTGTCTATTTGAGCTCGGATTGTAAAACGGACGTCATTTTCTCATCCGGACTCCTATTTGAGTGATTCAAAAGCCTAGATCACTTGATTTTTTGACGCCGTTTCATCTATCATAGTTTCAGAGCCAAAAACTCAACACTTTCTTTGGTTCCAAGCAATTTCCTCTTGTAATGGCTCCCTTCCAATCCGTGGGGATCCTTAGTCATTGCCCGAATACTTGTTTTATTGACTTAGGCCTTTAGTATTGGTCTCCTCTTTGGTTCTTGGCCGTTATATGTTTATCAATTTAGCTCCGTTTTACTCCGTTTAGGCAAGGTTAGTGCTCGTCTCCTACCAAGGACACCAAACCTCATAGAACATGCATAATAGGAAAGCTAAAGACAAGAAACGACCCTAATACACACTAAAAAAGCATAGGAACTAGGCTAGTTAGGGGACTAAATGTGCGTAAATATGAGTCGCATCAAGACCGCTTTTGGTACAAACAACATACACCGTCTCTGAGTGCCTAGAGTCCAACTTGGCAGCTAATTGAGCTATTTGAGATTCAAATAGCTTGATGTGAGCCTCTCTAGATTTCTAAGTTTCTTGCGCTTGAAGTGCAAGTGCCTTCACCAAAGACTTCAACTCAGCAATTACTTCATTCTTTTTAATGGGAGGAGGGGTTTGTTGTTGCGGTGGTTAGATAAATGGAGGCTTTTGGTAGCCTCGTTCCTGAAACGGATGTGGCGGCACAAATGCATAAGATTAACTAGCTTGTTTACACTGACTAAACGCATAGACTTCGTCGTTCTTTGCCAAACAAATAACAGCATTGTGCCCCACAGCACCATATCTCTGACACTAGACCACGTGTTGCGCCATAGGATGGAACATAGGTGGAAGATCAAAGGTACTCAAGCCTTCCCTTTGATGATCTTTCTCCTAGAGACTTGTCTAGATAGTACCTGTAGGGCCTATCAAAACAACACTAAGGGAAAAAGATAAGAACTTCCTCAAGAAATAAATTCCTTGAGGCTAAAGACAGAAAAAAAACAGAACAAGCAAATAAAATAGTTGCCTCCCTGGCAACGACGCCAAAATTAAACACGGCTGTCGCAACCCTATCAAAAATAAAACCAACTGGCTCTAACTTATGCAGCAGAGGTAAGTCGGGTATTTTATCCACAGGGAGGAGGTCACGATCTATTCATTATTCTAGTCTGTCTAAAGTCAAAAATTGGGGGGTTTGAGTTGTTTGACTAAACTAAAGAGTAATAAAGCAAGAGTAAAGAGAATTAAGATCAAATAAAGAGAGAGATGCCAGGATGTCGGTTTACCATGATATTACACAAATCAGCTAAAGGTAGGTCAGTCGGTCTGATGTGAGAAGGATAGTGGAAAGGTCCTCTCGGTCCGCTATCTGCCCTAAAATACTACTAAGTTAGCTCTCGCTCTCATTAGTGTAGTCTATTGTCCATAACAGGTCTATTCATTCCAATCTCTCGATCTAGGTCTGAATTTAACTGGATTAATTGATTCAATTGCATGCATTCAACATAACAATTATAGTTATATTGCTATCAAAAAATTCTCACAACAAAACCTCCTAAACCGATTAAAGCATCATCGTTTTACTACCATGGTTCCCCTAATCCTAGCACTAGAGAATTAGCTATGCATAATAATGAATAAAACAATACCGAAAGATGAAATAATAACAAACATAGTATAAAGAGATATGAAAAAGGGAATTAAATTAAATAAGAGAGTAAAGGAAATTACAAAAGTTCAGATCCGGGAATAGAAAGAGCAAAAGTAACGTCGAACCAGAAAACTGAGATGGAAGTGATATCAAAAGAGTTTTTCTGGTGAAAAGAATCGATACTTAAACCTAATAACGTCTCTCCTATTTATAGGAGATATATTTTATTAAACCTAAGATATTAAAATCACGCATCTAATAACTAAGTACTCGATCGAGCACATTAGAACTGTTCGATCAAGCAACTCCAACCAAAAACCTCTCGATCGAGTAGATAAACTACTCGATTGAGGAACCTCCAAATTCCAACCTTCGATCAAGCAAGCAGGCCATTCGATCGAAAAAAATGGTCAGCAAAAAGGTCTTTATCGGTCAGCTGCCACTGCACCAGCTCATTGCTTCGTTGATTTATTTTCCGAGGCCACTTCACGCATCCCAAGGCAGTAGAAATTCCGCTCCAAATCCACTCATCTCCTAATGCAAGCTAAACGGACAATAAAAGGCTCGATTCTGCTTCTTCCGGGCCCATTCTTGCAATAAAAGTCAAACGAGCCGAAATAGAATATTCGGGGCATTTCGTAGCATAAAACTACGGGAATCGTATAGAAATACGTGAAATAGAGACTTGAAAAGGCTATATAAAATGCAAGTATCACGTCACGTTTAGATTTTTTAAGAAATTGATTTGAAATTTCGAGCAATTAACTTGTGTTTGAATTAAATTGCTTCGAATTTTGCTGAAAATTGATTTGTAACTTGAAAAACTAAACCTCAAATCGTCACGGATGAATTTTAAAACAGATTTTTGCGAGTGTATTTGATTTTTGTGATATCAAGACTCGGATTTGTAAGAGCTTGAATTTGAGGAAAATTGACGCCGTGTTATCAATTTTCGATTTTTTGGAAAATGGGAAAAAGCGAAAAAAATTTCGGAATTTTCGACTTCGACCGATATGGAAATGATCCGTCGCGGATCGAGACGACTAGCCCTTCCCCCCTAAAAAAGAGAAAAAACCCATACATTTAAAGCTGCGTCATGGAAACCGTGTCGAATTTCGTAAAACGCGAAAAAAAGCAAATGTGAGTGTGAGAAAACACAAAAACTGCTGGATAGGCCCGAAGAGGCGTGAGCCCTATGGCGGGAGGTTTTAGGTGTCAGGAAGAAACAAAACTTGAAAGGGACAAATCAAGGTGCGGATCCAGAGGACCAGCCCAAAGAGGCGCGAGGCCATGGGCGATGGAAGAGAGCTTCCCCTTTTTTCGGAAAAAAGCGCTGATTGTTTTGTATAAATAGGGACGTTTGTGTTTCATTGTTTCATCATCCGTGTAACAACCCGGATTATATAACAAAGGAAAAACGTACTATAAAAGAATAATCAGAGTATAACACTGATAAAAGGGTCAAGGTGGCGGAAACACCTGACCAATCCGGTTCGCTACTAAAACCAAAATCAACTAATACATTATTCAAAGGTTCTCAAAACATGAAAACGAACTCCTAATTTATAATTCATCTCGCCGCACGGTACTTCCCCAGCAAGATATCATCCAAAATAGCAATCATCCGAACAACCTGAGAATGGGGGTTGACAATCAGTCGGGAGTAAGTATATGCTCTCTCAGTCATGTTTACAACAATTGAATATAATCAACAATCATTAACAAATGAAATATAAAACCAGTAAACATGCGAGACCATCTATACTTATGAAAACCCAACGTAAACTTATCACCAAACGAAGGCATATTAAGACAATCCTTTAAAAATGATCCTTCAAATGAAACCACATATTACGAGACACAAACATTACCAATCAACAATAGCAACATAAGGCATAAAGCTAGCAACAAAGCATAGCGAATAGGGTGAAAACCACACATCATACCGATTAGAGCAAATAACCAATGCTTCCACACAATACGCATAGGGTATAAAACGAACACCGGCTCGAGCGTATATCTGACACCCTAACCTGTCAGAGCATATAACTCATACTCTGAATGACGGATCATATAACTGACTCCCCATCGGTGTGAAGTATATAACTGATACTCCACGGTACTATGTATAACATATCACCACTGCCTCAAACATAGACCAAATAAATCCCATAATGGGTGGCGTTAGTTCATTCCGTTTGGTATATAACTGATACCGCACGTCATCTATACCACTAGCCAAAAAACGAATGCACAGTATAACTCATAGGATAGTATAACTGTCTACCCTACTTATCAAATGAACAAAAGTAACCAACGACTCATAGACACAAGGATATAACACGTTGAACACAATACCACATATGAGACAAGTATAAGCAACCAATGTTATAGTAACTTCATGTATAACTTTAACAATAACCTTACCTCGTTACCCAATGTTACATTAGCTTTAGCTATAACATTGAATTCATTAGCCTAATGTTATAATAGCATTAGCTATAACATCGACATGTGACTTAAGTTATAGTAGCCTAGCTATAACATTGAGCTATAATCTCAAAGTTACACGGCTTGACCTATAACTTTATCACAACCTCAGAGTTGTACCAACCCAGCTATAACATTGAGCCACAATCTCAAGGTTCTACTAGTTCAACTATAACTCTAGGTCTTCACATAAACCACCACCAAGCCACCACTGGGGTTTCCATTGGGAACCCTAGCCGCACGCCTAAAACACCCAAAATGGAGCATAGGCAAGACACGATATGCAATTTAAACAATAAAACGCATACGTATACACACAAACACAATTAAACATAATAATAAACAATCAAACACGTTCTAGTTTCACAAATCAATTAATAAATCATGTAAATTAGATCAATTAGCATAAACATAATTAAAGGAAAACACCTAGTTACCTTTTTAGCAATTAAAGACCACAATAAAGAAAACCTCCACGAAAGACACAATCATAAAAACTTGTCTCCAACACGTGTCAACCACCCCAAAATCGACATTAAAGAATGACCAAACCTATGTGCAAGAAATTGTGGTACGCAAATCCTCTTTCAAAAATGCCAAAGGAACATTATCTTCTTCTTTACCCACAAAATAAGAGACCCAAAATGTAGGTCTAAAGGTCTATACAAATAATTCTCATAAAAATATTTGGAGAAAAATATGTTGTAAAGATAAGAGCAAGGATTGGGAAAATATAATTTGTGTATGAGTTTGGAGGAAGGAAAGATATTCAACAATGGAGTCAATGAGAGAAAAGAAGAACAAAATAGAGAAATAGAGGAAGCTGTCGTGCGGCACTTAACGTGAAAAAACAAACGAGAGTAGTTTGCCTGCTAGGTTAGGTTTTATATTTATAAGGGGATTAACTAATGGACTTTAGGTCCATTAGCTCATAGAATGGATTATCTGATTACAAATTGGATTGGACCATATTAAAACGTAAGGAGAGCTTATAATAAAAAGATAATCACTAAATTAAAATAATCAAATCGTGCCCGGACATTTTAACGCATCCAAAAGTAGGTTAAAACGAGAAATAATAAAATAAAGAACGGAAGCTATAAATATAAATATTTCCAGAATACATCCATACACTTCGAAAATATTAATTTAGTAAAATAATTTTATAATAAAATATTATTATAAAATACGGGGTGTTACAATCCGAAACACGAAAAACATCTCCACAAAAACCTTTTTTCTTCTTCCACAAAATTATTCATGGATGCTTTCGAAAATAGGTTGCGGCATTGGTGTCGGGATTTGTCACCTCCTGAGAAGTATTAACTCGTTGTAATGGGAGTTGGTCAATTGTTGGTACTTCGTCAAGTCAAGGTGCAATCCTCGTTTCATGAAGCAATCTCCCACTTGTCCGACACAAGGTGTCTTTCAGGTCGCACTTGCACATGAACATATCGCGAGTGGTTTTCTCGATTGGGAGTGTGACTACTTGACCGGATAAATGTCCCACAGATTACTTCCGAGCGTGGCCACGCATTTATAGTCACAACTCCTCGAGTGGCCTTGAGATATAATTTCAATGTGGGTGGACAGTTCCTGTATGCTCTATCTATCTTTGCCCAATACAAATCATCGTGACTCAGAAGATGTCCTTTGGCCTCCTTTCACGGCATGACCTAGGACAAAAACCAAAGTCACTCAGAAACTGCATTGACTTGGATAATAGTCTCCAGTCAAAAGAATCGACTCATAGGAACATCTTAGAGATCCTTGCCACAACTAGGCGTCAATAATAGAACTTAGGGACTCTCTAAATGGCCATTATCCGACAAAGTGTCACACACTCTGCCTATGTAATCGACTAGTCATCATGTATGACCTCATGGTGTTGAACAGCCATCAATCGACTTACTATGTAGTCACAGCAAGACATCACCTCATTAAGTGACTAGGGACAAAATACAATGTTCATCTTATTCACTTGAATAGTGTTCAACATTGTCACCACAACTTATTCAGATAAACAAGGTATTCATGTTTTCAGTTAAACTGAATAATTGAGTTCTTAAAGAGACTCAAACAATGAATGCGATCATCACTTATGTAAATATCAATACACTATCCAATATTTATATAACGATCTTCAACAATTAAGGTATACTCCTCAATCACTTTGAGATAACATAACAATCATGTCTACCTTATGCCAATGGCTTTGATTAGAGGATTAGCAACAGTTGCATCACTCTAATTTTCATTGCTAATTCCCTTTGTTCTATGCAATGTTTTCATCACATAAAACCTTTCTGAGTACATGTCTAAACATGTTTTTAGACTCTGGTACTAAAGCCAGTCAAACACTCCCACTGTTTTCACAGTCTCTCGGGAGACGATATTTGGCTAACGGAACTACTCTAGTTCCATCAAATTCCGGATATCTACTGTCTCTTTTACAACATCGGATGTTGTAATGTACTTTGCTTTCGTTCATGATTTATACGTATAACTCTTATACAAATCCTTCATATGACATCTTTTATGTATAACTTCTTATACATACATGTATAACTTCTTATACATGTTATTGTTTATGCACATAACTCTTTTACATGCTAATCATTCCTTAACTAGGCCCATAACATCTTATAAGCATATGAATGTTTCCGTGTAATCCTTTTACACGAAATTCATAGATTCCGCCAAACTACAAGAGTTAATTCTCAGTTCTTCTCAAGTACTCGAGAATGCTCTTTATAATCATCTAGTGACACTCACTAGGAAATGATTGGTAATGACTTCTCATATTCTCAATATGATAAGTCCCGACGAGAGCAGCTTTTAGCATATTTTATAGATCCTGCAGCGGAAGCAAAAGAGATCATATTTGCGTTCAACAACTTGAATGAGTCAAGAATCTTATCACGTAAGTCTCTTGACTAAAATGCTAGTATCCATGTAGATCTATCTCATTAGATACGGATATTTAAGATGCGCCATGCTACTCTCAAGTATTCACCCGAGAATATTTCAAGTCACTAATATGTCAAACACATATTTAGACTAAGAAACATCATTTTAGCTATATTTCTAGCGACTAATATGTCGAGCACATATTTAGACTACGAAACTCATATTAGCTCCCACTAAACTCCATGTATCATCATGGTGCCTCGACAACTCGAGTAGTACCATTATGATTAATGACATGATTTAACCTAAGGTTCCAACTCTTTGACGTATATAAGATCAGAAACGGGATCTTTCAAGCATGCTAGGCTTCTTAGTATTGACAAGATCAACAAAACTTCTCCCTTCAATCGACTCATTCAAGGAGAAGGTTTTATTATCCTTTTGCCGAATCTCATCCTTATGAGAGGCTAAATTGCTAAGAACATTCGAATTGATAAAGGCATTTGGGCTGTCACAAACTCTCTATAACCACCTCAAAAATTGAAATATCTTATGTAACCTATATAACAAGATCAAGGTAACCTAATTTGGTGTAAAGTTATCGCCCCAAATCAAGTCTCGAAAACATCCCTTGTTTCCTTCCATATGACATCTTGTGGAAAAGACCAATTCGAATTACATGGTGACACGCCATCACATAGAGTTCATACTATATAAAAGCCTTTGATGAGGGTTGAAAATTCGTCACTTTCGAAAAGTAAAGAAATATTATCGCCAAATTATCTCTTAATAATCACTGAGCCTTAATAAAGAACGTCTTCTTGCATTGTACTCCGTTTGTGGGTCTTGGACTTCCGTAAGTTCAAAATTTCTCCCACTCTGTCTTTCAGAAAATGAAAATCTTTCTCGAAAGACACCATTATAAGCCACAAACTCTTTGTTCTCGTTTTGGAGGAGTAAAACCATGTGGTTCAATTTTGGATAACCCTCACAAATACATAAATTGGTTCTGAACATAAACATTTATGGTCCCAAATGTATAAAAATGACAAGTTAGGGAACCTCCCTATCCATATCTCATATGGAGTCATTTAGGCTATTATAGTCGAGTTTTAAACTTTTAGTGAGAAAATAGCTTACAAAATTGCGAGAAAAATAAAACTTCAAACCATATCTCATAAAGTTTGGTTTATCTTCTTGACTACACCATACTCTATAGTGTCCCAAGGAGAAGGTGTATGTGAACTGGTTCACAATTTTCTTAGTGATCATCAAGGTCATTATTTGATTATTACCCATTTGACCTTCAAAGTCATTACTTTGAAATTTCCGATCAACATTTTGATCTTGTCGTGCTTTAGGTATCCTTTTAGACTTAGTAGCTTGGAGAAACAATATCTATGATGAAGTGTGTACCCTTAAATTGCTTCCCTTGTAGATGATTTTCGTCAATTAGATGAGGAAAGTGGCTATTCTTTTGTAGATGCATCCATTACTCATTTTGTGTGCTTAATGATTGGATGTATCGCCATTTTGGCCAGCCCACCTTGCCTTGCAAGAAGGCATATTACCTCATGGATGTCTTGTTTTGAGTTTAAGGGGCGGAGTGAGACCCGCTAATTGTCTCACATTGGTTATATTATTAGGATAGTTTAAATAAAGGTCTAGTTCTAATCACCTCTTTACTCGGGACGAGTAAAGATTCGGTTTGGGGATGTTTGATGTGACTCTTAATTGCGCACATTTAGTCCCCTAATTGAACCTATTTTGTATACTAATATAGCATTTCATGACCATTTTATTCGTCAATTCCTTCCTATTTTGCTTTCATAATGCATTGTATATGTCTTGTAGAAAAGAAGATAATGAGGCAGAATTCCCATCTCTTGTGCATATTCGGAAGCTTGTTGACGATATTGTATAGAATAGTATGAAGAGGAGGTAAGAATGATGACCAAGAATGTAGGAATAAAGAGTATATAGAAGGATCATAGGCTTAAAAGCAAGGATGACGAGAAGGAAGCCATCACAAGAAAAAATTGCTCGGGACCAAACCAAGAGTTGCACCTCTGTATCTTAAAGTAAGCAAGATGAAACGACATCAAAAAATCAAGTGGTCTAGGCTTTTGAATCACTCCAATAGGAGTCCGGATGAGGAAATGACGTCCGTTTTACGATCCGAGCTCAAATAGACAAGTTGTCCCAGGACCCGCGCATCCCGAGCTCA
Organism: Silene latifolia; assembly: GCF_048544455.1. Classification (NCBI taxonomy): domain Eukaryota; kingdom Viridiplantae; phylum Streptophyta; class Magnoliopsida; order Caryophyllales; family Caryophyllaceae; genus Silene; species Silene latifolia. Next base: position 119,633,257 of record NC_133537.1, read on the forward strand.
ATCCGCGCATCCCAAGCTGCTTTGCCATTTTAGAAGGTACTGCCCAAGGATCCGCGCATCCCGAGCTCAGGATGTGCATCCCAGACCTAGGATCCTCGCATTTCCATTAGGACTTGCAATACTCTATTCAACACTGAGCATTGTTATTTACTAATGTACCCTTGCTTAACCTAATGATGTACCACTATATATACTCCATTTGTAATAATCAATTGAACTAAGTTCTCTTAGATTAGATTAAGCTTGTTTAGATTAGATTAAACCTTCATCAGGAGTAGATTAGAATAGATTACTCTTCAATCTTTCCACAAATTACTCATTTATCTTTTCTTAATTATTGTTCCAGCTTTATTATTGGGTAATTGAAGATAATTGGGTTATTATTGGAGAATTGACAACTCCTCATGAATCAATCAAGTATTCTTCTATTATTATTTCCTTTCCAATTATTCATATTAAGTTTGGTATAATCTCTTTACTCTTTACTCTTTATTGATTATTTCCTCACTCTCTTATCATGTTTATACTTGTTGTAAAGATTGACACCATTGATAACATGTTTCCCATGATAATAAGTGAGTAGTTACTTAACTAGGATTAGTGGAGGATTAGGGGAGTTAATCATGGGATAGATTTATGCTTAATGAGTTCATATGAATGCTTGCTTATTGTTTTCAACTTATGTACATGTTTGATGAAATGCTAGACTATGAAACCTTGCATTTTTTTTCCCATCTCTTATCTTTTTAATGAGGCTTGTAAGACGTAGACCAACTCAAGTCTCATTAGAACATGCATATAGTTGATTAGGGAAAACCCAAGTCGACTTTTAGGTGTTGTAAAGTCTTAACCAACTCGGCTCCGAGACGTAAGTTTCCTTAGGATTTGGTTTATCATGCATGTAGTTTAATAGGAAGAATTAAGTCGACTTGTAGGTGTTATAGAGTCACAAATGACTCGGCTTCGGGACCCAAATCTTCTTATGAATTATTTGACATGAACTAACTTAATTCCAACAATAATAAATTGCTTGCATTTATATAACTCATTTGTGTTATCTTACCATGATTCCCTTATGATCCCATGACATCCTAGTGCTTTTAATCATTTGTTTATATCTTTTTTGCTTTATTGCTTGTTTTATTCCATTGCTTTCATTTGTTTAGAATCAATCAATTCCTACCAATTGTGACAACCCCAAGCACAACTACAATTAGATTGAACAATTTGAGTACCCCCGTCCCGTGGATCGACCCCGACTTGCTTGCTATGCTAGTAGTTGGGTATAAATGTGTTTGATGGCGGACAACGACCCGCTACATCAGCTAGACGTCTTGTGTTTTATCAATTCATGTAAACTTCTTTACAAAGAAATGACCCGTACTTGGTATCTCATACCAAGATAGTGGAACTAGCCTATCCATTGAGTAGATGTCTCTTTCAACTTTATCCTATCGCATACATCTAGAGTTGCATCTTCTTAACTCCCACTCACTTTCACATTCCTCTTTGCTTCAACAAGCAAAAATGAATCTCATGAAGACCTCTCTTCAAGTCATTCATGATATTGTATACACTTAGTAAGAGTGAATTACTATAAAGCGAATGTAACATGCGGCAAAATCTCAACTTCTTGCGAAATTGGATTACCTAACCGTTCAATTGTCATCATATGCCTAAACTCTTTAGCGCATAAACAATCGATTTGGCCTTTCTCGAAGTGAGCCATTTGACGGTATCATATTGGAGTATTCTTTGTGTTTTTGAAAATTCTTTTCGCAAACTTTTGAATTACTCTTGAGTAATTAAAACTAATATGTCATCATCATGACGGAGGTGTCACTTCCGAAATCAAGACACTCTTGATAAAATGTGACCCCCTTTTAAACTCGTAATATGAGTTTGCAACATGAAACCCCTTTTTAATATGTATGGACATTAGGTTGTAAAATAATCGCAAAAATCGTTGTAAGCTTAATTATGGAGGTGATTTGGAAAATCATGTTACCAATCATTACTACCAAATTCCTTCAAAGAAACCGCTTTCTATGAAAGAACGAAACAAATGAAATAATAAATAGAGGATAAAATGCGCGATGTCATAGTAAATACATTAATGAAAAAGAACGAAAAAATAGGAAAAATAACATTCAATGTTTTAAAAACATGATAAACATTTTTTAACAAGTCCATTTATATAATGACCTCTCACTAAATTATATAAATGATTCCAAGATCCGTCTTTAGACAAAAATAGGCATCGCTTGGGCGAAGCATCCCATAATTGTGTAAATTCGGTAAGTCAGCGGTTGACTAATTCTACATCTAGAACTCTTGGTTGACGAATTTCCTGAAATCCATCTACTAGCCCCGGAATACAAGACCATCTTATACCCCGTCGAGTCCAACCAACTTTGGCGCGTGATAAACGTTTACCACCCTACTTACCCAAGGTAAAAAGAGAACACCCCGCTTGGGCGAGCGTGGCTCTAATGAACAAGGGATTCATAGGTGTTACTAATTGGTAAGGCTAATCTGAATTTTAGTTTTGTGAGAGATCTTGTCAATTTAGTCATAAATTCCCTATAAGTGAGCTATTTCAGTGAATGTAAAAGACGTGAATTGACAATCGCGAAAATAAAATGCATGTGAATGGCGATTTTGGCATGCGCAAAAAAAAATAAGCAAGCAAGCATATGAATAATCCTAGTATGGCCACCTAGTTAATGAAAACTAGTCTATTACATTTCGGAAACCATCTCCTTGGTCCCTTGCCTGTTCATAGGAACATCTTCCAAAGGGGCTTCTTCTAGTAGGCTTTGGAACAGCTTTCCAAAAATAGACTCTGTCTCGATGTAAATCCGTCTTTTGGAAACGCTGGTAAAAATAACTATTACAATTAAATTACATAGCTATTCCTATTATACATTAATTAATAAAATAAATAAAACTATTAATTAATTACAAACCGACGATACGAGATCGTATTTAATTACAAACAAATCGCTATTCCCATTCATTTCGGGTAATAACGATTAAAAAATAACTAGGCCATACTTGGTACAATAAAATAAATACTTTAAATAAATGACAATCATTCATTCAAATTAAATAAATATGCTTTAAATGCTGTAAAATGATGCCAAAATCGCCCTACCTAACAATCGTTGGTATCCATCTTGGTTTTGTGGATTTAATCGATTTTTAACTTGCATCAATAATCAACTCTTAAATCCCATTTAATTCCAAACTAATTGTCTAAACTGTTTTGGACCTCAAAATTAGTACTCACTAATTTGATGATGAATAATTAGTTTGATTTGATGATATTTGCTAATTTAATCGGTAAAATCATAACTTTTAAGTAATAAATTCAAAATAATTGAAAATATTACCAAAAATTGAAACAAAAATTTTGGGCATTCTGGAACACTCCCAAAAACACCAAAAATGTCAAAATAAAAATGCCCAAAAATTCAGATAAAATTTTATGAAGAAAAAGATCGATATTTATCGGTTTTTAACCACAAAAACCAATAAACATCAAAACAAGGTAAAATCACATTTTAAATTTCACTTTTAACTTTTAAATTATATTTTTAAAATGTACATAAATTTATCAAGGTCAGGAAGAAATATTTCAAATATATGATTAATTTATTTCACTTTTATCGACTTTTATCTCATAAAATCAATAAACATGCAAAACTTCAAACCAGCCTTCGAAATTTTACATACAATTTGTAGAAAATATGCGTGAAACACCATAAACATTTCATGACCCGAATCAACTTTTAACTATTTTTAGTTAACTCTTAACCAAAATACGGTATTTTTGACTCGGTTTTCTACCAAAAATCATTAAAAATAGCAAAATAACTTCACAAGTCACCAAATTTTACCACAAACCTTTTGAGATCAGTAGGTATGCATGTCCAAAAATTTTCATGCTAAAACCTCTTTTAACACCATTTTTTATTTTTCCAAATTATCTCATAATTTATTTAATATGCTTAAACTCAACATGCAAATTACAAGCCTAAGCTCTGATACCACTTGAAAGATAATAGATCCTAATTAGACTCTATAATTAAAAATTAAATTATCTCATAATTTGTGTTTATGTGATCTATGTAACATGCATGCAATATTAAAGCATATTAATATACAAGATGAGGAAGATAATTTTCCTTACATTAAGAAATGGTAGTATTTGGGCACAACCAAGATCACCATCTTGGTTGTTCTTGAGCTATTTATCAATGGCAAGATCCTCCATAAATCCAAGCTTCCAAAGAGAAAGCCTCCTTTCAAATTGCACCCAAGAACAACACCCAAATTCCTAACAAATATTAACTAGATATTTGATAAGATATACCCGTGATAATATGTGTAATATTTCTAACAATCTTAGTAATTATTTTGTTTACTAACAACTTAGTAAATTATGGTTTTTATTATTTTAGAGAGAGGAATGATATACACATGCAAATGTTCAAAGTGTAGTGTGTCAAAATGAACAAATGATGGAGTGTATAAGGGGGAAGTGGCCGGGTAGGTAGAGGTGGAGTGAGGGAGTGATTTTCTTATTTTTGTCCAATTCTTTATCACATGCAAAAAGAAACAAAAGATAACTTATGGAAGAATATAAAGCAAAGTGAAATGATTATGTTTATAATCATCCACTACACTTTATTTTACACGGTCCAATGCCCATTTACGGGTCCATGCTGGTTCTTATATTTGTCGCACAAATACGTGTAAATTTTATTTAAAGAGCGTTTTATGTTTAAATGCTTCCAATAAGTTTTGTCCAAATCACTCCAATATACGTGTACCGGTACACATATTATTTACGTACTAATATTAATCACATTAATCAATTAGTATAATTTTAGTGAATTAACAATTAATTAACTAAAACCCGTGTCATTTATTATTTAATTATTGCATAATTAAATAATAACTGCCGCGCCACGAGTTCGCAACTCGAAATCTCTCTAAAAATAATCGACTAACCTTTTAGTCTGTTAATCAAGGGACTAAATAAATTGTATATCATACAATTAATTAGTTATCAATTGGGGTTCGTTCCTATAGGTGTGACCGAAAGGGGTCAGTTGATCACCGCCGTCTCACGACAATAACGTCAAACTCTAGTCAGCCAACCGTTATTGATTTACATTAATCAACTGACGAGGATCAAATAATAAATATCCTGATGATATTCCTTTAATGAGATTTATTCTGTAAACGCACTATTGTGGAGGACACTAACTCCAATAGTACCAAACCCCGTTGCTTTGACATAGGTGACTCCCGCTTATGTCAAGTGGTCAAGAGCTCAAGCCTTGGAAGAAAGGTCCAAATCTCGTAAGGACGAGGTCGTCGATTTGAAGTATAGAGAGGTTGGTAAGGCCAATCGTGCCTTCTTTGACGACTTTGTTGATGGAGCTAGCCCAGATGTAATGAGGCCACCAAAGAGGAGAAGCTCGGGTCCCAAAGAGGTAGTGGGCCGTGTATGGGCTCGTCTTGGACTGAGTATGGAGTCATGTAAGAGACCGGAGGCCGTCGCCATTTTAGATCCGTTGAGGATCCGTTCCGAAGAGGAAATTTAAGCTAGGCGAGCCAACAAGAATAACAAGGGGAAGATGTACCCCGGGGGAAAAGCCAAGGGTAGAATGGAAGAATGAAGACCTCCATTACCCGTTTTATTATTATTATGTTGTATTAGTGGTGTGAGATTTTATTATGTTGTACTACCTATGTATTGTGTGTTTTGTGCTAGTTTTACTATGTGAGATGTCTTAGTCGATATCCTAGCTTCGGCAAGTTGTAGACTTGCTTAGCTTTATTTGTTGTCAAATTTGAAATCCTTCTCATTATTAATTAAATAAGAGGATTGCTTGTGTTAAAAGAAATTGTGAACGCTTGTTTCTTCCATCCATTTTGTAAAGGCAATTTGGTTTGAATTATCCTAAACATTGCACTTGGGAAATGGGAATTTTGTGGGAAGGGAGAAAGGCTTCTTTTCTGCATTTTGTAGGAAAGGGAATGTCTTTTCCTTTTCCTTTGTTTATTTTGAAGTTGATATGGGGTTGTTTTTTATATATATATATATATATATATATATATATATATATATATATATATATATATATATATATATATATATATATATATATATATAGGGATGGTTGTATCCTTCTTGTGTAAGAAAGGACTGCCTACGTATCCACCTAAAAAGGTGAAATCAAACCATGTGCATAGTTCGAAAAGTTTTGTTGATTTATTTTGGTTTTGTGGTTGTATAATAATTGTGTAAGAAAGGACTGCCTACGTATCCACCTGAAAAGGTGAAATCAAACCATGGTCATAGTTCAGGTGTGTTTTTGTTTGAGTGCAAATGGATGTTGCCTTTGACAGATCAAAGGTCGTTTGAAATGCGGCAAAGTGCCACAACTTAGACTCGATAAAACATGCAATTTCAAATCAGAACGCGTTGAGGAACCTGACTTGAAAGGGGTACGGTGGTCGCTAGTTTCTAAAATTAGGGCGAGGTTTGTTGGTTAACTAGGTCTCAAGGGTAGTATTTCTTGAGTTGGTCTAGGTTGGTAGGGTTTGTGAAATCCTCCCCGTCTAGGTCACTCAGTCTCACTGCGCCCGCCGAAAGTATTTTCTTGACCAGGTATGGTCTGGCCCAATTGAGTTTGAATTTCCCCCTCGGATCGACGGGTAATAGTACTCGAACCGACTTGAGGACCAAGTCGCCTTCTTTGATGTTCCTGGGTTTGACCTTTTTTATTGAATGCCCATTGTATACGTCATTGGTATAGCTAGACATTGTGCAAGGCGTTGAGTTGTTGTTCATCTAGAAGCGTGAGTTGTTCGAACCTTTGACGAGTCCATTCCGCCTCAGGAACTTGACTCTCTAGTAGGATGCGTAGAGATGAGACCTCTAACTCTACTGGTTGAACCGCCTCCATACCGTATGCTAGGTAGAATGGTGTGGGTCCTGTTGGTGTTCGAATGGAGGTGCGGTATCCCCAGAGTGTTAATGGGAGTTTGCTCGGCTAATCGCGGTGATTATCTTGCATCTTCTTGATGATGGTGACAAGTGTTTTGTTTGCTTCCTCTACCGCTCCGTTGGTTTGGGGACAATAGGGGGATGATCGATGTCGCTTGATTTTGTACTTGACCAGCAAGGCTTGTGCTTCCGCTCGGAAGTGGGAGCCTTGGTCGCTAATGATTTCATGGGGTACCCCATATCTGCAGATGACATTGTCCTGGATGAACTTGGCCACTTGTTTGGTGGTCAAGACTGCATAGGACTGTGCCTCTACCCATTTGGTGAAGTAGTCAATGGCGACGAGGACGAAGCAATGCCCTTTGGTGCCTACCGGGTTTACCTTTCCGATGATGTCGATGTCCTCAATTGTTAAATGCTTTCGTCAAGAGTAGACTCCATATGGTGTTAGAAACACTGGAGGATCGCGGAATTCCCGTCCTTGCCTAGACAAGAAGAAGGGTCGTCCCCTCTCTACCATGCACAAATGTGGATTCGATGGAAAAGGGATCAATATATTTTTGAGTTTCATGTGGGAGTTTGCTTTTGTTGTTGTTATTCCCCCCAATTTCTTGTGGCATTTGACATTTGAGAACACTTTCTTTTTGCCATTTCTTTTGATGTTTGGCATTTCAATACTTGACAACTTTCAACTTTTTGCATTTTCTTTTGAACATTTTCAAAGCTACCCCATTTGTAGCGCGGGGGATTATATTTGAAGCATTGGAGTTTTCATTTTTGTGCTCCTCTTTTCTTTTGATGCAAATTGCAAACATTTTCATTTCTTTTCATTGCTTGAACTCAAATTTGAACAATTTTTGTGCCCATTCCCTTTTGTTGACAAAATGTGGTAGAATGTGGAAAATGATTGCATGGCTTCAAGGGCCACCTTGAGTAAACGGTAGCCAAGGAGTTATCACACCACAAGGTACTCTTTACTAGGCCTTAATCCATGGGTCAAAGGATACTAGCATGACATATCCTAAGGTGTTTTACAAGCATTTTAATGAGAAAAGTCTCACGAAGAAAAAGTATCTACAAGGGCCTTATATACACTTGTCAAGCTTCCCAAACAGATGCTTTCACAAAATTTTCCTAAATGCAACAACATGCCATGATGCAACTAACATATATACATCTTAATGCATATGCTTATACCAACTATTATGCCAAATAATCTAAATGCAATTCCTATAATCACATTATTTCATACCACATTAACAAAAATAAAGCCACATAGTCATTAACATAAAGAGGAAAAAGGAGATTGGAAAGACCATACCTTGCGGTCTTCATGATCCTCATGTCTCGGATGTGGCGTAGTCGATCAATGTGAAAAAGGATAGACAAACAAACAAACGAATACATACAAAATGTATACAATACTATACTATAAAGAATGAATATGTTTTTGGTTTTTTTGATTTTTTTAAATTTTTAGGGTTTTTGATTTTATGGAACAAAAGAACATATTTTTGTATTTTTCAAAAAATTTCAATTTTTATCATTTTTTTGATTTAAAAGGTGGAGTGAGAATTCCTCATCCCCACACGAGTATGGGCATTGTCCTCAATGGCCAATACGATGGGAAATTATGCAAGCTATATGAGAATGCATGAATTCTACACTAAATGCAAACTATATGACATATATAAACAAGTGAATGCATTCTAAACTATATTATAGGATGCATGACTTTTTGAATGGTTGGAGAGCATAATTTGAATTAACTCCCATTTCTTGTGCCTGAACTTCCCCAAACCAAATATGACACTATTGCTAATGTAGAAATTGGGGGAGTTCATGCACAAGTATGCTATGCATGAAACTAAATTGTCATTTTGGATTGTACAAGGTGGGAACAATATAAGACACCTTAATGAGACCGAGGTGGGAGTCCTCTAGGTGTTGCTAGGAGTTAAAACCAATGATCAAAATTAAAATAATTGAAAACAAGAGAAATGAACAAAGCTAAAGGGGGTGTAGGAGACTCACAATGGATATGTGGCATCCTCCAAAACGCTTGCTAATCTTCAATTGTCTCTTATGGCGACATCTCATTACTTCCGCCGTCATCATCATCAATTTCCTCACTATCATCATCATCATCATCATCATCAACCTCCATGGACCCGGAGGTTTAACCATCATCTTCATCATTTGAGCTTTCCATTTCTTCTTCCTCATCTTCCTCTTCTTCTTCTTCCCCACTCTCAACAACAATCTCCTTCCCTTTAGTAACCTCACCACCCATGCTAGCATCTCTAGGAGCATTAGGAAAGAACACTTCCCTATCCGCCCAACTAGGCAAAGGACATGATGGATCAAGGAGTCCTTGCCTAGCTAATTAAGTGAGGAGGGGCGGATATTGGGCCCGGTAAGCATCGACCCGGTCATCATATGCTTCCCTACGCATATGTTGCATCAATTAGGTCAAGTAATCATTACCCACCTCAACATCTTTGGGTCGGAATTCTTGGTAGGTAACGGATAGGGTGGAGTCACAATAGAGGAGGAGGAGGGCTCGACAATAGTTTCCCCTATGTTAATGCATAATCAACTCGGCTTCATCGGAGAGTGGAAGAAGATAATTCGGGCTTCGGACATTGAGTCGGCAAATCTTGTTTGGTAGAATGAAGGACTTAGCATCTTTGGTGAGCCACTCAAATTTGTTGTCAAGATTATCATTCTTGACCCAATGAAATTTGTTGATCATAGTGGCTAAATCAATATGGTTGCCACCTCTAACCGGCTTGTAAGTCTTGTCTTTGTTAAAATCCGGGTTGAAGTGTTTTGCTAACCATGTAACCAAGCCTCAATTAACGATAAAAGCCGCTCCTTCTTTACCATGGTCAATTGTAAGCCACCGTTCGATTAAGAGTTGAAGGATGTTGTATTATTTGTTGAACTTCTTATTGACATTCATGGTTGATTCCAAGTAGACAAAGTCGAGTTCGGTAAAATGATTAGTACCCTTTCTTGCAATCAAAGTGTTCCCAACAACCTTATGCCATACTCTTATACCCGGATGGTGGACAAAAAAGGCATGACACTCACGGTAAGACTCAAATTTTCTTCCGGCGATTGCTTTCCATAATGGTGCGGGATTATATTTCAAGGGTTTCTTATCATAATAGGAATGCTCTTCAAGACCAAACATTTTCCCAAACTCTTCCAAAGTCATCTTTCTATCCTTATTTTCTAGGCGGAATTCAACACTTTTCAAGTTCAAGACATTAGTTACGTTCAATGGGCTTATAAACTCCATAGTAAGGGAGGGGTAAGTCGATTCTTGCATCTCAAAGATGGTAAGCAATTTCAAAGACTCGAAAAAGTTCTTGGTCCTCTCAAGAAAACCCAATTTGGCTAAAGCATCTTGACAAATAAACTTGGTGGGCAAAATTGTTTTCTTAGCAAGAGATATAAAAGCTTTCCTATGAGAATCAGTTGTGAAAGTTGCCTCAGGATATTCTTGTAATTGCTCAATAACCGGAATAGGAGTGGTAGCATCCACTATAGGAGTAGGAACCTCTTGAATTTCCACTTTTGCTTGTTGTACCACCATAGCCTTTGAGGCTTGAAGAGCTTGTTGCCTCTTTGAAAGATTTGATTTTGTGGGTGCCTTTTTTCCACCTTTAGTCCTTGCCATTGTTCTTCTCCTTATTAAGAATGTACCAACAATCAAAGTTTTGCTTGTATGCTTCTAGTATCCTCAAGCTTCAATGAATCCCTAATCGATTTGAGTTTTTCGAATTTCGCCTTAAAACCCTAGAAATCTGATTCAATTTTTGAGGATTTTGATGTTTTGTTGGCTTTTTGTTGATGAAGGAGTAATTTGATTGTGTTTTGAGGAAGTTTGAATTTCATTTGGGTGAATTTGGTTGAGGAAATTATGTTTTATGGGTGAGAGGGTTGATGGTTTTGAGGGTTTTGAATGTGTGTTTGTGTTTTAAAAGAATGAAATGAATTGGGGAAGAGGGGTTTTAATTCCCGTGTTTTGGCTTCAGCAGTAGCAGACGAGCGGATTCTGCAGGAAACGCTAGGATTGTTAAACAACAGGCTCAGGAATTTCTAGCCCATGCTGAGACGCGCGGACTCTTCAGGAGACGAGCGTCTTTCAGCAAAAGACGACCGGATTCCTCTGAAGATGCTCGGATTGTAAGACTGTGTGAAACTTCAATTTTTAAAACAGTCAAGACGCGCATATTTCCACTGAGACGAGCGTCTTCAGACTGAGACGAGCGTCTTTAACTGGGGACGCTCGGATTCATAGTCAGTATGGATTCTTCAATTCCCGGGTCTCCTAAGACGAGCGTATAGGAGCCAGGACGCTCGAATTATGCCAAAGACGAGCGGGTTCCCTCTGGGACACTCGGATCTTCTCCTGTACCCACGGGTTCAATTCCACCCGCGGGGATTCTTCATTCCCGTTTCATTTCTTCTTCATTCTTTTGGTCTTCATTACGGGTGCACTACGAAGGCTCGGATAGCCTAGGCAATTGTATCCCCACACTAGTCCAAACACTACACATCAAGAAACATTAAAATACCTCCCTCACTTTCTCTCATAATGATAATCTTGATCAAAACATAAGAATGTAAATCCAAATTTGACAAGAATGCAATACAAGAAGCAAAATGCAAGTTAAGGGGTTAGAATATTTACATGTGGTGGTTAAGGGAGGACTCCACCAAACTCTCATTCTTGTATGAGATGTCAAGGGGGCATAGCCAAGGTGTTGTTAATGTTGCTCAACACCTTGTAGAAGTAGTCGAAGGCTTGTTCATTTTCATTATAAAGATCTTCAATAGAGCTTTGCACATTGTGTTATTCATGGTGGTGACCCATGTCAAGGTGATGACAAGTGTCGACAAAGCCTTGGTCTAAGGTCATAGCATTGCCAATGTAGGGGTTGACTAATCCTTCAAATTCATCATCCCATAGACCACATACTTCACTAGCTTGCTTCCCAATGATGTCATGAGTTGATAAGAGCAACTCCTCTTTCTTGTTGTCATGGCCAATGAGGCCTTCTTCCTTACTTGTCATGATTGGTGGTGAGCTATCCAAGTTCTCATTGTTTTGAAAATTTCCTTGCTCTTTGGATGGAGCATCTTGAGGATTATCCACTTTCTTCTTCCATTTGGGTGGTGGTTCTTTACCCATAGCTTGATCTTTGCTTTGAGATGCCAACTTCTTCTTATCACTTTCTTGGCTATAATGATCGATCATGAAACATGGCTCTTGTAGTCGGGGAGCTCTCAGTGTCTTGTCAAGATTAAAAGTGATTGTCTCATCCCCCACTTCAAATGTGAGCTCTCCATGCTTCACATCAATTACCGCTCCCGCGGTGTGTAAAATGGTCTTCCTAAAATGATAGGAATGTTGGAATATTCCTCCATGTCAACAATAACAAAGTCCGCCGGGATGAAGAATTAGCCAATTCTTACGGGCACATCCTTCCATACCCTTGCTCGATCTGCCATTTGAAGTGTAATATTGGTGCACTTGAGTTCTTCCATTCCTAGCCTTTTGAACAGCGAGTATGGCATGACACTTACACTTGCTCCAAGGTCACATAAAGCTTTATTGATTGTAGTGTCGCCAATGGTGCATGGAATAGAGAAGCTTCACGGATCTTTGAGTTTTGGAGGTGAACTTCCTTGCAGAATTGCACTACTCACCTTACTGAATGCAATAGTCTCTAGCTTCCGGATGGATTTCTTCTTTGTAAGAATGTCCTTCATGTACTTTGCATAGGCCGGAACATGATTTATCAATTCCGTGAATGGGATTGAGACTTCTAAGTTCTTCACAATCTCCATGAATTTTCCAAGTTGTTCATCAAACTTAGGCTTAGCTTGACGACTTGGAAATGGAAGTCTAATCACAATAGGCTCTTTTTCCTTAGCCTTCTCTTCATTTCTCTTCTTTGAAACTTCTTGGATGGTGGGTTCTTCTTCCTTAGAGTTCTCAACTCTTTGCTTGTCACTAGCCTCCACAACTTCTTCATAAATTGGCTTCTTCGGTCCTTCATACCTTGTACCACTCCTCAAATGGATAGCACTAACCGACTCATGTCTTGGGGGATTACCTTGAGGTGGTAATTGCCCGTTTCGTCTTTGAGAGCTAGAAGATGCTAATTGAGTCATTTGGGTTTCCAACATCTTTGTGTGGGCTAGTATGTTGTTGATGGTGATGTCTTTGGCTTGGCTATCTTTTTGCATTTGGGTGAAAAATTCTTGTTGATTCTTTTGCATTTGGAGGACTGCTTTTGAACATCAAAGCCTTGGTCATTTGGTTGACTGTATGTAGGTTGGTTTTGATAACTTTGGCTTTGATTATAAAAGGGTCTTTGAGCTTGATTTCTCATTGGAGGTGGGGTGTCTGTTGGTTGAGGGTTTTGAACATTTTGGTTCTTGTATGAAAGATTGGGATGGAATTTGGTGTTCTCATTGTAATAGTTTGAATAAGGGGTGCCACTCTTGTATACTTGGAAAGCATTCACTTGTTCACTTGTTCCCCTACATTCACTTTTGTCATGTCCCAAAGTTCCACAACTCTCACATACTCCACTTGGAATTGAGGATGATGCCACCATAGCATTAACATGTTATTTGGGTGATTTGGAGGCCTCTTCAAGTTTAGCCATGACCTTCTCAAACTTCAAATTGATGGTGTCAATATGAGCACTTAGTTGAGCTCCCAATTGTGTGATGGAATCTAACTCATGTTTTCCTCCTCTAGTAGCCTTCCGAGGCATACTATATTGCGAATTATGAACCGCCATTTCTTCAATTTTAGTCCATGTTTGATTGTCATCAACTTCGGTAAACATACCAATGGATCCCATATTGAGAATGTTTCGGGAGTCTTCATATAGACCATTCTAAAATTTCTGTACAAGGAACCACTCGTTAAGTCCATGGTGTGGACAAGAACGACAAGTGTCCTTAATTCTCTCCCATGCTTCATACAATGATTCCTCATCCCTTTGCTTGAATTCGGTGATTTGGGCTCTCAACATATTGGTCTTCTCCGGAGGATAGAATTTATTGAAGAAAGCAAGTGCCAACTTCTTCCATGAGTCAATACCAAGGGAAGCCTTGTCTAGGCTCTTCAACCATTGCTTTGCGGTACCAATCAAAGAAAAAGGAAATAAGACGCACCGTATTTGGTCTTGAGTAACCCCGGTTTGGGAAACCGCATCACAATAGTCACAAAAAGTCTCCCTATGTGAATGAGGGTCTTCACTAGGCATCCCTCCAAATTGACTTCTCTCAACTAATTGTATGAATACGGATTTGGCAACGAAATTACCGGTTAAGTGTTGTGGTGTAGGAGTACCATGTGGTAGGTTCTCCTCGGTTGGTACGGAATGTGATGATAATTTAGGCATTGTGGGTTGATTTTGTGGTGGGTTTTGTATTGGGTTGTCCTCTCCTTCTCTTGCAAAAGTTTTCGTAAACTCAATGTTATTTGGTTGAATGTCCACAAGCTCTCCAATACCTCTCTAAGTACTTATAGCAAGTCTTCTTTTGTTGGTTAAGGTTCTTTCAATTTCAAGATCAATAGGTAATGGATTACCTTGTGATCTCCTAGTCATGCAAAATACCAAAAAAACTCGAAAACAATTAGAACAACCTTAAGGAGATTGAGTTCCCCAGGGTGAAGAAAGACACAACTAAAAACAATTAATGAAAATCAAATCAAGTTAACACCGTCCCTCGCAATGGCGCCATTTTTGGTTCGGTTTCAAACTCGTCGTCAAGAGCTGCCAACCAAAACAATATTTATAACTTCGCAAACTACTCTTAGCAAAGAGGCAAGTAAAGGTCGGATCCCAAGGGACGGGTATTGATGTAGGATTTTCAATTGTAAGTGGTCGTGTCTTAGGGTGTCACAATTTGGGTTGAGATAGGAGATCAACTAAACTAATCCACAATATAAAAGTAAAGTAATAAAAACAAGCAAGACGATTAGAAAGAGATGTAAACAATTGATTAAAAGCACTAGGGGGTCGTGGGGTCATAGGGGATTCATGGGAGTTGATCATAAAAACATGTTCTCAATTATATAGCAAGCAATTATTGTTGTGATGGGATCGAGTTGGTGTATAAGCTTACAATCCCTAAGAAGGTTTGGGTCCCGGAGCCGAATCGATTAGATTGTACAACACTTACAAGTCGACTTAATTCTTCCTATTCAACTATATGCTTGGTCTAATAAGGCTCGAGTTTGTGTATAATCTTACAAGCCTCATTGAAAAGATAGGTGATGGGTAAAAAATACAAGGATTCATAGGCTCGCATTTTATCAAACATAACATATGCATAAGTTGAAATCACAACAAGCAAGTAATTTAATTATGAAAACATATTAGATTAAGCATGAACCACTCCCCATGTTGGTTTCCCCTAATTCCCCATTAACACTAGTTAAGGAAACTACTCACTCATTATCAAGTTCAACATGTTAACAAGGTTGTCAATCATACTAGCAAGGCAAAACATGATGAATAAATGAAAGCGATTAACAATAATTAAATAAGATTAAGGGAGAATTATACCTATGAATATGATTCCAAATAATAAAGCTAAGAATAATAGAAGTACTTGATGATTGATGGAAGGTTGTCAACCCTCCAAATAAACCCAAATAATCTTCTAATTACCTAAAATAAATGAAGAACAATAGAGAAATTAAGAAAAGATTAAGATGTGATTAATATTGATAAATTGTATTACAACTAATGAAGAGAGTATTAAGAACTAATGAAGAGAGTATTAAGGAATGATTAAGATCTAATTAGAAGGTGGTTGAGAGATGATGTTAATCTAGGTAGTACAAAGGGGTATTTATACTAAAGATTAGGTACAAGGATTATGGTTACTAAGGGCTTAAATGACTATTAAGACCCTAAGAAAAGTTTAGGAAATGCTCCTCTCGAAGGAAATGAGCATATCCGTGTTGCTAGCCCCATCTTAAGACGCTCGTCCTGTGCTTAGGCACAGTTGGTACTGACTTGTGATCCAAGCGGATTATGGGTGAGACGCTCGGCTTGAGCTGCTGTGGGACGATCGTCTTGGGCATAAGATGCCCGGATTGTGGTGTTGGGAGACGCCCGGAATGTGGACAATCCGCTCGGATCCTGGGACAGACAGCTTCTCTTCTTTTTCCTCCTTAACAATCCGCATGGATCGTGTTGAGGATGCAAGGATCCTTTCATCATTGCCCATTTAACGTTATTATCTACATAGGCCTTCTATTAATGTCTTCTCTTGGATGCTTGGTCATTGGATGCGATCAATTTAGCTCCATTTTGCCATGTAAATGCAAGGTTAGCAATCCTTCCCTACCAAGGAGACAAAACCTCAAAGAATATGCAAAACGGGAAACTAAAGATAGTAGATGACCCAAATAAGTGCTATAAAGCATAGGAACGAGGTTAATTTGGGGACTAAATGTGCTCAAATATGAGTCACATCAGGTGTATAAAAGGGATGGCGGTAGGTGTTGTATGTTGGCAAAGATTTGGCAATTGTGGCAATGTTTGACGTAGTTTCTACAATCGGCTTCCATGGTGATCCAATAGAAGCCTAACCGCATGATTTTTTGGGTCAGCATCATTCCGCTCATGTGAGGGTCGCATTATCCGTCGTGGACCTCTCCCATGACTTTTTTGGCTTTGTGATGGTCAATGCAAAGGAGAAGAATCCCTTGGGGTGCTCTTTTGTATAGTTATTATTGGTTTATCATGAATTGTGATGCAAGTAGACAGATGGCTCTTTGTCCTCTTGTATCAGAGTTGGGAGGGAATTCATTTTTGGTTTTGTAGTTGAGGAATGCTTGGTACCAAGGTTCGACGTGGTCTTCCTCGTCGTTGTTGATGGCGCAAATGTGAGCTGGCTCGCTCCTTCTCTCGACACATAGGGGCACGGATGTCATGTCGTCAGGTATGTTGACAAGCGCGTCAAGTTTTGCCAGGGCATCAACAAATTGATTTTTCTCCCGTGGCCAGTGGAAGTAGTCGACTTGGTCGAAGAACTCGGTCTCTTGATTGATTTTTGCTCGGTAGAGTGCTAAGCTGCCGCTTTGGATTTTCCAAGATCCGAACACCTGATTGATGTTGAGTGAGGAATCACCATGGACCCTCAGTCTCTTGTACCAAGTGTTATGGCTGTTTGTAGGCCGATGAGGCACGCTTCATATTCAGCGGCATTGTTGGTGACGGCGAAATCTAGCTTGACTGAGATAGGAACATGTTCTCCCTCTGGTGATATTAGAAGGATTCCAACCTCAAAGCCTCTCAGGTTTGATGGACCATCGAAGTATAGGTCCCATGCGTCGTTGTTAGCACAACGGATGTCTTCGTTAGGAAGTGACCAAGTGTCGGTCGTTGGATCCTCGTTGACGGGATTTTCTGCCAGGCAATCAGCGACTGATCTTCCCTTGATAACCTTGAGGGGTATGAATTTGAGATCAAATTCAGATAACATGAGTGTCCATCTAGACAGCCTTCCGTTTAGTACGAGTTTTTCGAAGATGTATTTGACTGGGTCCATCTTGGAGTAGCTGTGAACCGTGTAGCTGAGCATGTAGTGCCGCAGCTTCTTTGTTAACCATACTAGGGCAAGGCATGTCTTTTCTAGTTGGGTGTACCTTGTCTCATACTCGATGAACATTTTGCTGATGTAGTAGATGGCTCATTCTTCGCCGTCGACTGTTTGTGCTAACATTGCTCCCATCGCTGTGTCAGTGACAGTTAGGTATAAGGATAAGGGAATTCCCTGTTGAGGTGGCATGAGGACAGAAGGCTTGGATAAGATTTCCTTTATCCTGTCGAAGGCCTTTTGACAGTCGTCGTCCCAATCGGTGTGATCGGAGGCGCGGAGCTTCTTGAAGATTAGTTTACAAATCATAGTGACTTTGGCTATGAAGCGGCTGATGTATTGGACTTGACCGAGAAATTCCCGAATCTCCTTCTCATTCTGAGGCCGAGGCATTTGTTGAAGGGCTTTGATTTTGGTAGGATCGATCTCAATGCCTCTCTTGCTGACGACGTGTCCCAGAAGTTTTCCCGAGGTGACTCCGAATGTGCATTTCTGAGGATTCAGTCTCATGTTATATTTCCGCATACGAGCAAAGAATTTACGGAGGGCACTGATGTGGCCATCCCCCCTCTTTGGATTTGACGATCATGTCATCAACGTATACCTCTACCTCCTTCTGCAACATATCATGTAGGAGAGTGGTAGCGGCTCTTTGATAAGTTGCCCCGGCGTTGATTATACCGAAAGGCATGACCGTGTAGCAGTATATACCCCACTGTGTAGTGAATGTAGTTTTGTGCATGTCTTCCTCAGCCATTTTGATCTGGTTGTACCCAACATACTGGTCTATGAATGATAGTAGGGCGTGCTCGGCGGTATTGTCCACCAGGATGTCAACATGTGGCAGAGGGAAGTGGGGATGACCCTAGTTGACTCAGCCTCTAAGGCAGCCACAAGTTTGTGATAAAATAGTGGAAAAGGGACCTTAACTGGGACATTAGGAGTGCTAGAAGCTAAGAGAGACTCTGACTCCGACTCCGACTCAGACTCTTCTTCACTTCCCTCTTTGAACATAGTGTCTTCTCCAGTTGTAATCATGAGAATGTGGCATTGGCAATCGGTCCACTTGACAGTCTTCCTCAAGCCTTGTGTAGCTTTCTCCGGGTCAGTATCACTAATTAAAGCGGTGGGATCGAACTGGTTATCTTTTAGAGCAATGTTGATGATGAACTCATAGCCGAGGTGCTTGATGTTGTCCTCTCCGAAGAGGAGAATGATGGCTCGTCCGTCGAGGCATGAGGTCGACTCAAATTTGGTTGACGCAACTTTTGTGTTGTCGGAGATGAAGTAACAGTCTTGAAAGACTTTTACGCCCGGGTGCTTGACCTTAGCTATAGAGTTATAGATTGGCTCGGGAAAGCCGTTGTAGAGCTCAGATTCTCCCTCGGAGACGAAGTATCCATTGAGAGTCAAATGGTAGGGATGGAGGATAACGCTGTGCTTTTTGCGCTTCCGTATTAGGAGGTTCATCTCCTTGATGTCTTCATCGGTAGGCTCGTAGCCTTGCCCGAAGGGAATGTTGGGGACTTTAGCCTGTTTCAAGGGAGGCAAGGTTCTCTTCAGCGGATTGAGGGGTAGACCCGAGAAATAACTGTGGCGCATCAAAATGCGGTTAACTGTGAGGTTGGAGAACGGGTCACGATCAAAAGGTGCTGATTCATCGGTTAGGGCGTTCACAGCTTGGAATCCCCACATTTCGCTGTCGTCCTCCTCAATGACTTGGGAGGCTATTCCCTTCTTTATGATAGCCTTGATTGGGGAAGCGGGAATGGTGATTGTCTTCCCGTTAAAAGGGACGCTGAATTTCATTTGAACGGTTGAGGTAACGGCCTTGACGGCATGAATCCAGGGGCGTCCCAGAAGCATGTTGAAAGAGGCGTTAATGTCGACCACTTGAAAGTTGGCTTGCCTCTCCAAGGGTCCGGTTGCAATGGTTAGGGTAATAAGCCCCGCAACCTTACGACAAGTGCCGTCATATGCGCGTACTCCTTGATTGGTTGGGACCAAATCAGTTTCCTTGATACCAAGTTTATGAGCCGTCTTGAGGGGAATGACATTAACCGCAGATCCGTCATCCACTAGAACCATAGGCACATTCTTTTTTAGGCATTGTACGGTGATGTACAGGGCCAGGTTATGGTTGGCTCCGAATGGAGGGATATCTTTGTCGGAGAGGATGACTGAGTAGTTAAGGTCGGGGACATCCCTTGTCATCTGTGCCACTACTTCTTCAGGAGAGGAGGTGGAGGGAACTGTCAACTTTCCCAAGGCTTGTAGTAAAGCTTGCCGATTTTCGAAGGATGTAGCAATCAGTTGCCAAATTTAAAGTTCGGCCTTTGCTTTTTGCAGTTGCTTAAGGATCGAGGTTTCAGGAACCTTGGGCTGGGTGTTCAGGTCCGGGACAACCAAGTCATTCAATTTTGGAATGACTGTTGAATCGTTTGGGTTTTGGTAGGGGCGTCCGGACCGTGTAAGACGACATATCTCTTTTGTTTGTTTGCCCTTTCCCGGAACCATGTAGATATCCGAGTCGTCTTTCAAGATACCATTGATTTTGGGATCTCGAGGGTACCTTGGAGGCGTATTCCTAGGGGGATAGTTTTTGTGAGGGAAGTTTTTGTGAGGGTAATTTTTGTGAGGTTGATTATTGTGCAGTTGATTATTGTGGGGTTGATTATGGTGGGGTGCGTGCCAGAATGGTCGCGGGAGAAATCCTTCCTGGTGAGGGTAGTTTTGGGCATATGGAGGACCCTCCCTCGGGCGTGGTGTTGGTGTTGGTAGGTTGAAAATCAACCGGTGGTAGGCTTCCTCAAGTCGGGTAATCCTTTTCGAGAGACTGGCTATGGCTTCCTCAACCTGTTGGACCATGGCGAGCATGGTTGCGGCGCTGAATACAAATATCCCGTCCGGGTTATCCTTCTCCAAGGCATTCACCTCGTCATCAATCGGCAAGATGAGATGCGAGCAATCCGAGGTTGGTTCGTCATCAGAGATAGCATGGATTCCCAAGGGGTTTATTTTGTTGTTTGGTTTTGTCGGTGGAGGTAAAGGTAGCTCTCCTTTCTCGATCATATCTTGGATCATGTGTTTGAGCTTAAAGCAGGTTTTCGTGTCATGAACTTTTCCCTGGTGATACTGGCAATAGGCATTGGGATTCCAGAAATGGGTCTTCCTATCCTCGGATGGGTCTAGAATGGGCCCAATTGGTTGTAGTTTCCCTTGGTCCATGAGTCTTTTCAGGGCACTGGCATAGGTTGATCCCAAGTTGGTGAATACCCTTTGAGGACGCTCAGTTTTCTTTGTGGTTGGTTCGAGGAAATTCACCTCGTCGATTTTGTTTGTCTGACCATAAGGGCGAGATCTGGTTGATGTAGAGCCTTGGTAGCCTATACCATTGGTTTTGGCTAGGACACCCTTGCGGAGTTCGTCTTCAATGCGGGTCCCAAGGATTTGTAGGTCCTGGAACGTTTTGATGTTTTGGTATCTCAACAAGTTGGCATTAACCGGGCGGAGATTGTTGACAAATTTCTCCACCAGAGTTAATTCACTCGGCTTACTGACCAGTTGAGTGCTTATCCTCCTCCAACGGGTTAGAATCTCTGTGAACCCTTCCTCATCATTCTGAGTCAGGACCTCAAGAGTCCGGGTATTAGCTTGGATTTCGACATTGTCGGCATACTTCTTAGCAAATTCAACGGCCACTCCGTCCCAGGTAGTAAGGTTTTTCGGGCCGTAGGAATAGTACCACTGTCGAGGAATTGGTTCTAGGGATGATGGAAAGATCCGGGTGAAGAGTTCCTGTTTGACCCCCTTTATGGCCATGTAATCTTTGAAGGCCCGAATGTGATTGAGTGGGTCCTCCACTCCCTTGAACTTGGGTACATCAGTCAAGGTAAAGTTGTCGGGTAATTGATCCCCAACGGGTTCGAATCTTCAGTTGTTCTCAAGGTGGATGTTGTTACCACGGGCTAGGAGTTGTTCCTTAAAAAGTTTGAGCCTTTTCTCAGTTTCAGTCAAAGGCGGAGTGTTGTGTTCTCCGGTTTCCATATTTTCCAGGGTGTCGATACGGGTCTCGACACGATCTAGGGTGACCTTAAGAGCAGTGAGTATGCGGGCTAGCTCAGCAATTGTAACATCTCTGTTGTCATTGTTGTTGTTGGACGAAGCTGAAGACGGGGCCATTGTTCTGAGGCAGAAAAACGGCTCACATTACATCTCAATCCGACACGGTTTAATGACTAAACGCAGACAACACAAAGGACGGAAAAGAGATCAGACTCAATAAGACGAGGACGACCGTGTGTGGTACCTCAGTGCTGACTCGACTTATACTTTGACGGTGTTGACCGGACTTTGACTCGCTGAAGAGTCTATCACACCCGAAATACTCGAGAGGGGGGGGGGGGGGGGGGGGGGTGAATTGAGTATTTAAGAATTATGCCTACTTTTTATTTTATATCAAGGTAATTAATTACTTAAAGTTTATTGATTAAACTTTAACTAATTAACTAATTGATTATGAACGTAATGAAATGACTGAAACGAAAGATGCAAAGACACACGATATTTGAAGTGGTTCAGCTTCACACGTCGAAGCCTACGTCCACTATTCTCGATTAATAATTTTAGTACCTTACTCCGGATTAAAAAATTATCAACCCAACTCGTATAGTTAACTCTAACTATAACTCGATTTCAATATCACTAGATATTCGATTTGACTATCTTAAGTTACAAAGAAAGCACTTAATTGTTCTTCTAAGTGTTCACACAATTGAACGAGTAAGAAACAATATGAAGTACTATTATCTTATGACGTAATCTTAAGAAAGATAAGCAATTTGATGAGCACGACTTTTCGCAATATTTCCAAAAGCAAAACAATAAGACAATTAAGAATTAAACTCAAATATGTTTTTGCAAAGATTGTTGTATTTTGAAAAGCTTGCTTAAACAAGGAATGATCAATTGTATTTATAGTAGAAGAGGGAACTAGGGTTTGCACGAAACCCTAGGATGTCGTGAGATAGGCGACAAAGATTACAAGAGATAAATCTTTATCTCTTTCCTAATTTAATCCAAGATATTATAGTTTAGGTAAATAAGATAAAAGTAAATCTTATTTGTTATCTAAAACTATATCTTTTAAGATGTTAAAATAAGTAAACAAATCAAATCATATATTATAAAGATAGGAAAATATCTTATATGAATATGAGCTAGATTTGATTAGATAGTTTACTTAAGCACAACAACCTCACTCGCCCCAATGGTTTGCAGCTCACGGCTGAAACCCTAGGCCCGTGCCCATCTTGGATAAAAACCTATCTTCATGGATTAGGGTTAGGTTAAATAGACTAGCAAACCCTAGGTAGCATGATGACCCATAAGTCGTTTTACTAACCAATAGGGATATGCAAGTGATCCATTATAACAACCCATAATTCAGCTCTACTATATACACAAATGATTTCGAAATATGTTTAAAGAATTTTATCCTTTGAAAAATGATTTTAAAAACTATTAAAATCGTGCCATTAAAATGCTACCTAAAGTTATAGTAGAAACAGCTATAACATTAAGTTTGGTTAGTAAAGTTATAGGTGAAATAGCTATAACTTTACTTTCCCAATACTCTTATCTTAAGATACCGTCATTAGATGAAGACCTATACTAACTAATCTTCCTGGAGATCTTCAGTAAAGGATCTTCTCTTTATCTTGACCAAAAGCTCTTCATCTAGAGCTTTGTTAAAGACTTGATCTAGCCTTTTGCTTAAATGATCATCATACTTGAAACTTGTTACAGTTGCTTATGATGCTTTAAGAACCTTCAATGTTATAGCTCAAGCTGCTATAACATGACTTGAATGATGCTTCACAAATCTTCAATGTTATAGCTAAGAGAGTTATAACATTACTTGCTAAACTTGTAATCCTAAGTTATTCTAACAAAGACTAAACAAACGATTACAAGCAAGAGTATATATAAAACGAAGCACACACTTGTCATTATCAAAACTTAATCATATATCTATATGGTCCAACAAATTCCCCCTTTTTGATGATGACAAGTCTCTTAAGATTTGTGACTAAGTGTAAGTTCCCCCTCAACATAATACTATAAAAAGTCATAGACAGTTGAACGCAAGAACAATCACTTATTACAAAGTAAAGCATCTAAGGACCTTAAGAGATTAAAGATTCCGACAAGGAGCAAGCTTAGGCAAATACTTAAGTCACGAGGATTTCTTCCCCCTCTTGACATCATCGAAAAGACGAGAAAAGACATAAAACAACTAGAATGATATGAGTCGAGGCACGTATTAATCATGCAAGAAAATATTAGAAAACGAGAAAGTAATCTACATTAACAACCAAATAGAAAATAAGTGTACTACAAACCAAACTAGTATAATTGCCAATTGGGCCGAATAAGAACAAGTGTTTTAAGCCAAATGGGCCGAATGAAAAGCAAGCCAAAATGGGCCGAATTAGACAATTATTCAAAATATAAAGTCTAACAAAAGAAAAGGCAAGGAAAAGAGGAGGACGGGTTTAAGGAATGTCACGTTTCACGACATTGGGGCTGACATAACCGGGACGAGTCCTAAACTCAAGAGAGTCAAAACGATCAAAGCATGAACGAACATGGTTAGCTTGTGCCGTGAGACACCGCTTAAAATTAAGCACCTTCATTGACAAGGCTTGAGTAGCCTCGTACACAACCCGCATATCCTCATGCATAGCCTTCCCTTCCTTCCACAAAGCCCCACCTTGACTAGCCAAGTTAGCCAACGAACTAGAATGACGAACACACTCCTTGGCCGCCCTAGCCGCATCCTTAGCCATAGCATCAACCCGTGCTTCAAGCCCATGCAAATAAGCCAAGACTTCACCATGATCCGAACCCTTCGAACCCGAAGCCTCACTCTTGTCTTTTCCCAAACCCGAGACCAACTCCACAACCATCTTATTTTGTGCATCCAATTTCTCACAAATACTTGCCATAAACAACTCCAATTTTTGTTCAACAACCGAGACCACATCCGACGATTTCTCCACCACATTTCCTTTTGCCAAAAACACCAAATCAGGACCAATAGCACCGACTTTCATCAATTTAAGATGAGTGTCACACATCTCATCTTTCACCTTTACACCATAGCTAGAAATCCCAATCACCCCTTTTTGTTCCAAAAGCCGAGAGACCCACATACCATATGGCAAATCCAAAGTTGTATAAAATTTTTCCTCAGTGACACAAACACTTGTTTGAACGATTTTATGAAACACGAGACGAGGAAGACTAACTTTTGATCCCTCAAGCCACTTAGACAACAACACCATCTCATAACTAGACAACTTATCACGGCCACCCCTTCTCGGAACAACCGTGTTCCAAATGAAATTAAGAAAGAATTTCAATTATGGGGTAAACGGCCCCGCAAGCATGTTACTAGACCCCGTAGCATCAACATCAAACGGCTTCTTAATTTTAAGCTTCTCTTCCTCCGTCACATCTCCCCATTCCGCACTCGGATTTATTTCGATCCCATCATCAGGGACCGAAAACAGAGTACAAAAATCGGCAAGGGAGATTTTGACTTCGGTATCATTCACCACCGCATGCAACACATTATTTTTGACAGAGACGGAAGAATAAAATTGGAGTACCTCAACAGGATAAACCGGACCAACAAAGGAACAGACTTTCTTCTATTCTTGAAAATTCAAGAAATCCTTAAAGAATTGTAATGCTTCGATTTTTCCATACCACTTTTCGGAATAAAAACGACCACCATGAATACCGTACCTCATAACATAGTTGACACGGGTTCTTTCATCCGCGGTGAGTCGAAGCTTATCAAGCCCCATTGATGTTGCATTCGGCATGTATTCCCGAAACATTGTCCTTTGATGACCTTCGTGAGTAGCTAAAACCTCGGTTTCTTCCATCGAGTCTTCAAACCCCACGGCTTTCTTTTTCCCTTTATTTAACTTCCGTCTTTTCCCTTCTAAGTTAGGATCAACCCGGTTATGATCGGGGTTAGTTGGTTTTTGGTTTGATGAAGGTGAGGGAGTTTTTATAGAAACATAGGTTTTGCATGAAGGTTTGGAGGACCCGGTCCGAGTTGTGGACCGAGTTGAGGGTGAGTGGAAACGGGTTGAGGGAGGAGTCATGATGATTATAGGATTTTGGAGGTTGAGTGTGTAGAAAAGTCTAAAGAGAGGTCTTTGGGTTTTGTGTTTGTGATGGTGACGGTAGGAGGGAGTATTTATGGGAGCATGAGATCAATTATGGTAGTGGTTTAGGGGAAATAGGAAAGTGGAGGTGGCGTGTGGAGAGGAGTTAGGTAAGTTTTTGATTTTTTTTTTTAAAAAAAATTTACCATAATATAAACAAGTGGTTAGGGTAAATTGTCTAAAAGATATGACAAGATATATTGAGATATGGTAAGATATGGTAAGAGATAAACTTGTGGGAATTTCGGTTTTGGCAAGAAATTGGAACAATTGGTTACGACTTTTGGCTCATAATAAAACTTAAGATATATATGACTAGAAAATGGAATATTCTCATAATATAATATAAATTTGATATAAATAAACGTGCAACGAAAAATACGGACACAGTCATACAATCTCGTCAAATCTAGTCAGTCATATGAGAATAAAATATTTGTGACAAGTTTAGTTGCCACCAATTAAACCAATTTCCAATCGTAAAATCTCAAAACGTTCTCTTGCCAATGCTTTGGTAAAAATGCCAGCCCATTGTTTCTCTGTACTACAAAATTCCAGTCTTATGTTGCCCTTATCTACATGATCCTGTAGAAAATGGTGTCTAATGTCTATATGCTTAGTTCGTGAGTGTTGTGCAGGATTTTTAGATATAATGTTAGCACTTGTGTTGTCACATAAAATAGGTATACACCCTACATTAACGTCGTAATCACATAGTTGTTGCTTAAGCCATAAAAGTTGAGAACATACCAGTCCAGCAGCAATGTACTCGGCTTCAGCAGTAGATAATGCAACGGAATTTTGCTTCTTTGACCCCCACGTGATGATACACGGTCCAACAAACGTCGCTATGCCGGAAGTAATTTTTCTGTCAATTGAACATCCTGCATAATCTGCATCTGAATACCGTATGAGATCGAAATTATACTCAAGAGGATACCACAGATATAATTTAGATGTACCAATCAAATACTTCAAGATTCTCTTAACTGCAATCATATGCGATTCTTTAGGGCACGATTGAAATCGAGCACATACGCATACACTAAACATAATATCCGGACGACTTGCAGTTAAATAAAGGAGTGAGCCAATCATACCTCGATAAGTCGTCTCATCGACAGACTTACCGTTCTCATCCAAGGTCAACTTCTTCTCAGTGCCCATAGGAGTTGGCTTAGAGTTAGAATTTTCCATACCGAATTTCTTGATTAGCTCCTTGATGTATTTTTGTTGGTGTATCATAATCCCTTCAGGAGTTTGTTGGATTTGGAGTCCAAGGAAGAACTTGAGTTCTCCCATCATGCTCATCTCGAATTCTGAGGTCATTAAATCTGAAAAATACTTGCATAACCGATTATTAGTTTAACCAAAAATAATATCGTCAACGTATATTTGTACAACTAATAAATCAGAAACCTCAGTTTTCAGGAATAGGGTTTTATCGACAGATCCTCTTTTAAAACCACTTTCAAGAAGATATTTTGACAATCTGTCGTACCACGATCTCGGAGCTTGTTTCAAACCATACAAAGCTTTATCTAATTTGAAAACGTGGTTTTGAAACTTGCTATTGAGAAATCCTGGGGGTTGTTCAACAAAAACCTCCTCATTCAGATAACCGTTAAGAAAAGCTGTTTTAACGTCCATTTGAAAAAGTTTAATTCCTTTATGAGCAGCAAATGCTATTAATAATCTAATACCCTCAAGTCTGGCTATAGGAGCGAAGGTCTCATCGTAGTCAATTCCTTCTTGTTGATTATACCCTTGTACAACCAATCTAGCTTTGTTTCGAACAATAACTCCTGTATCGTCCAGCTTGTTCATAAACACCCATCTCGTACCGATAACCGTTCGGCCTTTAGGTCTTGGAACCAAATGCCACACTTTGTTTCGTTCGAACTGTTGAAGCTCTTCTTGCATAGCAACGATCCAATCTGGTTCGGCAAGTGCTTCTTTGATATTTGTTGGCTCAATGGCTGAAAGAAAGGAGTAGAATGAGCAAAAGTTGTTAAGTCTTCTACGAGTTCGAACGCCTTCATTCAGACTTCCTAGGATGGTTTCCATTGGGTGAGAATCTTTATATTTCCATTTCTTAGAAACAGGAGGCACATCTTCATCTGAACTTGTCTCGCCTTCTTCGAATGATTGGGGTTCAAGCCTTGTTCCCCCTGAATCCAAGTCTGGGGTTATAACAGAATTAGTTATAACTTTGGACTTAGTTCGTTGATTAGAGGTTGAAGTTATAGCTTCATCAGTTATAACTTTATCCTCCAATTGCTTGGATTGAGAGGAGGTTTTAGTATCATCAACTAAACTCTCAGTACTCTTTCCTTTATCATTCGAAGGGCTTCCTTGTTCATCATTTGTGCCCTCAATTTCTTTATCTTCCTCATCCAATTCTGGAAGTTCATCCCTGGATAATCGGAAATCAGGTTCGTTCAAATCTTCTTCCTTATCCTGTTCAGCTTTGTCAAACATATTATTCTCATCAAAAACGACATGAACACTTTCTTCGATGCATAAGGTTCTTTTATTGAAAACCTTATATGCTTTACTATGATTAGAATAACCGACAAACACCGCTTCGTCACTTCTGGGATCGAATTTACTTAATCTATTCTTACCATTATTATGGACAAAACATTTACTCCCGAAGCAACGTAGATATGATATGTTAGGTTTACGTCCCCTGAGAAGCTCATAAGGAGTCTTCTTGAGGATGGGTCTAATCAAAGCTCGATTATGAACATAGCATGCAGTACTAATAGCTTCAGCCCAGAAATTTCGAGGTAGGCCGCTACATAACAACATCGTGCGAGCCATATCCTCCAATGTTCTAATCATACGCTCAACAACGCCGTTTTGTTGTGGGGTTCGTGGTGCCAAGAAGTTATGCCCAACACCATTCTCCCTACAATATTGTATAAAAGCTTGATTATCAAATTCGGTGCCATGATCCGTACGAATGGAAACTAATTTCGATTTATATTTATTTTGGGCAAGCTTCATTAGAACTGCAAATTCTTCGAAAGTCTCATCCTTTGAGTTGAGAAAGATTGGCCAAACAAATCTAGAATAGTCATCAACTAGAACGAAGACATACCTGGATCCACCTCTACTTCTTACCTTCATTGGGCCACAAAGATCCATATGCACGAGTTCTAGTGGTTCTTTGGTACTTACTATTTTCTTGGGTTTGAACGATGATCTAACGTGTTTGCAACGAGCACAAGAATCACATAGGGTTTCTTGATCGAATTTGATTGATGGAAGTCCTTCAACCAGATCCCATTTCTTTAGCTTATTCAATGTTGTTGAATTTATGTGAGCAAATCTTTTGTGCCAAAGGCACGGATCATCTGTCGTTACTTTCATGCATGTGAATGAATTAGTAGGAATATTATTTAAATCAATCATATAGACATTCCTTCTACGGTGTCCTTCAAGCACAACACTACTCGTTCCTTCAATTATTATTCGACAGGAATCGGAATGAAAGACAACTTTATTTCCTTTGTCGCATAATTGAGAGATACTCAGTAAATTGTGCTTGAGACCATTAACAAGATAAACATCACTAATTGCATGAGAAGAGGATATTCCAACTTTACCAACACCGATGATCTTACCCTTCTTGTTATCACCAAATGTGACCTTACCTCCATCAAAGGGTTTAAGTGAAAGAAATAAATTTACATCTCCAGTCATGTGCCTTGAGCATCCAGTATCAAGGTACCATGGGTTATTTTCTTTCACCACAACCTGCAAAATGATTAGATACAGTTTTTAGGTACCCAAGCTAAGTTGGGTCCTTTGACGTTAGTCACTCTAAAAACTAGATCTTTTCTAACCCAAACCCTTTTTACGACTTTACGTTTTGGAGGCGAATGGGTTTGTTTAGGAACCGTCTTAGGTTGAGTTGTGGGTTCCTTATGTCGAGGTCTTTCGGGTTGTTTGGGGGGAGCTTTGGTTTTGAAGGACTCTTTAGTTTTAGGTGTTTGTTTTGATTTGGTAGCCTTCTTGAAATCGAAGCTCATATCGTAGAACCAACGATGATCATTGTTGCGTTCCTTACTTGTACTTGGTTCTGATGGGGTACACTCATTATCTTCGAAAATAGTGTCGGATGCTTTAACAAAGCTGATTCCTTTTCTTAAATCCTGAGTATATTTGACACAACTTTCTTGGATATGTCCAGTATGACCACAGTAATTGCAAATCAAATATTCTGGTAAATTCGTATATTTTCTCCTTCTGAAATCTCGTTCGGAAGGGGTTGATTTGCATTTAGAGTGATCTCTATGACCGTAGCACTCATGTCCTAATCCCATTTTCATATTATTATCTAATTGCTCAGTTAGGAAATTTAGGACACGTGTGCTACCTTCACATTTCTCATGAACTTTCCTAACATGCAAAAGTAATTCCTTTAGGGACTCTATTTCTTTGTTGCATTTGGAATGGTCTGACTCTGCGACTTTGGGAGGATGAGTCTCTTCATAGTTGTCACGAAAGTTCTGGAATCTATCATTAAGAACTCGAACCATCTCGGTATGCGTTCTTTTAGTATTTGAATGAAAGTCTTAGATTCCTTTAATTGCTGAGTTAGAGATTCAATCTCCTTCTTTTGATCTGAGATCACGGCCTCTCTAGTCGTAGCCTTGGTCTCAAGAAGCTCTTTGACTTTCCTCAATTCCAATGTTATAGCTTCACTAGTTATAACTTTGGCTTGAAGATGCTTAATGTTGAGTTTTAGGTCTGAGGTTATAGCTTCATTAGCTATAACTTTAGACTCAAGAGCCTTCTTATCAGCATTTGTCGTATCTGAAGTTGTAGCCGTATTAGCTGTAACTTTAGATTTGAGTTTTTTGGCTTTTGCTTTAAGGAGTTGATTCTCTTCAGCAATATCGAGAATTTTTTCTTTCAAGTCTTTCAATTCCATCTCTTGTTCGTGAAACTTATCAAGAGATTGCTCAAAATATTCTATTAAAGCATTCTTAGACAATTTCTTAACGCTCTTCTTAAGTTCAAGATAGCTTACCTCTTCTTCTTCTTCTGAATCAGAATCTCTTAGGAAGCAGCAGTAGGAGTCCACACTATCTTTATCATGGTCTGAGAAGAGGTCAAGACTGATGTTGCTTAAAAATAGGTTAGCAACTTCTTCTTCTTCTGATGCTTCGTCGTCCTCAGGGTCTAGATCTCCCCAGCAAGATGCTATCATTACTTGCTTGAATTCCTTTTTAATCTTGTCACGTTCTGCTTTGTCTTTAATTTTCTCCCATGTGGGACAATCCTTAATCATATGACCGGATTCTCCACACTTGAAGCATCCTCTATTAGCAAACGTATTCTTTGACTCTGAAATGTTCTTATTAGAGAACTTATTATTGTTATTGAACGATTTTGCTTGCTTATTTCTGAAAATGCGTTTGTTGAATCGTTTAGCAAACAAGACCGTTTCGTCCTCTATTTCTAAATCATCTTCTTCTTTAGCAGAAGCTTGTAGAGCCATGCTCTTCTTATTACTGGACTCGGCCTCATCGTCATCCAGGACGAGTTCATGAGCCATGAGAGCACCAATAAGTTCTGCATAAGGAAGGGAAGTGAGATCTCTGACTTCTTCCATAACCGTGACCTTGGGACGCCATTTCTTAGTTAGGCTCCTAAGTACTTTTCTAGCAATATCCTCGGAGTTAAAAGTTTTACCAAGATTTTTGAGCTCATTGACTATAGTAGAAAATCGTGCTGACATGCTATCCAGAGATTCATTATTTTCCATTCTAAAAAGTTCATATTTTTGAATTAGCAAATCTATGCGATATTTCCTTACAGCCGATGTTCCTTCATAGGCCAACTCAAGACCATCCCATATTTCCTTGGCTGAAGTACACGAAGAAAAACGATTGAATTCAGTCGATGTCATGCCGTTTTGTAACAGGCTATCGCTTTCGAGTTTTTCTCAGCCTTCTTGTAATCAGCCTCAACATAGTCTTCTTCTTTTTTCTCATAGGTAGTGCCTTCGGAAGATGCGACCAAGATTTTATGTGGTCCATTCTTTATAATCGTCCAGCACTCCCAATCATGTCCTTTTATGTAGTGTGTCATCATGTTTTTCCAAAGTCCATAATTCTTCCCATCAAAGACGGGACACTTAAGATACTTGAAATCCATTTCACACGTGTAAGGCAGCGGAAAAAGATAAAATAAAAAGATAAAATAAAAAGATAAAAAGACAGACGGATCTAGCCTCTTTGCGGTTAGGCAATCAAGAGCACAAGGCTCTGATACCAATTGAAGAGTCTATCACACTCGAAATACTCGAGAGGGGGGGGGGGGTGAATTGAGTATTTAAGAATTATGCCTACTTTTTATTTTATATCAAGGTAATTAATTACTTAAAGTTTATTGATTAAACTTTAACTAATTAACTAATTGATTATGAACATAATGAAATGACTGAAACGAAAGATGCAAAGACATACGATATTTGAAGTGGTTCAGCTTCACACGTCGAAGCCTACGTTTCCACTATTCTCGAGTAATAATTTTAGTACCTTACTCCGGATTACAAAATTATCAACCCAACTCGTATAGTTAACTCTAACTATAACTCGATTTGAATATCACTAGATATTCGATTTGACTATCTTAAGTTACTAAGAAAGCACTTAATTGTTCTTCTAAGTGTTCACACAATTGAACGAGTATGAAACAATATGAAGTACTATTATCTTATGACGTAATCTTAAGAAAGATAAGCAATTTGATGAGCACGACTTTTCGCAATATTTCCAAAAGCAAAACAATAAGACAATTAAGAATTAAACTCAAATATGTTTTTGCAAAGATTGTTGTATTTTGAAAAGCTTGCTTAAACAAGGAATGATCAATTGTATTTATAGTAGAAGAGGGAACTAGGGTTTGCACGAAACCCTAGGATGCCGTGAGATAGGCGGCAAAGATTACAAGAGATAAATCTTTATCTCTTTCCTAATTTAATCCAAGATATTATAGTTTAGGTAAATAAGATAAAAGTAAATCTTATTTGTTATCTAAAACTATATCTTTTAAGAAGTTAAAATAAGTAAACAAATCAAATCATATATTATAAAGATAGGAAAATATCTTATATGAATATGAGCTAGATTTGATTAGATAGTTTACTTAAGCACAACAACTTCACACGCCCCAATGTTTTGCAGCTCACAGCTGAAACCCTAGGCCCGTGCCCATCTTGGATAAAAACCTATCTTCATGGAATAGGGTTAGGTTAAATAGACTAGCAAACCCTAGGTAGCATGACGACCCATAAGTCGTTTTACTAAACAATAGGGATATGCAAGTTATCCATTATAACAACCCATAATTCAGCTCTACTATATACACAAATGATTTCGAAATATGTTTAAAGAATTTTATCCTTTGAAAAATGATTTTATAAACTATTAAAATCGTGCCATTAAAATGCTACCTAAAGTTATAGTAGAAACAGCTATAACTTTAAGTTTGGTTAGTAAAGTTATAGCTGAAATAGCTATAACTTTACTTTCCCAATACTCTTATCTTAAGATACCGTCATTAGATGAAGACCTATACTAACTAATCTTCCTGGAGATCTTCAGTAAAGGATCTTCTCTTTATCTTGACCAAAAGCTCTTCATCTTGAGCTTTGTTAAAGACTTGATCTAGCCTTTTGCTTGAATGATCATCATACTTGAAACTTGTTACAGTTGCTTATGATGCTTTAAGAACCTTCAATGTTATAGCTCAAGCTGCTATAACATGATTTGAATGATGCTTCACAAATCTTCAACGTTATAGCTAAGAGAGCTATAACATTACTTGCTAAACTTGTAATCCTAAGTTATTCTAACAAAGACTAAACAAACGATTACAAGCAAGAGTATATATAAAACGAAGCACACACTTGTCATTATCAAAACTTAAATCATATATCTATATGGTCCAACACTCGCGTTCAACGTAGTGGCGTGACGCCATTGGACGAGTCTCGTGGTGAGACGACTCATAAGTAAAGACCCATAAGTACGCTTGCTTCGACTCGATAGACACGAGACGGAATTGGAATGGTGGACTGAAGTTTTCGAAAATAGAGATTTTCAAAAAGATTCGTTTGTCGCTTTATGGACAGCTTCCGAAGAATAGGGATCTCCAAAAGTCGATCAGTTGAAGTGTTGTCTTAAGTTTGTTTTCAAAAGACGGTTTGAGTTTGAGTTGGCTCTGAAAACAATGTACTATTTCCAAAGCCGGTTTTTGAAATTCAAAATTGTATGTTTTGAAAATCCAGTTTTGAAATGTTTGACAAGGTCTCGGGGACAATATATGGTCTACGGGATTTGAAAACGTTTTGAGAAGGGGTGTGTGCCTTTCTCGGGTTTTGAAAGAGCCATTATGTCAATGCGAGACGGGTTAAAATCCGTGTCTTGACGCGGCGATTATAACGGCGTAAAAAGGTGTTTTTGAAATGGTGTAAAAAACCGGATTTGAAAATCGTCATTACGACGGCCTAAAAAGGCGTGTTGAAACGGTTCTAGAAAAGCGGGTTTGAAAATCGTCATTATGACGGCCTAGAAAGGCGTGTTGAAATGGTTGTAGAAAATAGGGTTTGAAAATCGTCATTACGACGGCCTAGAAAGGCGTGTTTTTGAAATGCAACGGTCGGCGAAAGACCGAGGTTTTGAAATGGCCATTATAACGGCGTGAAGAGGTGTTTTGAAAGTTTGAAATGACACCGAAGGACTTATGATCACATAACATATAAGGACTCGTAGTTTCATTATATTATGCATAATGCTGACACAGGTTTTGGCTTAAAAGCGTGGGTTACACACCAAGCAATAAAACCCTGATTTTCGAGAGGGATACCTATCCAAACAAAATGTGTAAGGAGGGATCCCTAGCCTCGTGCTTGAAGGTGATGAAAGCACTTTGACGAAACTGAAATGTGTAACGTCAACGGTATGCTTGACTCAATCGGGATTTGAAATGAGGGGATGAGAAAACTCACGCCGATGAGACGAGCCAATTGGTCGAAAAGGGTTAGGTTGTGGGCCCGGACAAGGAACCCGACTATGACCGTAATATCAATTAATGAATTTCAACCAAGACCTCGTTCCAGTCTCACCATCTAGGGATCACAAAGACACAAGTGTCCTAGTTTTCCCCAGCGGAGTCGCCAATCTGTGGACATGGGCCCACCTGCGATGCCCAGCCGATCTGTGGACGTGGCAACTTGGATCGGCCGGTTTTGTCTCGGCAAAGGTCTCAAAACGATGCAAGAGATGTTCGGAGTCGCCACCAATCATTTGTGGGATGCTTGGAACCCGTTCGAATCCACTTTATACCTAGGTTAACCAAGGCAAAAAGCGGTGTTTGACATAGGTACTAAAGATAAGGAATCGTCCCTCTTTTAGCATTCTATCTCTAGAATGACTCTCGTACGCCCTAGATAAGGTCGTCAACTATCAAAAGATTCTAAGTAAGAGGTGAAGGTACTTATTGGGATGCCCTTTAATCGGAGACCCAATCCCACCCGCGGTAGCGGCCTCTACTGATCGATCTTGGTTGGTTAAATGCAAAAGTTGATAAAATGCTTTCTATGTCGGTTGTTTAATCCAAGTATCAAGTATTTGATGTCTAGTTGGATTTAATGGTTATTTGCATGCAAGACGGAAATTAAACATCCATTTACCGAGTTAGGTTTTTGATGCATAACGTGATCCATTTGTCTTAATAAGGCGTTTTGAAAATATGGATGTAAAATGGGCATATTTGTCATCTGATCCGTCATGTATTCGGTTTAACCGAGGTCGGGATCGTTCTAGACAAGTGCTGGAAGGAAAAGACTCTGCATCAGGCAGCCTATATAGGCGCGAGCCATCAGGCGATGCAAGCAGGTCTGTCCTGTTTGAAAATGGAAAAATGAGTGGCCTGATTAGAGGCGGGTCAACAGACGATTAAAGAACGTCTTATGATGATTGAAAAGGTTTGTAAAATGGTTTGAAAAGAGGGTTTTTGAACCCGTCTTGATTTGGAAAAATGTCGTTTAGTCCGCTTTTATGTTGATGTGAAGAACGAGACTTGAATAATCGTCATTGTTTTGACATTATTCGATGTCGGGTTCGGTTTTGCAAGCTTGACATGAATAGTTTTGAAAATGATTATGAACTAATCGGTTTTATTTCATTTGTTTGTAATTAGTCAATGTTTATCATCGTACTCGGGTTAAAATCTGACATGGTATGTAGAACCAAGGATGATTTTGTATTTATGACTAATACATTTGTTTTGAAAATGTAAAGAAATGAAATAAAAGGTTTTAAAATACCTTTCAAAAAGTAATTAACCAAATATTATCACTGAAACACGGATTAAACCGTCATGGTATTAGGAACCAAGGGTAAAAAATGTTTCATGGTTAAAAGTTTGTCATAAAAACGATTTGAAATATTTGAAATGGTGAAAACCGATTACAAATATGAAATGCAAGTAGAGGGGAAGAAGTGACCAAACACGGTTGGATTAAGGCCCGAGAGGGGCTTTAGGGGCGAGCCAGTCTGGTATACAAGCAGCCCCTGTCTCGGCCAAAATCCGGTTTTTGCTCATTTATCCCATATTTGGACCATGTTATGCATGTTTTAGCATGTTATAGTCATGAAACAAATGAAAAAATGATATAAGAGGATTTTTACACCCTCGTACTTGCATGCTAGGCTTGAGACGAGAAATCGACGAAAGTGTATCAACTTTTTTGGTCGGAAAACTCGGTTTGAAAACCGTTTTAGAAATGTAAAAGAGTGTTTTAAGTTTGGTGATGGTGGAGTTGGTCGAGACGGTCGGTCAAGTGATTTAATGCACGATGACGGTATCAAACAATGTGTAAGGCTTGTGTTTTCAATCGGTGGGTCGGAAACACGTGTCAGTTTGTTACTTGAGAATTTGAGTCTAGAATTTTAAGGGAGAAATGAGGGGGCGGACACTCGCCTAACTCTCAAATGGTGGCATCTTAGGGGTATTTAAAGAGAAATGGGTGGTTGTGTTCGTTTTGAGTGACATGGCCGCATGGGCTGCTCGAAGAGGCGCGAGCCAATTCGCGGGTCTTTGAGGTGTCTTGTCACTATCACGCAAGTGTAATCATGATTTGTTTTATCCTATGTTTTGGATGAACTTGATTTGTACTTGACCATGAGGTATTTCAAGAAATACTTATCATGGAAGTCTTGAAAGGTTTGTTTTTTGTGTTTGACTCGATTTGACTCGTTGTTGGAGTCGGGATTTGAATTTTGAGTCGGTTTTTGTCCGGTGTCGGTTTTGACTTTAATTAGTGTCATTGTCACCCCTTCGTCATGCATTAAACACTCCAGGTACTTTTGAAAAGTTTTGAAATATTTTATTTTCGAAATCGTTTTAAGTTTTCCGACGTATAGTTGTACAAAACTGTCGATCAAACGCTGCGATTCCTAAGCATGTTGAAGTCCGATAATCATCGGGTGTTTGTTGGAGACTCGACAGATACTGGGTATCTACACATCCCAGTAAAACTGAAGTATCCAATGCAAATGCCATGCCAACAATAATAATCATCCCAAAACGAGTCTGAGGTATCGAATAATTATAATATGAATAAACCAACAACCAACACATAATCCAATGACAGATTGTCCACATCGAATAATTCATTCACACAATTCCACAATTACAATTATCAATTAAATAGTAAGGCAAATTGAGCAGTTAACCTACCTGGCAAGCAATTACTCCAAATAATGCAATTTACTAAAAGTATCATTCAATAAACCCGTTCCACAAGTCCGTCACCTTGAGACGATAAAAGACGATAAATTCCTTGCTTTTATTCTTCTTATTCTCCTTCTCTCTCTTTTTGTGAATTTCTGAATTATAAGGGTGGGTGATTGAAGCTTATATAGTGGTCTAAGGGATACAATTAGGAAGGTACTAGCAAACTACCAATTCTATTATATTATTATTATATATTATATTAGTCTTACCATAAGTAGAATTACCACATACTACCATTACAAATATTATTATTACCATAATAATATTATTGTTATGATTATTATTGCTATTACTTATTATTATTATAATTAATAAATATAATTAATTAGTATAATTTATAAAATATGATTTATAAAATATAATTAAAATATGGGGTATTACAGTCTTCCTTCCATAAAAGAACTTCGTCCTCGAAGTTCACCCCAACTACATAAAACATCAACTCCATACATTCCAATGTTATCAACGCAACTTATATTATAAGAACAATCGCGCACGTATAATATATAAAGCATAGATATACAATCGTACAAAATTACATAAGTAAAGTTATAATAACTTAAAAACATTTGTAGTATCACATTCTATCCCCTAAAATTAAATTCGTCCTCGACGTTCGAGATACCATACAACTACTTCTCTTTTCATGCTAATGAGATCATCAAAACCACAATTGTAATACCACAAGAACATTTAATATACATTGTAACACAGGGCAACTATTATTTTCAACATAATATTGATTGATGATGTAATAAAAGTTACTAAATGGAAATTAAATACCTACAACCTTTAAATTAATTTTAATTGCAAAACACACATTGTATAGTATATTCGAACTAATCTTTATTTACACTTAACTACTTTATTTAGTTACTCGCGAATACATTGCCAGGATAAATAACAACCTATATCCAAAAAGATAAGAATAAATGTGTAGATTGACTTTTCTTGATTTATAGAACTCTTTGAAGTCTATCCCTAAAACGAGCGCAGCTACAGGTCTTAGCTACCCCTTGCTTTTGCTTAATTTAGATTTATTACTTGCGCATTTATTTCCTACTAATGACATGTAACATAAACATGCATTGTAACGCCCCCTTCTTACCCGGCCAAGGTTATTGGGAGATGTTACCTTCTCGGTTTCCCGAGGTGATAAATCGGAGATACAATAAAGAAACATTTATTATACATGACAAGTTTAGTGATTACAAACCATTAACTAATGAATAAAATACAACTCATGACCACAATACTTATCTAACTAACTATACTCGTCTCGTGACTCATCAAGTTCGTCCCAACTCCTGCGTGCTATCCAAAAAACATGTACTTAACCTGCTCCCCATATGATCAAAGGATATCATATGGATTGACACATGCCACCCCAAAAGAGGTAGATGACAATTACAGAGACACAACAAACGTCAGTTTCAACAAACAAATAAAGGGTGACACGACTCAAGTATGTGAACATGCAACACGACTACTAGTATGAATGACATAACATCAAATGACCACCACCGTGGTACCGGGACATGCCCAAGCATACCGACAACCACACCGGTACCGGGAAACGCCCAGACATACTGATAACCACAAACAGGTACCGGGACACGCCCAGACGTACCGGGTCCAGAAGCCAACCGGATCCCCTGCCAGACGTCGTGTCACAACCACACGAGTCCCTCCGTAACTCAAGCCATTAATGTGCACATCCTTCTTAGAGTGGGAAGCTCCAAGAGGTGACTTAAGCGTAAGACGGTCTCCCAACCGTCTTACGTCTCCAAAACAACAACAACAACAACATCAACAAATACTCCAACATATGTTATAATAACCAATACATGAACCACACTCAACATATCATAATCATTCTGTTAATGATGTGATTACCACTAAATATGTTATAATGCAAATGCCCTAATTATGTAAGACTAACTACAACATCAACATAAACAACATCACTTTATTGAAACCGAGTAGGATTAACCTACCTTTTAGCAATCTCCTCAAGCTACTCGACTCTGGACCGAAACTGTCTCAAGGAACCGTCTCATCCTATACAAATCACAAGATAAATATCACAATACATACTATATTAATATACACTACAAATCCCTTATTATTACCCCTTAATTACCCCAAATACACATACTAATCACTAATTAATTACCCATAACGAATTCCCCAAAAAGTTAGGGTTTAAAAGACTAGAAAAGGGTAGATCTTTACTTACTAGGTGAAGGATATGAAAAAGAAGGTGGGAAATCCTTTAATCCAAGCTAGAATCCTAAGTAGTAGGTGTTTGTGAGGGTTTAGAGAGAAGGGAGAGTGTTTGGAGAGATAACGAGGAAGGTGGAAATGGTTTTAGGGTTAGGGAATAAAGGGTTTTAAATCCCGTGTTCTGAAACAGCGTCACTCGACCGAGTACCGAGTCCACTCGGTCGAGTAGAACTCCACTCGGTCGAGTGGAATCACTCAGTCGAGTATACTCTTCACTCGACCTAGTGGACCCACTCGATCTGCTGGAACACCTACTTGGTCTAGTCTTGGTCTAGTGTAAGGCTATCTTTACCTCGGGAGTGATCTCTTATCGATCTAAAGGTCCTTTCACGCATACCAAGGTCTAAGTACGGGTCCCACAAAGGCCGGGTATTAAAATCTTCCCTCCTTAAAAATGAACTTCATCCTCGAAGTTTGCCTCACCCTTACTTTTCCTTAACACTTTCTTACGTCTCATTCGTATCATGCCTCGCTCCCAATCTCTTCCTCAAGCATTCGTTCGTCTGAATCGCTAGTGCTCATGCATAGTTCTTTACCGTACGTGATCTTTTATGTTCTCATGCCCTTTCTTATTCCTAAATGTTACATTCACTCCCCCTAAAAGAGAACTTCATCCCGAAGTTCGCCACTCGATCTCTCGCAAGAAGGATTCTCTTATTCACTTGATCTAGGCTCATGGGTCCAAGTACAAGTCAAGTCCAACATTCATTCCCACTATCATGGCTAAGGTCCCGTCAAATCGTGCATAGTTTGTGGCTCTATGTGTACATGTATAACTCATGACTCCGTATATAAGAATTGTAACGCGGTCAAGTACCCCGTCTACTGTGATTCACTTTCTTCCATATTCCTTAATTCCGACTAAATCATGTTGTGCATAAGTCAATTGATCACGCATGTGTTCTTATCTATCCTCGTATCATATCTTTCCACTTTAGTCGCCACAAGACTCGATCATGTACAAGGCTCATACAATTCTTACATTCACCAATTACCGCATCATTATTGATCTTACTAAACACGTCAGATCTAATCCATTAACTAAACATGTTTGTACCACAACACACAAAATGACACATGCTAACATAAACAACTCGTTTCAATTCATTCATTAATCATTTCTACTCTTACAAAACTAACAGGAGCCGGTAGGGTTATAAAACGGAAGTACTCAATCCATGTCGCTTCAAAACCATCAAAATAAGGTCAACACAGTCCACTTGGTCGAGTAGAGACTTACGCGGTCAAGTGGGGATGGCACTCGGTCGAGTGCGGATTTTTACAGAAAGTTCCTAGAACATGTTTTCGGCTCACTCAATCAAGTGAATTGGGGCACTCGGTCGAGTGGACCGCCACTCGGTCGAGGGAAAACGGCACTCGGCCGAGTGTCACCTGATAGTATTAAATCCGGCCATTTATAGTGTAACACCCCGATTTATAAAGGAGCCTCTAGCAAGACATTCCCTAATAAACCGGACTGTTACCATCTCGGTTTCCCGAGGTAGTGAATAACAAATTAAACTCCAAGGCAAATTACATAATTTCTTTAACTTAATTTTTTTACAAAACCTCATTTACATCAAATTACAAAGAACTAACATAAATAAAAGTGAAAGTCTTCTAAATGATGATCTTGCTACTAAGTCTTCTGATCCAGTGTCTCACGCCCATCAAGCTCCCATCCTATCTCATAAACCTGTCAAGTCTGCTCGCCAATATTTGGGTCATCACAGGTGTTCACGAATACACTGGGTCAACCACGAGATTGAGTAGGGAAAACAATAAAACAACAAAATATGATATGCATGATCCTCCGTCACCTCCATCTCCATCTCAACTCATATCTCATATCTCATTTCTCATACTCATAACCCGGAACGCCCAGCCATACCGATCCCCGGTAGACTATATATATCGACCGTAGCCGATCTCGATCTCATTTCCTTGTTGAGGACACCAGGGCAAGTCTGCAGAACCCGCCGGGCCTTAACACAACATCATTATCACCACACCACATCACCACAACATCCTCCATCTCCAATGCATATGAATGCTCAAAAGAAATTAATGCAACACAATATATATAAATCACTGAAGTGATAAATCATAAAATCATGCCAGTTACCCGATGTTGTGATATCATGCTCAATACGATCAATTCAGTCAATCACCTTCCCGTATATTAATCATAACATAAATCAACAACCGTGAATCAAGTCAATACAATTCAACAACAACGATAATAAGTCAAGTGTATTTCCCTACCTCAAAGTGCCAGCAATTCCAATTAAGCAGTTTAAGCAGTCCAGAAAATAAAGCAATGAATTTGATTATCGATCCTTCACGAATCCGTCACCTAAAACAATTATAATATTTATCATTACTAATTACTAAACATAGAAATCTCCCAAAGTAGAAGCTACTAAAAATAGATAGGTTACCCAATATAGAGAGTTCCTAAAATAGAAGTTTTCCCGAAATACAATCCCGACACCAAACTTATGCCCAACTGATAACTAAAATAACCCGGTTAGTATTTGACCCAACTTCCCAAAATAGAAAGTTACTAAAGTAGAATTTCTTAAAATGGAAACTTTCCCGATATAGTAACTTTTCTCTTTTAACAAACCCGACTCAAAATCCGTCTCTAATTATTTTAAAAGACTCGGGAATTGCATTTAATAACTAAGATGATAAATAAAATATTAAACGAATTAAACGATTTAAGAAAACCCGAATCAAACATAAAACAACTCGAAAAACCCGAATCCACAACCAGTGACATCTCACTCGCCCAAACCCTCACGCGCCGCCTGAACCACCGTGACAACCACCAGCCGTGCTCCCCACTTCGACCCCACCACCAACAACCACCACCACCGGCGATCATTGCCGGCGAGTCGAACTGTGGCTCGCCATAAGGCCTGGTTCACCACCGTGCCTTACCAAACACCCTCTGTTCTCTCCTTACCACCATCGCAGCCAACACCTATTACCTGTCAACTCACCACTGTCCTGCTCACCGTCAGCCCACGAACCAAGACGACATGTCGCCGTCGTTTCGACCTCCCCCGAGTCCACGGTGGCGCCACCCCAATCCTAACCCTCTAACTCACCTGAAAACCCGTATCTTAAACCCGTTTGTTCCCCCCTATCGCTGCCGCCTCTCCCTGCCAATACCACCACCTAAAACCACCCCAACAACCACCAAGTCACTCGTCTCACACCACACTACTCATATACCCTGCCAACAACCACCATAACCACCTCTATAAGACACGAAACAACAACCAACAAACCGACATCAATGCGAAAAACAGAGGAGGGGGTTGAATGCTTACCTTTCCGCCACCACAGCCGCCACCAGGGCCACCCACGGCCGTCGACAATCGTCCCTAGCTCTTCCTTGTTGTGCCGTCAACACCCATGGCCATTCTCTCTCTCTCTCTATGCGTGAAAGGCTGAGATTGGTGTTGAAGAAAAGAGGGAGGCGGGTTGAGGGAGTATGAATTGAGGGAGTAGGGTTTGTAGGGTTAGGGTACTATTAGGGTTAGGGTTTAAATGGGCTGAATATGTTATTGGGCCAGCTCAAATGGGTTAGCTCACATTTCGCATTCTTTATAAACCCGTCTTAATTAACTTACGATAGCTCAACGTAATTATCGACTCACCATTAACCCGACTTAATTAGTAATATAAAATGTATAATAATTAATATATAATAATATCCGTTTAATTGATTATATGAAATACGGGGTATTACAGTCTTCCCCCCTTAAAATGAACTTCGTCCCGAAGTTCGCACCCGTACTCAAACATCAGAAGGGGTATTGTATATCGTACATACGGACGTCACGCATTTCTAACACAGTTAACACACACTTTTGACACATCAATTAAACATAACAGACACGAAATGTTACATTCTGCCCTCCTAAAAATAAACTTCGTCCCGAAATTTAACTCATCTTCACTTAACCCAACTAACTACAACTAATAACTACCTGAGAACACAAATGTATAACAACTAAATAATCACCTGAGAACACCGTCATCTTCCATTTAAATTCCGATCTCAAACTCAAATAACCCAATAACCATGGTCACACTGGACCGTAAACATAACTCCCGTAACATAACTCGGCTCATAGGCTAACTCATAACTCAATACCAGTAGTTTAACTACACTCTCCTTTTACACATCCACCAACTAACAGAAGTAGGAACAAAACATATAGAACTCATTTGC
Organism: Silene latifolia; assembly: GCF_048544455.1. NCBI lineage: Eukaryota > Viridiplantae > Streptophyta > Magnoliopsida > Caryophyllales > Caryophyllaceae > Silene > Silene latifolia. The sequence goes on from NC_133537.1 coordinate 119,677,541, forward strand.
ATAGGTACCCCACAACGAAACATCAACTTGATCAAAACTACGATCTACAAACAAGTGCAATATAAGCATTAAGATTTTACAATCCTACCCGACTAAAAACATGGTTACGTCCTCGTAACCTCTTTCCAACTTTCATATACATATGCAACAAAATCACTGTCAACCACATGTAACAGGAAAGAACACATAATAAGAGATTGCGCATTAACATTAAAGTCGAATCAAGGTTTTATTATGGAATTAACTGATTGTCAACAAGTAACATTTAGTACTTAGCTCATGTTTAACTTAAAAACACAACATCAAACTAAAAGAACAACAAGAAAGGAACCAAGGTTTACACGGTTTCACAACTAAACAATTTGATGATCAATTACAGACCATGAACGAGCGAGAGTAAAAATAACAAAACAATTCAAGAAATTTCTCACATTTGTAAACATATCACAGAAAATAGATCTACCACTACTATCCATCACAATCATAGGCTCTTATTGACATGTCCATACAACCATTTACTCACTCACTGGTTTAGGTCCCGAATTAGGCCGATGAATTTGAACAATCAACAACATACTCATAATTCATATTTTAAATTAGCTAAATTATTGTTTGCACGATATAAATTCTGAAAACATATTTCCCAATAAAAGTAACAACATATGATCCATGTCAACAACAACATTACTTCAATATCACACATATGTTTAACATTTTAGCAACCATATCATTCAATTGTGTCCAGCAACTTAGTATAACTCATTTTCAGCAAAGCAAAAGATATCGTATAAATAGCTTAAACATATACATTTGCCATCGTATACCTTGTAGAACACTAGCTATGATAAAAGATTAGCAACTTGAACAACTTCTCTGATTTGCACGATTTGAATAATTAGGCAACTCGTAGGCTCAATTAAACGTAACTATAACGACTATCATTTAAACCAATGCATATCATGTGAATCATCAAAGGGTTATCCCATTATAATTGCCAACATAGTTATCATAAACAATCTTTATTATAATATAATTGATAGTAACGACTCGAGAATATAGATATGTCAAATGTCGTGCTACAATTGCAAGAATCACCTTAGCATTTTATGATAATATAATAACGAACATATTCAATAAGGAATAACGACACTGTTTATTATCATGTTATAAGTTTTAGGTTCAACTGAAATAATTTAATGAAATGAAAGTTATGAGTATAACTATAGGCACACAGACTCACATGAAAGACATTAGAACTCAGATGCATCCTACATGTGTGAACATTTAGACATACTCATTACTACCATCCATGTGTAAACATTTAAACATAATTATTATAATTATTCAGGCGAGTATATTAGAACAATCAAATTAACTTTTAACACCATCAACTTTACCAAGATATGACAATATAGTTTTATATTTATATATATCCGACCACTATGCAAATATGATGCACACACCAGAGATATTACAACATGCCAAACGTATGTAAAATATGCAAACAACTGGACTCGTATAAAATATTTCACCCTTGATTAAGAATCAATTTAAGCTATTCAATTTTACTCATACTATCATGCCAATAATGTTATCAACTAAACTTTAATTTTATCACCGGTTAAGATACATAACTACTGAACATGCCTGCTACTATCATCATATAAGGACATTATAAATTCACATTACTCAAGCTCATGAATTAATCAAACAATTGTATGAAAACTTAATCTAGAACACACATTTTACAAGTCATGATTCACTTGTAACTTTCAAAGATCACGAATAAATAACCGTTCGATTAAAACTTGATTCATATTACTTTTATAAAATACGGAAAGTTAAAAAAAACACAGGGAAAAAGAATTAGGTCTAAAGCACAAGAATTCCGTTTTTAAAGAATTTTACAACGCAGTTGGTTCAAACAAACATGTGACAGCAATTGGTCCAAAACTTGGGTCAGTTTGCAAGACTTACCAATGAATATAGAGACATCAAGAATTTTCGTGGCTTATCAATTTGAAAACGTATGCGAATCTTTTGATCGACGGGGTTGGAATTATGAAAAAATTATTAACACGATTTAGATGAGGATTTTTACAAAATCGTTTGTCAAAACATCACTGCACAGGAACTTCCCGACCACAACCCACTAAAATATTTATTACTCTTAATCCGTATATCCTATAAGTATGAAACCAACGCCAAATGAACACTAACGCACGAGGCTATCTCTCATAACATTTTCATCCATAGGCAATAGACAGAAAAGAAATGGCAGTAAGGTCAATTAAAGAGTAACATCAAACAAAACGAGTTTCGGCACTAAGTCATTCATTTTCTATGTTCCAAACTCTTACAACCATACTATCGATACTAACCCATCCTAACTTAAATCTCACACTGTGTACTTCACCACATCTTCTCCATAGAATCCCTTTGCATCTCGATCTACTCCTTACATCTAAATCACGATTGCTATGACTAAAAATATGCAATTCAATAGTGTTTCTCATTACTATCACAATACTATACTAGCATGGCTTCGGGATCACATAACCGCATATTACTAGACATAATAGTACTATCGACACATCATTCAACATCCATCCAGATAATTATCATCAATTCGCAATTATTTTTCACGCTCACGATTACCACAATCCAACACTTCATTGATTATCAACCTGAACTCGAAAATTTTATTTCTCATCTCCACAACATCATATGATCACGCCATCATTCATACAAAATACTTACCGTAGTGTTATCCTGCAGAATGGTTAGAATATATGGGTCTCAAGGTATACATCAACTCGATTATATCCAAGGTTTTCCTTCTAACTACCCCATTCACTCAATTTCTCTCGGGTTACCTGGTTCAAAACTGAGAGGGCAAAAGAGTACGTATTAAGGGCGCCTTCTTAACCGCACTATGAGCTCCTATCAGTCCCTACCCAGGGGTTCATTTTAATTAGACACATCCTATGTTCATTGGGTTCATTGGTTTAGGCCTGAGGATCGTTTGCTCTGATACCACTTTGTAACACCCCGATTTATAAAGGAGCCTCTAGCAAGACATTCCCTAATAAACCGGACTGTTACCATCTCGGTTTCCCGAGGTAGTGAATAACAAATTAAACTCCAAGGCAAATTACATAATTTCTTTAACTTAATTTTTTTACAAAACCTCATTTACATCAAATTACAAAGAACTAACATAAATAAAAGTGAAAGTCTTCTAAATGATGATCTTGCTACTAAGTCTTCTGATCCAGTGTCTCACGCCCATCAAGCTCCCATCCTATCTCATAAACCTGTCAAGTCTGCTCGCCAATATTTGGGTCATCACAGGTGTTCACGAATACACTGGGTCAACCACGAGATTGAGTAGGGAAAACAATAAAACAACAAAATATGATATGCATGATCCTCCGTCACCTCCATCTCCATCTCAACTCATATCTCATATCTCATTTCTCATACTCATAACCCGAACGCCATGACCATACCGATCCCCAGAGACTATATATATCGACCGTAGCCGATCCGCCACTCGCATTTGAGGACACCAGGGCAAGTCCTGCAGAACCCGCCTGGGCCTTAACACAACATCATTATCACCACACCACATCACCACAACATCCTCCATCTCCAATGCATATGAATGCTCAAAAGAAATTAATGCAACACAATATATATAAATCACTGAAGTGATAAATCATAAAATCATGCCAGTTACCCGATGTTGTGATATCATGCTCAATACGATCAATTCAGTCAATCACCTTCCCGTATATTAATCATAACATAAATCAACAACCGTGAATCAAGTCAATACAATTCAACAACAACGATAATAAGTCAAGTGTATTTCCCTACCTCAAAGTGCCAGCAATTCCAATTAAGCAGTTTAAGCAGTCCAGAAAATAAAGCAATGAATTTGATTATCGATCCTTCACGAATCCGTCACCTAAAACAATTATAATATTTATCATTACTAATTACTAAACATAGAAATCTCCCAAAGTAGAAGCTACTAAAAATAGATAGGTTACCCAATATAGAGAGTTCCTAAAATAGAAGTTTTCCCGAAATACAATCCCGACACCAAACTTATGCCCAACTGATAACTAAAATAACCCGGTTAGTATTTGACCCAACTTCCCAAAATAGAAAGTTACTAAAGTAGAATTTCTTAAAATGGAAACTTTCCCGATATAGTAACTTTTCTCTTTTAACAAACCCGACTCAAAATCCGTCTCTAATTATTTTAAAAGACTCGGGAATTGCATTTAATAACTAAGATGATAAATAAAATATTAAACGAATTAAACGATTTAAGAAAACCCGAATCAAACATAAAACAACTCGAAAAACCCGAATCCACAACCAGTGACATCTCACTCGCCCAAACCTCACGCGCGCCGAACCACCGTGACAACCACCAGCCGTGCTCCCCACTTCGACCCCACCACCAACAACCACCACCAGCCTGGTCGACTGCCGCCGGCGAGTCGAACCAGGGCTGCCATAAGGCCTGGTTCACCACCGTGCCTCACCAAACACCCTCTGTTCTCTCCTTACCACCATCGCAGCCAACACCTATTACCTGTCAACTCACCACTGTCCTGCTCACCGTCAGCCCACGAACCAAGACGACATGTCGCCGTCGTTTCGACCTCCCCCGAGTCCACGGTGGCGCCACCCCAATCCTAACCCTCTAACTCACCTGAAAACCCGTATCTTAAACCCGTTTGTTCCCCCCTGTCGCTGCCGCCTCTCCCTGCCAATACCACCACCTAAAACCACCCCAACAACCACCAAGTCACTCGTCTCACACCACACTACTCATATACCCTGTCAACAACCACCATAACCACCTCTATAAGACACGAAACAACAACCAACAACCCGACATCAATGCGAAAAACAGAGGAGGGGGTTGAATGCTTACCTTTCCGCCACCACAACCGCCACCAGGGCCACCCACGGCCGTCGACAATCGTCCCTAGCTCTTCCTTGCGGTGCCGTCAACACCCACGGCCATTCTCTCTCTCTCTCTATGCGTGAAAGGCTGAGATTGGTGTTGAAGAAAAGAGGGAGGCGGGTTGAGGGAGTATGAATTGAGGGAGTAGGGTTTGTAGGGTTAGGGTACTATTAGGGTTAGGGTTTAAATGGGCTGAATATGTTATTGGGCCAGCTCAAATGGGTTAGCTCACATTTCGCATTCCTTACAAACCCGTCTTAATTAACTTACGATAGCTCAACGTAATTATCGACTCACCATTAACCCGACTTAATTAGTAATATAAAATGTATAATAATTAATATATAATAATATCCGTTTAATGATTATATGAAATACGGGGTATTACATATAGTCTTTAAGCTTACCTATGGTCTAGTATTATTGCAAAGGGTCTCAATGGTGGTCATAGCACCATCCTACCACGCAACATCTACTAGGTTTTAGCCTTATGGCCGAGTTTACACCACAAGAAAATAAATTGTTCGAGATCTAACCGACACGAGGTCACACAAATTTCCATATAAACAGAACTAAGAAGATGACTTTCTCCTCTTGCCAAGCCTCTTCACCCACCGAACCAAGGCTCCTTGGTTGTTTACCGGTGACTCCTCCTCTGCGTGCTAAGCTCTTCACTCCTTGTATCGCCCGAGGTGTCCATCGTCGCGTCTTCTACAATTGCGTTGACATAGCGGCATGATATTCCATAAGTCCCGGTGCCCAACTAGATGCTCCTCCTCCACTCCCGCTTCCATAGAAAACATTGCCCCCAACCTCGTGAGAGTCACCTCCCACCTCCTCTCGTTACGAACTATCCACATTACCTTGGTAATCATTACTCATATTCTCTTGGTAGCCTCCACCTTGATGCACATCATTAAAGAAACTCCCGGTGGTATACTGCGGTCCCGCCCAAGGGCCAAGCAAGTGTTAGTCACCATGAGGAATCCTATTACCCCAATCCGAGGGTTGAATACAATAAGCCTTGAATACCCCGGAACTGTTCCCATCCCCGGACCAAAAGCTTAGGCGTTCGGTCGGCCTTACCCCTCGATTATATGTGAACTCGTGCATGTCCCGTAGGACCAAGGAGTTGTTCACTCTCTCAATTAGGTCCGACATGGGATATTGGTGAACATAAGCCGGTGGTGGTTGGTTATATCCTACGGCGAAAGACAGCATGTGCATGGAGTGTCGTGGAGGGTCATGGTGTGGTGAAGGTTCATGCATGAAAGAAGAGGATGGGGCGTAAGTGGAGTGTCTAGGGCGGTCAAAGGGCGGCGAGTGCATCGGCACATAGGAGGACGATGGGGAATGCGGAGAAGTCCTAGGAGGGTCGGAAAGGAGTTGCAGGATTGGTTCCCCTTGCACCGCTTCACCATCAAGAGTGTAAGTAAGATTTTCGGGAACGAGGTAGGATTGGACCGGAGGGCGGGGTGAGGCTAGTTCGGGTAGGTGAGAGGTTTCGGGCAATCTCCCGTTTGCAGGAAGCTTTATGTATAAGTCCGTGTTCACCCTCCATGAGTACCCCATTTTGTCTTTCCTATCCACAACCCAAAACATGCCCTTCATATAGGCAATGTTGAAGTATGGCACCTCCGTACTCATGGGTCTATCAATTGCCCCCGGTTCATAACCCAAGAGATTCTTATCTAGTCTAGTCACTAGGGCGCCACATTAAAAGGAGCACTTGTCGGACTTGGTCATCCTTTCAAATGCTAAGCATACCATAGACACGGAGCTAAAGTAAAAACGCCTCTCATAATATGGATTGAGGTAGGAGCTTAGAAGTAGTACTTCCGTGAAATTGAATTTACTAGGGTCCTTTCTCCCATAAAGGAGGTTGGTCATTAGGCAAAGGAAATTTTTCAAAACGGGGTGTTCCACATCGTTTATTTTCATGACACTAACGTCAGTATTTCGGTTACCCTTATAAAGGTCGATGTATTTTGTGGCATTCATCTCCTTCCCCACCTTGTCAAGGGTAAGGGTGGTCCTTTTTCCTACACCTAACCATTTCGCAAAGACATCACTAGATAGGAGGAAGGAGGTGTTCTTGAGTTGGAAGCTCACTGTGTGGTCTTTTGGATTGTAGAGGAAGGAGCTCAAAAATTCTAAGGTAAGGTTGCGGTAGCTTATTTCTTCTACGTTATACAATCCCTCTATCCCAAGTACGCTAAAGGTATCATGCACTTGTACCTCTATCCACAAGGCTTCTAAGACATTCTCCGACACACACCTAGTGGCGTTCATACGTCTCTCGGTGAGGGCTAAGAAGGTATTCTTATGGGGTTCGCTCTCAAATTCTAACCCCGGGTATCCTGGATGGGTAATGGCAGGTGGTGTCACCGGTTCGGGTTGGGGTTGATGGTTTTTTATCCCACGCTTGCTCCTCGTGTTCCTTGACCTGCTACAAGAAAATCACACACAAGACATAAAGGGAAAGATGGGACTTGTGCCTAACTTTGAAAGTGGATGAAATTCTCTCCCAATTCCCCAACTTAATAATAAACCATGTAATGAGCTTAAAATGAAGTCTTTGACATAATTAGTGTTAAATTTTTGATAAATAAATTTACATTTTTAAGATGAAACTTTCTTGATTTACCTCATAGTGTAATAATAACCATCAAATACCTAACTTAAGTCTCAACCATATTCAAGATAAAAATCTGAGTTGTTCATGGATACTTAGAAAGTTTTTCAAGCGTATCACAACGGTTTAATGCATTTAATAACGACACTTAGATTACCGTTTTCAAAATATTGCCGGAAACTTAGACCGCGTTAATAAAAATAACGGTTTCCGTCGAAAACCGTTCTTATTAAAATTTGATAACGGTTGTTTAACAAACCGTTATAAAAAACGTTTAACAGTTTCCAAAAACTCGTTATATAATCAACATTATCAACGGTTGTTAGAAAACCGTTACTAGTTTAAGAAAACGGCGTTTCAAAAACCGTTACTAAATTAACACCAGCAACGGTTTTTGGTACCCGTTGTTATGTTATAGCTACGGGTTTCTTGTAACTGTTATCATTTTATATTATAAAAGAACGGTTCGTCTGTACCGGTTGTCATTTATCATTTACGGGTTAAAAATAACCGTTATATACTTTTTCCAATGTTTAATATTCAACCGATGCATGTATGATAAATAATGAACTGTTGCATGCATTGTTTTGTTTGACCATTATTAATATCCGTCCATTATTATGTTCACACATGCATACATATTTTCCTATAAATATCACTTATAATGTGATCAATTAACCATATTCACCAATTCAAAGTTCAATTAATAATAGCCTATAATTTAATTAAAAATATTACACTTCGATCACCATGTCGTCGTCGTCTTCTACACCCGTCGAATCACAATCAAATACCCGCTATGTCCATCCTATTATCTGTATTATACACAACCTTCCAATCAAATATGATGACAATGGTAAGGCTTTTTCGAGAAGTTTTACTTGGATGAGAGATATGCTTCCTCAGGGTGGTTATACGAACGTTAAAAAGATCCACCCAGCTTGGACTAAAGTTCATGGTTTTGTTGGTTACGCAATGATCGAGTTTGAATGTTTTGGGAAGAAGCTGGAATCCTTTCGTCTAGCGAGAAAACTCCATGCAAGATACGAGGATCATGATGCTAGGAAAAAAAATTATTATACGGATGATGTGTTACAAGCACAATATTTATGGATTGCAACCGATTGTGACATTAATCTATTAAGAACATATCAGCACTATATTGACATTGTGCCTCGTTCATGGGAGGCGGAACAAGTGCCTCCTAATAATCCACATATTGAATTCCCAATATTTTCAAAAATCACAGGGGAATTACAAGATGATTATGTTGATTAATTATACGTGGTAGTGTATTTTATTTTCCAATTATTTATTGCAAGTTATCTAGGTTTAAAATATTTGTTAATAAGTCAACTTTTACATTAAATTAATTACCAACGGTTTTGAAAAAAATTATAAATGTGACTATAAATGTTAAAGCATCCTTTCCTAACATTCATTAATCAAATCTTAACATTTCATCCCCATTACATAAATTTGAAACAACATGGCAATGAACCCTAATTTTATCAACAACAAGGAATGGCTTATACAAATGATTGCAGATGATGGGAAGGTTCTCGCCGGGCTTTCCGCCAATCAACACCCATTAATCAAAGCATCCCTTGAACATCAACGGAATTATTGGATTAAGAGGCATGAAGCAGTCCGGCTTGTCAACCAAGCCTCATCATCATCATCATCTTCATACCCTCGTCGGCCTATTACTCGCAACTTGGCTGCAGCCAGAGATATGTTGAGTTGTACTCTTCCAACCTTATTTCCACATGCAAGTCGTGTCCTTGCATATATTCAATATGTTATTGAAAAGTATGAAACCATTGACCCGGAAGTTAGCGGTATACTAGAGTGGCGTAATTGGTGGCAGGTTGAGAAGGGCTTTTTCCCCTTAACCGGGGTTGTTCCGGTTTATTATACATCTTTTGATTTCTGATAAATGTTGTAAGGTATTTGGTTTAAAATTAAATGAAATGATCATTTTGAAAGTGTTGAGTTATGCTTGTTTGATTTACTTCCATTTTTTGAACTCCATAGATGAGTCAGTAATCAAGGTTCAGATTGCTGCTACATAATAGTCATCAACAACGGTTCACCCGCAACCGTTGTCAATTGGTTTATCAACAACGGTTCAACTACAACCGTTGTCAGTTGGTTCAATAACAACGGTTCACCTACAACTACAACCGTTGTAAATTTGTTCATTAACAACGATTCACCTACAACCGTTGTCAATCATGACGTTCTAACTTCAACATGCGCCGTTTATTATTTGTTTGACCATGCGACTCAATATATTAAAAAATAAAAATAAATGTAAGATATGACCATACGTCTCAATATATTAAAAAATAATTAATTGTTTGACCATACTGTATTTTTTAATCCGTGGCTAATATTTCTCATTATTCTTGATTTGACCAATGCACGGACGGTTCAGTTATTTTTTATTAAATCAACGTTGCATTATTGGTGGGTTTGAATCAACACTGTATTATTGGTGGGTGATTCTATAATTTTAATTTTGTTCCAAAATTATGGTCTTTAACCAAGTTACAAATATTGTGAGTCGATGGGTGCAGAGGGATCATAAGTTGTCAGAAGAAGCAGAAAATAAAAGATTAAGGGAATTGCGGCGTCAACCGAGCTATATTGAAAGCGAGAAGAAAATGGATGCGTTACGAGAAAGGTTAAAGGAACAATGTCCTTTCCATTTCATTAAGTTCCCCCCAAAACATATAATTCTTGAAGGTACATATGAGAATTCATCGGCTTTCAAAGTTGGTTCTTCTGAGGATTTGATGGTGGGGTATATATTACCCAGATGCGATTGGTATGTATCTACCATATGTATCTACCCTAAACCCTAATTACAACTAATATGTCATCATCATGACGGAGGTGTCACTTCCGAAATCAAGACACTCTTGATAAAATGTGACTCCCTGTTAAACTCGTAATATGAGTTTGCAACATGAAACCCCTTTTTAATATGTATGGACATTAGGTTGTAAAATAATCGCAAAAATCGTTGTAAGCTTAATTATGTAGGTGATTTGGTAAATCATGTTACCAATCATTACTACCAAATTCCTTCAAAGAAACCGCTTTCTATTAAAGAACGAAACGAATGAAATAATAAATAGAGGATAAAATGCGCGATGTCATAGTAAATACATTAATGAAAAAGAAAGAAAAAATAGGAAAAATAACATTCAATGTTTTAAAAACATGATAAACATTTTTTAACAAGTCAATTTATATAATGACCTCTCACGAAATTATATAAATGATTCCAAGATCCGTCTTTAGACAAAAATAGGCATCGCTTGGGCGAAGCATCCCATAATTGTGTAAATTCGGTAAGTCAGCGGTTGACTAATTCTACATCTAGAACTCTTGGTTGACGAATTTCCTGAAATCCATCTACTAGCCCCGGAATACAAGACCATCTTATACCCCGTTGAGTCCAACCAACTTTGGCGCGTGATAACCATTTACCACCCTACTTACCCAAGGTAAAAAGTGAACACCCCGCTTGGGCGAGCGTGGCTCTAATGAACAAGGGATTCATAGGTGTTACTAATTGGTAAGGCTAATCTGAATTTTAGTTTTGTGAGAGATCTTGTCAATTTAGTCATAAATTCCCTATAAGTGAGCTATTTCAGTGAATGTAAATGACGTGAATTGACAACCGCGAAAATAAAATGCATGTGAATGGCGATTTTGGCATGCGCGAAAAAACAATAAGCAAGCAAGCATATGAATAATCCTAGTATGGCCACCTAGTTAATGAAAACTAGTCTATTACATTTCGGAAACCATCTCCTTGGTCCCTTGCCTCTTCATAGGAACATCTTCCAAAGGGGCTTCTTCTAGTAGGCTTTGGAACAGCTTTCCAAAAATAGACTATGTCTCGATGTAAATCCGTCTTTTGGAAACGCTGGTAAAAATAACTATTACAATTAAATTACATAGCTATTCTTATTATACATTAATTAATACAATAAATAAAACTATTAATTAATTACAAACCGACGATACGTGATCGTATTTAATTACAAACAAATCGCTATTCCCATTCATTTCGGGTAATAACGATTAAAAAATAACTAGGCCATACTCGGTACAATAAAATAAATACTTTAAATAAATGACAATCATTCATTCAATTTAAATAAATATGCTTTAAATGCTGTAAAATGATGCCAAAATCGCCCTACCTAACAATCGTTGGTATCCATCTTGGTTTTGTGGATTTAATCGATTTTTAACTTGCATCAATAATCAACTCTTAAATCCCATTTAATTCCAAACTAATTGTCCAAAATGTTTTGGACCTCAAAATTAGTCCTCACTAATTTGATGATGAATAATTAGTTTGATTTGATGTTATTTGCTAATTTAATCTGTAAAATCATAACTTTTAATTAATAAATTAAAAATAATTGAAAATATTACCAAAAATTGGAACAAAAATTTTAACCATTCTGTAACACTCCCAAAAACACCAAAATGTCAAAATAAAAATGCCCAAAAATTCGGATAAAATTTTATGAAGAAAAAGATCGATATTTATCGGTTTTTAACCACAAAAACCAATAAACATCAAAACAAGGTAAAATCACATTTTAAATTTCACTTTTAACTTTTAAATTATATTTTTAAATGTACATAAATTTATTAAGGTCAGGAAGAAATATTTCAAATATATGATTAATTTATTTCACTTTTATCGACTTTTATCTCATAAAATCAATAAACATGCAAATCTTCAAACCAACCTTCGAAATTTTACATACAATTTTTAGAAAATATGCGTGAAACACCATAAAAATTTCATGCCCGAATAAATTTTTAACTATTTTTAGTTAACTCTTAACCAAAATACGGTATTTTTGACTCGGTTTTCTACCAAAAATCATTAAAAATAGCAAAATAACTTCACAAGTCACCAAATTTTACCACAAACCTTTTGAGATCAGTAGGTATGCATGTCTAAAACTTTTCGTGCTAAAACCTCTTTTAACACCATTTTTTATTTTTCCAAATTATCTCATAATTTGTTTAATATGCTTAAACTCAACATGCAAATTACAAGCCTAAGCTCTGATACCACTTGAAAGATAATAGATCCTAATTAGACTCTCTATTAAAAATTAAATTATCTCATAATTTGTGTTTATGTGATCTATGTAACATGCATGCAATATTAAAGCATATTAATATAAAAGATGAGGAAGATAATTTTCCTTACATTAAGAAATGGTAGTATTTGGGCACAACCAAGATCACCATCTTGGTTATTCTTGAGCTATTTATCAATGGCAAGATCCTCCATAAACCCAAGCTTCCAAAGAGAAAGCATCCTTTCAAATTGCACCCAAGAACAACACCCAAATTCCTAACAATTATTAACTAGATATTTGATAAGATATACCCTTGATAATATGTGTAATATTTCTAACAATCTTAGTAATTATTTTGTTTACTAACAACTTAGTAAATTATGGTTTTTATTATTTTAGAGAGAGGAATGATATACACATGCAAATGTTCAAAGTGTAGTGTGTCAAAATGAACAAATGATGGAGTGTATAAAGGGGAAGTGGCCGGGTAGGTAGAGGTGGAGTGAGGGAGTGATTTTCTTATTTTTGTCCAATTCTTTATCACATGCAAAAAGAAACAAAAGATAACTTATGGAAGAATATAAAGCAAAGTGAAATTATTATGTTTATAATAATCCACTACACTCTATTTTACACGGTCCAATACTCATTTACGGGTCCATGCTGGTTCTTATATTTGTCGCACAAATACGTGTAAATTTTATTTAAAGATCGTTTTATGTTTAAATGCTTCCAATAAATTTTGTCCAAATCGCTCCGTAAATATACCTGTACCGGTACACATATTATTTACGTACTAATATTAATCACATTAATCAATTAGTATAATTTTAGTGAATTAACAATTAATTAACTAAAACCCGTCTTATAAAATTTATTATTTAATTATCGCATAATTAAATAATAACTGCCGCGCCACGAGTTCGCAACTCGAAATCTCTCTAAAAATAATCGACTAACCTTTTAGTCTATTAATCAAGGGACTAAATAAATTGTATATCATACCATTAATTAGTTTTCAATTGGGGTTCGTTCCTATAGGTGTGACCGAAAGGGGTCAGTTGATCACCGCCGTCTCACGACAATAACGTCAAACTCTAGTCAGCCAACCGTTATTGATTTACGTTAATCAACTGACGAGGATAAAATAATAAATATCCTGATGATATTCCTTTAATGTGATTTATTATGTAAACGCACTATTGTGGAGGACACTACTCCAATAGAACCAAACCTTGTTGCTTTGACATAGGTGACTCCCGCTTATGTCAAGTGGTCAAGAGCTCAACTCTTGGAAGAAAGGTCCAAATCTCGTAAGGACGAGGCCGTCGATTTGAAGTATAGAGAGGTTGGTAAGGCCAACCGTGCCTTCTTTGACGACTTTGTTGATGCAGCTAGCCCAGATGTAATGAGGCCACCAAAGAGGAGAAGCTCGGGTCCCAAAGAGGTAGTGGGCCGTGTATGGGCTCGTCTTGGACCGAGTATGGGGTCATGTAAGAGACCGGAGGCCGTTGCCATTGTAGATCCGTTGAGGATCCGTTCCGAAGAGGAAGTTTAAGCTAGGCGAGCCAATAAGAAGAACAAGGGGAAGATGTACCCCGGAGGAAAAGCCAAGGGTAGAATGGAAGAATGAAGACCTCCATTACCCGTTTTATTATTATTATGTTGTATTAGTGGTGTGAGATTTTATTATGTTGTACTACCTATGTATTGTGTGTTTTGTGCTAGTTTTACTATGTGAGATGTCTTAGTCGACATCCTAGCTTCGGCAAGTTGTAGACTTGCTTAGCTTTATTTGTTGTCAAATTTGAAATCCTTCTCATCTATAAAATACTATTAAAAGCCTAGGCTAAAATGACCCATAAACTCCATGTAGACAAATCCACACAGGATTTAGAAATGCCACGTAGGATTTAGAAATGCCACGTTTGTTTACGGACTGCCACGTTTGAAATTTTATCTACAAATCAGTTGACACTGTCCCTTTGTTTCGGCTAAAGAATTTACAATGCAACAGCGTAGCTCAATGCAGAACCTTTATTAGGTTTTAGACTTTCAGTATGTGCACCTGTTCATCTCCCTGAATAAAAGCATTGCAGGAGAAGATATAACAGAATACTAACTTTATAACTTTCAATTACCATATTCATACGTTTTGTTTTTTTTATAGGCCCTCCTACAATTGAATACCCTCTTTATTCCAATAGTTACAAAGAATACAAAGCACTTAAAATCCCTCAAATGACAACTATTTAAAGAACCTCATATTTCAAGTTCTTCAAAATGTCAGCTCCTCTTCAATACACATGAAGGTACGTGCATTTTTTTTTCCTTCCATGGATTTATGGCTGCCTTCTAACATCGTATACACCTTTTCGGCTTTCCTGATTTAAGTTGTCCACACTTGTAACACCCCCATTTATTTAAGGGCCTGAACTAGGACTCCTCAGATAAATGACGGTGTTACCATCTCGGAAACCCGAGGCAGTAGATAACAAAGGAAAGAAACATAGTACTTTATTAAATGCTTATAGTGAGATTACAACTGGTATTAAAACAAAGTCTCCAAAATATGACCAAAAGGTGAAGTCTGATAAAACTACTAGTAAGACTAAGGTGGGCTAGGCACTAAGTCCGTCATCCAAGCTCTCTTCCCGGCCAGCTCCTATCAGTCTACGAAATACCGTCAATCTGCTCCCCAATAATTGGATCATCACAGGCGTACACGAATACACAGGGTCAGCCGCGAAGCTGAGTAGGGAAAACAATTAAACAACAAAATATAATATGCATGATCCTCCGTCACCTCCATCTCCATCTCAACTCGTATCTCATATCTCATTTCTCATATCTCATACCCCGGACAACCCAGTCATACCGATCCCCGGTAGACTATATATATCGACCGTAGCCGATCTGCCAGCTCGCAGCTGAGGACACCAGGGCAAGTCCTGCAGAACCCGCCTGGGCCTTATCACAACATCACATCGTATCTCAACATCGTCACCACCACATCGTCCTCCAACTCCAATGCATATGAAATGCTCAACAATAATTAATGCAATGCAATATGTATATAAATCATGAAT
This sequence comes from Silene latifolia, assembly GCF_048544455.1. Classification (NCBI taxonomy): domain Eukaryota; kingdom Viridiplantae; phylum Streptophyta; class Magnoliopsida; order Caryophyllales; family Caryophyllaceae; genus Silene; species Silene latifolia. The sequence continues at coordinate 119,693,384 of NC_133537.1, forward strand.
CGATAAATCATAAAGTCATGCCAATTACCCGATGTTGTGATATCATACTCAATACGATCAAATCAATCAATCACCTTCCCGAATATAAATGATAACGTAATTCAACCACCATGAAACAAGTCAACACAATTCGATCAATAACGATAATAGGACAAGTGTATTTCCCTACCTCAAAGTGCCAGCAAATCCAATTAAGTAGTTTAAGCGATCTAACATAAAGCAATGAATTTGATTATCGATCCATCACGAATTCGTCACCTAAAACAATTATAATAATATAATTACTAACTACTAAATATAGAGATCTCCCAAAATAGAAACTTTCCCGATATAGTAACTTTCCATTTTAACCAGTCCCGACTCAAAGTAATTAATTATGATTAATTATTATTTTATTTTGAATACTCGGAACTAAACCCAAATGATATTTAAAGGATTAAACGAATTATGCTTTTAAGAAAACCCGCATCAACATTTGAACAATTCAACAACCCGACTCAAAACCCGTCTTTAATCGTTTACTTAACTCGGGAATTAAATTAATTAATTAAGCATGCGATAACTTAACGGATTCTAAAGATTAAACAATGACAAAAACCCGATTCAATCACTAAAATAACCCGTCACCAACACCACCCCTTCACTCTCACCCACGCACCACCACCGGCCACCACAAGGCCGTGTCAACCGCCGTGTCAACCGCCATCTCAAACACCCACTCTGCCCCAGCCACCAACGGCCACCCCCACTGGGGTCGACGGCCGCCGGCGAGGTGAACCACGGTCGTCTTTTGGCCTGGTTCACAGCCGTGCCTCACCAAACACCCCTGTTCTCGCCCAAACCACCACCCGACTAACAACCATCACCGCCAACTCACCACCGCCCCGCTCTCCGTCGCCCGTGAACCCAGACGTCATGGCACCACCATTTCGACCTCCCCCGAGTCCATGGTGGTGCCACCCCAATATAGTCGTGTAAACCGCCTGAAAACCCATATTATAAACCCGTTTCATCACCCCTATCGCTGCCGCCTTTCACAACCACCATTACCACCCAACACCACCCTAACCACCACCATAACACTCGTCCCTTACCACCCATTACCAATACCCCATCAACAACTACTATCCTCACCTCTCTAAGTCACGAAACAATCACCAAAAACCCGACATCAAATATGAAAAACAGAGGGAGGGTTGAACTCCTTACCTTCCCGCCGCCATAGCCGCCACCACGGCCACCCTAGGTCGTCGACAATGGTCCCTTGCTCGTCCTTCTTTGTGCCGTCAACCACCTATGCTCTCTCTCTCTCTCGTTTTGCGTGAGGGTGAAGTTTGAGATGAGGAAAGGAGGGAGGCGGCTGAGTTTAGAGGGAGGCGGGTTGAGGGATTAGGGTAGGTAGTCTTTAGGTTTAATTAGGGTTAGGGTTAGGGTTAATGGGCTTTGGGTTAATTGGGCTGAAATCGTATTGGGCCAGCTCAAATGGGTCACTTTGTTTAATTGTTTAGCTCACCTTTCGAATTCCTTTTAAACCCGTCTTTATTAACTTGCGATAGTTTAACTAATTATCGACTCAACTATTTTCCCGACATAATTGTGATATAAAATGTATAATAATTAATATAAAATAATATCCGTTTAATTAATTATATTATATAAAAATACGGGGTATTACAAGTTGTTCCCCCTTAAAATGAACTTCGTCCCGAAGTTCGCTCCCGTACCCAAACCTCCGAATGGTATTGCATATCGTACTTACGGACGTCGCGTATTTCTAACTTGGTTAACACACACTTTTGACACATCAATTACACATAACAAATACGAAATGTTACATTCTGCCCTCCTAAAAATAAACTTCGTCCCGAAGTTTAACTCAAATCTTTTCTTAACCCAACTAATCGCAACTAATAACTACCCGAGAACACAAATATATAACAACTAAATACTCATCTCGAGAACACCATCATCTTTCCATCTCAATTCCGATCTCAAACTCAACATAAACTCGTTAACCATGGTCGACCGGACCGCAACGTAACTCGGCACAAAGGCCCCACAAATCATAACTCAATACCAGTGGTTTAGTCACACTTTTTTTTTTTTTTTTTTTTTTTTTTTTTTTTTTTCACATCAACCAACTAACAGAAGTAGGAACAAACATATATAACTCATTTGCATAGGTACCCCACAACGAAACATTTACTTGATCAAAACCACCATCTACAACTAAGTGCAATATAAACATTAAGATTTCACAATCCTACCCGACTAGAAACATGGTTACGTCCTCGTAACCTCTTTTCAAATTTTCATATACCTATGCAACAAGATCATTATCAACCACACGTGACAGGAAAGAATACATGATAAGAGGTTGCGCATCAACATTAAGGTCGAAACAAGGTTTTATTAAGGAATTAACTGATTGTCAACACGTAACATTTATTACTAGCTCATGCGTAACTTAAAAACACAACATCAACTAAAAGAACAACACGAAAGGAATCATGGTTTACACGGTTTCACAACTAATAAATTTGATGATCAATTATAGACTATGAACGAGCGAGAGCAAAATCAACAAAACAGTTTAAGAACTTCTCACATTTGTAAACATATCACAGAAATAGATCTACCACTACTATCTATCACAATCACAGGATCTTATTGACATGTCCATACAACCCCTTACTCACTCACTGGTTTAGGTAACGAATTAGGTCGATGAATTTAAGCAATCAACGACATACTCAAAATTCATATCTTAAATTATAAAAATTGTTTGCACGATATCAATTCTGAAAACATGTTTCCCAATAAAAGTAACTACCTATGATCTATGACAACGACAACATTACTTCCATATCACACCTATGTTTCACATTTTAGCAACCATATCATTCAATTGTGTCCAAAGAACTTAGTATAATTCATTTTCAAAGCAAAACAAGAGATATTGTATAAATAGTTTAAACATATACATTTGCCATCATATACTTTGTAGAACACTAGCTATGATAAAAGATTAGCAACTTGAACAACTTCTCTGATTTGCATGATTGAATAATTAGGCAACCCGTAGGCTCAATTAAATGTAACTATAATGACTATCATTTAAACCAATGCATATCATGTGAATCATCAAAGGGTTATCCCGTTATAATTGTCATTATAATTATCATAAACAATCTTATTAAAATATAATTGATAGTGACGACTCGAGAATATAGATATGTCAAATGTCGTGTTATATCAAACAATTTTCTTTATGTCACGCCCATACAATTGCAAGAATCACTTTAGCATTTTATGACAATGTAATAACGAACATGTTCAATGAGGAATAACGACGCTGTTTATTATCATGTTATAGGCTTAGGTCCAACTGAAATAACTTAATGTGATGAAGGTAATAAATACAACTATGGGCACACAACTCATATGAAAGACATTAGAACTCAGATGCATCCTACATGTGTGAACATTTGAACGTACTCATTATTACCATCCATGTGTAAACATTTAAACATAATTATTATAAAAATTCATGCGATTATATTAGAACAATCAAATTATCATTTAACGCCATCGACTTTACCACGATATGACACTGTAGTTTTATATTTATATATATCCGACCTCTATGCAAATATGATTTAACACACTAGAGATATTACAACATGCCATATGTAGATAAAATATTCAAACAACTGGACTCGTATCAAATATTTCACCCTCGATTAAAATCAAATTAAGCTATCCAATTTTACTCATACTATCATGCCAACAATGTTATCAACTAAGTTTTAATTCTATCACTGATTAAGATACATAACTACTGAACATGCGTGCTACTATCATCATATAAAACATTATAAATTCACATTATTAAAGCTCATGAATTAACCAACTATTGTATGAAAACTCAACTTAGAATACACATTTTACAAGTCATGATTCACGTTGTGACTTTCAAGGATCACGAATAAATAACCGTTCGATTAAAACTTGATTCATATTATTTTATAAGATACGGAGAGTTAAAAACACAGGAAAAAAAAGATTAGGTCTAAAGCACAAGAATTCCATTTTAAAAAAAAAAAAAAAATTTACAACTCAGTTGGTCCAAACAAACATGTGACAGCTATTGTCCAAAACTTGGGTCAGTTTGCAAAACTTATTATTTAATATTGAGACATCAAGATTTTTCGTGGCTTATTAATTTGAAAACGTATACGACTCTTTTGATCGGTGGAGTTGGAATTATGCAAAAATTATTAATACAATTTAAATGAGAATTTTATAAAATCTTTGGTCAAACATCACTGCACAGGAACTCTCTAACCATAGCTCACTAAAATATTTATTACTCCTAATCTGTATATCATATAAGCATGAAACCGACGCCAAATGAACACTAACTCACAAGACTACCTCTCATAAAATTTTTATCCGTAGGCAATAAACAGAGAAGAAATGGCAGTAAGGTCAATTAAAGAGTAACACCAACCAAAACGAGTTTTATCACTATGTCATTCATTTCTATGTCCCAATTCTTATAACTATACTATCGATACTAATCCATCCCGACTTAAATCTCACACTGTACAATTCGTAACCTCTATCCCGTAGAATCCCTTCGCATCTCGATCTACTCCGTACGTCTAAATCACGATTGCTATGACTAAAAACATGCAATTCAACAGTGTTTCTAATTACTATCACAATACTATACTAGCATGGCTTCGGGATCACATAACCGCATATTACTAGGCATAGTAGTACAATCAACACATCATTCAACATCCAACTAGGTACTATCATCGACTCGCAATTATTTTCATATTCACGGCTACCACAACACTTCATTGATTATTAACCTGAACTCGAAAATTTTATTTCTCATTTCTACAACATCATATGCTCACATCATCATTCATACAAAATACTTGACGTAGCGTTGTCCTGTAGAATGGTTAGAATATATGGATCGCAAGGTATACATTACTCGATTATGCAATAATCAATGTATCAATCAGTTAACACTTAGACAACGATGTAGGAACTTCATGCTCTACCTCAAGCCACTTTGCTACCCTTTCTCTCATATACACTCAGGGTTTCCGGGTCAAACTGAGAGGGCCGCTGGTTCGGTGTGAGGGGGCCCCTAACTCATACCTTACCTTCGTGTGCTCCTAACAGTTCTATCCCGGGGTTCATTTTAATTAGACACATCCTATGTTCATTGGGCTCATTGGTTTAGGCCTGAGGATCGTTCGCTCTGATACCACTTTGTAACACCCCCATTTATTTAAGGGCCTGAACTAGGACTCCTCAGATAAATGACGGTGTTACCATCTCGGAAACCCGAGGCAGTAGATAACAAAGGAAAGAAACACAGTACTTTATTAAATGCTTATAGTGAGATTACAACTGGAATTAAAACAAAGTCTCCAAAATATGACCAAAAGGTGAAGTCTGATAAAACTACTAGTAAGACTAAGGTGGGCTAGGCACTAAGTCCGTCATCCAAGCTCTCTTCCCGCCAGCTCCTATCGGTCTCGAAATACTGTCAACTGCTCCCCAATAATTGGATCATCACAGCGTACACGAATACACGGTGGTCACCCAAGCCGAGTAGGGAAAACAATTAAACAACAAAATATAATATGCATGATCCTCCGTCACCTCCATCTCCATCTCAACTCGTATCTCATATCTCATTTCTCATATCTCATACCCCGGACAACCGGTCATACCGATCCCCGGTAGACTATATATATCGACCGTAGCCGATCGATCATTTCCTTGTTGAGGACACCAGGGCAAGTCCTGCAGAACCCGCCTGGGCCTTATCACAACATCACATCGTATCTCAACATCGTCACCACCACATCGTCCTCCAACTCCAATGCATATGAAATGCTCAACAGTAATTAATGCAATGCAATATGTATATAAATCATCGAATCGATAAATCATAAAGTCATGCCAATTACCCGATGTTGTGATATCATACTCAATACGATCAAATCAATCAATCACCTTCCCGAATATAAATGATAACGTAATTCAACCACCATGAAACAAGTCAACACAATTCGATCAATAACGATAATAGGACAAGTGTATTTCCCTACCTCAAAGTGCCAGCAAATCCAATTAAGTAGTTTAAGCAGTCCCGAACATAAAGCAATGAATTTGATTATCGATCCATCACGAATTCGTCACCTAAAACTATAATAATATAATTACTAACTACTAAATATAGAGATCTCCCAAAATAGAAACTTTCCCGATATAGTAACTTTCCATTTTAACCAGTCCCGACTCAAAGTAATTAATTATGATTAATTATTATTTTATTTTAAATACTTTAACTAAACCCAAATGATATTTAAAGGATTAAACGAATTATGCTTTTAAGAAAACCCGCATCAACATTTGAACAATTCAACAACCCGACTCAAAACCCGTCTTTAATCGTTTACTTAACTCGGGAATTAAATTAATTAATTAAGCATGCGATAACTTAACGGATTCTAAAGATTAAACAATGACAAAAACCCGATTCAATCACTAAAATAACCCGTCACCAACACCACCCCTTCACTCTCACCCACGCACCACCACCGGCCACCACAAGGCCGTGTCAACCGCCATCTCAAACACCCACTGCCCCACCACCAACGGCCACCCCATTGGGGTCGACGGCCGCCGGCGAGGTGAACCACGGCCGTCTTTTGGCCTGGTTCACAGCCGTGCCTCACCAAACACCCCTGTTCTCGCCCAAACCACCACCGCATGACTAACAACCATCACTCGCCAACTCACCATCGCCCCGCTCTCCGTCGCCCCGTGAACCAGGACGTCATGGCACCACCATTTCGACCTCCCCGAGTCCATGGTGGTGCCACCCCAATATAGTCGTGTAAACCGCCTGAAAACCCATATTATAAACCCGTTTCATCACCCCTATCGCTGCCGCCTTTCACAACCACCATTACCACCCAACACCACCCTAACCACCACCATAACACTCGTCCCTTACCACCCATTACCAATACCCCATCAACAACTACTATCCTCACCTCTCTAAGTCACGAAACAATCACCAAAAACCCGACATCAAATATGAAAAACAGAGGGAGGGTTGAACTCCTTACCTTCCTGCCGCCATAGCCGCCACCACGGCCACCCTAGGTCGTCGACAATGGTCCCTTGCTCGTCCTTCTTTGTGCCGTCAACCACCCTATGCTCTCTCTCTCTCTCGTTTTGCGTGAGGGTGAAGTTTGAGATGAGGAAAGGAGGGAGGCGGGTTGAGGGATTAGGGTAGGTAGTCTTTAGGTTTAATTAGGGTTAGGGTTAGGGTTAATGGGCTTTGGGTTAATTGGGCTGAAACTGTATTGGGCCAGCTCAAATGGGTCACTGTTTAATTGTTTAGCTCACCTTTCGAATTCCTTTTAAACCCGTCATTATTAACTTGCGATAGTTTAACTAATTATCGACTCAACTATTTTCCCGACATAATTGTGATATAAAATGTATAATAATTAATATAAAATAATATCCGTTTAATTAATTATATTATATAAAAATACGGGGTATTACAACACTGCTTCATTTTCGTTTATATTTAAAAGTAAAGGTTGATCAGATCATCTGTTACTCCGTGGAATTTAGTTCGAAATAAGATGGGAAGTCCAAGAGATATGGTCATATGGCAGTGTTTATGGAGGTGCATAATCTATTATATAGTCCCGTACTCCCATAGTAGAATATCCTATCTTTTATCCGTGTATAACGTAAGTGTTCTTTTGGCTACTATTTTACCCCATCAATATTATCTATTGACTATTCTTGTAAATTTCCGCCTCTTTCACTTATCCGTTCCATTGGTTATCCTATCAAGTCCAACCTGATGATGAAATTCTAACAATTTGCGTTTGAAGTTAGGACTCAGGAGTTTAGTATAAACTACTTCTTATGGGTTCCTTATGTTTGCTTTGCATTTCAGGCCCGAAACACAACCAAGGAAGATTTGGTAGTAGTTATGAAGACAATAACGGTGCTAGCCTTTTTCCACGAGAATGGGCTTAGTTCGTAAATATATTAATATCTTTCATGCCACCAATATATGCAGCAGAGTTTATGGTGTCCAAGCTCCAGCTCCAAATTTACCATTGGACTTGATAGAGTAGTATGGAGTATACATCTAAGAAGAATTGAATTATTATAAGTTCTACGTACATGAATGTTTCAGATTTTGTTGTAATTAGATACTCCGTATAACCAACAATTCTGAGTTTATTAGTTAAGTCAGGGCCAGGATTCGGGAATATTAGGGGCCTAGGGGGAAAGGGGACGTGAGACCATAAAATGCTTCCAATTTTTTTATTTTTTACGTTTATATTGAGCAGTTTGATAACAATTCAGTACTTCTCTATTTTCCATAGTTTTCCCCTTTCTACCAGAGTTGTAAAAAGGTAGACCACCATTATGGATATTGTAACCTCTGGCTTTCTATACACTATTCTATTAGCAAATTTTGTTTATTCTTTGTTTTTGGAATAAGGTGAGGTATACTCGTACATTATTAAATACTCCCTCCAATCCAATCCAAACTACCCACTTGTTTTTTAGATGTCAAACTTTGAAAAGTTTGACCGTTAATCCACAGAAAAATATAAAACTTTGAATGATAAAATTTACGTTTTTAGTTGTATTATGAAAAATATCTTTCATAAATTATATTTTTTGCAAAAAAAAATTATATACAAAGGCAGAAAAACGCGGTCAAAGTGTCGCCTCGAAGACCACCTAAAAGCAAGTTTTACCATGGAAGAATACAAGGGGATAGTTTCTTGACCTCTGTCAACTGTAGATCCTTTCCAAGATCCACAAAAAGTGTGATCCAATTGCACTCAAAATTGTTCATGTGAAGCATTTTCAAGACTCATTTTCTCCCTCAATACCTATTGTATTCTAGCATCCCTTTTTTGGTTTAATTACACTTTGTGCCTAATTGTGAGTATAATCTTACACAAATTGTGGTGAGACATTTTCTGTTTTGAAATTTCATACATCTCTATGGTCTGATCACTGATGTGATTCTTTACAGTTAGTACAAAGGTCAAGTAACATTAGTTGGACTAAGGGAGTAACAATGACACAACTTCAAAACATGACACGATTTCGTATAGATGAAGTTTTAACCGTAAATAAAACGTATTCAAGTCTAGCTATTTCCGACTTGAGCGCACGTATATTATGATGAATATATACGAATAAATACGTCATTCACTGTGCGAACAACGTCCTCTCTTAAGAAATTTTTTAACAACATTAAACATACTATAGAATAAAAACTCCTCGTGAAAAAGAATTATTAGTAACATAATCAGGCATGTTGAGTCTTTATTTAAATGATAACTTAACTGCCAATAATAGTCCCACATTGCACATCTATGGAAATTAGCTGTAATTATGACCTTATGAGCCATATTATGATTCAACTATTACTTTTACCGCTGCCAATAAAAAAACATACATGTTCTTTCAACTTTGATAAATATCGTTATAGTTTCATCATCATATAAAAGTATTTTTAATGCTTTAATTATTACTCCCTCCATTATTTTATATATGTCATTCTCACATTTCGAGACATTCACTTCTCTCTTCAATATCTCTCAAAATATATGAGTTAATAATATGAAATGTATACTCTTATGAAAGCAAATTTCATGACGAATCTAACGATATGATTTTTATAATTTTTTCTAGAGTATTTGTTCATAAAAATCAAAGTCAACGGCTTATCTCGTAAAACAAAAACGTCATATATAAAATAATGGAGGGAGTATGTATTAGTATTTAACTATGTCTTTTCATTTGTTGAATTTATTATTCTTTGAAATCTTCGAATACCTATTTAATTTACCACTGCCTTCGACTTCTAAGTTAACATTATACAACAATTATTGATTACTTGATTTGTGTAATGTTGTTATTTTCTATTTTTTTAATGAAGGTGTTAAGGAAGCCATCGTACGTGTTCAACTAAAATATAAACCAAATTGCTCTATTTACAACAAAGAAAAATGAAGGCATCAACGTGATGACCTATACCTTCAAAAATTCATCATCATCAAACATACTGTCAACTATAAACGTCCCGTGAATTTCACGGGTAAAAGTACTTTCTTACTAAAAAAGTACACATTGAATGAGAATTGAGTTAGTGCCCCCACAAAAAAAAAAAGTAAAAGCATATTTGGAGAAGTGTATATCAATTATAAATAATTTCTATAATAAAAAAAATATCACATGAACACCAAAACTTTGACTATTTCTATATAACACTGTTTATTTTGAATGAGATCATTACAAGTAACTAAATTACCCTACAAAGTAATATTTACAAATTTTTGGGATCAACTTAAAATAGTTTAAGTATTTGTGACTTAAAAATTGAGAAAATATTGCGGTCATACAAAAGAACGTTCTCACAAAAAAAGATTATCTTTATGTAAAATTTAGAACATAATCAACACAAATATTTATTATAATATTTATGGCATAATAATGGGAAAAAAAGCGATGCTCAAAAGTCATGAACTTTGCACCATATTTATGCCTATATTAAATTTGATAATAATGAAAAAGAATGTCCAAAAGGCATAAAAAATATCCTCAATATTTTTATTATTTTTGATGGATGACAAAATTTGTGAGATAAAAAAAAATTCTAAAACATTAAATGCAAATAGCATAACAAATATTAAAATTTGGCCTTTTAAATTTCTAGATAAGTTAAACAACAATTAGAAATCAAATAAAATTCATACTAAATTTTAAATTTCTACTTTATTGTTAGAATATTTTAAGGAACAAATAATATCACATAATTCTAATTTTACGCCGTTTATAAAATAGTAAAGAATTTGTAAAGATTAAGGACAAATAATAAAATACTTAACAACCAAGTGGTGTTAGTCCAGTGGTAGCTGGGTTAAACCTTGAAGCTTGCAGAAATGCAGGAGTTGAGAGGTCATAGATTCGACTACCAGCTGAGGCGATGATCACTTGGCCATTGCAGCCCCCGAAGGGGGTGGCTTACATGGTCCATGTGGTGGTGCGGGAATGCATGGGCCCGGGGGGGACTCAACCCCCTCGTCATCAAAAAAATAAAATAAAATACTTAACATTAAACATTGACCTTTCAATTTTTCAAACTATATAGGTTAAACGACAAATAAAAATTTACATCACTCTAATTTTAAACTGTTTATATGTGCAATTTCCTCTTAAGTCTTATTGCAATAAACTTGCTCAATTTCATTAATTGGATACATATATAAATCTATGAATATAATTTATAAATAAAATACAAGGCAAAATATCTACCATCTTTTAATTTCGTAAGATAACTCCCTAAACAATTCTCATGCATTGTGGATTTTGAAAAAAAAAAAATTAAAGCAAACCTTTTACATTTCATTTCTCCTTACTCTATATTTAAGTCTATATTAAATTTGTTAATAATGAAAAAGAATGCTCAAAATTCATAAAACTTTGCTACATATTTATGTATATATTAAATTTGATAATAATAAAAAAAGACGCCAAAAGTCATAAACGCATCCTCATTTGCCTATAAATATTTGATGGAAGACAACATTTGTGAGCTAAAATAAACCAACAACTTTTTGCCCCATCGCCATAAGAATTGTAAATATGTGTCAATAATCTTTCTTATCATTTTATCAGCATCAAGGTAAGTGTATTAAGGTTTAAAATTAATAATTTATTTATTTATTTTTAAATTCCATTGGTTATGAAGTACTCTTTACATTTTTAACCTTCTCATATACTCCCTCCAATTCACAATAAACCTCCCTATTTCCTTTTTTGGTTATTCACAATAACCTCCCTATTTCCTTTTATGGTAAGTGTTTGTGTGATCCAAATTTAATTGTATGGTGGGGGTAGTGTATTTGTGTGGTCCAAATTTAATTATATGGTGGGGTAGTGTGTTTCCTTAATTTTTGTGCCAAAATGAAATGGGAGGTTTATTGTGAATTGGAGGGAGTATGTTGTGGAGTTTGTTATTCAAAGGTAATACACTTGAATCTTTATGATTTAATGCCCTCTTTTTTTCATTATTTACTGAAAAACTTAAATTAATAACGATAAGGTTAATATTACATAAATCAAATTCCACCATTTTGTTTGTTATTAATCACTCACTGGTTTTTGTTTTTGTTTTTGTAGGGATATTTCATTAGAGAAAGAAGACTATATGAAGAAAAAAATACTACGAATGCATATATAAATACTCCCTCCATTCCACTCAATACTATATTATAAACTAACTACAAGATTGAAAACGCGAATTGAATATGAATGACTAATTATTTTAGGTTCATAAATTTTTTTAGGATTTCAGAAACTTTCAAAAGTATGTTTTTATTTGGGTATGTGTTGCTATTTTATTAATCATTTTTCCTATAAATAATAACATTATGCATTAATTTGCCCTTTCATGTTCACTTACTAGCTTTATTTATCCTAAATGACAAAGGGACGTTCAAACTTTCACATAGAAGTTTTAGTACAAAATCTATACAATCTAATTAAAAGACAACCTTAACCATTTAATTTTTTTCCCCATGGGTGCGATGAATTAATGAACTCATTGATGATTTGAATGTCTTTTTTAAAACCACATGTTATTAGTATATTAATCAAAACAACAACTAAAGTACAATATATAGTTTCGATGTCAAAGAAATAAGGCGTTAACTAACTAATTTTATGTAATTCAAAACTACATTTTTTAAATGAATCAACTAATTGCTCAGAAAAATATAAACAATACGATAAAAATAACAAAACTAAAACAGATAAACCCGTGAATTTCACGGGTCACAAACCTAGTTATTAATTAAATAAGAGGATTGCTTGTGTTAAAAGAAATTGTGAACGCTTGTTTCTTCCATCCATTTTGTAAAGGCAATTTGGTTTGAATTATCCTAAACATTGCACTTGGGAAATGGGATTTTTATGGGAAGGGAGAAATGCTTCTTTTTTGTATTTTGTAGGAAAGGGAATGTCTTTTCCTTTTCCTTTGTTTATTTTGAAGTTGATATGGGGTTGTTATATATATATATATATATATATATATATATATATATATATATATATATATATATATATATATATATATATATATATATATATATATATAGGGATGGTTGTATCCTTCTTGTGTAAGAAAGGACTGCCTATGTATCCACCTAAAAAGGTGAAATCAAACCATGCGCATAGTTCGAAAAGTTTTGTTGATTTATTTTGGTTTTGTGGTTGTATCCTAATTGTGTAAGAAAGGACTGCCTACGTATCCACCTAAAACGGTGAAATCAAACCATGGTCGTAGTTCAGGTGTGTTTTTGTTTGAGTGCAAATGGATGTTGCCTTTGACAGATCAAAGGTCGATTGAAATGCGGCAAAGTGCCACAACTTAGACTCGATAAAACATGCAATTTCAAATCAGAACGCGTTGAGGAACCTGACTTGAAAGAGGTACGGTGGTCGCTAGTTTCTAAAATTAGGGCGAGGTTTGTTGGTTAACTAGGTCTCAAGGGTAGTATTTCTTGAGTTGGTCTAGGTTGGTCGGGTTTGTGAAATCCTCCCCGTCTAGGTCACTCAGTCTCACTGCGCCCGCCGAAAGTATTTTCTTGACCAGGTATGGTCCGGCCCAATTGGGTTTGAATTTCCCCCTCGGATCGACGGGTAATAGTGCTCGAACCGACTTGAGGACCAAGTCGCCTTCTTTGATGTTCCTGGGTTTGACCTTTTTTATTGAATGCCCATTGTATACGTCGTTGGTATAGCTAGACGTTGTGCAAGGGGTTGAGTCGTTGTTCATATAGAAGCGTGAGTTGTTCGAACCTTTTGACGGGTCCATTCCGCCTCAGGAACTTGACTCTCTAGTAGGATGCGTAGAGATGGGACCTACAACTCTACTGGTTGAACCGCCTCCATACCGTATGCTAGGTAGAAGGGCGTGGCTCCTGTTGGTGTTCGAATGGAGGTGCGGTATCCCCAGAGTGTGAATGGGAGTTTGCTCGGCTAATCGCGGTGATTATCTTGCATCTTCTTGATGATGGTGACAAGTGTTTTGTTTGCTGCCTCTACCGCTCCGTTGGTTTGGGGACGATAGGGGGATGATCGATGTTGGTTGATTTTGTACTTGACCAGCAAGGCTTCTGCTTCCGCCCGGAAGTGGGAGCCTTGGTCGCTGATTATTTCATGGGGTATCCCATATCTGCAGATGACGTTGTCCTAGATGAACTTGGCCACTTGTTTGGTGGTCAAGACTGCATAGGACTGTGGCTCTACCCATTTGGTGAAGTAGTCGATGGCGACGAGGACGAAGCAATGCCCTTTGGTGCCTACTGGGTTGACCTTTCCGATGATGTCGATGTCCTCAATTGTTAAATTCTTTCGTCAAGAGTAGACTCCATATGGTGTTAGAAACACTGGAGGATCGCGGAATTCCCCTCCTTGCCTAGACAAGAAGAAGGGTCGTCCCCTCTCTACCATGCACAAATGTGGATTCGATGGAAAAGGGATCAATAAATTTTTGAGTTTCATGTGGGAGTTTGCTTTTGTTGTTGTTATTCCCCCCAATTGCTTGTGGCATTTGACATTTGAGAACACTTTCTTTTTGCCATTTCTTTTGATGTTTGGCATTTCAATACTTGACAACTTTCAAATTTTTGCATTTTCTTTTGAACATTTTCAAAGCTATCCCATTTGTAGCGAGGGTGCTTATATTTGTAGCATTGGAGTTTTTATTTTTGTGCTCCTCTTTTCTTTTGATGCAAATTGCAAACTTTTTCATTTCTTTTCATTGCTTGAACTCAAATTTGAACAATTTTTGTGCCCATTCCCTTTTGTTGACAAAATGTGGTAGAATGTGGCAAATGATTGCATGGCTTCAAGGGCCACCTTGAATAAACGGTAGCCAAGGAGTTATCACACCACAAGGTACTCTTTACTAGGCCTTAATCCATGGGTCAAAGGATACTAGCATGACATATCCTAAGGTGTTTTACAAGCATTTTAATGAGAAAAGTCTCAAGAAGAAAAAGTATCTACAAGGGCCTTATATACACTTGTGCTTGAACTTCCCCAAACCAAATATGACACTATTGCTAGTGTAGAAATTGGGGGAGTTCATGCACAAGTATGCTATGCATGAAACTAAATTGTCATTTTGGATTGTACAAGGTGGGAACAATATAAGACACCTTAATGAGACCGAGGTGGGAGTCCTCTAGGTGTTGCTAGGAGTTAAAACCAATGATGTAAATTAAAATAATTGAAAACAAGAGAAATGAACAAAGCAAAAGGGGGTGTAGGAGACTCACAATGGATATGTGGCATCCTCCAAAAAGCTTGCTAATCCTCAATTGTCGCTTCTGGGGACATCTCATTACTTCCGCCGTCATCATCATCAATTTCCTCACTATCATCATCATCATCATCATCATCATCATCATCATCATTATCATCATCATCATCATCATCATCATCATCATCATCATCATCATCATCATCATCATCATCATCATCATCATCTACCTCCATGGGCCCGGAGGTTTCACCATCATCTTCATCATTTGAGATTTCCATTTCTTCTTCCTCATCTTCCTCTTCTTCTTCTTCTTCCCCACTCTCAACAACAATATCCTTCCCTTTAGTAACCTCACCACCTATGCTAGCATCTCTAGGAGCATTAGGAAAGAACACTTCCCTATCAGCCCAACTAGGCAAAGGACATGATGGATCAAGGAGTCCTTGCCTAGCTAATTAAGTGTAGGAGGGGCGGATATTGGGCCCGATAAGCATCGACCCGGTCATCATAAGCTTCCCTACGCATATGTTGCATCAATTGGGTCAAGTAATCGTTACCCACCTCAACATCTTTGGGTCGTAATTCTTGGTAGGTATAGTAACGGATAGGGTGGAGTCACAATGGAGGTGGAGGAGGGCTCGGCAATAGTTTCCCTATGTTGTTGCATAATCAACTCCGCTTCATCGGAGAGTGGAAGAAGATAATTCGGGCTTCGGACATTGAGTCGGCAAATCTTGTTTGGTAGAATGAAGGACTTAGCATCTTTGGTCAGCCACTCAAATTTGTTGTCAAGATTATCATTCTTGACCCAATGAAATTTGTTGATCATAGTGGCTAAATCAATATGGTTGCCACCTCTAACCGGCTTGTAAGTCTTGTCTTTGTTAAAATCCGGGTTGAAGTGTTTTGCTAACCATGTAACCAAGCCTCAATTAACGATAAAAGCCGCTCCTTCTTTACCATGGTCAATTGTAAGCCACCGTTCGATTAAGAGTTGAAGGATGTTGTATTATTTGGTGAACTTCTTATTGACATTCAAGGTTGATTCCAAGTAGACAAAGTCGAGTTCCGTAAAATGATTGGTACCCTTTCTTGCAATCAAAGTGTTCCCAACAACCTTATGCCATACCCTTATACCCGGATGGTGGACAAAAAAGGCATGACACTCACGGTAAGACTCAAATTTTCTTCCGGCGATTGCTTTCCATAATGGTGCGGGATTATATTTCAAGGGTTTCTTATCATAATGGGAATGCTCTTCAAGACCAAACATTTTCCAAAATCTTCCAAAGTCATCTTTCTATCCTTATTTTCTAGGCGGAATTCAACACTTTTCAAGTTCAAGACATTAGTTACGTTCAATGGGCTTATAAACTCCATAGTAAGGGAGGGGTAAGTCGATTCTTGCATCTCAAAGATGGTAAGCAATTTCAAAGACTCGAAAACGTTCTTGGTCCTCTCAAGAACACCCAATTTGGCTAAAGCATCTTGACAAATAAACCTGGTGGGCAAAATTGTTTTCTTAGCAAGAGATAAAAGCTTTCCTATGAGAATCGGTTGTGAAAGTTACCTCCGGATATTTTTGTAATTGCTCAATAACCAGAATAGGAGTGGTAGCATCCACTATAGGAGTAGGAACCTCTTGAATTTCCACTTTTTCTTGTTGTACCACCATAGCCTTTGAGGCTTGAAGAGCTTGTTGCCTCTTTGAAAGATTTGATTTTCTGGGCGCCTTTTTTTTACCTTTAGTCCTTGCCATTGTTCTTCTCCTTATTAAGAATGTACCAACAATCAAAGTTTTGCTTGTATGCTTCTAGTATCCTCAAGCTTCAATGAATCCCTAATCGATTTGGGGTTTTCGAATTTTGCCTTAAAACCCTAGAAAACTGATTCAATTTTTGAGGATTTTGATGTTTTGTTGGATTTTTGTTGATGAAGGATAATTTGATTGTGTTTTGAGGAAGTTTGAATTTCATTTGGGTGAATTTGGTTAAGGAAATTATGTTTTATGGGTGAGAGGATTGATGGTTTTGAGGGTTTTGAATGTGTGTTTGTGTTTTGAAAGAATGAAATGAATTGGGGAATAGGGGTTTTAATTCCCGTGTTTTGGCTTCAGCAGTAGCAGACGAGCGGATTCTGCAGGAAACGCTAGGATTGTTAAACAACAGGCTCAGGAATTTCTAGCCCATGCTGTGACGCGCGGACTCTTCAGGAGACGAGCGTCTTTCAGCAAAAGACGAGCGGATTCTTCTGAAGACGCTCGGATTGTAAGACTGTGTGAAACTTCAATTTTTAAAACAGTCAAGACGCGCATATTTCCACTGAGACGAGCGTCTTCAGACTGAGACGAGCGTCTTTACCTGGGGACGCTCGGATTCATAGTCAGTATGGATTCTTCAATTCTCAGGTCTCCCAAGACGAGCGTATAGGAGCCAGGACACTCGGATTATGCCAAAGACAAGCGGGTTCCCTCTGGGACACTCGAATCTTCTCCTGTACCCACGAGTTCAATTCCACCCGCGGGGATTCTTCATTCCCGTTTCATTTCTTCTTCATTCTTTTGGTCTTCATTACGGGTGCACTACGAAGGCTCGGATAGCCTAGGCAATTGTATCCCCACACTAGTCCAAACACTACACAACAAGAAACATTAAAATACCTCCCTCACTTTCTCTCATAATGATAATCTTGATCAAAACATAATAATGTAAATCCAAATTTGACAAGAATGCAATACAAGAAGCAAAATGCAAGTTAAGGGGTTAGAATATTTACAAGTGGTGGTTTAGGGAGGACTCCACCAAACTCTCATTCTTGTATGAGATGTCAAGGGGGCATAGACAAGGTGTTGTTGATGTTGCTCAACACCTTGTAGAAGTAGTCGAAGGCTTGTTCATTTTCATTATAAAGATCTTCAATAGAGCTTTGCACATTGTGTTCTTCATGGTGGTGACCCATGTCAAGGTGATGACAAGTATCGACAAAGCCTTGGTCTAAGGTCATAACATTGCCAATGTAGGGGTTGACTAATCCTTCAAATTCGTCATCCCATAGACCACATACTTCACTAGCTTGCTTCCCAATGATGTCATGAGTTGATAAGAGCAACTCCTCTTTCTTGTTATCATGGCCAATGAGGCCTTCTTCCTTACTTGTCATGATTGGTGGTGAGCTATCCAAGCTCTCATTGTTTTGAAAATTTCCTTTCTCTTTGGATGGAGCATCTTGAGGATTATCCACTTACTTCTTCCATATGGGTGGTGGTTCTTTACCCATAGCTTGATCTTTGCTTTGAGATGCCAACTTCTTCCTATCACTTTCTCGACTATAATGATCGATCATGAAACATGGCTCTTGTAATCGGGGAGCTCTGATTGTCTTGTCAAGATTAAAAGTGATTCTCTCATCCCCCACTTCAAGTGTGAGCTCTCCATGCTTCACATCAATTACCGCTCCCACGGTGTGTAAAATGGTCTTCCTAAAATGATAGGAACGTTGGAATCTTCCTCCATGTCAACAATAAAAAGTCCACCGGGATGAAGAATTTGCCAATTCTTACGGGCAGATCCTCCCATACCCTTAAAGGTGTCTTCGTTGATCGATCTGCCATTTGAAGTGTAATATTGGTGCACTTGAGTTCTCCCATTTCTAGCCTTTTGCACAGCGAGTATGGCATGACACTTACACTTGCTCCAAGGTCACATAAAGCTTTATTGATTGTAGTGTCGCCAATGGTGCATGGAATAGAGAAGCTTCCCGGATCTTTGAGTTTTGGAGGTGAACTTCCTTGTAGAATTGCACTACTCACCTTACTGAATGCAATAGTCTCTAGGTTCCGGATGGATTTCTTCTTTGTAAGAATGTCCTTCATGTACTTTGCATAGACCGGAACATGATTTATCAATTCCGTGAATGAGATTGAGACTTCTAAGTTCTTCACAATCTCCATGAACTTTCCAAGTTGTTCATCAAACTTAGGCTTAGCTTGACGACTTGGAAATGGAAGTCTAATCACAATAGGCTCTTTTTCCTTAGCCTTCTTTTCATTTCTCTTCTTTGAAACTTCTTGGATGGTGGGTTCTTCTTCCTTAGAGTTCTCAACTCTTTGCTTGTCACTAGCCTCCACAACTTCTTCATCAATTGGCTTCTTCGGTCCTTCATACCTTGTACCACTCCTAAAAGGGATGGCACTAACCGACTCATGTCTTGGGGTATTACCTTTAGGTGGTAATTGGCCCTTTCGTCTTTGAGAGCTAGAAGATGCTAATTGAGTCATTTGGGTTTCCAACATCTTTGTGTGGGCTAGTATGTTGTTGATGGTGATGTCTTTGGCTTGGCTATCTTTTTGCATTTGGGTGAAAAATTCTTGTTGATTCTTTTGCATTTGGAGGACTGCTTTTTGAACATCAAAGCCTTGGTCATTTGGTTGACTGTATGTAGGTTTGTTTTGATAACTTTGGCTTTGATTATAAAAGGGTCTTTGAGCTTGATTTCTCATTGGAGGTGGGGTGTCTGTTGGTTGAGGGTTTTGAACATTTTGGTTCTTGTATGACAGATTGGGATGGAATTTGGTGTTCTCATTGTAATAGTTTGAATAAGGGGTGCCACTCTTGTATACTTGGAAAGCATTCACTTGTTCACTTGTTCCCCTACATTCACTTTTGTCATGTCCCAAAGTTCCACAACTCTCACATACTCCACTTGGAATTGAGGATGATCCCACCATAGCATTAACATGTTGTTTGGGAGATTTGGAGGCCTCTTCAAGTTTAGCCATGGCCTTCTCAAACTTCAAATTGATGGTGTCAATATGAGCACTTAGTTGAGCACCCAATTTTGTGATGGAATCTAACTCATGTTTTCCTCCTCTAGTAGCCTTCCGAGGCATACTATATTGCGAATTATGAACTGCCATTTCTTCAATTTTAGCCCATGTTTGATTGTCATCAACTTCTGTAAACATACCATTGGATCCCATATTGAGAATGTTTCGAGAGTCTTCATATAAACCATTCTAAAATTGCTGTACAAGGAACCACTCGCTAAGTCCATGGTGTGGACAAGAACGACAAGTGTCCTTAATTCTCTCCCATGCTTCATACAATGATTCCTCATCCCTTTGCTTGAATTCGGTGATTTGGGCTCTCAACATATTGGTCTTCTCCGGAGGATAGAATTTGTTGTAGAAAGCAAGTGCCAACTTCTTCCATGAGTCAATACCAAGGGTAGCCTTGTCTAGGCTCTTCAACCATTGCTTTGCGGTTCCAATCAAAGAAAAAGGAAATAAGACCCATCGTATTTGGTCTTGAGTAACCCCAGTTTGAGAAACCGCATCACAATAGTCACAAAAAGTCTTCTTATGTGAATGAGGGTCTTCACTAGGCATCCCTCCAAATTGGCTTCTCTCAACTAATTGTATGAATACGGATTTGGCAACGAAATTACCGGTTAAGTGTTGTGGTGTAGGAGTATCATGTGGTAGGTTTTCCTCGGTTGGTACGGAATGTGATGAAAATTTAGGCATTGTGGGTTGATTTTGTGGTGGGTTTTGTATTGGGTTGTCCTCTCCCTCTCTTGCAAAAGTGTTCGTAAACTCAATGTTATTTGGTTGAATGTCCACAATCTCTCCAATACCTCTCAAAGTACTTGTAGCAAGTCTAGTCATGCAAAATATCAAACAACTCGAAAACAATTAGAACAACCTTAAGGAGATTGAGTTCCCCAGGGTGAAGAAAGACACAACTAAAAACAATTAATGAAAATCAAATCAAGTTAACACCGTCCCCCGCAACGGCGCCATTTTTGGTTCGGTTTCAAACTCGTCGTCAAGAGCTGCCAACCAAAACAATATTTATAACTTCACAAACTACTCTTAGTAAAGAGGCAAGTAAAGGTCGGATCCCAAGGGACGGGTATTGATGTAGGATTTTCAATTGTAAGTGGTCGTGTCTTAGGGTGTCACAATTTGGGTGAGATAGGAGATCAACTAAACTAATCAACAATATAAAAGTAAAGTAATAAAAACAAGCAAGATGATTAGAAAGAGATGTAAACAATTGATTAAAAGCACTAGGGGGTCATGGGTTCATAGGGGATTCATGGGAGTTGATCATAAAAACATGTTCTCAATTATATAGCAAGCAATTATTGTTGTGATGGGATCGAGTTGGTGTATAAGCTTACAATCCCTAAGAAGGTTTGGGTTCCGGAGCCGAATCGATTAGATTGTACAACACCTACAAGTCGACTTAATTCTTCCTATTCAACTATATGCATGGTCTAATAAGGCCCGAGTTGGTGTATAAGCTTACAAGCCTTATTGAAAAGATAGGTGATGGGTAAAAAATGCAAGGATTCATAGGCTCGCATTTTATCAAACATAACATATGCATAAGTTGAAATCACAACAAGCAAGCAATTTAATTATGAAAACATATTAGATTAAGCATGAACCACTCCCCATGTTGGTTTCCCCTAATTCCCCAATAACCCTAGTTAAGGAAACTACTCACTCATTATCAAGTTCAACATGCTAACAAGGTTGTCAATCATACTAGCAAGGCAAAACATGATGAATAAATGAAAGCGATTAACAATAATTAAATAAGATTAAGGGAGAATTATACCTATGAAGATGATTCCAAATAATAAAGCTAAGAATAATAGAAGTACTTGATGATTGATGGAAGGTTGTCAATCCTCCAAATAAACCCAAATAATCTTCTAATTACCTAAAATAAATGAAGAACAATAGAGAAATTAAGAAAAGATTAAGATGTGATTAATATTGATAAATTGTATTACAACTAATTTGAGAGTATTAAGAACTAATGAAGAGAGTATTAAGGAATGATTAAGATCTAATTAGAAGGTGGTTCAGAGATGATGTTAATCTAGGTAGTACAAAGGGGTATTTATACTAAAGATTAGGTACAAGGATTATGGTTACTAAGGGCTTAAATGACTATTAAGACCCTAAGAAAAGTTTAGGAACTGCTCCTCTCGAAGGAAATGAGCATATCCGTGTTGCTAGCCCCATCTTAAGACGCTCGTCCTGTGCTGAGGCACGGTTGGTACTGACTTGTGATCCGAGCGGATTATGGGTGAGATGCTCGGCTTGAGCTGCTGTGGGACGATCGTCTTGGGCACAAGATGCCCGGATTATGGTGTTGGGAGACGCACGGAATGTGGACAATACGCTCGGATCCTGGGACAGACAGCTTCTCTTCTTTTTCCTCCTTAACAATCCGCATGGATCGTGTTGAGGATGCAAGGATCCTTTCATCATTGCCTATTTCACGTTATTATCTACATAGGCCTTCTAGTAATGTCTTCTCTTTGATGTTTGGTCATTGGATGCGATCAATTTAGCTTCATTTTGCTATGTAAATGCATGGTTAGCAATGCTTCCCTACCAAGGAGACAAAACCTCAAAGAATATGCAAAACGGGAAACTAAAGATAGTAGATGACCCAAATAAGTGTTATAGAGCATAGGAACGAGGTTAATTCGGGGACTAAATGTGCTCAAATATGAGTCACATCAGGTGTATAAAAGGGATGGCGGTAGGTGTTGTATGTTGGCGAAGATTTGGCAATTGTGGCAATGTTTGACATAGTTTCTGCAATCGGCTTCCATGGTGATCTAGTAGAAGCCTAACCGCATGATTTTTTGGGTCAGCATCATTCCGCTCATGTGAGGGTCGCATTATCCGTCGTGGACCTCTCCCATGAATTTTTTGGCTTTGTGATGGTCAATGCAAAGGAGAAGAATCCCTTGGGGTGCTCTTTTGTATAGTTATTCTTGGTTTATCACGAATTGTGATGCAAGTAGACAGATGGCTCTTTGTCCTCTTGTATCAGAGTTGAGAGGGAATTCATTTTTGGTTTTGTAGTTGAGGAATGCTTGGTACCAAGGTTCGACGTGGTCTTCCTCGTCGTTGTTGATGGCGCAAATGTGAGCTGGCTCGCTCCTTCTCTCGACACATAGGGGCACGGATGTCATGTCGTCAGGTATGTTGACAAGCGCATCAAGTTTTGCCAGGGCATCAGCAAATTAATTTTTTCTCCCGTGGCCAGTGGAAGTAGTCGACTTGGTCGAAGAACTCGGCCTCGTGATTGATTTTTGCTCGGTAGAGTGCTAAGCTGCCGCTTTGGATTTTCCATGATCCGGACACCTGATTGATGTTGAGTGAGGAATCGCCATGGACCCTCAGTCTCTTGTACCAAGTGTTATGGCTGCTTGTAGGCCGATGAGGCACGCTTCATATTCAGCGGCATTGTTGGTGACGGCGAAATCTAGCTTGACTGAGATCGGAACATGTTCTCCCTCTGGTGATATTAGAAGGATTCCAACCTCAAAGCCTCTCAGGTTTGATGCACCATCGAAGTATAGGTCCCATGTGTCGGTGTTAGCACAAAGGATGTCTTCGTTAGGAAGTGACCAAGTGTCGGTCGTTGGATCCTCGTTGACGGTATTTTCTGCCAGGAAATCGGCGACTGCTCTTCCCTTGATAACCTTGAGGGGTATGAATTTGAGATCAAATTCAGATAACATGAGTGTCCATCTAGTTAGCCTTCCGTTTAGTACGAGTTTTTCGAAGATGTATTTGACTGGGTCCATCTTAGAGTAGATGTGAACCGTGTAGCTGAGCATGTAGTGCCGCAGCTTCTTTTTAACCATACTAGGGCAAGGCATGTCTTTTCTAGTTGGGTGTACCTTGTTGTAGATACCTCATTTCTGCACCTCCCACCAAACCACCCGGTGATGATGATTGGGCCGCATGTTTGGTACGCGGAACGATTTGTGACAGTTCGTAAGTTTATCATCAAGTGATTGCTCAAACACTGATGTCTACCTCTTAGTTGTCATCTACGCTCCAGACGGTCGTTTTTGATAATTAGAGTACATTTGGAGTCCAGGGCCTAAAACCGTCTTTATTTTTCGATAACCGCTAAATCCCGAGTCGAATGTTGGAATGTTCCGGATATTTCTATTCCATATTTTATAAATCTTTCACAATCTTTTATTCTTTGGTAAACAATTTCCCGTAATATTCATACAAAATATTAAGGAAAATAAGATTATCCCGTCATTCCATAAACCAAACACGGAAATCTTTCTTCCGTAGGAGGAAACCACTTGGGAACAGACGCAGCAGGTGCTGCGCCTCTTCCAAGAGACGCAGTGACTGCTGCGCCTCTTCCCAGGTCCTTTTCTGCGTATTTTTCGTATCTTTTTCATATCTTTTTTAGATTCACTTCCAAAGTCTCTCCGAAAACCCTATTCCTTCACGTGATTAGTATAAATAGGAGCCTTCGCTCCTCATATTTCTCACGCGAGTGTCCGCCCTTCTCTTCTCCCTTTGCATTCTAAGACCACGTTCTTACTTTTTGGCGTCTACGTGCTTGAACATTCGACCACGTAAGCTCGGATCCTTCTGAGTACCAGCCTCGTTTTGCATGACCGACCAATTTGACCAACTCCACAATCAATCAACTTAACTAATCTTAATCGTTTTCCTCTTACGAGGGCACTTTCGTTACATTCGAGTCGAGCATCACTAATCATAAACTTAGTTCATCTCGTTTCGTCAAACATGTAAGTCTGAGGTTGTAAATCTCTCTTTTATTTATTGTTATTTACTTTTTGTATCATATTGTAAGGTTTATGTCGAAAATACTCGTTAAAACCGATTTATAAAATCGTGCTTTAAAACCCTTTTTACGGATTACCAGAAGATAACCGTCGAGAAAGGACGCAGCAACTGATGCGCCTCTTCGAAGGAGCGCAGTACATGATGCGCCTCTTCGTGAGGCTGTCGCAGTTCCTGCTTCCTTTCTTCTTCCTTCGTCCTCTGTAAATTCGTTTTCTTTCATTTGTTGTCGTTTGTTTTCCTCAATTCTTTGACGTAATAGCATAATAATTTCACATGTACACTATTTATCATTCATTAGCATGTAATTTAATCATTAAATTCGACTTAAATCCCTTATACTCCAATATTTGCGGGTTTTCGTCATTAAACTCAATCCGGGTTGTAGAAATTCGATTTGTTCATATTGAGTTTCTGGAATTCGACCTTTGATATATTTCCATCTGTCTATTGTCATATTCGTCATTAGTTCGTCATTAATTTATCATGTTTAACCTATTTAGTTCACCTATGTCACTAATCAATCTTTCATCCATGTAAATAATTCGTTCGTATTCGTCTCATCCATGTTTTATTGCTTTTATAAATCATTCATATGTAATTAATCCATTAAATCACTTCTATCCGAGTCGGATATCGTAATCAATCCTTAAAATCATCAATCAATATTAACGATTTGCAGTTCCGGCTTCACAGCCAGGACTCACCCTTGGAACAGACGCAGCAACTACTGCGCCTCTTCCAAAGGGCGCAGTCCTGCTGCTCCTGTTCCATGTTGATTTCTGCCTCTGAACTCCCATTCTGCCTTGACCTAGTTTAATTAGTTTACGCATAATTAACTATTAACCGTATTATCACCTACTGATTTGTTCGTTGATTCATTCTTTTATTCTTTTTCTTAAATTATCCGTTTTAGGAGTATTTCGACATAAATCAATTGAATCCATTGTAATCATTGTAATTTTTATTATTGTATTATTGTATTTCTTTTATCGCATTGTTTGTATGTCTTCCACATGTAATTGAACCTTAATCCCAACTTCGACCCAATTGTTTGTTAAATTAATTGTTCACCGACTTAGCTAATCTTCACATGCTAGGATTAAAACTTGGATTTTGCATTGCATGCATATAATCGACGATATATCGAGTATAGATAACTTCCCTAATCATTAGTAGAGGCCGCTATTGAGGCGGGCGGGATTAGGTGTTCGATCAAAAGATCTTCCTAATACGTACCCTCATCCCTTACTCCAGATCTCTGTGAACATCCGTGTTCATTGGCATCCACGAGAGTCATTCTAGACATAGAATGCTAAGGGTAACGAGTTCTTGGTGTTCATGTCACTACTTTGTGTCTTGACATGACACGAGGTATTCGAACGGTTCCAATTTCCCATAAAAATTGGTGGCGACTCCACAAATGCAAACGCTTGTTTCCCAAGCGCCCCTGTGGCCCCATTGTCCACAGTTTGGCGACTCCGCTGGGGATAATACACTTACGTGTAGCCAAAAGGGTGAAACTTGAACAAGGTCAGGGAATAGTTTGTACAAGACAATTGTCGGTTTTCATAACTCGGTCTTCCTAGATCGTTTCATTCGGCCTTCCTAGGCCCAACCCAACCCATTCGACCAATCGTCCCGTCTAAACGGTCCTAATTCTTATTTGGGCCTAAGGATGGATAGCGATTGACGTCATCCATACCATGGTACTTACTCTTGTTTGTATCAAGGACTTTCACTACTTGAGGAAATGGACTAGGAATCGGCCTTACTCTTGTTTGGTACGAGCCTCTTCACAGACTTCGGGTTTGATTGTTCGGTATGGCAACCCACCCTTTAAACCAAAACCCTTTTAAATGCACTCAGCCTCCCGTTATAATGCTTGTATAAATGTTTGTACCTTACGTGATCACCATTTCTAAACAAAACCATGACGATTTTTGTAAAATCAAAACCCCTTTTAAAAGTGTAAATTTCGAAAAAAGGCCCATCATTAGCGCATAACCAAGTCGAAACTCTGTCCATATGTCGAGTCAAATTTCGGGCCCAAGCCCATTTCAAAAACCTCACTTCGAGTCCACTCCTACAACTACAGTATATTTGACTAGGACACACATTTTCAAAATTGGTCTTTTCTTCAAAAGCTCACTGACACAAGTGGCACACACCCACTTCACGAGTCAAAACTTTTCTTTCTTAGTAAGTGTGCTAGAATGGTCGATCGTGTTTTGATTTGTCGTCGATCTCTTATCCAGTTTCCAAGATGCCTGAAACAAGCGACGCGAACTTCAATCAACTCCAAGATAGTAATGATCGAATCCTAGCCGCGCTGGCTCAAATCCAAGTTACTCAAGACTAAGTGCATGATCGCCTTGACACCATCGAGGGCCGGATCTATACCGTAGAAACGAGGATTCCTCCTGGAGAAAGTGAAGTCGTTGATGACTTCGTGAATGACTTCAGGGACGACAGCCCTCCCATTGGTGTGACTGCAGCTGAAAAACGACTCCAATACTTAGAGGAGCAATTGATGTACCTCAAAGGAGATGACATTTATAGGGAGAATAATCGCAAGTATGAGGCCGTAAATTCCAAGTTGCCAACCAACTTCAACATGACGGATATCCCTAAATTCAAGGGGCATGAGAACCCTTTGAACCATATACGTGCCTTCAAGGATTACATGTCTATCAAAGGCATCAAACCCGAGATGTTCTTAAGGATCATTCCTTCATCTCTTGACACCATCCCAAAGCAATGGTTCTACTCTCTAGAACACAAGAAGATCGCTACTTGGGAAGATGCCGCGATCGAGTTTGCTAAGCAATATGCGGAAAATGCTGAGATCCAAGTTAACATGCGCACTCTAGAGGTTCTTACCCAAAATGACAAAGAACGTTTCACCGACTTCCTAAGTAGGTGGAGGAAGACTAGTACCCAACTAGTTGAACGCCCGGATGAGGCTACCCTTGTGGACAAATTCGTGGACAACTTAAAGCCCATCTATGCCAATCATTTGAGGTACAAAAATATTAAAACTTTCAAGGACTTAACCGTACTAGGAAATAGGATCGAAGATGACATCCGTAAAGGGCTCTTGTCCAAAACGGTAGGTCGAGGATATCAAGGCTCAACAAGCCGTTCATACGGCTCCACTAGCAAGACCGATGAAGTTAACCTCCTCGAGCCATCCAAGAAGAGTACCCCACCAAGGAAATTTACAAATCTTGGGGACACATACTCCAATGCTCTAAAAAGGCTAGTGAAACAAGGAAAACTCCAACCCATAGGACCTACTCCCGAACCTGAAAAGAAGTCCAAGTTCTGGGATGAGAACTCATACTGTGAATATCATAGAGGTAAAGGGCACGACACAGAAAAATGCTACAAATTGAAAAATGTGCTTCAAGACATGATAGAGGATGGTCGACTACCAATACCGCCAGGAGGTAAGCCCAACAACACTCAGAATACTCTTGGAATTCTAGTGATCACAAGTGAAGAATCTACCTTAGATTATTCACACCTCATTTCTCCAGTCAAAGACAAGATCCACGCAATCGAGAATGAAGGGTTCTACTCTACCATTTTCCCTACCATCGCCGACTTCATCGCATGGCAAGAAGTGTGGATAAGACAAGTTTGGGAATTAGAAAATGTGGTGACAACTTTACATGACCCCAATGCGACACCAAAGAACATGCGCCATTAATCTTTTCTCAAAATGCTCCCTAGTCAAGGAAATAGTCCAAAATGGTGAAGACCAAGATGTGGACCTCCTAACCCGTTCGGGGCGTCCAAATCAATGTACTACTCAAAATGGTCCAACCAACGTTATCACAACAAATGATAATGAAGATGACTCTACTGATCATTTGCTCAAGCAATTACAAAAGACAAAGGCTGATCTTTCAGTCTGGCAATTAGTAGCAAGCTCGTTCTCATATCGCCAAGGTTTACTGCAAGCTTTGGCCAAGCTAAATGTAGCACATAACTCCACACCCGACGATGTAGTCAACTTGGTCTTCCAAGAATCACCGAAGCTAAGTAATCCTATTACTTTCTCAGACGAAGATTTGCCACCCTTTGGCGCTAGTCACAACTTGCCTCTTTACAAAACCGTCGTTTGTCTAAAGAAGAATGTGCCAATGACCTTGGTTGATGATGGCTCCGCGGTCAACGTCATACCCCTCAAAACGGCATACAAACTAGGCATGAAAGAGTCAGATTGGACCCCTACCAATCAAGGTGTTCGTACATATGATGGTACACAACGAAAGGTCGTAGGACTCGTTAACCTATCCATAGCCACAGGGCCAATTGAGCGAAAGTTTAACTTCCAAATAGTGGACATCGAAGCTTCCTTCAACATACTTCTGGGAAGACCTTGGATTCACGCTTCCAAAGCAGTAACATCCACTCTTCACCAAAAGATCAAAATTCCACTAAATGGCAAAGTGGTGACGATCACTTCGTCACCCATTAAGGCGATAATCGAAAAGAAGTCGAATAATCAAGTCCTTGCGGATCCAGTATATGAACTTGGGGGCTTTTAAAGCATAAGTGTCATAGAAAGTGAATTGGCACCCCTATACTGTTGGAAATCTATATCTCATTACTAAACATATTCGTATATGTTATATTTAATTTAGTCATAAAATTAAATACAAATCTTATGCATGCAAACAATAGTAAATATAGAGAAGAAATCGTTTTCTCACCATATGGTTTTCGGATTAAAAGAGCACCAACAAGATCTCCTTCTTGTTAGTTCTTGAGCTATAATGAATATAAGGATGATCCTCCAAAATCCCAAAGTAGAGATTCTCCTCTTGATTGCACCCAAGATTATCCCTTATCCCCACTGAATAATATTAGCTAGATATTAGTTTAGTAGTGTACCTTAAAAATGATTACTAACACTCATATATTACATTAATAATTTTAGTAATCTTTTATGAAATATTTTGAATCAAAAACTCATGTTTTCGATGAAGATTAAAGAGAGAAGAGAGAAAATACATGAACTTTTGCATGTGATATTAGAATGAATGATAATAGACAAAATGAGAAAACTTCTCATCATCAAAAGGAAAGGGGAACCGTGAAAGGGAGGCAATGATGCCAAAACATGGCATCTCCTTTTACTTTTACTCTTTTTTAAATATGTAGGTGTGTAAGCTAGTTTTAGGCTAGGCATGATTACATTATTTTATCTCATAAAATAATTCACCCACTAACTATTTCCACACCAATATTTCGGTCCATATACATAAAATGGACTACCATTTTATTTTGTCAATTTGTCATTTGTCACACAATATGTCACATGTAGTATGATACATGTTATTAATTAATTAAATGCATATTTATCACATAAATATCATTTTATAAATTAATTAAATTACATTCAACAAATTGACTAGTGATACTTGATCACATAAATAAAATGGGTCATTTAATTATAATTCACAGCATCTTGTAATTATAATCAACCATTCATTCTTATCTCTATTGTTTCTTAAACAATAAACAAATTTAGTAATAAAGCATTTTATTACTAAAATAAATCTTATTTAATCCCATTATAATAAGATATCAATATTCTCTCTCACAAATTGAATTGTTCAATTTTAAGGAATTGATTAACTTGTATCGTCATACAATCAATCAACTTTACGGATAAGGGCATCATCCTTTAGGTGTGACCTTAAGGGATCAACTGACCACCACCGTCCCACGACAGTAACGTCAAACTCTAGCAAGCCAATCGTTACCGATTAATGTTGATCAGTTGACTATAAAATGAATCATCCCTTACGTATTCTTAAAATGAGATTTAAACATGTGATCAATATGATCGACAATTGTGATCGCATTATTGTCGGAGGACACATATTCCAACAATCTCCCACTTGTCCTCGACAAGTGTGCGTCACCAATTCTCTTGTCCTATTACTATCTCCCACTCAATGCAAGGTGTCTTTCGGGTCGTACTTGCAAGTGATCATATCGAGAGTGGTTTCCTCGATCTGGAGAATAACGGATTGACCGGAATTCATCTACCATAGATACCTTCCGAGCGTGGCCACGCATTTCTAGTTCATTACTCCTCGAGTGGCCCTGAGACATTGTTTTAACCCTAACAAAGGGGTGGACAATTCCTATCGCAGTTATTCCCTTCGACTAGCCACAACCATCTTAACCCAAAATATGCCCATTTGACCCCATTTACGAAGGTCGTAGTAACACAAATCAAAGTTAATCTGAAACTGTGCCACCTTAGGCGAACAGTATTTAGTCAAAAGAATCGACTCATTAGAATACTATAGTAGCTCTCGCCACGACCAGGCTTTATAAATTTGCCAGAACTCTATAAGCGGTCATTGCCCGACAAAGTGTTCCTAACAGTCTGCCTATGTGATCGACTAGTCATCTCACATGACTCTATGACACTTGAACTTGCCATCAATCGCATTACACTCTAGTCAATTCGAGACATCACCTCATACAAGTGACTATGGGCGAATAATATGTTAATCCGGGTTCACTTTAACGGGGTTCAATATTGTCTACACAACCCGTTTGGATGTAACAAAGTATAAAGGAGTTTTCAGATTTAAAAAACTCGAACGATAAATGTGATTATCATATGAGTAGTCAATACTTGATTACTACTTCATATTCTATATTCCAGTTTGACCTTGAATGTAGTTGTTCATCTCAATTCAATTAAAATGACATGACTCATCATGTTAAGCCTATGAGAAGGCTTTTCTTAGTAGGTTTTATAAACTTCTTGTACCTTACTCAACCTTACTACATCCTCGTTTTCCTTTGTAATGTATACATTTGCATTACAAAACTTTCTGAGTACGTGTCGAGATCCAATCAAGACATAGGCCCTCTAGCCTTGGAATAGCTCCCACTGTTTTCACATGTGTGCAGGACTCATCCTTCTTGCACATCTCATGATGTAAATATTTCTCATTGTTCTTTATTGCCTAGAACGATTCTAGAAAATCTATTTCTTAAATAACATAGCCACAATGGTATCTTAACCATCCTAATGTGTTTCGATTATGGCTTTGTCGGAAGCCATGCACAATCTCAATTGTCAGTTGTCACTTGTGTAACACCCTTACACAAAATTGCATCAAAAACACTTTGCATTATATCCTTAATGCTTTTGCAAGCACTTAAGGGTAATCTTTATGGCTTACTTGGTAACTTATTACTTAAATTCGATTTGAAATAATTCATCATACTCAAAGTATATGAAGTGTTATACATCATTTCCTATTTAATTGATTCGGCAGCGGACGCAAATGGAATCAATCAAATATGTTTAACTTGAATTGAAATAGTCATGAATCTTATCAACA
The DNA here is from genome assembly GCF_048544455.1 of Silene latifolia. NCBI lineage: Eukaryota > Viridiplantae > Streptophyta > Magnoliopsida > Caryophyllales > Caryophyllaceae > Silene > Silene latifolia. The sequence continues at coordinate 119,725,857 of NC_133537.1, forward strand.
TAAGTCTTCTTATTTGACGCTAATATCATGTAGATTTATCTTCATAAATCCGGATATTAAAGATGTATTATAATACTCCATAAGTCTTAAATCATTCCCAACGATCAATATGTCATCCACATATAAGACTAATTAAAATTACCGTAACTCCCACTAAACTTCATGTATAAAAACAACTTCTCGACTTATCGCGAAAAGTTTTATAACATGATCAAATCATTGATTCCAACTCATTGATGTCCTACTTAAGATCCTCTCTTAAGTTTCACATTATCTTAGGATTGTTAGAATCTATAAAACTCATGACATGTATTGAATACATTCCTTCTAATTGAAGAAGTGGGTTTTAGATTCACTCGCTATGTATTTCAGAATAATGAAACACAATCCCTAAGAAGATCCAAATAGACTTAAGCATTTCAACCAGTGCAAAACTCTTTGCCACCAATCAAGCTTTGAAATCTCTCTTTATTAGTGCAAAACCCTTTGTCACTAATCAAGCCTTTTTATTTCGGATTTTCATGGCTCTAAGCCTTGTATTGAGTTGTGACTTAAACACTCTCATGTAAGTCATATGTTCATTACTTTCCAGATGTAATCAACTTGAATCAAACAATTTCTTTGTAAGTTGTAAGCTCTTTACTTTCTTAAAAGTAACAATAACTCATCATCTTCAACAAGTGATGAGTTTAACCTCCTAGGTTTTGAAGAAACAACGTCTTACACAAAACGTCTCATGTAGCTAAGAAAGACCAGTTTCTTGCGACATAACATTCTTTGTGGCTCTTGATTAATTTCTCCCACTCTGTCTTCTAGAAATAAACTTGTATTTTAGAAAGACAGCTTCACGAGCCACAAAACCGTTGTACTCGTGATTATAATAAGAAAAAATGAGCATTTGTTTCTTTTGAAAACTTACAAGCATGGTACCCTACCATTTCATATCACATATGAATTACTTTAGATTTAGTGGAAAAATAAGACAAAATGATAAAATCCCCAAAAGGATCAAGTAACTCAAAGTAACTTGATTGAAGTCCAAACCCTATCGAATAGCGTTTGATTTCTTTATCCAACCACACATTATCCCATAATGTATGCTAAGAGAGATTAACTTGTGATACCATATCACATTTCATTTGGCTTATATCAAAGTCTTCACTTTGATAATCCCATCGCGAATAAATCGTGATTCCTTGAACTCTTTGAAATTCTTCAAAAATTTCTCTATTTATTTTATTAAGTGAACACATTAGTGTCAACTTAAATCGTTGATAAAAGTAAATTATCAACCTATTCTGTATCAATGATTTACATGCTCGACCTCCTTTTCAACCAAAAGGCACGAGACATCTTGCTTTGAATACAAGATACGCATATACCATAAGATCTAATGGTTTCAAGAGTACTCGATAACTCTTTGCGTTCATCATTCCAGAATCTTAGGTTTGATCTTGGGTTACCAATTTGAGTCTTGCATCATCTTCATGATATATTATTCTAGTTTGGTTTAGAATATAATCACCTTGATAATGGGCTAGCCATACATCAAATCATGGTGTATAGGGTCACAAAAGTGAAACCTCTTTTTGTATCTTAACAAGTTCATATTCTTATTTAGAATTTATTCACTTAATAGTCACAATTAAGTAAAACTCTAAACCCAAAAACTAGATTGAGTACACAATGACTCTATCTCTCAACATTATTGTTGCTAGTCGTCATATTCTAATCATTCTATGTATCACATACAATGATGAAAACCACCATCGGTTTCTAATATTGACGAAATGGTACTAGCAAAATTTATGTCAATCAAATAAATAAAGAACTAAGTCTTATTAGATGTCCCACAACTAACTTGCTTATTCTTTAATAACTTGGGGTAGTTTCCTTTCTAGTGTCCAACATTTAAGACAATGGAAACTTTATTGGTCGGGATTTATAGGTTTAGTATCGTCATTCTCAATAACTTTACTTTTGTCATTACCTTGTATCAATTCCATTTACTTCTTGAACCTCGTCCTTTTCTTAACGGTTTAAGAGAATGCTCCCACTCATTTCAAAGAACCTTTACTTAGAGAAGCAAAGTTGAATCTTATGAAGACTACTCTTCAATTCAATCGTCTTAGTCTTAAAACTTTCATTGAAGTGGTTGCGTTATTTTGGTCAATTACGAATTCTAACAAATATAATCACCAAAACAATTTATCGCTTCAAGGTACTTAATTTAATTAAGTATATGAAAAACAATCCATTGTAAGTAGATGTGTTAGTCAAGAATCAAAAACCTGTTTGATAATGAATAACTTTTATCTATACTCTTTACAAGAGATCCTTAGCAATGGTTCATTTGAGGTTTTAGAAGCAAATTCATATTTGTCTTTAGTTACGATGTTTTAATGGAGATTTGAAACAAAAAACGAAATGATATCGTATATGAATTATGGTAAAGAAATAGAACAATATGATAACGGAATAGTGGAAAACTTAACATTTATCATTATAATAATACTTGTAAATAACAAGTAAAACATTTACATAGTGACCTCTACCTAACTATGATAAATGATTCCAAGATCCAAATTCATATTAACTTGGGCACGGTAGGGCCGATTCATCCCTTATCAATATAACTCGGTGGATTAACTCTTTAATCGATTCTACTTTTAGAACTCTTGGTCGATAAAATTACATTAACATTTATCTTTAGCCCGGAACACATACGACGACGGTCACGAATACTTCCGTTGAGCTCAATCCAAATTTCGAATAAATGTGTCCATGATCCAAATCCACATCAACTTGGGCACGGTAGGGCCGATTCATCCCTTATCAACATGAATTCGGTGGATAGACAATTATCACCCACTTCTCCTACGTAACAAGGTTTGTACCCCGGTAGGGCCTAGTGCACTCCCTCGCGAAATAGGTTTTCATGGTTTCTACTTTTTGGTAAGGCTATGTCTCAATTGATTATTTTAGCGAGAGGTCATGTCAATTTATTATCTATCACGTTTTAAGTGAACTAAAGCGGTGAACTACGATAATTCTAATTGACACGGTCGATAAACTCGATTAAAAGATGATGCATGTTTTAGTTATGGCGATTTAGCGATGCATGCGACATATAAATAAAATGCAAAACATAAATAAAATCCTAGTATGGCCTTCCTAAAATAGAAAATCTAATTAACTATTACATATTCGGAAACCAACACCATTGGTCCCTGGAACTTCGGTTTTTGGGATGCATCTCGAGGTAACACCGTCTTTATGTATCGTCTTCCTTGAGTGACACCGTCTTCAAGGAACTCCGAAATATATAAATTACATAACAAATTACATAATTTCCTATCATACATTTGTAATTAAAATAAAATAAATCTATTAAATTACAAAACGGTGATACGAGATCACAATAAATTACAACCGAATCGATATTCCCATACATTTCGGGTAATACCAATTAAAAACTAAGGCCGTACTAAGTAAAAAAAATACATAAAATAAAATTACATAAAATAAAATTATGACAATCATAAATAAAATGCAGCATTATAATATGTATGAACATGCCCAATTTTATGCTAAATCGCCTTTAAGTGGCCAATATCGTATATTAATCGGTTTTTACGGATTTGCGTGATTCAACCTTTTTAAAATCACAATAAATTACATAAAATCATATTTATGTACAATTTAATTACCCTAACAAACTTAGGACTCAAAATTAGTCTCCACTAACTATTTGACAATAATTAACTTATATTTCTTAAAATTGTTCATAAATGGACTCAAAACTACAAAAAAAAAATGCTATAAACTTCAAATAAATCACAAAAATTTCAAATAAATTCAACATTCAAAATTTAAACTCATGAACATTCTGGAAAAATACCATGACACTCATAATGTTCAAAAACTTAGGTTAAAATGTCGAAAAATTATCGGAAAAACTATGTTGCGGATTATCGGATTTATCAATTATAATCATAAAAAAACATGAGAAAAATTATATTCATCAACTTTTCAATTTTAGATCTGAAAAAAATAATAAAATGCAACATGTGACATTTTTTCTTAGTCATGAAGTATGTTTTAGCAATTATTCACTAATTAAGTCACTATTTATGCTATTTTTCATCAAAAATCCATAAATCATGCATGAAAACTTCATTATAGCCTATTATTTTACACACATCTTGTAAAATTTCATGTGATAACATACTAAATTTATATGAGCAGATTCGAAATTTATCTCATATTAACCCTTTTTTCATCTAAATCCGATTTTTATCATGAAAAATCCATATTTCGAGCATAAGAACTCCAAAAATTCTGAAAATTTCCAGATCATCTAAAAATAATATATGTGAAATCATATCCAAAAACCACTGGAAAATTCGAAGTTAAGATAATTTTAGTCCGAAAATGACATTTTTATCATTAAATCACATTTTAATGCCATTATTATATAAAATGAACAATAAAAATCCATAAATTAACCAAAATATCCTAATTACATTTTAGGACCAGAAACTTTAACATGCATAATTTTATTTCGTGATATATCATAATAACACAAATTTATGAGTTTTATATGTTAATCGTATAACTCGGAAAAACTATAACCGATTTGCATGCAAACAACCAAGGCTCATGATACCGCTTGTTGGAAATCTATATCTCATTACTAAACATATTCGTATATGTTACATTTAATTTAGTCATAAAATTAAATACAAATCTTATGCATGCAAACAATAGTAAATATAGAGAAGAAATCGTTTTCTCACCATATGGCTTTCGGATTAAAAGGGCACCAACAAGATCTCCTTCTTGTTAGTTCTTGAGCTACAATGAATATAAGGATGATCCTCCAAAATCCCAAAGTAGAGATTCTCCTCTTAATTGCACCCAAGATTATCCCTTATCCCCACTAAATAATATTAGCTAGATATTAGTTTAGTAGTGTACCTTAAAAATGATTACTAATACTCATATATTACATTAATAATTTTAGTAATCTTTTATGAACAATTTTGAATCAAAAACTCATGTTTTTGATGAAGATTAAAGAGAGAAGAGAGAAAATACATGAACTTTTGCATGTGATATTAGAATGAATGATAATAGACAAAATTAGAAAACTTCTCATCATCAAAAGGAAAGGGGAACCGTGAAAGGGAGGCAATGATGCCAAAACATGGCATCTCTTTTTTACTTTTACTCTTTTCTAAATATGTAGGTGTGTAAGCTAGTTTTAGGCTAGGCATGATTACATTATTTTATCTCATAAAATAATTCACCCACTAACTATTTACACACCAATATTTCGGTCCATATAGATAAAATGGACTACCATTTTATTTTGTCAATTTGTCATTTGTCACACAATATGTCACATGTAGTATGAGACATGTTATTAATTAATTAAATGCATATTTATCACATAAATATCATTTTATAAATTAATTAAATTACATTCAACAAATTGACTAGTGATACTTTATCACACAAATAAAATGGGTCATTTAATTATAATTCACAACATCTTGTAATTATAATCAACCATTCATTCTTATCTCTATTGTTTCTCAAACAATAAACAATTTTAGTAATAAAGCATTTTATTTCTAAAATAAATCTTATTTAATCCCATTACAATAAGATATCAATATTCTCTCTCACAAATTGAATTGTTCAATTTTAAGGAATTGATTAACTTGTATCGTCATACAATCAATCAACTTTACGGACAAGGGCATCATCCTTTAGGTGTGACCTTAAGGGATCAACTGACCACTACCGTCCCACGACAGTAATGTCAAACTCTAGGAAGCCAATCGTTACCGATTAATGTTGATCAGTTGACTATAAAATGAATCATCCCTTACGTATTCTTAAAATGAGATTTAAACATGTGATCAATATGATGGACAATTGTGATCGCATTATTGTCGGAGGACACATATTCCAACATATACTACGATCCCTACTCCAACTTGGTGGTCAACCACATACTCAAACCCCAGGGATACTTCCCTGGAATGCCTTTGCACCCTATCCGAAGAAACACCTTCGCACCCTACAAGGAAGGCAACTAAAAAAGGATACCACTTGGGCTCGGATACAAACCCACTAAAGAGGAAGTTCTCGAGATGCTTGCTCAAGTTCAAAACCGTAAATACGTAGGAGTCCAAATGCGACCCTATCTCCCTACCCTAAATGGATACTTTGTTAAGGAAGGAAGTTTAGAACTCTTTCACGGATTTCCCGAACCTTGGCACTATCTCGAAAAGAAGCTAGCCGGAATCGAGATCTTTCACGATTGCTACTTCATTCCTCCAGAAATGGTTCCTACCGTCAAAGCTCGTCAAGCACCTTGCTTAGACGAACAAGCTGTTAGTCTATTGCTTGGAGAAGATCGATTTGTTAGAGCCGCGCAGGATGAGATCATTACTATGATACTTCAAGACGACCACTTCAACCCTACCGCGTTAATTACAGAAACAAACGCGAATCAGCAGAAAGGATGGAGAAAGTCAATCAAGTGGACCAACAATCAAGGAAGAGTCTTCAAGCTCACCACTGGAGAAGGAGAGATGTTCAAAGGAGAACCAGAAGACGATGAATTCGAGTCAGAGTCGGAGTCGGAGTCAGAGTCAGAGTCTAGAGAAGTCACTAAGGAGTCTCCTCCTGTCGTCATCCCCATTCCCTTTGTTTCTCCTAGCTTAGTTTCAAATAGCAACAGTAGTTCGGGAAATGTCCCAACAACTGTCCCTTTACCGCCACTGACCACAGATCAGATGGCTTCTTTGTTTCAACTTTTCCTCAAACTTTAATATGAATAAATCAGGTTCTGCTTACTCTTTGTGTTATCTTGAGTGCAATTCTGTTTACGATGATACTGAGGATGACCCAAACCCAGACTCAATTGAGATACCTCCCTACATAGCCAAGGAAATACTACAAGAGGGGGAAGGGGGACCAGTAATAGAGAACACCGAACACATCAATGTAGGAACCGAACTAGAACCCCAAGAACTTAGGATAGGGACTACCATGAGCCCCATCGAAAAGGCCAGTTTCATAGACCTCCTAAACGAGTTCAAAGACATTTTCGCTTGGTCCTACAAAGACATGCCAGGGATCGACAGGGATATCGCTGAACATAGAATCCCAATTAAGCCAGGTTTCAAGCCCGTAAAACAGAAGCTTCGTCGAATGAGGACAGAATGGGCTCTTAAGATCAAGGAAGAAGTCGATAAGCAATTCAAAGCTGGATTCATCAAAGTTTCCGAGTACTCTGACTGGGTAGCCAACATAGTACCTGTACCCAAAAAGGATGGGAGAATCCGTGTTTGTGTTGATTTTAGAGACTTAAACAAAGCAAGTCCTAAAGACGACTTTCCTATACCACATATCGACATATTGGTGGACAATACCGCAGACCACGCGTTACTATCCTTCATGGATGGGTACGCGGGCTATAACAAAATCAAAATGGCCATAGAAGACATGCATAAGACCGCCTTTGTCATTCAATGGGGAACCTATTGCTATACGGTCATGCCGTTTGGGTTAATCAATGCCGGAGCTACATATCAACGCACCGCGACCACACTTCTACATGATATGATGCATAAAGAAGTTGAGGTATATGTAGACGACATGATTGTCAAGTCCAAGGACAGAGAAGGGCATATTGCGAACCTTCGCAAATTCTTCTTAAGGTTACGAAAGTACAACATGAGGCTCAATCCTCAGAAGTGCACATTCGGAGTAACATCTGGCAAACTCCTGGGATACATCGTAAGCCGACAAGGTATAGAAATAGACCCTTCCAAAATCAAGGCTCTGATCGAAATGCCACAACCTCAAACAGAAAAAGAAGTCAGAGGATTTCTGGGTAAAGTACAATACATAAGTCGATTCATATCGAAACTCACCATGATTTGTGAACCTATCTTCAAGAAGCTAAAGAAAACAGATCACACCATGTGGGATGATGACTGCCAGAAGGCATTTGACCGAATCAAGGAGATATTAGCTAAACCACCCGTGCTCATGCCACCTCAATGAGATCAACCTCTTGATCTGTATCTCACGATGACTGAAACAGCCATGGGCGCCACGCTAGCTCAAACCGTAGGTGTGAACCCCCGCAACAACGCGGAAAATATAACTAATAAATTAGAGCGGAAAATAGGAAATTTTGAAACTTTAAAGCGCGGGTTCATTAACATCTAAAACACAAATAAAGAATACGGTAGTAAAGTTTAAATTATACAAACGTGATAGTCATGGTGAGGTAAAATATATCCCTCGAATGACAATACGATAAAAGGTGAGTCTAAGTAATCCTAATAAACTGACTACTAGGCCAAAGTGCTCGCTAGCTCACACATGTCTTCACCCCATAGATGCACCAGCTAATACCTGTCATTCATGTAAACATGAACGCCACAGTCAGTGGGGAGTAACTCAAGGTTCTCCCAGCCACAAATTGTCGAAATGAACATAACAAAGAACTAAAACAGATAAATCACGTAAGATACTTACAAAAGATGTGAATATCAAGTTTATAAGTAAACAACGCAATCAGATGAGATGGTAAACCATTCATGTGAGACAATTAAATAATATGAAGGACAAGAATACGGTAATCTATACCAAAGCACGCATTTCAAGGAATTACAACATAGATGTGAGATTAGAATCCGAATCATGTGAAGTAGTTAAGTAAGGGATCAACCAATGCAATTTACAAGAATAGAAATTGTAGCCATTATTTGGAAAACCACTTAGTAACCATTGCACGGGACGTGGCTACTAATGTCACATTCATACTTATGGCTTGCATCTCACCATAAGAACGGATGGGAACATCAATCCCGGCGATCATATCGCAACTAGAGGGCCTATGGCTCACCCCTAGTATCCGATAGGACCAAGACTCAGGGACGGGATGATTAATGTCACATTCATACTTATGGCTTGCATCACCATAAGTACGGATGGGGACATCACTCCCGACGAATCATATCGCAACTAGAGGGCCTATGGCTCACCCCTAGTATCCGATAGGACCAGGACAAACAACACAAGGCATAACTCTTGCCTTGAAAGACATATACCAATATCTATAACCAAGCAAGACTTTTACTACTCATTAAATATAATTTCCCCCGTAGGGCGACACTGATAAAACTCACTTGCCAGCACAACACAAGTGACCAAAAACCGCACTTGCGTAACAACACAAGTGACCAAAACCGCACTTGCGTAACAAAGACAAGTGATCAAAAACCGCACTTGCCGAACAACACAAGTGACCAAAATCGCACTTGCGAACAAAGACAAGTGACCAAAAACCGCACTTGCGTAACAAAGACAAGTGACCAAAATCGCACTTGCGAACAAAGACAAGTGATCAAAAGCGCACTTGCGTAACAACACAAGTGGCGGAAAGACTAAGATAAGACTCACTTGCCGAACAAAGACAAGTGGCGAAACCGTACTTGCTGTAACAAAGACAAGTAGGCCAAACCGTACTTGCCAGCACAACACAAGTAGGCGAAACCCGTACTTGCCAGAACAGCACAAGTAGGCAAAACCCGTACTTGCCAGAACAGCACAAGTAGGGCGAAAATGAATGTCAAGCATATACGATGGTATTATGGCATTTCTACAAGAATACGACTCATATCAATTAATCATGTGGAACAAATTACTCGTATTTGAAATACGATAAATAAATGAATGAAAGCTCATATTATAGATAAATGAAGACATTTCATATAATTATGATATGAATAAATAATAAGTTCCACATTTATGATTCTTGTGAGAATTATATAAATAAATGGCAAATAATGAATTTAAGATACATAAATCATGTGACGGAAAATTCAAATTAATTAAACCCGAACAAAATATTACACGGATAAAAATTAACCCAACCGGGGCTACGGCCTAGCCATGACCGGCACCTGCCCAGCCACGACTTGGCCGCACCCTCAAGATCGCAGCCAAAGCTCTGTGCCAAAACAAAGACACCGCAGACGACCTGCAACATGCACAGACAAAACACGCAACAGTTCCCCTTTGTCCAGCCGCCTTACGACGGTTTCCTAGGCTAAACCAAGACCGATTCCACCCATACAAATGACCAAATCCAAACATGTACATGTACTTGAGACAGTAGCAAGGAAGTTGGTTCAATTTAATATAAAGAAATCCGTCAAAACAGCCCGTGAAAACTGCTCGACAAGGTCCATTTTCAGGATTTATAAACTTTATTTGTGACAGTCTTAAGACGAAATTTTAAGCATGGAAATGGTAGTATTCATCCAAACAAATTACCCAACATGATTACTCAATTCACAAAGAATCCAAAGGTACCAACTTTTCTCAAAACGGGTAAGTAAAACTCGAATAAAACCGACTCAAAAACCGACAGTAGGTGAATAAATTCTGAAAGTAGTACGGAGTATGTTTTAGCATATTGCTTAGTGTTACTTTTAAATGTTGAAGTGGCAAGTGACAGCATTCACCAATAAATAGCTTGGCTTAAACTCAACAATTGCAATGTCTACATTTTTCAAGCAAGACCAAAATAATTCAAACAACAACTTTAGAGGTGTCAATAGTTAAAGTAATCATGTGATTTTATATATAGTGTAGGGCTCCAGAACTTCACAAAACACAAATTCCTTAAAAACTAACCCCAAAACCTTAGGCACTCACATGAAGAACAAGTTCAGACAATTTATTTAATCTACCTGAACCAATGGCTGATTATAAACACTTTAAAGAGAGAAAAAAATGAAGGGATCTTCAGCATTCATTTACAGCACCCCCATGAGTTGCAGATCCCCTATGCTGAAATCTTTAAAGGAAATCGGGCAACACCAATCAATCACATAGATGAAAAAGAACACACGCAAACTGTCATGCTCGTAACACACAAGAAATGAAAAATTCCATCACTGCCGAAGTATACTAGATTTAACCTCAACCAAAGTAACAATTAATGACCATGTCAAACAAACATGTAAAAATGCCTACTAACTCACATAATCAACCATACACATGAGAAAGGCATAAAGGTTTAAACTTTAGGACAGAAAAGAGTGAAAAACCGAGAAAAAGGGGCGAAATTTCGACACTTTGTCGAGTAACCTATCACCGTTACCTTAAACGCTCCTCATTCTTCGAATAAATGGTCCACAAGGCACGGGCCTCACTCCGGGTCTTCGAATCCTTCATAAAAGGGCAAGAAAACGGAATGAAGAAGCTAAAAGACAACACTTTTATAAGACGGCGAAAGACGAAACCACTATAAAAAGGAGACTTTCTTACCTTGAAAGAAGGTGGAAGGAAAGGGGAAGAGAGTGGTACAAAAATTACGGAATTTGGTCGAGAAATGGGCCGGGATCTGAGGTTGAATGTCGACGGAAAAATGGTGATTTGGGGCTCTGTTGATTGTTGTTGTTGCTGGTGAGTTCGAAAAGGGAAAAGGGAAGTGACGGGTGTGGACGAGGTAGTGCAACACAATAATAATAATAATAATAATAATAATAATAATAATAATAATAATAATAATAATAATAATAATAATAATAATAATAATAATAATAATAATAATAATAATAATAATAATAATAATAATAATAATAATAATAATAATAATAATAATAATAATAATAATAATAATAATAATAATAATAATAATAATAATAACAATAATAATAATAATAATAATAATAATAATAATAATAATAATAATAATAATAATAATAATAATAATAATAAGAGAATTATTTAAAAGTAGAGTGTAAGAGGGTAGCTATGAGTGTTGTAAACCTTTGATTGGTCGAGATTAAAAATAGTCTCACATATGAAAATGTGACGGTCTATAGCTAGACGGAATAATGTCTTGAGTCTATATTAACTTAAGACGAAAACTAATATTATTACTGTCACTATTATTATTGTCCGACCAAAATATGTATACATCTATTCTTATATAAATTATGCCTCAAGAGTATAATTTAATAATACGTATTTTTATAAAAATGAGCCTTTATATAATACGTTTATAAAAATAGTGTTTTGACATAAAATTAATTAAATTGAATGATTCAAAAATATATAATAAAATGACTAAACGGTTTAATAAATTTTAAATGTCAAAATGGGAAATTTGCGGGTGTTACAGTAGGAAAGGAAGAAAGAGCTATTTACTACCTTAGTAAGAAGTTGTTGGAGTACGAGTGCAAATATTCACAACTTGAAAAGACATGCCTCGCTCTTGTGTGGGCAACGAAGAAGCTACGACATTACATGCTTAGCTACTCCGTCAAAATATACTCCAAAATGGATCCAGTCAAATACCTCTTCGAGAAACCCGTCCTCAACGGACGATTAGCAAGATGGACTTTGATGCTCTCGGAGTTAGATCTCAAGTACGTGCCCCTGAAATTTATAAAAGGGCGCGCCGTTGCCGAATTCTTTGCAGAAAATCCCATCAATGATGCACAAACAATAGATACTTGGTCATTTCCAAACGAGGATATACTCCAAACTGATGTAGACTCCTGGGACCTGTACTTCGATGGAGCATCAAACTTAAGAGGATTTGGAATAGGAGTGTTGCTCATTTCTCCTGAAGGCGAGCATACACCAATCTCTGTCAAACTCGACTTCGAGGTGACAAATAATCTTTGCGAGAATCTGAAGCTTGTCTCATTGGACTACAGGCGGCAGTAAGTTTAGGCATTAAAAACCTCCGAGTACATGGGGATTCATCCCTGATCATCAATCAAGTTACGGGATCTTGGAAAATCCGAAGCGAAATCCTAGCACCTTATCAAGCCAGGATAGACCAATTTGCCCAATTCTTTGATCACGTGACCTATCTACACCTACCTCGGGAAGAAAATCAATTTGCGGATGCTCTTGCAAAACTCGCATCTTTAATTAATATGCCAGATGACATGGTGGAAATACCTTTGTGTATCGAACGACGATCAGAGCCAGCTTAGGTCCACCAAATCACCGACGAAGAGGAAGTCACAAAGGAGCCTTGGTTTCAAGCAATCCTAAATTTCAAGCTCAACGGTACCTATCAACCAGATATGGACAAAAGGGGACAACGTGCTATACGTCTACTAGCTTCCCAATACGTTCTCATGCAAGGAGAACTATACAAAAGAACACCTCTTGGTGTAATCCTACGTTGCCTTGATCATTCACAGGCGCGTAAAGTAATGGAAGAAGTTCACGATGGAGAATGCGGTCCTCACATGAGTGGGCCCATGATGGCAAAGAAAACCACACATTTGGGGTACTATTGGACCACAATGGAATCCGATTGCATCAAATACGTAAGACATTGCCACAACTGCCAAATCTTCGGGAATGTACAGCATGTCCCTCCTTCATTGCTCTATACTATGACATCTCCTTGGCCATCCTAGTGGCAATCGACTATTTCACCAAATGGGTAGAAGCGGCTTCCTACACTAGTCTCACGGCTAAAAATGTGGCAAAGTTCATACAGAACAACATCATCTGTCGATACGGTTGCCCACATGAGATCATTAGTGATAATGGATCACATTTCCAGGCCGAGACTGAGCAATTGCTAGCCAAGTACAAAATTAGGCATCACCACTCTTCGCCGTATAGACCACAGACTAATGGCGCGGTAGAGGCGGCAAACAAGAACGTTGTCACAATTCTTAAGAAAATGATTGACAACTATCGAGATTGGCCAAGCAAAATACCCTTTTCTTTATGGGTATATCGCACATCAGTTAGGACGCCCACTGGGGCCACCCCTTTCTATTTGACCTATGGGATGGAAGCTGTATAGCCAGTCGAGTTAGAAATACTATCCTTGCGTATCTTACTCGAAAGTCAAATCCCGGAAGCCGATTGGAAGAGGGGATAGATATGAAGAACTCATCCTCCTGGATGAACGTAGGCTACACGCATTGCATAATGTCCAAACCTATCAAGCACGTATCAAATGAGCCTTCAACAAAAGAGTCAAGCCAAGGAACATCAAGGAAGGAGACCTAGTACTCAAGTCGGTTAGAGCTCTTTTACCTGTCGATCCACGGGGAAAATTCAAACCTAATTGGGCCGGGCTATTTCAAGTCAAGTCCATACTTCCAACGGGTGCGGTTAGAATTACAGACCTAGATGGGAATGAATTTTCCAACCCGACAAACCTTCACCAACTAAAACGGTATTATGCCTAGAATAGGAACAAAAACGCGCCTCGCATAACCTCACGTGTCGCTCTTGTGGCACTAAATAAACGGCCCCTGGCCAAGCCGAAATAAGCCAATGTCACTCTACTCTTGCATTTTGACAATTCGTCATCCTCATATCATCAAATAAACAAAATTTGCACCTTAAGAGTAAGTAAAAAGCTCATGCTTATCTTCTACGTTCATTACAAGCTCTTGCTTAGAATAATTATTCTTTTACATTTACTCGAACTACGCGCAAGGGTTTGATTTCATTTTTAAATGAATACGTAGGCAATCCTTCACAGGATACAACCCATTAATTTCAAAATGTAAATAGAAGGACATTTGCAATCGCATTTGGAATTCGACAAGAATAATAAATGGAAAGTCACAACGGTTTCATAACCAATTAACCTCTTTTATTCATTTATAATAATAATACATAATAATGATAATGCCAAGTAAAAATAAAATAAGCTAGGATTCTAAAAACCCCACCTTCTTATTATAATAATAATATAATAATAATAATAAATAATAATAAAGACATGGGCTATTCCTCCATCTTACCTTTGCCCTTGTCATTTTTGTCATACTTCTTGTCACGACCTCGAGCCGGACGCTCTTGCGCCACTTCGGACCTAATCACCAACGGTCTTTCTGGAGGCCTAGCCTTATGATTCTTGTCAACCACTTTGTCCACGACAGGAGAGGTCTTCGGTTTCTTCGAAGGATGAACAACTCAAAACCCGGCTTCTTCCTCTCCCTCAGTCAGATGCTTCTCTTTCTCCTTTTCCACCTCGCGCACCTTGTAGTCAACGGGCTCGCGTTTCCTCAATCTCTCGCATTCCTTTGGAGTAGTAGCTTTCCTCCATCGCAGATAGGAGTCCGACACCGATAAGGCACTAACATAAGAGTTCAAAATCCACACATTTCTTTGAGCCCATTTAATGGCCCACTCCCTTCGACTCTCAGTAGTAAGCGCCACGGCAGTCTGCGGGACAGTGTCAAGCTTCGGGATCATCTGCTTCATTCCAACTTGTCTCATCAACCTCTCCGAGAAGATGCATATCATGAATTCCAAGCCAGGAATGCGCACAAATCGGGTAGGATCCAAGGAAGATACTCCAGTGACAAATTTGAGATGCCACCATGGTACAATCCATCTAATCAAAGGGCCATCGTCACTCTTCAGTTTGTTTTCCCAGTAATTGCAGACCCGAGTGAAGTCCACCATGTAAAGCCTAGTCCTCATTGCAATCGAACGAGCATGATAAGAAGGAACATGAACTGGGGGCTCGATCAATCGAAGGCGCTCCATAAGCCAGACCTACCAAAAGCGGGTATATGACATCAAAAAAAAAAAGAAAAAAAAAAACAAACAAAAAAACCAAACAAAAAAAGAAAGAAAGAAAAAGAAAAAGTGTTCTTTTACCTGCAAAATAATGGGACTTCCCAAATACGGTAGGTCGCGATTGACTTTCCTATTATCCAAGCCCAATAGGATCTCTCCTAAACATAAACAAGCTGGGCTCCTGCGCAACTCCATTTGCTCAACTAGGCCTAGGAGACGGGGATCACCTCTCAAGTCTTCATCAACATGCCCTTGAAGGACATATACATGCAAAAAACAAAATCCAAATGCCCTTCGCCTAGCAACATAAGAAAAGGTGGGGTCGGCCTTGTTAATGAATCGGTCGATAAAATCCAACATCCGCACTCCTTTCGAGGTCACTAGACGGTCCACCTCAATTATAGACAATCCAAGCAAATCTCTAAATTTGTTCTTATACCCTTGTGAAGTAGAAGGAATAGCAAGCAAGTGTTCTGGGTCCCACCCACCAATCGCAGCAATTTCTTTAGGAAATGGACAAATGTCACCTCCGGGGAACGCAAAAACATGATAATTCGGGTCCCAATAATCAAGACAAGCATCTAGGAATGGTTTGACAACCTTGATAAGCTTCAAACTCAACAAAGATCCAAGATTATAAGCACCCATATCGTGCTTCTGCATGTTGGAAAACTCATTGGTCCACTCTTTTAGACGAATCTCCAAAGTATTCATGATGAGTGAGAATTTTATGTAATAAGACGAAGAGAGACGGAAGAATTGTGTGAATAAAACCTCCATCGACGTCTCTATTTATACTAAAATCTGTTTCCAAAAATCCGCCAGAACGGATACACTTGGGAACAGGCGCAGCACCCGCTGCGCCTCTTCAAAGGGACGCAGCTCCTACTGCACCTCTTCCTCAGCTTTGTTTCTGTGAATTTCCGCGTTGGATCTTTCCTAAATCCTTTAATGAATAATTTCCTATTCCTACGGGTATTTGTTTTGGTAAACACGTCAAGATTACCATAATTCGTGTTTCCTAATTTCGCAGATGCGCATTTCGAGGCAATATCAGCATTTTCGTCATTTTAGCACACGTACATAGTTATTTCTATTTTTTTTCTTTTTCGGGGAATCATTTCTCCAATTTAATGTAATCTATTTCAAACTTATATATTTCTTTTATTTATTTCTTTTCTGGCGAATCATTTCGCTCCCGTCCCATACTACATTTCTAACTTATAGATTTTTATTTTCCTTTTTTTTAAGGGGTAACCCTCCCTACCGTCCGGTCATTTTCGGTAAATTTTTTCATTTTGAGTCATTTGTTTTGCGCTAATTTAGGCCATATGTATATACAAATGTATGTTTTACGTGATCTCTATGTAAATTTTGGCTGCATGACGGCGTAAACCGTCATCTACCAAACCTGTCCAAAGCTAACCTGCAGGTACAAGCAACACAACCCAGCAGCAAAGGCACTCAGGCCATCATATATACAATAAAAAAATGTACAACAAACTGGGGGCTCGAGCCCCAAGCAGAATCCAAAATGTCCAAAAATGTAGGTCCTAAAATGTACAAATGTGCAATATACAAACAACAACAAAACGAGGCTACTACTTGTCGCCCTCTAACTCCGCAACTCTCGCCTCGAGAGCAGCAACCTCGGCGTCACGAACCTCTAGCTCCCTCAACAAGTGAGCCGTCTCCTCCCGAGATAGGGCCAACTCTCGCTCCAGCTCACTCCACCCCTGCAAGCAACAAAATTGGCTCATGTCAATCATTTCAAGCAATTACAAGAAAAGTTGGAAAATCAAAATTAGGAAGAAAAGACATAAACAAAAGGTTCATACCTGACGACCTCGACCGCCGACAAGTGCCTCGATGGCAGTAGCTCTCAACCGGTTGGTCACCCTCCATAACGCTACAAACCGAGACGGCGCAACCTACATTTTCAAAAAAAAAAAAAAAAGAGGTTCTCAATAATTGGATAAATGCAATCAAATGTGTTCTTACACAAAAAACCATGCAAATTGGAGGCTCACCCTCCGAATCAGATGCTGCAAGTCGTCTAGGCCAGCATCCGTCACAGCTACGTCAAAGTCACGCAGCTCGGAGATCGTCATCCTCCCGGTCGCGTCAGTGTACTCGAGGGTCTCGGGGTACTCTAGGGGCTCGATGCCCGCCGCCTCGACCTCCTGCAAAGTCAAAAGATTCTCGTCAATCGATGATCTTTCATTGTATTCTCAAAGTCAGCAAAAATAAAGAAGGATAAAGTACTTACCACAACCGGCCAGTACGCCAACCTCCCGTAGAGGAATGCCGAGTAGTCCTCGCCAGGAAGAAGGAGGGCGTCACCACCAACGCCAGCCAAGTCAGCCTCCCTCTAAGCCTCAGAAGGCTCCCTGAACATCATCCTAGGAGGATCGATGGGAACCGTCAAAACATCCCGAGAGCACTGACGAGCTAAGCGCTCGCCCAAGTACCACACAGGACCCATCGACGTCCTCAACAGCAGCCGGCTCGAGCTCCTAGGTCGAAGGTCCTCAGCCACAAAAGGAGGCGCGCCAGCGTACTCCGCCCAAGGCCTGGGCACCCACTGGGAAAAGATAAACAAGGAATCATTCTTATGATCGGTTTAAAAAGTAATGAAGAAGAAAAACTAATATAAGTGAGATGCTCACGTTGTCCAGCTGAAGAGCGTTCACGTCCCGCCGGTAGACACCGTGAGAGGAGCGCTTGCTCCTCGTGCGGCACATCACCCAATCCCTCACGACGGAATATGCCTTCTCCAGCGGCTCCGTCCTCTTGGGCGAGAGGCTCGGAAAGTAGGAGTACACCCACGTCTGTGAATCAAGATAGTCAACAAACGATCTTTCGTGATTCAAAGAAGTGATTATTAGTCTAAATGAAGGTTCATACCTCTAACAGTAGTCCAGGACCGACAGCACCAGGAGAAGTCCCCTTCTCCATCAACTCCAGACGAACCATGGCCCTCATGAAGCGGATGAGGATGGCAAAACTAGCAGTGACCCAGTCCCATCGTCCTAGGGAGCTCAGGTCAGAAAGGAAGGGAAGAAGCTTCGTCGACAGCCTCTCTCCCTTGTCTCTGAGGTAGATCGAAGACAAGAACCACCAGAGCCACATGCGGACTCTCTGCTCAGCTGTACAGGGAGGAGGAGCCGTCTCTCTCCCGTCGATCACCACCAGCGCCGGGGTCTTCCCTGCAAAATAGTCTCGGACGTAAGAACTCGGCACCAAACCAAGCACTATAGCAGCCTTTGGCGACAAGTTCCAGCCGATCAACCTCCTATCCTCGGCCGAGTCCACCCTCATGGTAGTCTCCGGCCACTCCACCTCCTCAGTCCCACACGGCAGCCCAGAGATCATGTCGTAGTCCTCCAACGTGACTCCCACCTCACCAAAAGGCATGTGAAAAGTTGAGGTCGTGTCCCAGAATCGGTCCAAGAAAGCGCGGACCAGGCTAATGTTAGCCCGCAGCTTCCTCTTCGCGATATCCCTCCAAGCCTGCACCAAAGCACCAAATGCTCCCCGCTCGATCATGGCGCGCTCCTCCCCCGACAGCCTCTCGTAGCACTCAATCGCCGTCGTGTAGCCGGAGAATGATATGATGTTCCTGGCCTCCTATTGTGATTTGAAACAAAAGCTATCTTTAGTTTGAATAAGATTGGAAGAGATATGAGCAAATGAAACGAAAGAATATGAGTGATGAGTAATGAATTCAAGATTACCAAGTTCTTCACCGTCCTATGGGACAAGTGACCCTCCATAGCCCAAAGCAAGTGCCTACTGTCCCAGGTCTCAGCCCACGTGGGTGCTCCCCTCAGCTGACGACCTCCTCGTCCCACCTTGGCCCGCCTCAGGGCCTCCTCGTCCTCAGCAACCTCCCCGGCTGCCCTAGCCGCTGCGGTGAAAGCCTCCTCCAAAGCCTCCTCGATAGCACGAGAAGGGTCAACAGCTGTGTCTATCTCCATGAGAGCTCTCCCAGAAGTAAAAGCCTCGTCACCTGCAAAATTAAAGCAAATTAGGGCCGCGTCAAGTGACGACGAGTCTTGATTAGGGATTTTTGAGCTTTCAGAAGCCCTGAAATTGCTCTTTTCTCGCCATCTTTGGCCGTATTCCCACAAACTTGATCACTCATGTGGTAATTTGGGTCAAGTCAAGCCTAAGTTGAAGCCTAGTCATGTGTTCAAGTCGAAATTGCGGCAGCATTTCGTTATAACGACGATTATGCCCTAGAAACGTGTCCTGAAAAAGCCGTCACAAACCAAAATTTTGAGATGGTAGGAAGTTTACCCATCATCCAAGGATTCCAAATGTCAAGTTTCATCGCAAATTTACGGTTTAGCTGTGAAATCGCCTCAATTTCGCTCAAATGCTCAAAACTCAACGAAAATTCGTAACAAATACATGGTTATGATCCTTATACTACCAATCAGCCATTTACATGATCAATTTTACAAGGCAAGATCATTTGGGGGAAAAGCCCCAAATTTTCGACATTTTAGGGTTGGGAACCCTAATTTTGTCGATCCAATTCGTCCTTTATAGAAGATTAATGCAAGAATGATATACATACCTCGATTAGTCATGGCGAATGCAAGCTTTCAGATCAAATTTTGGCGGAAATGGTTGAAGTTTGAGAGAGAAATGGATGAATTTGTATTTCGAACAAATGAATGAAACCCTCTGTTTATCGCGTTTTTACGCAGGAAAGACACACTAAGGAACAGACGCAGCAGGTGGTGCGCCTATTCCGAGAGACGCAGCTCTTGCTGCGTCTCTTCCTTAGCTTCCCTTCATACGAGTTTTCAAAAATTCGTTATGAGTTCGTTATTTATGGGCCCATCTTTGGTGCGCCTCTTCCCCGATGCCATTTTATCTTTTTGGTCCGTTTGACAATATTTCTTCGTTCAGACCTGCATTTCTAAGCCAACTGCAGACTATTATACATTATTTATCGCTCCCAAGACCTTGCTTATCACAACGAGCAGGTATTCCTCCAAGGTGTTTCGGCACGCCTTCATTATATTCCCCGAGCGAGAGTAAGCAGATCGACAATCCCTCTCGAGACATGGAGATAAATTCCTGATAAGGTTTCCCAACACGAGAGTTCGCGACATACAATCTTCCTTCTCAAGTCCCTCCGAAGTTTGTTTGAAGACTACCCAAGCAGATTTCTCCCAGCAGTTCCCGCCTGTGTCCTGCTACTCACAATATTTCTTGTTTCCCCGCGAAGTTCAATAAAGGTGTCGTTCTCCAGAAGTTCCCAAACCAGTAGAGTTCCTACACTCAAGCCTTAGTTACCCCTTAATTGTATTCAGGTCTCCTTCTCGTTGATGCTTTCCTTTAGGGCCCCACACCCTAGCACAATCCTTACTTATCCTTTAGGTCTTATCCCTTAGCTCCCACGCTTACCCTTAGCTCCTATACACCTCCAACAGCGTCTCTCAAGAAGTTTCAGGTATGATCTCTTCTTATGGCTGGCGAGCGTCCTTACGTAGTCTAATGGACTTTAAACGACCCTCCCCGATAGTCGACAGACTCTAATGTGTTCCCGACGACAGGTCCTTGGTTAAGACCCCTTGAGCCGCCTCGCATCGCCATAGTCGTCAGGTTGTAATCTTCGATTGACCTGATGGCTATACTTTGACTTTCGCCTTGTCCAAGCCTCAGTCAAAGTGGGGGCTCTGTAGATACCTCATTTCTGCACCTCCCGCCAAACCACCCGGTGATGATTAGGCCGCATGTTTGGTACGCGGAACGATTTGTGACAGTTCGTAAATTTATCGTCAAGTGATTGCTCAAACACTGATGTCTACCTCTTAGTTGTCATCTACGCGCCGGTACGGTCGTTTTGACAGTAATTATAGTACATTTGGAGTCCGGGCCTAAAACCGTCTTCATTTTCTGATAAACGCTAAATCCCGAGTCAAAATGTTCTGGAATGTTCCGGATATTTCTATTCCATATTTTATAAATCTTTCACAATCTTTTATTCTTACGTAAACAATTTCCCGTAATATTCATACAAAATATTAAGGAAAATAAGATTATCCCGTCATTCCATAAACCAAACACGGAAATCTTTCTTCCGCAGGAGAAAACCACTTGGGAACAGACGCGGCAGGTGCTGCGCCTCTTCCAAGAGACGCAGTGACTGCTGCGCCTCTTCCCAGGTCCTTTTCTGCGTATTTTTCGTATCTTTTTCATATCTTTTCGAGATTCACTTCCAAAGTCTCTCCGAAAACCCTATTCCTTCACGTGATTAGTATAAATAGGAGCCTTCGCTCCTCATATTTCTCACGCGAGTGTCCGCCCTTCTCTTCTCTCTTTGCATTCTAAGACCACGTTCTTACTTTTTGGCGTCTACGTGCTTGAACATTCGACCACGTAAGCTCGAATCCTTCTAAGTACCAGCCTCGTTTTGCATGACCGACCAATTTGACCAACTCCACAATCAACCAACTTAACTAATCTTAATCGTTTTCCTCTTAAGAGGGCACTTTCGTTACATTCGAGTCGAGCATCACTAATCATAAACTTAGTTCATCTCGTTTCGTCAAACATGTAAGTTTGAGGGTGTAAATCTCTCTTTTATTTATTGTTATTTACTTTTCGTATCATATTGTAAGGTTTATGTCAAAAATACTCGTTAAAACCGATTTCTAAAACCGTGCTTTAAAACCCTTTTTACGGATTACCAGAAGATAACCGTCGAGAAAGGACGCAGCACTTGCTGCGCCTCTTCGAAGGAGCGCAGTACCTGCTGCGCCTCTTCGTGAGGCTGCCGCAGTTCCTGCTTCCTTTCTTCTTCCTTCGTCCTCTGTAAATTCGTTTTCTTTCATTTGTTGTCGTTTGTTTTCCTCAATTCTTTGACGTAATAGCATAATAATTTCACATGTACACTATTTATCATTCATTAGCATGTAATTTAATCATTAAATTCGACTTAAATCCCTTATAATCCAATATTTGCGAGTTTTCGTCATTAAACTCAATCCGGGTTGTAGAAATTCGATTTGTTCATATTGAGTTTCTGGAATTCGACCTTTTATATATGTCCATCTGTCTATTGTCATATTCGTCATTAGTTCGTCATTAATTTATCATGTTTAACCTATTTAGTTTACCTATGTCACTAATCAATCTTTCATCCATGTAAATAATTCGTTCGTATTCGTCTCATCCATGTTTTATTGCTTTTATGACTCATTCATATGTAATTAGTCCATTAAATCACTTCTATCCGAGTCGGATATCGTAATCAATCCTTAAAATCATTAATCAATATTAACGATTTGCAGTTCCGGCTTCACAGCCAGGACTCACCCTTGGAACAGACGCAGCAACTGCTGCGCCTCTTCCAAAGGGCGCAGTCCTGCTGCACCTGTTCCAGGTTGATTTCTGCCTCTGAACTCCCATTCTGCCTTGACCTAGTTTAATTAGTTTACGCATAATTAACTATTAACCGTATTATCACCTACTGATTTGTTCGTTGATTCATTCTTTTATTCTTTTTCTTAAATTATTCGTTTTAGGAGTATTTTCGACATAAATCAATTGAATCCATTGTAATCATTGTAATTTTCATTATTGTATTATTGTATTTTTTTATCGCATTGTTTGTATGTCTTCCACATGTAATTGAACCTTAATCCCAACTTCGACCCAATTGTTTGTTAAATTAATTGTTCACCGACTTAGTTAATCTTCACATGCTAGGATTAAAACTTGGATGTTGCATTGCATGCATATAATCGAGGATATATCGAGTATAGATAACTTCCCTAATCATTAGTAGAGGCCGCTATCGAGGCGGGCGGGATTAGGTGTTCGATCAAAAGAGCTTCCTAATACGTACCCTCACCCCTTACTCCAGATCTCTGTGAACATCCGTGTTCATTGGCATCCACGAGAGTCATTCTAGACATAGAATGCAAAGGGTAACGAGTTCTTGGTGTTCATGTCACTATTTTGTGTCTTGACATGACATGAGGTATTCGAACGGTTCCAATTTCCCATAAAAATTGGTGGCGACTCCACAAATGCAAACGCTTGTTTCCCGAGCGCCCCTGTGGCCCCATTGTCCACACTTGTCTCACACTCGATGAACATTTTGCTGATGTAGTAGATGGCTCATTCTTCGCCGTCGACTGTTTGTGCTAACATTGCTCCCATCGTTGTGTCGGTGACTGTTAGGTATAAGGATAAGGGAATTCCCTGTTGAGGTGGCATGAGGACAGAAGGCTTGGATAAGATTTCCTTTATCCTGTCGAAGGCCTTTTGACAGTCGTCGTCCCAATCGGTGTGATCGGAGGCGAGGAGCTTCTTGAAGATTAGTTCACAAATCATAGTGACTTTGGCTATGAAGCGGCTGATGTATTGGACTTGACCGAGAAATCCCCGAATCTCCTTCTCGTTCTGAGGCCGAGGCATTTGTTGAAGGGCTTTGATTTTGGTAGGATCAATCTCAATGCCTCTCTTGCTGATGACGTGTCCCAGAAGTTTTCCCGAGGTGACTCTGAATGTGCATTTCTGTGGATTCAGTCTCATGTTATATTTCCGCATACGAGCAAAGAATTTCTGGAGGGCACTGATGTGGCCATCCCCCCACTTTGGATTTGATGATCATGTCATCAACATATACCTCTACCTCCTTCTGCGACATATCATGTAGGAGAGTGGTAGCGGTTCTTTGATAAGTTGCCCCGGCGTTGATTAGACCGAAAGGCATGACCGTGTAGCAGTATATACCCCACTGTGTAGTGAATGCAGTTTTGTGCATGTCTTCCTCAGCCATTTTGATCTGGTTGTACCCAGCATACTCGTCTATGAATGATAGTAGGGCGTGCTCGGCGATATTGTCCACCTGGATGTCAACATGTGGCTGAGGGAAGTCGTCTTTTGGACTTGCTTTGTTCAGATCCCTGAATTCGGCGTAAAATCGAATTATCCCGTCTTTCTTAGGTACAGGAACTATATTGGCCACCCAGTCAGAGTATTCTGACACTTTTATGAACCCGACTTTGACCTGCTTGTCCACCTATTCCTTGATTTTCAGGGCCCATTCAGGGCGCATTCGGCGCAACTTTTGCTTCACGGGTTTAGCTCCTGGTTTAATGGGTATCTTGTGCTCTGCAATCTCCCTGTCGATCCCAGGCATGTCTTTGTAGGACAAGGCGAATACGTCCTTGTATTCGTGTAAGAGATCGATGAACTACTGTCTTTCCGAGGGGTCAAGGGTGGTCCCTATGCTAAGTTCTTGAGGAGTGTTGTCGGTACCGACATTAATAGGTTCGGTTTCCTCAATGATGGGGGTCCTATTTTCTCGTTTGTCAAGTTCTTTGGCTAGGTGAGGTGGGTAGTCACTCAAGTCAAGTTCTTCATATTCGTTCAGAACTATATTGCAGTTAAATTGAGACGAGTCATACGCAAACTTAGCGTTCATTAAGTTGACTTGAGCGAAAAGCTCGGATAGGACAGACATCTCATGGGCATTCAGAGGCGACACAGCAGAGGAGGCGGCCCCTGGAACAAGCTCCGGGTTGCTACCTTCCAGAGGAGTGGGGATGACCCTAGTTGACTCAGCCTCTAAAGCAGCCACAAGTTTGTGATAAAATAGTGGAAAAGGGACCTTGACTGGGACATTAGGAGTGCTAGAAGCTAAGAGAGACTCTGACTCCGACTCATACTCAGACTCTTCATCACTTCCCTCTTTGAACATAGGGTCTTCTCCAGTTGTAATCTTGAGAATGTGGCCTTGGCAATCGGTCCACTTGACAGTCTTTCTCAAGCCTTGTGTAGCTTTCTCCGGGTCAGTATCAGTGATTATGGCGGTGGGATGGAACTGGTTATCTTTTAGAGCAATGTTGATGATGACCTCATAGCCGAGGTGCTTGATGTTGTCCTCTCCGAAGAGGAGAATGACGGCTCGTCCGTCGAGGCATGAGGTCGACTCAGATTTGGTTGACGCAGCTTTGGTGTTGTCGGAGATGAAGTAGCCGTCTTGAAAGACTTCTACGCCCGGGTGCTTGACCTTAGCTACAGAGTTATAGATTGGCTCGGGAAAGCTGTTGTAGAGCTCGGATTCTCCCTCGGAGACGAAGTATCAATTGAGAGTCAAATGGTAGGGATGGAGGATAACTCTGTGCTTTTTGCGCTTCCGTATTAGGAGGTTCATCTCCTGGATGTCTTCATCGGTAGGCTCGTAGCCTAGCCCGAAGGGAATGTTGGGGACCTTAGCCTTTTTCAAGGGAGGCAAGGTTCTCTTCAGCTGATTGAGGGGTAGACCCGAGAAATAACTGTGGCGCATCAGTATGCGGTTAACTGTGAGGTTGGAGAACGGGTCACAATCAAAAGGTGCTGATTCATCGGTTAGGGCGTTCACAGCTTGGAATCCCCACATTTCGCTGTCGTCCTCCTCAATGACTTGGGAGGCTATTCCCTTCTTTATGATAGCCTTGATTGGGGAAGCGGGAATCGTGATTGTCTTCCCGTTAAAAGGGACCCTGATTTTCTGTTGAACGGTTGAGGTAACGGCCTTGACGGCGTGAATCCAGGGGCGTCCCAAAAGCATGTTGAAAGAGGCGTCAATGTCGACCACTTGAAAGTTGGCTTGTCTCTCCAAGGGTCTGGTTGCAATGGTTAGGGTGATAAGCCCTGCAACCTTACGACGAGTGCCGTCATATGCACGCACTCCTTGATTGGTTGGGACCAAATCAGTTTTCTTAATACCAAGTTTATGAGCCGTCTTGAGGGGAATGACATTAACCGCAGATCCGTCATCCACTAGAACCATAGTCACATTCTTTTTTAGGCATTGTACGGTGATGTACAGGGCCAGGCTACGGTTGGCTCCGAATGGAGGGATATCTTTGTCGGAGAGGATGACTGAGTAGTTAAGGTCGGGGACATCCCTTGTCATCTGTGCCACTACTTCTTCAGGAGAGGAGGTGGAGGGAACTGTCAACTTTCTCAAGGCTTGAAGTAAAGATTGCCGATGTTCGAAGGATGTAGCAATCAGTTGCCAAATTAAAATTTCGGCCTTTGCTTTTTGCAGTTGCTTAAGGATCGAGGTTTCAGGAAACTTGGGCTGGGTGTTCAGGTCCGGGACAACCAAGTCATTCAATTTTGGAACGACTGTTGAATCGTTCGGGTTTTGGTAGAGGCGTCCGGACCATCTAAGACGACAAATCTCTTTTGTTTGTTTGCCCTTTCCCGGAACCATGTAGATATCCGCGTGATCTATCAAG
The DNA here is from genome assembly GCF_048544455.1 of Silene latifolia. NCBI lineage: Eukaryota > Viridiplantae > Streptophyta > Magnoliopsida > Caryophyllales > Caryophyllaceae > Silene > Silene latifolia. The sequence goes on from NC_133537.1 coordinate 119,752,745, forward strand.
ATACCATTGATTTTGGGATCTCGAGGGTACCTTGGAGGCGTATTCCTCGGGGGATAGTTTTTGTGAGAGAAGTTTTTGTGAGGGTAATTTTTGTGAGGTTGATTATTGTGCGGTTGATTATTGTGGGGTTGATTATGGTGGGGTGCGTGCCAGAATGGTCGCGGGAGAAATACTTCCTGGTGAGGGTAGTTTTGGGCGTATGGAGGACCCTCCCTCGGGCGTGGTGTTGGTGTTGGTAGGTTGAAAATCAACCGGTGGTAGGCTTCCTCAAGTCGGGTAATCCTTTCTGAGAGACTGGCTATGGCTTCCTCAACCTGTTGGAACATGGCGAGCATGGTTGCGGCGCTGAATACGAATATCCCGTCCGGGTTATCCTTCTCCAAGGCATTCACCTCGTCATCAATCGGCAAGATGAGATGCGAGAAATCCGAGGTTGGTTCGTTATCAGAGATAGCATGGATTCCCAAGGGGTTTGTTTTGTTGTTTGGTTTTGTCGGTGGAGGTAAAGGTAGCTCTCCTTTCTCGATCATGTCTTGGATCATGTGTTTGAGCTTAAAGCAGGTTTCCGTGTCATGAACTTTTCCCTGGTGATACTGGCAATAGGCATTGGGATTCCAGAAACGGGTCTTCCTAGCCTCGGATGGGTCCGGAATGGGCCCAATTGGTTGTAGTTTCCCTTGGTCCATGAGTCTTTTCAGGGCACTGGCATAGGTTGATCCCAAGTTGGTGAATACCCTTTGAGGACGCTCAGTTTTCTTTGTGGTTGGTTCGAGGAAATTCACCTCGTCGATTTTGTTTGTCTGACCATAAGGGCGAGATCTAGTTGATGTAGATCCTTGGTAGCCTATACCATTGGTTTTGTCTAGGACACCGTTGCGGAGTTCGTCTTCAATGCGGGTCCCAAGGATTTGTAGGTCCTGGAACGTTTTGATGTTTTGGTATCTCAACAAGTTGGCATTAACCGGGCGGAGGTTGTTGACAAATTTCTCCATCAGAGTTGATTCACTCGGCTTATTGACCAGTTAAGTGCTTATCCTCCTCCAACGGGTTAGGAACTCTGTGAACCCTTCCTTATCATTCTGAGTCAGGACCTCAAGAGTCCGGGTATTAGCTTGGATTTCGACATTGCCGGCATACTTCTTAGCAAATTCAACGGCCACTCCGTCCCAGGTAGTAAGGTTTTTCGGGCTACCACTATCGGGGAATTGGTTCTAGGGATGATGGAAAGATCCGGGTGAAGAGTTCTTGTTTGACCCCCTTTATGGCCATGTAATCTTTGAAGGCACGAATGTGATTGAGTGGGTCCTCCACTCCCTTCAACTTGGGTACATCAGTCAAGGTAAAGTTGTCGGGTAATTGATCCCCAACGGGGTCGAATCTTCAGTTGTTCTCAAGGTGGATGTTGTTACCACGGGCTAGGAGTTGTTCCTTAAAAAGTTTGAGCCTTTTCTCAGTTTCAGTCAAAGGCGGAGTGTTGTGTTCTCCGGTTTCCATATTTTCCAGCGTGTCGATACGGGTCTCGACACGATCTAGGGTGACCTTAAGAGCAGTGAGTATGCTGGCTAGCTCAGCAATTGTAACATCTCTATTGTCATTGTTGTTGTTGGACGAAGCTGAAGACGGGGCCATTGTTCTGAGGCAGAAAAACGGCTCACATTACATCTCAATCCGACACGGTTTAATGACTAAACGCAGACAACACAAAGGACGGAAAATAGATCAGACTCAACAAGACGAGGACGACCGTGTGTGGTACCTCGGTGCTGACTCGACTTATACTTTGACGGTGTTGACCGGACTTTGACTCGCGTTCAACGTAGTGGCGTGACGCCATTGGACGAGTCTCGAGGTGAGACAACTCATAATTAAAGACCCATAAGTACGCTTGCTTCGACTCGATAGACACGAGGCGGAATTGGAATGGTGGACTGAAGTTTTCGAAAATAGAGATTTTCAAAAAGATTCGTTTGTCACTTTATGGACGGCTTCCGAAGAATAGGGATCTCTGAAAGTCGATCAGTTGAAGAGTTGTCTTAAGTTTGTTTTCAAAAGACGGTTTGAGTTTGAGTTGGCTCTGAAAACAATGTATTGTTTCCAAAGCCGGTTTTTGAAATTCAAAATTGTATGTTTTGAAAATCGAGTTTTGAAATGTTTGACAAGGTCTCGGGGATAATATATGGTCTACGGGATTTGAAAATGTTTTGAGAAAGGGGTGTGTGCCTTTCTCGGGTTTTGAAAGAGCCATTATGTCGGTGCGAGACGGGTTAAAATCCGTGTCTTGACGCGGCGATTATAACGGCGTAAAAAGGTTTTTTTGAAATGGTGTAAAAAACCGGATTTGAAAATCGTCATTACGACGGCCTAAAAAGGCGTGTTGAAACGGTTCTAGAAAACCGGGTTTGAAAATCGTCATTACGACGTCCTAGAAAGGCATGTAGAAACGGTTGTAGAAAATCGGGTTTTAAAATCGTCATTACGACGGCCTAGAAAGGCGTGTTTTTGAAATGCAACGGTCGGCGAAAGACCGAGGTTTTGAAATGGCCATTAAAACGGTGTGAAGAGATGTTTTGAAAGTTTGAAATGAAACCGAAGGACTTATGATCACATAACATATAAAGACTCGCAGTTTCATTATATTATGCATAATGCTGACACGGGTTTTGGCTTAAAAGGGTGGGTTACACACCAAGCAATAAAACCCCATTTTCGAGAGGGATACCAATCCAAACAAAATGTGTAAGGAGGGATCCCTAGCCTCGTGCTCGAAGGTGATGAAAGCTCTTTGACGAAACAGAATGTGTAACGTCAACGGTATCCTTGACTCAATCGGGATGAGAAATGAGGGGATGAGAAAACTCACGCCGAGGAGACGAGCCAATTGGTCGAAAAGGGTTAGGTTGTGGGCCCGGACAAGGAACCCGACTATGACAGTAATATCAATTAATAAATTTCAACCAAGACCTCGTTCTAGTCTCACCATCTAGGGATCACAAAGACACAAGTGTCCTAGTTTTCCCCAGCGGAGTCGCCAATCTGTGGACATGGGCCCACCTGCAATGCCCAGCCGATCTGTGGACGTGGCAGCTTGGATCAGCCGGTTTTGTCTCGGCAAAGGTCTCGAAACGATGCAAGAGATGTTCGGAGTCGCCACCAAGTATTTGTGGGTTGCTTGGAACCCGTTCGAATCCACTTTATACCTAGGTTAACCAATGCAAAAAGCGGTGTTTGACATAGGTACTAAAGATAAGGAATCGTCCCTCTTTTAGCATCCTATCTCTAGAATGACTCTCGTACGCCCTAGATAAGGTCGTCAACTATCAAAAGAATCTAAGTAAGAGGTGAAGGTACATATTGGGAAGCCCTTTAATTGGAGACCCAATCCCACCCGCGGTAGCGGCCTCTACTGATCGATCTTGGTTGGTTAAATGCAAAAGTTGATAAAACGGTTTAAATGCATGAATGCGCATCCAAAAGTTTAAACCTAATATGTGAGCTTTCTATGTCAGTTGTTTAATCCAAGTATCAAGTATTTGATGTCGAGTTGGATTTAATGGTTATTTGCATGCAAGACGGAAATTAAACATCCATTTACCGAGTTAGGTTTTTGGTGCATAACGTGATCCATTTGTCTTAATAAGGCATTTTGAAAATATGGATGTAAAATGGGCAGATTTGTCATCTGATCCGTCCTGTATTCGGTTTAATCGAAGCCGGGATCATTCTAGACAAGTGCTGGAAGGAAGCATCAGGCAGCCTATATAGGCGCGAGCCATCAGGCGACGCAAGCAGGTCTGTCCTGGTTTGAAAATGGAAAAATGAGTGGCCTGATTAGGGGCGGGTCAACAGACGATTAAAGAACGTCTTATGATGTTTGAAAAGGTTTGTAAAATGGTTTGAAAAGAGGGTGTTTGAACCCGTCTTGATTTGGAAAAATGTCGTTTAGTCCGCTTTTATGTTGATGTGAAGAACGAGACTTGAATAATCGTCATTGTTTTGACAGTATTCCATGTCGGGTTCGGTTTTGCAAGCTTGACATGAATAGTTTTGAAAATGATTATGAACTAATCGGTTTTAGTTCATTTGTATGTAATTAGTCAATGTTTATCATCGTACTCGGGTTAAAATCTGACATGGTATGTAGAACCAAGGATGATTTTGTATTTATGACTAATACATTTGTTTTGAAAATGTAAAGAAATGAAATAAAAGGTTTTAAAATACCTTTTAAAATGTAATTAACCAAATATTATCACCGAAACACGGATTAAACCGCCATGGTATTAGGAACCAAGAGTGAAAAATGTTTCATGGTTAAAAGTTTGTCATAAAAACGATTTGAAATATTTGAAATGGTGAAAACCGATTACAAATATGAAATGAAAGTAGAGGGGAAGAAGTGACCAAACACGGTTGGATTAGGGCCTGAGAGGGGCTTTAGGCGCGAGCCAGTCTGGTATACAAGCAGCCTCTGTCTCGGCCAAAATCTGGTTTTTGCTCATTTATCCCATATTTGGACCATGTTATGCATGTTTTAGCATGTTATAGTCATGAAACAAATGAAAAACATGATAGAAGAGGATTTTTACACCCTCATACTTACATGCTAAGCTTGAGACGAGAAATCGACGAAAGTGTATCAACTTTTTTGGTCGGAAAACTCGGTTTGAAACCGTTTTAGCAATGTAAAAGAGTGTTTTAAGTTTGATGATGGTGGAGTTGGTCGAGACGGTCGGTCAAGTGATTTAATGCACGATGACGGTATCAAACAATGTGTAAGGCTTGTGTTTTCAATCGGTAGGTCGAAAACACTTGTCAGTTTGTTACTTGAGAAGTCGAGTCTAGAATTTTAAGGGAGAAATGAGGGGGCGGACACTCGCGTAACTCTCAAATGGTGGCATATTAGGGGTATTTATAGAGAAATGGGTGGTTGTGTGCGTTTTGAGTGACATGGCCCCATGGGCTGCTCGAAGAGGCGCGAGCCAATTCGCGGGTCTTCGAGATGTCTTGTCACTATCACGCAAGTGTAATCATGATTTGTTTTATCCTATGTTTTGGATGAACTTGATTTGTACTTGACCATGAGGTATTTCAAGAAATACTTATCATGGAAGTCTTAAAAGGTTTGTTTTTTGTGTTTGACTCGATTTGACTCGTTGTTGGAGTCGGGATTTGAATTTTGAGTCGGTTTTTGTCTGGTGTCGATTTTGACTTTAATTAGTGTCATTGTCACCCCTTTGTCATGCATTAAACACTCCAGGTACTTTTGAAAAGTTTTGAAATGTTTTATTTTCGAAATCGTTTTAAGTTTTACGACGTATAGTTGTACAAAACTATCGATCAAACGCTGCGATTCCTAAGCATGTTGAAGTCCGATAATCATCGGGTGTTTGTTGGAGACTCGATAGATACTGAGTATCTACACATCCCAGTATAAAACTGAAGTATCCAATGCAAATGCCATGCCAACAATAATAATCATCCCAAAACGAGTCTGAGGTATCCAATAATTATAATATGAATAAACGAACAACCAACACATAATCCAATGACAGATAGTCCACATCGAATAATTCATTCACACAATTCCACAATTACAATTATCAATTAATTAGTAAGGCAAATTGAGCAGTTAACCTACCTGGCAAGCAATTACTCCAAATAATGCAATTTACTAAAAGTATCATTCAATAAACCCGTTCCAAAAGTCCGTCACCTTGAGACGATAAAAGACGATAAATTCCTTGCTTTTATTCTTCTTATTCTCCCTCTCTCTCTTTTTGTGAATTTCTGAATTATAAGGGTGGGTGATTGAAGCTTATATAGTGGTCTAAGGGATATAATTAGGAAGGTACTAGCAAACTACCAATTCTATTATATTATTATTATTATTATTAATATATATTATATTAGTCTTACCATAAGTAGGATTACCACATACTACCATTACAAATATTATTATTACCATAATAATATTATTGTTATGATTATTATTGTTATTACTTATTGTTATTATAATTAATAAATATAATTAATTAGTATAATTTATAAAATATGATTTATATAATATAATTAAAATATGGGGTATTACAGTCTCCCTTCCATAAAAGAACATCGTCCTCGAAGTTCACCCCAACTACTTAAAACATCAACTCCATACATTCCAATGTTATCAACGCAACTTATATTATAAGAACAATCGCGCACGTATAATATATAAAGCATAGATATACAATCGTACGAAATTACATAAGTAAAGTTATAATAACTTAAAAACATTTGTAGTATCACATTCTGTCCCCTAAAATTAAATTCGTCCTCGACGTTCGAGATACCATACAACTACTTCTCTTTTCATGCTAATGAGATCATCAAAACCACAATTGTAACACCACAAGAACATTTAATATACATTGTAACAAAAGGCAACTATTATTTTCAACATAATATTGATTGATGATGTAATAAAAGTTACTAAATGGAAATTAAATACCTACAACCTTTAAATTAATTTTAATTGCAAAACCCACATTGTATAGTATATTCGAACTAATCTTTATTTACACTTAACTACTTTATTTAGTTACTCGCGAATACATTGCCAGGATAAATAACAACCTATATCCAAAAAGATAAGAATAAATGTGTAGATTGACTTTTCTTGATTTATAGAACTCTTTGAAGTCTATCCCTAAAACGAGCGCAGCTACAGGTCTTAGCTGCCCCTTCCTTTTGCTTAATTTAGATTTATTACTTGCGCATTTATTTATTACTAATGACATGTAACATAAACATGCATTGTAACGCCCCCTTCTTATCCGGCCAAGGTTATTGGTAGATGTTACCTTCTCGGTTTCCCGAGGTGATAAATCGGAGATACAATAAAGAAACATTTATTATACATAACAAGTTTAGTGATTACAAACCATTAACTAATGAATAAAATACAACTCATGACCACAATACTTATCTAACTAACTATACTCGTCACGTGACTCATCAAGTTCGTCCCAACTCCTGCGTGCTATCCAAAAAACTTGTACTTAACCTGCTCCCCATATGATCAAAGGATATCATATGGATTGACACAGGCTACCCCAAAAGAGATAGATGACAATTACAGAGACACAACAAACGTCAGTTTCAACAAACAAATAAAGGGTGACACGACTCAAGTCTGTGAACATGCAACACGACTACTAGTATGAATGACATAACATCAAATGACCACCACCGTGGTACCGGGACATTCCCAAGCATACCGACAACCACACTGGTACCGGGACATGCCCAGACATACTAATAACCACAAACAGGTACCGGGACACGCCCAGACGTACCGGGTCCGGAAGCCAACCGGATCCTCTGCCAGACGTCGTGTCTCAACCACACGAGTCCCTCCATAACTCAAGCCATTAATGTGCACATCCTTCTTAGAGTGGGAAGCTCCAAGAGGTGACTTAAGCGTAAGACGGTCTCCCAACCGTCTTACGTCTCCAAAACAACAACAACAACAACAACAACAACAACAACAACAACAACAACAACAACAACATCAACAAATACTCCAACATATGTTATAATAACCAATACATGAACCACACTCAACATATCATAATCATTCTGTTAATGATGTGATTACCACTAAATATGTTATAATGCAAATGCCCTAATTATGTAAGACTAACTACAACATCAACATAAACAACATCACTTTATTGAAACCTAGTAGGATTAACCTACCTTTTAGCAATCTCCTCAAGCTACTCGACTCTGGACCGAAACTGTCTCAAGGAACCGTCTCATCCTATACAAATCACATGATAACTATCACAATACATCCTATATTAATATACACTACAAATCCCTTATTATTACCCCTTAATTACTCCAAATACACATACTAATCACTAATTAATTACCCATAACGAATTCCCCAAAAAGTTAGGGTTTAAAAGACTAGAAAAGGGTAGATCTTTACTTACTAGGTGAAGGATATGAAAAGGAAGGTGGGAAATCTTTTAATCCAAGCTAGAATCCTATGTAGTAGGTGTTTGTGAGGGTTTAGAGAGAAGGGAGAGTGTTTGGAGAGATAACGAGGAAGGTGGAAATGATTTTAGGGTTAGGGAAGAAAGGGTTTTAAATCCCGTGTTCTGAAATAGTGTCACTCGACCGAGTGCCGAGTCCACTCGGTCGAGTAGAGCTCCACTCGGTCGAGTGGACTCACTCGTTCGAGTATACTCTTTACTCGACCGAGTGGACCCACTCGATCTGCTGGAACACCTACTTGGTCTAGTCTTGGTCTAGTGTAAGGCTATCTTTCCCTCGTGAGTGATCTCTTATCGATCTAAAGGTCCTTTCACGCATACCAAGGTCCAAGTATGGGTCCCACAAAGGCCGGGTATTAAAATCTTCCCTCCTTAAAAATGAACTTCATCCTCGAAGTTTGCCTCACCCTCACTTTTCCTTAACAGTTTCTTACGTCTCATTCATGTCATGCCTCGCTCTCAATCTCTTCCTCAAGCATTCGCTCGTCTCAATCGCTAGTGCTCATGCATAGTTCTTTACTGTACGTGATCTTTTATGTTCTCATGCCCTTTCTTATTCCTAAATGTTACATTCACTCCCCCTAAAAGAGAACTTCATCCCGAAGTTCGCCACTCGATCTCTCGCAAGAAGGATTCTCTTATTCACTCGATCTAGGCTCATGGTTCCAAGTACAAGTCAAGTCCAACATTCATTCCCACTATCATGGCTAAGGTCCCGTCATATCGTGCATAGTTTGTGGCTCTTGGTGTACATGTATAACTCATGACTCCGTATATAAGAATTGTAACGCGGTCAAGTACCCCGTCTACTGTGATTCACTTTCTTCCATATTCCTTAATTCCGACTAAATCATGTTGTGCATAAGGCAATTGATCACGCATGTGTTATTATCTATCCTCATATCATATCTTTCCACTCTAGTCGCCACAAGACTCGATCATGTACAAGGCTCATACAATTCTTACATACATTCACCAATTACCGGATCATTATTGATCTTACTAAACACGTCAGATCTAATCCATTAACTAAACATGTTTGTACCACAACACACAAAATGACACATGCTAACGTAAACAACTCGTTTCAATTCATTCATTAATCATTTCTACGCTTACAAAACTACCAGGGGCCGGTAGGGTTATAAAACGGAAGTACTCAATCCATGTCGCTTCAAAACCATCAAAATAAGGTCAACACAGTCCACTTGGTCGAGTGGAGACTTACGCGGTCAAGTGGGGATGGCACTTGGTCGAGTGCTGATTTTTGCAGAAAGTTCCTAGAACCTGTTTTCGGCTCACTCAATCAAGTGAATTGGGGCACTCGGTCGAGTGGACCGCCACTCGGTCGAGGAAAAATGGCACTCGGCCGAGTGTCACCTGATAGTATTAAATCCGGCCATTTATAGTCTTTAAGCTTACCTATGGTCCAGTATTATTGCAAAGGGTCTCAATGGTGGTCATAGCACCATCCTACCACGCAACATCTACTAGGTTTTAGCCTTATGGCCGAGTTTACACCACAAGAAAACAAATTGTTCGAGATCTAAACGACACGAGGTCACACAAATTTCCATATAAACAAAACTAAGAAGATGACTTCCTCCTCTTGCCAAGCCTCTTCACCCACCGAACCAAGGCTCCTTGGTTGTTTACCGGTGACTCCTCCTCCGCGTGCTAAGCTCTTCACTCCTTGTAACGCCCGAGGTGTCCATCGTCGCGTCTTCTACAATTGCGTTGACATAGCGGCATGATATTTCATAAGTCCCGGTGCCCAACTAGATGCTCCTCCTTCACTCCCGCTTCCATAGAAAACATTGCCCCCAACCTCGTGAGAGTCACCTCCCACCTCCTCTCGTTACGAACTATCCACATTACCTTGGTAATCATTACTCATATTCTCTTGGTAGCCTCCACCTTGATGCGCATCATTAAAGAAACTCCCGGTGGTATACTGCGGTCCCGCCCAAGGGCCAAGCAAGTGTTAGTCACCATGAGGAATCCTATTGCCCCAATCCGAGGGTTGAATACAATAAGCCTTGAATACCCCGGAAGTGTTCCCATCCCCGGACCAAAAGCTAGGGCGTTCGGTCGGCCTTACCCCTCGGTTATATGTGAACTCGTGCATGTCCCGTAGGACCAAGGAGTTGTTCACTCTCTCAATTAGGTCCGACATGGGATATTGGTGACCATAAGCCAGTGGTGGTTGGTTATATCCTACGGTGAAAGACAGCATGTGAATGGAGTGTCGGGGAGGGTCATGGTGTGGTCAAGGTTCGTGCATGAAAGAAGAGGATGGGGCATAAGTGGAGTGTCTAGGGCGGTCAAAGGGCGGCGAGTGCATCGGCACATAGGAGGACGATGGGGAATGCGAAGAAGTCCTAGGAGGGTCGGAAAGAAGTTGCAGGATTGGTTCCCCTTGCACCGCTTCACCATCAAGAGTGTAAGTAAGATTTTCGGGAACGAGGTAGGATTGGACCGGAGGGCGGGGTGAGGCTAGTTCGGGTAGGTGAGAGGTTTCGGGCAATCTCCCGTTTGCGGGAAGCTTTATGTATAAGTCCGTGTTCACCCTCCATGAGTACCCCTTTTTGTCTTTCCTATCCACAACCCAAAACATGCCCTTCATATAGGCAATGTTGAAGTATGGCCCCTCCGTACTCATGGGTCTATCAATTGCCCCCGGTTCATAACCTAAGAGATTCTTGTCTAGTATAGTCACTAGGGCACCACAGTAAAAGGAGCACTTGTCGGACTTGGTCATCCTTTCAAATGCTAAGCATACCATAGACACGGGGCTAAAGTAAAAACGCCTCTCATAATATGGATTGAGGTAGGAGCTTAGAAATAGTACTTCCGTGAAATTGAATTTACTAGGGTCCTTTCTCCCATAAAGGAGGTTGGTCATTAGGCAAAGGAAAATTTTTAAAACGGGGTGTTCCACATCGTTGATTTTCATGGCACTAACGTCGGTATTTCGGTACACTTATAAAGGACGATTTATTTTGTGGCATTTATCTCCTTCCCACCTTGTCAAGGGTAAGGGTGGTCCTTTTTCCTACACCTAACCGTTCCGCAAAGACATCACTAGATAGGAGGAAGGACGTGTTCTTGAGTCCGAAGCTCACTGTGTGGTCTTTTGGATTGTAGAGGAAGGAGCTAAAAAATTCTAAGGTAAGGTTGCGGTAGCTTATTTCTTCTACGTTATACAATCCCTCCATCCCAATTACGCTAAAGGTATCATGAACTTGTACCTCTATCCCCAAGGTTTCTAAGTCATTCTCCGACACACACCTAGTGGCATTCATACGTCTCTCGATGAGGGCTAAGAAGGTATTCTTATGGGGTTCGCTCTCAAATTCTAACCCCGGTTATCCTGGATGGGTAATGGCAGGTGGTGTCACCGGTTCGGGTTGGGGTTGATGGTTTTTCCCCCACGCTTGCTCCTCGTGTTCATTGACCTGCTACAAGAAAATCACACACAAGACATAAAGGGAAAGATCAGACTTGTGCCTAACTTTGAAAGTGGATGAAATTCTCTCCCAACTCCCCAACTTAATAATAGACCATGTAATGAGCTTAAAATGAAGTCTTTGACATAATGAGTGTTAAATTTTTGATAAATAAATTTATATTTTTAAGATGAAACTTTCTTGATTTACCTCTAGTGTAATAATAACGATCAAATTCCTAACTTAACTCTCAATCATATTCAAGATAAAAATATGAGTTGTTCATGGATACCTAGAAAGTTTTTCAAGAGTATCACAACGGTTTAATGCATTTAATAACGACACTTAGATTACCGTTTTAAAAATATTGGCGGAAACTTAGACTGCGTTAATAAGAATAACGGTTTCCGTCAAAAACCGTTCATATTAAAATTTGATAACGGTTGTTTAACAAACCGTTATAAAAAAACGTTTAACAGTTTCCAAAAACTCGTTATATAATCACCATTATCAACGGTTGTTAGAAAACTGTTACTAGTTTAAGAAAACGGCGTTTCGAAAACCGTTACTAAATTAAAACCAGCAACGGTTTTTGGTACCCATTGTTATGTTATAGCTACGGGTTTCTTGTAACTGTTATCATTTTATATTATAAAAGAACGGTTCGTCTGTACCGGTTGTCATTTATCATTTACGGGTTAAAAATAACTGTTATATACTTTTTCCAATGTTTAATATTCAACCGATGTATGTATGATAAATAATGAACCGTTGCATGCATTGTTTTGTTTGACCATTATTAATATCCGTCCATTATTATGTTCACACATGCATACATATTTTCCTATAAATATCACTTATAATGTGATCAATTAACCATATTCACCAATTAAAAGTTCAATTAATAATAGCCTATAATTTAATTAAAAATATTACACTTCGATCACCATGTCGTCGTCGTCTTCTACACCCGTCGAATCACAATCAAATACCCGTTATGTCCATCCTATTATCCGTATTATACACAACCTTCCAATCAAATATGATGACAATGGTAAGGCTTTTTCGAGAAGTTTTACTTGGATGAGAGATATGCTTCGTCAGGGTGGTTATACGAACGTTAAAAAGGTCCACCCAGCTTGGACTAAAGTTCATGGTTGTGTTGGTTACGCAATGATCGAGTTTGAATGTTTTGGGAAGAAGCTGGAATCTTTTCGTCTAGCGAGAAAACTCCAGGCAAAATACGAGGATCATGATGCTAGGAAGAAAAATTATTATACGGATGATGTGTTACAAGCACAATATTTATGGATTGCAACCGATTGTGACATTAATCTATTCAGAACATATCAGCACTATATTGACACTGTGCCTCGTTCATGGGAGGCGGAACAAGTGCCTCCTAATAATCCACATATAGAATTCCTAATATTTTCAAAAATCGCAGGGGAATTACAAGATGATTATGTTGATTAATTATTATTATTATTCTAATTAACGTTGTTAAAACCGCGCGTCTTTTAATTTCTTGTTATGTATGTGTTTTTCTTGAATATATACGTGGTAGTGTATTTTATTTTCCAATTATTTATTGCAAGTTATCTAGGTTTAACATATTTGTTAATAAGTCAACTATTACATTAAATTAATTACCAACGGTTTTGAAAAAAATTATAAATGTGACTATAAATGTTAAAGCATCCTTTCCTAACATTCATTAATCAAATCTTAATATTTCATCCCCATTACACAAATTTGAAACAACATTGCAATGAACCCTAATTTTATCAACAACGAAGAATGGCTTATACAAATGATTGCAGATGATGGGAAGGTTCTCGCCGGGCTTTCCGCCGATCAACACCCATTAATCAAAGCATCCCTTTAACATCAACGGAATTATTGGATTAAGAGGCGTGAAGCAGTCCGGCTTGTCAACCAAGCCTCATCATCATCATCATCTTCATACCCTTGTCGGCCTATTACTCGCAACTTGGCTGCAGCCAGAGATATGTTGAGTTGTACTCTTCCAACCTTATCTCCACATGCAAGTCGTGTCCTTGCATATATTCAATCTGTTATTGAAAAGTATGAAGCCATTGACCCGGAAGTTAACGGTATACCAGAGTGGCGTAATTGGTGGCAGGTTGAGAAGCGCTTTTTTCGCTTAACCGGGGTTGTTCCGGTTTATTATACATCTTTTGATTTCTGATAAATTTTGTAATGTATTTGGTTTAAAATTAAATGAAATGATCATTTTGAAAGTGTTGAGTTATGCTTGTTTGATTTACTTCTATTTTTTGAACTCCATAGATCAGTCAGTAATCAAGGTTCAGATTGCTGCAACATAATAGTCATCAACAACGGTTCACCTGCAACCGTTGTCAATTGGTTTATCAACAACGGTTCACCTGCAACCGTTGTCAGTTGGTTCAATAACAACGTTTCACCTACAACTACAACCGTTGTAAATTTGTTCATTAACAACGATTCACCTACAACCGTTGTCAATCGTGACGTTCTAACTTCAACGTGCGCCGTTTATTATTTGTTTGACCATGCGACTCAATATATTAAAAAAATAAATAAATGTAAGATATGACCATACGACTCAATATATTAAAAAATAATTAATTGTTTGACCATACTGTATTTTTTAATCCGTGGCTAATATTTCTCATTATTCTTGATTTGACCAATGCACGGACGGTTCAGTTAGTTTTTATTGAATCAACATTGCATTATTGGTGGGTTTAAATCAACACTGCATTATTGGTGGGTGATTCTATAATTTTAATTTTGTTCCAAAATCATATATGGTCTTTAACCAAGGTACAAATATTGTGAGTCGATGGGTGCAGAGGGATCATAAGTTGTCAGAAGAAACAGAAAATAAAAGATTAAGGGAATTGCGGCGTCAACTGAGCTATATTGAAAGCGAGAAGAAAATGGATGCGTTACGAGAAAGGTTAAAGGAACAATGTCCTTTCCATTTCATTATGTTCCCCCCAAAACATATAATTCGTGAAGGTACATATGAGAATTCATCGGCTTTCAAAGTTGGTTCTTCTGAGGATTTGATGGTGGGGTATATATTACCCAGATGCGATTAGTATGTATCTACCATTAGTGAAGCAACAAAAGCTTGGCGTCAATGGTGGTTTAGGTCATCGAAAGTGATGTTGGATTTGGAGGAAAAGACCAGAGTTGAAATAGACTCCTACACCATCATTAATGGGAAGAGATATTGTCCATGACATAGTGTATTTTGGGTCATTAGAGTATGTTTATTAATTGCTCATTGGGTTGTATTTAGGAAACTAATTGAGGAAAGAAGTTTTAAATATATGCATTAATTATATTGGGTTGTGAATAATTTAGTCTTGAATTTCCATTTTCCCCCACTTGCTATCCCAGTTGCCTAATTGAGGAAAGAAGTATGTACTAACTTAATACGGATTACCAAATATGGAAGACGCTTTTTTTTGGCGGGAAAAATTTGACACAATGAAAGATAAATGACAACGGTTAGGCACCAACCGATGTAATATAATGAAAACAATTAAGGGTTTATAGTCAGCCGTGGTCATATTGCAAAAAACAGAATACGGTTTCGCTTAACCCGTGATTATTAGTTTCAATTGAATAATTCTTCAACCAACACACATGCAAACCTTCTCCTCGCTCACTTAAAACCCTCGAACACTGAGTTTCCCTAGAACCACTACTATTCTCCGTCGCCATCGTCTTTGCCGTCGTCGTCGCCGTCGCCATCCCCATTGCCTCTGTCGTCCCCTCTGTCATCGCCATACCGCGGCCGGCTTCTCCTCTTTGAAGAAGTAATAATAAACCCTACTCTTTCATCTCATTAACTTAATGTCTTTATTTGCTTTTTTAGTTGTGATATTATCCCCTAATTATCTTAGGTTTATTGTTTGTTAAACAACACCTATTATTTTAAGTATATTGTGTGTTAAACAAACCTATATTTTTAGGTATACTGTATGATCATTTATTTGAGACGGTGCTCCCGCTATGTCGACTTAATGCTTAAAGTTAGTAGTTTGTTAATTTCTTGTTTAGATATGGGTGGAAAGCGTAAAAGAAATGATGGGAAAAGGTCAAACGAAGAAGATTCAGGTGATGAGAATAATTTGGAATCGGACACTGGGAGAAGGAGCCATAGGGTTTCCCTAGAAGCAATAGAGAGGGATACCTAATAAACTTCAATGGGATAAATTAACGGGGCTGCCAGATGGTATCCTTGCTTCAAAATTCGCGAGTTGGATTGGTTGTTGTGTAAGAGAGTATGTACCTCTCGGTTTACCATGTATCGATCAGTTGAGTAATGACCAGGAGGAAAAGCTATGGGGGAGAATAAAGGTATGTATATACAATAATAAATGTAGTGAGATGAAATTATCTTAGTATTCGATATGTGCTATTAGCCGAAACTAACCAAATTTGCTCACCATATATGCAGGTAGCTTACACTGTCCCCCAAGAACATATGGTTACGTAAAAAAAAAAAGATAGGGGAATCCTTCACAGCATGGAAGTTAAAGGTTGCTCGGAACCACTTGTTCAACAAGAAGACCGGGGAGATAAACAAGAAACCACCAATGAAGAAGTATCGGTATTCAGACAGCAAGATTGTATAACTTTATTGCTTATAGGCAGTCTGACAAGTTTTAGGTAATTTATCTGCGACTCATTGGGATCACTGTATTTGTAATCACTTAATAAGTAATGAAATATGCTTACGTTACTCGATACAATTCATTTTATGAAGACTATGAGTAAGTAGAACCTCGAGAACATTTCAAAGAAAGAGAGCGTCTTTCATGGCTCCAGAGGTGGTTATAGATTGATTAAGAAGAAGCTTGGAACTGTCAATTGTCACGACGCTTGAGTGACCGGTCACATTCCTAAGAACGGAAAGTTAGAAACTTCATATGATAAGGCCATCAAAGATAAAATTGTAAGTTTGAATAAATATGTCCCTCTTACCACTTGTGATCGGTTATATAATTGTGAGTTTAAATAAAATTTAGTTGCATAATGGTTTTATGTGTATGTAGATGATCTGTGAGAAGGAGGTACAAGAAGGAAAATGGAAGCCTGAAGGACGTGATGACATTCTTGCTAGGGCAATCGGCAAAGCAGAGCATCCAGGTCGTGTGAGAGGGGTATCGACGCATGTTGGTATCACTAAGTATTTTGCGAAAAATACTCGAAAGACAATGAGTGGTGATGATAGGGTATATAAATACTGTATTTTATTCAACATAGTTTATATATATATGCTGAAATTATACTACTTATTTTAATCATATTCATTTCTACTACACAGCTACAAAGAATGGCGAGGTTGATACTCAGAATGGTGGAAACGGGGGATAAGCCATTTGAAGAAGTGTTGGTTATGGTTCGGCAAGTCATAAAGGAAGCAGGGGAGAAGAAGGAAAAAGCGGGCATGCGAAGTGAGAAAGACCTGGCAAAGGATCAAGATGGGGTAGATGAAGAGGAAGCCATGAAGGCAGGGGAGAAGGAGGTGGAGGCCGGAGCCGAAGACACGTTCTTATCATATCCAAATCCGGCTTTTGACGAGGTATTAGCTAATACGACTAGTTTATAATTGCTGTATATATACTAATTAATTAAATTTATTAATTAAAGTAGTGAATGTATATATTATAATTAATTAAAAATGTGATGGTCGTTTGCAAGAAGCCTTGTGTTCTTTACTACAAAGCCCCTACATTAGTATCGGGCAGAATTGCTGTTGTTAGGGGAGTATTGTTCTATTACGACCAGATTCAAGAAGTTGAGGTTAAAGGCATTGCCCTCCGTGAGGAATTGAGGAAAGTGGAAGTGACTGACTTATATCTGGAGGAGTATGGTACTCTAATAGTACCACTTAGTGATAATTGGCGTTTCAAGATGTCGTGGGTTCTATTGTGCAATGGCCTAAAGCATTCATTAGTGCTGACATCTCCAGGGTAGTTATGCTAAAGAGAACACATTTTATATAATGAACGCCTTTAAATTTATTAGGGTAACCTTATCTAACATATAGTAAGTATTTCAATTTTACATTTGCAGGAGTTACACGAAGCTATTATGGCTGAAATTAGGACTACTACGTCAACACCCAAAGTCACTGATTCGACTGCCTCTCCACCCAAAATTCAAGAGGTAGTAATAATTTGAAAAATAGATTGTGAGTTTTTCGGTTTTTTTTGTTATTTAAATTATATATGACGTCTCGTGTAATGTATATATTTTTTTTTTTTCTAAATTGTAGACCGGGGTTAAATCACACGACTTACGATACAAGCCATCTACATTTGCTGCACACAACGCTGGTGTTCTTCTTAAACCTAGATATTACACCGATGATTATAAGCAAAAATTGAATACTCCAACGTTCGTAGCTTTGCACCAGCTGACTGAAAGGAAGCTAGCTAGCTATCGGGGAATTACTCATCATTGAGATCGGAGAGGATGTTATGGGCGAAGTTACAACTGTCCTTATGGATGGGGAATCACTGTGTCAGTTTCTCGACCTTGACGAGTTAGATGCTATGCACATTGTAATTTGGATGAAGTAAGTTTTTTAATTAAAACTTGGGATTTGGTTTTACGAATAGTGAAGTTTATTTAAATCATCAATGAAAATAACATTATTCGTTTCATTTGACGTTATAGGTACCTGTGTACACACATCGCTGAGAGGAACTATGTTTCTCATGACTACGAATTCGTGTCACCTGAATTGTTCTCTCATAAGGTGATTGGATACAAATAGAGATACTACATCGATAAAATTGCTGAACGGTTGATGACGCCCAAAAGCCTATGGTTTTTCCCATACACTGAGAATCAGTATATATAGTACTTTATTATAATGAATCACGATTCTATTCATTTATTAACACGCTTACATGCATGTATATGAACTAACAGTTCAATTTTCAATATTTCATAGCAAGCATTGGCCGCTAACGGGAATCAATGTGAAAAAAGACATAGTGTACTGGATTGACTCTTGCGGACATAGTCCCAGTGAGAAATTTGTAAAGATGATAACTTAGTAAGTTTAAAACCTTACGTTATAATGTCAATTGTTATTGTATGACCTTTGAAGAATAGGATCCTTTTAATGTCCCATTAGTATTACTGAGCCAAATGTTAATTATAATTTCCTGTATATATTTATGAATTAGTTTGTTTCAAGCAATTGAAACATCAAGTCCAACTTTTGTCACGATAAAAGTAAATGTATTCTTAATAATTACTCCTATCATTTAATTTATGTTTATGCGAGAGGTTGATCTAATTTAGCTTATTTGTATGTGATTTATATAATAGTCTCCTCTACAACCAGACAACAAACAATGCGTCTTTTTCTGTTGTCGGTCCATGTGGGAGATTATCACCCGAAAGTATATCAACATAGAGTCACCGGTTAGTGTGTTTTAATAACTATTTCCAACGTAACTTAGGTTTAATTTTGTGTAATATTCCACTTATTCTGTCAATTTTGATAAAGTATATTTTGATTTGTAGTTCCCATCTTCAATCAACAACAAAGACCGAACCTATTCGAAGGAAGACATCGCCGACATGAGAAATAAGTGGGCCACTTATTTTCTTTCATTAGCTGATGGACAATAGTCTGCTCATTATGTTGTGTGTATATAGAGTCATGTGTTATTATTTTTGGTCACCCTGTTTATAATATTTTAATGCTGGGTTGAATAGATCAATCTGTGTAATATTCTGATGTTGCATGATTGAAATTTTGCAATGCGCAGCTGCTAAAATACTATTTTGCAGTAGTATTTCAGCGGAACCTGCTACTGCAAAAATTAGCATTTCAGCAGCTGGTGGAACCTGCTAAAACAATGTTTTTAAAAAGTATTTATAAATTCGACTATGGTTAAAAATAAAACCATGGTCAATAAATCTATTGAAAACGGTCGCATTTAAATAGAAACCCGTTGACATATTTATCCATAATATAACGGTTTAATAAGGATAAACCGTTGTCGATTCATGACATTTAAAACGGTTTAATAAGCATAAATCGTTGTCATATTTACTATTTTACAACGGTTGTGTTTCAGTAAAACCGTTGTCATAGGTTTCCGTAGAGCATTCAGACTAATTACTACCACGGTTTCAATACTATAGACAACGGTTTTTGCACCGTTCTTAATATTGTATTACGGTTATTTGAACCCGTTATTTACATTTCATAACGGCTCCGCCTTTTTAACAACCGTGGTCACAAAATAACAACGGTCGATGTAATAACGGTTCCGTATTTTGTATTACAACGGTATATCACCTATTATTTGGCGTAGTGCAAGGTCTAAGTATGGGTCCCACAAAGGACGGGTATTACATGCATGCAGTTAATGTAAATATATAGGCTTAGGGCAACACATTACGCATATCACTAGACATGTTATTCTACTTCACATGATTTATAACATCCAAATATCAAGGTGCAAGAGTTAAGAAAACAATTTCTTTAAAACGTTGGCATAAAACTTACATTTTCAAGGATAAGAAAACATGTTACCACTTGCAAAAACAATTGATAAATAATCACTTAATTACTTCTTAAGTACTTATATTTAAAAAAATACAGAGAGTCAATAAACCATGAGAAAAAGAATCAAGTCCAAAGCTTATAAGGTCAATTTATAATGAATTTTACAACTTGTTTGGTCGAAACAGAAATTTAACAAAAGCTTTTCAGAAACTTAGGTCAACTTGTAGAAATCACCATAAAATATACAGACATCAACAATTATCGTGGCTCATCAATTTGAACACATAAACGAATCTTTTAAACAGTGGAGTTCGAATTAGGAAAAACTATTAAGTACATATTAAATGAGAAACTTTACAAAATCGTTTGTCGAAAACATAACTGTACAGGAACATTCTGACCACTGTCGACTAAAATATTTATTACTCTTAAACCATAAATTATTTTACCATAAAACAAGCGGCATATGAAAGTTAACACAGAGGGATATCAAACATAAAAATTTTGTCCACAGATGTTAAGCAGGCAAGAAATGGCAGCCAAATCATTAAGGGTAACAATTTGAGAATTTTTAATCAAGCTTACATTCTTCACAATAACGTAATTATATAACTCCTCAACTTAATATCATGCTCTAGCAATTATTTTAGCAACTATTATCACATACCACTCTCCTTAAAATGAAAGTTACGTCCCCGTAACCTCGGTCATCAATGAAGACAATTTTCATCTTAAAGCAAACAATTGACTCTTAAGAAAGTAAATAATATTCATTTTAAATTACCCCGCTCTTCAATATCCCTCAAGGTAACCGGTTCAAAACTGGAAGAGCCAGGGTTCGGAGTGAGGGTACATTCCTATCCTATGTCAAAAGGGCTCCAAACAGTTTCTAATCGGGTTCATTTTATTAGACACATCCTAAATTCATTAATATATTCATTGGTTAGGCCTGAGGATCGTTTTGCTCTGAAACCACTTTGTAACACCCTTATTTATTCAGGAGCCTTTACCTAGGCCTCCCAATTAAATAAGTGCGTTACCATCTCGGTTGCCCGAGGTAGTGAATAACAAAGTACAACAAACCAAAGTACTTTAGATAAAATTTAGCGATTAAAGGTTTATTACAATTTAATCCAACTAAATATCTCAATATAAAATTATAATACAACTCGCAACGGAATTAGATAAAGTGAATAATAAAACTATATGATCTAGACTTCTAGGTTGACTGGTCGAGTCCTCAGGCGTCTCCATAAGCTCCCAAGTTAGTTAATCTTAAATACCAGTCAAGTCTGCTCCCCAGTTACGGTTCATCACAGGTGTTCACGAATACACTGTCAACCACGAGATTGAGTAGCAATAACCAGTAATAATACAAGGTGAAATAAATGAAAATGCATTATATGATATGATATGCAAATACAACTGAGCTCATCACTCGAAACACCCGTTCATCCCGCCAATCCCTGGCCCGGGGTATCCATCATCCCAACCAAAGGTTGAGGTATCCATGATCCCAACACAAAGTTGAGGTATCCATTATCCCAGTATAAAACTAAGGTATCCATCATCCCAGTATAAAACTGAGGTATCCAATGCAAATGCATTGCCAACATTAATAATCATCCCAGAACGAGTCTAAGGTATCCAATAATTATAATATGAATAAACCAACAACCAACGCATAATCCAATGACAGATAATACACATCCAATAATTCATTCACACAATTCCACAATTACTCTTATCAATTAAATAGTAAGGCAAGTTGAGTAGTTAACCTACCTAGCAAGAAAGTACTCCAAATAATGAAATCTACTAAAAGTATCCTTCAGTAAACCCGTTCCACAAGTCCGTCACCTTCAGACGATAAATCCCTTGCTTTTATCCTTCTTATTCTCCCACTCTCTCTTTTTTGTGAATTTGTGAATTATAAGGGTGGGTGATTGAAGCTTATATAGTGGTCTAAGGGATACAATTAGGAAAGTACTAGGAAACTACCAGTTCTATTATATTATTATTATATATTATATTAATCTTGCCATAAGTAGGATTACCACATACTACCATTAAAAATACTATTATTATGATTATTATTGTTATGATTATTATTTTTATTTCTTATTATTAGTACAATTAATAAATATAATTAATCAGTATAATTTGTAAAATATAATTAAAATATGGCTATTACAAGAGTAGTGTTGGGATGGGTGACCTCCTAGGAAACCTCTTCGATACACGCGAATGCAGGACTGGTAAAACCAAATAATGTTCAAATGAATCGAGTTAACTAACGAAACAAGTACCTATATTGCCACGGTTCCATATATGATAAAATATCCATTGTGAAAAAAAAAATTATTTTACGTTTTATTTATTTAATTTTCATATATATTGTTTCTCATGAGAATTATTTTTTCGCCACGGGAAATTTTTTAGGCCACGAGAGAACTCTTGGCCAAAAATTCAATAATAGCTGATTCGGTTCAAAACTTTGTCGTCTAAGCTAACCAATCAAAACAATATTTATAATCTCAACTAACTACTCTTAGTAGAGTGGCAAGTAAAGGTCGGATCCTAAGGGACGGGTATCATATTGATTTATCGGTTGTAGACAGTTGTGTCTTAAGGTGTCACGAATTGGGTTGAGATCGAGGGTTGCAAACTAAACTACTTAACAATGAAATATAAATAAATGAAAACAAAGCAAGTAAATAATTAGGGTTTGTAAACAAGTGATTAAGGCACTAGGGTGTCATGGGTTTATAGGTGGGATCATGGTGAAGATCATACAAACATGTTTACATAGATGCAAGCAAATTACTGTTGTAGTGGAATCTAGTTAGTTTATGTCTTACAATTCCTAGGAAGATTTAGGTCCCGAGCCGAGTCGGTCAAGAGTTTACAACACCTACAAGTCGACTTAGTTTCATCCTATTCAACTATATGCATGGTCTAACAAGCCTTGAGTTAGTTTATATCTTACAAGTCTTGTTGAATGGATAAGAGATTCATGCTAGATTGTCAATCAAACAATTCATCAAGCATAACATGTGCATAAGTTGAAATTATAACAAGCAAGAAATCTTATGAAAATATATTAAATTAAGTATTGATCTACCCCCATGATTAATTCCCCTAATCCCTCATTAACCCTAGCTAAGAGACTACTCACTCATGGTCATGGTAAACATGCTAATTGGGGTGTCAATCACAGTAACAAGGTTAAACATGATAAATGAGTAAAGCAATAAACAATAATTAAGCAAAAGGGCAAAAGAGATTATACGAACTTAAGGATGATCCAATTAATAGGCAAAGAATAATAGAAGAAAACTTGAATGATTAAAGAGAGATTAAGATTTGATTAATATGGAATTGTGTAATTGATGTGACCATAATTAGCGCATATTTAGCCCCCGAATTAGCCTTGTTCCCATGCTTTTTAGTGCATATTTGGGTCATTTCTTATCTTTAGTTCTTTGTTTTGCATATTCTTTGAGATTTTGATCCCTTGGTAGGAAAGGAGTAAGAATCTTGCATTTTCATGGCAAAACGAGACTAAATTGATCGAATTCAATGACCAAGCATCAAGGAGAGACAAGATTAGAAGGCCTGTGTACATATTATAGTAGAAGAGCAATGTTGAGAAAGGATCCTTGAGTCCCCAAGGAAATCCCCAAGGAATTTATGAAGAAAAGGGAAGAAAAGAAGAAGATGTCTTCTTTGAGTGACAATCCGTGCGGATTGTCCCCAATCCGATCGTCCACATTGCCTGCACAATCCGTGCGGCTTTGCTCTAATCCGCTCGGATTCCACCTCCACAATCCGCCCGGATTCCCCTGAATCCGCTCGGACCCCATCACCAGAATCCGCCCGTCCCGACCTTATTCCGCCCGGATTCCAGCACAGCGTGATTTCCTCTTCTCCAAGCTACGAAGAAAGAAGCCCTTCCTTCGAAAAATACCGGCTCCTTCTTGCTCAATCTAAAAAGTGTAATTACTAGTTTAGCCCTTAGTTAACCCTAATGCATCCTCCCTAATTTCCACTATAAATACCCCATTAGTCTAATTAGAGGAGCATGTTCTTCTTATCAATAATTAGAGTAGTTAATATCAATCAAATCTCTCTTTAGTTTTGTAATCAACAATTAATCAAGTTCTAATACAAGTTTTATTTCCTTAATCTCTCTTTTGTTCATCCTTTATTTTGGGTAATTAAAGATTATTTGGGTTATTATTGGGAGATTGACAACCTCTCAATCAAGCATTCAAGTACTTCTTTTATCTTTGCTTTATTATTGGAATCATTAGTAGGTATAATCTCTTAATCCCTTTTTAATTATTGTTAATTACTTTCATTTATTCATCATGTTTCATATTGTTGGTATGATTGACAACCTTGCTAGCATGATCAACATGATAATGAGTGAGTAGTCTCTTAGCTAGGGTTAAATGGGTGATTAGGGGAAACCAACATGGGGAATGATTCATGCTTAAACTAATATGCTTTCATGTTTTATTTGCTTGCTTGTTTTGATCTCAACTCATGCACATGTTATGTTTGATGAAATGCTAAGCCTATGAATCCTTGCATTTACCACCATCACCTATCTTTTCAATGAGACTTGTAAGACATAACCCAACTCGAGTCTCATTAGACCATGCATGTTATTGAGTAGGGAAGATTAAGTCGACTTGTAGGTGTTGTACAATCTAATCGATTCGGCTCCGGGACCCAAACTTTCCTAGGATTGTAAGATATAACCCAACTCAATCCATCACAACAATAATTGCTTGCTTATAATTTGAGAACATGTTTGTATGGTCATATCCCATGATTCCCTTATGATCCCATGACACCCTAGTGCTTTTAATCAATTGTTTACACCCCTTTAATTCATCTTGCTTGTTTATTTTCATTGCTATTTTAGTTTAGTGACCTTCTACATCAACTCAATTTGTGACACCCCTTAGACACCACTAGTTTCAATAGAAATCTCATTTCAACTCCCGTCCCTTGGGATCCGACCTTTACTTGCCTCTTACTAATTGTAGAGTTGTTTGTGAAGTTATAAATTGTGTTTTGATTCGACCGTGACCCAACGACCACATCTTTAATTGTGAACACGAAACGGACCCGATCAAAAATGGCGCCGTTGCCGGGGACGGTGTTTGTTTGATTTAGATTTTCTTTTTCTTGTTGTTAGTTGTGTCTTTCTTCGCCTTGGGGAAATAAAACTCCTCAAGGTTTGCTCTAATCGTTTTCAAGTTGTTTGATATTTTGCGAGATGGATTTCATAGATTGTTTTGTAGAGGACCACTTGAGTATCCCTTACTTCAAGGACCCCATGCAAGCATTGGAAGCCTTGGAAGCAAGTGAGGCTAAGAGCATGTATTGGGAGTTGGAGGTGGATCTCTTTGAGGCCGCTCTAGCTAATAAGGAGCTTACTCATGCACAATCTGAATTAGTGCATAATATTCTAGTGGAAGCATGTCAACCCATAGAGGATGAGCAATCCATCCTAGAGGATATTTTACAAGCTCAAGAGCAAGAGGAACCCATCATGGGATTTGAATATGATGAGGTTGATGAAAGTGAAGTTGAGTATGCTATGAGAATGGAATGTCTAATGGAGATGGAGCAAATTCCCAATGAAACTCCAAAGGAGGAAAGTAAGGTACAAACTCCTACTTTGAAACCCCTTCCCCCAAATTTGAAATATGCTTACCTTGATGAATCAAAGACCAAACCCGTGATTGTTAATGATAGACTTGATGATGACCAATTGGGAAAGTTGCTTGATGTGTTGAAACAACATGAGAAGGCTATAGGTTATAGTCTAGATGACCTTAAGGGGATAAGTCCCAACTTTTTCATGCATAGAATTCATCTAGAGGAAGACCATAGACCTACCATTCAACCCCAAAGAAGATTGAACCCCCACATGCAAGAAGTTGTCAAAGGAGAAGTCATGAAATTACTTGATGCGGGAATCATATATCCCATATCGGATTCTTTGTGGGTTAGCCCCGTCCAAGTGGTACCAAAGAAAGGAGGTACTACGGTAGTGACAAATGAAAAGAATTAATTAATACCCACAAGAATGATTACCGGTTGGCGTATGTGCATTGACTATCGGAAATTAAACTCCGCAACAAGAAAAGATCACTTCCCCTTACCATTCATTGACCAAATGCTTGAGAGGTTAGCCTCCAACAAATTTTTTTGTTACCTTGACGGGTATTCGGGATTCTTCCAAATCCCTATACACCCGGATGACCAACATAAGACCACCTTCACATGCCCTTATGGCACTTTTGCATATAGGAGGATGCCTTTTGGCTTATGTAATGCCCCCGCCACTTTCCAAAGATGCATGATGAGTGTCTTCTCCGATTACTTAGAGACCATAATGGAAGTTTTTATGAATGATTTTAGTGTTTATGGAAAGGACTTTGATTCATGTTTGCATAATCTTTCTCTTGTGTTGCAAAAGTGTGAAGATGTTAGTCTTGTTTTAAATTGGGAAAAGTGTCACTTCATGGTCAATGAAGGAATTGTCTTAGGCCATTTGATTTCGAAAAAGGGCATCGAGGTCGATAAAGCTAAAGTTGAGGTGATAGAGAAACTCCCACCTCCCGTGAATGTTAGAGGGGTGAGAAGTTTTCTCGGTCACGCGGGTTTTTATCGTCGTTTCATAAAGGATTTTTCGAAAATAGCAAAACCCCTCACTCAACTTTTGCTTAAAGATGCCCAATTCCAATTTACTGACGAGTGTGTTGAAGCTTTTAATAGAATTAAAGAAGCATTAATCTCGGCACCAATCATTCAACCGCCGAATTGGGAGTTACCTTTCGAGATTATGTGTGACGCTAGCAACTACGCCGTTGGAGCAGTTCTTGGCCAACGGGTAGGGAGAGCTCTTCACGCCATCTATTACATAAGTAAAACCCTCGACCCCTCTCAAGTGAATTATGATACAACCGAAAAGGAGCTTCTTGCCATTGTTTATGCTTTGGATAAATTCCGTTCCTACTTGCTTTGATCCAAGGTGATTGTATTTTCGGATCACCGTGCTCTCCGACATCTCTTGAGAAAGGAGGCAAAACCAAGATTGTTGAGATGGATTTTGCTCCTTCAAGAATTTGACTTGGAAATAAGAGACAAGAAAGGAGCCGAGAATGTAGTGGCGGATCACTTGTCAAGGATCCGGTTTCATGATGAAAATGGAGAAACCCCGATCAATGACTCATTTCCCGACGATATTTTGATGGCTATTTAGACGCAACATGAGAGGCACATCACCCCATGGTTTGCCGATTATGCTAACTATATTGTTGGAAAAGTGCTCCCTCCAAATTTGAACCACAACCAAAGGAAGAGATTCCTATTCGAAGTGAAGAGGTACTTTTGGGATGACCCAAACCTCTACAAGGAGTGTAGTGATGGGCTCTACCGGAGATGCATCCCTCAATGGGAAATCCAAGGAATCTTGGAAGGATGTCATTCATCACCCTACGGTGGGCACCATGGAGCAAGGAGAACCGTTGCAAAAATTCTCCAATCGGGCTTCTATTGGCCTACAATGTTTCAAGATACAAGAGAATTCATCATTCATTGCGATGCTTGTCAAAGAACGGGGAATATATCTTGGAGGAACGAAATGCCACAAAGGGGCATTCTAGAGGTAGAGATCTTCGATGTTTGGGGAATCGACTACCAAGGGCCCTTTGTGACATCCAATGGGAATAAGTACATCCTTGTGGCCGTAGATTATGTCTCAAAGTGGGTGGAGGCAATCGCCACCCCAAATGATGATGCAAAAACGGTCACCAAGCTTTTCAAGAAGATAATTTTCCCAAGATTTGGAGTTCCTAGAGCAATCATTAGTGATGGAGGAACGCATTTCCATGAGAAGAAGCTTGCATCCCTTTTGACCAAATATGGTGTTCAACATCGAACCGGCTTGGGATATCATCCTCAAACAAGCGGTCAAGTTGAAATTTCAAATAGAGAGATCAAGCAAATCCTTGAAAAATTTGTGAACAAGACTCGGAAAGATTGGAGCATAAAGCTTGATGATGCTCTTTGGGCTTATAGGACGGCCTATAAGACTCCCATAGGAGCCTCCCCCTAAAAGCTTATCTATGGAAAAGCATGTCATTTGCCAATCGAATTGGAATACAAAGCTTATTGGGCAATCCGAGCACTTAATCTTGATCTCAAATTGAGCGGTCAAAGGAGGATGATTCAAATCCAAGAGTTGGAGGAATTCCGACTACAATCCTATGAGAATGCAAAGATTTACAAAGAAAGAACAAAATTGCTTCATGATAAGAGAATTAGACAAAAGGCCTTGCACAAGGGAGACAAAGTCCTTCTATTCAATTCCCGCTACCGACTATTTCCGGGAAAATTGAACTCTAGATGGATGGGTCCCTATGTGATAACCGAAGTTGGAAAATATGGAGATTTCGAACTCAAGGCGGAAGATGGAAGCAAGTTCAAGGTAAATGGTCAAAGGTTGAAGCCATACTATGAAGGAGCGTTTGTTGGAGAGGTCGAGGCTACCTACCTCGGGCCTCCTCCCCCTTGAAAGGACCATCTAAGGGAGAGTTTGGTGGAGTCCTCCCTAAACCACCACTTGTAAATATACTAACCCTCTAACTTGTATTTATTGCATTTGTTTTAATAAAAGCATGAACTCTTTTCATGAGCGTAAGTAAGGGAGGGTTACTAATGAATTTTGAATGAAGGAAGGAACAAATTCTCAAGTGTGGGGACGCATCTAAGAGAGGAGAAGAAGTCAAAACTCGCAGCCTGAATCCGTGCGGATTCCCGGGAATCCGGCCGTCTTGCTGGAATCCGGGCGTTTAGAGGAGAAACCGTCCGTCAGCCTACGCTGAAAATTTGAAGATTTTTGACCGAGGTTGAATCCGAGCGTCCAACGAGGAAAAACGCCCGTCTTATAGAATCCGGCCGGATTTGAAGAAAGACGCCCGTCTTTCTACCTGTGCATTTCAAAGAAAATCTCTGTAGAAGAATCCGTCCGTCTTCATAAGAAGACGCCCGTCCCATTGTAAAAGAATCCGAGCGTCTCATGCTCGGGACGCCGTCTCGAAGCGTCAAATTTTGGAAATTCTCGTGTGATGTAATCCGGGCGTATTGCCCGAATCCGCCCGTCCCGAGGAGCACGAATCCGAGCGTCTTCAGCTCGAATCCGCTCGTCTTCTCACGGTGTTTGACCCGACTTTTCCCTAATTAAAATACACCCCACCACACATACAGTGACACATCACTACTCCTTCCAATTGCACTATAAAACCCACCTCCTTATGACTCCCATACATATCCAAATCACTCTCTTTACCCACAAAATCAAAAAGCCCCTATTTTCTAGGGTTTCCAACACTCAATCAACAAGGAACATCCTTACCCTTTCACAAATCAAAAGAGCCCAACAAAAGAATCAAGAATGGCACCAAGGAGATCCTCTTTTAGGAGTGGAAGAAGACCAAGGATGATGGGAAGTTCTTCTACCTCCCATCTCAACACCATTAGAAGGGAACATGAAGAGATTGTAGATCTCACAAGGCTTGATGATTTCTCAAATGTGGAATTCCTCAATGATGTGCAGAGATTAGTCTTCCACCGGCTTCTACGTAAGAATATTCTTCCCACTAAATTTTTATGTCATGCTACCTTGAGAAAACTTGGGATTTTTCACCAAGTGGAAGCTCTCTTTGAGGTTTTTGGTCTTTCAACCCTTTTTCGCATGTATGAACCAACCTATCGGTCCCTTGTGCTTGAATTCTTGAGCTTTTTGAAGATTACAACCTTGAACAAAGTGATATGCATAGAGTTTAGGTTGGAGAATGTTTCTAGGATGATGACCCTTGTAGAATTCGCAAATGTGTTTGGACTTGATGTTTCGCCTACCCGAACATCGAAACCTAAAAAGTATAGTGTTGCACCTTTGTGGAGGGCCATGACGGGCCGGGATTTCATTCTTACCAAGGAATGTCTTGCTTTTCATATCCAAAACCCGATCTTGAGGCTTACATATCGATTTCTTTCGGGGACTCTCTTTGCCCGCCGAGATCCGGCAATCGTGAACCAATTAGACCTTGTATTTATGGAATCATACCTCAACATTCAAGGGAGAGATGGGTATCACTTCAATGCACCTCTAGTTTTGCTAGAGAAATGGGCAAAGTTTAGAAATGGGGACGATGATGGAATGCAGCACATAGTGAATGGAGGACTCATAACTAGACTTGCAAAGCACTTCAACCCAAGGTTCAATGAGAACAATGAGTACACTCCACTTACGGGGAACACGAGAATTAATGAAGACCTCCTTCTCGTCCAACACCAATGGATAACCCTTGAGGGGGTCGATAAGCGGATAAAGTGGTTGACAAAAGGAAGCGATCCGATTTATCTCCCAATGACCGATCTACCACGGATCTCCCCAAGAAGAGGAAACTTGTCCCCAATGCCCTCCTACCTCATCCCAAATCAAACAAAGCAAGCACCACCACCCCAAAATCCACCACCACAACAACAAGAACAACAAACCAAAAATGAGAAGATAAAGGTGCCTCCCTATCCCTTTCCCTACCAACCATATAACCATCCAAATCCCTTCATCCTCCCCCGTGATGACTTTGTCACGGGAATTTTACAAAATCTACACTACCGTCAATACGAGACCTCCGTGGACACTTACTATGCTCTTTACCCCCAATACCATGAGATGGTTCGAAAAGGACGGATTAGTGAGGAAGGAGCTTTCCCCTCATGGGCTCAAATGGATTTGCTCTTCCCCAACTCGGAGAAAGCTAATGAAGGGGCGAACGGTCGCCAAGATGAGGAGAGTGGCAATTCTTGTGGAGGTGACACGGTGAAGCTTGAGAGTGAGGAAGACGAATTCATGGACCCAAGTTTGAGTGATGCTTCAAAGGATATTTGGGATAGCGATATAGAGGGAGATGATGCCGATGTCTAGAAGACTACTTCATCACTAGGTGGAGCGGGCAAGAGGCACCCACCTAAGTTCAAGTGAAGTTTTCTCATCTCTCCTCTTTATTTTTCAATGTTTCATGAAAAGAAGTTTGTGTCTTGTTACCTTGTATTTTCATTAATTTTGATCATTGTTGGAGTAGTCCTAGAACCATAGAGGACTCACACCTCGGTACCATTGAGCTGTTCTCATTTTATTGTTCCCATTTTCAAAATCCAAAATGACAAATTAGTTTCATGCATTGCATAGTGTGTGCATGAACTACACCCATCCTTGGACATTATCAATAGTGTCTCACTCGGTTTGGGGAAGTTAATGCATACACAACGGGAGGTAATCTAAATTATCCTCTCCGTCATAACAAAAACCATGCATCATGTAGTGTAGCTTAGTGTAGATTGCATTTAGTGTAGAAATCATGCATCATCTTTGCATAATTTCCATCATTTTAGCCATTGAGGACAATGTCCATATTAGTGTGGGGATGGGAATTCTAACATTTAACTCTTATTCAAAAATCCAAAAAAATCCAAAAAATTTCAAAAATCATAAAAATTTGAAAATTGAAAAACCCAAAAACATGTTTATTTCCTTTTGTAGTCTTGTATATATTGTCTTGTATATATTGTGTTTGTTCTATCCTTGTTCACATTGATTGACTACGCCACATCCGAGACATGAGGATCATGAAGACCGCATGGTATGATCTTTCCAATCTCATTTTTCCTCTTTATGTTAATGACTATGTGGCTTTATTTTGATTGATGCGGTATAACAATGTGAACCTAGGACTAGCATTTAGTTTATATGTCATATTAGTTAATAGAATCACTTGCATTAGGATGTTTATATTAGTTGCATCATGGCATGTAGTTGCATGTTAGAAATGTTTTGAAAAATGCCTATTTAGGAACTTTGACAAGAGCAACTAAGTCATTACAAATACTTGTTCAACTTAAGACTTTGCCTACTAGAATGGTTGTAAAACACCCTAGATAGTGTCATACTAGTGTCTTTTGACCCATGACCCAAAGCCTAGTCAAGGGTTTGCATGTGAGTCACATATCCAACCCCGTGATGCGATGTGGACTTGGTTAACTTGTCTAGGTGACCTTGTTTGACCTTGTGGTAAGGCAACCCAAAAATATTTTCTATCAATAAGCTTGAAGTGCTCATTTCAAAGAAATTTTGTCATGTGGAAGTAATCTAATGCCAAGGAGCCTCAAATGTTATGAATTGTTGAAAGTTGAGAAATTTAAGTTGTTTTGATGGAGGCGTACCACTTCGATGTGCTTTGGTGCGGGATCCATTGAATTGGGCCCCCATACGGTTGTGAATTCGGCCGCCCAGAGACAGAGTGACTATCACCCCGAAAAGCTATTGTCTAGAGGTTAACCGGTTGCCTAATAAGCGATTGGCAAAAGCAAAGGACACTAGCCCGGAAGGGACAAACCCCATCTTAAATTTTTGAAATGTGAAAGTGAAATGAGGACAATTTTGAATGCTAGTCATATCCACCCGTTGTGAATAAAGATTTGAGCATTTTATTCCCAAAAAGCCTTTTTGTCAAACCACTTGGTCGAGCTTGGGACGATCCATGACCTTTACTTTTGTAGAGAATTCGAGACTTGTCATGTCATATGCTACTAGCATCATAGGGATCATCATTCCACCACCATCCGATCGCTCGTGACGAAATCATTTGGAAATTGAGGACGAAAGTAGTCTAGTTTAACACCATTTGGAGGTGATTTGGTGCCATCCTCTTAGCCTTAGTAATTTGTTGAACTAGTATTTGTGAAGGATTACATGCTCTTAAATTTGTTCCTCTTTAGTGCCTCCGCCACTTGATGAGGAAGTGGCTATTCTTTTTGTAGATGCATCCATTATGTGATTTTGTGTGCTTAATGTTTGGATGTGTCGCCATTTTGGCAAGACCCACCTTGCCTTGCAAGAAGGCATCCTACCTCATGGTTGTCTTGTTGTGAGTTGAAGGGGCGGAGTGAGACCCGCTAATTGTCTCATATCGGCTATACTATTAGGATAGGTTAGTATTGGTCCTAGTCTTTGTCACCTCTTTACTCGGGACGAGCAAAGGTTCGGTTTGGAGATATTTGATGTAACCATAATTAGCGCATAATTAGCCCCGAATTAGCCTTGTTCCCATGCTTTTTAGTGCATATTTGGGTCATTTCTTATCTTTAGTTCTTTATTTTGCATATTCTTTGAGATTTTGATCCCTTGGTAGGAAAGGAGTAAGAATCTTGCATTTTCATGGCAAAACGAGACTAAATTGATCGAATTCAATGACCAAGCATCAAGGAGAGACAAGATTAGAAGGCCTTTGTACATATTATAGTAGAAGAGCAATGTTGAGAAAGGATCCTTGAGTCCCCAAGGAAATCCCCAAAGAATTTATGAAGAAAAGGGAAGAAAAGAAGAAGATGTCTTCTTTGAGTGACAATCCGTGCGGATTGTCCCAATCCGGCCGTCCCACAGCTGCACAATCCGTGCGGCTTTGCTCTAATCCGCTCGGATTCCACCTCCACAATCCGCCCGGATTCCCCTGAATCTGCTCGGACCCCATCACCAGAATCCGCCCGTCCCGACCTTATTCCGCCCGGATTCCAGCACAGCGTGATTTCATCTTCTCCAAGCTACGAAGAAAGAAGCCCTTCCTTCGAAAAATACCGGCTCCTCCTTGCTCAATCTAAAAAGGGCTAACCCTAATGCATCCTCCCTAATTTCCACTATAAATACCCCATTAGTCTAATTAGAGGAGCATGTTCTTCTTATCAATAATTAGAGTAGTTAATATCAATCAAATCTCTCTTTAGTTTTGTAATCAACAATTAATCAAGTTCTAATACAAGTTTTATTTCCTTAATCTCTCTTTTGTTCATCCTTTATTTTGGGTAATTGAAGATTATTTGGGTTATTATTGGGAGATTGACAACCTCTCAATCAAGCATTCAAGTACTTCTTTTATCTTTTCTTTATTATTGGAATCATTAGTAGGTATAATCTCTTAATCCCTTTTTAATTATTGTTAATTACTTTCATTTATTCATCATGTTTCATATTGTTGGTATGATTAACAACCTTGCTAGCATGATCAACATGATAATGAGTGAGTAGTCTCTTAGCTAGGGTTAAATGGGTGATTAGGGGAAACCAACATGGGGAATGATTCATGCTTAAACTAATATGCTTTCATGTTTTATTTGCTTGCTTGTTTTGATCTCAACTCATGCACATGTTATGTTTGATGAAATGCTAAGCCTATGAATCCTTGCATTTACCACCATCACCTATCTTTTCAATGAGACTTGTAAGACATAACCCAACTCGAGTCTCATTAGACCATGCATGTTGTTGAGTAGAGAAGATTAAGTCGACTTGTAGGTGTTGTACAATCTAATCGATTCGGCTCCGGGACCCAAACTTTCATAGGATTGTAAGATATAACCCAACTCAATCCATCACAACAATAATTGCTTGCTTATAATTTAAGAACATGTTTGTTTGGTCATATCCCATGATTCCCCTATGATCCCATGACACCCTAGTGCTTTTAATCAATTGTTTACACCCCTTTAATTCATCTTGCTTGTTTATTTTCATTGCTATTTTAGTTTAGTGACCTTCTACATCAACCCAATTTGTGACACCCCTTAGACACCACTAGTTGCAATAGAAATCTCATTTCAACTCCCGTCTCTTGGGATCCGACCTTTACTTGCCTCTTTACTAATTGTAGAGTTGTTTGTGAAGTTATAAATTGTGTTTTGATTCGACCGTGACCCAACGACCACATCTTTAATTGTGAACACGAAACGGACCCGATCAGTAATTAAAACTAATAAGCTATACTAAACTAGATTAGGAATTGGTAAATTAACTTGATGATTAATCCCATAACACAATGGGGTATTTATACTAAGTACAAGTATTAGGGTAACTAAGGGCTTAAATGGCGATTAAGTTCCTAAGAAGAAGATTAAGGCCTTGCAAGTCCTCAAGGAGCCTCACGACCTTCCTATAGAGAGTCGCCCGTCCTGCTTGTGGGATGCTCGGGTTGAGCCTCGTGACGCCCGGTCTGAGCCTCAGGACGCCCGATCTGAGCTTCAGCAGGCTCGAGCAGCTCTGGGGATGCTGTGAACTCCCGCAATAACGCGGAAAATATAACTTATGAAATTCAAGCGGAAATTAGGAAATTTTTGAAACTTTTAAAATTTAAAGAGCGGGTTCATTAAAATCTAAAACACAAATAAAGAATGCGGAAATAATGATTAAATTATACAAATGTGATAGTCAAGGTGAGGGAAAATATATCCCTCGAATGACAAATGATAAAAGGTGAGTTTAAGCAATCCTACTAAATCGACTACTTGTCCAAGGTGCTCGCTAGCTCACACATGTCTTCACCCCATAGATGCACCAACTAATACCTACCATTCATGTAAACATGAACGCCACAATCAGTGGAGAGTAACTCAAGGTTCTCCCAGCCATAAATTGTCAAAATGAACATAACAAATAACTAAAATAGGTAAGTCAAGTAAGATACTTACACAATATATGAATATCAAGTTTACATTTAAACATGGCAGTAAAATGAGATGGAACAAGATAGATCAACATTAGCATAATAAAGTTTCAACTATTCATACGAGACAATTAAATAATGTGAAAGACACGGATACAGTCATTTATACAAAAGCACACATTTCGAGGAAATACAACATAGATGTGAGATTAGAATCCGAATTATGTGAGGCAGTTAAGTAAGGGATCAATCAATGAAATTACAAGAATATAAACCGTAGCCATTACTTGGAAAACCATTTGGCAAACATTACACGGGACGTGGCTACTAATGTCCCATTCCTACTTATGGCTTACATCTCACCATAAGAACGGATGGGAAGATCAATCCTGACGATCATATCGCAACTAGAGGGCTTATAGCTCACCCCTAGTATTCGATAGGACCAATACAACAACACAAGGCATAACTCTTGCCTTAAATGACATATGACAATATCTATAACCAAGCAAAGACCTTTACTACTCATTATATATAATTCCCCTGGTAGGACGACAATGGTACTCCCAAGACTTAGTCCTAGTCTAAATCAGGCCAGACTCTCGGGACAGTACAGTTCCCGATTCAACATGCGGCAGAACAGCCCTCATCTAAGACTCGAACCATAAATCGAAAATCGAGAACCCACAATCGGCAGGACAGTCCGAAAAAGGTGTAAAGATAAGCCAAGCAAAAAGGTATAGCATAAAGGCATTATCATACGAATACGACTTTTGCCAACCATTATGTAAATTAAGCCATTCAGACTTGTATAACATAAACGGGCATTTCATTTCTAAATGATACTTGAGTATGTATACTAAATGCAAATTGAACATTCTAATCATATATAGGTAAACATTTCATTGAAATCTTATAAAACACTTGATCAAAATATACACTACTACAAATCCAGGCAACTACAACGCCCCTTTAACAACGATTATTCACGAAAATCACAATAGACGTTGTAGAATGTATGGCGCGAATTTTACTAAAATTAATTACAACGGGTATGGTTATATAACCGTTGTTATAAGTTTTAACAACGGGTCACACATGCACAACCGTTGTTAATAATTTGGCGCAATTGACGCAAAGTTAGTGAAAAGTAATCACAACTGTTACTTTTGAAACCCGTTGTTAAAACGTATTTGACAACGGTTGTTGTTTTACAACCGTAGTTAAAACGTTTTAACAACGGTTTTTGTTTAATAACCGTTGTCAATACTTTCCATACTATAAACCACACAAACACAAATCAGCTACAGCCACAAAACACAAACCTTAATACACAAACACAAACACAAACACAGACAAACACAAACACAAACACAAACACAAACACAAACACAAACACAAACACAAACACAAACACAAACACAAAACACACACTTTCTCATCGTCTCTTTCTCTCTTTCGCATCGTCACTTTATCTTCTCGCCGTCACTGTTGATTTCATCGTCTCTTACTTTCTTTAATTATCAGGTAAATCTCGCCGTCACTGTTGGTTTCATCGTCTTTCATCGTCGCTAAATGCAAATAGAACATTCTCATCATATATAGGTAAACATTCCATTGAAATCTTATAAAACACTTGATCAAAATATAATAAATTCAATTGAACCTTCTATTAACATTTTGATAACATTTCTTTTCATTCTCATAAAGTACTTGAAAAGAAATGTAATAAACGGGCATGAATTATTTACATCATGATAGATATGAGGCGGAAATATAAATAATTCAGTCACCAATATGCATAAGCATACGATAATTAATTGAACTCATTTTATAAGGAAAACATGTCATTTCATAAATAAATGAGACAATTAAATAATGAATTCCACAAATATAAACCATGTGAGAAAAAGTATATAAATGAACGATAATTAATAAATCACATTATATACTCCACAAGACGAAAATTTAAATAATACGTATCAATCACATTTAGCGCATAAAACAAACACCCCTAACACGACTCAAAGAGACCATTGGACAGCCCCTTACATGACACCAAACAACCAGCCGTGACCAAGGCCGCAACTAGGCAGCCGTTGTCACTCTGCCAGGCTACAGTCCGTGCCCAGCCAGCCGCTGCCCAGGCCAGGCAGGACCTTGTCCAGGCCACGCGGCCCCCAACACATTCAGCCGTGACCAAGCCTGCAAAACAGGTCGAGCCACTATCCAACCAGTCAGTGTGGACACGGGCCACCCGGGTCAAATGGGCATATTTTGGGTTATGATGGCTGTGGCTAGTCGAAGGGAATAAGTGCGATAGGAATTGTCCACCCCTTTGTCAGGGTTAAAACAATATCTCAGGGCCACTCGAGGAGTAATGAACTGGAAATGCGTGGTCAAGCTCGGAAGGTATCTATGATAGATAAATCCGGTCAATCAGTTATTCTCCAGATCGAGGAAACCACTCTCGATATGATCACTTTCAAGTACGACCCGAAAGACACCTTGCATTGAGTGGGAGATAGTAATAGGACAAGAGAATTGGTGACGCACACTTGTCGAGGACAAGTGGGAGATTGTTGGGAAATGTGTCCTCAACGATAGTGCGATCACATGATTTAAATATCATTATTAAATCTCATTACAAGAATACGGAAGGGATGATACATAATATATATAGTCAACTGGTCCACACATATCGGTAATGATTGGCTGGCTAGAGTTTGACATTACTATCGTGCGACGGTGGTGATCAGTTGATCCCTTGAGGTCACACCTAACGGACGATTCCCTTAATTGAAAAGGTTAATTGGTTGTATGCCGATATAGATTAATTAATTCCTTCAAATTGAACAAATTATTATCATAAGAGAGAAATGACATCTTATTATAATGTGATTAAATGAGATTTTATTTAGTAATTTAAGAAGTTATATTACTAAAATTAATCGGTGTTTGTGAAACACGCGAGATGAGAATGATAAGTTAGTTATAATTACAAGATGTTGTGAATTATACTAACTAGTAATTAAATGACCATTTTATGAGAAAGTAATTTTATATTACTAGTCAATTTGTTAAATATGATTTATTTAATTTGTAAATGATATTTAATTTGTTAAATATGCATTTTAAATTAAAACATGACATAAGACATGTCACATGTCACATGACATACAATTGTACAATTGACAAAAATAAAATGGACTCCATATTACATGATAACCGAAATTGGGTGGCTCTTTTTAGTAGTTTTGTCTTATTCATTTGTCTTGTTCATTTGTCTATGACAATTGATAGTGACTTGACTATGCTAAAGACTTACACATTTTTGTCTTGTGAAGATAACAAGGAAAAATAAAAGAGCCTATAATGACCCCCACCCAACCGGTTTTCACATACAACATTAGAGAGATTTTTCTCAATAATTCATTCTCTTACATTTTTATGAAAATACTTACCTTCTCTCTCCTGTTCTTCATAAAATTCATTTTTATGAATCTAATTTGTATAAATCAATTACTAATAATACTAGTAGTAGTATATGAGTATTAGTAATCAATTTAAGGTAAACCACATTACAAATATCTAGTACATGTTAGTTTGTGGGATTAAGGGATAGTTTTGGGTGCTACTAATTGGAGGGCTTCTAATTTGAAGTCATGAATGTTCATCCATTAATGGAAAGCTCAAGAACTAACAAGAAGGAGATCTTGTTGGTGCCCATATGATGACCGAAATTATCATAGTAAGGAACATGATTTCTTCTCTTACCTTTTTAGTTTGCATGCATAAGATCTAGAATTTATTTTATGACTAAATAAATTTGAAACATATAAGAATATGTTAAGTAATGAGATATAGATTTCCAACAGACATGGCGCAAAGTATTCGAACGGTTCCAATTTTCCATAAAAATTGGTGGCGGCTTCACAATTGCAGGCTTACTCAACCTTTCACCGGTTTCAAAGCCTCACCAATCGGTAACGGCCCATGACGTGATTTGGGAAGCCAATGTTCCGTGGGAGAAGTGTCGCCGCCTCGAAACCAACACACGGGTGCGCGCGGCGTGGGTGGCCCATGTCCACAGTTTGGCGACTCCGCTAGGGAACATACACTTACGTGTTACCCAGGGTGAAACTTGAAAAAGGTTAGATAATAGTTTATACGAGACAGTTGTCGATTTTCATTACTCAACCTTCTTAGGTCGTTTCATTTGGTCTTCTTAGGCCCTAAACCAACCCATTCGACTAATCGTCCCGTCCAGGCGGTCCAGATTCCTATCTGGGCCTAAAGATGGATAGCGATTGACGTCAACCATACTACGGTACATACTCATGTTTGTATCGAGAGCTTTCACTATTCGAGGGAATGGACTAGGAACCGACCTTACTCATGTTGGGCAAGGACCTCTCCACAGACCAGGGCTTGATTGCTTGGTATGACAACCTACCTTTTAAGCCTAAACCCTTTAAATGCACTCAGCATACTGGTCGGACTATATATTTTCGGTTACTTGTCGTTAGGAGAACCTAGACCAAAACACAATTTATAACTTCACCAACAACTCTACAATTAGTAAAGAGGCAAGTAAAGGTCGGATCCCAAGGGACGGGAATTAAGATGAGATTTCTATTGCAACTAGCGGTGTCTTAGGAGTGTCACAATTGGGGCTGATGTAGAAGATCACTAAACTAAATAGCAATGAAAGTAAACAAGCAAGATGAATTAAAAGGGATGTAAACAATTTATAAAAAGCACTAGGGTGTCATGGGGTCATAGGGGATTCATGGGAATTGATCATACAAACATGTTCTCAAATTATAAGCAAGCAATTATTGTTGTGATGGATTGAGTTGGTCTATATCTTACAATCCTACGAAAGTTTGGGTCCCGGAGCCGAATCGATTAGATTGTACAACACCTACAAGTCGACTTAGTCTTCCCTACTCAACAACATGCGTGGTCTAATGAGACTCGAGTTGGTTTATTTCTTA
This sequence comes from Silene latifolia, assembly GCF_048544455.1. NCBI lineage: Eukaryota > Viridiplantae > Streptophyta > Magnoliopsida > Caryophyllales > Caryophyllaceae > Silene > Silene latifolia. Next base: position 119,793,386 of record NC_133537.1, read on the forward strand.
CAAGTCTCATTGAAAAGATAGGTGATGGGTAAAAAATGCAAGGATTCATAGGCTCGCATTTCATCAAACATAACATGTGCATGAGTTGAGATTAAAACAAGCAAGCAAATAAACCATGAAAACATATTAATTTAAGCATGAATCATTCCCCATGTTGGTTTCCCCTAATTACCCATTAACCCTAGCTAAGGAACTACTCACTCATTATCATGTTGAACATGCTAGCAAGGTTGTCAATCATACCAACAAAGTAAAACATGATAAATAAATGAAAGTAATTAGCAATAATTAAAAAGGGATTAAGAGAATTATACCTACTAATGATTCCAATAATAAAGTAAAGAATAAAAGAAGTACTTGATGCTTGATTGAGAGGTTGTCAATCTCCCAACAATAACCCAAATAATCTTCAATTACCCAAAATAAAGGATGAACAAGAGAGAGATTAAGGAAGTAAAATTTGTATTAAAACTTGATTAATTGTTGATTACAATATTAAAGAGAGATTTGATTGATATTAACTATACTAAAGATTACTAAGAAGAACATGCTCTTCTAATTAGACTAATGGGGTATTTATAGTGGGGATTAGGTGTAGGAATAAGGGTTAACTGAGGGCTTAAATGACGATTAAGTCCCTACTTAAGGAAACGCCGGTATTTTTGGAAGGATGGGCATCTTTCTTGAAGCTTGAAGAAACGAAATTGTCTGCCTGGGAATCCGTGCGTCTTTAGCACGGGACGGGCGGATTCTGGGGTCTCTGCCCGGGCATCTTGGGGAGAAGACGAGCGTCTTCTAGAGTTGCTGCCCGGGCGTCTTGGAGTGAAGACGCACGGATTGTGAAGGTGGAGGACGGACGTCTTCAGGATAATCCGCACGGATTGCTGTGCAGTTTCATTTCTTCCTTTTTCTTCATAAGATCCTTGGGGATTTTCTCGGGGATGCAAGGATATTTTCCCATCATTGCCCATTTACTATAGTATGTACAAAGGCCTTCTAATCTTGTCTCTCCTTGATGCTTTGTCATTTGAATTCAATCAATTTAGTCTCGTTTTGCCATGAAAATGGAAGGTTTGCACTCCTTTCCTACCAAGGACACAAAACCTCAAAGAATATGCAAAACAAAGAACTAAAAACAATAAATGACCCAAATATGCACTAAAAAGCATGGGAACAAGGCTAATTCGGGGACTAAATATGCTCTAATTATGGTCACATCAAATATCCCCAAACCGAACCTTTGCTCGTCCCGAGTAAAGAGGTGACAAAGACTAGGACCATTATTTAAACTAACCTAATAATATAGCCGATATGAGACAATTAGCGGGTCTCACTCCGCCCCTTCAACTCACAACAAGACAACCATGAGGTAGGATGCCTTCTTGGAAGGCAAGGTGGGTCTTGCCAAAATGGCGACACATCCAAACATTAAGCACACAAAATCAAATAATGGATGCATCTACAAAAGAATAGCCACTTTCCTCATCTAAGTGTCGGAAATTATCTACAAGGGAAGCAATTCAAGGGTACACACTCCTTCATAGATGCAATTTCTTCAAACTACTAAGCCTAGAAGGATACCAATAAATCACCTCCAAGTTGTGTCAAGCTAGGGTACCTTTGTCCTTAATCGTTAAATGCTTTTGTCAAGAGTAGACTCCCTATGGTGTTAGAAACACTGGAGGATCGCGGAATTCCCCCTCTTGCCTAGACAAGAAGAAGGGTCGTCCCCTCTCTACCATGCACAAAAATGGATACGATGGATAAAGGGATCGATAGATATTTGAGTTTCACTTTGGGAGTTTGCTTTTGTTTTTGGTTTTCCCCCCAATTTCTTGTGGCATATAACATTTGAGAACACTTTCTTGCCATTTCTTTTTGATTTTTGGCATTTCAACACTTGACAACTTTCAACTTTTCTTTGCATTTCTTTTGAACATTTTCAAAGTCACCCCATATGTAGTGAGGGTGGCTTATATTTGAAGCTTTAGGAGTTCTATTTTTGCTCCTCTTTTCATTTGATGCATTTTTTCAAACTTTCTTTCACTTTTCATTTCATTGAACAAAAATTGATTTCTTTTTGTGCCCATTCCCTTTGATGACAAAAATGTGGTAGAACATGGATGATGGATGGATGCATGGTTTCAAGGGTCACCTTGGAATAAACGGTAGCCAAGGAGTTATCACACCACAAGGTACTCTTGACTAAGCCTTAATCCATGGGTCAAAGGATACTAGCATGACACATCTTAGGGTGTTTTACAACTATTCTAACAAGCAAAGTCTTAAGAAGAAAAGGCATCTACTAGGGCCTATATACACTTGTCAAGTTTCCCAAGTAGACGGTTTCGCAAAATTTTCTAACATGCAACTACATGCCATGATGCAACTAACATATAAACGCCCTAATGCAAATGATTCTACCAACTAATATGACATATACACTAAATGCAAGTCCTAAGTTCACATTGTTTACCGCATCAATCAAAATAAAGCCACATAGTCATTAACATAAAGAGGAAAAAGGAGATTGGAAAGATCATACCATGCGGTCTTCAATATCCTCATGTCTCGGATGTGGCGTAGTCGATTAATGTGAACAAGGGTAAAACAAACACAATATATACAACAATATATACATGACTACACTACAAAGGAAATGAACTTGGTTTTGGTTTTTCAATTTTTTAATTTTTTATGGTTTTTTCAAAAAATTTCAATTTTTTTTTTGGATTTTGGAATAAAAGTTAAGTTAGAATTCCCCATCCCCACACTAATATGGGCATTGTCCTCAATGGCCAAAATGATGGGAAATCATGCAAGCATGATGCATGAATTCTACACTAAATGCAAGCTACACTAATCTACACTACATGATGCATGGTTTTTGTTTATGACGGAGAGCGTAATTTAGATTACCTCCCGTTGTGTATGCATGTACTTCCCCAAACCGAGTTAGACATTATTTCTAATGTCCTAAGGTTGGGTGTAGTTCATGCACACACGATGCAATGCATGAAACTAAATTTGTCATTTTGGATTTTCAAAAGTGGGAACAATAAAATAAGAACACCTCAATGGGGCCGAGGTGTTAGTCGTTTATGTTGCTAGGACTACTCCAACCATGATTAAGATTGATAAAATAAAAGTTAACAAAACATAAACTTCTTTCAAGAAAATTGAAACTTAAAGAGAGGAGATGTGGAAACTTCACTTAAGCTTGTGATGGGTGCCTCTCGCCCGCTCCACCTAGCTATGAAGTAATCCTTTAGAGATCGGCATCATCTCCCTCTAGATCACTATCCCATATCTCCTTTGATGCATCACTCATATTCGGGTCCATGAACTCGTCCTCTTCAATTTCAAGATCCACCGTGTCCCCTCCGCAAGAATTGTTGCTCCCCTCCTCTTGTCTCCCGTTTGCCCCTTCATTTGCCCTCTCCGAATTGGGGAAGAGTAAGTCCATTTGTGCCCAAGAGGGAAATTCTCCCTCTTCACTAACCTTTCCCTTATGAATCATATTGTGGTATTGAGGATAGAGTGCGTAGTAATTGTCCACGGTAGCTTCATATTGTCGGTAGTTCAAATCTTGTAGAATTCCCGTGACAAAGTCATCACGGGGAAGGATAAAGGGGTTGGGATGGTTATACGGTTGATAAGGAAATGGGTAGGGAGGCACTTTGATCTTCTCATCTTGAGATTGTTGCTTTTGTTGTTGTTGGGGATTTGGAGGTGGTGGTGCTTGTCTTGCTTGAGTTGGGTTTGGAGGGATGAGGTAGGATGGGATTGGTGACAAAGGTCCTCTTCTTGGGGAAATTCGTGGTAGGCCGGTCATTGGTAGATAAATCGGATCACCTCCTTTCGTTATCCACTTGATCCGCTTATCAACCCCCTCAAGGGTTATCCAATGATGATGAATAAGAAGAAGATCTTCATTTATCCTCGTGTTTCCCGAAAAAGGAGCATACTCATTATTCTCATTGAATCTCGGATTGAAATGCTTTGCAAGCCTAGAAATGAGCCCTCCATTTACAATGTGTTTCATCCCATCATCATCACCATTCCTAAACTTTGCCCATTTCTCGAGTAGCACTAGAGGTGAATTGAAGTGGTACACACTTCTTCCTTGAATATTGAGGTAAGATTCCATAAACATAAGGTCAAGTTGATTCACAATCGCCGGATCTCGACGAGCAAAGAGGGTGCCCGAGAGGAACCGGTAAGTGAGTCTCAAGATCGGATTTTGAATATGAAAAGCGAGACATTCCTTGGTGTGAATGAAATCTCGGCCGGTCATGGCCCACCACAAAGGTTCAACACTGAATTTCTTTGGCTTCGATGTCCGGGTAGGCGAAACATCGAGACCGAGCACATTTGCGAATTCTACAAGGGTCATCATTCTTGGAACATTCTCCAACCTAAATTCTATGCATATTGTTTTGTTCAAGGTTGTAATCTTCAAAAAGCTTAAAAACTCAAGCACAAGGGATCGATAAGTTTGCTCATACATGTGGAAAAGGGTAGAGAGACCAAACACTTCAAAAAGAGCTTCCACTTGGTGATAAATCCCAAGTTTCCTCAAAGTATTATGACATAAAAACTTAGTGGGGAGAATGTTCTTACTAAGAAGCCGGTGGAAGACTAGTCTTTGCACATCATTGATAAATTCGACATTTGAGAAGTCATCAAGTCTTGTAAGATCCACTATTTCTTCATGCTCCCTTCTTAATGTGTTGACATGGGAGGTAGAAGAACTTCCCCTCATCCTTGGTCTCCTCCCATTCCTAAAAGAAGATCTCCTTGGTGCCATTCCTTGATTATTGAGCTGGGATTTTTGATTTGTTAAAGAATAAAGATGCTCCTTGTGGGTTGAGTGTTGCCTTTGAAACCCTAGAAATTTGGGGCTTTTTGATTTTGTTGGGTAAAAAAGTGATTGGGATATGCTTTGGAGTCATAGGAGGTGGGTTTTTATAATACAAGTGGAAGGAAGGGTGATGTGTCACAAATTGTGTGGTGGGGTGTAATAAAATTAAGAAAAGTCGGGCCAAATAATCGCAGGAAGACGGGCGGATTCGAGCAGAAGACGCTCGGATTCTAGCTTCTCGGGACGGGCAGATTTAAGTGAAGACGCCCGGATTCTAGCACAGTTAATTTTCCAAAAATATGACGCCACAAAGACGGGCGTCCCGACCCCAAGACGCTCGGATTCTCTGAAGACGAGATGGGCGTCTTTTCTCAAAGACGGACGGATTCTGAGACAGTGAAATTTCTTGAAATGCACAGGCAAAAAGACGGCCGTCTTTCTGCAAAGACGAGCGGATTCCATAGGACGAGCGCCTTACCTGCTGAGACGCTCGGATTCTTCGACAGTCCTAAAATTTTCAATTTCACAGCTTAGCAGGACGGACGGATTCTTCCCAATATGCCCGGATTCCAGCAGGACGGGCGGATTCCAATGAAGACGCACGGGTTCAAGCTGCGAATTTTCCTTTAATTTCCTTTCCTCTCATAAATGCTTCCCCACACTTGAAGATTGGTTCCTTCCTTCATTCAAAATTCGTTAGTGACCCTCCCTCACTTACTCTCATGAAAAGAGTTTATGCTTATAATTAAAGAAATGCAATAAAATTATAAATACAAGTTAGAGGGTTAGTATATTTACAAGTGGTGGTTTAGGGAGGACTCCACCAAACTCTCCCTTTCGATGGTCTTTCAAGGATGAGAACGCCCGAGGTAGGTGACCTCGACCTCTCCAATAAACGCTCCCTCATAGTATGGCTTCAGCCTTTAACCATTGACTTTGAATTTGGTTCCATCTTCCGCCTTGATTTCAAAATCCCCATATCTTCCAACTTCGGTGATCACGTAGGGACCCATCCATCTAGAGTTCAACTTTCCCGGAAAGAGTCGGTAGCGGGAATTGAATAGAAGGACTTTGTCCCCTTTGTGCAAGGCTTTTTGTCTAATTCTTTTGTCATGGAGCAATTTCGTCTTTTCTTTGTAGATCTTGGCATTCTCATAGGATTGTAGTCGGAATTCCTCCAACTCTTGAATTTGAATCATCCTTTTTTGGCCACTTAATTTGATATCAAGATTAAGTGCTCGGATTGCCCAAAAAGCTTTGTACTCCAATTCGATTGGCAAATGACATGCTTTTCCATAGACAAGCTTGTAAGGGGAGGCTCCTATGGGAGTCTTATAGGCCGTACTATAAGCCCAAAGAGCATCATCAAGCTTTGCGCTCCAATATTTTCTGGTTTTGTTCACAACTTTCTCAAGGATTTGTTTGATCTCTCTATTTGAAACTTCAACTTGACCGCTTGTTTGAGGATGATATCCCAAGCCGGTTCTATGTTGAACAACATACTTGGTCAAAAGAGATGCAAGTTTCTTCTCATGAAAATGCGTTCCTCCATCACTTATGATTGCTCTAGGAACTCCAAATCTTGGGAAGATTATCTTCTTGAAGAGCTTGGTGACCGTTTTTGCATCATCATTTGGAGTGGCGATTGCCTCCACCCACTTTGAGACGTAGTCTACGGCCACAAGGATGTACTTATTCCCATTGGATGTCACGAAGGGAGCTTGGTAGTCGATCCCCCAAACATCGAAGATCTCCACCTCTAGAATGCCCCTTTGTGGCATTTCGTTCCTCCAAGAGATATTCCCCGTTATTTGACATGCATCGCAATGAATGATGAATTCCCTTGTGTCTTGAAACATTGTAGGCCAATAGAAGCCCGATTGAAGAATTTTTGCAATGGTCCTCCTTGCTCCATGGTGCCCACCGTAGGGTGATGAGTGACACCCTTCCAAGATTCCTTGGACTTCCCATTGAGGGATGCATCTCCGGTAGAGCCCATCACTACACTCCTTGTAGAGGTTTGGGTCATCCCAAAAGTACCTCTTTACTTCGAATAGGAACCTCTTTCTTTGGTTGTGGTTCAAATTTGGAGGGAGTACTCTTCCAACAATATAGTTGGCATAATCGGCAAACCATGGGGTGATGTGCCTTTCAAGTTGTGTTTGAATGGCCATCAAAATATCGTCGGGAAATGAGTCATTGATCGGGATTTCTCCTTGTTCATCATGAAACCAGATCCTTGACAAGTGATCCGCCACTACATTTTCGGCTCCTTTCTTGTCTCTTATCTCCATGTTAAATTCTTGAAGAAGCAAAATCCATCTCAACAACCTTGGTTTTGCCTCCTTCTTTATCAAGAGATGTCGGAGAGCACGGTGATCCGAAAAGACAATCACCTTGGATCCAAGTAAGTAGGAAGGAATTTGTCCAGAGCATAGACAATGGCAAGAAGCTCTTTCTCGGTGGTATCATAATTCACTTGCGAGGGATCAAGAGTCTTGCTTATATAGTAGATGGCATGAAGAGCTCTTCCTACCCGTTGGCCAAGAACCGCTCCAACGGCGTAGTTACTAGCATCACACATAATCTCGAACGGTAGTTCCCAATTTGGAGGTTGAATGATCAGTGCCGAGATTAGTGCTTCCTTGATTCTATTTAAGGCTTCAACACACTCATCAGTGAAATGGAATTGGGCATCTTTAAGCAAGAGTTGAGTGAGGGATTTCGCTATTTTTGAAAAATCTTTTATGAAACGGCGATAGAAACCCGCGTGACCGAGAAAACTTCTCACTCCTTTAACATTCACGGGAGGTGGGAGTTTCTCTATCACCTCAACTTTAGCTTTATCGACCTCGATTCCCTTTTCCGAAATTAAGTGACCCAAAACAATTCCTTCATTGACCATGAAGTGACACTTTTCCCAATTTAAAACAAGACTAACATCTTCACATTTTTGCAACACAAGAGAATGATTATGCAAACATGAGCCAAAGCCATTTCCATAAACACTAAAATCATCCATAAAAACTTCTATTATGGTCTCTAGGTAATCGGAGAAGACACTCATCATGCATCTTTAGAAAGTGGCGGGAGCATTACATAAACCAAAAGGCATCCTCCTATATGCAAAAGTACCATAACGGCATGTGAAGGTGGTCTTATGTTGGTCATCCGGGTGTATAGGGATTTAAAAGAATCCCGAATACCCGTCAAGGTAACAAAAGAATTTGTTGGAGGCTAACCTCTCAAGCATTTGGTCAATGAATTGTAGGGGGAAATGATCATTTCTTGTTGCGGAGTTTAATTTTCGATAGTCAATACACATACGCCAACCGGTGATCTTCCTTGTGGGTATTAGTTCATTCTTTTCATTTGTCACTACCGTGGTATCTCCTTTCTTAGGTACCACTTGGACGGGGCTAACCCACAAAGAATCCGATATGGGATATATGATTCCCGCATCAAGTAATTTCATAACCTCTCCTTTGACAACTTCTTGCATGTGGGGGTTCAATCTTCTTTGAGGTTGAATGGTAGGTCTATGGTCTTCCTCTAGATGAATTCTATGCATGCAAAAGTTAGGACTTATCCCCTTAAGGTCATCTAGACTATAACCTATAGCCTTCTCATGTTGTTTCAACACATCAAGCAATTTTCTCAATTGGTTCTCATCAAGTCTATCATTAACAATCACGGGTTTGGTCTTTGATTCATCAAGGTAAGCATATTTCAAATTTGGGAGAAGGGGTTTTAAAGTAGGAGTTTGTACCTCACTTTCCTCCTTTGGAGTTTCATTGAGAATTTGCTCCATCTCCATTAGACATTCCATTCTCATAGCATATTCAACTTGTTCTTCATTCTCATCAATCTCATCACATTCGAATTCCATGATGGATTCCTCTTGCTCTTGAGCATGTAAGATGTCTTCTAGGATGGATTGCTCATCTTCTATAGGTTGACATGCTTCCACAAGGATGTTATGCACTAATTCGGATTGTGCATGAGTAAGTTCTTTGTTAGCTAGAGCGGACTCAAAAAGATCTACCTCCAATTCCCAATACATATTTTTAGCCTCACTTGCTTCCAAGGCCTCCAATGCTTGCATGGGATCTTTGAAGAAAGGTATACTTAAGTGGTCCTCTACAAAACAATCTATAAGGTCCATCTTGCAAAATATCAAACAACTCGAAAACAATTAGAACAAACCTTGAGGAGTTTTACTTCCCCAAGGCAAAGAAAGACACAACTAATAACAATATAAGAAAATCTAAATCAAGTTAACAACGTCCCCGGCAACGGCACCATTTTTGGTCGGACTATATCTTTTCGGTTACTTGTCGTTTGGAGAACCTAGACCAAAACACAATTTATAACTTCACCAACAACTCTACAATTAGTAAAGAGGCAAGTAAAGGTTGGATCCCAAGGGATGGGAATTGAGATGAGATTTCTATTGCAACTAGCGGTGTCTTAGGGGTGTCACAATTTGGGTTGATGTAGAAGAGCACTAAACTAAATAGCAATGAAAGTAAACAAGCAAGATGAATTAAAAGGGATGTAAACAATTGATAAAAAGCACTAGGGTGTCATGGGGTCATAGGGGATTCATGGGAATTGATCATACAAACATGTTCTCAAATTATAAGCAAGCAATTATTGTTGTGATGGATTGAGTTGGTTTATATCTTACAATCCTATGAAAGTTTGGGTCCCGGAGCCGAATCGATTAGATTGTACAACACCTACAAGTCGACTTAGTCTTCCCTACTCAACAACATGCATGGTCTAATGAGACTCGAGTTGGTTTATGTCTTACAAGTCTCATTGAAAAGATAGGTGATGGGTAAAAAATGCAAACTCGCATTTCATCAAACATAACATGTGCATGAGTTGAGATCAAAACAAGCAAGAAAATAAACCATGAAAGCATATTAATTTAAGCATGAATCATTCCCCATGTTGGTTTCCCCTAATTACCCATTAACCCTAGCTAAGGAACTACTCACTCATTATCATGTTGAACATGCTAGCAAGGTTGTCAATCATACCAACAAAGTGAAACATGATGAATAAATGAAGATAATTAGCAATAATTAAAAAGGGATTAAGAGAATTATACCTACTAATAATTCCAATAATAAAGCAAAGAATAAAAGAAGTACTTGATGCTTGATTGAGAGGTTGTCAATCTCCCAACAATAACCCAAATAATCTTCAATTACCCAAAATAAAGGATGAACAAGAGAGAGATTAAGGAAGTAAAACTTGTATTAAAACTTGATTAATTGTTGATTACAATATTAAAGAGAGATTTGATTGATATTAACTATACTAAAGATTGCTAAGAAGAACATGCTCTTCTAATTAGACTAATAGGGGTATTTATAGTGGGGATTAGGTGTAGGAATTAGGGTTAACTAAGGGCTTAAATGACGATTAAGTCCCTACTTAAGGAAACGCCGGTATTTTTGGAATGATCGGCATCTTTCTTGAAGCTTGAAGAAACGAAATTGTCTGCCTGGGAATCCGTGCGTCTTTAGCACGGGACGGGCGGATTCTGAGGTCTCTGCCCGGGCGTCTTGGGGAGAAGACGGGCGTCTTCTGGAGTTGCTGCCCGGGCGTCTTGGAGTGAAGACGCACGGATTGTGAAGGTGGAGGACGGGCGTCTTCAGGACAATCCGCACGGATTGCTGTGCAGTTTCATTTCTTCTTCTTTTCTTCCTTTTTCTTCATAAGATCCTTGGGGATTTCCTCGGGGATGCAAGGATCTGTTCTCATCATTGCCCATTTACTATAGTATGTACAAAGGCCTTCTAATCTTGTCTCTCCTTGATGCTTTGTCATTTGAATTCAGTCAATTTAGTCTTGTTTTGCCATGAAAATGCAAGGTTTGCACTCCTTTCCTACCAAGGACACAAAACCTCAAAGAATATGCAAAACAAAGAACTAAAGACAATAAATGACCCAAATATGCACTAAAAAGCATGGGAACAAGGCTAATTCGGGGACTAAATATACTCTAATTATGGTCACATCAAATACCGTTATAATGCCCATATGTATGTTTGTATCATATACGTGATCACCATTTATAAACAAAACCATGACAAAATTTTGTAAAATAAGAAAACCATTTCAAAGTATTTTTCGAAAATGGCCTAAAATAGTGCAGAATAAGCCGAAACTCTATCCAAATATCGAGTCAAAATTTGGGCCTCAAACCCGTTTCAAAAACCCACTTCGAGCGAGCACTCCTACAACTACACTACAATTGTCTAGGACAAATATTTCAAAATTTGTTATTTTCAAATCTCACTTTACACAATGGCACACACCCACTCCACAAGTCGAGTCTTTTTTTAGTAAATGTGCGAAAATGGTCGATCGTGTTTTGATTTGTCGTCGATCTCTTATCCTCAGTCCAAAATGGTAGGAACTAGTCATGGAAGCGTTAATGGTCGATCCGAACAACCCGCAAATGCTAATGAGAATGCCGACGCTGAGCCTTCTACCGTCTAGGAGATGGAGGAGGATATGGAAGAGGAGGCCCTACGGAGGGCCAATGTGGGACGAGGCGGCCATCAGCTCATGGGAGCGCCTGAGTGGGCCGAGAAATGGGATAGGAGACCTCTCATTTGGGCGGCAGAGAGCCACTTGTCGTACAGGACGGCGAGGATTATGGTAAGCCTACAGCAACTCATTTCTTCATTTATTTATTTCTTACAAATTTATTGCTTGTTTATTCGCGCTTTTGTATGCTTAAGAGGGCTTACTTTTGAATTGACGCAGGAGGCTGGGAACATGCAGTCCTTTTCTGGTTACACGAGGAAGATGGACGCCTTCGGGAAACTGTCGGAGGAGGAGAAGGCTATCATCGAGCAGGGAGCCTTCGGTGCCTTGGTGCGAGGTTGGAGGGAGATCAAGGAAAGGAAGATTCGAGCTAAGCTTTGCCTGATTCCAGCCTTTCTTGATCGGTTCTGGGACATGACCTGGACTTTCCATATGCCTTTAGGAGAGATCGGGGTTACCTTAGAGGACTACAACATGATCTCGGGTCTGCCATGTGGATAGGAGTCGCTTGTGTGGTCGGTGATTGCCATGAGAGTGCACTCGGTCGAGGCGAGGAGTCTGATCGGCTGGAACCTGGCTACGAGTGTGGCCCAGGCACCTGGTTTGGTGCCGAGTACCTATGTCAGGGACTACTTTAACGACAGGGTCCCGGCGAGAGTGAGGATGGATGGACGCATGGTGCCTCCACCACCTCGTACTGCTGAGCAGCGGGCTCGTTTGTGGCTGTGGTGGTTCTTTTCTTCGATTTACCTCGGAGATAAGAGGGAGAGGCTCTCGACAAAGCTTCTTCCGTTTCTTACTGACTTAAGTAGCCTAGGTCATTGGGACTGGGTTACTCCTAGCTTTGCGGTCCTCACATGCTACAAGAGGGCAATTGTACGTCTAGAGTTGATGGAGAAGGGTACTTCTCGTGCCACTGTCGGTCCTGGACTTCTCTTGGAGGTATGAACCTTTCTTGCAAATATGAAAGATCATATTTTTGTTTTCATGTATAAAGTATGAAAGATCATCATTTTTTCATTTTTAAAATATGAAAGATCATTTTTGTTGAGAATGAGTTGTAATCACTATTATTTTACCCTGTAGGCGTGGGTATACTCCTACTTTCCTGGCTTTGCGCCCACGAGGGCGACGGATGTGCCGAGAGCGTACCCCGTCGTAACGGACTGGGTAGTGTGTCATCAGAAGAGCCAGTGGTCTTATGACGATGTTTGTCGGAGGGGTGTGAACGCCCTGAGCTTAGACAGCGTAAGCATCTCTGATCTTTGTTTTATCTTTTTTCTTCACTTAGAGAAGATCATAGAAATTACCCCTCGTTTCCTTGATTTAGTGGGTGCCCTGGCCTTGGGAGAGCTATATTGGAGTTCCAGCCTTTGTGGCTGAGGTTCTCCGTCCTCGGAGTTTGAGTCGGTTGCTGTTGACGACGCCCATGGGGCCTATGTGGTACCTAGGTAAGCGTTTGGCTCGGCAGCGCTCCCGTGACACTTTTGCGGTTCCCATCGATCCTCCACGGACGATGTTTAGGGAGCCTTCAGAGGCTGAGAGGACGACTAACCTGGCTGGTGCGAGTGGTGACGCTATCCTGCTTTATGGCGAGGAGTACGCTGAGTTCGTTCGCCGGAGGCTAGCGTACTGGCCGATCGTGGTAAGCATGTTTATCGCCTACTTGTGTTTGATAAAACTGATAAATATTGAATGATCAGCAAAAAAATGAATCACTTGAGCTTTTCAGGAGATCGAGTTGTCGGGCGTCGAGCCCCTTGCTTTTCCAGAGACATTGGAGTACACCGACTCCACGGGCATGACGACGATCTCGGAGATCCAGGACTTCAGCGAGGCGGTCACCGACACTGGCTTAGACAAGTGGCAGCACGTCGTGAGGAGGGTAAGCCTCAACTTTGGCTGTCTTTTTTGTTTTATGCTTTACATAGGAATGCATTTACATGAACCTTATCTGTATTTGAATGCAGATGGCACCGTCCAGGCATGTGGCGCTGTGGAGGATGACCAAACGACTGCGAGTTACAGCCATTGAGGCCCATTCTCTATTTCTTATTATCTCTAATTTGTTTAAGTGAAGTAAAGTAAAGTATCGCTTCATTTTGTTCTGTGTAGAGGGAGCGTGTCTTGAAGCGTGAGCTGGCGTAGTCCCAGGAGGAGACGAACCGCTTGCTGAGAGTGCTCGAGGCTAGAGATGCTAAGATCGCTACCCTTGAGGCGGCAGTAGCAGAGCTGAGGGGTCGTCAGGACTAGTTTGCCGGCTGTTTGTTGTTCATTTGTACATTTTTTGATGTCATTTTGGGCAGGATCCCGTATTTTGGTGTACATTATATATGATGGCCTGTGTGCCTTTGTTGCTGGGTGTTTGCTTTATCTGCAGGTTAGCTTTAAAAAACATGTTTGGCATGTGACGGTTTGCGGCGTCATGCTGCCAAAATTTACGTAGAAAGTGACAAAGTAAAAACGTATCACGAAAAGAACTTACGTAGTTGTGGGTGTAGCATTCTTTGGTGGAATATTTGGGTTCTATTAAGAATAAAGAAAGAAACATAAGTTTCTGTTTAAAATAATTTATGGGCACAAGGTACATAAAAAAATTCCTGCATACAAAATAACGTGTAATTGACCGAGCTGGCCTTTGCCCGACCAACCACCGTGACACGCCTTCTTTACGGCCTACTCACGGCCTCCTCCCCACATTCGCACAAAATAGTTATACGTTACTTATTCTTAGTTTCTATTTCATGCAATCTCATAACTTTATGCTTATAGGTTCAGGACAGCACATACCGCATATCTCTAGACATATGATTCTAAGCATGTAATTCACATATGTGCAACTAGATTCATAAAAAGATGAAACAAAATCATATAATTCGTATTCCTTCAATTCATACCACTTGTCATATGCTAAGAAAATTTCAGGAACATTTATGCCACAATTTAACACATGCTCAAAGTAAATTTAATCCACCACATTCACCCTTCCACTCAGCCACACGCCTCTTTCCCCTCATCCGTCTCAAAATTTCTTACCTTTTGTTCACATCCTGCGGATAGGGTTAGTAATTCGTAATTTCAAACCCCCAACTAGACCCTTAAGTCAAAGCATCCATGCTAACTACCCCACTCTCTTAACCTTCCTCGAGGTGACCGGCTCAAAACTGAGTAGGGCCAGATCAAGAGCGTCTCCCTAACATAATAAGAGGGCTCCTAAACAGTTTCTACCCCGGGTTCATTTTATTAGACTCATCCTAGGTTCATTGGATTCATTCGTTTTAGGCCTTAGGAACGTTCGCTCTGATACCACATTGTAACACCCCCATTTATCCAAGAGCCTTAACTAGGCCTTCCTAGATTAAAGAAGTTGTTACCCTCTCGGATTGCCCGAGGTAGTGAATAACAAAGTGAAACAAACCAAAGTACTTTAGATAAATTAAATGATTAAAAGTTTTATTACATGTTCTCCAAACCAAATAACTGAATAAGTATTTAAATTATAAACTCGCAGCGGAAAATTAAAATAGTAAATAATGTAAATAACGACTATCTGAGCTAAGTGAGCTAGACAACTAGTTAGACTCAGCCATCTGTCCTCACGCATCCCATGCTCCTAAGTCAGCTGATCTCAAGTACATGTCAGTCAATTTGCTCCCCAATAATTGGTTCATCACAACTGTTTACAGAATACAATGTCAACCAAACTATTGAGTAGGATAACTAAACAACAAATAAGTAGATATAATAAAACCTGCAACAGAACAGACAACAACAGAAAATGCACGCCTCATAGCCGTGACACACGGCTCAGTCAACCATCTCAAACACCGCTCATGTCCACGGTCACTCCAACACTATCGTGCCTGGCCGACCACAATTGCGCAGGTCCACGACACTTCCACATCCTCATGCCTGGCCGACCAATAATCACAATCACAATACCAACCTCTTCCAAAGATGCCAGAGAACCAACCCAGCAATAATAGTAATATAATTATTAGATGTTCATAAGGCAACAATTAAAATAACAGCTCATGGTGGAATAGCTATCTTACAACAATAATGAAATAGTAATCTGTCTTACGACAACAATGCAATAATAATCCATCGTATAAGAAATTCATCAAGTAATTAATTTAACAAGTAAGAATAGTTGAGTAGATATCCTACCTTTACCAAATCTTCAAAAATTCAATCAATTAATCTACTAGAAAGCTTCTTCCACAAATTGACCACCTATACAACAATTAGATTGTATATAATTATAAACTATTCTTATTAATTAAACTAAGATGTAAACTACCCATATAAACAATGCCCTAAATCACGTCTCAACTCGTGAAACCCGCCCACCATGCACGGCTAAGCCACGGTGGTCAAACCGTGGTAAAGGTCGTGGTCCTTGGGTCAACGGCAGTCAATGGGTGCGGGTCAACGGTGTTTAAAATTGAACAATTAACCTATAAGATGGTTTAAAACAGCACATACCTTTAGATCTCAAGATTAAAAAGATGATTACTCCCTTCTCCTTTCTCTTTCTTTCTCTCCCAAGTTATATGTGAGTTTTTATGAGGCAATTAGAAAGTATGTGAAGCATGGTAAGAGTTTATATAGTTGGTAGGGTAGGTGGGTTGATGGAAACTTCTAGGAAACTTACCATATAACTTTATTATTATTATTTTTTTTTTTTGCAGCAACTGCAAGGATCATTATATTAATTTAGAAAAGACAATACATGATCCTGGACCAGTTATCCACAAGGGTGAACCAGCATGGTTACCCACGAGAAAGTCCAACAAGAGAAAACCACAGACAAAAATCAACCAAACAGCTTACAGACACAAACGCCTACACACTGAAAATCTAATAAGATGCCCAAGAGCTTCAGGAGATCGTTGAAGGCCAGCAAAGATACGTCTATTTCGCTCCTGCCACAGGTGATAAACAGTAGCAAGCAGTAATCAGCTTCCCTTGTGTCGCTTGTGCAGGTTTGGAATTTGAAGAATCCAAGTAAGAACATCAGGGAGGTCAGTAAGAGAGTAGTTGAGATGAGCCCATTCAAGCATAGCAGTCCCAACAGTTTGAGCATAAGAGCAAGCAAAGAAGAGATGGCTAGCACTCTCAGAATCAGATTCACGGAGGGAGCAGCGATTTACCAAATAAATCCCTCTGCTAATCAACTTATCCATAGTAGGAAGAGAGGCTTGAGCAGCTAGGAGAGTGATAAACCTGTGTTTAGGAACACTTTTTTCACAGTGAACAACTTTCCACCAAATTATCTCAGCTGCTCTAGGCCTGATAAACTCATAATAGGCTGAGGTTTGGAATTTCAGATTTGAAGTACAATTCTGGAGACATTGAATAGCCAGGTCAGCAGTTCCCATAACACTCAACAGATGGTCTCTAGCATGAAGAACAGTATGCCAATACCATGAGAAACTTGGACTAACTTTAGCATGCCAAATATCAGAGTCTTTTAAAATATAGTGCTTAGTCCATCTTGCCCACAAACTATCAGATCTGTAAACCAGCTTCCAAACCCAAGAGAGCATTTGAGATATGTTCCAGGCCGAGATGTTTAGAATACCAACCCCCCCCTTCCTGCTTGGGTAAGCAAAAGGAGTGCCATCTTTTAAACACATGTCTTCTACCTTCAGTGCTGATGCCCCATAGAAAATCCTTACAAAGCTTATTAATACTCTTAACCACCCCTTTAGGGAGAAGGATACTACTCCCCCAAAAGTTTTGCAAACCAGAAATAACAGAAGTGATCAATTGAATCTTGCCAGCATAACTAAGATAATGATTTGCCCAGTGAAGAATTCTAGCACGAATTTTTTCCAGAAGGGGGTAATACATGGCATTAGTCAATCTAGAAGTATGTAAAGGAAGGCCCAAATATCTGAAAGGGAAATCCCCCTCAGTAAAATGAGTCTCCTGGAGGATCAGCTGCTTTAAATGCTGTGGAACCCCACCAAAATATAAGCAGGTTTTCATAGGATTGGCAATAAGTCCAGAGTACCCAGCAAATGTATTAAGGCAGCTAGCAACAGCAAGAACAGAAGGCAAATCCCCTCTAGTAAAGACCAATAAATCATCAGCAAAGACTAGATGAGTCAAATTGAGTTTGACACATTTAGGGTGGTAGGAAAACCCAGGGTGAGTAGGGAGCTTTCTGAGAAGCCTAGAGAGGATTTCCATGCATATGACAAAAAGATAGGGTGAAAGAGGGTCACCTTGCCTCAAGCCTCTCTTCCCAGGGAAATATCCTTCAATGGAACCATTGATGCTTAGAGAATAATGGGTAGTAGTCACACAAGCCATAATCCAAAGGACAAATCTAGGGGGGAAGCCCAGTAAATGAAGACTATTTCTCAAAAAATCCCAATTTACAGAATCAAAGGCTTTTTGAATATCCACCTTTAACCTGCATCTGGGAGTAATAAGAGATCTAGAATACTTGAAGGATAACTCTTAGGCTAGCATAGAATTATCAAATAACTCTCTATGCTTAACAAAAGTAGCTTGTTCAGGACCAATAATTTCCTCTAAAACTCCAGTTAGCCTAGTAGCCAAAATCTTGCTAACAACCTTGTAGAAAGTGGTACAACAAGCTATTGGACGAAAATCAGTGACTGAATAAGGGATATCCTTCTTAGGCACCAGGACCAAAAGGGTGGCAGTGGCAGTAGCAGCAGCAGGCAAATTACCATTAATAAAGAATTCCCTGACTGCTGAAGTGAAATCAGGTCCTACAATACTCCAAGCATCAATAAAAAACCCTGAGGTGTAGCCATCAGCTCCTGGACTCTTATTTCTGTCAATGGATTTAAGAGCATCAAGTATTTCATCAGTAGTGACAGGAGTGATTAAGGAAGAGGTAGAGACATCAGTGACTCTGTGATCATGGAAGAGCTCAGCAGGGAGAGGAGTGACTGTTGTGTTAGCACCCAAGAGTTGTTTATAGTAGGCAATAAACCCATCAGCAACCTCAAGGAGACCAACACAACAGTGATCATCTTTATCATGAATGGAGCCAATAATATTTCTGGTCCTTCTTTCAGCTATATAAGAGTAGAAATACCTAGTATTAGCATCATTAAGCTAGAGGTTTTGAATCTTAGCCCTTTGCCTGAGAGCATCAAGTTCAGCAGACTTGAGCTGCAAGTAAGTACTTCTAAGACTTTTTTCCTTCCCAAGAAGATTAAGATCAGCAGGGGAAGAGTGCAAAGCTTCCTGACAATGTAGTAGCTCTTGCTTAGCATGTGAGACTTGCTGTGAAATCAGGGTAAACTCAGATTTATGCAAAGACTTCAAGCTAGCCCTAAGCATCTTAAGCTTACTAAAGAGTACTCCAATCTTACTACCATACACAGGAGTGTCCCAAACTGCTTTGACCAGAGAGAGGAAAGAAACAGAGGAAGACCAGCAATTAAGATATTTAAAAGCTTGGCTTCTTCTAGTAAGATCATCACTAATATTGAGAATGGCAGGGGAGTGGTCTGAAACTCCTGCAGCAGGGAAAGAAGCACCAGAGGTAAAAGAACCAAACCAAGAGCTATTGACCAAAATTCTATCCAATTTTTCCCATCTTAACTGATGTCCTTGCTTCGTACCAAAAAAAAAAAACTGATGTCCTTGCTTGTTAGTCCAGGTGTAAGTACATCCAGTGGCAGGATGATCAAGAAGACCACATTGAGTAACACAGGCCTTGAAGTCATCCATATCCTTATGATTAAGATGGTAAGATCCTAAGGCATTAGAGTTGAGAGTAACATTGAAATTCCCAAGGCACACCCATGGGAGAGAAGAAGTAGAGATCCCAAGAAGAGAATTCCAAAGAGCCAGCCTATCATTTCCTCTATTGAAGGCATATACGAAAGTGATGTGGAATACCTTCTGAGTAGCATGGTGAAAGCAGGAGCAATGGATATGCTGAGCAGACTTCCCTAAGACTGTAATAGTGATAGCAGCAGAGAGCCAGAACGCCCAAATGCGCTCATTACCATGATACTCATCATTATTAATCATAGCATACCTAGAGAATTTATTTCTACTAATAGTTTTACTCATAACAGGCTTAACATGAGTCTCAATTATTGCACAACAATCCACTTTATTTGTCCTGAGAAAGTCTAAGACCTCCTCCTGTTTTATTGGGTCATTTAGACCTCTAATGTTCCAGGCTCCTATGATCATGAGGATTTGATCCACCAGGGTCCACATCAACCACAACTTCCACAACTGCTGGCCCTTGCTCAGTGGCATCAGTAGAGGAGGCCTCATTCTGCAAAAACCTGGAATCTATTGTCCAAGTTAGCAACAATAATATCCTTCCTCTGTAGAATAGTTTTAGGCCTAGAAATAGAAGATTTAAAATCTTCTTTATCCAAATGTTGTGAAGGAGGAGTACTGAGCAGAGGAGTAGAAACCTGGGCAACAGAAACTTTCCCAACAGAAACCTGGGCAACAGTAGCCCCTGCAGCTGAGTTAGTAGCTGGTACAGCTTTGGGCTTGTATACCACTTTTGGTTTATTAGCATTACACCTCTCCTTACTATGTCCCACTCCTTTGCAAGTGGTACAATAATAAGGGAGCCATTCATATTCCACTTTCTGAAGAATGGGACCCCTATAAGGAGTATTGAGTTTGATAGCTTTAGGAAGAGTTTTAGAAAGGTCCACATCAATCAAAATACGAGCAAAAGCAAGTTTACTCTTATTTGTGGTATGTTCATCAGCACATATTGGTTTTCCAACAGCACTAGCCACTTTACTTAGAGCTGATTTAGACCAAAAACATGGGTCAAGGTTTGGAAATAAAACCCAGACTAGAACATGGGTAATGTTCAGATCCTCAACCATAGTAGGAGTCCAAGGTTTGAACACTAGAGGATAGCCATTGATACTCCACACATCAGACCTAACTTTTTCCATATCCTCAGAGTTAGAAAACCTAAAATAATACCAGCCCTTGGTAAAGTATAATATCTCAGGGGTAGTAATATGAGACCAGGATTTAGTAACCAGAGCCTGAATTTGAGCCAAAGTAGAAGGTCTGCCCAAAACAGTTCCTACTAGAGTGTTCTTCCAGTAATCAAGTTCCTCAATAATAGCCTCTTCATCAATGGTAACAACAGAGTCAACAGAAGCATCCACAAAAGACAAACTCATACCCTTAGTAGACGTTTTAAGAACATTCGAGTAAGTTTTCTTAGGGTTTACCTCAACAGTGGACGGTACAGCAGTCACAGGGATTGTTGAAGTTTCAACAACAGGAACGGAAGTCACAATCGTAGCCTCAGGGGTAGGACCTGGAACCACTTCAGTCGTAACCGCAGTAGTAGTCTCAGTTGTAGGAACAAATATCGCTGCACTCACAGACAAATTAAGGTTTGAATCAGCAATCGAAAGCGGAGCAAGTACTTCGCCCTCAACAGCAAGATGAGTAACAACATCAGTTTGGGTTTTAGGAGGTCCAGTAGATTTAGGCGGCCGGCCTCTGGCCATGGGAGGCGTCCTCCGACGAAATCAAAACTAGATCGCGATTTAGAGAGGATTTGTAGAGAGAGAAAGAAGAGAGATGTCGGGAATTATTATTATTATTATTATTATTATTATTATTATTATTATTATTATTATTATTGTTATTATTATTGTTATTAATATTGTTATTGATATTGTTATTACTATTCTTATTGATATTATTGATGTTATTATTATTATTATTATTATTATTATTATTATTATTATTATTATTATTATTATTATTATTATTATTATTATTGATATTCTTATTGATATTCTTATTGATATTATTGATGTTATTCTTATTGATATTATTGATGTTATTATTATTATTATGATTATTATTATTATTATTATTATTATTATTATTACTATTACTATTACTATTACTATTATTTCTATTATTATTATTATTATTATTACTATTACTATTATTACTATTACTATTATTATTATTATTATTATTATTATTATTATCACTATTATCACTACTATTATCACTATTACTACTACTACTACTACTACTACTACTATTATCACTATTACTATTATTACTATTATTATTATTATTATTATTATTATTATTATTGTTATTATTATTATTTCTCTACTAAAATATCTAAGGTAGATAAAGCCTACACAAGTCAACATCTCCCTCATTGGTTAAACACAAGTCAACTTCTTTTTTTATATAAAACTTCTGTCTTATAAATTAAATCATTAAATCTCGTGTTAAGTAAACAATAATCTCATATTTAATAAATAAAAATGCATTTACACCGTTGACTTTACCTTTGACCTTAACTAAAAATAAGAGGTATTACAATGGGTGGTTGGATGAGTCGTGAGATGATCGTTGTGTCAGGACACTGTTTATTAGTAATGTGTTTGTTGTATTCCGAGTTGCGATTCGGGCACGGTACTCTGTTGTACGATGCAGGTACTTTCGCGCTGCGGTGCAGCTGTTGGTGGCGGCGTTGTGATGTCGTCATCGATTGTGGTGGAGTAGCCGGTATACTTGTGAGATGAACTTTTGAAAAATTATGTCATTCTAGTATGGGCATATAGATTGTTGTTCCGTTTACTGTTGTTTCCTATAATTTTTGACTTGTGGGTGAGAGTAGAGTATAATATTGAAGAGAGTTGCACATGTGGTCGTTGTTGTCATAGTTACAGTGATATTTTGTTGTTGAAACATAGTTGTGGGAGGTTTTTGGGGTAGTTTCGATCTTATTTTAGATGAGGCATTTATTGACATAGTTGTGGCAAGTAATTAGCGGAACATGAGTGTACTGAACTGGAAGCTGCTAGTGGTTCATAATCTTTTATCGTGACAGTAAGTGTATGAAGGAAAAGTAGATCTATATACTCAACATATTCATATATGTTTAGGTTAATTTAATCATAAAATTAATTGGTGATCTTATGCATGCAAACTATAGACAATATAAAGAAGAAATCTTTATCTTACATTGGAATTTCGGTTTATAAGGTCACAAGAGAGATCTCCTTCTCTCTTGTTCTTGTGCTTTCCTCAATGGATGAACAAAGATCCAAGTATAGGATCTCTCCCAAAGTTTAATACCCAAAGCACACTCTTAATAAAATTAATATTATGAATACTAGTACAATATTAATTTTGTGGAAAAATTGACCCAAAATATTTGGTTTTTATCTCCTAAAACCGGTCAGGAGAAAGAGGAGGAAGAAGAAAATATTTTATCTCTCTAAAATATTATTATGATGAATGATGAATGAATGAATAATTATCTAAGATATTATCATGTGTATATCTTAAATTATAAGGCAAAACCCTTGGTTTTGCCCTTGTCCAAAACCGGGTAAGAGAAAGGGAGGGGAGCCAATGCATGCTTGAGTTTGTCTTCACAATGACAACTAGTTTGCATGGCTAGTTTAGTAGGTAATCATTGTGCTTACCACTAACAAAATCAACTTAATTTTTGCCTAATCCACCTCTTTATTTCGACACACATAGATAATATGGACTCCATATTATCTTTGTCAAAATGTCAATTTGTCTTATGTCTCATGTCATATGTTAACATAAATTTGTTATGTATTTTTAACATATTAAAAATCAACGTATTAATAAAATACATCATATACAAAATTGACTTAGTAATTCATAATTACTTGTACCAAAATATTTTACCAATTATAAATCACAATAATTTGTATTTATAATAATTCATTCAATTTCAATTGTTTCTTTAAACAATAATTTCATCTGAGTAATGAAACAATTCAATTACTCAGACCGTATCTCATTTAATCAAATTTCAATGAGACACGTAAATATTACTTCCAAAATCGTCCATCAATTTTAAATAATTTAATTGACTCGTAACGTTATACGATCAATTAATTTATCAATTAAGAGTGTTGCCCTTTAGGTATGACCTAGGGGATCAATTGATCACCACCGTCGCACGACAGTAATGTCAAACTCTAGTCAGCCAATCATTACCGATATGTGTGGACCAGTTGACAGTAAAATATTACTTCCCAATTGTATTCTTTATAATGAGACTTAAACATGTGATCATCATGATCAACAGTTGTGATCGCATCATTGTCGGAGGACACATATTCCAACAATCTCCCACTTGTCCTCGACAAGTGTGCGTCACCAATTCTCTTGTCCTATTACTATCTCCCACTCAATGCAAGGTGTCTTTCAGGTCGTACTTGCAAGTGATCATATCGAGAGTGGTTTCCTCGATCTGGAGAATAACTGATTGACCGGATTTATCCACCATGGATACATTCCGAGCGTGACCACGCATTTCCAGTTCATTACTCCTCGAGTGGCCCTTAGATATTGTTATAACCCTGAATAGGGGTGGACAATTCCTATCGCACTCATTCCCTTCAACTAGCCACAGCCATCATAACCCAAAATATGCCCATTTGACCCCATTTACGAAGGTCGTAGTAACATAAATCAAAGTTAATCTGAAACTGTGCCATCTTAGGCGAATAGTCTTTAGTCAAAAGAATCGACTCATTTGAATACTATAGCAGCTCTCGCCACGACCAGGCTATATAAATTTGCCAGAACTCTATAAGCGGTCATTAGGCCCGACAAAAAGTTCTTAACAGTCTGCCTATGTGATCGACTAGTCATCTCACATGACTCTATGGCACTTGAACTTGCCATCAATCGCATCACACTCTAGTCACTTCGAGACGTCACCTCATACAAGTGACTATGGGCAAATACAATGCTAATCCATGTTCACTTTAACGGGGTTCAATTGTCTCCACAACCCGTTTGGATGTAACAAAGTATAAGGTGAGTTAATAATAACTCAAACGACAAATGTCGACATCACACTCGGGTAGTCAATACAAGATTACAACCTTGTGATGCATATCGTAAGTGTGTAAACACTTGTTGATTTCAATAGAAGTTTAACATGTTACGTGTCCATGTGTTCAAACTTCTTAATCATATTATCCTTTACATTCATGTTATCACTCATAGCATGAACCTTACCAAGTACACATCAAGGTTCCCGACCTTGGTTTCGGTTCTTCATCTTGAAAGAACTTCCTTATTGATTATCACATAACGAACGAATTTGTGGTGAATGATATAACTTGTACTGATCAAGTGCTCCATCCACACACAATGCACTAGGTATATGTTTTGTAGAGTCTTGCAACAATTTGTCAAGATGATTAGTCTAGCACTTCTCACAAGTCCTAGCATATTAGGAAAGATTAGTTTTGAGCAACTTCTTATTCAACTAAGTATCTTTCCAAACTTCTTATTTCTCTTTTTAGCTTGAAAGGCTTAGGATTCTCATAAATCCTTACATGTGCTCGGATTTTCATTAATATGTGCAACCTCTTGTCACATAACAGAGCATTCTATCAAACACCGAAATCGCTCATCGGATTCTACTCGAGAATTCATGACGTTTCTATTATGGCTTACCAATGAATCATCATGCTCTTATGCATATGATTCACCATTGGACATGTGCATGATTATTCTAATGGCGGAAACATTAGTTACTAATGATCATGAGATCAACCGTTCTTAGGTTCAATGAACGACCATGACTACTAATGGCAATTCCATTTTCATTTACATGAATAACCTATGTGTATGTTGATACGATGTGTATTTCTTAATACTAATCCAATATTTCTTGATGTAATTGGATTCATCATAGTCCATATTCATCCAGAATTGAAAACTCAAATATTTCTTTGTGAAAGAAGATATTAGCTCGTCATTCCTAATGAGTAATGAGTTGTAAATATTCAAAGGATGATAGCTCCCACTAAATTCCATGTCTTCACATGATAATTTCTAAACTCCCACTTAATTTCACATGTTTCGAAATTGATTACTCAATCGAAAACATTTCAAAATTGGAATGTATGTTGCTTTGCAAAGTTATTAAGATGAAGCCATATATGTTCCTATCATATCCTTTCAAAATTCCTATTTTGAGGAGGTCTCATCTTAACCTTATGGAAATAGATTTTAATCTCTAATTTGTTCATGTCATAATGATACGTAGCAATTTCATTGTTTAAATATAAATAATATCTAATACACGTCCTTCAAAATATCCCTTTCAGAAGGAGGTTTAACCAATTCATTTTCATAATGTGGTTAAGCAATGACTTTTGCGAGGTTAAAAACTTAGCTATTGAAGATATCGGTATATCAATCCTTGCAACTCGTTTATTACTAGTATGTTACTTTGATTCATTTAGGCTCTTAAGTAAATTTTTTTTTTTTTTTTGAAACTATTGGTCAAAATTTTATCATAAACTAGTCAATTAAGACTTTACATTAGTCATTCTTGTTCCAAAACTTTCTTTTGGTTTCCTCGTGTAGTTATCTTGAGAACATACTCTTATGATTACTTCACTTGGTCTCTTTAGTCATATAGAACTTACTTGAGACCATAGATCTCATCTATGGATATACTATATAAATAGATATACCTTCATTCAAATCATTCTACCTTGCGTAGATCTCATTTACACAAGTACACAAATTTATCTTGCCTCGTGTGTTGTGTTCTCATTTTTCTCCCACTCTATCTTTAGAATAAATACACTATAGATTCAAAGATAGCATATGAGACACAAATAATGAATTTGAAGTATAAGGAGAACTATCTCATAGGTTGACTAATGGTTTTAGATTTCGTAAGTGTACTTGGTGATTGACATTCCTTTAAGAGAGTTCATAGACTCAAAATCACTTTGTAAATGATCATACACAAGCCTTAAGCATGTGGACATATAATGAATCTCGTCATTATATTTGTCTATTAGATCACTTTAAGTGAATAATCATATGTTTTTAAGAGCAAGCATTTAAATACGAATTTTAGAACAAAGGATAAAATGATAAAACGGTGATTTGGGTTGCAAACCAAGCCACCATTATCCAAAATACAACCAATTATCCAAAATACCTTTCCATGTCGAACACG
Organism: Silene latifolia; assembly: GCF_048544455.1. NCBI lineage: Eukaryota > Viridiplantae > Streptophyta > Magnoliopsida > Caryophyllales > Caryophyllaceae > Silene > Silene latifolia. The sequence continues at coordinate 119,819,836 of NC_133537.1, forward strand.
GAAACTTAAAGGTTCTAAAATCCAAAACATGATTAAAATAAGACAATAAAAAAGCAAAGCTCCATGAAAGCTATTCCTAGCTTCTTGATGGTTTCTCAAGCTTGCTTTTCTTTTCCCTTATCTTTGCTTGGTGGAGGCCCTATTTACAATAAAAAGGGAGATACATTATCACAACTTTGTATCACAATACCATAGTTGAATTAGAAACATAAAAAGAAAGGATAGTCATTTACCTACTGGAGTGATCTTTCCAGCCTTAATATCACCAAGGTATTTGGAACAATTTCTTTTCCAATGTCCAATACCATTACAATAATGGCATCTATCAAGAGGACCCTTCTTGATTTTTGAAGCGCTAGCATCATTAGCCTTAGCTTTGGTGAAAGTGGGAGCTTGTTTCTTACCCTTCCTCCCATTCTTCTTGAACTTCCCCTTGCTCTTAGTGCTTATGTTAAGCACATCCTTTGGTGGGTTCACATTTAACCCCATGTCCCTCTCGGCTTGCACAAGTAACTTGTGCAATTCTTCAAGAGGCACATCCTTGTCTTGCATGTTAAAATTCACCCGGAATTGAACATACGCTTTGACTTTGGAAAAGGAGTGTAGAATCCTATCTACAATGAGTTCTTTGGGGATTTCAACCTTTTGAATCTTCAAGGTCTCGACTAGCTCCATAAGTTTGAGCACATGAGGGCTAACCTTTTGGCCCTCTTTGAAGTCGAGATCAAAGAATGCTGCGGCCGCCTCATATTGGACGATCCGCGGAGTTTGTGAAAACATTGTCACAAGCTTGGAGTAAATCTCATTAGCGATGCCCATTTTAAAGGCTCTCCTCTGGAGATCCGCCTCCATCGCAAATATCAACACGTTTTTCATTGCGGCGGACTCCTTATGGTAAGCCTCATATGCTTCCCTAGTGGCGGCGGTCAACCTAGTAGTAGGTTCGGGTGGAGAGGCCTCGGTAAGGTAACGAAGCTTGTCGTCACCTTGGGCGGCTAATTTGAGTTGGGCATCCCAATCGGAGAAATTTGACCCATTCTTTTCAAGTTTACATCGATCCATGAAGGATCGGAGCCATGATGAATTAGCGAGAGGCGTGGCGTTAGGGGTTGGTGTTGCCATTTGTTATGAGAAAAGAAGTGGTCTACAAAACAAAATAGAAGGAGTAAAACAAATGTTGTTTTAATAATAATACTCGTAAAAATTTATAATTTAAACAAGTTATATGCATTTTTCTAGTGACCTCTACCCAACTAGATAAATGATTCCAAGACCCAAATTCATATTAACTTGGGCACGGTGTGGCCGATAAAACCCTTATCAATATAACTCGGTGGATTAACGCTTTAATCGATTCTACTTTTAGAACTCTTGGTCGATAATATTACATTAACATTTATCTTTAGCCCAAAAGACATTCAACAAGGGCACGGTGTGGCCGATAAAACCCTTATCGAAAAAACTTTTGTTGAGTTCAATCCAAATTTCGAATAAATGTGTCCATGATCCAAACCCACATTAACTTGGGCACGGTGTGGCCGATAAAACCCTCATCAACATGAATTCGGTGGATAGACATTTATCACCCACTTCCCCTACGTAACAAGGTTTGTACCCCGGTGTGGCCGAGTGCACTCCCTCACGAAATAGGTTTTCATGGTTTCTACTCTTTGGTAAGGCTATGTCTCAATTATTTATTTTAGCGAGAGGTCATGCCAATTTATTATCTATCACGTTTTAAGTGAACTAAAGCGGTGAACTATGATAATTGTTATTGACACGGTCGATAAACTCGATTAAATGATAATGCATGTTTTAGTTATGGCGATTTAGCGATGCATGTGACATATAAATAAAATGCAAAGCATAAAAATAAATCCTAGTATGGCCTTCCTAAAATAGAAAATCTAATTAACTATTACATATTCGGAAACCAACTCCATTGGTCCCTTGAACTTCGGTTGTGGCACGCATCTCGAGATAACACCGTCTTTATGTATCGCCATCTTGAAGAAATCCGTCTTTGGGAACTCCGAAATGAATAAAATTACATAATAAATTACATAATTTCCTATTATACATTTGTAACTAAAATAAAATAAATCTATTAAATTACAAAACGGTGATACGAGATCACAATAAATTACAACTGAATCGATATTCCCATACATTTCGGGTAATACCAATTAAAACTAAGGCCATACTAAGTAAAATTACATAATTCAAAATTACAGAAAATAAAAACATGACAATCATAAAGAAAATGCAGCATTATAATATTTATGAACATGCCCAATTTTATGCTAAATCGCCTTTAAATAGCCAATATCGTATATTACTCGGTTTTTACGGATTTGCGTGATTTCAACATTTTATAATCACAAAAATTAGATAAATTCATATTTATGCATAAGTTAATTACCCTAACCTCTTAGGACTCAAAATTTAGTCTTCACTAATTATTTGACCATAATTAACTCATATTTCTAAAAATTTGTTCATTAATGGACTTAAAATTATAATAAAAAGCTATAAACTTCAAATAAATCACAAAATTTCAAATAAATTTGAAATTTGAAATTTAAACTCATGAACATTCTGGAAAAATACCATGACACTCATAATGTTCAAAAACATAGGTTAAAAATTTCGAAATTTATCAGGAAAAACAATGTTGCGGTTTATCGGTTTTAAAAAAATAATCATAAAAACATGAGAAAAATTATATTCATCAACTTTTCAATTTTAGATCTGAAAAAGATAATAAAATGCAACATGTGATGTTTTTCCTTAGTCATAGAGTATGTTTTATTAATATTTCACTAATTAAGTCACTATTTATGCTATTTTTCTTCAAAAAATCACAAATCATGCATAAAGACTTCAATATAGCCTATTATTTTACACACATCTTGTAAAATTGCATGTGACAACATACTAAATTTCTATGACCAGATTCGAAATTTATCTCATATTAACCTATTTTACATCTAAATCCGATTTTAATAATGAAAAATCCATTTTTCGAGCATAAGAAGTCCAAAAATGATGAAAACTTACAGGTCATCTCAAAATAATATATGTGATAACATATCCAAAAATCACTAGAAAATTCGAAGTTTAGCTAATTTTAGTCCGAAAATGATATTTTATTCATAAAATCATATTTTTAATGCCATTATTATATAATATGAACAATAAAAATCCATAAATTAACCAAAATATCCTAAAATATTTTAGGACCAGAAATTTTAACATGCATGAAGATTTTCGTGATATATCATAATAACACAAATTTAACAAGTTTTATATGTTAATCGTATAACTCGGAAAAACTTTTAACCGATTTGCATGCAAACAACCAAGGCTCTTGATACCGATTGAAGGAAAAGTAGATCTATATACTCAACATATTCATATATATTTAGGTTAATTTAATCATAAAATTAATTGGTGATCTTATGCATGCAAACTATAGACAATATAAAGAAGAAATCTTTATCTTACATTGGAATTTCGATTTATAAGGGCACAAGAGAGATCTCCTTCTCTCTTGTTCTTGTGCTTTCCTCAATGGATGAACAAAGATCCAAGTATAGGATCTATCCCAAAGTTTAATACCCAAAGCACACTCTTAATAAAATTAATATAATGAATACTAGTACAATATTAATTTTGTGGAAAAATTGACCCAAAATATTTGGTTTTTATCTCCTAAAACCGGTTAGGAGAAAGGGGAGGAAGAAGAAAATATTTTATCTCTCTAAAATATTATTATGATGAATGATGAATGAATGAATAATTATCTAAGATATTATCATGTGTATATCTTAAATTATAAGGCAAAACCCTTGGTTTTGCCCTTGTCCAAAACCAGGTAAGAGGAAGGGAGGGGAGCCAATGCATGCTTGAGTTTGTCTTCACAATGACAACTAGTTTGCATGGCTAGTTTAGTAGGTAATCATTGTGCTTACCACTAACAAAATCAACTTAATTTTTGCCTAATCCACCTCTTCATTTCGGCACACATAGATAATATGGACTCCATATTATCTTTGTCAAAATGTCAATTTGTCTTATGTCTCATGTCATATGTTAACATAAATTTGTTATGTATTTTTAACATATTAAAAATCAACGTATTAATAAAATACGTCATATACAAAATTGACTTAGTAATTCATAATTACTTGTACCATTTTACCAATTATAAATCACAATAATTTGTATTTATAATAATTCATTCAATTTCAATTGTTTCTTTAAACAATAATTTCATCGGAGTAATGAAACAATTCAATTACTCAGACCGTATCTCATTTAATCAAATTTCAATGAGACACGTAAATATTACTTCCAAAATCGTCCGTCAATTTTAAATAATTTAATTGACTCGTAACGTTATACGATCAATTAATTTATCAATTAAGAGTGTTGCCCTTTAGGTATGACCTAGGGGATCAATCGATCACCACCGACGACGTAATGTCAAACTCTAGTCAGCCAATCATTACCGATATGTGTGGACCAGTTGACAGTAAAATATTACTTCCCAATTGTATTCTTTATAATGAGACTTAAACATGTGATCATCATGATCAACAGTTGTGATCGCATCATTGTCGGAGGACACATATTCCAACAGTGTAGAGTGTTGGGAATTAGTATAATGTTGAGTTATGGACGAGTTTGGCGGCAATAAAAAGGGAAAATTTGAGGATCTCGTGGGTAAGTAACAATTTTGGGCCGTGAGTTATGTTATGGGGATAGGTGCTTGAATAGAGAAGAATCTGGTCAAGCGGTGATATTGAAAAGTTGAAGTAGTGGTTATGCTGAGGATTTTGTGGTAAATGTTAGGTGGTTTACGGAATGATTAGAGGAATTAAAACTATTAGAGAGAGAGAGAGAGAGAGGTTATCAGTGTTGAGGTTATAGTCGGTTATCAGTGACATGAGATGATGATAATGGGAAGGAATCACTATAGATCTAGTAAAAGATGGGTTACGAGGACGTAACATTTATCTTAAGAGGAGTAGGATACGACAAAAGCAGTTTGATGGCTCTACATGTTGCGGTATATTTGGAAGTTTTGAGTCTTGGTGTAGAATAAAAGATGGACTTATGGTTGATATCATTAAAAGTAATGGTTGTGCTTGTAGTAGTATGTATTTTATAAAGTAAGGTTGTAGATAGGTATGGCTGCAATAGTGTTGACGGTTTTGACGGTTTTGGATAGTGATGACTATGGGCGTGAGCAAACTTCGAGGACAAAGTTCATTTTAAGGGTAGTAGAATGTAACATTCGTTTTGGTACTCGTTTGTGCTTAGTTGATTGTTTTGGTATTGGATTTGCTAGTGAGCGATTTGTTCGTAAGACAGAGTTAGCAGCACTTGTGTTGTTGGTATTCGATAGTATTATGGAACTAGGTAGGCTATTCTATGGTTGACGCTATTTTGTGAGCTGCGTTGTTGAGGTAGGTGTTGTTGGTTGGGTTAGTATACAGAATAGAGGAAGAGAGAGAGAGAGAGAGAGAGAGAGAGAGAGAGAGAGAGAGAGAGAGAGAGAGAGAGAGAGAGAGAGAGAGAGAGAGAGAGAGAGTTTGAGTGGTGTTTGATGGTGGAGTGGTATGTGTGCATGTTATGCGGGTATGAGTGTGAACTTCGACGACGAACTTCTTTTTTAAGGAGGGAAGACTGTAATACTAAACAATTATGAGTATAGAGTACTCGGTCGAATCGGCAGTACTCGACCGAGTGTGTCATCGGGTGTTTTGAATCAGGCTTAGCTTCTAACTTAGGGGCACTCGACCGAGTTGGGGGGTCACTCGGTCGAGTAAGGTGTAATCGGTCGAGTGTCATAGGTACTCGACCGAGTGCCCGGTCTGATGAGAGTTTGTCGCGCGGTTTTGATTAAATTGATGAGAGAATATAAATCTCGTTTGTCAGTTTCTAAAATCACTTTTCACAAAACCTAAATTACGTTCCTGACTTCTCTAATCATCTTCATCATTTCCAAGCTAAAGGTTGATCGATTGTGAGTCTTGTATCTCGTTTTCCGTGTCGATTGCATTGGTAAGTCTCTAGTTTTTCTTAATCACTTTATGCTTGTTATTTAGAGTTTATGCTAACCCTAATTTGGGTTAGATTGGGGCTAGAGATTGATTTATGATGGTTTGTGATTATTATTGTTTGATAATCATTGTTTACGTGACGATTTCGTAGAGGAGCAGATCTAACCTTGATTGTACTTGATTCAGATTTGATAGTCAGGTAGGGTTTCCCTACTCCGTTTTCTTTATGATTGATTGTAAATTGTGTGGTATTGTGTGTGATTATCGTTGTTGTGGAATTATTGAGGTATTGTGGTATCACTGGATTGTTGGTATTGATTGTGGATCCATTTTCGGGAGATGGTCTTCACCCCCATGTTCGCCACTTGTGGCTCCCGTCATAAAGGGGATGTGCACATTAATGATCTGGGTTTGCTCATTGCGATGAGCGGGCCTTAGGTGGGAAGAATGCGGTCCCCACTGGCGGTGTGGGTTACATGTTGCGATGGGTAACCTGGCAGGGCTACTCACTATGGTGTGTAGTCATATTCGGGCTGCGGTTCGGATACTGTTACTTGGACATTTGAGATTTTTACTGTTACAGGATTGGCATGATTGATTGTTTGTTTGTTATAGTTTATGATTATTTGTAGGGTTGACTAGCCCCTTTAATGTTTTCAAAACTGCGGTGCTCCATTCGGGAATGGTGAGCAGGTAGTGTAGCAGGTATTGATGTTGAGCTTGCATGGGAGTCGGATAGGCCGATTGCGAGATGATGATCAGTTTAGCTTCCGCCATGTCTTTAGACATTAGTCCAAAGATTTTTATTTGTTTCACTATGGTCTATTTGATATGAACTATCTCGGACAACTGAGATGGTAACACCTCTATATGCTAAGGTAGTCCTTGGTAAGGCACCTTGGTATTTGGGGGTGTTACAATAAGTCGTTCAAGGGTTACACACTCATCGAGTTTGGCAGGAGTGAGTAGCGGGAATGCTTCTGTTAAGCTTCCAAACTGGAGTGAGCTTTTTATAACAATGATTCTTCAAGGTTCTGGTTTGATACTAATAATGAACTGATAGGCCCATATTTATGGGTTGCGAATGAAGATGGCCGTGGACGAGTGTCGTATTTGTACCTACACGGTCGTAATTATGAGGTAGGGAAAGTGTCGTTGGAATGGGAAAATGACTCGGTGGATTGGGTTCAAGGTGAAAGAGACATTTTTTGTGATATTGTCCATGGATTCCGCACTCTTGTTTTTTTTTTTTTTTTTTTTTTTTTTTTTTTGCTAAAAGGTAAGAAATTTTCATTATTAATCGTCAAAGCTCATCATTATATGATACATTTATTCTGAATTGCAGATTTTATGATAGTTGCACTCTAGACAACCACAAGCCATCCCTGATGAAGATAACCTGGGGTTTACAAATAATAATCTACTAGTTTGAATGCCCGTGCGTTGCAACGGGATAATTAACTTATTTATAATGCAAAAAAAAAACGTTATAAGGGTTTAATGTTTACATTCTATGTCTAATGATTTGTTTACATATTATTAAAATATCTCTTTAAAAAAAAAAGATTAATATATACGTGGGTTAACTCTTATTTATAATCATATAATTACCTTACCTTATACTAATCTTTCGATGTGGGACAATTCTACTACGGAGTATTTATAAGTGATATATTCACCAAACTTGGATTTTTTTCTGATGTGGGACAATTCTACTACTTATACGTAATTTATATTCGTCAAACTTGCATTGTTTTTCAATGTGGGACAAATAACATACTCTGAATTACACCATCTTTTTTGTACTTAGTTCGACATCTAACCAGATCCCGAATACCGAATACAGACAATTGCTACTCATTATATCTAATAGTTATATTTAAATTTAATAATATGATCAAGTACTCTCCATTAATATTTGTACGTTGTTTTTTTTTCAAAAAAAATTTAACATAATTGAGAATACGGAAATTTTCCGTGGTACCCCTTAATTTTGTCAGATTTTCCATGTTACTCCTACTTTTAAGAATCTGCCTATGTTACCCTTGAGGTTCCATTTTTTTGCCCATGGTACCCCCTAATGTAAAGGCTGTTAAATGGACGTTAAGTTTGATGGCGTGACAATAAAATAACAATGAAAAAATAATAGCTCTTTTATTGTTTTATTGGTACAGATATCTCTCTCTTTTAAATGAAAATTTAATTAACTATATCATTATAATATTGGAAATTTTTCATAGTAGCCTTGAACTTTGATAGATTACACATGCTACCATGGACGTTTGTTTTCTATTTTTTTTTTATCATAATTAAAATATGTGCAAATGATAGAAACCCATACTCTAATGATAGAATATTTTTTAACACAATTCTAATTATATTATTAAACATAGTATATTTACCACACCTACATTATTTTTCAATATGGGACATATAAAAGCTATAGGTAGAAAATATAATGATATAAACTTTTAAGAGTTCTCCAAGACAATACTTAAGAGACTCAAAAGATTTTGGGTTGATGTCTAAGTTCCAAGGATGCCTCCTATTTATAATCATAAAATCACCCATCTTATGCTATATTTTGATGTGGAAAATTCTATTTTTTATATGTAGTATATTTATCACACCTATATTATTTTTCAATGTGGGACATATAACATACTATGAAATACACCATCTTTAATATGTGCAAATTATATAAAATCTATATATACTCTAATGATAGAATTTCTTACCATGAATCTAATAATATTATTTTCATAATTTTTTTACCCACATTATTTTGCCAAATGAAATATAAAAGTTTTTATATAAAAATTAGAAACATCACTTGAATAAAAAATAAAAAATACAGAGTATATATTATAATAACTAAAAGATTTTCCAAAGATTTACTTAGGTTAGAAATCATTATTGTAGAGACAGTAATACAAACTCTTTTAAGAGCTCTCTCTGACAATACTTAAGAGAATCAAAAGATTTTGGGCTATGACTTCTATTTATAATCATAAGATTACTTTGCCTTATGTAATCTTCCGATGTGGGACAATTCTAATATTTATACATAATATATTCACCACACTTACATTACTTTTCAATGTAGGACAAATAACATACTAAGTACACCATTTTTTTTGCACCTACTTTGAGATCAACCCGATTTAATAATGAGAAAATACAATACAATACAATCTACACTCTAATGATACAATACAATACAATCTACACTCTAATGATAGCATTTTTTTTTGTCACAATCTAACTATATAATTTTCATACGATACTTTTTTGTCAAATGAAATATAAAGTTTTTATATCGAAATTATAAACATCACTTTAATATAATATTGAAAATGTATATATATGGGACAGTTCTATTATTTATACATAATATATTCATCACACCTACATTATTTTTCAATGTGGGACATATAACATCGAATACTAAAAAGTACATATCCTTTATATAAAAAATTTTTGGGTTAATACCTAAGTTTCAAGGATGCCTCCTATTTATATTTATAGAATCACCCTACCGTATACTATTATTTCAATGTGAGATACATAATTTAATTATTTAGACATAGTATGTTCATCATGCCTATATTATTTTTCAATGTGAAATAGAGAATTTAAAATTTCTGATTATTATATCGAAGAAAAACAAAGGAAGAAGAGCAACAAAGAGAAAATGAAGAAAAAACCAAAGAAAAAACACGAATAAAAATAGCTGAAGCCTGGGATACCATTCCATTTGCTCAAGTAATAAGAGGTTTGATGTTAGTAACCCAATCAATTCTTCGAAAATAAGAAATACATGTATTTGCTTAGGAAAACCACTATTGTATACATATTATTTTTCTTTGAAGGTAAAACCACTTAGTCTCGATCATTAGATAGGGATCTTTACATTGTACATATAACGACTCATTAACGCTCTATTACTGCATTCAGAAGACAACCATTAGTAAAATCTTTAGTTTTGTATTGTGTTAGGAGACTGTCATTAGTAAAACCTTTAGTTTTGTATTTTTTTATTTTCTTGTTCATGTTCTTAACTCTTTCCCGGGTAGTTCCCAACGATTTTCACTTTATTTTTTATATCAATCGTAGATAATGATAGAAAATTTTAAGAGCTCTTTAAAACAATATTTATGAGACTCAAAAAATTTTGGGTGGATACATAAGTTCCAAATATGCCTCCTATTTATAATCATAGGATCACATCACTTTATACTAATCTTTTGATGTGGGACAATTCTACTATTTATATGTAGTATATTCACTACAACTACTTATTTTCCAATGTGGGACAAAACATACTAAAAAGTACACAATTTTACATATTAAGAAGTACACCATCTTTAATATGTGCAAATAATATGAAATTTATACTCTAATGATAGCATTTTTTACCACAAAGCTAATTATATTATTTTCATAATTTTTTTAGCGATATTTTTTTGCCAAATGAAATGTAAAGTTTGATATAAAAATGGGAAATATCACTTGAATATAATTTAGGAAATATACATATTATAATAATTAAAAGATTTTCCAATTTATTTTTTACATCAAAAATTATACTTTTCTAAATTGATTTTTGATGATGTGGACGCTCTCATATCGCTCGAAAAAACTCTCTTTTATATATATATATAGATTCTGAATGATAGACTTAATAAGCTTAAACAACAATTCAAGTCTTAGTAATTAGCTATTAATTATGGCTTCATTCCTCTGTATCCATATGTGTTACCATACTGCAAGAATTGTAGTTGTACTAATCTCTTTCCTCAATCTACGCCACCTTCTGTTTACAATGCTTCTCAGGGTATCTGGCCCCCTGAGATCAACATGTAACCAGTTCCCTACTAGCTTTAGCACCTGTTGACTGTAGTGACACTCAGAAAACAAGTGTAGATGACTCTCAGTCTTCAAATAACAGATGCAACATAATTCATCTATTGCTACAAGAAATTTAAACAACCTTTATTTCAGCATCAAGGCTTCATCTGAAATTATCCAGGCAATAAAAGAGTGCTTAGGTATTGTTATGGGACACCATATTACCTTATACCAGTTCACCTATGGTTTCTTTGCCCTGAACCAGCTATAACAACAACTGACTGAGTACTCACCAGTATTAATACTCCAGCAATTGTTCACAAAACTATTCTGAATAGAATCTCTAACTTGACATATTTTCCTCTAATGCCAATTGGTATTAGAGGAAGGATTATACTGGTGCCAAGCAGTGCCCTTTAAATAAATGTGATGAACCCATTGTACCCAAAGTTTATCACGCTTCTTAGCTAACCATCCCACTAGTTTGCGAATCACGGCTTTATTCCAGGTGTGACTTTGCTTAATTCCCTAACCCCCCTTCTTTCTTAGGGACATAAATTTTGGTCCAAGCAAGTAATGCAGCCCTATTGTGTTCTTTACTGCCTTCCCATAAAATATTTCTTCATATTTTGCCCACTTTATTCAGCACACCCTTTGGTAGCACAATAATTATACATAGTAGACAATACTGAATTTACTAGCACCAATCTACCTGCATAAGACAGTCTCTTGGCACCCAAACTTCTAATTCTTTCGACAATATTATCAATTAAAACTGCACAGTCCCACTTTTTTAATCTCCCTGCAGTAATTGGAACTCTCAAACAGTTAAAGGAAAGTTTGCCCTCTATGAATCCAGATAAAGATAGAATATCTCTCTTAACAACAATATTCACACCATTAAAGTAAGCACAAGAACTTCTATGCATTCATATAAAACCCAAAAGCAACTGAGAAAGGAGAAAAACCTCTTAATATGACCATATTAGATTTAGTGTCTCCTTTGTAAAACAATAGTAAATCATCGGCAAACATAAGATGTGTAGCTGTAATATTCCACATTTTCGGCACAGTGTCACTCGGTCGAGTATGGTGAGGCACTTGACCGAGTTAGGGTTACTAGCCCGACTACACTTGGTTGAGTGTTGTTAGGAGTTTAGTTTGACTTCAGTTTTGAGTCACTCGCTCGAGTTTGTGAGGCACTCAACCGAGTAGGGTTCACTCGGTCGAGTGGGTAGTGGCAGTCGGCCGAGTGGCCGGTCTTAGGACATCATTTGCGCGGCTTTATTTAGGGTAATTAGGGAGTTATTAAATCATTTTGTAAGTTTCCAAAAATGTCATTTACAACCTAATTTTATCTCTAAAACCCTTCCTAATCACCCTAATCATAATCCAAGCTCGGATTTGAGGTTTGTTGGTCTCAGATTTCACCCTTGCTTATGTCTATCGCATTGTAAGTCGTAGTATTCACTTTTAATTGTATTTTTGGTGTTTGTCTTAACCCTAGGTTGGGTTAATTAGGGGATTTGATAGTATTATTGTGGATTGTCGTAGTAATGGTATTGTATTCATTGTTGCATAGGTGACGACTTCGTAGAGGAGCGATTCTAACTGATTGATTGTTGATTCCGGATTGTTAGCAAGGTAGGGTTTTCCTACTCAGTATGATTATATAGTTGATTGTGAGTTGAATGTGATTTCATATGTGTGTGATTATATTATTATGATTGTTGTTGGTGTTGGATAATGGTGGACTTGTGGACGATATTGTGAAGCCATGTCGGGAGATGATTTCACCCCCATGTATCACCTCTTGTGACTCACGTTACAAGGGGGATGTGCACATTAAGAATTTGGGTTCGCTCCTTGCGATGAGCGGGAATTTTGATGTTCAGTGCTGCGGTTTGATATCGGCAGGGGTGGGTTACCTGTTGCGATGGGAACCCAGCTACTCGTTGCAATGAGAGCCATTGGTGTATGCAATGCGGTTTAGACACAGGTTACTACGGAGTTCGGAGTTAATGGAGTGGTATTGGTTGACCATATGAGTATTGTGTTTGTGTTATTCTTATGATTGATTGTATAGTTATACTGACCTTCGTATGTTTTCAAAACTATGGTGAACCATTTAATATTTCCGACAAATGGGGAGCAGAAAGTCTAGCAGGTGTTGATGTTTGAGCTTGCATATGGGTATGGATGGGCATCGATGATTCACCTTCATTTTCTAGCTTCCGCTGAGTCATTAGACATTTTATTTAGTTTGGTTTAGCAGTTGTACTTCTTTTTTGGGATTTGGAACTTGTAAACACTTTACTTTCCTTTAATTTTAATAAATGTTTCATTAGGGTCTATTTGATATGTACTGCCTCGGGTAACTGAGATGGTCATGCTTCCATTTGCTAAGGTAAGCCTTGGTAAGGCACTTTGGTAAATGGAGGTATTACAAAGTGGTATCAAAGCGACGATTTTGGAACCTAAAACTAATGAACAAAATGAACATAGGGTGTCTAGTAAAATGAACCCGGGTTGGGATTGTTAGGAGCCACCGCAAAGATTTGGGAGATGTCCCGAAATCGCACTAAGGCCCTTACAATCTCGAGCCGGTAACTATGGGGTGTGATATGGGGTTGAATGAATGATGTGTTATGCAATATGTGTACTTGTGTAATGTGTTATCAACATGAGTGGATGGTTTATACGTGGAGATGATAAACTCGGAAAATGGAGTGGAGTGATAGGAATACGAGAATGCGTGCATTATGTGTGTATTTATTTTATGTATAATGTGTAGGAACATGTGAAATGGGAAATGTGTAACTTATAGGGTCGGAATATGTGTTGGAGGCTTGCTTTCCATGACTCAACCGAGTGAGGCAAGGGACTTGACTGAGTTACTCCAAACGAATGTGGCATTCATTTTTAATGGATGGACAGGTTGCAAATCGGTGCTTACAAGGGTTTTGAGGAGTGAGCTAGCGAGCATTGTACTTACAATGACTGACCCTACACGTTGTAGTTTAGGCTCGTGCTTAGTTTTGTATCTGAGCTTTATTGAGGGATCGGGGTCCCTTGTAGTAAGTTGTATTTTTGTATAAAAATTCTCTAACCTTATGTTTTTGTTATCTGATTTAGTAACTTTGTGGTTATTATTATTAAAGTTTTTTAAAATTTCGCATTTTGCGCTGCAATAATTGTGTTTATTTTGTTGTATAACCGCGGGCCGAGGGTTCATAGTTGCATTGTTGTCAGAGCTATACTGTAACACCCCGTTATTTTCTGAATTATTTACAAAGTGTTATTTCATCGTACTTTATTTACTTTTGTATTTGAAGTCGGAGACCTTAAAACTTTATTTGTTTATTATTATATTATATTATTATTAGAAAATAAAACTATTTTGAGCTTATTTAAAATTTACTGATTTTGGATTATATAAAAAATGATACGTTATTTGTGAAACCCCGACTATGATTTTAATTTGGACTTTGGCCCAACTTATGACTCAAAAATAAATAATAAATTTCTAATAAAACCTAAACCAACCATGTTTTGGTCTTATAAACTTTGACGGCTCACATTTCCATCTTTTCGCCTTTTTTTTCTTTTCTTCCGTGCTGCTTTTGTGACAAGTCGAAGAACATCGGCAAAAAAGTCAATCACGATTTTTCCATCGCCCTTCTCTCCCTTCCTTCGTATTCATTAAATTCTTGTGGTTTTAAAATAAAAGAATTTTTGGAATAAGCAACCTTGGATCGACAGTCTCGAGAGGTAAGGACTATTACCTTTTTTAAAACTAAGAGCATGTTCGGTATGACATTTAAACAATTTTTAGATACTTTTGGTAACGATGAATTTCTACTAACTTTTGAATATTGTTTTATGTGACCCTTGGTCACCTGTTGGAATTATTTGACGCAAGCCGTCTTTGAAATTAAGTAGCACACTCTGGAAGTTCTGCTGGTCTAGAAGGTTTAAGGTGCGTCTGTGGCGTCCCTGAGATTACGTCCCGAAAACCGAACTCTTGGCCCGAGTTCCATTTGGGTGGGGTTTGACCGGCCATTACTTGTTAGGAGGTTAGACTTTCTCCTTTGACAGCTTCATCCTACTGACTGTCCAAATGTGAGAGGGGTGCATTATTATGAGTCTGACCAAGCACAAGTGATACCTCCAGACCTGAGTCGTGCTGGGCCGTCTCGGGTGCCGGCCCATCGTGCCTTCCCCCAAAATTGGCCCGACCCAGGCACGGATATTGATCTTCTTCGGATGTCCCGTGCCACGCCCACTGACCACAAACCCCCCACCGCGGCCCGCTTAAGGCACGCCCATTTTCATGCTCGGGCGGTGCCTCGCCCATGGGCTTTTCGTGCCTTGCACATGGGTCGGCCCATGTGTTTTAATTTTTTTTAAAAAAATTAAATTTATAATTGATACTCCCTCCACATTTATATGTTCTTCCCATTTTATTATAATACTACTCACATATAATGGAGAAATAGGAAGAACATTAAAATGTGGAGGGATATTTTTACTACTTTTTGTTTAATAAATGATGAATATTAATGATTTAAATATATATTTTGTTAAATATTAATGATGTGAGCGAGTCGTTTTTCACACAATCAAACACATTTATATTCTCAACAAACAACTAGTAAGTGGTTAAGTCGAGGTCGATCCACGGGACGGTGTGTTTTGGGTCCTAAGTCTATCTATTCTAAGTTGTGCAAGAGTAACGATTATATGGATTTGAGGTTGTGTTCTAAATTACGATAAGTAAATGTAAACAAATGAAGAGCAAGGTAAGTAAATAGAAATGGAGATGTAAACAAATGGTAAAAGACACTAGGGTGTCATGGGATCATAGGAAAATCATGGTAAGATAACATAAATGAGTCACATAGATGCAAGCAATTATTATTGTTGGAATCGAATTAGCTTATGTCTTACAATTCCTAGGGAGACTTAGGTCTCGGAGCCGAGTTGGTCACAACGTTACAACACCTACATCGACTTGGTTCTCCCTATTCAACTATATGCATGGTCTAACAAGCTTTGAGTTAGTTTATGTCTTACAAGTCTTGTTGAAAGGATAAGAGAATCATGCTAGGTTGTCAATCAAGCATTTCATCAAACATAACATGTGCATAAGTTGAAAGTACAATAGTCAAGCATTCATATGAACTCATTAAGCATAGATCTTCCCATAATTACTCCCCTAATCCCCCACTAACTCTAGCAAAGAGACTACTCACTACAAATCATGATTAATATGCTAGCAATGGTGTCAAACATCACAACACAAATGAACATGATGATTAAGCATGGTAATAAAATAAGAGATTCACAAATAAATAAAGAGGGATTAAGAAGGTTACCAACTTGGAGACTAAAGATGTACATAAATAAAGAAGAACCATTGAATAAAGATGGAGACTTGTCACTTAGGCCCTGTTCTTTCTGGTTTATTTTATTTCATTTGATCCCGGCTCACTCTATTGATTGATTCATCTCGATTCGATTGATTGACTTCATTGATTTATTCATTCACTTCATTCGATTCAGATTAAATTCACTAAGTTAAGCACATTTTATTTCTACTTACCTTAAACTTATTGATTTTATTAATATTTTAATATTTATTTATTTATTATTATTATATTAAAATTGTTATATCAATATTATTAATATTTTTATTATTGTTATTAATTAATTAATCATCACAATTATTATTATTATTATAATGAATATTGTGATTACTACAATTAATAATATCGATATTAATATAAATAATACAATTACTAATACTGTTATTAATATGAATATGAATATTAATTAATTATAATATTATTAATAACATTGCTACTATTAATTTTAATAAACTAATATTATTATTATAAATATTACTTTTGTTAGAAATACGTTTTTTTTTTTCAAATACGAACTTTATTTTTTCACGTACATTTTTTCTTGAACATTCCATTTAGTACCCTATTTTACCTAAAACCCAACCAAATGTTTTCTTAAATCATCATTTTTCTTAAAACTTATTCTAATTACTAAAATGACTCAAAAGATTGATTCCAATTTAACAATTAATAAAGTATACTTTTTTATCAATTATTAATATTATTTGTTGATTTTTAATTAATCATTCAAAATTTATTTGTTTGTTAAAGATAAAATTAGGATTTGTTAACTTTTTTTTTTATTTAATTAATTAAAATAGGATTGATTGTGGTTCTTGGTGGCTACCGAATCACTCAAACTAGTATGATACTTACACGGGCCAGGCTTTGAACAACAATTTGGCAAATTGGTGCTCTATTATTTCATCTAATTAGGATAGAAGGTGGTTTATGGTGGCTACCTAAACACTCAAATTAGTATAATTATTAGTATATATATTATTATTATTATTAGTAATCTTCTTCTTCTTATAATAATAATAATAATAGTAGTAGTAGTAGTAGTAGTAGTAGTAGTAGTAGTAGTAGTAGTAGTAGTAGTAGTAGTAGTAGTAGTAGTAGTAGTAGTAATTGTAATATAATAATAGTAATAGTATTAATGTAATAGTATTAATATTAATATTAATAAATATAATTATAATTATTATTATTATTATTATTACTATTATTATAAAGGGATGCGCGCAGCTTTTATAGATAGAGAAATAAAAGTTTACATGAAATTGGTGGGGAACCGAGAGACAATCTGGGCCCCACCCCCTTAGCAATAGCAAAGCTAAGTCTAGTAAAAATATAAGCGGCAACCCGAGCCCCTGCATCCTGAGATACTGAGAATTTCTGGATCCGCTTGAGCAAGGCAACAGCATCCGAACCCAGCTCTCCAAGCGAAGAGAAAAAAGAAGGGAAGGAAACCATAACCAGCCGCCGCGCATAAATCCCCACACTTAGCACACTTACACTGAGCAGCATCAGCGACAACTCGCCAGGGCACAAAATCCGTCGTCCCAGTCTGAGTCAAAGGGGAAGACCCTGTTATTATTATTATTATTATTATTATTATTATTATTATTATTATTATTATTATTATTATTATTATTATTATTATTATTATTATTATTATTATTATTATTATTATTATTATTATTATTATTATTATTATTATTATTATTATTATTATTATTATTATTATTATTATTATTATTATTATTATTATTATTATTATTATTATTATTATTATTATTATTATTATTATTATTATTATTATTCAGTTCATCTTCAACCAGCTTTAGTTCAGTTCATCTCCATTCAGTTCAGCTCCATCCAGTTCAGTTCAGCTCAGTTCAGTTCCGTTCAGCTCCATTCAGTTTAGTTCTGTTCAGTTCAGCTCTAAAAAGCCAGAAAAAACAGGGTCTTAGTCTTGAAATACATACCAAAGAGATCCAAATGTAAATAACTTGAGATGAACAAAAGGAATGGAAGGACAATAGAAGAAACCTTTGATTAATGGTGGAGAGTTGTCAATTTCCCATTACAAACCCAAGAATTCTTCATGTACAAAGCTAGATCTAAGTTTGTTTGAGAAATAATTGAGGAAAGATTAAAGTGCAATTATGGAAAGAATAAAGACTAATTCTATTCTAATCTACTCCTAAGAAGGAGGGAACTTAACCCTCAATTTATAACAAAGAGGGTATATATAGTGGTACGAGGACTAGGTTAATTAAGGGCTTTAAATGACGATTAAGCCCCTTAATTGAAGTTCAACGCCTTGCAAGTCCCAGCTGGGGACGCACGACCTCTCTTCGTAAAGACAATCATCCTGCACTGAGGGATGCCCGTCCTGGCTTGGGGACGCCCATCCTGAGCTTGGAGACGCCCTGGCTAGTTTTGTGACGCCCGTCTTGTGCTGCATTTCTTCTTCTTCTTCTTCTTCTTCTTCTTCTTCTTCTTCTTCTTCTTCTTCTTCTTCTTCTTGTTTTGGCTGCTCCCTAATCCGTGGGGGTCCTTCATAGGTCGTGGGGATCCTTTGTCATTGCCCAATTACTTGTTTTATTGACTTAAGTGTTTAGTGTTAGTCTCCTCTTTGATACTTGGTCGTTGGATGTTATCAATTTAGCTCCATTTCACTCCGTTTGGGCAAGGTTAGTGTTCCTCTCCTACAAATTAAAGGACACCAAACCTCATAGAATATGCATAATTGGAAAGCTAAAGACAAGAAACGACTCTAATACACACTAAAAATCATAGGAACTAGGCTAGTTAGGGGACTAAATGTGCGTAAATAGGAGTCACATCAAATATCCCCAAACCGAACCTTTACTCATCCCGAGTAAAGAGGTGACTAAAACTATGACCCGTATTTAAACTAATACTACTAACATAGCCGTTGTGAGACAATTAGAGGGTCTCACTGAAAGATCATAGATCCATATTAGACTCTCTAATAAAATTAATTTATCTCATAAATTGTTATTTAGGTGATCTATGTAACATGCATGCTAATATGAAAGCATAAAAAGAAGGTATAAGGAAAAACAATTTCCTTACATTGAATATATGGTAAAATGGGCACAAACTAGTTCTCCTTACTAGTTTGCTCTTGAGCTAAAATGATATGGATGATCCTCCTTGAAAAACCTTCAAAAAGAAAGTCTCCTTCAAGTTGAACCCAAGAACTAACCCAATAATAATTACAAGTTTGTACTAGTAACTTGTTAATATTGATCCCTTGATTATTATTAATAATAATACTAACTAATCTTAGTAATATTATTTGTGTATACTAACAACTTAGTAGTGATGAATAATAACTATAGAGAGATGGAGGATGAATTTTGTTCACATGCAAAATGGTAGAGTAAAGTGGTGAGGTAGAGTGAAAATGTGAACAATATATGGAGTGTAGAGTAGGGAAAAGTGGCGGGTGGAGGAGTGTCTTAGTGGACAAATTTTGTCTTACATTTTTATCTTACATCACATGCAAAATCTTGTATAAGATAAATTATGGTAGTATACAAAATAAGGTGAAATGATTATGTGAGTAATCATCCACTACTCTTATTTTACACGGTCCACTTGACTATATACGGGGTCCATGTTGGTTCTTATATTTGTTGCACAAATCCATGTAATTTTTATTTTAAACATCGTATCATGTTTAAATACTTCCATAATTAATACGTCCAATTCACTCCGTAAATATACGTGTACCACTACACATATTATTTACGTACCAATATTAATCACATTAATCAATTAGTACAATTTTAGTAAATTAACAGTTAATTAACTAAAACCCGTTTCCCAAAACTTATTATTTGATTATCGCATAATTAAATAATAACTGCCGCTCCTCGAGTTCGCAACTCGAAATCTCTCTAAAAATAATCGACTAACCTCTTAGTCTATAAATCAAGGGACTAAACAAATTGTATCTCATACAATTAATTAGTTATAAATTGAGGTTCGTTCCTTTAGGTGTGACCGAAAGGGGTCAGTTGATCACCGCCGTCTCACGACAATAACGTCAAACTCTAGTCAGCCAACCGTTATCGATTTACGTTAATCAACTGACGAGGATCAAATAATTAAATATCTGATGATATTCTATTAATGAGATTTATTATGTTAACGCACTATTGTGGAGGACACTAACTCCACCAATCTCCCACTTGTCCGACACAAGATGTGCGCTACCAATTCTCTTGTCCGTTTTAATCTCCCACTCAATGCAAGGTGTCTTTCAGGTCGCACTTGCACATGAACACATCGTGAGTTGTTTTCTCGATCGGGAGTGTGACTACCTGACCGGAAAAATCTCTCACAGATTACTTCCGAGCGTGGCCACGCATTTGTAGTCATTAACTCCTCGAGTGGCCTTGAGATATAGTTACCCAACGTGGGTGGACAATTCCTATATGCCCTATCTATCCTATTGCACAATACAGCTCACCATGACCTAGTAAATGCCCTTTTGGCCTCCTTTCACGGCACGACCTAGGACAAAAACCAAAGTCACTCGAAAACTGCACTTGCTCAGATAATAGTCTCCAGTCAAAAGAATCGACTCATTAGAACATCTTAGAGATCCCCGCCACGACCAGGCGTCTATAATAGAACTTAGGGACTCTCTAAATGGTCACTATCCGGCAAAGTATCACACACTCTGCCTATGTAATCGACCAGTCATCACTTATGATCTTATGGTGTTGAACAACCATCAATCGACTTACAATCTAGTCACTCCAAGACGTCACCTCATTAAGTGACTAGGGAAAAAATACAATGTTCATCTTATTCACTTGAATATTGTTCAACATTGTCTCCACAACTTATTCAGATAAACAAGGTATTCTGGTTTTCAGTCAAACTGAATAATTGAGTTCATAAAGAAACTCTAACAATGAATGCGATCATCACTTATGTAAATATCAATACTCTATCAAATATTTACATAACGATCTTTAGCAATTAAGGTATACTCTTCAATCACATTGAAATGACATAACCATCATGTCTACCTTATGCCAACGGCTTTGGTTAGAGGATTAGCAACAGTTGCATCACTCTAATTTCCATTGCAATTTTCCTTTGTTCTATGTAATCTTTTCATCACATAGAGCATTTCTAAGTACATGTCTAAACAAGTTTTTAGACTCTGGTTCTAAAGCCAGTCAAACACTCCCACTATTTTCACAGTCTGTCGGAAGATGATATTCGGCTAACGGAACTACTCTAGGATGCTCTTGATAATAATCTAATGACACTCACTAGAAAACGATTGGTAATGACTTCTCATATTCTCAACATGATAAGTCCCGACGAGAGAAGCTTTGAGCATATTTAATAGATCCTGCAGCGGAAGCACAAGAGATCATATTAATTGTTCAACAACTTGAACGAGTCAAGAATCTTATCACATAAGTCTCTTGACTATAATGCTAATATCCATAGAGATCTATCTCATTAGATCCGGATATAAAATATGCGCCATGCTACTCTCAAGTATTCACCCGGGAATATTTCTAGTCACTAATATGTCAAACACATATTTAGACTAAGAAATATCACCTTAGCTACATTTCTAGTCACTAATATGTCAAGGACATATTTAGACTAAGAAACTTACTTTAGCTCCCACTAAACTCCATGTATCATCATGTTATCTCGACACTCGAGTAATACTGTTTGATAGACTACATGATTGAACCCAAAATTCCAACTCTTTGATGTATATAGATCACAAAAGGGATCTTTCAAACATGCTAGGCTTCTTAGCATTGATGAAACTTCTCCCAAGGAGAAAGTTTCGTTATCCTTTTGCCTAAACTCATCTTCATGAGAGGCTATATTGCTAAGACCATACGAATTGATAAAGGCATTTGGGTTCTCACAAACTCTCTATAACAAGCCCAAATTTTAAACATCTTATGTAACCTTTATGACAAGATCAAGGTAACCAACCAAAGTATTCACCTTAAATCAAGTCTCGGAAACATCTCGTGTTTCCTTCTTTATCGCATCGTGTGCAAGGAGATCAATTCGAATTGTATGGTGACACGCCATCACATAGAGTTCATACTATAGAAATGCCTTTGATGAGGGTTTAAGATTCGTCACTTTTGAAAAGTAACGCAATATTATCGCAAAATTATCTCCTCATATCCACTGAGCCACAATAAAAAACGTCTTCTTGCATTATACTCACCACTGAGCCTTAATAAAGAACGTCTTCTTGCATTGTACTCAGTTTGTGGGTCTTGGACTTCCGCAAGTTCAAAATTTCTCCCACTCTGTCTTCCAGAAAATGAAAATCTTTTCGAAAAAGACAAAGATTATGAGCCACAAACTCTTTGTTCTCGTTTTGGAGGAGTAAAAACCATGTGATTTAATTTTGGATAACCCTCACAAATACACAAATTGGTTCTGAACATAAACATTTATGGTCCCAAATGTATAATAATGACAAGTTAGGGACCCTCCCTACCCATATCTCATATGGAGTCATTAAGGCTATTATAGTCGGGTTTTAAACTTTTAGTGAGAAAATAGCTTACAAAATTGCGAAAAACCTCAAACTATATCTCATAAAGTTCGGTTTATATACTTGACTACACCATACTCTATGGTGTCCCAAGGAGAAGGTATTATGTGAACTAGTTCACAATCTTCTTAGTGATTATCAAGATCATTACTTGATATTACCCATTTGATCTTCAAAGTCATTACTTTTAAATTTCCGATCAACATCTTGATCTTGACGTTCTTTTGGTTTACTACTTCATTTTGAAAATATTCCACGTTTCAAAAATCACTTTTATGTCTTATTAAATAGATACGAGGTTTTCATATCTACTTAACAATACGGTAAAAGTAACCAAGTATGTATATTACCAACTATCGGCCTTACACATCTGTATGTATATGGTCAATCACCTCACTATTTGTGTTTCTTTTCTACAAAAGAAAACATAATACATGCACATATACCATAAGACTCACAATCAAATGGTTGTTCGATGTGCTTATCGTTCATACGTGAAACGAATTTACTTGAGGTTTGATCAATTTGGGTTCACCGGAGTAGAGACTTTAAAATCTACAAGATAGTATAACATTTAGTTTTCATGAAGAATGTAAAATTCCTCTAACTTAAGTGGTCTAAACCAACCACCAAGTTATCATAGGACTAGGTACAATATTTTGTTTTAAATCACATGAGTAATGCCTTCTATGTATAAACATAGATGATTACATTCTTTTAAAACCAAATTTAGGTGCATTTGTCCCTATCGAAATCATTGCTACTCTAGCACCATTTCGATACATAAATGTCCTATGCTAGACGTCTTACGTTTTATCAATTCATGTAAGCTTCTTTACAAAGAAATGCCCAGTACTTGGTATCTCATACCAAGATAGTGGAACTAGCCTATCTATTGAGTAGATGTCTTTTCAACTTTGTTCTATCGCATACATCTAGGGTTGATTCTTCTTAACTCCCACTCACTTTCACATTCCTCTTTGCTTCAATCAAGCAAAAATGAATCGCATGAAGACCTCTCTTCATGTCATTCGTGATATTTTATACACTTAGTAAGAGTGAATTACTATAAAGTGAGTGCAACATGTGGCAAAATCTCAATTTCTTGCGAAATTGGACTACCTAACCGTTCAATTGTCATCATATGTCTAAACTCTTTAGCGCATAAACAATCGATTTGGCTTTTATTGAATTGAGCCATTTGACGGTATTATATTGGAGTATTATTTGTGTTTCTGAAAACTCTTTTCGTAAACTTTTGAATTACTCTTGAGTAATTAAAAACTAATTTGTCATCTTCATGACGGAGGTGTCACATCCGAAATCAAGACTCTCTTGATAAAATGTGACTTCCTTTTAAACTCGTAATATGAGTTTGCAACAAAAAACCCCTTTTTAATATGTATGGACGTTAAGTTGTACAATAATCGCAATAATTGTTGTAAGCTTATGTAGGTGAATTAGTAAATCATGTTACCAATCATTGATTCCGAATTCCTTCAAAGAAACCGCTTCCTATGAGAGAACGAAACGAGTATAATAATAAATAGAGGATGAAGTACGCGATGTCATAGTAAATACGTTAAAGAACAAAAATAGGAAAAATTAACATTCAATGTTTTAAAATACTTGTGAAAACATGTTCAACAAGTTTTAGCAATTATATAATGACCTCCCACTAAATTATATAAATGATTCCAAGACCCAAATATTAAACAAAAATGAGCATCGCTTGGGCGAAACATCCCATAATTGTGTAAATTCGGTAAGTCACGTTGACTAATTCTACCTCTAGAACTCTTGGTCGACGAATTTCCTTACATCCATCTACTAGCCCCGGAACACAAGACCGTCTTATATCCCGTTGAGTCCAACCAATTTTGGCGTGTGATAACCACTTACCACCCTACTTACTCAAGGTAAAAAGAGAACACCCCGCTTGGGCGAGCGTGGCTCTAATGAACAAGGGATTCATAGGTGTTACTAATTGGTAAGGCTAATCTCAATTTTAGATATGTGAGAGATCTTGTCAATTTAGTCATAAATTCCTTATAAGTGAATTAATTCGGTGAATGTAAATGACGTGAATTGACAATCGCGAAGATAAAATGCATGTGAATGGCGATTTTGGCATGCGCGAAAATAAAACAAGCAAACATGTAAGCATATGAATAAATCCTAGTATGGCCACCTAGTTAATAAAAACTAGTCTATTACATTTCGGAAACCAACTCCTTGGTCCCTTGCCTCTTCATTCCATAAGTGGCTCTTCCTTGTGGGATTTGGAACACCTTCCAAAAATAGACTAAAATCTCGTTTGTAATCCGTCTTTTGGAAACGCCGGTAAAATAACTATTACAAATGAATTACATAGCTATTCCTATTGTACATTAATTAATAAAATAAATGAAACTATTAATTAATTACAAAACGACGATACGAGATCGTATTTAATTACAAACAAATCGATATTCCCATTCATTTCGGGTAATAACGATTAAAATTAACTAGGCCATACTAGGTACAAAAAGATAAATACTTTAAATAAATGACAATCATTCATTAAACTTAAATAAATATGCTTAAAATGCTGTAAATATGATGCCAAAATCGCCCTATCTATCAATCGTTGGTATCCATCTCGGTTTTTGTGGATTTAATCGATTTTTAACATGTAAAAATCAATAATTAACTCTTAAATCTCATTTAAATCCAAACTAATTGTCCAAACTTTTTTGAACCTCAAAATTAGTCCTCACTAATTTTATGATAAATAATTAGTTTGATTTGGTGATTATTTGCTAATTTAATCAGTAAAATCATAATATTTAAGTAAAAATCCAAAATAATTGAAAAATTACCCCAAAAATTGAAACAAAAATTTTTAGTATTCTGGAACACTCCCAAGAATACCAAAAAGTCAGAAAAATTGCCCAAAAATTCCGGATAAATTTTGTGAATAAAAAGATCGATATTTATCGGTTTTTAACCACTAAAACCAATAAACATCAAAACAAAGTGAAAACACACATGCAAAATCACTTTTGATATTTAAATAATATTTTTAAATGTACATAAATTTATCAAGGGCAGAATCAAAATTTCGAAATTATGATTAATTAATTTGACTTTTATCGACTTTTTACTCAAAAATCAATAAACATGCAAAAATTCAAACCAACCTTCAACTTTTTGCATACAAACAGTATAAAACATGCATGAACTACCATAAAAAATCCATGCACCGAATCAACTTTAAACTAATTTTAGTCAATTTTTTACTAAAATGCGACATTTTGACTCGGTTTTCTACCAAAAATCATTAAAAATAGCAAAATAACTTCAAAAATCACCAAACAATTCCACAAACCTTTTGAGATCAGTAGGTATGCATGTCCCAAAAATTTCGTGCTAAAACCTCTTCTAACACAATTTTTGAGTTTTTACTAATTATCTCATAATTCATTAAAATGCTTAAAATCAACATGCAAATTACAAGCCTAAGCTCTGATACCACTTGAAAGATCATAGATCCATATTAGACTCTCTAATAAAATTAATTTATCTCATAAATTGTTATTTAGGTGATCTATGTAACATGCATGCTAATATGAAAGCATAAAAAGAAGGTATAAGGAAAACAATTTCCTTACATTGAATATATGGTAAAATGGGCACAAACTAGTTCTCCTTACTAGTTTGCTCTTGAGCTAAAATGATATGGATGATCCTCCTTGAAAAACCTTCAAAAAGAAAGTCTCCTTCAAGTTGCACCCAAGAACTAACCCAATAATAATAACAAGTTTGTACTAGTAACTTGTTAATATTGATCCCTTGATTATTATTAATAATAATACTAACTAATCTTAGTAATATTATTTGTGTATACTAACAACTTAGTAGTGATGAATAATAATTATAGAGAGATGGAGGATGAATTTTGTTCACATGCAAAATGGTAGAGTAAAGTGGTGAGGTAGAGTGAAAATGTGAACAATATATGGAGTGTAGAGTAGGGAAAAGTGGCGGGTGGAGGAGTGTCTTAGTGGACAAATTTTGTCTTACATTTTTATCTTACATCACATGCAAAATCTTGTATAAGATAAATTATGGTAGTATACAAAATAAGGTGAAATGATTATGTGAGTAATCATCCACTACTCTTATTTTACACGGTCCACTTGACCATATACGGGGTCCATGTTGGTTCTTATATTTGTCGCACAAATCCGTGTAATTTTTATTTTAAACATCGTATCATGTTTAAATACTTCCATAATTAATACGTCCAATTCACTCCGTAAATATACGTGTACCACTACACATATTATTTACGTACCAATATTAATCACATTAATCAATTAGTACAATTTTAGTAAATTAACAGTTAATTAACTAAAACCCGTTTCCCAAAACTTATTATTTGATTATCGCATAATTAAATAATAACTGCCGCTCCTCGAGTTCGCAACTCGAAATCTCTCTAAAAATAATCGACTAACCTCTTAGTCTATAAATCAAGGGACTAAACAAATTGTATCTCATACAATTAATTAGTTATAAATTGGGGTTCGTTCCTTTAGGTGTGACCGAAAGGGGTCAGTTGATCACCGCCGTCTCACGACAATAACGTCAAACTCTAGTCAGCCAACCGTTATCGATTTACGTTAATCAACTGACGAGGATCAAATAATTAAATATCTGATGATATTCTATTAATGAGATTTATTATGTTAACGCACTATTGTGGAGGACACTAACTCCAACACTCACTCCGCCCCTTCAACTCACATCAAGACATCTATGAGGTAAGAGGTCTTCTTGCAAGGCAAGGTGGGGCTTGCCAAAACTTTGCTGCACCTTACATTAAGCACATAAACAAATCAAAGGATGCATCTACAAAACAATAGCCACTTTCCTCATTTAAGTGGCGGAAATCAACTAAAGGGAAGCAATTTAAGGGTACAAATTCCATCATAGATTCTAGTTCTCTTCAAGCCACTAAGTCCAAGAGGATACAACAAGTCACCTCCAAGTGGTGTCAAACTAGGCTACTTTCGTCCACAATTGCTAAATGCTTTTGTCAAAGGTGATCAGATGGGGGTGGAAGGATGATCCTTATGATGTTAATAGCTTATGACATGAAAAATCTCGGATTCTCCACAAGTGTAAAGGCCAAGGATCATCCCAAGCTCATCAAGGTGGCATAACAAAAACGGTTTTTGGGAATGAAGTGCTCAAGTCAATTAAGAACAAGAGTATTGGGTTTGACTAACATTCAAAATTTGACCTCAATTCAACATCCGCATTTCATATTTCAAAACTTTGAGATGGGGTTTGTCCCTCATTTGCTAGTGTCCTTTGCTTTCGCCAATCACTTATTAGGCAACCGGTTAACCTCTAGACAATAGCTCTTGGGGTGATAGTCACTTTATCTTTGGGTGGTCGAATTCACAACCGTGTGAGGGCCCAATTCAATGGATCCCGCACCAAAGCACATTGAAGTTGTACGCCTCCATCAAATTTCTCGGAAATTCAAAACTTCAAAACATTTGAGGTTTCTTTGGCAATTAAAACGATTCCACATCACAAAACTTTTGAAATGAGCATTTCAAACTTATTAATGAATGATATTTTTGGGTTGCCAAACCACCAAATTAATCAAGGTCCCCAAGATAAGTGGATAAAGTCCATATCACATCATAAGATTGGATAGATGACTCACATGCAAACCCTTGACTAGGCTTTAGACTACGGGACAAAAGATACTAGTATGACACAACCTAGGGTGTCTTGAATGCATTCTAGTAAACAAAGTCTCAAGGAGAAAAATTATTTACAAGGGCCTTATATACACTTGTCAAGCTTCCCAATTAGGCATTTTCACAAGATTTTCTAACATGCAAACTATATGCCATGATGCAATTAACATATAAAGAAATCTAATGCATATGCTTCTATCAACTAGTATGCCATATAAACTAAATGCATGCTCCTAACAACACATATGTACACAAACCGCAACAAAACAAAATACACGACATCCTCCATGACATGTAAGCCCACCCTCCTCATATGAGTATTGAAAAGAGATGGAAGGGAAATAGGCATTAGAGCGATCATACCAAGCGGTCTTCACATTCCCTTTCTAATGACTCAAATGTAGTATCGTATCTATGTGAGAAGAGAACAAAAACACAAGTATATACAATTCTACACTACTAAACTAAAGAACATGTTTTTTATTTTTGTAATTTTCAAATTTTTATGGATTTTGTTTTTACGAAATTAAAGAACATATTTTTGGAATTTTTCGAGATTTTTCAATTTTTATGTATTTTGAAATATAAATTCCCATCCCCCACTTTATTTTGGACATTGTCCTCAATGTACATGTAGGAGTAGGAATAAAAACGAAATACATGTCTTTGGATTTTTGGATTTATGGAAATTGAAGTACAAATGCAAATGCAATGATATGAGTGAATGCATGCTCTAAGTAAATGCAATTCTATATGACATATATAACACATGAATACAATCTAAACTACACTAGATAATGCATGTTTTCTATTAAGTTGGAAGCTAATTTAAATTAGCTTAGGTCACCTATAATCAAATCTTCCCAAACCGATTTAAGCACTATTTCTAGTGTATAAAGGAATAGGTTTGGTCATTAGTGACTATGCATGAATCCAAGTTTAACTATAGGCAACTAACTACATGAATCATGTGAGATATATTACAATACAAACTATACTATATTAGCTAGTTAATGCACAAGTGATATGACATATTTTACAAATGTATGTTTACTCTATATGATTAACTGGAATGCAAGCTAATTTAAAATGCGATGCAACTATACATGAGAGGGAGAGAAAATGTATCATAAAATGGAGATTTCATGGCAAAGTGTTTCTAGTCATTGTATCCGTCATCATCATCATCATCATCATCATCATGTCTTCCATATCTGATATGCCCTCCTTGGTCTTCATAACCTCCTCCTTGGTTACGGTATCCCTCACTTGGCCGTCAAATTACCCTCCTTGGTTACCATAATTAGGGAACAAGAGATGAGGTTGAGCCCATGATGGATGAGGGCCTTTAGGGTTGATGTACCCTTGTTGTGCCATGTTGTAATAAGAGGGGTATTGGGCCAAGTAATTGTCAACCCGTCTGTCGTGCACTCCAAGGTCAACTTGTTGCATGAGTGTCATAAATTCACTCATGGTTGGGGCTCTTAGATCTTGGGGGGTGAATTCTACACGTGTGGTGGGGTAGGGTGGTATGGGCACATAATATGGTCATCCACCTTGTTGGTGCGGCGCATCACCCCATTCCGGCATTTGAGGAGGTCGGTGGGGTACTTCTTCCCGCGGTGGTGGTTGGTCATAAATATCAATAGGTAGAATGTAACTTGGCCTTTGTGAGTATCGGCTCAAACGGGGTTCGGTGGGTGGTATATTCCACCCCACGAGCAAAAGTGGTGAGCATCCCCTAGTGTACCATTCTACACTCCCGGCCACATTGTAACCACATCACCGGTGGTGAAAGATGGTATGTTCATCAATTAAAGTATGTCCCCGGAGTTTCGCATACCTTCCATCATAGTTGAATCCGGAGCAAAGCTCATTGGCTAAAATTCTTACTAGCCCTCCCATCATAAAGATTTGATTTGAGAAACCCCTTTTGCAAAAATAATTAAGCCTTGTAAGCATCTCAATAGGCGTATTGAAGTTGAAGGGTCTTGTCCCTTACACATTCAAGTAAGACTCGAGAAATGTCAAGTCAAGGAGGGTGCATTTGTCTTGCTCTACCCTTCCAAGAACGGTCCCGGCTATGAATCGTTCGCTAATTCGAACCACGGGATGTTTTATAGCAAAATTGTAGCATTGTTTGAAAGAATTAAAGTCTCTTCCGGAGATGGCCTTCCAAAGGTTGGCAATATTAAGGTCGGAGGGTTTGTCGGTATCGCTCGTTAGTACCTCAAGACCAAAGATCTCCACAAACCGTTCTAAAGTCATTCTATGAGACATATTACAAAGGCGAAAATCCATTGCGACTTCTCGTCTCCGATTGGTAACAACATGGAGGCTACATAGAAATTCTAATGTAAGGCTTAGGTAGGTGTCTTCATGAGCGTAAAACATCTTTTCAAGACCCAAGCCATTTATAAATGATTCCTTTTGTTGCCTTATACCAAGTATTTGCCACACATCAAGGTCAATGAATTAGGTAGGTTCGTAACTCTTACCTAGTAATTCCACAAATCATTGACGATGTGCATCTTTGATGAATTCCACTTCCGGAAAGTGCTCAAGTTGTTCAACACCCGGTAGCACCACGTTTTCTTGGACCATTGCCTCTCGTGAGGCGGTTGAGGTAGTTCCCTTTCGGCGTTTGGATCCGGACTCACCGGCCCTCTTACTTTTGTTCCTTTTAAACATTCTTGCTTGATTTGCTTGGTTGGAAGTTGTTCAATGTTGTAAGGATAGACCTTATTGCTTGTCTATGCCTTGGATTTATGCTTTTGTGATGGGGTTTTATGTGGAGGTTGTAGAAAAGGATGATGATATGTGATTGTGTTGATGTTAAGATAAGGGAATGGGAATGGTGAGGGGCGGATTTATCAAATAAGTAGGCTGGTATGTGCAGGCTGGGTTGGGTTCGAGCGGGCTGAGGTTCAGCCCCATACTATTCCCATGTGACCCGCGCATCCTGGAATCAGCTCGTGCGTCCCTCAGTATGGGACAGGCGTCCTAGGGTCAGGTCGCGCGTCCTTTGATTCAGTGTCTTTTTCTTTGTTTCCTTCCCAGCTATGGGTCATGCGTCCTACCTCTGGGTCGGGTGTCCTCCCTCTGCTTTTGTTGAAAATAAAGCTTAAATTAAAAATTTTCCCTTGCTCCCCTTGTGATCCCCTTCTTATCATCGTGCTTTTTCCTGAAAAATGGTTTAAAAAGTAGATAAGAATTATCCCTCACAACTCTCCTGTAAGGACTAAAGGATACATATAACGTTATGAATCTAAAATGCAACTACCACTAGCATGCAATGCGATATAAGGCTTAGAAAAATATATTACTGTAGATACCTCATTTCTGCACCTCCCGCCAACCACCCAGTGATGATTGATCCGCATGTTTGATGCGCGGAACGATTTTATGACAGTTCTTAAGTTCATTGATAAGTGATAGCTCAGACACACGATTCAACCTCATGGTCTTCATCTACGCGTCGATACAGTCGTTTTAACAGTAATTAGAGTTCATTTGGAGTCCTGGTCAAAAACCGCTTCATTTTCTAAAAACCGTTTAAATGCCAAGTCGGAATGTTCCAGAATGTTCTAGAATTCTCTGGATATTTATTACTAATTAATTTTAATATTTTTAAGGAAATATCTTTCGTATATTGTGTATCACGGAATAAGGAAGTGTATATCTACCGAAATTCCATAAAAAACACGGAAATCTTTCTTGCTGAGGAGGAAACCTATGGGGAAATGACGCAGTAGGAGGTGCGCCTCTTCCAAGGGTCGCACTGGCTGCTGCGCCTCTTCCCCAGCCCTCTTTCCACGCTTTCCAGAATATTTCCGTGATTTGTTTCTGTATCCGTGGCATTCCTAAACTCCTTCGGTTGTTTAGTATAAATAGAGAACTTCGGCCTCCATATTTGGCACGCGAGTGTTCCGCCCCTTCTTTCTCTCTCTTTGCATTCTAGACTACACTTTTGCTTTTGACGCCTCCGTGCTTGATCAATCGACCACATAAGCTCAGATCATTCCGAGTCCCAGTCACGTTGCATAGACCGACCAATTTGACCAACTCTACTTAATCAATCTAATCAATCTTTTAAATCCTTTAACAAGGGCACTTTCCACGCATATTCGAGTCGAGCAATCACTAAACGATAACTTTAGTCAATCTCGTTTCGTCAAACATGTAAGTCTGAGGGTGTAAAATCCTATTTTATTTTATTGTACTTTTATTTTGTATCATCTAATGTAAGGTTTATATCAAAAGCACGTTCAAATCCGTCTTAAAAACCATCTTTTAAAACCGTATTTGTAACAGCGGAGGTCTGACGTCGAGAAGAAACGCAGCAGAAGCTGCGCCTCTTCCTGAGGCTGTCGCTGCTCCTGCTCTTCCTCTTCTTCCTCGACCTTCTGCAATTTTCTATTTCTCTTATTTATTTTGTTTCTTTTGTTCGTGTCAGTATATAATCATGTTTTATTTTTTCGCTTTTCAAATTATAACACATAAATCGACATAAATCCCTTATAATTCAATATTTGCGGGTTTTCGTCATCTATTTCAAACCCGGATTTTAGAGATTCGATTTTCTCATATCGATTCTCTGAGATTCGTCTTTTGTACATAATTTTCTTTGTTTAATTTCAATTTATCAAGTTCA
The DNA here is from genome assembly GCF_048544455.1 of Silene latifolia. NCBI lineage: Eukaryota > Viridiplantae > Streptophyta > Magnoliopsida > Caryophyllales > Caryophyllaceae > Silene > Silene latifolia. The sequence continues at coordinate 119,853,186 of NC_133537.1, forward strand.
ATTCTGTTTTCAAGTTCAAAGTTTCGATCTTTATCAAATCCGACATCGTATAATCATGTAAATCGTTGTATATTCTCATCTTTAATTTGTTTTACGACGGTTCCAGATGCATATAATCTGTTAAAGCACTTTTACTTCAGTCTAATATCAATAATCGATCTTAAATTTACCAATGAACGATAACCAATCCACAAGATTCAGACTTCACAGCCAGAGTCCAACTCAAGAACAGACGCAGGAACTGTGGCGCCTCTTCCAGAGGACGCAACAGATGCTGAGCCTGTTCTGGGTTGGCTTCTGTCCCTGAACTCTTTCTCGCTTTGCCGTAGTTCCTAATTACGGTTTTAATTGACTATTAATCGTATTATCACCTCTAATATGCCGTATTTTCATCTTTTTATTTCTAATTTTATTTTCTTTCTATTTTCTTCTTCGAAATCCCGTTTTTGAGCGTGCTTTTAACGTAGATCAAATAAACCTTGTAATTCATTTATTCATTTATTATTATTATGTATGATTTATTTACGTGGCATTCACATGAATTTAATCTAACATCCACTTCGACCAATTTGTTTGCTAAATTACGTGTTCACCGACATAGTCTAATTTCACATGCTAGGATTAATCTATGTTTGTTGCATTGCATGCTTTACATCGACGACATATCAAATATGAACGATTTCCCTAATCATTAGTAGAGGCCGCTATCGAGGTGGGCGGGATTAGGTGTTCGATTAAAGAGCTTCCTAATACGTACCCTCACCTCTTACTCCAGTTATCTCTGGACATCCATGTCCATTGGCATCTTCGACAGTCATTCTAGACATGGAATGCTAAGGGTAACGAGTTCTTAGTGTTCATGTCATTACTTTGTGTCTTGACATGGCACGAGGTATTCGAACGGTTTCCAATTTTTCCACAATAAATTGGTGGCGACTCCACAAATGCAAGCTTATTCAACCTTTCACCGGTTTCAATGCCCCACCAATCGGTAACGGCCCACGACATGCTTGGCAAATCAAGGTTCCGTGGGAGAAGTGTCGCCGCCTCGAGACTAATGCGCGGGTGGCCCACGTCCACAGTTTGGCGACCCCGCTGGGGAAGATACACTTACGTGTTACCCTGGGTGAAACTTGAACAAGGTTAGGGAATAGTTTATACGAGACAGTTGTCGTTTTCATTAATCGACCTTCTTAGGTCGTTTTATTTGGCCTTCCTAGTCTTAACCCAACCCATTCGACCAATCGTCCCGTCTGGACAGTCCAAATTATTATCTGGGCCTAAAGATGGATAGCGATTGACGTTAACCATACCGTGGTACATACTCATGTTTGTATCAAGGGCTTTCACTACTCGAGGGAATGCACTAGGAACCGACCTTACTCTTTTTTTGGCATGGACCTCTCCACGGACCAGGGTTTGATTGCTTGGTATGGCAACCCACCTTTTAAGCCAAAACCCTTTAAATACACTCAGCATACCGTTATATGCTCATATATATGTTTGTATCATATACGTGATCACCATTTTGTAAACAAAACCATGACGAAATTTTGTAAAATAAAATCCATGTCAAAATGTAAACATTTTCAAAAAAAATGGTCAAAAACAGCGCAAAATATGCCAAAACTCTATCCAAATATCGAGTCAAACTTCAGGCCTCAAGCCCATTGCAAAACTCACTTTGAGTCAGCACTCTTGCAACTACACTACAGTTGTCTAGGACAAACATTTCAAAATTTGTCATTTTCAAATCCCACTTGACACAGTGGCACACACCCACTTCACGAGTCGAGTCCTTTTTGAATAAATGTGAAAAAATCCGAAGAGAAAAAAAAACCACTTTTTTTGGGCTGAGTCAGAGTCAAAATTCAAACCGACTATGTCCTAGTCGGAACTCTGTCTAGTCATAAACACGTTTTCCTTTACATTTTGTGTCTTTTCAAATTCAAGTCAGGTCTTAAGGTATCACGCCGTCATTGTGGACCCCCTACCCAATTAAGTTAGGATCTAAACATTACCGACACCTCGACTCACACACTCGAGGCTAACACGTCGAGTCATTACAAAATCTATCTCTCGAATTCTCCTAATGTCACGTTCGGGTACACACATACTCAAACCTCGAGTCAAGTCTGTCCCAAACATACGTTTTAGAATCACGCGTTGTAGAATCACGCCAGCTTCAATCCCGTCAATAAATTCAACCATATAAATGTCACTCCGTCAAAGTCAACACTCGAGTCTAAGGTCAAAGTCAAGCACCGTGAGTCCAAACACGAGAAGTCGCTCACGACATTTCGAGAATTCACAAGTCTATAGTCTAGTCAACTCGTCTCGTCCTCGAATATTTTCCTTCGTTTATCGCCTTAGTATGCGTGACCCTATGTCAAATCAAGTTGTAACGCACGTCATTTTCTTCTCGGTAGGAATTCTCCAATTTCCAATAAAAATGTTCAAGAACGTTTCTCTGTTATTGTCGAAGGACTGAGTGCTGCAGTCCTTGGAGCGCTCGTGTCGTCAATATGGAAAACAAGATAGACATGATGAAACCTTTACCATCTTCTCGTACCCCAAGGCCAGGTCATAGCTTCAACACAACTCACCCATCTAAGAAGGCCAATAAAGACAAGGGAGTCAACCTCTTAGAAACTCCACCCAGAAGGCCGGGACGAGCTCATAGGGAATTCATTGACCATGGAACCACATATCAGGTAGCTCTAGAAAGACTGGTTTCCCAGGGAAAACTTCATCCAATTGGTCCAACCCAAGACCCTGAATAGATACTGCCTAGGTGGAAAGGCAATTCATATTGACAGTATCATCGAGGTAGGGGACACGATACAGAGGAATGCTTTTGTCTAAAGTATATTATTCAGGATATGATCGAGGATGGCAAGCTTCATGTGCCACCTTCCGTCAAGCAATCCAAGAAGATCGTTCCTCTTGGGTCTAATAAAATTAAACATGACGAAGAATCATCCCTGGACTATTCTCACCTCCTCGATCCTCGTGACGACAAAGAGATAAACGTGCTCGAAGACGACGATATCCAAAGTGGAATGCTCATGCTTTTCGTTGCCTTCAACGATAAATTTTCCAAGTTAGAGGGAGCCATTGATAACCTAAACTCTCGGCTTTCCAACATGGAGAACCAGTTTGCTGAAATGGGTAAGAAACTTGAGGCCCAACCTCTCAAGATGAAAAGTGTCCAGACAAACCCTCAGCCTGACAGTCCTAAGGAGAAAACAAAAAGTGAACAATCTATTCCTAGTTCTTCTCATCCAAGAAACAAAATCCACAAAGGCAACCTCATGGAGCCTTCATCAAAGAAACCTAACAACTCTCCAAGGTCATCGCAAAGGCTTCTGATACACCTCCTAGAAAATTTACCGACATTGGTATGAAATACACTGATGCCCTTCAGAGACTCATGGAGCGACGAATGTTGAAGCCTATCGGTCCTACACCAGATCCAGAAATGAAGTCTAGGTTCTGGGATTGTAATGCCCATTGCCAGTATCACAGGGGTAAAGGACACAATACTGAGATGTGCTATAAGCTCAAGCATGCGATCCAGGATATGATTGAAAATGGGAAATTGTCCCTCTCAACTTTTAAGCCACAAGGCAGCTTAGATAATCTTCATGGATATACCACTTATCAGGAAACTCTTCTTGACCGTTATCCTTCCAATGTTCCCAATGATGAGGACGAGGTGCTCAAATGGGTGAATGCTCAAAGTCAGATGTCGAAGCCAGTTTCCAGAAGAATAAATGTCCAAGCATGGGCTGATGATTAGGAGTCTAGATATGAGATCGAATCAAAGTCCGAGTCTGAGTCCTAGGCTTTCTATCCCGTAATTTTTCTAGTATCTTTCTTGGTGTCCATTTCCATTTCTAGTGACAACCTGTGAAAGGATTCTATAACCCTCTAATTAAACTATTTTAATTATAGATCTAATTTACTCATTAAACTAGATATAGATCCTATGCATGCATAACAAAATTAAATCAAAGATTAATAAGAACGCTTCTTACAATGCGGAAATCGGATTTGGGGCACAAGCAAGAACACCTTTCTTACTTGTTCTTGAGCTTAAATGTTGGAAGATTCCTATAGTCCCAATAGTATGAGAACCTCCTATTAGTTGCACCAAGACAACCACCTTAAAACTACTAAATAATTGACTAGATTACCTTAGTAGCCATCCTTAAAATGTGATCTAATAATATTTGTATTACTACTATAGAAATTTTTATATGTAGATCTTAGAACAATTTTATTTTATCTAAAACTAATTTTAGAGAAGAGAGAAAAGTGAGAAGTAAGAATGAATAATGTGTAAGAATGAATAAGAAAAATAAGAACAATTCTTATTTTATGGGAGGGGGAAAACCGGTGGGTAAGAGAGAGGGAGGAGAGCCAATGCATGCAAAAAATGCTCTTGCAATTGTTCTTATCAAAACTTATTAGGGTCTAGAATAGGCTATAATTTTAATCATTATGTTTTCCATTCAATTAAACAATTTAACCATTTCTTCCTAATGTCCTCCATAAAACCGATTTTCCTAGCTAAAACGGAGTCCATTTTATTTTTGTCAATTTGTCATTTTGTCATATAATGTGTGACATGTGACATATAATATGTTATTAATAATATTAATGCATACTTAACAATTAAATATCATTACATATATTAATTCAATTATATACAATAATTGACTAGTAATTCCCAATTACATGTAAATAAAATGGTCCATGTTAATATAATCTACAACATATTGCAATTATAATTAACTGTTCATTCTTAATTAATTGTTTCATAAACAAAATTTTAGTAATATAACATCTTAATCACTAAAACGAATCTCATTTAATCGAATTACAATAAGATTCATATTCTTACTCACATTCGTGAATTGTTCTATTATAAGGAATTAATTAATCTGTATCATTATACAATTAATTAATTTTATCTATTAAGGGGATCGTAACTCAACTGTGACCTTTAGGGATCAACTAATCATCACTGTATGAACGACAGTAATCTCAAACTCTAGTCAGCCAATAATTACCGATTAATGTTGACCAGTTCACTTATAAAAAGAATCATCCCTTTACGTATTCTTATTATGAGTTTCAATAATGTGATCGCACTATTGTTGAGGATACATACTTCAACAATCTGCCACTCGTCCAAGACATGTGTGCGTCACCAATTCTTTTGCCTATTACTATCTCCCACTTAATGCAAGGTGTCTTGCAGGTCGTTCTTGCAAGTGATCATATCAAGAGTGGTTTCCTCGATCTGGAGAGTAACTGTCTGACCGGAATTATCTCCCAAAGATACCTTCCGAGCGTGGTCACACATTTTCAGTTCACTACTCCTCGAGTGGCCCTGAGATTTTTAAATAAACCTGACAATGGGGTGGACAATTCCTATCGCACTATTCCCTTTCTTTAGCAACAGCTCATCATGACCCAAGAGATGCCCATTTGTCCTCATTTACGAAAGTTGTAGAGCATAACTGAAAGTCACTCAGAAACTGTGCCAACTGGGGTGAACAATCTTTAGTCAAAGAATTGACTCAAAAGAATACTATAGTAGCTCTTGCCACGACCAGGCTATATGAATTACCAGAACTCTATAAGCGGTCACTGCCCGACAGAGTGTCCCATCCAGTCTACCTATGTGATCGACTAGTCATCCCTTATGACTCTATGGCACTTGAACTTGCCATCAATCACTCACACTCTAGTCACTTGGAGACGTCACCTCATATAAGTGACTAGGGGCCAATACTATGTTTATCCAGTTTGCTTAAATAGGGTTTAATATTGTCTCGACAACCTATTTGGAAAAACAGCGTATTATAAGAAAAGAGTTTTGAATAAAACTCAAACGATGAGTGTATTATCACATATGTAAAATTGATACTATATCAATTACTATATAATCTATAATCCATACTTAATATTGTATACATCCATACATCTCAACTCCATTGAAATGGCATGACTTATCATGCTAAGCCTATGAGAAGGATTTGGTTAGTAAGTCTTAGCAACATTTTGCACTTTCCCTAACCTTACTATATACTTTTTCCCTTTTGTTATGTATAATCTTTATTATAAAACTTTTGAGTATGTGTCTAAATCCAATCTAGACATAGGCTTTCTTGCCTTAGAATAGCTCCCACTGATCTCACAGTGAGTAGGGATAGGACCTTCGGTTATTGGAACGAACTACCATAGTTCCTCCAATTCACAAAACCGAATCCTAATAGCATCCCTTCCTTCTTGTATATCTCATTACTGCAAGTGTACTCAATTTTCGTTGTGTATATCTCATTGTTCAACTGCCTAGGATGTTTCTAGCAGATATCCTCCTTAAATAATATAGCCAAGACGGTTCTCTAACCATCCTTATGTGTTTAGAATATTGTTTTTGTGTAACTCCTTGCACACAAATCCATTAATTATTTCTACATGCTTATCCTCTCTTATCTATCACTATAGATTCGGATACCAAAGATGTCTTGCACCTCTTCCTAGTCTCCCAAACACTTCTTCACGGAAGAGAGTATTGGTCCATCGTTCTCAATGAATAATATGTTATCCACATATGAGACATAGAAGACAGATCATTAGTGCTTCTTGAGTACTAATAGATAGACAATATGACTATATAGTGACTTTCACATAAATTCGATTTATAACCTTTCGCCATACTCTAAGTATGTGAATTATAAGAATGGTGATACATATTAGCTTAATGAATTAATCCCGCAGTGAAAGCAAGTGGATTAAATTTCTACATGTTCAATACCTTTGAACATGTCTAGACTCTTATCAATATAAGAGTATTCATTTAACGCTAATATCCTCTTAGAACTATCTTTATAGGTCTGGATACCTTAGAGATGTATTATTCCTCTCCTAAGTCTTTCATCATTCACAATGATCAATATGTCCCTTACATATAAGACTATTAACACCATATTACTCCCACTAAACTCCATGTATAAACAGAACTACTCGACAATTCGAGACCAAAACATAAATTTCAACTCTTTGATATCTACTTAAGACTTCCTCTTAAGTTCTGATCTTACCTTAGGATAGTCGTGATTTACAAAACTCATGCAAGATGATTTTAAAATCCAATTATACCAAATCATATCCGAATGCAATGAAACGTTGTTGTTCCATGCAAAACTCTTTGCCACCAACCAACCAAGCTAAATAAACATTTTCATGTTTATGCTTGCTTCGGACTTTTGCGGAGTTGAAACTAGATAAAGCATCTTAACAAGTTACATGTTTGTTACTTTCAAAAATAACATGATTCCTGTCCACTTAGATTTCGAAGAAATGATTACTGATTTTGACCAGGAAGGAACATCTTCCTACGTCTTATTCTCAGTTTGTGGCTCTTCATCATTTTCTCCTACTCTGTCTATAAGAAATAATCTTCTTTTCTCTAATAGACAGCATCACGAGCCACAAACTCTTTGTTCTCGTGATCATGTAGGAAGAGAGACCACATGTTTACTATCGAAACAAGCTACAATTTAGGCACCATGCCTAACCATATCTCATATGAAATGTAAATGATTGCTTTAATTATGTTTTGTTTTAGTGGAAATTACCGAAATGCGAGACAAATTTTATAATAGAAACAACCTCCGACTTCATTGTAAAGATTCAATCATATCATAATGAAAGTGAACTTGTGATACCATATCACACTCCTTTTGGTGCATATGAAAATCTTCATTTTATTGTTCCCTATTTGAACAAAGTACTAATACTTTGGTTTTACAGTCTCTAGGTTTTGATACTTTTAAACATTCATTTGAACTTATTCAAAGAATTTCTCTTCTTACCTCATTAAGTGGATACCAAGTATCTACCTAGTTCGTTGGTAGAAGAGATGAAGAAGTAATAACATTTTCTGATTGAAATTGTATTCGACCATACACTTCAAAGTGTAAATAGGGCGAATATCTTGCTCTATTCATAATCCTTTTTCTAGAAAGAAGTCATGAATTAATCTTGCTTTGAATACAAGATTCAAACACACCAAGAGATTACCAATCAAATGGTTTGGGACACTAGTCAAAACTAGTTCCTAAATGCGATTTTCAATCGAGAATTGAGAAATGATTGGGGTGACCAACTTGAGTCTTATAAAATATATATATGACATTTATTTTTAGTTTGAATATAATTACCTTGATTTGTATGGTCTCACCATAAACTTAATCGTGGTAAGATAGGGCACAACGCTTGTTTTAATTGTACAATAGTGAAACCCTTTGCGTTTTTCTACAAAAAACTTCAATTATATTCTTATTTAGAGTTGGTGTATATCATAACAATTATTGAGATACATTTCTAAATACGAAACTAAAATGAGTACACTACTTCATTCATATGAAATGGCTGTTGGAGTATGTGTCTTCAACAATAATGTGATCACATGTTTAAATCTCATAATAAGAATGCATGAGGGAAATTAATATTTTATTGTCAACTGATCCACATTAATCGGTAATGATTGGCTGACTAGAGTTTGACATTACTATCGTATGACAGTGGTGATCCATTGATCCCTTAAGGTCATACCTCTAGGGTAACACTCTTAATTGATTAATTAATTACTTGTATGTTGATACAAGTTAATTAATTCCTTGAAATTGAACAAATGATTTTGTGAGTAAGAATACGTATCTTATTGTAATTCGATTAAATAAGATTCGTACTAAGTAATTAAAATTGTTTTATTACTTAGGTTTATTTATTATTTATGAAATAATTAAAATAAGAATGAATGGTTTATTATAAATACAAGTTGTTGTGATTTATAATTCTATGACCCATTTTAAGTACTTGTAATTGTAAATTACTAGTTGATTTTTGTATGTGATTTATTTTGTTTATATAATGATTTTTAATAAGTTAAAAATGCATTATTAAACAATATGTCTAGTAACATGTCCAATATGTCACACTATACAAATTAACATATGACAAACTTAAAATGGACCCTTTTAAAATAGGGTGTGCCGTGTAAGTGGAGGGGGTTGGGTAGGTTTAGGACTTAATTATTGCTCTAATTGAGAATTAAGCATAATTATTATGTCCTTTATAGACCTAAACCTAGCCCTACACTATGCATTTATTTTATATGTTTGCATGCATAGCCAAATCTACATAACTACACATGCATATCATTTTTATCGAATTATCGACCGTGTCAATTATAATCATCGCTAGTTCACTGCTTTAGTTCACTTAAAACGAGATAGATAATAAATTGACAAGACCTCTCACTAAATAATAATTGAGAATTATCCTTACCAAATAGTAGAACCATGAATCCCAATTTCATAAGGAAGTAGGCTCGGCTCACCGGGTTGCTAAACTTGTTACGTTGGGTAAGTGGGTAGTAAATTGTTATTACATCAAAATTTGGATTGAGCTCAAGGGAAGTATTCGCGACCGTAGCCGCATGTGTTCCGGGCTTATGATAAATATTAAAGTAATTTTATCGACCGAGAGTTCTAGAAGTAGAATCGTTTAAAGAGTTAATCGACCGAGTTATATTGATTAGGGATGAATCGGCTCACCGTGCCCGAATTGATATGAATTTGGATCTCGGGATCATTTATAATAGTTGGGTAGAGGTCACTATATAAATGCTAAAACATTTTTAAATACTTTATATATAACGATGAATGTTTGATTTTCCCACTATTTCGTTGTTTTATGTTGTTCTTTATTATCGCTCGTACTCATATATGATATCAATTCGATTATAACACGAGTCTCCGATAAACCACTATTACTTACGACAAATAGAATCTCTTTCTAGAATGAACGGTATCATATGTTGTGGACTAGATCCATAGGAATCGTTCTATTCCATAGAACTCGATAGGAATCGTCCTATGCAACTATAAGATTAACATCTTAAAATTCCATACATACCTATATTCTCTTGTGAAGAATAGGAATAGAAGTTGTACTTGATCAAAATGTGTTTTGATAATATCTTCTATGCATCTATGGTTCAAAAGTCTTATTGCTCAAACCAATCGCTTGTCATCAAACGCTTAAGTTGTTAAGTACTTGACGATATTAAATTGGTAAATTAATTTGTTAGAAATTTTGATTAACCAAATACCACAATAGAGTTCAACCTTGTAAAGGATTAACTAGGAATTTATATGAAGATAAGTCTTCATCAAGTAAAAAATCTTGAAATAAGTGGGAGCAATCAGAAGAAAGTACATATCTTAATTATTAATAATAGAACTAGGCTCGAAAGAGAAGGTGTTAGACACTAAAATAGAGACAAAGCCCAAATATGTAAAGATCTAGGAAGTTGGTCGTGTGACTCAACAAATTCCTTCTTGAATATAAATATGATATTAATATTACCTTCTTGTAAATTATCACGTCATGAGTATTTGATACAAATTTGTGAACAATGTTAGTTAATACCATATTTCATGATTATGAAATATGGCAAAAGGATGTCAAAAACCACCTTTCTAAATGGGTATTTAGAGGAGGATGTGTTCATAACACAATCCGAGGGTTCTTTAAATCCTTAGAATACTAACATTAAATAATCGTACGACGACTAGCAAGAATAAAGTCAGAAATTCACATGAATGGAACTAGGGTAGTTGCCATTTTATCCATAGACATATAAGTGATATAGTGTATTCATTGTATAAGACTCAAATTGGTGAACCCAATTATTTCTAGATTCTCAATTGAAATTGCATTTAGAGACTAGTTTTGACTAGTGTCCCAACCATCTGATTGGGAATCTCTTGGTATGTGTGCGAATCTTGTATTCAAAGCAAGATTAATTCATGACTTCTTTCTAAAAAAAAATTATGAATAAAGCAAGATATTCTCCCTATTTACACTTTGAAGTGTATGGTCGAATTCAATTTCAATCAAAAAGGGGTTATTACTTCTTCATCTCTTTTACCAACGAACTAGGTAGATACTTGGTATCCACTTAATGAGGTAAGAAGAGATATTCTTTGAATAAGTTCAAATGAATGTTTAAAAGTATCAAAACCTAGAGATTAAAACCAAAGTATTGGTATTTGGTTAAAATTGGGAACAATAAAATGAAGACTTTTGTGCACCAAAAGGAGTGTGATATGGTATCACATAATATTAGAAAGTGACAAAGAATCCTATACGATATGAATAAATCTTTACTATAAAGTTGGAAGTAGTTGCTATCATAATTTGTCTAGTATTTATTTATTCCACTAACTCAAAACATAATTAAAGCATTTCTCTACATTTCATATGAGATATGGTTAGGCCTGATATCTAACTTGTAGCCTTTTCGATAGTGAACAAGTGGTCTCTCTTCCTACATGATCACGAGAACAAAGGGTTTGTAGCTCGTGATGCTGTCTATTAGAGAAAAGAGGATAATTTCTTATAAACAGAGTGGGAGAAAAGATTCAAGAGCCACAAACTGAGAATAAGACATAGGAAGACGTTCCTTCCTGGTAAAAATCAGTAAATATTTCTTCGAAATCTAAGTGGACAGGAGTCATGTTATTTTTGAAAGTAACAAACCTGTAACTTATTAAGATGCTTTATCTAGTTTCAACTCCGCAAATGTCCGATATGAACATAAACATGAAGATGTTTACTTAGCTTGAGTGATTGGTCGCAAAGGGTTTTGCACGCAACAACAACGCTTTATTGAATTCGGATATGATTTGACAGTTGGATTTCAAAATCATCTTTCATGAGTTTTGATAATCGCAACTATCCTAAGGCAGGATGTAAACTTAAAAGGGAATTTTAAGTAAACGCCAAAGAGTTAAATTGTATGTTTTGATCATGTGATAAACATTTCTCGAATTGTCGAGTAGTTCTGTTTATACATGGAGTTTAGTGGGAGTAATGTGGTGTTATTAGTCTTATATGTAAGGGACATATTGATCATTGTGAATGATGAAAGACTTAGGAGAAGAATAATACATCTCTAAGGTATCCAGACCTATAAGGATAGTTCTGAGAGGATATTAGCGTTAAATGAATATTCTTATATTGATAAGAGTCTAGTCAAGTTCAAAGGTATTGAACATGTAGAAATTGAATCCACATGCTTCCGCTGCGGGATTAATTCATTACGCTAAGATGTATCACCATTCTTAAACTTCGTATATGATGGAAGGTTGTCGTCGTGTCTCCCAATCAAACACATTTATATTCTCAACAAACAACTAGTTAGTGGTTAAATCTAGGTCGATCCACGGGACGGTGTGCTTTGGGTTCTAAGTCTATCTATCTCATTTTACGCTAGTGTCACAATTGATTTGGGTTTGTATTTGTGTTCTAAACTAATGCAAGCAACAAAGTAGAACAAGCAAGTAAAGGTGTAGACAAATAATAAAGGATACTAGGATGTCATGGGGTCATATGGGATTCATGGGAGTTGATCATACAAACATGTTCTCGATTAAATAGCAAGCACTTATTATTGTGATGAGATCGAGTTGGTGTATATCTTGCAATCCCTAAGAAGGTTTGGGTCCCGGAGCCGAATTGATTAGATTGTACAACACCTACAAGTCGACTTAGTCTCCTCCTATTCAACTTTATGCATGGTCTAATAAGGCTCGAGTTGGTTTATGTCTTACAAGCCTCATTGAAGAGATAGGTGATGGGTAAAAATGCAAGGATTCATATGCTCGCATTTCATCAAACATAACATATGCATAAGTTGAAATCACAACAAGCAAGCGATTTAATTATGAAAACATATTAGATTAAGTATGAATCATTCCCCATGTTTGTTTCCCTTAATTGCCCATTAATCCTAGCTAGAATAACTACTCACTCATTATCATGGGAAACATGTCATTTATGGTGTTGATGTGACTCATTTTAGAGCATATTTAGTCCCCGAATTAGCCTTGTTCCTATGCTTTTTAGTGCATAATTGGGTCATTTACTATCTTTATTCTTTCGTTTTGAATATTCTTTGAGGTTTTGTTATCTTGGTAGGAGAGGAGTGCAAACCTTGCATTTTCATGACAAAATGGAGCTAAAATTGATCGAATCTAATGACCAAGCATCAAAGTGAAGACAAGACTAGAAGGCCTATGTAAATAATGTAGTAGATGGGCAATGATGAGAAGGTCCTTGCATCCCCAACAAGATCCTTGAGGATTGTTGGAAGAAGAAAAGAAGAAATGAAGAAGAAGCTTGTTGAGCTACTATCCGGGCGTCTTGGCCACGGGATGAGCATCCTGGCTGGCTACAATCCGAGCGTCCCATAGCCAGTCCGCTCGTCCTAGCCCTCTACAATCTGAGCGGCTCATGTCTCAGGCCGCTCGGATTCCTTTCCAATGCAAGCTGTCTCCTCCTCAGACCACTCGGGATGCGCATATTCCTTGAAGACTAGCGAAGCGGAGATGAGCATCTCCTTCGAGAGGAGCATTTCCTCAAACTTTCTTAAGGGTCTTAATCGTCATTTAAGCCCTTAGTAACCCAAATTTATGTACCTAATCCTTAGTATAAATATCCCATTGTACTAATTATATTATCATGTTCTTCATATACAATCTTAATCTCATTCTAATCTTGTAATCAACTTTTAATTAAGCATTTACAAATCTCATTTCCTTAATTTCTCTATTGTTCATCATTTATTTTGGATAATTGAAGATTATTTGGGGTTTATTTGGAGGATTGACAACCTTCCAATCATTCATCAAGTACTTCTATTATTCTTTGCTTATTATTTTGGAATCATCATTAGGTTTAATTCTCCTAATCCCTTTTTAATTATTGTTAATCATCTTCATTTATTCATCATGTTTTGTCTTGCTAGTATGATTGACAACCTTGTTAGCATGTTAAACTTGATAATGAGTGAGTAGTCTTCTTAACTAGGGTTAATGGGGAATTAGGGGAAACCAACATGGGGATTGATTCATGCATAATCTAATATGCTTTCATAATTAATTTGCTTGCTTGTTGTGATTTCAACTTATGCACATGTTATGTTTGATGAAATGCGAGCCTATGAATTCTTGCATTTTTTACCCATCACTTATCTTTTCAATGAGACATGTAAGACATAAACCAACTCGAGTCTCATTAGACCAGGCATATAGTTGGATTGTTTGCATCTAGTTGAAGATATACACTAACTCGATCCCATCACAACAATAATTGTTTGCATCTAGTTGAAAACATGTTTGTATGATCAAATCCCATGGATCCCCTATGAACCCATGACACCCTAGTGCTTTTAATCAATTGTTTACATCTCATCTTAATCATCTTGCTTGTTTATTTACATTGTTATTTAGTTTAGTGATCTTCTTATCTCAACCCAAATTGTGACACCCTTAGACACCACTACTTGCAATTGAAAATCCTACATCAATACCCGTCCTTTGGGATCCGACCTTTACTTGCCTCTTTACTAATAGTAGAGTAGTTTGTGAAGTTATAAATATTGTTTTGGTCTAGGTGCTCCTAACGACAAGTAACCGAAAACGATAGTCCGACCAAAAATGGCGCCGTTGCCGGGGATGGTATTAACTTGATTTCATTTTCTTTGATTGTTATTAGTTGGGTCTTTCTTTGCCTTGAGGAAGTAAAACTCCTCAAGTTTTTTTCTAATTATTTTCGAGTTGTTTGATATTTTGCATGTCTAGAAGATCACAAGGTAACTTGTTACCCATTGATCACGAAATTGAAAGAAGTTTGACAACCAATAGAAGACTTGCTAGAAATACTTTGAGAGGTATTGGTGAGGCTGTAGACATTCATCCAAATACTATTGAGTTCATCAACCCTTTTGCAAGAGACGGAGAGGAGAACCCAATACATAACCCACCACAAAATCAACCCACAATGCCTAAATTTTCATCACATTCCGTACCAACCGAGGAGAACCTACCCAATGGTACTCCCACACCATAACACTTGACCGGTAATTTCATTGCAAAATCCGCATTTATCCAATTAGTCGAAAGAAACCAATTTGGGGGGATGCCTAGTGAAGACCCTCATTCTCACATGGAGTGTAATACCCCGTAATTTAATAAGTATTTATAAGAACTATTTATGTAATTTTAATAATTAATTAAAAGACATTTATATTAATAATTGCAAATAAGATGGTAACTAATAATAAAGTAATGGACGAGTCAGGAAGATGTGTTGGAATGAGTATTTAAAGTATAATAATAATAATAATAATAATAATAATAATAATAATAATAATAATAATAATAATAATAATAATAATAATAATAATAATAATAATAATAATAATAATAATAATAATAATAATAATAATAATAATAATAATAATAAATAATAATAATAATAATAATAATAATAATAATAATAATAATAATAATAATAATAATAATAATAATAATAATAATAATAATAATAATAATAATAATAATAATAATAATAATAATAATAATAATAATAATAATAATAATAATAAAAATAATAATAATAATAAAAATAATAATAATAATAATAATAATAATAATAATAATAATAATAATAATAATAATAATAATAATAATAATAATAATAATAATAATAATCGTATTTGTATACTAGAAATAATATGGTAATTATATAGTTTCCTAATTGCTTTCTTATACCTATGACCTACCTATATAAATAGACTTTATTGATCATAAAACACAAATAATTCACATAAGAGAAAAGAGAAGAAACAACTAGCTAGGAGATCGTCACAAGGTAATTTTCTAATCGTCTCATGACATACTCACCTTAAGACTAATATAACTTGTTATATAGACAACCGTTGACCGACCCGAGACCATGACATTGACCGTGGGACAGCAAGGATTGACCGGACCCAACGTTGACCACCTTTGACCGACGGGAAGGGGTTGTTTTCTGGGTGGTTTGAAGGGTGGTTTGAAGGGTATGTACTATATGTTTATACGGAATTCGACCCTTATTTGGACCCGACTTGGTCTGGGTATGGTTGGGTTGTGACCAGGGGTCAGCGTCGACCTCATGGGTGGCGTTGTGGTGACCGTAGGTGGTCGTTTGTGGTGGTGGCGGCCGGAAAAATGTGAAACAGGGGAGGGGGTATTGTTACTACTGTTGTCAGTTTTGGGAGGCTGTAGTGGTGGTTTAGATGGGCGAGTGGAAGGTGGTAACACCCATGGAACCACCATGGACCAGTGGTGACAACCGTGGTGTCCTAGTGGCAGTGTGGTTGCACTTTGTTGTGATGGAAGCCGTGTTGTATATAATTGTTGTTGTTGTCGTTGGTTGATTGGTGGTGCTGGGTGCGGTCGGGGCTAGGTTTGGTGGTGGTTATAGGACATGGTGTAGGTCAGTTGTAGTCTGTTGTGGTGGTGGTGGTCGTTAATTATGGGTTAGCCGTGAGCTTATATAGGTTGCGTCGGGTTCGGGTTCGTATTTTGTGTTATTGTGTTAGGGCGTAGTTGCTGACCACATGTGGTGGCGAGGAGTGACGTTTGGGCCGTGGCTGGGTTGCCGGTAGTGGAGTCTATTGGTTGTATGGGTGGCTGGTCCTGGTGGTTGTCGGGTTTGGTTTGGTTCATGGTTGAAGGGAGGTGTTTGGTGTGGTATTACACGTGATCACTTCCAAGCATTATTTTATTATTATTGTTGTTGATTATTGTTAGACGGGTTTTGAAGACGGGTTTATTCATCGGTTTGGTTGATTTAAGATGGGTTTATAATTATTAAATTACGTAATAATATAATTAATATAACTAGTTTATAATGAGTTTAATTAATTTTTTAGTTAGTAATTGTGAATTATTATTTGTATTAGCTGACGGTTTTATTGAGGAACTTTATTTGTTGATTGGATTGGATAATTGGAGTGCGTAATTGGAGTATTTGCTTGCCAAGTAGGATAACTACTCAACTTGTGTTGCTATTTATTTGATAAGAGGAATTGTGAAACTGTGTGGATAATTGCCATTGGATGAATTGTCGGATGTGAACTATATGTCATGGAATTATATTTTGGTTATTGGTTTATTCATATTATTTAATGGATACCTTAGATTCGGTCTGAGACGAGTTATGGTTATTGTTAGTATTACATATCTTTGAGTGGATACCTCAGCCTCGTGTTGAGATGGGTTATTGTTATTGTATTGTTATTGCTATATATCGTAGTTGTTGGATACCTCAGTTTTATACAGGGATGGTGGATACCTCAACTTCGGTTAGGATGGTGGATACTTCAACTTCGGTTGGAATGATGGATACCCCGGGCCAGGGTGAATGTTATATGTAAAAGAGAGAAGGAAAGACAGTCAATCACCTAACTGCAACCTACATAGCATGCATGCAACAAAAATGAAAGACAATTCAAGTACTAATGCACAAACTCCAACCAATAATGTCCGTCACAGCCGAGGGCTTACAAATAATATGGGAATAGTGAGGTTCAGGTGAGAAAAGGCAAAACAAGTTATGGTAATGTGGAGGTAAAAGCGTCAAACTAGTTCCTAACAGGACCATATAAGACCGTCCGAATCTCAACTGACTGAAAAACTAAGTACAAGTGCCCTTCATTTGGCACAAAGCTCACTAAACTCAAACACAATCTCATCAAAAATATAGAATAAGAGTGGAGGAGTCAGACGGTCACAAACTTCCCTTTTATAATACCGTCTGAATGAACTAACTGAAACAAATCAACTCTTTTTTTATCAAACTTCTTTTTTTTTCTCTTCCGTTTCACGTACCAGCTTTCTTTTTTTCATTTTTCTTTTTTTTTCTCTTCTTTCACGTTTTCTCTTCTTTTTTTCCTTTTTCAAATCTTTTTTTTCTTTTCCTCCTTCCTCTATTTACACCAACTCCATACAATGAGATATGAGCCAAACTGCAGACGGAAAATCATACCACAAAAGAACATACTAAACTAGCTTGACTAGGCAGGCTTAATTTGGAATGTAGCTAATGGGTCAAAAAGGCAAGTTTTGGCTAATGTGGAGCTAAATGGGTGAAAAATATAAGGAAAGGGAAATTTGCAAACACCTCCCTGCATGTGACACCAACCACAAACCCGAATATGTGCATTTGACAAGAAATTGAATGTCATAAAAGTGCAAAAAAAGATGA
Source organism: Silene latifolia (assembly GCF_048544455.1). Classification (NCBI taxonomy): domain Eukaryota; kingdom Viridiplantae; phylum Streptophyta; class Magnoliopsida; order Caryophyllales; family Caryophyllaceae; genus Silene; species Silene latifolia. The sequence continues at coordinate 119,871,372 of NC_133537.1, forward strand.
ACATGCTATGCAAGGAGTACTACTCTCAATTCCTAATGAACTGGTCATGAATGTCACCAGTTATGGGCTCTAAAACTCAGAATTTATCAAGTAGTTTGCCAATTTATCAGTCAAGTCTAAACATACAGCTATATTTGAACAGAAACTCGTAGACTATGTGTATGACAAAGCTAATAACTATCAATAAAAGTGCAAGGCTCAAGTAAAATGACAAGTTATAGTGCAATTTCATCACGGGAATCTACCGTTCCGACTCAACCTATATGCAAAAATAAACGTGAATATTTTTTGAATTTTTTAATTTTTAGGGAATTTTTGAATTTTTATGGAAATAAACAACAATGCAGACATAAATTAAATATGATAACAGAAATGCAATAAAAACAAGATGCAGACACAGATATGGATGCATAACCTCCCCAAACCAAACCGTACAATGCCCTCATTGTACCAAAACATGGAAAGGAAATGCAAACTAAAAGAGAAAGAGAGTAAATACGGAAAGCTCACAAGATTGCGCGAATAAGGGACCTCCCCAAACCAGCCAGCAACATGGGAGGTCACTAATAGCTCCGAAACATCGTCACAAGAAGCTAATCCAAGCAATGGGCGTCCAAAACAGCTCGATCGAGAGGAATAGTGGTCGATCGAGTGGAATAGTGGTCGATCGAGTAAAAAAAATTTTTTTTTTTTTTTGCAGGTACTCGATCGAGTAGAAATTTCACTCGATCGAGTAAAATCAGCAGAAAAAGCTCTCGATCGAGTACAAAAAGTACTCGATCGAGTAATCTCCGGTGTATTCGCAAAACGCAAAGAAAATTGTCCGCAAACTAACAGAACAAGCTTAGCTGAAATAGTCTATGGTATGAAAACCATTTATTACAACTGAAATGAAATAAAATGTAAAATAAAGTCTCCGGGTTGCCTCCCGGGTAGCGCTAGCTTCAGTCAGGTCCCAGCTCGACCTTCTTTTTCAGCCAACTACTCTAATTGAACCCAATCAAAGCAGCTCAAGGCTCGCAGCAACCTGTCAAATAGTTGTGCATGTGCTACACAAAACTGTAAGTAGCACCATAAAACAGTGATAGCATAGGAAATTAAAATGTAATAACATTTAAGTCTAACAAATTTCCTATGACAACTCCTAAAAATATCCACAAAATTATTCCTCCCTCCAGCTAAGGGCGGAATATAAAAACTCAAATCAACCGCAGGTGGAAAATAAAGCAGCTCAGGAGCATTGGACTCAAAAACAACGCGAATAGAATTTGGATGCTCAGACGGGTGAAAACTGTGAGGTGGAGGAATCTAGTCTGCTAAAGGAGAAGGTGGGTATTCATCCCAAATGCAAGGGAAGGTAAAGTCAATTGGGTCAATTGGGTCCTCTATAATGGGTTCATCTACTATATCATCGTAACTATCCCATTTAACCTTAAGACAGTCAAAAAATTTCTCCTCACTCTCCTTATCAGTAGACTCGTCAGTAGGGAAGTTCTCACTGTCTGTGAAAGAATCATAAAGGGGTTCTAGATTTTCCCTATAGAAAGGATTGTCAACCATGCTAGAAGTCTCCTCTATGTCCTCGTAAAAAATTATGGCATCCTCTAGATTGGTCTCTAAAGTCTCACCCATCCCCACGTCTGAGTCAACATGAAAAGAGAAATTGGGTTTAACAGTTTCAGCAGCAAACCAATCAAAAAATTCTAATACCTCTTTTACGGGGATTCCTTCGAAATCCCACTTACCATTAGCCTCGAGGTATGCTCGCGTAGGGGCATTAATTCCCTGGATGATAGACTGGCATATTTGGAGTCCCGAAAACCTTCCTCGTCTTGGTTCGAGAAACTCCTCCAACCTGTCTATATAAGCACCAAAGCTTTCGTTCTCATCCTGCGGAAATCTGAGAACGGAAGACATAAGAACGGTCTCAAGGAAATGAAGTTCCCTGAGACAAGAAATAAACTAAAAAAAAAACAGATAAAACTGCGCTGCCTCCCCGGCAACGGCGCCAAAATTTGATACCGGTCGTCGCAGTATCAAAAATAAACCTAAGTACTACTAACAGAAGCTAGCGGTAGTAGGGTCGATCTCCACAGGGAGGCAAAATGAGATTTATCTGTCTAATTTTAGTCTATGAGTAACGGGTCACAATGTGGGGGTTTGAATATGATTTCTGACTAAACTAAAAGATTAAGGCAAGAGAGAAAGAATTGAGGGAAATTAACAGAAGGAGAAGGGTACTAGGATTTCGGGTCATCAATAAACGTCAATCAATTGCAGCTAAGGTCACAGATCAGTCGATGTGTCGGTCTAAGAGGCAACGAATATCTCCTTTCGGTCTCAATTCGCCCTAAAATGCTATTAGCTTAACTTTCGTCCTCACTAAAGCATCCAATTGTTCACTGCAGGTCTTACCTATTCCAACCTTTCGGTCCAGGTCAAGGTTTATCAATATTAAAAGGCTAATTGTGTCGACTCAACTAGCAGGATACAGTTAAAGCGGCGATTATCAACATAGACTAAAACAACAACGACCAATCTATAAACTAATTAGCAATTAACATTAGTCTAAATAATCACCTAATCCTAGCAGAGTAATGAATAAAAGAGGAAGAAGGAATAAGGGAAGAATAATAAACATTAAATAATTAAGGAGAAAAAGGGAGAGAAAGAGTTACAATAGAAATATCCGGAAATGAGAAAGTAATATTCAACAGTGGAAAAGGGAAAAAGTAACGTATGTGGTAAAATTCCAGAGGAGAAGCCCCCTAAAACTGACGTCCTAACTTCCTATTTATAAGAAAATAGGAATTATTTAACCTAATGACGGAAATAAACTAAAAAGACCAAGCCCATAAGAGAATCCACTCGATCGAGTGATTTAAAACAACTCGATCGAGTAAACTAAAGCTTAAACCACTCGATCGAGTAGAAAATCTACTCGATCGAGTAAATCAATAAATGCAACTACTCGATCGAGTAGAAAAAGGACTCGATCGAACAAAATTCTACTCGATCGAGTACTTTCCAGCAACAGTTTCCTGCATTGCGCACTGAAATTCAAACGGCTGGCATTTCTTTTCTTCTTGGGCAAACAAGGTGATTTCGGTGGCGTTGGAAAGCTAAGAGGACAAGCTTTCATCTCCAATTAGAATCACCTGGATATCTATTGTAGAACTCGAGATATGGCTCTCCAAAATAGGCACTAGCAATTTGAAGTTCTTCCTTTGCTCGCCTAGCTATCTTTCTTCTTTGCGCATCTCAAAATAGCTACATTCCCGCTCCAAATTCACTCTTCCTCCAAATTCATGCTAAACGGATGGTAAAAGGCTCAATTTTACTACTTTCTAGTTCATTCCTGCAAATAAGACAAAACAAACAAAAGTAGCATATACGGGGCATTTCGTAGCATAAACTACGATAAAAGCATGGAAATACGTGCATAAAAAGGCCTAAAAAGACTATATAAAATGCACGTATCATACACCTTTAGGGATGTGAGAAGATGTTCCCGTAAGAATTGGCAAATTCTTCATCCCGGTGGATTTCGTTATTGTTGACATGGAAGAAGACTCCAACATTCCTATTATTTTAAGAAGACCTTTCTTACACACCGTGGGAGCGGTGATCGATGTAAAATATGGAGAGCTCACCCTTGAAGTGGGAGATGAAATCATCACTTTCAATCTTGACAAGACTATGAGAGCTCCCCAATTGCATGAGCCATGTTTTATGGTTGATCACTATAGCCGGAAAGATGATAGGAAGAAGTTGGCATTTCAATGGAAGAAGAAAGTGGATGATGCTCCATCAAAAGAGCAAGGAAATTGCAACAATGAGAGCTTGAAAAGCTCACCCATGACAAGTGAAGAAGAAGGCCTCATTGGCCAAGAAAAGAAAGAAGGAGAGTTATCTTCATCAACTCAAGACATTTTTAGTGATCAAGTGGACGAAGTATGCGGTCTTTGGGATGATGAGTTTGAAGGGATATTCAATCCCTATATCGGTAATGCTATGGCCCAAGACCATCATAGAGAACAACAAATGCAAAGGTCTATTGAAGATCTTTATCATGACAATGAACAAGCTTTCGACTATTTCTTCAAGGTGTTGAGTAACATCAACAACACCTTGAACATGCCCCTCTGACATCTCATTATTGGATGAGAGTTTGGTGGAGTCCTCCCTAAACCACCATTTGTAAATATTCTAACTCCCTAACTTGCATTTTAATTATCATATTGCATTTTTTGTCATTTTTGGATTTACATTTCTATGCCTTGATCAAGATTTTCATTGTTTTGAGAGAAGTGAGGGAGGGACTTATGAGTTTATTGATGTGTAGTGTTTTGCCTTAGTGTGGGGATAGCAATTGCCTAGGCTATCCAAGCTTTTGTAGTGCCCCCACAATGAAGACCACAAGAAATGAAGAATGAAATGACACGGGTTACGAAGCACCCACGGATGGACCTGAATCCGTGTGGAAGAGGAAGAATCCGAGCGGCCCGAGGTGAATCGGCTCGTCTTGAAATGAACCCGAGCGTCCAGTGCATAAGACACTCGTCTTGTGAAGATACAAAATTAATTTTTGGGTCTGACTGAGAGTCCGAGCATCCCAGCAAGGAATCCGCTCGTCTCAGCCAGGACGGCCGTCCCAGAGGAAAAGATGCTCGTCTTTACACTGCCAATTTTTGGGATTTCTCCCAGGAATGTAATCCGAGCGTCTCCAGCATAGGATGCTCGTCCCAGCTAAAGAATCCGCTCGTCTTACCTTCGAGACGCTCGTCCCCAGGCGTTTTTCCTGAACCCAGAAACTGAAGAATCCGAGCGTCCCGAGGCTGAATCCGCTCGTCTCCTTCTGCTTTTCAAAATCTAACGGGTCTTTAAACCCCTCTTTCCCAATTCATTTTCATTATTTCAAACACAAACACTACCCAAAACCCCAAAACCCTCATCCTCTCCATCAACAAAAATCAAATTTCTCAACCAAATCAAATCCAAACTTCCTCAAAACAAAATTAAATCACTCCGTTAACAACAACAAGTGATTTAAACACCAAAATCTTCACGTTTTGAGTCGATTTTTGGGATACAAGGCAACATTCATCTATCCTAAATCGATTTGGGTATTACTAGAAATTGAAGATTTCGAGCTTTCTTTGGTGTTACTAAGCAAATGAGTATGGCAAGAACAAAAGGTGGAAGCAAGGCACCCCGAAAGAAGAACCTTCCTAAGAGACAACAAGCTCTTCAAGACAAACAAGCATCAAAGGCATTGGTAGTTCATAATGCAAGGTTGGAGATTCAAGAGCAAGATCCTCCTATGGAAGCTACTACTTCTACCACTCCGGTCATTGAACAATTAGCCGATTATCCGGAGGTAATTTTCACTTCCGACTCCCATAGAAAGAAATTTATTCTCTTTGCTAAGAAAACCATCATGCCTACCAAGTTCATTTGTCAAGATAAATTGTCAAAATTGGGTGTTCTTGAGCAAACAAAGACCTTTTTCGAGTCTATGGGATTGAGTAAATTGTTTGAAATGCAAGAATTGACCTACTCCTCCCTCACCTTAGAGTTTTTGAGCTCTTTTAAAGTCACAAAAGTGGAGACCCGAACCATTATTGAGTTTCGTCTTGAGAATGTGGATAGATGCTTATCTTATGACGAAATTGGTAAGATATTTGGCCTTAGTGATAACCCGACTTTTACAAAGAAGCCTACCAAGTATGACCCCGCTCCTCTATAGAAGGCCATTTCCGGAAAGAAATTCACATCTTATCATGATTGTCGTGCTCTCTTAGTCCATCATCCGGGCATAAGAGTATGGCATAAGGTTGTTGGGAATACCTTGATAGCTATGAAAGGCACAAATCATCTTACCGAACTTGATTTTGTTCTTCTTGAGTCGGCTTTGAACATTGGAAGAGAGTTTAGAAAGCCATACAATGCTTTACGACTTTTGATTGAAAGATGGCTCAATGTTGATTGTGGCAAAGAAGGCACGGCCTTTATTATCAATGGAGGATTAGTGACTTATTTGGCTAAGCACTTTAACCGGGATTTCAACAATAATGACACTTATACACCGGTAAAGGGGGGCCATATCATTGATCTAGCCACCATGGTCCTAAAGTTCAAATGGGTCAAGAATGATACTCTTGATAACAAATTTGGGTGGTTGACAAATGAAGCTAAATCCTTCACATTGCCTAGCAAGATTTGCCGCTTGAATGTTCATAGACCGAATTACCTTCTCCCACTCTCCGAAGAAGCCGAATACATCATTCAACACCAAGGGGAAAACGTTGTCGAGCCCTCCTCCTCCATTATCACCCCACCTTATCCATTTGTCTACCACAAGTTCAACCCCGAAAATGCCAAGGCGGGAAACGATTACTTGACTCTATTGATGAGGGAAATGCATAAACAAGCTTATAATGATAGAGTTGATGCTTACAAAGCACAATATCCGCCCGTCCTACATCTTTCTAGGCAAGGACTTCTCGATCCATCTTGTCCTTTGCCTAGTTGGGCGGATAAGGAGGTATTCTTTCTTAGCACTTCTAGAGGTGGTAGACCGGGTAAAGAGGAGATGGTTGTTGATAAGAGTGATGAGCAAGAAGGTGAAGATGAATAAGTTCAAGAAGAAGAGGAAAGTGAGGATGAACAAGAAAGCGAAAGTGAGAGTGGAAATGACTCCACATCCATGGAGGTTGATGATGCCTCAAGTGAGGAAGTTGATGATGATGATGATGATGATGATGATGATGATGATGACACGATGGGTGAGGATTAGAAAACACTTGGAGGATCCTACATGCTTACACCTCCTTTATGGTTTGTCTACTTCTCTTGTTTTTATTTTATCTTGATCATTTTGTGGAGTCCTACCAACATTGGATGACTAACACCTTGGTTCCATTAAGGTGTTCATTTTTATTGTTCCCATTTTCAAAATCCAAAATGACAAATTTTAGTTTCATGCATTACATTTTTGTGCATGAACTCCCCCAAATTTTTTTGACATTAGAAATAGTGTCTATTTTGGTTTGGGGAAGTTTATGCATATGCATTGGGAGCTAATCTAAATTATGCTCTCCATCATAACAAAAACCATGCATCATATAGCATAGCTTAGTTCGCATTCACTCTTGTTTATATATCATATAATTTGCATTTAGCTTAGAAATCATGCATTTTCATATAAATTACATAATTTCCTATCGTATTGGCCATTGAGGACAATGTCCATACTAGTGTGGGGATGGAAAATTCTAACTTGACCTTTTTAAAACAAAAATGATAAAAATCGAAAAATTGAAAAATCCAAAAACATGTTCATTTCCTTTGTAGTGTAGTATTGTATATATAGTTTTGTATATATTGTGTTTGTTTATCCTTTTCACATTGACCCACTACGCCACATCCGAGACATGAGGATATTGAAAACCGCATGGTATGATCTTTCCAATCTCCTTTTTCCTCTTTATGTTAATGACTATGTGGCTTTATTTTTATTGATGCGGTATAAACAATGTGATTATAGGATTTCATTTAGATTATTTGGCATATTAGTTGGTAGAATCATATGCATTAGGTTGTATAAATGTTAGTTGCACCATGGCATATAGTTGCATTTAGAAAAACTTTTGTGAAACCATCTATTTGGGAAACTTGACAAGTGTATATAAGCCCTTGTAGATACTTTTTCTTCTTAAGACTTTGCTTGTTAGAATACTTGTAAAACACCCTAGGATGTGTCATGCTAGTATCCTTTGACCCATGGATTAAGGCCTAGTCAAGAGTACCTTGTGGTGTGATAACTCCTTGGCTACCGTTTATTCCAAGGTGAACCTTGAAACCATGCAACCATCATCCATGTTCTACCACATTTTTGTCATCAAAGGGAATGGGCATAAAAATTGTTCAAAAATTTGAGTTCAAGAAATGAAATGAAAAGTCGAAAAAGTTTGCAATTGCATCAAAAGAAAAGAGGAGCAAAAATAGACTCCTATGCTTCAAATATAATCACCCTCACTACAAATGGGGTAGCTTTGAAAATGTTCAAAAGAAAATGCAAAAAGTTGAAATTGTCAAGTGTTGAGATACCAAACATCAAAAGAAATGGCAAAAAGAAAGTGTTCTCTAATGTCAAATGCCACAAGAAATTGGGGAGAATAACAACAACAAAAGCAAACTCCCATATGAAACTCAAATACAAATGATCCCTTTATCCATCAAATCCACTTTTGTGCATGGTAGAGAGGGGACGACCCTTCTTCTTGTCTAGGAAAGAAGGGGAATTCCGCGATCCTCGAGTATATCTAACACCATAGGGAGTCTACTCTTGACAAAAGCATTTAACGATTGAGGACAAAGTTACCCTAGCTTGACACAATTTGGAGGTGATTTATGGGTATCCTTCTAGGCTTAGTAGTTTGAAGAAACTATATCTATAATTGAATGTGTACCCTTGAATTTCTTCCCCTTTAGATAATTTCCGCCACTTAGATGAGGAAAGTGGCTATTATTTTGTAGATGCATTCATTACTTGATTTTACGTGCTTTAATGATTGGATGTGCCGCCATTTTGGCAAGACCCACCTTGCCTTGCATGAAGGCATCATACCTCATGGTTGTCTTGTTGTGAGTTGAAGGGGTGGAGCGAGACCCGCTAATTGTCTCATATCGGCTATATTAGTAGGTTAGTTTAAATAAGGGTCCTAGTTTTATCACCTCTTTACTCAGGACGAGCAAAGGTTCGGTTTGAGGATATTTGATGTGACTCATTTTAGAGCATATTTAGTCCCCGAATTAGCCTTGTTCCTATGCTTTTTAGTGCATAATTGGGTCGTTTACTATCTTTAGTCTTTCGTTTTGCATATTCTTTGAGATTTTGTTTCCTTGGTAGGAGAGGAGTGCAAACCTTGCATTTTCATGGCAAAATGGAGCTAAAATTGATCGAATCTAATGACCAAGCATCAAAGTGAAAACAAGACTAGAAGGCCTATGTAAATAATGTAGTATATGGGCAATGATAAGAAGATCCTTGCACCCCCAACAAGATCCTTGAGGAATGTTGGAAGAAGAAAAGAAGAAAAGAAGAAGAAGCTTGCTGAGCTACTATCCGGGTGTCTTGGCCACGGGACGAGCGTCCTAGCTGGCTACAATCCGAGCGTCCCGTAGCCAGTCCGCTCATCCTAGCCCTCTACAATCCGAGCGTCTCATGCCTCAGGCCGCTCGGATTCCTTCCCAGTGCAAGCCGTCTCCTCCTCAGTCCACTCGGGATGCGCATATTCCTTGAAGACTAGCGAAGCGGAGATGAGCATCTCCTTCGAGAGGAGCATTTCCTCAACCTTTCTTAAGGGTCTTAATCGTCATTTAAGCCCTTAGTAACCCAAATTTATGTACCTAATCCTTAGTATAAATACCCCATTGTACTAATTAGATTATCATGTTCTTCATATACAATCTTAATCTCATTCTCATCTTGTAATCAACTTTTAATTAAGCATTAATACAAATCTCATTTCCTTAATTTCTCTATTGTTCATCATTTATTTTGGATAATTGAAGATTATTTGGGGTTTATTTAGAGGATTGACAACCTTCCAATCATTCATCAAGTACTTCTATTATTCTTTGCTTATTATTTTGGAATCGTCATTAGGTATAATTCTCTTAATCCATTTTTAATTTTTGTTAATCATCTTCATTTATTCATCATGTTTTGTCTTGCTAGTATGATTGACAACCTTGTTAGCATGTTAAACTTGATCATGAGTGAGTAGTCTTCTTAACTAAGGTTAATGGGGAATTAGGGGAGAAACCAACATGGGGATTGATTCATGCTTAATCTAATATGCTTTCATAACTAATTTGCTTGCTTGTTGTGATTTCAACTTATGCACATGTTATGTTTGAAGAAATGCGAGCCTATGAATCCTTGCATTTTTTACCCATCACTTATCTTTTCAATGTGACTTGTAAGACATAAACCAACTCGAGTCTCATTAGACCATGCATATAGTTGGATAGGGAGGATTAAGTCGACTTGTAGGTGTTGTACAATCTAATCGATTCGGCTCCGGGACCCAAACCTTCCTAGGGATTGTAAGATATACACTAACTCGATCCCATCACAACAATAATTGCTTGCATCTAATTGAAAACATGTTTGTATGATCAAATCCCATGAATCCCCTATGAACCCATGACACCTTAGTGCTTTTAATCAATTGTTTACATCTCATTTTAATCATCTTGCTTGTTTATTTACATTGTTATTTAGTTTAGTGATCTTCTTATCTCAACCCAAATTGTGACACCCTTAGACACCACTACTTGCAATCGAAAATCCTACATCAATACCCGTCCCTTGGGATCCGACCTTTACTTACCTCTTTACTAATAGTATAGTAGTTTGTGAAGTTATAAATATTGTTTTGGTCTAGGTGCTCCTAACGACAAGTAACCGAAAACGATAGTCTGACCAGGTGTCAATCATTACAACACGTATAAGCATGATAAGAAAATTGAGGAAATAAACAATAAAGAGTAAAAGGTAAGAGAATTATACCAAGCTTAAGATGATCCAAATAATAAAGCAAAGAATAAAAGAAGAGAACTTGATTGATTGATGAAGAGTTGTCAATTCTCTAATAATAACCCAATAATCTTCAATTACCCAATAATAATAAACTTGAACAATGATTAAGGAAAAACTAATGTGTAATTTTGTGGAATGATTGAGATTAATTTATTCTAATCTACTCCTAATCTAATCTAAGGAAGTTTTTTCTCCTCTAAGAGGGCTTGGTCCTTTTGATTATTACTATTGGAGTATATATAATAGTACATCATTAGGTTAAGCAAGGGTAGATTAGTAAATAGCATTTCTAAGTGTTGAGTAGGGAAATGCAAGTCTCGAAGGGAGATGCACATATCACGTTGCTAGTCCCGCCACAATATGCTCATCCCGTGCGTCTGGAGTCTTGGCACGGAGGTCCTGTCTCATGATCCGAGCGGATCGTAGAGGAGACGCTCGGATTGTCTGGCTGCAAGACAGGCGTCTTGGCTGCGGGACGCTCTTATAGTAGGAAAGGAAGACGCTCGTCTTGAAGGGGAGACGATCGTCTTGAAGGGGAGACGCTCTTCTTGGGTCTGGGGACGAGCGTCTTGAGTCTCGGGATGCGCGGATTGGCGGAGAGCTTGCCTATTTGAGCTTGGATCGTAAAACGGACGTCATTTCCTCATCCGGACTCCTATTGGAGTGATTCAAAAGCCTAGACCACTTGATTTTTCGACACCATTACATATAGCATATTTTTAGAGCTAAAGGAGAAACTCTTTGTTTGTTTTCCGATCAATTTCTTCTTGTAGTGGCTTTCTTCTTGTCATCCTTGCTTTTTAGCCTATGATCCTTTTATATACTCTTTATTCCTACATCTTTGGTCATCATTCTTACCTCTTCTTCATACTAGTCCATCCAAGATCATCAACAAGCTTCCAAGTATGCACGGGAGACGGGAATTCCGCCTCATTATCTTCTTTCCTACAAAACATATACAACGCAATAGGATAGCCAAATAGGAAGGAATTGACGGATAAAATGGCCATGAAATGCTATATTAGTATGCAAAATAGGTTCAATCAGGGGTATAAATGTGCGAAAATAAGAGTCACATCAAACATCCCCAAACCGAACCTTTACTCGTCCCGAGTAAAAAGGTGACTAGAACTAGACCTTTATTTAAACTATCCTAATAATATAACCGATGTGAGATAATTAGCGGGTCTCACTCCGCCCCTTCAACTTACAACAAGACAACCATGAGATAGGGTGCCTTCTTTCAAGGCAAGGTGGGGCTTGCCAAAATGGCGGTACATCCAAGCATTAAAGCACACAAAACAAGTAATGGATGCATGTACAAAAATGAATAGCCACTTTCCTCATCTAAGTGGCGGAAATTATCTATAAGGTAAACAATCCAAGGGTACACATTCCATTATAGATACAATTTATTCAAGTTACTAAGCCTAGGAGGATACTAATAAATCACCTCCAAGTTGTGTCAATCTAGGGTACCTTTGTCCTCAATTGATAAATGCTTTCGTCAAGAGTAGTCTCCCTATGGTGTTAGAAACACTAGAGGATCGCGGAATTCCCCTCCTTACCTAGACAAGAAGAAGGGTCGTCCCCTCTCTACCATGCACAAAAGTGGATTCAATGGAAAAGGGATCAATAGATTTTTTAGTTTCATGTGGGAGTTTGCTTTTGTTGTTGTTTTTCCCTCCAATTTCTTGTGGCATTTGACATTTTGAGAACATTTCTTTGCCATTTCTTTTGATGTTTGGCATTTCAATACTTGACAACTTTCAACTTTTTCATTTTCTTTTGAACATTTTCAAAGTCACCCCAATTAGTAAAGAGAGTGCCTTATATTTGAAGCATAGGAGTTTTTATTTTTGTTACTCCTCTTTTCTTTTGATGCAATTGAAAACTTTTTTGACTTTTCATTTCAATTCTTGAACTCAAATATGAACAATTTTTGTGCCCATTCCCTTTTTGATGAAAAAACGTGCTAGAATATTGGATGATGGTTGCGTGGTTTCAAGGGTCACCTTGGAATAAACGGTAGCCAAGGAGTTATCACACCACAAGGTACTCTTGACTAGGCCTTAATCCATGGGTCAAAGGATACTAGCATGACACATCCTAGGGTATTTTACAAGTATTCTAGTGAGCAAAGTCTCAAGAAAAAAAGTATCTACAAGGGCCTATATACACTTATCAAGATTCTCAAATAGACGGTTTCACAAATTTTTTCCTAAATGCAACTTTATGGCATGATGCAACTAACATATATACAACCTAATGCATATGCTTCTACCAACTAGTATGCCAAATAATCTAAATGCAATCCTATAATCACATTGTTTATACCGCATCAATCAAAATAAAGCCACATAGTCATTAACATAGAGAGGAAAAAGAAGATTGGAAAGATCATACCATGCGGTCTTCAATATCCTCATGTCTCGGATGTGGCGTAGTCAATCAATGTGAAAAGGATAGACAAACAAACAATATGTACAAGATATACAATTCTAAACTATAAAGGGATGAACATGTATTTGGTTTTTTTTAATTTTTCAAATTTTTATGGTTTTTGATTTTATGAAATAAAAAGACATGTTTTTGTATTTTTCAAAAAAAAAAAAATTTTTTGTATTTTTGGAATATAAATTCTCATCCCCCACTTTATTTTGGACATTGTCCTCAATGTACATGTAAGAGTAGGAATGAAAAAGAAATACATGTTTTTGGTTTTTTTATTTTATGGAAATTGAAGTACAAATGCAATGATATGATATGAATGCATGCTCTAACTAAATGCAATTCTATATGATATATATAACAAATGAATGCAATCTAAACTATACTAAATTATACATGTTTTCTATTAAACTATGGTCACCTATGATCAAATCTCCCCAAACCGATTCAAACACTATTTCTAGTGTAGAAAAGAATAGGATTGGTCATTAGTGACTAAGCATGAATGCAACTAACTATATGCAACTAACTATATGAATCATGTGAGATATATTACAATGCAATTATACTATATGAACTAACTAATGTAAATGCAATATGAAATATAATACAAATGCAAGCTAAATGTATATGTATATAACTAAATGCAAGTGTAAATGTAATGCAAAGTCAAAGTAAAGGGTATCTTACAAATGGTGGTTTGAGGGAGGACTCCACCAAACTCATTCCTTGTTGTCATGGTTATTGATGTTGTCCATGTTGCTCAATGCTCTCAATAACCGGTCAAATGCTTGAGCACAATCTTCAAACAAGCATGAATACGGTTTGTTCCAATTCAAAATAAAGCTTGGCCAAGGGAGCTTGTCACTTATTCTCTCTTTCACCTTGCCCTTGGCACTTGAATATTTGCAATTCTTCAAATTAATAAGCCCATGATTCTTGTCAACACTAGGTATGAAGTATGGTTCATTTTCATCCGTAGACTTCTACTTACCACCTTCTCCTCTAAGTTCGGTGATGATGATAGCGCTTTGATTTGTCAATCCTTCCAAAGTAGAAGGATAATTCTCATAACATTGATGACCGGATACCTTAGGAATTGATGTTGTGGGTGCCAAATTTCCACAAGCAAGTTCATTTGCAAGTTTGTTCTTGAGCTTTTCCACCAAGTACCCTTTATATGATGTTTTGACTTTTTGGAGAAGGTCCACCATATCATCTCCAACAATCATAGGTTCCATGGTGGGTGCGAAAAGGTCTTCATGGTCAATAGGAAAGAGACATTCATCTTTCTCATAGAAGCAAACCTCAAACTTCTCAAGGATGGGGTCCTCAAGTGAGGCAATATCACAACTCCATGGGTAACAATGCTTTGAAGAACATTGTCCCTATCACTAGTAGAAAAAGTTCTATTGACATCGCCACAAAGACATCGGTTTTAGCTAAAATGATGTAAATATTATAAATAACATCGGTTCTTACAAAAACCGATGTAAATTGTGTATAGCTTTTTTCCCTTACATCGATTATTTTTAAAAAATGATGTACAAAAATATTTGTATCATCGATTTTAACATAAACGATGTAAATTGGGTATTATACTATTATTAATATAACATCTATTTTAAATAACCGATGTAAAACTACTCGTATTTTAACTGCAAAAGATTAATAGACCAACTGCATGCCCCTCATTTTCACACGACCCTTGACTTTATCGTCCACAATGCCCTTCATCTCTCATAAGTCACAATCCGCCGCCGCACGATTTCTCTTTACTTTCCTCGTTCTTCTCTGCTGTCTCCACCACCATCCGCCGCCGCACCGATTTCTCTTCCTCCGCCGCCGATTTCCGTCTCATTTGTTTGTATTTCTTACCAGATTTCCTTGTCTCTCTCTATTTTGTGCACTTGCATCATTCTTGTTTCTTCTTCCTTGGGCTAGGAACCTTGGAGGGGAATCACTAATCATCTTTAATGCAGTTGTAAGGAGATCTACATCCCAGGTTTTATCGCCCTATCATCTGAAAGCGTACTCTTGTTATTTTCGTTAATTTTATATTGTAATGTCTTCTCATCTAAGTCAACTGAAAATATAGTTGCTTAATTACTCTTGTTATTTTGGTAATGTTGCTTACTGTCTGGATTTTTGATGTGCTGCTTCTTTTGCGAAATCATTTGATTCATATTTTTGAAATACCTTTATTATGGATGATCGAGAAATGCAAAACTAAAATTTCGTTCTCTTACCTACATACCTCAGATACTCCAAACAATATTAGTATACCAACCTACAATTAAGAAATTTTTTTATCAAAATCGACTATATAGGAGTGTAGATGATATGTCCTAAGATTTCTTGGCTACGGTCCCAATGTACATTATGTGTCCTATTACGAAGGGCGATCTTCAAGATACCAATATATGGGATGATCTTCAATTTAACAATTTTTATTGTATGGTATATTTTGGTGCATTTAATTCTATTGTATGATATCTTTATTCTATTTCATTCCTCATTCCATGACATTAGAATCATCTGAAAATATGATCTAAAACTCGAGATATTGAGCTTTGACTGACCGTATGTCACTGATGACCTGTGCTGTCACAGTTCAGCAACCAGGAGCATCTTGCAGATGTCCGAACTTCCTGATCAGGTGGATTTAGGAAACCCATGAGTAGCCAAATTGAAGCCACGTGAGTTAGCTTTCATCTCCAATTGGAATTATCCAAGGACAGAGCCCGGATTGAGAGATATAGAGTTTTGAGTAAGTTTGGGTCAGAATGGTGCTGCAGAGCATTCTTCTGAGCAGTGCTCTTGCAGTGGCTATAACTCAAGGTATATAGCTGACCTGTCCACGATTCTAATTCTCATTTAAGGTTAGCATTTCAATCTCTCTATCCATATAAGAATGATAACAACTAGTTGAGAATAACTCCAGATATTAGCTCCTAAAATCAGGCCTGTAGTAATGAATAATCAGAATGTTATAATGTTCATTAACCCTTGAATTTGCATCTGAATTATATGAATGCTTGGAATTTCATTTAACATGTTTGCTTGGTGAGATAATGAAGGACCCATAGTCCTAACTCCTACTACAACTTTCATATTTGGTATAAACTAACTATTTTTCTTAGTTTAAGCTAAAAAGTATATTCACCATGCTCCTATAGTCCTATGACTGAATGTTGATCGTCAGTTGTCAAAGCGCAAAATAATATTTTTCTATATGCTTCTTTATTTGTTTGTGGGGGTACTATGGTTGTATCTATGTAGCGTGTAGAGAACTTAACTTTATCACAGTCCCAACGGTTTTCACATTACAATCCCCTTGTTTCTACACTAAATGTAGTTATGTTCCTTTGTATGCTGTCAACAACTTAACTATCAATCTGGCATTTCATTCTCTGCTATGATGTTTTCCCTCCAATACGCTTAGCACATTCTTATAAGAAACAGATTTTTTGTAACTCGTAGTACTACATCAACTGCTGCTAGAAGATCCCATTAATTCACTATGTCTGATAATCTGATTCTTGTGACAGAAGATAGTTGGGTGGTGTACGCTGTCAAATTGTACCCAGCTGGAGCAACAACTAATTCGCAAGATGGTATGACTGATCTTTTCGGAAAATGTTTACCTGTGCTCCAAGAGATGGCTAAGCAAAATATGCCATTGTTGGTAAGTTTTCTTTTCATCAACTAAGATACTCTGTATGTTTCTGTAGTTATATCTCGCAGCCTTAAATTTTATTTCTATTTGTTTTTTTAATTTTTACTTTGTACCACTTTGTCCTAACATTTATTTTGGACCTTGAACACTGAGTATGTTAAATTTACATGTGTAAACTTTCCCTAGTGTTAAACATGGGATCTTTAATACGGAGTACTAAACTGCATATAATGTATATTGCTTGTTGTTTAACGTCAGGTAAATTCTTAAGAGTGTCTGGCGCTGAATTTGGTGATCCCAAAATAGATTGACTACTTCTGTAAATTTGAAGTCTAAACTGTCATCTCATGGTAGACTGGTAGTAGCAAGCCCATCATCGTACACTGATATGATGTGCATTATACAGGTCCATGGGGAAGTCGCAGATCCTAATGTTGATATATTTGATCATGAAAAAGTATTTATTGAAACAGTTTTAAGACCCCTGAGCCAAAAACTACCACAACTTAAAGTTATGATATACTGCTATGAGTATCCCATGGTTTTTATGCGACTCTAATTATTTGGCCCAAGTTAATTTTCATGTCATGAACACTATCCTGGAGTAGGTAGACAATAATTCATATTCATTGGCTTTGATAATATGTAGGATGAAACTTGGGTTGCTGGAGGGAGTGAAATTTTGTTGAGGAGCACTAATGGTGGCAAGTCATGGACACGTGACAAAGCAACTGATAATATCGCTGCAAATCTGTATTTTGTCAAGTGAGGTCTTTTCTATAATGTTCTTATACATTGTTTGGATGAAAGCAGCTGAAAGAGGAAGGGAGGATGTTTCCTCTGTTTTTTTTTTTTGACATTTTGTACCTTAATATCATTATTTAGTCAACTTCAAGTATCTCTTTGTGTGTAGATCTAATTGTCTATGTTCAGAACATGTGTATATTTATACTTTTGGAGTATTTATTTATAAATTATCGGCTTTGGAAGTGTAATTTTTCTTTATTGATTGCAACTCTCATTATTTGAGGTGTTTTTTCCATAAGAAACGCCTCAAAATATAATTTTTTTTTAATAAAAAAGAACCTATTAACATCGGTTTTAATTAATAAATGATGTAAAAAATACCTACTAACATCGGTTTTAGTTAATAAATGATGTAAATAAGGTGATATTTACATCGGTTTTGCACCAAAACCGATGTAAATGAGAGGCTATTAACATCGGTTCTAGAAAGAAACCGATGTATATTGTATGCTATTAACATCGGTTGTAGGTTAAAAATACTATATACGTCGCCCCCAGAAACATCGCCACAAAACCGATGTAAATTGGGCAAAATAACCGATGTCAATGGGCATTTTTCTACTAGTGTATTTTGGCTCTCCTCTAGCACTTGTTTGAAGAAATTTTGTTTATCTCCCATCATTTGGAGAACTATACTAAGAATATTTGGAGAACCATACTTTGAATGTCAAATTCATGCTCATCTTCTTGTTGTGGGTGGGTATGAAAGTTGTTGTATTGTGGTATTGGGAATTGGTTGCAAAGTGGGTATTGGGAGGGTGATTGTTGTGGATATTGGATGTGGTGATTTTGGTGGAAAAATTTGGGGTAGTAGTTAGGATTTTCATTGTATGAGTAGTAAGGTAGGTTTGTGTTGACTTGCTACTCAAACTCCCCATACCCATAGTCATACTCACAAGATCCACCACATACTCCATATGTCAAGTCTTGAGCCATCATAGCTAAGACAAGGAAACAACTACAAGCATGGAAACTACACAAAAACGCTAAGAACAATTCTTAAGGAACAAGTTCCTCAAGGTTAAAGCAAAATTTCAAATAGACAAACAAGTAAGAACTTAATCACATAACACCATCCCCGGCAACGGCGCCATTTTGATGGAAGGTTGTCGTCGTGTCTCCTAATCAAACACATTTATATTCTCAACAAACAACTAGTTAGTGGTTAAGTCGAGGTCGATCCACGGGACGGTAAGCTTTGGGTTCTAAGTTTATCCATCTCAATTTATGCTAGTGTCACAATTGATTTGGGTTTGTAGTTATGTACTAAACTAATGCACGCAACAAAGTAGAATAAGCAAATAAAGGTGTAGACAAATTATAAAGGATACTAAGATGTCATGGGGTCATATGGGATTCATGGGAGTTGATCATACAAACATGTTCTCGATTAAATAATAAGCACTTATTATTATGATGAGATCGAGTTGGTGTATATCTTGCAATCCCTAAGAAGGTTTAGGTCCCGGAGCCGAATCAATTAGATTGTACAACACCTACAAGTCGACTTAGTCTCCTCCTATTCAACTTTATGTATGGTCTAATGAGGCTCGAGTTGGTTTATATCTTACAAGCCTCATTGAAGAGATAGGTGATGGGTAAAAATACAAGGTTTCATAGGCTCGCATTTCATTAAACATAACATGTGCATAAGTTGAAATCACAACAAGCAAGCAATTTAATTATGAATACATATTAGACTAAGTATGAATCATTCCCCATGTTTGTTTCCCTTAATTGCCCAGTAATCCTAGCTAGAGGAACTACTCACTCATTATCGTGGGAAACATGTCATTTATGGTGTCAGTCATTACAACAAGTATAAGCATGATAAGAATATTGAGGAAATAAACAATAAAGAGTATATACCAAGCCTACCTTGCTTTGTTTTTATTGTTGATTAGTTTTAATTGATCTCCTATCTCAACCCCAAATTGTGACACCCTAAGACACGACCATTTACAATTGAAAATCATACATCAATACCCGTCCCTTGGGATCCGGCCTTTACTTGCCTCTTTACTAAGAGTAGACAACTAGTTAGTGGTTAAGTCGAGGTCGATCCATGGGACGGTGTGCTTTGGGTTCTAAGTTTATCTATCTCAATTTATGCTAGTGTCACAATTGATTTGGGTTTGTAGTTGGTGAGTCTAGACTAATAGAAGCAATAAAGTAAAACAAACAATAAAGAGGAAGGATGTAAACAAATGATTAAGAGTGCTAGGATATCATGGGTTCATAGGGGATTCATGGGAGTTGATCATAAAAACATGTTCTCTACTAGATACAAGCACTTATTGTTGTGATGGGATCGAGTTAGTGTATATCTTACAATCCCTAAGAAGGTTTGGGTCCCGGAGCCGAATCGACTAGATTGTACAACATCTACAAGTCGACTTAATCCTTCCTATTCAACATTATGCATGGTCTAATAAGGCTCGAGTTGGTTTATGTCTTACAAGCTTCATTGAAAAGATAAGTGATGGGTAAAAAAAATACAAGGATTCATAGGCTCGCATTTCATCAAACATAACATGTGCATAAGTTGAAATCACAACAAGCAAGCAAATAAATTATGTGAACATATTAGATTAAGTATGAATCATTCCCCATGTTTGTTTTCCTTAATTACCCATTAACCCTAGCTAAGGAAACTACTCACTCATTATCAAGTTCAACATGCTAATAAGGTTGTCAATCATATTAACAAAGCGAAAAATGATGAAGAAATGAAAGTGATTAACAATAATTAAACAAGGGTAAAGAGAATTATACCTATGAAGATGATTCCAAATAATAAAGCAAAGAATAAAAGAAGAGAACTTGATTGATTGATGAAGAGTTGTCAATTCTCCAATAATAACCCAATAATCTTCAATTACCCAATAATAATAAACTTGAACAATGATTAAGGAAAGATTAATGTCTAATTTTGTGGAATGATTGAAATTAATCTATTCTAATCTACTCCTAATCTAATCTAATCTAAGGAAGGTTTTTCTCCTCTAAGAGGGCTTGGTCCTTTTGATTATTACAATTGGAGTATATATAGTAGTACATCATTAGGTTAAGCAAGGGTAGATTAGTAAATAACATTGCTAAGTGTTGAGTAGGGAAATGTAAGTCTCGAAGGGAGATGCGCATATCACGTTGCTCGTCCCGCCGCAATATGCTCGTCCCGCGCGTCTGGAGTCTTGGCACGGAGGTCCTGTCTCAAGATCCGAGCGGATCATGGAGGAGACGCTCGGATTGTCTGGCTGCAAGACGGGCGTCTTGGCTGCGGGACGCTCGGATAGTAGGAAAGGAAGACGCTCGTCTTGAAGGGGAGACGCTCGTCTTGGGTCTGGGGACGAGCGTCTTGAGTCTCGGGATGCGCGGATTGGCAGACAGGTTGCCTATTTGAGCTCGGATCGTAAAACGGACGTCATTTCCTCATCCGGACTCCTATTGTAGTGCTTCAAAAGCCTAGACAAATAGATTTTTCGACGCCGTTTCATTTAGCATACTTCAGAGCCAAAGGAGCAACTCTTGGTTTGGTTTTCGAGCAATTTCTTCTTGTAGCGGCTTCCTTCTCGTCATCCTTGCTTTTTAGCCTATGATCCTTCTATATACTCTTTATTCCTACATCCATGGTCATCATTATTACCTCCTATTAATACCAGTGCATCCAAGATCATCAACAAGCTTCCATGTATGCACGGGAGACGGGAATTCCGCCTCATTATCTTCTTTCCTACAAAACATATACATCGCAATAGGAAAGCCTAATAGGAAGGAATTGACGAATAAAATGGCCATGAAATGCTATATTAGTATGCAAAATAGGTTCAATTAGGAGACTAAATGTACGCAAATAAGAGTCACATCAGTATACTTGGAGTATTATGAGAAGTTATCGAATCTTTGAGAGAAGTCTCTATATAGCCACATAGTTCATTAGTTAGTACTCAAGAAGTACTATAGTGATGTGACTCATAATTGCGCACATTTAGTCCCCTAATTGAACCCATTTTGCATACTGTTATAACATTCCATAGCCATTTTATCCGTCAAATGCTTTCTATTTTGCTTTTCTAGTGCTGTTCATATGTTTTGTAGGAAAGAAGACAATTAGGCGGAAATTCCGTCCCCCGTGCATATTTGGAAGCTTATTGATGATAATGGGTGAACTAGTATGAAAGAGAAGGCAAGAACAAAGACCAACAAACACAAGAATAAGGAGCATGCAAGAGAAGGAAAAGCAAGGACCATTCTGAGGAACAATTCGAGCGGACTACAAAGAAGACGGTCGTCTCCCCTGCCCAGAATCCGAGCGTCCCGAGCAGACGACGGTCGTCTTCCCTTCTCTTCATCCGAGCGTCCCGAGCATCAACCGCTCATCGCCGCAACCCATAATCCGAGCGTCTCTCTCCTTGGTCCGAGCGTCCTGTGATGACTCTAGCACGATATGCTCATCTCCTTGAAGAGACTTGCATTTCCCTAATTTAGAACTTTGCTTTGTTAATTACTAATTTATTCTTACTTAACCTAGTAATGCACTACTATAAATTGTTGGAGTAGTGTCCTCTACAATAAGTGCGTTTACATAATAAATCTCGTAAAAGAAATATCAGGGATTTATTTATTTATTTGTCAGCTGGTCATCGTTAATCGGTAATGATTGGCTAACTAGAGTTTGACATTACTGTCGTGTGACGGCGGTGATCAGCTGATTCCTTTAGGTCACACCTATAGGATGATGCCCAAATTGGATAAATTAATTATTTGTATGAGATACGATATAATTAATTCCTTATATTAATTGACTTTTAATAAGTCGTGTGAATGTATTATTTGATGACGGGTTACGAACTCGGGCCAAGAGGATTTATTATTTAATTATGTGATAATTAATTAATAAATATAAATTAGAATTTATTAATTAATTGTTAATTAATTAAATTTATACGATATATGTATAAGTTTTGAGGTAAAGATAATTAGCTATTTTAATTTACAAGAGGTTGTAAAATTAGCTAAATGGGGTAGTATTGACACAATATATGTGATAAAATGGTCTCATGATTACTTAATAGTTAAGTAATCATTAGTGGTTAATTTGTATTATTTAACTGTTAAATAATTAAATTAATATTTAATTATGTAAGATAATTAAATATAATACTTATAAGCATTTGTGGGACAAATGTCGGAAATCGAAATGGACCAAAATATTACATGTGGGTTGACACTTGTATAAGATAAGTGTTATTACATGTGGCATAACCCACTAAGAAATGTTTAACTCATTTCTTTACATTTTGTTCTCTATAAATACCCCACTATTTACACTCATTAGATGATTTTTTTTTTGGAGACCAAAAAAACCTCAAAATAGACCCTTGGTCGTGCTATATTGAAGAGAAAAAGAGAAAGAAAAAAAACCTTATTTTCTTCATATTTTCTCATCAAAAACTTGATCAAATTGTTGATCATCATCAAAAATAATTCACAAAACTATAATATACATAAACTAATATTATTAGTGTAATAATATTATATAGTATACAAGGTTATCCTACTAATTATCTAGTTAGTAATTATTAGGATTTTTGGGTTTAATCTTGGGTGCATCCAAAAGAGATTACCTATTTTGGTAATTGTGGTGTATTTGGAGGATCATCCATATTCCTATAGCTCAAGAACTACAAAGATAGGAGACCTTTGTAGTGCCCTTTCTTGCCTTAAACCATTGTAAGGATTTTTGTCTTAAGATGGTTTTATACCATTTTTATATTTTTATTTGCATGCATGTAGATTTAGACCATATTAAATTAATTTGTAATTTTAATATCATAAGATGAGTATTAACATGGTCTAAATGACTAACATAAATACCCCATTTTGTAATAATGAAAGAGGAGGAATGTGAAGGAGGTTCCCATAGTAGGAAATTCTCTTAGACTAGATTAGGAGTAGATTAGAATAGATTACTCTTTAATCTTTCCACAAATCACACATTAATCTTTCCTTAATTATTGTTCAAGTTTATTACTTTTGGGTAATTGAAGATTATTGGGTTATTATTGGAGAATTGACAACTTTCCATCAATCAATTAATTTCTCTTCTTTTATTCTTTGCTTTATTATTTGGATCATCTCAAGTTTGGTATAATTCCTTTACTCTTTACTCTTTATTGTTTATTTCCTTAAGCTATTATCATATTTATACTTGTTGTAATGATTGACACCATTGATGACATGTTTTCCATGATAATGAGTGACTAGTCTTTTAGCTAGGATTAATGGGTAATTAAAGGAAACAAACCTGGGGAATGATTCATGCTTAATCTAATATGTCTTCATAATTAATTTGCTTGCTTGTTGTGATTTCAAATTATGCACATGTTATGTTTGATGAAATGCTAAGCATATGAATCCTTGCATTTTTACCCATCACCTATCTTTTCAATGAGGCTTGTAAGACATAAACCAACTCGAGTCTTATTAGACCATGCATATAGTTGAATAGGAAAGACTAAGTCGACTTGTAGGTGTTGTACAATCTAATCGATTCGGCTCCGGGACCCAACCTTCTTAGGGATCGTAAGATATACACCAATTCGATCTCATCACAATAATAAGTGCTTGCTATTTATTCGAGAACATGTTTGTATGATCAACTCTCATGAATCCCATATGATCCCATGACATCCTAGTATCCATTATTATTTGTCTACACCTTTACTTGCTTGTTTTACTTTGTTGCTTGCATTAGTTTAGAACACAACTATAAACCCAAATCAATTGTGACACTAGCATAAATTGAGATAGATAGACTTAGAACCCAAAGCACACCGTCCCATGGATCGACCTCGACTTAACCACTAACTAGTTGTTTGTTGAGAATATAAATGTGTTTGATTGGGAGACCCGACGACAATCTTAACTCGATCAAAATGGCGCGGTTGCCGGGGACGGTGTTATGTGATTAAGTTCTTACTTGTTTGTCTATTTTTATTTGTGCTTTAATCTTGAGGAACTTGTTCCTCAAGGTTCGTTTTTATCGTTTTATTGTAGTTTCCATGTTTGTAGTTGTATCTTTATCTTGGTTAAGATGATGACCCAAGACTTGGTACATGGAGTATGTGGTGGATCTTTTGAGTATGACTATGGGTATGGGGAGTTTGAGGAGCAAGTCAACACAAACCTACCTTACTATTCATACAATGAAAATCCTAACTACTACCCCAACTTTTCCCATCAAAATCACCACATCCAATACCCGCTTCATAATAAATTCCAATTGCCACAATACAACCACTTTCACACCCACCCACAACAAGAAGATAAACCCATTCAAAATGTGATTCTCCAAATGATGGGAGATCAACAAAACTTCTTCAAACAAATGCTAGAGGATAGCCAAAAGAGGAACAATGTTCTTCAAGGCATTGTTACCCAAGGTGAGGAGTTGGAGATTCAAATCGCCCAAATAAAGGCAACCCAAGAAACCACCCCTCACCATTCCTTAGACATTGATCATGAATACGAGTTTGAAATAGTGACCTTTGATATGGAAGACGAGAAGTGGGAAGAGCCAATCCCTATGAGATCTTGTGAGTATGAAATTGTTGTATTTGATGAAGAAGATATGAGGTTGAGTACGTCAAATACTCTTAGCCTTTGTGAGTATGAGGGTGTGTCTTTTGATGTGAACATTGAGGTGTTGGATAAAGAGTTAAATGAAGCTCCTATCTATGATTCATATGGAGATAGCGATGATGACAAGCCTATGGAAGAAGCTTATGCGGAATATGTGTCTTGCAATGAAGAAGAGGAATGGAGTGGTGAGATTGCCTCACTTGAGGAGCCCATCCTTGAGAAATTTGAGGTATGCTTCCATGAAGAAAATGAATGTCTCTTTCCTATTGCTTATGAAGATCATTTCGCACCCACCATGGAACCTATGATTGTTGGAGATTGTGGACATGGCCCACCTGCAGGTCCGGTTCGATCTGCAGACGTGCAGCGGTCTTTTTGAAAGCCACGCTCGGCGGCGTAAAGATGCTTTCGACCGGATCGTTTTTAGATCGGTCGGTTTCGTCTCGGTAAGGGTCTCGAAACGATTAGAGATGTTCAGAGTCGCCACCAAGCATTTGTGGGATGCCTGGAACCCGTTCGAATTCCACTTTATACCTCGGTCAAATCGAAGCACAAAGCAGCGTTTTGACATAGGTACTAAAGATAAGGAAATCGTCCCTCTTTAGCATCCTATCTCTAGAATGACTCTCGTACGCCCTGGATAAGGTCGTCCACTATCCAAAGTTTCTAAGTAAGAGGTGAAGGTACGTATTGGGAAGCCCTTTAATCAGACACCCAATCCCGTCCGCGTTTAGCGGCCTCTACTGATCGATCTTGGTTGGTTGAATGCAAAAGTTGATAAAACGGTTTAAATGCATGAATGCGCATCCAATGATTTAAACCTAACATGTGAGAGCTTTCTAAGTCGGTTGATTTAATCCAAGTATCAAGTATAAGATGTCGAGTTGGATTAATGATTGATTTGCATGCAAGACGGAAATTAAACATCCATTTACCGTATTAGGTTTAGGGTGCATAACATGATCCATTTGTCTTAGTAAGACATTTTGCAAATGTGGTTTGAATAGTCATCTGATCCGTCCTATATCCGGGTTAACCGGAGTCGGGATCGTCCTAGACTAATCTTTGGAAGGGAAAGGCCCTGCATGCAGGCGGCTATAAGAGGCGCGAGCCGGCCTTGGCGGTGTAAGGGGCCCCCTCTGGTTTTGAAAATGAGAAAGAAAGGGCCTGCTTGAGGCCGGGTTAGCCAATTTGTATGCCGTGTTCGATTTGTTTAGAAAACGTTATGAAACGTGTTGAAAATGGGTATTTGAACCCGGTTTGATTTTGAAAGGGTCGTTTAGACCGCATTTGTCGATTTGAAGAACTAGACTCGAATAATCATCATTATTTGATAATATTCGGTGTCGGGTTCGGTTTTGACAAGCTTGACATGAATAGTTTTGAAAACGATTATGGACTAATTGTTTTAATTCCATTTTGAATGTAATTAGTCGGTACTCATCATCGTACCCGGGTTAAAATACGGCATGGTATATAGAACCAAGGATGATTTTGTGTTGGTGACTAATATGTTTGTTTGAAAAATGTAAAGAAATGAAATAAAAGGCTTTAAAATACCTCTTAAATGTCATTAACCAAATATTATCACCGAAACACGGATTTAACCGTCATGGTATGAAGAACCAAGGGTGAAAAATGCTTTATGGTTAAAACATGTGAAATGAAACAAAAAGGTTTCGAAAATACTTGAAATGGTAAAAACCGATTACAAATATGAAAAATGGATTAAGGGAAATGACGAGAACAAACACGGTTGATCTCTGGTCTGGGCACCCCATTTAGGCGCAAGCCTGTTGGCGACCTAAGGGGCTTCTGCCTCAGACCAAAAATCAGTTTTGGCTCGTTTATTCCACGTTTTGGTTCATGTTATGCATGTTTTAGCATGTTAAAGTCATGAAACAAATGAAAACATAATAAAAGAGGATTTTTACACCCTCATACTTCATGTTTGGTTATGGCGAGTGACCGACGTAAGTGTAACAACTTGTTTGATCGGAAAAAAAACTCGGTTTAAAACCATTTTGGTAAGTAAAAGAGTGTTTTAAAAGTTTAGTGATGGTGTAGTGGTCAAAGTGGTCGGACAAGTGGTTTAATGCACGATGACGGTACCAAACAATGTGTAAGGCTCGTGTTTACGATCGGTAGGTCGTAAACACGTGTCGGATTGTGACTTTAGAAGTCGAGTCGAGAATTTTAAAGGAGAAAAGAGGGGGCGGACACTCGCGTAACTCTCAAATGGGTGGCATTTGAGGGGTATTTATAGGAGAATGAGTGGTTGTGTGAGTTTTGAGCGACGTGGCCACCTGGGCTGCTCAAAGAGGCGCGAGCCACGTCGCGGCACTTCGAGTTGTGTTGTTACTATCACAACAAACGTAATCATGATTTGTTCTATCCTAGGTTTTGTAGTCACATGTTTGGTACTTGACCATTCATGAATCCGGGAAAACTTAGTATAGAAGGCTTGAGATATTTTGTTGACTCGGTTTGACTCGTTGTTGGAGTCGGGATTTGAATTTTCTAGTCGGTTTTTGGTCCGGTGTCGGTTTTGACTCTAGTTAGTGTCATCGCGACCCCGTCGTCGTGCATTAAACACTCCAGGTATTTTTGAAATGTTTTAAAATGTTTTGTTTTCGAAATCGTTTTATGTTTTCTGACGTAAAGTTGTACACAAACTGTCGATCAAACGCTGCGATCCCAAAACATGTTATAGTCCGATAATCATCGGGTGTTTGTTGGAGTCTCAGCAGATACTGGGTATCTACAGAGCCCCCACTTTGATTGAGACTTGGACAGGGCGAAAGTCAAAGTAGAGTCCCCAGGTCAATCGAAGATTACAACCTGAAGACCCAAGCGATGTCGAGGCGGCTCGAAAGGATTCGGGCCAAGGACCTGCCGTCGGGAAGGGCGACGCCAAGGCGACTCGAGGGTACGAGCCAAGGACCTGTCGTCGGGAACAGTTTAGAGTCTGTCGACTGTCCGTGCAGGTCGTTTAAAGTCCGTTAGACTACGTACAAAGGCTCGCCAGCCATAAGAAGGAGTCATACCTGAGGCATCTTCGGATATGTCCTTGCATGGTTGCGTATGAATGCTCGCCAGCTGCGGTGCGTATGTGAGGAGGGCTCGCTACCCGCGGTGCGTATGTGAGGAGGGCTCGCCAGCCGCGGTGTATTGTAAGGCTCGCCAGCCGAGACAAGGAAATGTACCCGAGGCATCTTCGGGATCTGTCCTTGGAAGGGTGCGGACAAAGGCTCGCCAGCCATGGTGCGTACGTGAGGAGGGCTTGCCAGCCGCGGTGCGTTGTAAGGCTCACCAGCCGCGGTGCGTTGTAAGGCTCGCCAGCCGCGGTGCGTTGTAAGGCTCGCCAGCCGAGACAAGGAAATGTACCCGAGGCATCTTCGGGATCTGTCCTTGAAAGGTTGCGGACAAAGGCTCGCCAGCCGTGGTGCGTATGTGAGGAAGGCTCGCCAGCCGCGATGCGTTGTAAGGCTCGCCAGCCGATGGTAAGGAAATGTACCCAAGGCATCTTCGGGATGTATCCTCGACAGGTTGCGGACAAAGGCTCGCCAGCCAAATGGTAAGGAAATGTACCCGAGGCATCTTCGGGATCTGTCCTTGAAAGGTTGCGGACAAAGGCTCGCCAGCCAAATGTGACGGTCGGTTAGTGGACCATGGGAATAGCCGCGTCGAATGGGCTTGTTTCGAAAGTAGCGAACTCGTGATGTCGCTGGGGAAATAGCGAGTATGGATTCTCACTCTCACTATTTTTTGAATGAGCGGGTTCCGCGAGGAAGCCCCCTGCTGGTATTTGAAAGAATAGTGAATTTGGAATCTTCACTATCGATTGAAGTGACGATTTATGTGCCGCCGTTGACATTTGGAAGAAATAGTGAATTTGGAATCTTCACTATTAATTGAAGTGACGGTTTATGTGCCGCCGTTGTCATTTTGAAAGAAATAGTGAATTTGGAATCTTCACTATCGATTGAAGTGACGGTTTTTGTGCCGCCGTTGACATTTTGTAAGAAATAGTGAATTTGGAATCTTCCCTATTGATTGAAGTGACGGTTTATGTGCCGCCGTTGACATTTGTGGTGAAAATAGTGGAATTCAATTTCCAACTATTATTTTGAAATTGACGGTTTTGACCGCCGTTGCTTGAAATAGCGATTTTTGAATTTTCGCCATTATTTTTGAAGTTGGCGGTTTTGATCGTCGTTTGCTTTGCAATTTTTGAAAATAGCGAATTTGAATTTTCACTATTTGGTTTTGTTTGCTTTCGAGGAAATGACGACATTCATATCGTCAACGAAAATTTTGAAGTTTGTTGTGGGAAATTGGGCCAAAGCCCAAATTTCGCTGGAAAAGAAAAGGGGAGGCCTAGTTTAGGCGCGAGCCACCTGGCGATGCAAGCCGGCTTCCCTATTTTCTGTTAAAAAGACGCGAGGTTGAGCTGCAGATGAATATTCATCTTCAACCTCAAAATCTCGCCAAAATCGCCATTAAAGGACCTTCAAGTTTGCTTTCATTCGTGCCATTGTCAACAAATGTCATCTCAAGGTAAGTATTTCCTCTTGAATCCATTCAAATTTGTTGATTTTATCTTAGTTGAATTAGGACGGATTTTGCCCTAAAAATCGAATTGGGCGTTTTTGATTGAGCCAATTTCGAGTGAAATTGATGTTTGCATTAGGTTAGAAACCTGTTTAGGAGTATAGGGGTGCTTTTAGTTTGCATTTTGGTCCCCGTTCCCGCTCTCTAAGCTCGAAAAACGTGATTGAGGCGAGAAACCGTCTCATTTCACAATGCCAAGTTTATTTGCTTGGGTAGTGGGTCCCACTAGGTTGCATTGTAGTTGGGAAAACCCGTGTTTGCCATTTAAGGACCTTCATTGAATGTTTGTGGGCAAAATTGGATTTTTGCCTTTTTTCTGATCTTACGTCGACCAAATAAGCGCACTGTGTCTGGGGCTTGAATTGAGTCATTTGCCTTGAAATGGACCTTATTTGTATTTTAGGTCACCTTGGGGCGTGATAAAATCACGTTTGCCTTTTTGCGGTCGTTTTTGGATTTTGACCGGTTTGGGGCTCAAATTAGCGTATGAATTGCCTTTTTGAACCGTAGAAAAATCCCCATTGTGTCGGGCATGTATTTTGGGTTGTTGGCAGACCTTGTATGGGTCTTGAAACGCCGTTTTTTGTGGTTTTGACTCGTCTTTTGCTTGAAAAGAGGGGCGAGTCGTTTTGTGTTTTTTGTTTGTGAATGGTTTGGGGGCGGGATTGCCCCTTGTTTTTTTGTATTGCAGGTTGTTTTTTGTTTTTGGGTTTATCCATTTCATGCCGTCGTAATGCCGAAATTTCGGCTGACGTTTTTTGTTGTTTTTTTTTTTTTTGATCGCAGGGTATCGTCTGGGACCGGTGGGGTCCATTGTTGAGTCTTTGGAGGAGGAAGTCGATCCTGGAGGGGATGTAGTGGCCGAGGAGGCTGCCGTATTCGAGGCGGTGGTGGAGGATGCTTCCGTAGAGGGGGATAGGCGGCTGATATGGCCGGTTTATCCTTTTCGTTGTGGCTCATAGAAAGGGTGGCTGATGAGTGGGGTTCAGTATCGGAATGGTGCATCGCATCATGGTTCTTGGCCTCCTCATCATCCGATGTCTGCAAGACACTGTCTTCTTTTTTGTCATGGAGCAGGAGCGGAGGGTTATCGTCATGGTAACCTTCTCTCGCTTTTATTTGTTGCTTCTCTGTTTCCCCTGTTGCTCTCTTTCTTTTCCGTTTGAGAGGATAGAGAGTGCTTAGTTTGGTAGGTGGCGGATAGCCCCCAGTTCGTTGTCTTAGGCCAGTGTCTGTATGATAGACGTTTGTTTTAAGCCAGTGTCTGTATGATAGACGTTTGTTTTAGGCCGGTGTCTGTATGATAGACGTTTGTTTTAGGCCAGTGTCTGTATGATAGACGTTTGTTGATGTATTTTGCGTAAGGCGGTTTGTATATATGTGTTTTTGGATTGTGGTTTGTTTTGTGATTTTTGGCTTTTTGTGTTGTGTTTCGGAGGAGCGCGTCATTTGTTGATTCTCCTTTTGCTTTGCACTAGTTCCATCGTTAGTGTAGAAAAAAGCAATGAGATAGCATATACGCATAAACATAAACACGTAAAAGCATTTGATTGAAAATCACGTAAAACATTTGCTTGAAAATCAAAATTAACCAAGATGACTTGAAGTTAAAATTGAAATTTTGAAACGAATTTTGAAAATTCCGTGACAAAATTGCCACGTTTGGAATTCAAAAGGAATTGTTGAAAATTTGAGCAATTAACTCGTGTCGTGAATTAAATTGCATCGAAGTTTTGAAAATTGACTCGAAAAAATATAAAACTCAAACCGTCAGGAAAGAATTTTAGAAAAGGATTTTTGCGAGTATATTTGGCTTTTGAGGTCAAGACTCGAATTTGTGAGTGCTTGAATTTTTTTGGAAAATTGATGTCGTGTTATCAATTTTCGATTTTGATTTTTGTTTTGCGAAAAAGCAAAAAAATTTCGGAATTTCGACTGACATGGAAACGATCCGTCGCGGATCGGGGCGACTAGCCCTTCCCCCCTTAAAAAAAGAAAGAAAAATCCGTATGTTTAAAGCTGCGTCATAGAAACCGTGTCGGATTTCGTAAAACGCGAAAACAAAGAAATGTGAGTGTGAAGAAATACAAAATTTCCCGGATCATCCCGAAGAGGCGCGAGGTTCCTGGCGGGAGGTTTGAGGTGTCAGGAGAAAACACATGTTGAAAGAGAAAAGTCAACAGCGGGAATCCTGGGGAAGCCTCAAAGAGGCGCGAGCTGCTCGGCGATGGAAGCCGGCTCTCCTCTTTTTCTGAAAAAACGCGTTGATCATTTTGTATAAATAGAGACGTTTGCGCTTCATTGTTTCATCATCCGAAACACAAAAACATCTCTATAAAACCTCCTCTTCTTCCACAAAAATATTTCATGGATGCTTTGGAGAACGCATTACGACAATGGTGCCGGGATTTGTCGCCTCCCGAGAAGTATCAACTCGATTGCATGGGAGTTGGTCAATTGTTGGTGCTTCGTCAAGTCAAGGTGCAACCCTCGTTTCTTGAAGCGTGTTCTCGGTTTTGGGATTCGAAACATCATGTTTTCGTTTTCCCGAAAGGCGAGCTTTGTCCTCTTGCCGAAGAAGTTGGAGTCATTGGTGGGTGGCGGGTTGTGCTCGGTGCTTCCTCCGACTCGGTTGTGCTACAAGGAGAAATTCCGTTCCATGTTGGGCTTGTCAACAAGCCAAGTCAACTTTCTTCTTGCTCCACATGGTGTGGATATGTTGGCTCTTATCAACATCTTCTCGAATCGGTTAGATGCTAATGTCTCGGAGGTGGCTAGGAGAAGGGCTCTTGCATGTTGCCTCGTCCATGTGTACCTCTTTGTTGATGTCTTGAAGAAGGAGGGGCCGAAATGCCATGGTAACATGACCCTTATCCATGTGATTGAGCAAATGGAGCATGGTAGAGATCCATCATGGTTGGTGCTTGGAGAGATTATCCAAGCTTTGGACAAGGAAGGCTCTTGTGGAGAAGCTCCCTCTTTTGGATCGCCAAGGATCCTCCAAATGTGGCTATTGGAGAGGCTAAGGTATGTAGAGCCTCCGGTTAATCCTTCTTCTTACTCCTTCCGTCATCTTACCATGAGGAAGAAGTTGTACCCGGATAGTTTTGCTTCCACCGAGGCCTATTGGTCCGCAAGATTGGCGGAGGAGGGTGGTCCTCATATCCGTTGGGTGGTGCCGTGGTGGCACTTGAGGTCCTTCACGGGGTTGCCCGCTTTGGGTGCTAGTCCTCGTTCTTTGATGGTGGTGGGCTTGAAGGTAGTTTCCTTCATTTATCCCGAAAGGCTCATGAGGCAAATGGGGCGTCAACAAAAGGTGCCCGCTCAAGATACTCTTGTCCAAGAGAATGTTTTTCGGAACTCCGAGCTTGTGGAATTCTTTAAAAGGTGGTGGGCCACTCGGCCGCTTTGGGAGGTGCCAAACCCCGTTGCCACGATATGGGTGACTCCCGCTTATGTCAAGTGGTCACGTGCTCCGTCCTTGGAAGAGAGATCCAAATTCCGTATGGACGAGGTTGTCGACTTGAAGTATCGAGAGGTTGGTAAGGCCAACCCTGCCTTCTTTGAGGAGTATGTTGATGGAGCTACTCCCGATGTGATGAGACCACCGAAGAGGAGGAGTCCGGCCCCAAGAGTATGGTGGGCCGTGCATTGGCTCGTCTTGGGTCGAATATGGGGTCTTGTGCTAGACCGGAGGCCGTCGCCGTCTTAGATCCGTTGAGGATCCATTCCGAGGGGGAAGTCCATGCTAGGCGGGCCAACAAGAAGAACAAGGGGATGATGTACCCCGAGGGAAAAGGCAAGGGTAGAATGGAAGAATGAAGACCTCCATTACCCACTTTATTATTATGTTGTATTATTGTTGTGAGTTTGTATTATGTTGTACTAACTAGTTATTGTGTGTTTTGTGCTAGTTTTACTATGTGGGGTGTGTTAGTGGACACCTTAGCCTTGACAAGTTGTAGACTCGTCGAGCCTTATTTGTTGTTGAAATTGCGATCCTTCCCATTATTAATTAAATAAGAGGATTGCTCGTGTCGAAAGTTGTGAACGCTTGTTTCTTCCATCCATTTGGTAAGGGCAATTCGATTTGAATCGTCCCAAAAAATTGCACTTGGGAAAGTGGTATTTTGTGGAAAGGGAGAAAGGCTCATCTTTGTATTTTGTGGGGAAAGGGAATGGTTTTCCCTTTTCTTCTTTTTTTGATGGGGATGTTTTTTTTATTGTGGGAATGGTTTTTTGATTGTGGGAATGGTTGTATCCTTCTTGTGTAAGAAAGGACTGCCTACGTACCCACCTGGAGAGGTGAAATCAAACCATGATCGTAGTTCGAAATGTTTTGTGAATTTGAATTGGGTTTTGTGGTTGTATCCCTCAAGCATAAGAGGGACTGCCTACGTATTCACCTGAAGAGGTGAAATCAAACCATGCTCGTAGTTCAGGGGGTTTGTTTTTGTAGTGCAAATGGACGTTGCCTTTGACGGATCAAAGGACATTTGAAACGGGCAAGGTGCCGCAGCTTAGACTCGATAAAACATGCAATTTCAAATCAGAACATATTGAGGAACTTGACTTGAAAAGGGTTGAGGTGGTTGCTAGTTACAAAACTAGGCTAGGTTGTTGGTTGATGGGGTTCAAGGGTAGTATTTCTTGAGTTGGTCTAGGTTGGTCGGGTTTGTAAATTCCTCCCCGTCTAGGTCACTCAGTCTCACTGCGCCCCCCGAAAGTATCTTCTTGACCAGGTATGGCCCGGCCCAGTTGGGTTTGAATTTTCCCCTCGGATGGACGGGTAATGGTGCTCGAACTGACTTGAGGAGCAAGTCGCCCTCCTGGATGTTTCTGGGTTTGACCTTCTTGTTGAATGCCCGTTGTATACGTCGTTGGTATAGTTGGACGTTGTGCAAGGCGTTGAGTCGCCGTTCGTCTAGAAGAGTGAGTTGTTCGTACCTTCGGCGGGTCCATTTCGCCTCAGGGACTTAACTCTCTAGTAGGATGCGTAGAGATGGGACCTCTAACTCCACCGGTTGAACCGCTTCCATACCGTATGCTAAGTAGAAGGGTGTGGCGCATGTCGGTGTTCGAATGGAGATTCGGTATCCCCAGAGTGCGAATGGGAGTTTGCTCGGCCAATCGCGGTAGTTGTCTTGCATTTTCTTGATAATGGTAACAAGAGTTTTGTTCGCTGCCTCCACCGCTTCATTGGTTTGGGGACGGTAGGGGGATGATCGATGTCTTTTGATCTTGTATTTGTCCAGCAAGGCTTGAGTTTCCGCCCGGAAGTGAGAGCCTTGATCGCTGATGATTTCATGGGGTACCCCATATCGGCAGGTGATGTTGTTTTGAATGAACTTGGCCACTTGTTTGGCGGTCAAGACTGCATATGACTGTGCTTCCACCCATTTGGTGAAGTAGTCGATGGCGACGAGGACGAAACAATGCCCCTTGGTGCCTATCGGGTTGACTTTCCCGATGATGTCGATGCCCCAGGTTGAGAATGGCCAGGGTGATGTCATGGTGTATAAAAGGGATGGCGGCATATGTTGTATATTGGCGAAGATTTGGCAATTGTGGCAATGTTTGACGTAGTTACGGCAATCGGCTTCCATGGTTGTCCACTAGTAACCTAGCCGCATGATTTTCAGTGTAAGCATCATTGCACTCATGTGAGGGCCACATTCTCCGTCGTGAACCTCTCCCATGACTTTCTTGGCTTTGTGATGATCAATGCAAAGGAGGAGAATTCCTTGGGATGTTCTTTTGTAAAGTTGATTTTTGTTTATCACGAATTGTGATGCAAGTAAACGGATGGCTCTTTGTCCTTTTTTATCAGAGTTGGGAGGGAATTCATTTTTGGTTTTGTAATTGAGGATGGCTTGGTACCAAGGTTCATCATGGCTTTCCTCGTCGTCGATAATGGCACAAATGTGAGCTGACTCGCTCCTTCTCTCGACACATAGGGGCATCGACGTCATGTCGTCAGGTATGTTGACGAGCGCGGCAAGTTTTGCCAGGGCATCAGCAAATTGATTTTCCTCTCGCGACAAGTGGAAGTAGTCGACTTGGTCGAAGAACTCGGCCTCTTGATTGATCTTTGCTCGGTAGGGAGCTAAGTCTTCGTCGATCGATTTTCCATGATCCGGATACCTGATTGATGATGAGTGAGGAATCGCCGTGGACCCTCAACCTCTTGATGCCAAGTGTGATGGCTGCTTGTAGGCCGATGAGACATGCTTCATATTCAGCGACATTGTTGGTGACGGCGAAGTCTAGCTTGACCGAGATTGGAACATGTTCTCCCTCTGGTGATATTAGAAGGATTCCTACCTCGAAGCCTCTCAGATTAGATGCACTATCAAAGTATAGGTCCCATGCGTCGGAGTCGGCACAAAGGATGTCTTCGTCAGGAATTGACCATGTGTCGGTCGTTGGATCCTCGTTGACGGGATTTTCTGCTAGGAAATCGGCAACTTCTCTTCCCTTGATAACCTTGAGGGGTACGAACTTGAGGTTAAACCCGGACAGCATCAGTGACCACCGAGACAGCCTTCCGTTTAGTATGGGTTTTTCGAAGATGTATTTTACTGGGTCCATCTTGGAGTAGATGTGGACCGAGTAGCTGAGCATGTAATGCCGCAGCTTCTTTGTTGACCAAACTAGGGCAAGGCATGTCTTTTCCAGTTGGGTATACCTCGTCTCGTACTCAATGAACTTTTTGCTGATGTAGTAGATGGCTCGCTCTTCGTTGCCAATTGTTTGTGCTAGCATTGCTCCCATGGCTGTGTTGGTTACAGTCAGGGATAGGGATAGAGGAATCCCCGGTTGAGGTGGCATGAGGACAGGAGGTTTGGATAGAATTTCCTTTATCCTGTCGAAGGCTTTCTGACAGTCGACGTCCCAATCGGTGTGATCGGAGGCGCGAAGCTTCTTGAATATCGGTTCACAAATCATAGTGAGCTTGGCGATGAACCGGCTGATGTACTGGACCTGACCGAGAAATCCCCGAATCTCCTTCTCGTTCTTAGGCCGAGGCATTTGTTGAAGGGCTTTGATTTTGGTTGGATCAATCTCAATGCCTCTTTTGCTGACGACATGTCGCAAGAGTTTTCCGGAGGTGACCCCGAATGCACACTTCTGAGGATTTAGTCTCATGTTATATTTCCGCAGACGAGCGAAGAATTTCCGGAGGGCATTGATGTGGCCGTCCCGTTCTTTTGATTTGACGATCATGTCATCGACATATACCTCTACCTCCTTGTGCATCATATCATGTAGGAGAGTGGTAGCGGTTCTTTGATAGATTGCTTCGGCGTTGATGAGGCCGAAAGACATGACCGTGTTGCAATATGTACCCCACTGTGTAGTGAACGCAGTTTTGTGCATGTCTTCCTCAGGCATTTTAATCTTGTTGTACCCGGCATACCCGTCCATGAATGATAAGAGAGCATGCTCGGCAGTGTTGTCTACCAGAATGTCAACATGTGGCAAAGGGAAGTCGTCTTTTGGACTTGCCTTGTTCAGATGCCTGAAGTCGACGCAATACCGAATTCGTCCGTCTTTCTTTGGTACCGGCACAATGTTGGCCACCCAGTCAGAGTATTCAGACACTTTGATGACCCCAGCCTTGAACTGTTTGTCCACCTCTTCTTAGATTTTTAGGGCCCACTCAGGTCGCATCCGGCGTAGCTTCTGTTTCACAGGTTTAGCCCCGGGTTTGATGGGTATTCGGTGCTCTGCAATTTCTCTGTCAATCACTGGCATGTCTCTGTAAGACCAGGCGAACACGTCCTTGTATTCGTGGAGGAGGTCAATGAACTGTTGTCTTTCCGAGGGGTCCAGGGTTGTCCCTATCCTAAGTTCTTGAGGTGTATTGTCGGTTCCTACGTTAATAGGCTCGGTTTCCTCAATGATGGGGGTTCTGGTTTCCCGTTTGTCAAGTTCTTTGGCCAAGTGAGGTGGGTAGTCACTCAAGTCAAATTCCTCATAATCATTCGAAGTGCATTGCGATTAAATTGAGACGAGTCATAAGCAAACTTAGCGTTCGTTAAGTTGACACGAGCGAAAAGCTCGGAAAGGACAGACATCTCGTGGTCAGTCAGAGGCGACACGACAGAGGAAGTGGCCCCTGGAACAGGCTCCAGGTTGTCACCTTTCATGGGAGTGGGGGTGACCTTAGTAGACTCAGCCTGTGAATCATCCACGACTTTGTGATAAAACAGTGGGAAAGGGACCTTGACTGGGACATCTGGAGCGTTAAGAGCTATAACAGACTCTGACTTCGACTCAGACTCTGACTCGGATCCTTCAGCACTTCCGTCCTTGAACATAGGGCCTTCTCCAGTTGTGATCTTGAGAATGCGGCCTTGGCGATCGGTCCACTTGATGGTTTTCCTCCAGCCTTGAGTGGCTTTCTCCGGGTCAGTATCGGAGATCAAGGCGGTTGGATCAAACTGATTGTCTTTCAGGGCGATGTTGATGATGTCCTCATAGTCGAGGCGTTTGATGTTATCTTCCCCAAAGAGTAGTGTGACAGCTTGTCCGTCAAGACATGGTGACGGTTTGGACTCAGTTGATGCGGCTTCGATGTTGTCGGGGATAAAGTAGCAGTCCTGGAAGACTTCTACTCTCGGGTATCTAGCCTTTGCCACAGAGTCATAGATAGGCTCCGGAAAGCCGTGGTAGAGTTCAGACTCTCCCTCGGGGACAAAGTATCCGTTGAGAGTCAGGTGGTAGGGACGGAGGATGACTCCGTGCTTCTTGCGTTTTCGGATTAGGAGGTTCATCTCCTGGATGTCTTCATTGGTAGGTTCGTATCCCAGCCCAAAGGGAATGTTGGCGACCTTAGCCTGTTTCAAAGGAGGCAATGGGTCCTTTAGCGGATTGAGCGGCAAACCCAGGAAATAACCCTGGCGCATCATGATACGGTTGATCGTGAGGCTGGTGAACGGGTCACATTCAGAGGTTGTTAGTTCATCAGTTATGGCGTTCACGGCTTGGAAACCCCACATTTCATTGTCGTCCTCCTTAATGGCTTGGGAGGCTACCCCTCTTCTCATAACCGCTTTGATTGGGGAAGCGGGGATCGTGATCGTTTTCCCGTTGAAGGGGACCCTGATCTTTTGGTGGAGCGTTGAGGTGACCGCCTTGACGGCGTGAATCCAGGGACGTCCTAGGAGTATGTTGAAGGATGCGTCAATGTCGACCACTTGGAAACTGGTTTGTCTTTCTAGTGGCCCGGTTGCGACGGCTAGAGTGATAAGCCCAGCGACCTTGCGACGAGTGCCGTCGTAGGCGCGTACTCCTTGATTCGTTGGGATTAAATCAGATTCCTTAATACCCAGCCTGTGGGCAGTTTTGAGAGGGATGACATTCACGGCGGAACCGTCATCCACAAGGACCATTGGTACATTCTTTTGGAGGCATTGTACAGTGATGTACAGGGCCAGGTTATGGTTGGCTCCGAACAGGGGGATATCCTCGTCGGAGAAGACGACCGGGTTGCTCAGATCAGGGGCGTCTCTTGTCATGTGTGCCACTATTTCTTCTGAGGAAGAGGTGGAGGGCACGGTTAATTTTCCCAAGGCCTGCAGCATGGCCTGCCGATGCTCAAAAGACGTTGCGATCAGTTGCCAAATTGAGATCTCGGCCTTTGCTTTCTGAAGTTGTTTCAGTATTGAGTTCTCGGGAGCCTTTGGTTGAGTGTCCACCTCTGGGACGATTTGGTCATTCGTTGTTGGAACGACCGTTGGGTTACTCGGATTCTAATAGGGATGTCCGGACCGGGTGAGATATCTGATTTCCTTCGTCCGCTTCTCCTTTCTTGGGACGACATAGACATCCTCAACATCATCCCGCCATATGCCGTTAATTTAAGGGTCTCGAGGATACCTTGGAGGGGTATTCCTCGGTGGGTAGTTCTTGTGGAGAATATTTTTGTGAGGGCGATTTTTGTGGGGGTAGTTATTTTGAGGGTAGTTATTTTGAGGGTAATTCTCGTGAAGGTGGTTATTTTGAAGGTGATTTTCGTGGGGTCTATGCCAGAATGGTCGCGGGAGCAATCCATCCTGGGGTGGGTAGTTTTGAATGTTTGGGGAATTCTCCCTCGGACGTGGTGTCGGGGGATTGAAGATGAGTCGACGGTAGGCGTCGTCGAGTCGGGTGATTCTCTCAGAAAAGCTGGCAATGGCCTCCTCAACTTGCTGAAACATAGTGAGCATAGTGGCAGCACTGAATACGAACACTCCGTCTGAAGGGTCC
Organism: Silene latifolia; assembly: GCF_048544455.1. Classification (NCBI taxonomy): domain Eukaryota; kingdom Viridiplantae; phylum Streptophyta; class Magnoliopsida; order Caryophyllales; family Caryophyllaceae; genus Silene; species Silene latifolia. The sequence goes on from NC_133537.1 coordinate 119,911,433, forward strand.
TTTTCCAGAACATTCACTTCGTCGTCAATTGGCAAGATGAGATGAGAGCAGTCTAGGGTCGGCTCATCGTCAGAGATGGCGTGAATTCCCAGAGGATTCGTCTTGTTGTTTGGCTTAGTTGGTGGGGGTATAGGCAAATCTCCCTTCTCAATCATGTCTTGAATGAGGTGCTTGAGTTTGAAGCAATTTTCGGTATCATGCCCTTTCCCTCGATGATCGGCGTAGGCGTTGGGGTTCCAAAATCGGGATTTCTTGGCGTCGGCCGGGTCCGGGGTGGGCCCGATCGGTTGTAGCTTCCCTTGGTCCATGAGCCTTTTCAGGGCACTTGCATAAGTTGACCCTTATGTTGGTGAAAACTCTCTGAGGGCGTTCAATTTTCTTGATAGATGGTTCGACGAGGTTAACCTCATCAATCTTGTTTGTCTGACCGTAAGGGCGAGATCCGGTTGAGGTGGATCCTTGATAACCCCTGCCGGTGGTCTTTTCTAAGACGCCCTTTCGGAGGTCGTCCTCAATACGTGTCCCCAGAATCTGCAGATCTTGAAAAGTTTTGATATTTTGATACCTCGGCAGGTTGGCATAAACCGGGCGGAGGTTGTTGACAAATTTCTCCACCAGAGTTGATTCACTCGGCTTACTGACCAACTGAGTACTCACCCTCCTCCAACGGGTTAGGAACTCAGTGAATCCTTCCTTGTCGTTTTGGGTTAACACCTCGAGAGTACGGGTGTTGGCCTGGATCTCGACATTGTCGGCATACTGTTTGGCAAACTCAACTGCGATCTCATCCTAGGTGGTAAGGTTTTCCGGGTCCCAGGAGTAGTACCATTGGCGAGGAATCGACTCCAAAGAGGATGGGAAGATCCTGGTAAAAAGTTCCTGTTTGACCCCCTTAATGGCCATGTAGTCTTTGAAAGCACGGATGTGGTTGAGTGGGTCCTCCACTCCCTTAAACTTAGGCACATCAGTCAGGGTGAAGTTGTCAGGTAACTGGTCCCCAACAGGTTCGAACCTTCGGTTATTTTCAAGGTGGATGTTGTTACCCCGGGCTAGGAATTGTTCTTCCAGAAGTTTTAGCCTCTTCTCAGTCTCAGTCAGAGGTGGGGTATTATGTTCCCTAATTTCTTTGTTCTCCAGGGCGTCGATACGGGTCTCGACGCGATCCAGGGTGACCTTAAGAGCGGTAAGCAGGCTGGCTACCTGATCAGTTGTGACATCTCTGTTGTTATCATTGTTGTTGTTGGACGAAGGTGAAGACGGGGCCATGGCTCTGAGGCAGAAAAATGGCTCACATTACAACTCAATCCGACACGGTTCCATGACTGAACGTAGACAACATAGAGGACGAGACCAAGATCAGACTCAACAAGATGAGGGTGACCGTGTGTGGTCCCTCGGTGCTGACTCGATTTATGACGTGACGGTGTTTGACCGAACCTTTGACACGAGTCCAACATGACGGCGTGACGCCATGGGACGGGTCTCGTGGTGAGACGACTCATAAGTAAAGACCCATAAGTACGTTTGCTTTGACTCGATAGACAGGAGGCGGAATTGGAATGGTGGACTGAAGTTTTTGAAAATAGAAATTTTCAAAAGATTCATTTGTCACTTTAATGGGCGGCTTCCGAAGATAGAAATCTCCGCAAGTCGATCAGTTGAAAAGGGTTGTCTTAAGTTTATTTGCAAAAGACGGTTTGAGTTTGAGTTGGCTCGGAAAACAGTGTGTTGCTTCCCAAGACGGTTTTGAAATTCAAAATTATATGTTTTGAAAATCGAGTTTGAAATGTTTGAAAAGGTCTCGGGGACGGTGCATGGTCCTCGGGATCTCGAAAGTGTCTCGAGAAAAGGGTGTGTGCTTTTCTCGGGTTTTGAAAGAGTCATTGTCGGCGCGAAACGGGTTAAAATCCGTGTCTAGACGCGGCGATTATAACGGCGTAAAAAGGTGATTTTGAAATGGTTATACAAAACCAGGTTTGAAAAATCGTCATTATGACGGCTTAGAAAGGCGTGTTGAAATGGTTATACAAAACCGAGTTTGAAAATCGTCATTACGACGGCCTAGAGAGGCGTGTTGAAATGGTTATACAAAACCGGGTTTGAAAATCGTCATTACGACGGCCTAGAGAGGCGTGCATCCGTCGGCGAAAGACCGAGGTTTGAAATGGCCATTATAACGGTGTAAAAAGGTGATTTTGAAAGTTTGAAAATGACACGGAAGGACTTATGATCAAGTAGCACATAAGCACTCACAGTTTCATTATATTATACATCATGCTGACACGGGTTTTGGCTTAAAAGGGTGGGTTACACACCAAGCAATCAAACCCCGATTTGCGAGAGGGATACCAATCCAAACAAAATGTGTAAGTAGGGTGCTCTAGCCTCGTGCTCGAAAGTGATGAAAGCTCTTTGACGAAACAGAAATGTGTAACGTCAATGGTATGCTTGACTTAATCGGGATTCAAAACGCGGGGATGAGAAAACTCACGCCGACAGGACGAGCCAATTGGTCGAAAAGGGTTAGGTTGTGGGCCCGGACAAGGAACCCGACCGTGACCGTAATATCAATTAATGCATTCCAACCAAGACCTCGTTCGAGTCTCACCATCTAAGGATCACAAAGACGTAAGTGTCCTAGTTCTCCCCAGCGGAGTCGCCAATCTGTGGACATGGCCCACCTGCAGGTCCGGTTCGATCTGCGAACGTGCAGCGGTCTTTTTGAAAGCCACGCTCGGCGGCGTAAAGATGCTTTCGACCGGATCGTTTTTAGATCGGTCGGTTTCGTCTCGGTAAGGGTCTCGAAACGATTAGAGATGTTCAGAGTCGCCACCAAGCATTTGTGGGATGCCTGGAACCCGTTCGAATTCCACTTTATACCTCGGTCAAATCGAAGCACAAAGCAGCGTTTTGACATAGGTACTAAAGATAAGGAAATCGTCCCTCTTTAGCATCCTATCTCTAGAATGACTCTCATATGCCCTGGATAAGGTCGTCCACTATCCAAAGTTTCTAAGTAAGAGGTGAAGGTACGTATTGGGAAGCCCTTTAATCAGACACCCAATCCCGCCCGCGTTTAGCGGCCTCTACAGATCGATCTTGGTTGGTTGAATGCAAACGTTGATAAAACGGTTTAAATGCATGAATGCGCATCCAATGATTTAAACCTAACATGTGAGAGCTTTCTAAGTCAGTTGATTTAATCCAAGTATCAAGTATAAGATGTCGAGTTAGATTAATGATTGATTTGCATGCAAGACGGAAATTAAACATCCATTTACCGTATTAGGTTTAGGGTGCATAACATGATCCATTTGTCTTAGTAAGGCATTTTGCAAATGTGGTTTGAATAGTCATCTGATCCGTCCTATATCCGGGTTAACCGGAGTCGGGATCGCCCTAGACTAATCTTTGGAAGGAACAGGCCCTGTGCACAGGACGGCTATAAGAGGCGCGAGCGCCCGGCGGTGTAAGGGGCCTCCCTCGGTTTTGAAAATGAGAAAGAAAGGGCCGCTTGAGGCGGGTTAGCCAACGGCCGTATGCCGTGTTTTTTTGTTTAGAAAACGTTATGAAACGTGTTGAAAATGGGTATTTGAACCCGGTTTGATTTTGAAAGGGTCGTTTAGACCGCATTTGTCGATTTGAAGAACTAGACTCGAATAATCATCATTATTTGATAATATTCAGTGTCGGGTTCGGTTTTGACAAGCTTGACATGAATAGTTTTGAAAACGATTATGGACTAATTGTTTTAAGTCCATTTTTAATGTAATTAGTCGGTACTCATCATCGTACCCGGGCTAAAATCCGGCATGGTATATAGAACCAAGGATGATTTTGTGTTGGTGACTAATATGTTTGTTTGAAAAATGTAAAGAAATGAAATGAAAGGCTTTAAAATACCTCTTAAATGTCATTAACCAAATATTATCACCGAAACACGGATTTAACCGTCATGGTATGAAGAACCAAGGGTGAAAAATGCTTTATGGTTAAAACATGTGAAATGAAACAAAAAGGTTTCGAAAATACTTGAAATGGTAAAAACCGATTACAAATATGAAAAATGGATTAAGGGAAATGACGAGAACAAACACGGTTGATCTCTGGGCTGGGCACCCCATTTAGGCGCGAGCCTGTTGGCGACCTAAGGGGCTTCTGCCTCAGACCAAAAATCAGTTTTGGCTCATTTATTCCATGTTTTGGTTCATGTTATGCATGTTTTAGCATGTTAAAGTCATGAAACAAATGAAAACATAATAAAAGAGGAGTTTTACACCCTCTTACTTACATGTTTGGTTATGGCGAGTGACCGACGTAAGTGTAACAACTTGTTTGATCGGAAAAAAAACTCGGTTTAAAACCATTTTGGTAAGTAAAAGAGTGTTTTAAAAGTTTAGTGATGGTGTAGTGGTCAAAGTGGTCGGACAAGTGGTTTAATGCACGATGACGGTACCAAACAATGTGTAAGGCTCGTGTTTACGATCGGTAGGTCGTAAACACGTGTCGGATTGTGACTTTAGAAGTCGAGTCGAGAATTTTAAAGGAGAAAAGAGGGGGCGGACACTCGCGTAACTCTCAAATGGGTGGCATTTGAGGGGTATTTATAGGAGAATGAGTGGTTGTGTGAGTTTTGAGCGACGTGGCCACCTGGGTTGCTCAAAGAGGCGCGAGCCACGTCGCGGCACTTCGAGTTGTGTTGTCACTATCACAACAAACGCAATCATGATTTGTTCTATCCTAGGTTTTGTAGTCACATGTTTGGTACTTGACCATTCATGAATCCGGGAAAACTTAGTATAGAAGGCTTGAGATATTTTGTTTTTGTGGTTGACTCGGTTTGACTCGTTGTTGGAGTCGGGATTTGAATTTTTGAGTCGGTTTTTGGTCCGGTGTCGGTTTTGACTCTATTTAGTGTCATCGCGACCCCGTCGTCGTGCATTAAACACTCCAGGTATTTTTAAAATGTTTTAAAATGTTTGTTTTCGAAATCGTTTTAAGTTTTCCGACGTAAAGTTGTACACAAACTGTCGATCAAACGCTGCGATCCCAAAACATGTTGTAGTCCGATAATCATCGGGTGTTTGTTGGAGTCTCAGCAGATACTGGGTATCTACAGAGATGATATGGTGGACCTTCTATAAAAAGTCAAATCGTCATATAAAAGGTACTTGGTGGAAAAGCTTAAGAACAAAGTTGCAAATGAGCTTACTTGTGGAAATTTGGTACCCACAATCTCAATTCCTAAGGAACCCCGTCATCAATGCCATGAGAATTCTCCTCCTACCTTGGAAGGGTTGAATAATCAAAATGCTATCATCATCACCAAAATTGAAGAGGAAGATGGTAAGTGGAAGTCTTCGGACGAATATGAACCACACTTCATACCTTATGTTGACAAGAATCATGGGCTTGTTGGTTTGAAGCATCGCAAACACTCAAGTGCCAAGAAAAGGATAAAAAAAGAAAATGAATGACAAATTCCTTTGGCCAAGCTTTGTTTTGAAGTTAAGCAAACCATACTTGTGCTTATTTGGGGATCGTTCACAAGCTTTTGATCTCCTTCTAAGAGCCTTGAGGTCTATGGACAAAGAATTTCGCCAATTTGAATTAGTTTGGTGGAGTCCTATCTCAAACCACCATTTGTAAGATATTTCTTAAACCTTTGCATTGTATAATATTGTACATCTTCGCACTTTCCTTACAATTTCTTGCATGAAAGTGGTGAGAGAGGGTTTTCTTACCCATTTATTAAGCATAATTTCAGAAAAAGATAAGGAGGAATCACAAAAGGGTGCAAGGGAATGATTTTTGAAAGAAAATAATGAAGGAGTAATGAAGGAGTAAGAAGGACGGCGCGAGACGCTCGACCCAAGGGCAAGACGCTCGTCCAGTGTCTCTTTGCAGGTACTGTTTGGTCCTGACCTGAAATCCGAGCGGATTACAAAGAAAGACGCTTGTCCTAAAGAAGAAGCTCGTACTAGAGGAAAAACGCTCGTCCCGTGTAGCAGCATGAAAATAATTTTGGACTGGAAAAGAATCTGAGCGGATTCTACTTAAGACGCTCGTCCTACGCAAGACGCTCGTCTCATGCACAAGATGCTCGTCTTCAGCCAACCTCAGATGGGCCAAAATTACTGGAAAAGAATCTGAGCGGATTCTTACCAAGACGCTCGGACCCCCTCTGCGAGACGCTCGAGCCGACTAACAGGACGCTCGGATTCCTTTGAAACCTCGTGAAATCCGCCCAAGCCCGACCCTCAGCCGCTTGTCCCTCACCCCTTTTTCTATATAAACACCCCCACCATCCCTCATTTCCTTACCTTATCAAAACCTAAATCTCACATCTTTATCTCCCAAACACTCCCATCACAAAAATCAACCCTAAAACCCTAACTCTCTCAAATCAAAAAAATGATGAACCTCAAGGGAAAAGCCAAGAATATCGTTGAGTCCGCCACCAAGAAGCGCAAGGGCTCCTCTTCATCCGCTCAAGGAGGAATGCCGCCAAGAGGCAATCGCATTGTGATGATCGGAGGGGTGGAGCAACTTGAATACTTTCTGGAGGTGATCTTCACATCCAATGAGCACCGCAATAAGTTCGTCACATTGCTAGGTAAGCATTTTAAGCCAACTCAATTCATTGATACCAAAGTGTTAGAGGTCCTAGGTATAAGGTACCATACCGAAATGTTCTTTGATGGTTTGGTGCTTGGAAAGCTATTCTATGCCCACGAAGAGACCTACCTTAGCCTTACCCTAGAATTCTTGAGTAGCCTCCGCATCGTCACAAACACGCAAAGAACCGTTTGCATGGAATTCCGATTGTGCAATCACGACCATAGACTAACCCTCAACCAATTTGCAAGTATTTTTGGTCTTGTTGTGCCAACGGAAAACACCGACAAACCCGCCGACTTTGATATGGACCAAGTTTGTAGGGCTATTTCCGGGAGGGACTTCATACATTTGAAACAATGCTATACCTTCGCAATTCAACATTCGGTGATTTGAATCACCGAACGCTTCATTGCCGGCACTATTAATGGAAAATTTGAGCAACATAGGTGCACTCTCCTTGATTTGACCTTTTTAGAGTCTTATCTAAATGTTCGGGGGACAAGGCCTTATAGTTTCAACACCCCCCTTGAGATGCTTACAAGGTTCTTCGACTTTACTCAAGGGAGCTCCCAAATCAAGACCTTCGTGATGGGAGGTCTAATTACAATGTTGCCTAATGATCTTTGTCCCAGGTTTAACATTCATGGGGCTTATGTGAGACTTGAGGGTAGCACTTTAATTGATAAGGAAGCCGTCTTCAACCACCACCGGTGGTGTACCTACACTCAAACCGGGAGTGTAGAGTGGTTTACAAAAGGGTGTTCCTCTATTGTTCTTACGGGGTGGAATGTACCCGCTACCGACCCGAGGTTGAGCTGGTACTCACCTACTCCGAGCTACCTCCTCGACATTGAGATCTACCCCAACCCGCCTCAAATAGAAGAAGCACCCCGCCAACCTCAACAACCTCATGGGATGCCGGTAAGGGGTAATGCCCCACCATCTTATATACTCATCCCACCATACCCCACTACTCATGTGCCATTCACACCGCAAGTCCCCAATGCTCCGAACATGAATGATTTGATGGAGCTTATGAAGAAGGTTAATCTTGGAGTATTCGATGGGAGGGTCGACAACTATTTGGCCCTTTATCCTCAATACTACCAAATGGCACAACAAGGGTATATCGACCCTAATGGCCCTCGTCCATCTTGGGCTCAACGCACCTTTTGTTCCCTAATCAAGGGAACCAAGATGGGAACTTTGGCGGTCAAGGTGGGGGATACTATGGTCAAGGAGGAGGGTATGACCAAGGAGGTTCTAGCGGGTATGGATACCGCAATGATGGTGATGATGACGAGTGAGAGATGCCTACCACACCATCTCCAATTGTATGATACTCTTCTCTCTCTATCTCTTATGTATAGTTGCATTGCATTTTAAATTATATTGAATTTAGTTTACACTTCACTTGCATTTGAATTATATTTTTTATTGCATCCATATTAGTTAGTTCATATAGTATAGTTTGCATTGTAATATATCTCATATGATTCATATAGTTAGTTGCATATAGACTATAATTCTCACTAATGACCAAACCTATTCATTTCTACACTATAAATAGTGTTTAAATCGGTTTGGGGAGGTTTGATCATAGGTAACCATAGTTTACTAGAAATCATGCATCATATAATATAGTTTAGATTGCATTCATTTGTTATATATGTCATATAGAATTGCATTTAGTTAGAGCATGCATTCATCATATCATATCATTGCATTTGTACTTCAATTTCCATAAAATCAAAAAAAAATCCAAAAACAAGTTTTTCTTTTTCATTCCTACTCCTACATGTACATTGAGGACAATGTCCAAAATAAAGTGGGGGATGGGAATTTATATTCCAAAAATACAAAAAAATTAAAATTTTGAAAAATACAAAAACATGTCTTTTCATTTCATAAAATTAAAAACCATAAAAATTTGAAAAATTGAAAAACTCAAAAACATGTTCATTTCCTTTGTAGTGTAGTCTTGTGTATATATTGTGTTTGTCCATCCTTTTTCACATTTGATCGACTACGCCACATCCGAGACATGAGGATATTGAAGAACGCATGGTATGATCTTTCAAATCTCCTTTTTCCTCTTTATGTTGATGACTATGTGGCTTTATTTTGATTGATGGGATATGAGCCAATGCGATTATAGGATTTGTATTTAGATTATTTGGCATAATAGTTGGTAGAAGAATATGCATTAGGATGTATATATGTTAGTTGCATCATGGCATATAGTTGCATGTTAGAAAAACTTTGTGAAAGCATCTATTTGGGAAACTTGACAAGTGTATATAAGGCCCTTGTAGATACTTTTTCTTCTTAAGACTTTGCTTGTTAGAATGCTTGTAAAACACCTAGGATGTGTCATGGTAGTATCCTATGACCCATGGATTAAGGCCTAGTCAAGAGTACCTTGTGGTGTGATAACTCCTTGGCTACCGTTTATTCCAAGGTGACCCTTGAAACCATACAACCATCATCCATATTCTACCACATTTTGTCAACAAAAGGGAATGGGCACAAAAATTGTTCATATTTGAGTTCAAGCATTTAAATGAAAGTCAAAAAGTTTGGAATTGCATCAAAAGAAAAGAGGAGTAACAAAAATAAAAATTCCTATGCTTCAAATATAAGCACCCTCACTAAAAATGGGGTGACTTTGAAAATGTTCAAAAGAAATGCAAGAAAAAGTTGAAAAATTGTCAAGTGTTGAAAAATGCCAAACATCAAAGAAATGACAAAGAAATGTTCTCAAAATGTCAAATGCCACAAGAAATTAAGGGGAATAACAACAACAAAAGCAAACTCCCATATGAAACTCAAAACATATTGATCCCTTTTTCCATCGTATCCACTTTTGTGCATGGTAGAGAGGGGACGACCCTTCTTCTTGTCTAGGCAAGAAGGGGAATTCCGCGATCCTCCAGTGTTTCTAACACAATAGGGAGTCTACTCTTGACGAAAGCATTTAACAATTGAGGACAAAGGTACCCTAGCTTGACACAACTTGGAGGTGATTTATTGGTATACTTCTAGGCTTAGTAGTTTGAAGAAACCGTATCTATGAAGGAGTGTGTACCCTTGGATTGTTTCCCCTTTAGATAATTTCCGCCACTTAGATGAGGAAAGTGGCTATTCATTTTTTGTAGATGCATCCCTTACTTGTTTGGTGCGCTTAATGCTTGGATGTGTCGCCATTTTGGCAAGCCTCGCCTTGCCTTGCAAGAAGGCACCCTACCTCATGGTTCTCTTCTTGTGAGTTGAAGGGACGGAGTGAGACCCGCTAATTGTCTCATATCAGTTATATTATTAGGATAGTTAAATAAAGGTCTAGTTTTAGTCACCTCATTACTCGGGACGAGTAAGGGTTCGGTTTGGGGATATTTGATGTGACTCATAATTGCGCACATTTAGTCCCCTAATTGAACCCATTTTGCATACTGTTATAACATTCCATAGCCATTTTATCCGTCAAATGCTTTCTATTTTGCTTTCCTAGTGTTGTTCATATATTTTGTAGGAAAGAAGACAATTAGGCGGAAATTCCCGTCTCCCGTGCATATTTGGAAGCTTATTGATGATAATGGGTAAACTAGTATGAAAGAGAAGGCAAGAACAAACACCAACAAACACAAGAATAAGGAGCATGCAAGAGAAGGAAAAGCAAGGACCATTCTGAGGAACAATCCGAGCGGACTACAAAGAAGACGCTCGTCTCCCCTGCCCAGAATCCGAGTGTCCCGAGTAGGCGACGCTCGTCTTCCCGTCTCTTCATCCGAGCATCCCGAGCATCAACCGCTCGTCGCCGCAACCCACAATCCGAGTGTCTCCCTCCTTGGTCCGAGCGTCCTGTGATGACTCTAGCACGATATGCTCATCTCCTTGAAGAGACTTGCATTTCCCTAATTTAGAACTTGGCATTGTTAATTACTAATTTATCCTTACTTAAACTAGTAATGCACTACTATAAATACCCCATTTTGTAATAATGAAAGAGGATGAATGAGAAGGAGGTTCCCATAGTAGGAAATTCTCTTAGACTAGATTAGGAGTAGATTAGAATAGATTACTCTTTAATCTTTCCAAAAATCACACATTAATCTTTCCTTAATTATTGTTCAAGTTTATTACTTTTGGGTAATTGAAGATTATTGGGTTATTATTGGAGAATTGACAACTTTCCATCAATCAATCAATTTCTCTTCTTTTATTCTTTGCTTTATTATTTGGACCATCTCAAGTTTGGTATAATTCCTTTACTCTTTACTCTTTATTGTTTATTTCCTTAAGCTCTTATCATGTTTATACTTGTTGTAATGATTGACACCATTGATGACATGTTTTCCATGATATTGAGTGAGTAATCTTTTAGCTTGGATTAATGGGTAATTAAGGGAAACAAACATGGGAAATGATTCATGCTCAATCTAATATGTCTTCATAATTAATTTTCTTACTTGTTGTGATTTCAACTTATGCACATGTTATGTTTGATGAAATGCTAAGCCTATGAATCCTTGCATTTTTACCCATCACCTATCTTTTCAATGAGGCTTGTAAGACATAAACCAACTCGTCTCATTAGACCATGCATATAGTTGAATAGGAAGGACTAAGTCGACTTGTAGGTGTTGTACAATCTAATCGATTCGGCTCCGGGACCCAAACCTTCTTAGGGATCGTAAGATATACACCAACTCGATCTCATCACAATAATAAGTGCTTGCTATTTATTCGAGAACATGTTTGTATGATCAACTTCCATGAATCCCATATGATCCCATGACATCCTAGTATCCATTATTATTTGTCTACACCTTTACTTGCTTGTTTTACTTTGTTGCTTGCATTAGTTTAGAACACAACTACAAACCCAAATCAATTGTGACACTAGCATAAATTGAGATAGATAGACTTAGAACCCAAAGCACACCGTCCTATGGATCGACTTCAACTTAACCACTAACTAGTTGTTTGTTGAGAATATAAATGTGTTTGATTGGGAGACCCGGTGACAATCTTAACCCGATCATAAAGATATGAAGCTAAGTATTTAGAATTGAGATGGATTTATGTGCAAGGAGTTACACTAAAACCATGTTCTAAAACACATAAGGATGGTTAGAAAACCATCTTGGCTATATTATTTAAGGAGCATATCTGCTAGAAACGTTCTAGGCAGTAGAACAATGAGGGATTAACAACGGAAATTGAGTACACTTGCAATAATGAGATATGCAAGAAGGAAGGGATGATATTAGGATTCGGTTTTATGAATTGGAGGAAATTTGGTAGTTCGTTCCAATAACCGAAGGCCCTATCCCTACACACTGTAAGGACAGTGGGAGTTATTCGAAGGCTAAGGAACCTATCTCTAGATTGGATCTGGACATGTATTCAAAAGGTCGTTATAATAAATATTATACAAAGGGAAATGGTATACAGTAAGGTTAGGGAAAGTGCAATGTGTTGCTAAAACTTGCTAACCATGGCCTTTTCATAGGCTAAACATGAAAAGTCATGTCATTTCAATTGAGTTGAAATGTGAAACATCTACAAAATGGAATATAGATTATATATTATGTAGTAATTGATATTGTATCAATTTTAAATATGTGATAATGCATTCATCGTTTGAGTTTTATTTTAAACTCTATTATTACTTTGTTACATCCAAATGGGTTGTTGAGACAATTTTGAACCTCATTAAAGTGAACTGGATTAACATAGTATTCGCTCCTAGTTGCTTATATGAGGTGACATCTCGAAGTAACTAGAGTGTGATGTGATTGATGGCAAGTTCAAGTGCCATAAAGTCATGAGAGATGACTAGTCGATCAAATAGGCAGACTGTATGGGACACTCTGTTGGGCTTATGACCGCTTATAGAGTTCTGGAAATTTTTATAGTCTGGTCGTGGCGAGAGCTACTATAGTATTCTTATGAGTCAATTCTTTGACTAAAAACTATTCGCCTAAGATGGCACGGTTTCAGAGTGACTTTGATTTATGTTCTACGACCTTCGTAATTGGGGTCAAATGGGCATGTTTTGGGTCATGATGAGATGTGGCTATTCGAAGGGAAGAGTGCAATAGGAATTGTCCATCCCTGTCAGGGTTATCTTATATCTCAAGGCCGCTCGAGGAGTAATGAACTGGAAATGCGTGGCCACGCTCGGAAAGTATCTACGGTAGATAATTCCGGTCAGACAATTATTCTCCAGATCGAGGAAACCACTCATGATATGATCAAATGCAAGTACGACTTGCAAGACACCTTGCATTGAGTGGGAGATAGTAATAGGACAAGAGAATTGGTGACGCACACTTGTCGCAGACAAGTGGGAGATTGTTGGAGTATGTGTCCTCGACAATAATGCGATCACATGTTTAAATCTCATAATAAGAATGCATGAGGGAAAGTAATATTTTATTGTTAACTGATCCACATTAATCGGTAATGATTGGCTTACTAGAGTTTGACATTACTGTCATATGATGGTGGTGATCAGTTTATCCCTTAAGGTCATACCTCTAGGGTAACACGCTTAATTGATTAATTAATTAATTGTATGTTGATACAAGTTAATCAATTCCTTGAAATTGAACAAATGATTTTGTGAGTAAGAATACGTATCTTATTGTAATTCGATTAAATAAGATTTGTACTAAGTAATTAAAATTGTTTTATTACTTAGGTTTATTTATTGTTTTTGAAACAATTAAAATAAGAATGAATGGTTTATTATAAATACAAGTTGTTGTGATTTATAATTCTATGACCCATTTTAAGTACTTGTAATTGTGAATTACTAGTTGATTTTTGTATGTGATTTATTTTGTTTATATAATGATTTTTAATAAGTTAAAAATGTATTATTAAATAACATGTCTAGTAACATGTGCAATATGTCACACTATACAAATTAACATATGACAAACTTAAAATGGACCCTTTTAAAATAGGGTGTGTCGTGTAAGTGGAGGGGGTTGGGGTTGGGGTTGGGGTTGGGTAGGTTTAGGACTTAATTATTGCTCTAATTGAGAATTAAGCATAATGATTATGTCCTTTATAGACCTAAACCTAGCCCTACACTATGTATCTTGAGAAGAACAATTTTGTGCATAGATTGGGCATTCTACCCAAGACCACCCGGCCCCCTAAGTGAATAAGGAGAGTTTTTCCTCTTCTTATTCTATTCATTCATTCTTGTGTAATATTATCACATTGATAATTGAAAACTCTCTCTAATTGTTATTGAAAACTTAAGAAGTAAAACTCACAAAATCACTAATATTTTTCTACCATTACTAGAAGTAGTAAACTATAATATTAGTATCAATTTTAGGGCACTTATACTAATTTCTAGTAACAAAATTAGTACAAGTATTAAGTGGGTTATCTTGGTACAATTCCTTGAGGAGTATATCCTACCATTGGATCTAAGGGTTTTCTTGGAGCACTTAGATTTTTCTTAAGAAGACTAATTTGGAAGGTGTCCAAATTAGTATACCCATTTCGGCCCTCAATGTAAGTAGATAGATTTCTTCTTACTTTGTATTTTATTGTTATGCATGCATAAGATCTTATTAGTTTATGATTAAACTAAACATATATAGTTATTAGAAATGTCAAATAAGAAATTAATGAATCTTACAATGGCAACTACCCTAGTTCCCTTCATGCAAATTTCTGAACTTATTCTTGCTAGTCGTCGTACGATTATTCAATGTTAGGATTCTAAGGATTTACAAAACCCTCGGATTGTGTTATGAACATATCCTCCTCTAAATACCCATTTAGAAAGGTGGTTGTGACATCCTTTTGCCATATTTCATAATCATGAAATGTGGCAATTTCTAACATGATTCACAGATTTGTAACAAATACTCATGACGTGATAATTCGCAAGAATGCAATGTCAATGTCATAGATATTCAAGAAGGAATATGTTGGAGTCACACGACCAACTTCCTATATCTTTACTTATTTGGGGTTTGTCTCTATTTTAGTGTCTAACACCTTCTCTTTTGAGCCTAGTTCTATCCTTAACAATTAAGATAGATACTTACTTCTTATTGCTCCCACTCACTTCAAGAATTTCTACTTGATGAAGACTTATCTTCATATAAATTCCTAGTTAATCCTTCACAAGGGTTAACTTTATAGTGGTATTTGGTTAATCAAAAATGTCTAACAAATCAATTTACCAATTTAACATTGTCATGTTCTTAACAACTTAAGTGCTTGATGACAAGTGTTTAGGTTGAGCGATAAGACTTTTGAACCATGGATGCATAGAAGATATTATCAAAACATATTTTAACCAAGTACTACTTCTATTCATATTCTTCACAATAGATTATAGGTATGTAAGGAATTTTAAGATGCTAATCTTATATTTGCATAGGACGATTCCTATCAAGTTCTATGGAATAGAACGATTCCTTTGGAGCTAGTCCATTACCTATAATATGGTTCATTTAAAGATATAGAAAGAGACTTTATTTGTCGTTAGTAATAGTGGTTTAGCGGAGACTCGTGTTACAATCGAATTGATATCATATATTAATAGGAGAAAAAATAAAGAACAACATAAAACAACGAAATAGTGGGAAAAGAAACATCCATCGTTAAAATATGAAAATATTTTAGCATGTTTTGACATTTATATAATGACCTCCACCCAATTATATAAATGATTTCGAGATCCAAATTCATATTAATTCGGGCACGGGAAGCCGATACATCCCTCACTAATATAACTCGGTGGGTTAACTCTTTAACTGATTCTACAATATGAACTCTCGATTGATGAAATTACGTTAAGTTCATCTCTAGCCTCGGAACATAAGACTAGTCTTTATGTCCCGTTGAGACCAACCAAATTTCGCGTGTAATAACTTGTTATTACCCCATTTACCCGATGAAAAATGAAAGTACCCCCGAGAATAGAATCTACCCCAAATGTCAAAGGGATTCATGGGTCCTACTATTTGGAAAGGCTAATCTCAATTTTAATTTTGTGAAAGGTCTTATCGATTTATTATCTATCACTTTTATTTGAACTATATTAGTGAACTAACGATAATTATAATCGACACGGTCGAAAAGACGATATATAAAAATGCATGTGATGTTAATGGCGATTTGGCAATGCATGTAACATATAATGAAAAATGCAAAACAATTAATAAATTTCCAAGTATGGCCTTTCTAAAAATAGAAAATCTTATATTCTATTATATATTCGGAAACCAACTTCATTGATCCCTTCAACTTCAAGTAACACGCCTCCCAAGGAAACACCGTCTTGATCGGAACTCCTTTCTGAATGGCACCGTCTTTAGGAAACTCCGGAATTACAAATAATTTAATAATAAAAAGTACATTGCAATTCCTATTATACATTTGTATAATAAAATCTAATAAAAATAAAATAAAAGTGATACGAGAGCACATTAAATTACAACCGAATCAATATTCCATTTCATTACGGGTAATATCGATTAAAACTAAGGCCATACTAAGATAAAATTACATAATTCCAAAATTATATAAATAAACTATGACATTCATCAAAGAAATATTCAGCATTATAATATGTATCTAACATGCCAAATTATGTGCAAAATCGCCCTATTTAATTTACATCGAAAATATAGTCCGGTTTTATGGATATTCGCGATTTTTAACTTATTAAAATCACAAAATAATACTAAAATCTAATTTTAGTCCAAGTTAATTATCCTAAAATCTTAGGACTCAAAAATTAGTCATTACTCATTTTTTGTCAATAATTCAACTTGATTTAATATTTATGCTCATATAGACCTTAAAAATCATAACTTTTGATGAAATAAGTCCAAATTAAATTACAATAATTTTAAATTTTGAATTTTAAATTTTTGAACATTCTGGAATAATTCCATGACACTCATAATGTCAAAAATCAAGGTTAAAAATTTTCGAATTTATTTCGAGAACATATGGTTGCTATTTTATCGGCTTTATAAAATAATACATCTAAAGCATATGAAACTTAATCCAATCAATGTTTCAACTTTAGATCTGATTAGTGGAATAATTATGCAACCTAAAATAATTTTCTCATGCCATGTAATTCGTTTTAGCTATTTTTGCTAAAATAGTCACTATTTATGTCATTTTTATACTAAAAATTCATAAATCGGGCAAAATGAATCGTGTTCATTTTAAATTTTACACATAGTGAGTAAAATGTGCATGTGACAACATATTAAAATTTCATGGCCTGTTTCGAAGTTTAACTAATTTTAACCATTTTACCTCCATTTATTTTATTTTTATCTCATAAAAAATCATAAATCATGCAAAATAAATTAAATTTATACGAAATTTTACATAAGTAAAATATGCATGTGAGGTCATATAAAAATTTCAAGGTCAGAAACTAAGTCTAACTATTTTTAGCATTTTAAACACCATTTTACTCACTAAAATGTAATAAAATTACTAAAAATTATTAAAATGAGCCATAAATTACCATAAATCATCAAAATATATAACATGCAAAAAAATTTCGTGATTTTATAATATAAATTACAAAATCTCTAGTTTTATATGTTATACATTTAACTCGGAAAAACTATAAACCGATTATGCATGCAACAACCATTTGCTCTAATACCACTTGAAAGGATTCTATAACCCTCTAATTAAACTATTTTAATTATATATCTAATTTACTCATTAAACTAGATATAGATCTTATGCATGCATAACAAAATTAAATCAAAGATTAATAAGAAGGCTTCTTACAATGCAGAAATCGGATTTGGGGCACAAGCAAGAACACCTTTTTTACTTGTTCTTGAGCTTAAATATTGGAAGATTCCTATAGTCCCAATAGTATGAGAACCTCCTATCAGTTGCACCAAGACAACCCCCTTAAAACTACTAAATAATTGACTAGATTACCTTAGTAGCCATCCATAAAATGTGATCTAATAATATTTGTATTACTACTATAGTAATTTTTATATTTAGATCTTAGAACAATTTTATTTTATCTAAAACTTATTTTAGAGAAGCGAGAAAAATGATAAGTAAGAATGAATAATGTGTAAGAATGAATAAGAAAAATAAGAACAATTCTTATTGTATGGGAGGGGGAAAACCGGTGGGTAGGAGAGAGGTAGGAGAGCCAATGCATGCAAAAAATGCTCTTACAATTGTTCTTATCAAAACTTATTAGGGTGTAGAATAGGCTATAATTGTAATCATTATGTTTTCCACTCAATTAAACAATTTAACCATTTCTTCCTAATGTCCTCCATAAAACCGGTTTTCCTAGCTAAAATGGAGTCCATTTTATTTTTGTCATTTTGTCATATAATGTGTGACATGTGACATATAACATGTTATTAATAATATTAATGCATACTTAACAATTAAATATCATTACATATATTAATTCAATTATATACAATAATTGACTAGTAATTCCCAATTACATGTAAATAAAATGGTCCATGTTAATATAATCTACAACATATTGCAATTATAATTAACTGTTCATTTTTAATTTAATTGTTTCATAAACAAAATTTTAGTAATATAACATCTTAATCACTAAAACGAATCTCATTTAATCGAATTACAATAAGATTCATATTCTTACTCACATTCGTGAATTGTTCTATTATAAGGAATTAATTAATCTGTATCATTATACAATTAATTAATTTTATCTATTAAGGGGATCGTCACTCAAGTGTGACCTTTAGGGATCAACTGATCACCACCGTATAAACGACAGTAATGTCAAACTCTAGTCAGCCAATCATTACCGATTAATGTTGACCAGTTGACTTATAAAAAGAATCATCCATTTACATATTCTTATTATGAGTTTCAATAATGTGATCGCACTATTGTTGAGGACACATACTCCAACAACCTAGGGGTTGTCCCATGAGTCACATGTCTTCTCGAGTCTATATATTTATTATTCATTTCAATAAAAGTACAATTTTCAATCCACATATTCTATCCTATCTCTTCCTTTACCCTTTTCCTGTGACAATAAGAATTGATTTGAGACATTTTAAAACGAACAACGCATGGCAAGTCGATGTGAGTACACTTAAATGATGTTCCATTCCAAGTTGTAGAGGACCCGAAACTCTGTGTCCATTTTCTTACCTATTCCATGCACTACTACAAATCCAGACAACTACAACGCCCCTTCAACAACGATTATTCACGAAAATCACAATAGACGTTGTAGAATGTATGGCGCGAATTTTACTAAAATGAATTACAACGGGTATGGTTATAAAAACCGTTGTTATAAGTTTTAACAACGGGTTACACATGCACAACCGTTGTTAATAATTTGGCGCAAAGACGCAAAGTTAGTGAAAAATAATCACAACGGTTACTTTTGAAACCCGTTGTTAAAACTTATTTGACAACGGTTGTTGTTTTACACCCGTTGTTAAAAATTATTTGACAACGGTTGTTGTTTTACACCCGTTGTTAAAACTTATTTGACAACGGTTGTTGTTTAATAACCGTTGTCAATACCTTCCATACTATAAACCACACAAACACAAGTCTCTTTCTGACCACAAAACACAAACCTTAATACACAAACACAAACCCATCAGACAAACACAAACACAAAACACACTTTCTCAGCGTCTCTTTCTCTCTTTCTCATCGTCTCTTTATCTTCTCGCCGTCACTGTTGATTTCATCGTCTAATTATCAGGTAAATCTCGCCGTCACTGTTGGTTTCATCGTCTTTCATCGTCATTATTTTCTTTTTCTAATTATTTCATTTGCATGTGTATGTGTTAGTTTTTATCGACCATTATGTTATTTCTTTAAGTATTATTCGCTTAATTAGCTAGTAAAACAAATTAAATAAACTAAAACAAAGATGAAGCAAGATGATAGAGAGGAATGCATGATAAACATAATTAATATATATATATATATATATATATATATATATATATATATATATATATATATATATATATATATATATATATATAATACATAAATTAAAAAAAAATTACATTAATAAAAATGCAATTCTTATATTTTCATAGAGGGTCTTATTCTCCTCTATGATATCCGTCCTCTCCTCCTTGGCTATTTGGAGGTTCCGTTCGATTGCTATATCGTCATATAGCCGCAATTATTCGCTCCGTCAAGCCATCTTCTTTGGCGTCCTTCAGAATGGATCGAGCATCCGCAAGGTAGCTCCTGAAACTTTCCTCAATGTGGATCAACCGGCGGATGAAACTGTTGTTGTTCTCAATCATAGTAAGAGTCTTAAGGATGATATCATTCATTTTGTTGGAGTTTGGAGTTTGTTTTGAAAGATTAAGTAGGGTTAATTTATTTGGAGTTTGTTTTAGCAGTTAGGGTTTGGAGATGTATATATTGAGATAATGGAAATGTTAGTTGAGATAATGCATGTATTTATACTAAGTAAGGTGTGGGTTGAGTTGTTTTTTAATTAATATATATGTTAGGAAGTTGTGCCATAATCATCATCATATCTCTCAATGCTGCTTCAAATCTTATTACTAACCCTTCTCATTCCATATTGTCCGTTCATATGCACAGTGATGGCAGTAATAATGCATGCATCGGAATTATAACGGGCCGTAATTATGCATGCATCTAGTAATATTTAATTTATTTTTTTTTATTTTTTAAGAACAAACAACAACGGTTATTTATTAAAAAACCGTTGTCTTTAGTTATAACAACGGTTTTGTATATTACAACCGTTGTTATAACTTTCCCCCCAAAATTGAGTCACACTTTCCACAACGGGTTTTTATACTTAAAACCGTTGTTAATATTTTTAACAACGTTTCCTTAAGAAAACCAACCGTTGTTAAAACCTTTTACAACGGACGCTTTAACAACGTCCGCTTTTTTATATAACAACGGTTTTTAACCGTTGTTATAGCCTGTATCTATAGTAGTGATGTCTGGCAACAGAAACCTCACTATAACCCCAGTTTAGGACTAGCCTATCTCAAGATATTCTAGGACGAATCCAGACCGTCTCCTTTGTTAACGATCCATGACGGAAGGCAATCTCATTCCCCACAATAAACAACCCGTGTTTACTAAAAACCAACCCGTTTCACGCCAAAGGTGCTAGTCTAACCCAAATCCATGGTAGCAATAAAATCCAAGACGATACGAGCCATGATCAAAGACAAAGGCTCAATCAAGAGAAATGACCAAGATCAATATCCAAGGACGCAGTTATGCCCGTAATCCGAGACAAAAGAGTCAAAAGAAGAAGGCTCAATCAAGCAAGTCAATGTCGATATCCAAAGTCAAAGTTATCTTCAAAAAACCTGAATCAAGAATCTGAGCAAAAAGCCGAGATATATTCCAGACTAAGAATCTGAGTCTGAATCAAGAACAAACCTGGAATCAAATGTTGAACGGAATACTGCTGAATTCTATATAGAATCAAGACATCGATGAAGATGGTCAGCTAGCACCCTCACTTAGCCTTTCACACATCACACACTATAAGTCCTTCTCGAGACCGTTACGAGGAGATAGTTAGGAATTTTGAGAATCCTCTCAAGCTCGTCGAGTATACCCATCCTTTAGGGCCAAGACATGGAAACTTGATCCCACGTCATTTTAACCTACCTTTATGTACTGAGGCTACATCAAGCCAAGGGACTCCATTTCCAAGCCATATTACAAGCCATAATCCCATAAAGCCTTAACTCCACAAAATCAAAGCTCCAGATATTTGCTCATCAAAGCCTCTTATTTCCGAGCCCTATATCCCAAATATCCAATCCAGTTTCACCTTGACCCAAACACGGAGTCTTCAGATACTTTGCTATCCAAGACGGGACTTACCCATATTCATCCTTAGGATCCACTTTCGAGTGTGCTCACACGACAAGGATATTTTTACAAAATTAGTTATATCTCTTTGGTCTATGATCAGAGAGAGTTATCTCAAATCGATTCTTCGAGTCACCAAAGGAATATACTCTCCTGGCCTATGCACTTCAAGGCCCTAACAACATAACTTAGGCACACACTCAGAATTACGATCTGGTTTGATTTCACTTCACGTGAATACGCAGGCAGACCTCAAGGAGACAACCATCCCCACTTTTGACTTTCGACCTCAATTCTCAAAGCCAGCTCAGAACTACGATCTAGTTTGATTTTACTTCACGTGAATACGTAGGCAGTCCTTATGGACACAAACACACCAACCATCAACTTTCAACCTCAATTATCAACCACCTCAACCATCAACCTTTAAACCTCAATTTCAACCTTTCAACCACAATTTCCATTTTTTACCTTTTTACTGGGGGCTCCTTTTTGTCGCCCAGCCTCCTTTTTACCAAATTCCAGAGTCATCTTCTCATTCTGGGGGCTTCTCTTCCGAGATGCCACCCTTCATTCATCCTTCCTTTTACCCTTCGAGTCTCATTTAAGTCAAACTAGTGCTTGGTCCAGACAATGGAAAAGGTATTAGATCGATTCTCCAAGTTATCATGCCTCAAGAGTGGTTCCTTTTACAGCGAACAGTGGCGAAAGATGTCCAAGTAGATAGCTGATCCATGGCTCATGCCTTGCCTTTATATGCCGTCATCATTCTTACAATTCTTCTACCTTTGGAACTGATACGCTTTGTCACCCATGCTTGGCTAGGGGTTGTGCATACTTAGGCAAGGTCTGTCAAATGCATCCATGTGTCGCGTCAAATCTAAGTCAGCGTTGCGTCAGTCTGTCGTCTTGCGTCCTAGTGAGTCGATGTCGTGTCAAGTCATGTGACTAGAGCCCATTGAATATGCATAATGCGTTACAAATTCCGACTTAATTTCAAGTTTTAAGCGATTTCATAAAGAAAAGAGCATTCAAAACTTGTATGTTTCCTTCCTCATTTGAGGTCCATGTGCTAATTATGTTTATGTGCTGTTTGCCTATTAGATTGCGTTCTTGTGTGGCTACTAACCATGCAGGTAAGTATCAGAAACAGTGCTCGTTCCAACTGGGGGCTTCGCTCAAGTCTTCATTCTCCCCAACGGCAGTCAAGATATTCCCCAGCAGTATTCGCAGTATGCTCAAGGTTTCTTCCATGACGGTCAAAGATGTTCCTAATCATCAATGTGTTCCCCAGCAATAATTCATGATCACTAAATACAGTTCATGAGCTTCTCCCCTTTATCGAAATTTCGCTTGCAACGATCCGAGCAGATTTTCTCCTCAGCGGTGCCAAGGGCGCGCCGTTGTCGACTCAACATATGATTCTTCCCCACGGAGTTCGAGAGAAACAATTCCCGAAGAGTTCTGTACTTTCAGACAACCCTTCCAGGATAAACCTTCAGATCTTTCAGAAACTCGCCTTAATCTTTCAGATAACCCTTTCAGGATAAACCTTCAGATCTTTCAGAAACTTGCCTTAATCTTTCAGACAACCCTTTGGATAACCTTCATATATTCAGATAACCTTCAGATGACCCTTCAGATAATCCTTTTTTCCTTCAGGAAACTTTCAGGATAATCCTTTCAGTAACCTTTAGATAACCCTTTCAGGATAATCCTTCCTTCAGCCATTATCCCTTCAAGATAATCCTTCATATGTTTTTTCCCTTCAGATAACCTTCAGATAATCCTTTATTCCTTCAGGCAACTTTCAGGATAATCCTTTCAGCAACCTTCAAATAACCCTTTTTTTAGTAAATTCCAGAAGTTCTTTTCAGTTAAGTCCTCATGTTCAATCCTTCAGAGAGTTATCCTTCAGCCATTCCTTCAGAGATAGCCTTCAGAAGTGTTAAGACGTTTCTTCAGAATCCCTGTAACCCCTAATGCCTTCAGACACCAAGTTATCTTCAGACCAAAGAGTTTTTCCAAAGCGCCTTCATTCTCGTTTCACCCAGGGGTATCTCAGGTATGGTTTCTTCTTATGGCTGGCGGGCTTCCTTACGTAGTCTAATGGACTTTAAACGACCCTCCCCGATAGTCGACAAACTCTAAAATGTTCCCGACGACAAGTCCTTGGTTCAGACCCCTTGAGCCGCCTCGCGTCGCCGTAGTCGTCAAGTTGTAATTTTCGATTGACCTGATGGCTATACTTTGACTTTCCCCTTGTCCAAGCCTCAGTCAAAGTGGGGCCTCTGTAGATACCTCATTTCTGCACCTCCCGCCAACCACCTAGTGATGATTGGGCCGCATGTTTGATACGCGGAACGATTTTATGACAGTTCGTAAGTTCATCAACAAGTGATAGCTCAGACACTCGAGTCAACCTCATGGTCGTCATCTACGCGCCGATACGGTCGTTTTGAGAGTAATTAGAGTTCATTTGGAGTTCGGGTCAAACACCGCTTCATTTTCTAAAAACCGTTTAAATGCCGAGTCGGAATGTTCCAGCGTGTTCTAGAATTCCCTGAATATTTATTCCTAATTAATTTTAATATTTTTAAGGAAATATCTTTTGTATATTGTGTTTCAGGGAATAAGGAAGTGTATATCTACCGAAATTCCATAAAAAACGCGGAAATCTTTCTTGTTGAGGAGGAGACCTCTGGGGAAATGACGCAGCAGGAGTTGCGCCTCTTCCAAGGGTCGCAGTGGTTGTTGCGCCTCTTCCCCAGCCCTCTTTCCATGCTTTCCAGAATATTTCCGTGATTTGTTTCCGTATCCGTGTCATTCCTATACTTCTTCGTGTTTTTAGTATAAATAGAGACCTTCGGCCTCCATATTTGGCATGCGAGTGTTCCGCCCCTTTTTTCTCTCTCTTTGCATTCTAGACTACGCTTTTGCTTTCGACGCCTACGTGCTTGATCAATCGACCACATAAGATCAGATCATTCTGAGTCCCAGTCACGTTGCATAGACCGGCCAATTTGACCAACCCCACTTAATCAATCTTTTAAATCCTTTAACAAGGGCACTTTCCACGCATATTCGAGTCGAGCAATCACTAAATGATAACTTTAGTCAATCTCGTTTCGTCAAACATGTAAGTCTGAGGGTGTAAAATCCTATTTTATTATATTGTACTTTTATTTTGTATCATCTAGTGTAAGGTTTATATCAAAAGCACATTCAAAACCGTCTTAAAAAACCATCTATTAAAACCGTATTTATAAAACAGCGGAGGTCTGACGTCGAGAAGAAACGCAGCAGAAGCTATGCATCTTCGAAGGGTCGCAGCATCTGCTGCGCCTTTTCCTGAGGCTGCTGCTGCTCCTGCTCTTCTTTTTCTTCCTCGACCTTCTGCAATTTTCTATTTCTCTTATTTCTTTCGTTTCTTTTGTTCGTGTCAGTATATAATCATGTTTTATTTTTTCCCTTTTCAAATTATAACGCATAATTCGACATAAATCCCTTATAATTCAATATTCGCGGGTTTTCGTCATCTATTTCAAACCCGGATTTTAGAGGTTCGATTTTCTCATATCGATTCTCTGAGATTCGTCTTTTGTACATAATTTTCTTTGTTTGATTTCAATTTATCAAGTTCAATTCTGTTTTTAAGTTCAAAGTTTCGATCTTTATCAAATCCGACATCGTATAATCATGTAAATCGTTGTAAATTCTCACCTTTAATTCGATTTATGACGGTTCCAGATGCATATAATCTGTTAAAGCACTTCTACTTGAGTCTAATATCAATAATCGATCTTAAATTTACCAATGAACGATAACCGATCCGCGATTCTGACTTCATGGCCAGAGTCCAACTCAAGAACAGACGCAGGAAGTGCCCCTCTTCCAGAGGACACAGCAGATGCTGCGCCTGTTCTGGGTTGCCTTCTGTCCCTGAACTCTTTCTCGCTTTGACGTAGTTCCTAATTATGGTTTTAATTGACTATTAATCGTATTATCACCTCTAATCTGCCGTATTTTCATCTTTTTATTTCTAATTTTATTTTATTTCTATTTTCTTCTTCGAAATCCCGTTTTTGAGCGTGCTTTTGACGTAGATCAAATAAACCTTGTAATTCATTTATTCATTTATTATTATTATGTATGATTTATTTACTTGGCATTCACATGTATTTAATCTAACATCCACTTCGACCAATTTGTTTGCTAATTACGTGTTCACCGACATAGTCTAATTTCACAAGCTAGGATTAATCTATGTTTGTTGCATTGCATGAATTACATCGACGACATATCAAATATGAACGATTTCCCTAATCATTAGTAGAGGTCGCTATCGAGGCGGCCGGGATTAGGTGTTCGATTAAAGAGCTTCCTAATACGTACCCTCACCCCTTACTCCAGTTATCTCTGGACATCTGTGTCCATTGGCATCTTCGAGAGTCATTCTAGACATGGAATGTTAAGGGTAACGAGTTCTTAGTATTCATGTCATTACTTTGTGTCTTGACATGGCACGAGGTATTCGAACGGTTTCCAATTTTTCCACAATAAATTGGTGGCGACTCCACAAATGCAAGCTTATTCAACCTTTCACCGGTTTTAATGCCCCACCAATCGGTAACGGCCCATGACGTGCTTTGCCAAACCAAGTTTCCATGGGAGAAGTGTCGCCGCCTCGAGACCAACGCGCGAGTGCGCGCGGCGCGGGTGGCTCATGTCCACAATTACAAATGGTGGTTTGAGATAAGACTCCGCCAAACTAAGTTGAATGACAAATTTCATTATCCGTAGAGCTTAATGCTCTTAATAGGAGATCAAAAGCTTGCGAATGATCCTCAAGTAAGCATGAGTAGGTTTTGAACCATTTCAAAATAGAGTGGGGCCAATTCATGAAGGACCTCTCTTTGAACTCCTTCCCCTTCTTCTTTGCCTTATCATGATGGATTTTCCGGCTCTTGCAATTAACAAACTTGAGTTTCTTGGCATAAGGGGGTTTCTGTTTGCTCCTATCTCTCTTAAAGTTGATAATGACGAAAGTATTTGGATCAATCAATCCTTCAAGAATAGAAGGCGAACTCTCATAGCATTGGTGATGGGGTAGCTTGGGAGTTGGGATTATGGGTGCCAATTTTTCACAAATAGGCTCCCGCTTAGTTTTATCTTTGAGCTTCTCCACAAGTAATTTTTGTATGACGATTTGACTTTCATGAGAAGGTCTATATTGTCATCTCCAACTATCACGGGCTCCATAGTAGGTGTGAGAAGGTCCTCATTGTCAATAAGGAAGAGACATTCTTCTTCTTCATTGAAGTACTCCTCAAACTTCTCAAGGATGGGTTTTTCAAGTGAGGTAATTGATAGCGGGGTTTGTCGCACTCCCCCGATCAAACAAATAACTCAACTAATGTAGTAGGGTAGTCGAGGTCGAATCCACAGGGAGCATGGGTGATTACTAATTGTCTAAATTCTCGTGCTTAGCTAAGTCGGCAATATAAGATGAGATTGTAAACTAAACAACTAAACTAAATAAAATAAAATGCAAATTAACAAAAGATGATAAAAGAGTAAGAGAGGATTAAAGTTGTAAATCAAATGAATAAAAGGCCTAGAACTCGGTTCTCCCACAACAATTCGTAATTCCACATACTAATTCCCTAGGCTAATCACTCGGGTAGACAAGTAAGGAGGAGATGGCTCAATTCGCCTAAGACCCCCCTCTCGGGTTCGAAGTAGGACACTAGCACTACCCACCAACCCCCCTCTCGGGTTCAAAGGTCGGAATCCTTAACTCAACACCCAACAACCCCAAAAACGTGCACTTTTCCAAGGAGGTCAAGAAATCGGTCAAGGTCATTAAGCCCCCATCGTATTCCGGGTCATCCCACTCCCTCTCTCGAGGGTCGATTTCAAACGCTAGTCTAGAGGTACCCTCCCTTAGTTCTCCCTTTCGGTCTCAACCAAGGTTAGCGATAAGGACAAATTCCGGGTACCCGATTTACAACCTAACCAACTCTCGTTGGTGGACAAGGGTTACAAGTCGACACTACCCAAAATCGATCCATAAGTCAAGTCAATCCTCTAAACTACCCTCACCAATTTCCCCAAATAATTAGCCTTTATGAGATTCAATTAGTGAAACTACTCATGTCGGGTCAAACCGAGTCCTAGTAGAAGACTACTCACTAATCATGTTCCTAATTGCAAGAGAGACAATAAAGATGGAATCTTTATGCATAATCATAATGGAAGTACAAATTCTATTACTAATCATGCAACAATCCAACTTAAATTATAAGGAAAGACAATTTAATTCAAGAGACAATGAAGATTAAACTAAAGGCACAAACTTTAACTCAATAAACTCAAAGACTCAATCTTTAACATGAGAAATCAAAGATTCAATCTTGTAAACAACAATGGTGAGAAGAGAAAAGATGAACAAGAGAGAGAATAACAACAATCTAACATAAACAATTAAGATTAAACTTGAAAGAAAAATAAATGTAAACAAATGAAATTAGGAAGAGAAATTATACCCACTCAATAGCAAAGAAAGGAACTTGGATTGAAATATGGAAGGATTCTTCAATTCTCCAAATACAACCCAAAATTACTAATTGTAAACTAATGAAAAGAGAAGAACTTGAATGAACAAAAGAAGAATTAAACTAATAATTAAAGAAAGATAACAACTTTTTATTGAATGAAAATAAGAGAGGAAATATGAGGGTTTTACAATATTGAGAGAGAATAAGATGAACTAGTCTAATTTCTAAGGTAAAGTAATTGTGTAGTCTAATGTGTTGTA
This sequence comes from Silene latifolia, assembly GCF_048544455.1. Taxonomy (NCBI): domain Eukaryota; kingdom Viridiplantae; phylum Streptophyta; class Magnoliopsida; order Caryophyllales; family Caryophyllaceae; genus Silene; species Silene latifolia. The sequence continues at coordinate 119,939,775 of NC_133537.1, forward strand.
GTCTCCTTTTTATACTAGTCTAATCTAATAATACCACTAATAATACTAATAATAATAATAATAAAAATAATTATAATACTCCCTCCTCTCTCAAAAGATACCAGGCAACACTCAAACAAAACAAAAATCTCCTTTGTCTTCTACTTTAGACCAAACACGTGACTCAGTTCCTCCACAAAATTATACCCGATGAGAATCACCAAGACACCCGACCGGGCATCATAACACCCGTCCGGGTATAACTTCACCCGACCAGGCATCATTATGCCCCTCGGCTGTATAGTTTCACCCGGAAGCTGCAAAAGTGCTAAATGTTAATTCGATGGCTAAACTGAATTGGTGATGGCGGCTTCGATTCCGAGCTTGATTGTGGCGATTGGTTCTGGGATCCATGGCTGCTGCTACGATTGTCGGCGGAGGTGGAGGTGAGCTTGAAGTCGGGCTTGTGAATTGTCGACCATGGTGGTCGAATCTGGTGATGCTTGGTGGTTGAGTCGACGGAAGTGGAAGAGCAGGTGATTGGATTTGGGGTTATGTCGGGGTTGGTGAGGGGAAGCCCGGTGGTTGATGCTACTGAGATGCATCGGAATTGATGTTGGGATAGACTGATGATGCGTGGTTGCTGAATGTCGGAGGAGCATGGTGGGTCATGGTGAGATTTTAGGAGCTCCGATGTCGGGTTTTCGGGTTTTCGATGAAACATGAAAATGGTCGGAGGTAATTGGTAATTATGGTGCAACATGGTTGGATGTAAATGGTGATCAGAAGTGAAAATTGAAGGACTTTGCAGGGGTACGGGTCAAAGCTGTTGGTGAATTTGATAATGGCCTTTGACTTTTCTCTTTATGACTCATCCTCATTCCTCCAATTTAATTTCGTCTTATTTAATCGTTCTTGCTTAACTCGGTACCTATATGACAAAAATATGAGAACGAAACCCAAAATTCCGAAAATTAACATAAATCGACATTAATTAATATAAAGTATCTAATATTCTATTTTATTCTAAAATGACTAAATAAAACTTAATCGAGTTATTAAAATGATCAAATAAGAGATAAAGTATGGGCCGAAAATGGATAAATATTGTGTTATCAAATCTCCCCACACTTATCTCTTACTCGTCCTCGAGTAAGCTCATTTATTACACTAAGACCCTTAATATAAAATGACTAACTAAACTACTAATATCCTATGAGAGGCAATTAACGGGCCTTCTCCGTCCCTTCAACTCACAATGAAACACAATGAGGTATGTGCTTCCTTGCAAGGCAAGTGGGGGCTTGCGGAAAATTTAGACACATCCAAACATTTAAGCACAAAATAGCACATAAGATGCATCACAAAAAGTCGAACCGCTTTCCTCATCTAAGCGATCGTTTTGTTTTCAAAAACAGAATAAAGAGAGTCATTAGTGGAGGATGTCGTCTCCGGGTCTTACCAAGGTGTCACTCCCTAATTCTAGCTCAAGTAACCTATATTGACAATACGAGGTGCCTAAGAAACAAATTCTAGGCGGGAAAGGGGAAGTACTTCGCTATACTCCCAAGAATGACACGACACACGCAAGATTCGACTCCATATCAAACCTTTGACCAAAAGGAAACCAAAGTCCGACTCTCACGGGTTTCACTAGTCACTCAAATGAAAGAACGGGGTGATTTTTGTGACAAAAAGTAACCAAAAATCACTCTCCTAACTCGACTTGCGAAGCATGCCCGCAATCTAATATGGTACTATATCCAATTCCCGCAAGAGAAATGTCAAATGATGTACATACAAGAGGGACAACCGGGTTGTAATGGGGCTTGGGTTCGGTGAAAAGGGGTTGGTGCAAGCACCGTTTTTAGGAAATGTGGGGCTAAAGATCGAGTAGTCGCCACATCTAACCAATTCACTAAACTCAACCAATGCAAATGAATTTCTTCCCAAAATATGACGAGATTGTCATTTCCAAAAATTATTCAATCCTCTACAAAATAAGAATCGATTTGCAAATTACCAACCTTTTATTTGAGACAAAAATATACATTCTTTTCTTTTTGCTTTTTCATTTCATTTTTCTCTTTTTCTATTTGTTTTTCTTCTTCATTTTTTTTTTCTTTTCTTCTTTTTGATTTTCTTTCTTGCAGTTTTCACGACTTGTACACCTCTTATTAAACAAAAGTAGCCAAAGTTGCATTTCACTCATGTGGCATTAAGATCATAGACCTCAAGGTGAGTCAAAATTTCAACCCAAATATACTCCACAAAAGAACCACAATGACGAACTACTCAATCAAGGTGAGTTGTTTATGGGATGTAGATATTTTGTTGGCAATAGAAACGATAGGCTTAGGCTCAAAATGGGTTTAACAAAAGGAAACAATTGACTTAAGGGTATAACAAAAGCTTATTTGGCTATTGTGAGGTTACTTTATTTGAACAAAATTGTCTCAATATGCACATCGACACTTCTACGGTAAGGAATGAGCACCATACTTATGCGTTTTGACATGACATACCACGTAAGGAGGACTACTCACATGACCTAAACGGGACCGGTTTGATGGACCGACCATATGGAGGCTCTATCCTCACATTTTAGTAGCTATATCGGACCTAGGTCAAGTCTCGGGCCTAATACGGTCTCACAAGGTGGTCGCAACTTGGTTGTTAAGCTAAACTTCCGGGTTTTTGCAAGCAAAAACCCTAACACGTGTCATCAAAAGGCACGAGCTATCAAGAGGGAAATGGCACGGGCAAAACAAATTATCATCATTGGCAACATATGCCCTCCACATTAAGACCCTCTATGCAAATATTTACAAACAAGATGTGACGTGTATGAAATGCAACTAAACATATGAACAAGCTATGTGAATGCAAGAGTGAACACATATATATACACTTCTAGTCTAAATGCACACAATTTCTAGTCCTAACAACACACCAAAAACACACACATATCCAAAACGGTTCCCAAAGGGAACATCCACATCAAATATCCCGTCCTCCTCCATGCTTATGTATACAAAAAGAAAAGGAAGGATAAAGGAGAAAAGATTGGAAGAATTTTACCACGCATCTTCTCCGATGATTCATGTGTTGCCTATCAAAATGGTTAGGACACATGCAATATATATAATATAAACAATGCAATATTTTTGAAATTTTTGAATTTTTTTCAATTTTTAGGGAGTTTTGTAATTTTCTCAAATTAACAACTATATATACAAATATAAACAATATGCACAAAGTGGATATTTCCCTCCCCACACTTGAAATTTACATTGTCCTCAATGGAACAAAGCATAGGGAGAGAATAGGAAATTAAAAGAACATATTTTGATTTTGATTTTAAATATTTGAAAATAAACAACATGTTTTTGTATTTTTTAAAAATTTTGAGAATGTCCTCCCCACACTTATTTATTTACATATTTCTTGATGGAAATAAATGTGTGGAGGATATTCGAAAAGTAAATACATATTTTTGAAATTTTTGAATTTTTTCAAATTTTTAGTGGTTTGTATATAATGAAATAAAATGCAAGTAAAGTATAAGTAAGGGAAGAGAATATATACAATTTAGTGGTTCTTGAGGGACTCCACCAAACCTCTCATCCAAAATTGTCTTGCTTGAACCTCCAAGTAGCATGATCCATGTCACTCAAGGCACGGAGGAGTTGGTCAAAGGTTCTAGCGAAAGCCTCAAATTGACACAAGTAGTGCCATGCCATAGTAATCCTCACCCGACCTCTTCTCCAACACTTCTTGTCATTCTTCCTTTTACTCTTCTTTGCACCATTTTTTGGGCCCTTTTGATGCCTTGGACCCTTCTTCTTGAAGAAGTAGCTAGGATGTGAAGGGATCGGTATCTCAAAAACCTCATAGAATGAGGAAACATCCTCATGGACATCAAGACAAGGAGAGTGGTGAAGAATAAGAGGTGGAGGAGTCAACATCTCAACATTGAGGTTCATAATATCATCATCTTTGTCCAATTTCCCTTGACTCTTCAATTGAACCGAATCACTACCAAAGATGAGAGCTTCAATTTCTTCTAAGCTAGGGTCAAAATTACAAATGTCGTAGTTTTTCTCATGGCTCCTCAACTCTCCCAATATGGCAAGTTCGAATTCATCTACTTCCATTTCCGAACTCTTAACCTTTTTCCCGCACTTGTCATTGACAAGCACTTCTTCTTCAAAGATTTCAAAAGGAGATGGTAGTGGAGAGTCTTCCTCATTATCATAAACATCCCAAATAGGGGCACCAAGCTCTTCATAACTTCCCTCCCCACACTTATCATTTTGCAAGGAGTCTTCATAAGTGTCTCATATGGGAGGGCCAAGTTCATCCTCCTCACAACTCTTAGTATACTCCATTCCACCTCCATTAAGAGCCATCTCTAAGGCATCAACTTGAGCTTCCCAAGAATCATTTGAAGAATCATCTAACCAAGACCCAACATCAAGTAATGTTTTTGAGGAGTTCAAATACAATTCAATTTCCTTCATGATTTGAGGTTCAAATTCATTTTCTCTCAAACCATATTCATGTTGGGAAATGTGTCCTCAACAATAGTGCGATCATATGAATTAAATATCATTATTAAATCTCATTTTAAAGAATACAATTGGGAAGTATTTTTACTGTCAACTGGTCAACATATATCGGTAATGATTGGCTGACTAGAGTTTGACATTACTGTCGTGTGACGGTGGTGATCGATTGACCCCTAGGTCATACCTATAGGGCAATACTCTTAATTGATCATTTAATTAATCGTATAATGTTACGAGTTAATTAAATTACTTGAAAAAATTGACGGACGATTTTGGAAGTAAAATTTACGTATCAAATTGAAATGTGATTAAATGAGATACGGTCTGAGTAATTGAATTGTATCATTACTCGGATGAAATTATTGTTTACAGAAACAATTAAATTTGAATGAATGATTATAAATACGATTTATAAATTGGTAAAATATTTTGGCACAAGTAATTATGAAATTACTAAGTCGATTTTTGTATGTGACGTATTTTTATTGATACGTTGATTTTTAACATGTTAAAAATTACATAACAAATTTATGTCACATATGACATGTGACATATTGACATTTGACAAAAATAATATGGATCTCATATTATCATATGTGCCGAAAATGGGAGGTTGTTTAAACAAATATTGTGTTTGTTTAAGTTAGTGGTAAGCATAATGATAATTACTCTAATTTAGGCATGCATACCTAGTGCCTTTTGTGTAAGAGCACAAAGGCCATGCATAGGCCATTTCCTTCCACCCTACCCGGTTCTCCCTTGGAAAGAACAAGGGTTCTTTTTCTTATTTTTCTATTGTTCACTATATGGAGTAGTGTGTGGAAAATAATTATTCATTCTTATCACAAAATTATTTTAGTGAGACAAAAATAATCTCTCTTCCTCTCCTCTTCTCTCAACCGGTTTTGAGAGCCTAAAACCAAACATTTTTGGTTCAAATTTTTTATAAGATTAATATTATACTAGATCAAATAATATTAATTAGATTAAGGGTTAGCTTTGGGTATTATTCCTAAGGAGAGATCCTACACTTGGATCTTGTTCTTCCATTTAAGGAAAGCTCAAGAACAAAAGAAAAGGAGACTTCTTTTGTGCCCATTGAACCGAAATACCATTGTAAGAATAATGATTTCTACTCTATTTTATTATTGTTTGCATGCATAAAATCCGTATTTAATTTTATGACAAATTAATTTCGACATATAAGAGTATGTTAGTATGTATATGAATCTACATTTCCTTCAATCGGTATCATGAGCCACGGTTGTTTGCATGCAAATCGGTTAAAAGTTTTTCCGAGTTATAAGAATAACAAATAAAACTTGTAAAATTTGTGTTATTATGATATATCACGAAATTATTACTTGCATGTTAATATTTCTGGTCCTAAAATGTTTTAGGATATTTTGGTTATTTTTTCGGATTTTTATTGTTCATAATTTACAATAATGGCATTTAAATGTGATTTTATGAGTAAAAATGTTATTTTTGGTCTAAAATTAGCTATACTTCGAATTTTCATTTGGTTTTTGGATATGTTGTCACATATATTATTTTGAGATAACCTGTAAATTTTCATAATTTTTGGACTTGTTATGCTCGAAAAATGAATTTCTCATTATTAAATTCGGATTTAAGTGAAAAATAGGTTAATATGAGTTAAATTTCGAATCTGGTCGTAGTTTTTTAATATTTTGTCACATGCAATTTTACAAGATGTGTGTAAAATAATTGGCTATAAATAAGTCTTTTTGCATGATTTATGAATTTTTGAAGAAAAATAGCCTAAATAGTGACATTATTAGTGGAAAATTAATAAAACATAATCTATGACTTAGGAAAAACGTCTAATGTTGCATTTTATTATCTTTTTCAGATCTAAAATTGAAAATTTAATGAAAATAATTTTTCCATGTTTTTATGATTATTTTATTAAAATCGATAAACCGCAACATTGTTTTTCCGGAAAAATTTCGAAATTTTTAACCTAAGATTTTGAACATTATGAGTGTCATGGAATTTTTCCAGAATGTTCATGAGTTTAAATTTCAAATTTCAAATTTATTTGAATTTTTGTGGTTTATTTGAAGCTTAATAGCTTATTTTTGTAATTTTTAGTCCATTTATGAACAATTTTATAAAATATGGGTTAATTATGGTCAAATTATTAGTGAAGACTATATTTTGAGTCCTAAGAGGTTAGGGTAATTAACTTATGCATAAATATGAGTTTATGTATTTTTGTGATTATAAAATGTTGAAATCACGCAAATCCGTAAAAACCGAGTAATATACGATATTGGCTAATTAAAAGGCGATTTAGCATAAAATTGAACATGTTCATACATATTATAATGCTGCATTTTCTTTATGATTGTCATAATTTTAATTTATGTAATTTTGAATTATGTAATTTTACTTAGTATGGCCTTAGATTTAATTGGTATTTCCCGAAATGTATGGGAATATCGATTCGGTTGTAATTTTATTGTGATCTCGTATCACCGTTTTTTAATTTAATAGATTTATTTTATTTTAGTTACAAATGTATAATAGGAAATTATGTAATTTATTATGTAATTTTATTCATTCCGGAGTTCCAAAAGACGGATTTCTTCAAGAATGACGATACATAAAGACGGTGTTACCTCGAGATGCGTGCTACAACCGAAGTTCCAGGGACCAATGGAGTTGGTTTCCGAATATGTAATAGTTAAATAGTTTTTCTATTTTAGGAAAGGCCATACTAGGATTTATTTATCTTTATGCTTGCATTTTATTTTATGTCACATGCATCGCTAAATCGCCATAACTTAACATGCATCCTTATTTTATCGAGTTTATCGACCGTGTCAATTAGAATTATCGTAGTTCACCGCTTTAGTTCACTTAAAACGTGATAGATAATAAATTGACATGACCTCTCGCTAAAACAATCAATTGAGACATAGCCTTACCAAATAGTAGAAACCATGAAAACCTATTTCGCGAGGGAGTGCGCTCGGCCCCACCGGGGTACAAACCTTGTTACGTAGGGGAAGTGGGTGATGAATGTTAATCCACCGAATTCATGTTGATAAGGGATGTATCGGCCACACCGTGCCCAAGTTAATGTGGGTTTGGATCATGGACACATTTATTCGAAATTTGGATTGAACTCAACAAAAGTATTTGATAAGGGATGTATCGGCCCCACCGTGCCCTTGTCGATGTGTTTTGGGCTAAAGATAATTGTTAATGTAATATTATCGACCAAGAGTTCTAAAAGTAGAATCGATTAAAGAGTTAATCCACCGAGTTATATTGATAAGGGATGTATCGGCCCCACCGTGCCCAAGTTAATATGAATTTGGATCTTGGAATCATTTTTCATAGTTGGGTAGAGGTCACTATGTAAATGCTTTACTTGTTATTTACAAGTATTAATAAAACGATAAATGTTATGTTTTCCTCTATTCCGTTATTATTGTTCTATTTCTTTACCACAATTTATATACGATATCATTTCGATTTTGATTCAAACCTCCATTAAAATATCGTAACTAAAGACAAATTTGAATTTGCTTCTAAAACCTCATATGAACCATTGCTAAGGATCTCTTGTAAAGAGTATAGATTAAAGTTATTCATTATCAAACAGGTTTTTGATTCTTGACTAACACATCTACTTACAATGGATTGTTTTTCATATACTTAATTGAATTAAGTACCTTGAAGCGATAAATTATTTTGGTAATTAGTTTTGTCAAGAATTCGTAATTGACCAAAATAACGCAACCACCTCAATGAAATTTTTAAGACTAAAACGAACAAATGAAGAGTAATCTTCATGAATTCAATTTTGCTTCTCAAAGCAAAGACTCATTGAAATAAGTGGGAGCATTCTCTTAAACCGTTAAGATGAGGACGAGGTTCAAGAAGTAAAGATAATAATGGAATTGATACAAGGTAATGTTAAAAGTAAAGTCATTGAGGAATGACGATACTAAACCTATCAATCCCGACCAATAAAGTTTCCATTGTCTTAAATGTTGGACACAAGAAAGGAAACTACCCCAAATTATTGAAGAATCAACAAATTAGTTGTGGGACATCTAATAGGATCTTCTTCTTTAAATGTTTATATGATTGACATAAATTTTGCTAGTACCACTTCGTCAATATTTGAAACCGGTGGTGGTTTACATCGTTGTACTTGATACATAGAATGATTAGAATATGACGACTAGCATCAATGATGTCGAGAGATAGAGTCATTGTGTACTCAATCTAGTTTTCGGGTTTGGAGTTGTACTTAATTGTGACTATTAAGTACATAAACTCTAAATAAGAATACAAATTTGTTAAGATACAAAAGAGGTTTCACTTTTGTGACCCTATACACCATGATTTGATGTATGGCTAGCCCATCATCAAGGTGATTATATTCTAAACCAAGCTAGAATGATATATCATGAAGATGATGCAAGACTCAAATTGGTAACCCAAGATTAAACCTTAAATTTTGGAATGATGAACGCAAAGAGTTATCGAGTACTCTTGAAACCATTAGATTGTTAATGGTATATGCGTATCTTGTATTCAAAGCAATATGTCTCGTGCCTTTTTGGTTGAAAAGGAGATCGAGTTTGTAAATCATCGATCCAAAATAGGTTGATCATTTTCTTTTACCAACGATTTAAGTTGACGCTAATATGTTCACTTAAAAAGGTAAATAGAGAAATCTTTGAAGAATTTCAAAGAGTTCAAAGAATCACGATTTAAGTCGTGATGGGATTATCAAAGTGAAGACTTTGATATAAGCCAAAGGAAATGTGATATAGTATCACAAGTTAATCTCTTAACACGCATTATGGAATAATGTGTGGTTGGATGTGAATTCAAACGCTATTCGATATGGTTTGGACTTCAATCAAGTTACTTTGAGTTACTTGATCCTTTTGGGGATTTTATCATTTTGTCTAAATTATGTTCCACTAAATCATATGAGATATGAAATGGTAAGGGTACCATATTTGTAAGTTTTCACAAGAAACAAATGCTCATTTTTCCCTTTCTTTTCTCACGAGTACGACGGGTTTGCGGCTCGTGAAGCTGTCTTTCTAAAATACAAGTTTATTTTAGAAGACAGAGTGGGAGAAATTATTCAAGAGCCACAAAGAATGCCACAGAGAATGTTATGTCGCAAGAAACTGGTCTTTCTTGGCTAAATGAGACGTTTTGTGTAAAATATTGTTTCTTTAAAACCTAGGAGGTTAAATTCGTCACTTATTAAAAATGATGGATTCATGCTACTTTTAAGAAAGTAAAGAGCTTATAACTTACAAAAGAAATTGGTTGATTCAAGTTGATTACTTCTAGAAAGTAATGAACATATGACTTACATAAGAGTGTTTAAGTCACAACTCAATACAAGGCTTAGAGCCATGAAAATCCGAAACAAAAGGGCTTGATTAGTGACAAAGGGTTTTGCACTAATAAAGAGATATTTCAAAGCAAGATTGGTTGCAAAGGGTTTTGCACTAATTGAAATGATTAAGTCTATTTGGATCTTCTTAGGGATTGTGTTTCATCATAAGATTATGAAATACATAGCGAGTGAATCTAAAACCCACTTCTTCAATAGAAGGAATGTATTCAATACATGTCTTGAGTTTAGTAGATTCTTGCAATCCTAAGATAATGTGAAACTTAAGAGAGGGTCTTAAGTAGGACATCAATGAGTTAGAATCAACATTTTGATCATGTGGTAAAACATTTCTCAATAAGTCGAGAAGTTGTGTTTATACATGGAGTTTAGTGGGAGTTACGGAAGTTTTAATTAGTCTTATATGTGGATGACATATTGATCATTGCGAATGATTTAAGACTTTTGGAGTATTATAATACATCTTTAATATACGGATTTATAAAGATAAATCCACGTGATATTAGCGTCAATAAGAAGTCTTATGTTGATAAGATCCATGACCAGTTCAATTAAATTGAACATATTTGATTGATTCCATTTGCTTCCGCTGCCGGATCAATTAAATGAGTAATGATGTATAACACTTCATATGCTTTGAGTATGATGAATTGTTTTCAAAATCGAATTTAAGTAATCATTACCAAATAAGCTATAAAGATTACCCTTAAGTGCTTGCAGAAGCATTAAGGAAGTAAAGCAAAGTGTTTATGATGCAATATTGTGTAAGGGTGTTACACAAGTGACAATTGACAATTGAGATTGCGCATGGTTTCCGACAAAACCATAAACAAAACACATTAGGATGGTTAAGATACCATTGTGGCAATGTTAATTAAGAAGTAGATTTTCTAGAATCGTTCTAGGCAATAAAGAACAATGAGAGATATTTATAACGGAAATTGAGTACACTTGCAATCATGAGATGTGCAAGAGGATGAGTCCCACACACTGTGAAACCAGTGGGAGCTATTATTAGGCTAAGAGGGCCTATGTCTTGATTGGATCTCGACACGTACTCAGAAAGTTTTGTAATGCAAATGTATACATTACAAAGGAAAACGAGTATGTAGTAAGGTTGAGTAAGGTACAAGAAGTTGATAAAACCTACTAACCAAAGCCTTCTCAAAGGCTAAACATGATGAGTCATGTCAATTGAATTGAAATGAACAACTACGTACAAGATCAAATTAGATTATAGAACATGAATAGTAATCAGGCATTGACTATTCATATGTGATAATCGCATTTGTCGTTCGAGTTTTACTTTAAAACTCTTTTATTATACTTTGTTACATCCAAACGGGTTGTGGAGACAATTGAACCCCGTTAAAATGAACACGGATTAGCATTGTATTCGCCCATAGTCACTTGTATGAGGTGACGTCTCGAAGTGACTAGAGTGTGATGCGATTGATGGCAAGTTCAAGTGCCATACAGTCATGTGAGATGACTAGTCGATCACATAGGCGGTGTTAGGAACATTTTGTCGGGCCTTATGACCGCTTATAGAGTTCTGGCAATTTATATAGCCTGGTCGTGGCGAGAGCTACTATAGTATTCAAATGAGTCGATTCTTTTGACTAAAGACTATTCACCTAAGATGGCACAGTTTCAGATTAACTTTGATTTGTGTTACTACGACCTTCGTAAATGGGGTCAAATGGGCATATTTTGGGTTATGATGGCTGTGGCTAGTCGAAGGGAATGAGTGCGATAGGAATTGTCCATCCCCTTGTCAGGGTTAAAACAATATCTCAGGGCCACTCGAGGAGTAATGAATCGAAATGCGTGGCCACGCTCGGAAGGTATCCGAGTGGATAAATCCGGTCAATCGTTATTGTCCGGATCGAGGAAACCACTCTCGATATGATCACTTGCAAGTACGACTGAAAGAGACCTTGCATTGAGTGGGAGATAGTAATAGGACAAGAGAATTGGTGACGCACACTTGTCGAGGACAAGTGGGAGATTGTTGGGAAATGTGTCCTCAACAATAGTGCGATCATATGAATTAAATATCATTATTAAATCTCATTTTAAAGAATACAATTGGGAAGTATTTTTACTGTCAACTGGTCAACATATATCGGTAATGATTGGTTGACTAGAGTTTGACATTACTGTCGTGTGACGGTGGTGATCAGTTGACCCCCTAGGTCATACCTATAGGGCAATACTCTTAATTGATCATTTAATTAATCGTATAATGTTACGAGGTAATTAAATTAATTGGAAAAAATTGACGGACGATTTTGGAAGTAAAATTTACGTATCAAATTGAAATGTGATTAAATGAGATACGATTCCGAGTAATTGAATTGTATCATTACTCGGATGAAATTATTGTTTCAGAAACAATTGAATTTGAATGAATTATTATAAATACGATTTATAAATTGGTAAAATATTTTGGCACAAGTAATTATGAAATTACTAAGTCGATTTTTGTATGTGACGTATTTTTATTGATACGTTGATTTTTAACATGTTAAAAATTACATAACAAATTTATGTCACATATGACATGTGACATATTGACATTTGACAAAAATAATATGGATCTCATATTATCATATGTGCCGAAAATGGGAGGTTGTTTAAACAAATATTGTGTTTGTTTAAGTTAGTGGTAAGCATAATGATAATTACTCTAATTTAGGCATGCATACCTAGTGCCTTTTGTGTAAGAGCACAAAGGCCATGCATAGGCCATTTCCTTCCACCCTACCCGGTTCTCCCTTGGAAAGAACAAGGGTTCTTTTTCTTATTTTTCTATTGTTCACTATATGGAGTAGTGTGTGGAAAATAATTATTCATTCTTATCACAAAATTATTTTAGTGAGACAAAAATAATCTCTCTTCCTCTCCTCTTCTCTCAACCGGTTTTGAGAGCCTAAAACCAAACATTTTTGGTTCAAATTTTTCATAAGATTAATATTATACTAGATCAAATAATATTAATTAGATTAAGGGTTAGCTTTGGGTATTATTCCTAAGGAGAGATCCTACACTTGGATCTTGTTCTTCCATTTAAGGAAAGCTCAAGAACAAAAGAAAAGGAGACTTCTTTTGTGCCCATTGAACCGAAATACCATTGTAAGAATAATGATTTCTACTCTATTTTATTATTGTTTGCATGCATAAAATCCGTATTTAATTTTATGACAAATTAATTTCGACATATAAGAGTATGTTAGTATGTATATGAATCTACATTTCCTTCAATTCATTCAAACCTTCTTTCATATCAACTTCCAATACATCCACTCTACAACAAGAGTCACTCATAGAAAGAAACTTCATGGACTTGTTGATTTCAAACTCAATCTTCTCATGCAATAAACTTACACACTTGAAGGAGAGAGTTAGCAAGACAAACGGCACACCAAGGTGTGCAAAGCAACTAAGACTTAGTCTAAACTAGAACAAAACAACTAATATCATGCCAATGCTCCCCGGCAACGGCGCCATTTTGATAGCGGGGTTTGTCGCACTCCCCCGATCAAACAAATAACTCAACTAATGTAGTAGGGTAGTCGAGGTCGAATCCACAGGGAGCATGGGTGATTACTAATTGTCTAAATTCTCGTGCTTAGCTAAGTCGGCAATATAAGATGAGATTGTAAACTAAACAACTAAACTAAATAAAATAAAATGCAAATTAACAAAAGATGATAAAAGAGTAAGAGAGGATTAAAGTTGTAAATCAAATGAATAAAAGGCCTAGAACTCGGTTCTCCCACAACAATTCGTAATTCCACATACTAATTCCCTAGGCTAATCACTCGGGTAGACAAGTAAGGAGGAGATGGCTCTAATTCGCCTAAGACCCCCCTCTCGGGTTCGAAGTAGGACACTAGCACTACCCACCAACCCCCCTCTCGGGTTCGAAGGTCGGAATCCTTAACTCAACACCCAACAACCCCAAAAACGTGCACTTTTCCAAGGAGGTCAAGAAATCGGTCAAGGTCATTAAGCCCCCATCGTATTCCGGGTCATCCCACTCCCTCTCTCGAGGGTCGATTTCAAACGCTAGTCTAGAGGTACCCTCCCTTAGTTCTCCCTTTCGGTCTCAACCAAGGTTAGCGATAAGGACAAATTCCGGGTACCCGATTTACAACCTAACCAACTCTCGTTGGTGGACAAGGGTTACAAGTCGACACTACCTAAAATCGATCCATAAGTCAAGTCAATCCTCTAAAATACCCTCACCAATTTCCCCAAATAATTAGCCTTTATGAGATTCAATTAGTGAAACTACTCGTGTCGGGTCAAACCGAGTCCTAGTAGAAGACTACTCACTAATCATGTTCCTAATTGCAAGAGAGACAATAAAGATGGAATCTTTATGCATAATCATAATGGAAGTACAAATTCTATTACTAATCATGCAACAATCCAACTTAAATTATAAGGAAAGACAATTTAATTCAAGAGACAATGAAGATTAAACTAAAGGCACAAACTTTAACTCAATAAACTCAAAGACTCAATCTTTAACATGAGAAATCAAAGATTCAATCTTGTAAACAACAATGGTGAGAAGAGAAAAGATGAACAAGAGAGAGAATAACAACAATCTAACATAAACAATTAAGATTAAACTTGAAAGAAAAATAAATGTAACCAAATGAAATTAGGAAGAGAAATTATACCCACTCAATAGCAAAGAAAGGAACTTGGATTGAAATATGGAAGGATTCTTCAATTCTCCAAATACAACCCAAAATTACTAATTGTAAACTAATGAAAAGAGAAGAACTTGAATGAACAAAAGAAGAATTAAACTAATAATTAAAGAAAGATAACAACTTTTTATTGAATGAAAATAAGAGAGGAAATATGAGGGTTTTACAATATTGAGAGAGAATAAGATGAACTAGTCTAATTTCTAAGGTAAAGTAATTGTGTAGTCTAATGTGTTGTAGTCTCCTTTTTATACTAGTCTAATCTAATAATACCACTAATAATACTAATACAACTAATAATAATAATAATAATAATTATAATACTCCCTCCTCTCTCAAAAGATACCAGGCAACACTCAAACAAAACAAAAATCTCCTTTGTCTTCTACTTCAGACCAAACACGTGACTCAGTTCCTCCACAAAATTATACCTGATGAGAATCACCAAGACACCCGACCGGGCATCATAACACCCGTCCGGGTATAACTTCACCCGACCGGGCATCATTATGCCCCTCGGCTGTATAGTTTCACCCGGAAGCTGCAAAAGTGCTAAATGTTAATTCGATGGCTAAACTGAATTGGTGATGGCGGCTTCGATTCCGAGCTTGATTGTGGCGATTGGTTCTGGGATCCATGGCTGCTGCTAGGATTGTCGGCGGAGGTGGAGGTGAGCTTGAAGTCGGGCTTGTGAATTGTCGACCATGGTGGTCGAATCTGGTGATGCTTGGTGGTTGAGTCGACGGAAGTGGAAGAGCAGGTGATTGGATTTGGGGTTATGTCGGGGTTGGTGAGGGGAAGCCCGGTGGTTGATGCTACTGAGATGCGTCGGAATTGATGTTGGGATAGACTGATGATGCGTGGTTGCTGAATGTCGGAGGAGCATGGTGGGTCATGGTGAGATTTTAGGAGCTCCGATGTCGGGTTTTCGGGTTTTCGATGAAACATGAAAATGGTGGGAGGTAATTGGTAATTATGGTGCAACATGGTTGGATGTAAATGGTGATCAGAAGTGAAAATTGAAGGACTTTGCAGGGGTACGGGTCAAAGCTCTTGGTGAATTTGATAATGGCCTTTGACTTTTCTCTTTATGACTCATCCTCATTCCTCCAATTTAATTTCGTCTTATTTAATCGTTCTTGCTTAACTCGGTACCTATATGACAAAAATATGAGAACGAAACCCAAAATTCCGAAAATTAACATAAATCGACATTAATTAATATAAAGTATCTAATATTCTATTTTATTCTAAAACGACTAAATAAAACTTAATCGAGTTATTAAAATGATCAAATAAGAGATAAAGTATGGGCCGAAAATGGGTAAATATTGTGTTATCAGTAATCCCATAACTTCATTCATCAATTGAGTCCATCTCTCCCTCATTCTTCGAGTTGTTGTGGGACTCATATCCCTCATCACCTTCTTTCATATGTCCGTCATCATTTCTTTCTCCATACGAATCATAAATAGGGACTTCACTCCTCCTCATTAACTCTTTCTCCATCACCTCAATGTTCACATCAAATGACACACCCTCAAACTCACAAAGGTTAAGAGTATTTGGTTTACTCAACCTCATATCTTCTTCGTCGAATACCACACTTTCATACTCACAAGAGCTCAAGGAAATTGGCTCTTCCAACTTCACATCTTCCACATCAAAGGTCATTCCCTCAAATTCACATTCATGGTCAATGCTCAAGAATTGGTGAGGAGTGGTTGGTGGGGTGGTTGCTTGGGTTGCCTTCATTTGGGCAATTCGATTTGCCAACTCCTCACCATGAGTAGCAATGCTTTGAAGAACATTATTCCTATTTTGGCTCTCTTCTAGCACTTGTGTGAGGAAATTTTGTTGGTCTCCTATCATTTGTATAACCACATTTTGAATGTCAAAGTCATGTTCATCTTCTTGTTGTGTGTGGGTGTGAGGGTGGTTATATTGTGGCATTTGGAATTGGTTGTAAAGTGGGTCTTGGTAGGGTGGTTGTTGTGGGTATTGGATGTGGGGGCTTTAGTAAGAAACGTTGGGGTAGTAGTTAGGACTTTCATTGTATTAGTTGTAAGGTAGGTTTGTGTTGAATTGCTCCTCAAACTCCCCATACCCATGGTAGTCATACTCAAAAGATCCACCACATACTCCATGTGTCAAGCCTTCGGGCATCATCATAGCTAGGACAAAGATATAACTACAAACAAGGAAACTACAAGAAAACGGTAAAAACAACCTTGAGGAACAAGTTCCTCAAGGTTAAGGCACAATTAAAATAGACAAACAAACAAGAACTTAATCACAAAACACCGTCCCCGACAACGGCGCCATTTTGATGTGAGCGAGTCGTTGTTCACTTAATCAAACACATTTATATTCTCAAAAAACAACTAGTAAGTGGTTAAGTCGAGGTCGATCCACGGGACGGTGTGTTTTGGGTCCTAAGTCTATCTATTATAAGTTGTGCAAGTGTCACGATTATATGGATTTGAGGTTGTGTTGTAAACTACGACAAGGAAATGTAAACAAATGAAGAGCAAGGTAAGTAAATAGAAATGGAGATGTAAACAAATGGTAAAAGACACTAGGATGTCATGGGTTCATAAGGGAATCATGGTAAGATAACATAAATGAGTCACATAGATGCAAGCAATTATTATTGTTGGAATCGAGTTAGCTTATGTCTTACAATTCCTAGGGAAAGTTAGGTCTCGGAGCCGAGTTGGTCACAACTTTACAACAACTACATCGACTTGATTCTCCCTATTCAACTATATGCATGGTCTAACAAGCCTTGAGTTAGTTTATGTCTTACAAGTCTTGTTGAAAGGATAAGAGAATCATGCTAGGTTGTCAATCAAGCATTTCATCAAACATAACATGTGCATAAGTAAAGTACAATAAGCAAGCATTCATATGAACTCATTAAGCATAGATCTATCCCATAATTACTCCCCTAATCCATCCCCCCCCCCCCCCCCAACTAACCCTAGATAAGAGAATACTCACTACACATCATGATTCATATGCTAGCAATGGTGTCAAACATCACAACACAAATGAACATGGTGAATAAGCAAGGTAATAAAATAAGAGATTAACAAATAAATAAAGAGGTATTACGAAGGTTACCAACTTGGAGACTAAAGATGAACATAAATAAAGAAGAATCCTTGAATAAAGATGGAGACTTGTCACTTAGTCTTCAAATACATACCCAAGAGATCCAAATGTAAATAACTTGAGATGAAGAAAAAGAATGGATAGACAATAGAAGAAACCTTTGATTAATGGTGGAGAGTTGTCAATTCCCCAATACAAACCCAAGAATTCTTCAAGTACAAAGCTAGATCTAAGTTTGTTTGAGAATAATTGAGGAAATATTAAAGTGTAATTATGGAAAGATTAAAGACTGCTTCTATTCTAAGCTACTCCTAAGAAGGCTTAATCTACTCTTAAGGGAATTTAACCCTCAATTTATTACAAACAGGGTATATGTAGTGGTACAAGGATTAGGTTAACTAAGAGCTTTAAATGACGATTAGGCCCCTTAATTGAAGTTCAACGCCTTGCAAGTCCCAGCTGGGGACGCATGACCTCTCTTCGTGAAGAGAATCATCCTGCACTGAAGGACGCCCGTCCTAGCTTGGAGACGCCCTGGCTAGTTTTGGGACGCCCGTCATGTGCTGCATTTCTTCTTCTTCTTGTTTTGGCTGCCCCCTAATCCGTGGGGGTCCTTCATAGGTCGTGGGGATCCTTTGTCATTGCCCAATCACTTGTTTTATTGACCTAGGTGTTTAGTGTTAGTCTCCTCTTTGATGCTTGGTTGTTGGATGTTATTAATTTAGCTCTGTTTCACTCCATTTGGGCAAGGTTAGTTCTCCTCTCCTACAAAGGACACCAAACCTCATAGAATATGCATAATTGGGAAGCTAAAGATAAGAAACGACCCTAATACACAATAAAAATCATAGGAACTAGGCTAGTTAGGGGACTAAATGTGCGTCAATAGGAGTCACATCAATTAATGTACTTGATTACTTGTATTTTTGATGTACTCGATTTAATTAAATAATTAAGAAACGATATTAAAAAAATATTTTTAATTAAATAATTAAAAAATGATAAAAAAAAATGAATTTTAAATAAACGAGATTAAGAAATACCTCAATCTTTTATTAAAAAATGATGAAACGATGTAACTACGATTTTATTTAATTAAAAAATGATCAAACGATTATGAAATTATATTAATATAATTTAACAAAATAATAAATAAGAAAAAAAAATACAAAATACAAGTTTATTTAATATAATATGCATTTATGGATTTGACTCGGTGCTTGTCTGGTCGAAATAATTTTCGCTTTCATGATCGAGCTCATTTTGTTGTCGTAGTCGGCATCCATCTAATCCTTATAGCACACCAACATTTTAAGTGTATCGGATCTTAGACGAGTTAGTTTTTCATCCAATACCCTTTTTGCTCCACTAAAGCAACTTTCGGATGCAACGGAAAACACTTGAATGCTTAAGAAGTCCCTTGCTATTGCTGACATCACCGAAAGCGACCTCCTTTGATTTTGCCACCATTGCAAAAGGTCAAGGTCATTGACCACTTCTTCGGCTATAGCTCACAAATAATCGTAGCTAATGTACATTTGATACTCGGCCAAGTTGGATGTTAGAGTAGATGATTGTCGATTTGGTCTTACCCGACTCATCAAACATTTAAGAGCGGCCAAGCTCGTTCCTCGAATATCACCTTGACTACTACCTGTACTAGAAGTAGGACGGGAAGAAACACGAGTAAGGTTACCAAACACAGACTTGTAATGGTCATATACAGTAAACAAAAATTAGATCTAACACTTTCTCTATATTGATCTTCGTTAAAAGGTAAACGTAATAGACTCTTATAAGCACCAACTAACTGTATAGTCTCCTCTAATTTCCACCTAGGGTCTAAAATCATACAAAAAAACATAAACAATGGGAATATCGGACCAATATTTGAGCCACTTTTCCTCCATTTGTGGAAGAACCCGCTAAAGATAACATTTCCACGATAATCGTTAAAAAGTTGCGCAATATGAATAACATTACCAATAAAATGAGGAGCGGTAGGTTGATATACATTTGAAAAAAGAGAGAGTTGCATTGTTAAAAGCGCCTAATAAATTAACATACAATGAAATTTTTGGTCAATCCTCTTCTTGTAACACCCCTGATTTTCGGCTAAATTAAAATCAACTTTTACGTATAAAACTGTCCAAAATATAGGGATATTATAATCAATATACAAAGTCTCTTATTACAAATCCTTTTAAAAATATAATAATACAAAATGCAACCAAAAACTTTACAAAGTCTTTAATAAAAACTCTTGGCTCGAAAATCCTTTTGAACTGCACTGGAAGTCACCTGAAATAAAACCATAAGACAAAATTCACCTACCCCCATGAAGAGTAGCCCAGATGGGAGAAAACACGTCAGCTGGGGAGCTGAGTAACAGACCTCAATCTAAGCAGCTTAATTTTGGTCATGACATGGAAACACATACACGTAAAAATAAAAATAAACACAGAAAATAATAAAAACACTCCCCGTAAACTAATCTGAACCTCAAACCAATTTCATTCTATTTCCATAATAAAATACACTCACTCATCCCAATAGTTAACCAAGTCTCAGCTCATTACTCTGTCTCACTCATTACTCCATCTCATAATATAATACT
The DNA here is from genome assembly GCF_048544455.1 of Silene latifolia. Classification (NCBI taxonomy): domain Eukaryota; kingdom Viridiplantae; phylum Streptophyta; class Magnoliopsida; order Caryophyllales; family Caryophyllaceae; genus Silene; species Silene latifolia. Next base: position 119,960,217 of record NC_133537.1, read on the forward strand.
CCAAAGTAACCAATACTGCATTCTCATCGTCAATCCTAAACCGAGGACAAGGGGTGAGTGAACTAGCGGATAAAACCGCGAAACAATATATCCATCTCAATATCAATTTCAATCTCATAATAATATAACTCAATAACCATGGTCACTCCGAACCGTAAACATAACTCGATACACAGGCCCTATAACTAAATACCAGTAACCAATATCCATGTCAATTTCAATTCCAATATCGTCAAAAGGTTCAGTAATGAACCATGCTTAACACTTAAAGTAAAACTCTAAACTACTCACCCACGAATCTTAGTTAAAACAATCAATAATTTAAACACAATACGTTTAGCCCATGAAATAATCCAACCTCAGCACAAATATGGAGTAGCAACGACCAAATATAATCAATCGGACCACTCTTATCTCTTCTAACAAAAAAAGATCAATACCATTCCGTCAACTAGCAACAATATGACAATTGCCCACAATAATCCTTCACCATTATCAATTTCATGTCATGATTAGATACTAACCCATATGCACAATACTTGCACTGATTAATCACCAACATCATCTCAGACAATTTTTTGATGGCATATATATAAATTCAATTTGTTAGAAGTTAGTAAAATTTAGTAAATAGGATCAGTAGAATCTCAGACAATTGTTTTTCCTAAGATTCTAATAATATTGGACTAATAATATTGGGCTATTTAGTAATTGTCTGAGATTCTTCAATTTGATGGCTATTTAGTAATAATAGGATCAGTAGAATCTCAGATAATTGTTTTTACTAAATTCTAACAAATTAGCACATACAACCCCAAACAATAATAATAATAATAGGATCAGTAGAATCGTGTTACCTTTAATAAATCTCGGATTGGAGAACTAAAGCTCCCAAGTCCGACTAGATAATTGATACAAAAAGGAAGAGCAATTTGGGAACCCAGCATCATTCATAACAATGCAATTAGGCGTAAAGGATTATTGATTGCTATTCGTGATGAAGGTTCATCAAATAGCGGCAACAAGAAAGTGAATATGAAGGAATAGCAAAGTACGGTCAAAATCCCCTCTTTTATCTTAACAAATACGGAGTAACATGCTGGTGAATCATTATTTTATGGGAAAGACAAAATAAGGCCACGTATATATGGAGTATTTAGGAGTAAAGGATGATAATTGGAATCATGATGAAAGTTGTATACAGCCGCAAATACGGATGAATAGCAAAGAAAGAACATGGGTTAAAGTAGATATAGGCTAGGGTAGACATAAAATAATAATATGAAATAATATCTACGAAAGGAAATAGGAAACCCAGATTTAAGAAATAAGGTAATAGCTATAAGACGCGGCCGAGAATTAAACGGATGAATAAATAAGGTTTTAGTTGAAATAGAAGCAGCATCTTAAAACATGTGAATATAACTTAAATATCTATCTATATTCTATATAAAATAATAAAACAACAACCATAACATATTTTTTTTCCCTCCAAAACTTCACTCCACATTTAACATAGATTTTAAAATTCTTTAAAAATAGGTTCACTAACTAAATAGCCCAATATATAAAATTTATTTTATGTTGTTAACATAAAATTTATACCACCATATTTTATTATTATTTTTACTAACTTCTCTATATTTTAAGGTCTCCATAATATCATAATTAGTTTCAGAATTTTGTGGGTTTTTTAAATAATTTTCATATCCTATATAGTATACACAATTGTTTGAAAAGAATTGTAGTAACATTGTATATAATTATATGATAGTAATCAATCATTTGAATAGTAAAAGTAACAATATTATTAGCGAGATTAGTGAAAGTGGTAGAAACAACAACGGGGTAGTGAAATAATCAATATTAATGCGGCAATAGTGGAAGTAACAATAATTACGGCGGGAGTAGTTAAATTATCAATATTAATGCGGCAGTAGTAACAGTAACAATAATTACGGCGGAAGTAGGGAAAGTAACAATGATTACGGGCAAGTAGTGAAATGTTATTACTATTGTTTTATTAATAAGAGTAAAATAATAATAGCGGGAGTAATGAATTTGTCTCAAAATTTATTTCATCGTAATTTTAGGATATGCCATAAAAAAATATATTAATGATAAATTTATGGCTTATGCAACTTTAAATAATTTTATTTAATGAAAAAAAAAATAATGATAAGTAGAGGTAGCCCGGGCAAAGCCGGGCACCAATACTAGTTTAACATAGATTTTAGGATTCTTTAAAAATAGGTCCGCTAACTAAGTAGCCCAATATATAAAATTTATTTTATGTTGTTAACATAAAATTTATACCACCATATTTTATTATTGTTTTTACTAACTTCTCTATATTTTAAGGTCTCCATAATATCATAATTAGTTTCAGAATTTTGTGGGTTTTTTAAATAATTTTCATATCCTATATAGTATATACAATTGTTTGATGGCATGAATTTAAATTTTTTAAGCATCATGTTTTTACTCGATTAGACAATATTGTTTAATCATGCAATTTAGATAATTGTTAGTCTCAAAATCATTCCTTTTATGTTTTTAAACCGGTGTGAATAGCCATTTGTTAAAGTGGTCAATCATGTTGAAGTGTTCATAACCTTCAATCTAACTATCTATACTAATTAATAAAACAATAACAATTGACATAGTATCTTGATTAAATTTTTGTTACTATGAACTTAATGTTTTGTTGCCGATCTTCGATTATCATGTATTTATAGCATCTCCCCTTTCCTTGCACGAGTAAGTTGAATAATCTAACAACTAACCAATTGAATTTGAGAAGCATTGGGTAAATGTCTTTAGAGAATGTCTCATAATAAATTTATTATGAGCTTAGTTTATAATTATAATACAAAATAATACCACGGGCAATAAAACAGATGAATACATGGTTAAAAATAAAATGGGTACACTTATTATAAGAATATATATACAAAGTTAAAGAGTCATTTCAAGTCATGATTAACAATATAATTATATAATGGTCATGAAAACGATAAATGATTACAATGTTATATCAATAACTTCTTTAGAGACTATCTCCGATTTTCCTCAAAAAAATTTATTAGTTAATGCAATTTATACGAATGAAATTTGATTATGAGTAGATTGACATTGTTTAAACATTAATAAAGGATTAAAGGGTATGTATTAAAGAGTTTTGATTGGATGTATATTTAACGTTAACAAACATGAATGGCCTAATTCTAGAGTTTACACTCTAGAGTTTCAATGGCCTAATTCTCAATCACAAATTATACTATGATATGATACCCTAATATGGCGAGACTACATAAAAATGACCATTTTATGGTAAAAATTTAGCTTTTGATATTAAAAGTTACCACTATTTTGTTACTAACGGTGACTACTTAAAAAAAACAATCATTTTTACACATAATGTTCACTATTTCATATAAATTGGTCACTTTTACCAGTCTATATTCTACTTACATTGATAAAAGTGATCAATTTCTTATTTCATATGTAAATAATAAAACACAAACCATAAATATCTTTTTTAATTTCCCGCCTAAATACTCACCTCATACTAAGCACAATTTTAGCAAAATTCATTAGCCCACTAATCAACTGGCCCACAATGATCATCAAATTTATATCTACTAACTCATACACTACTAATATTAGCTATGAAATGAGCCCACCATGTTAACAAAAATGAACCTCAAATTGATTTTTAAATTGATTTTGTACCAATTTCTACCAGTCAAATATTGAATACCTTGAAACAAAAAAATAAATTCAACTTTATTTATGACTTTTGAATGTGTACATCAAAAGATATGAGACACGAGTAATATTATGGGACATAAAGACCAAATATGTTTCGCGATTAACGGGTCGTAAAATAATTTCAAAAGATCAGAGAGGTTTTAGTATGATCATTTACATATACTGATTAGTATATCAAATATAAAATAATTTATAGAGATATCATAATGTGTAACTCATAAGCGTTCTTTCCTTTTATAGCAAGTTTTCAAGTGTATACGTTAACTGATATTGTTTTGACTTAATTCGTAATTCTACTTTTTATTTTGTCCTCATTTTAATTTTAATTTTTATGCAAACATTTCAAAACTTATCCTATATGGTAAAATTTGCCGATATTTGAAATTATTAACATGCTTTAACATAGGTGTAAACATGTCGGCATATGCATGCTCGAATCAACGATATGAGATACGACGGGTGTAAGCATAATATACAACAAGAGTATAACTATGTTTTTACAATTAATACTCTCTTAATAGTAATGTTATTTTGAAAAAAAATTAATACTATAATTTAAATATGTAGATTATACTGTTATAGAAGTATTGTATTTGTAATTGTAATTGTCAAGTATATAATTTCCATGTAACATATGGGAAATCAATTACTTCAAATAAGAAACCAAAACAATGTTGTAAATCTAAGAATTTACGTAATTTTTTAAATATACAATCTATACACGCCCGTGCAACTTTGCACGGGTCCTAAACTAGTAAATATCATAATTCTCAACAAAATAATATAAGATAACCAGTTTAAAATTTGAGTGGCACTACATTCCACCCTCGTTAAATATAAAGTCGTCCTCGAACTTAAAAATTCAAAATTCAAAACAATTTGTGTCTCAAAAATATAAGAAAAGTTTTAAAAGTGAAATTGGCGGCGTTAAGATACGACGATATCAACACCTAACCAAGAAAGAACCTGGCTCTGATACCAATTTGTAACATCCCCATTTATTTTGGAGCTTTTAGCATGACATTCCCAAATAAATAGGACTGTTACCATCTCGGTTTCCCGAGGCAGTGAATAACAAAGATAACAAACCAAATTACTTTTTATAAAAATTTAGCGAATAAAGATTTTATTACTCCCTCCGTACCAGACCAATGGTAACACTTACCTAATACGGCCGTACCACACCAATGGTAACATTCCTTATTTGGCCCACAACATTACCAAATTATCCTTATACGCATTTGATATTTACATAAAATGTCACTACATACTCCACCTATCAACTCACAATTAAACCCACAATTACATACCCCACCTATTTTCTTCCCTCTTTACCCCTTCTTTTACCCTCTTTTCTTAAAAACCTTTTTTTTTACCACGTTACCATTTGTATGGTACGGAGGGAGTACAATTTAATCAACAAATTAAATTAAACTTCTAATAATACAATCTACTACGCAGCGGAAATAAATAAACTGAAAGGTAAAACAATGTGATCTAGACTTCTAGGTAGACTAGCCGAAATCCTCACGCATCCTCGTGAGCTCCCAAATCAGCTAAATCAAGTACATGTCAGTCAATATGCTCCCCAATAATTGATTCATCACATGTGTGTAACGAATACACTGTCAACCAAACGGTTGAGTAGGAATAACTAACAACAATATAAAGTGAGACAAAGTAAAATGCATGATATGATATGATATGCAAATGTAACTGAGCTCATCACTCGAAACACTCGTTCATCCCGCCAATCCCTGGCCCGGGGTATTCATTATCCCAAGCAAAAGTTGAGGTATCCATCATCCCAACACAAGGTTGAGATGTCATACGCCATTGAACCGAAGGCGTTATTCGGGTGGGGTACCCCCTTGAAGAGGTCCATTGATAGGCTTAAAATCTGACTAGTGCTTAAAGAGATTGAAAATACTACTCATATCAACAAAGTGCACTTTATTTTATGGTTATCCATGCAAATGAACTCCACAGTTAAGCGTGCTTGACTGAGAGTAGTCTTAGGATTGGTGACCTCCTGGAAAGGTTCCCGGGATGCGCATGAGTGAGGACAAAATGAGCTAGAAAGGACCCGTGTTGGTTTGTGGGCCATGTACACAGCCTGGCAAGCTACCGTGAGTGACCGCTCCCAACCCTAGGTTTGGGTCAGGGTGTTACATGAGGTACCATCATCCCAGTATAAAACTGAGGTATCCAATACAAATGTCATGCCAATAATAATAATCATCCTAGAACGAGTCTGAGGTATCCAATGCAAATGATATGAATAAACCAACAACGTACGTATAATCCAATGATATATAATCCACATCCAATAATTCATCCAATGGCAATTATCCACACAATTCTACAATTACTCTTATCAATTAAAAAGTAAGACAAGTTGAGTAGTTATTCTACCTTTTAACAACAATTTTTCAATAATTAAACAAATCACAATTAGTAAAGCTCCTCCACAAATCTCTACCTAAACAGAACAATTAATTCATATAATTACTACCATTCCTATAATTCTAACAATATGTAAACAATTGGTAAAATTATCACCCGAAACCCCTTGAAACTGATCCAAACTACCACTAACCCATCCATACGCAGTCAACACACAACCCACAACCCCAAGGTAGTTAAGCCACCTACGATCAATGCTAGGTCACGGTCAAGGCTAGGTCAACACAGTTAAGGTTAGCGTTAGGGTTTAGTCAAGGGTAATTAAACAATTTAAATAATTAATTAAATTAGATTTAACACTTACAAAGATAGATTTAGCGCAAGATAAGACGTCTCAAAGTGTCCTGCGAAAGTTCTCTCACAATCTCCCCATATCTCTCTTAAATTGTATGTGAGGTTTATGTTCTCAAAAAAGTGATGATATGGGTATGAGGAAGAGTATTTATAGTTGTAGAGTGGGCACTACTACAATAACCATTAAAGAGAACGGTCAAGCACCGTTCTAAATGCGCCTTTCAACCGGCCTGTGGCCAAGCGTTCTCTTTGACATATGAGAACGGTTGGTAAATGGTCAACCCGTGCTCATTGTTATTTCAAATAGCGCGGTTGCTAATGGGAACCGCTCTCATTGATATTTCAAACAGCACGGGTGTAAAAGGGGACCGGGCTCTTTGTTAAGGCGTTCTCTTTGACAGAGGTATTTGGCGCCATTGTTGAACCTTTGCAAAGAGAACGGGGGATGATACAACCGTCCTGTTTGTTAAGGCGTGCTCTTTGATATACCATTTGGCGCCATTGTTGTACCATTTCAAATAGAACAGGTTTAACAATTAACCGTTCTCTTTGAAAAGTGTTTTTTTTTTTATATTTCCTTTTTTGTCGTAATTCCTACACGATTGAATCGTTTATATAGCTCATATAAGAATTAAACCTGCATTAAAATTCAGAAACTCCAGCATATTTTACGCAACAAATTTTATTAGAATTAACAAGGACAAATCCTTGAAAAAATATACAACGTTTAATGTTTTCAATAGCGCATAGGCTACAAACGTACTTTCATACTTGCAAAATATAAATAAAAATCCTTGAATCGTTATTACTTAGTAGCATGTAATATAAGTGCAAAAATAATTGAACATCAAGAAATTGTAATCGGCTTCATCCACCATTATTTTTCGGCTTAAAATTGAGTGTGAATTCCGCCCAAATATTCCGCACCTCGTCGATTTTTGAACCGTATATGTCTTTGGGGCGTTAAGCATGAACTATATATATAGGACATCCAAAAATTTAGTTAATACGCTATATATATGACGTGTAAAGTAAAGCAATTAATAAGATGGAGATTATAATAAGCAAAGCGATGAAAATAATTGAAATGAAGAAAAAAAATACATACATTTGGGGTAATATTAATATATCTTCCTTTGACTAGCTCCAACATATATCGACAAATATAATACCCGCATAATACGCTCCCATCAGGCTGGCGAGGACACTAAAACAAAAACCAAACCCATATACATATGTCATATCTACTCCGACCAAAAACAGGCCAAAATAAAGCATGATGCAAAAATGACGAGAATGCAAAGCTTGATCAAAGGCCAAAAAACATGTCTTTGCACAAATCGATCAGTGCAAATACCGATCAGCCCAAAAAACAAAAACAAGTCTTTGCATGCCTAACATGCCAAAATAAGTGAAGCCAAAGAGAGTTACAATCACGGTGGCATTTAATTGAGTTTATTAACACAAAGAATGGAGATGGCAAAGATCACCAAAACCATCTCTCGTATGGCATATTAACAAAGATCCGCTACCAAAGCTTCATGGCCTCTATCAATACATATATTAACTAAAGGATAACTTATATCACAACCAATAAAAAAGCATTCGGGATTAAAACGCAAGTATTTCCCATTCCCACACCCAAAGATCTAACACAAGAGATCCTCGAGGCAAGTAATCCAAAAGGCAAGAACTTTCGGCCATTTAGCAAACCTAGTTGCACTAAAATGGGGTGCAATGGCATCATAAACCCGATGCACATACGTCTTTTCAATTTCCGGGGTGAACTGAACATGATGATGGTTGGACGAAATACAATCCGTTTTACTATTTAAATGAGACGACAAATATTCGACATCTTCCCCAATAGAGGAATCAGTAGAGTAAACAGTAGGGCGACCTACTCTAATTTTCTTCATGGTACTCGAAATTCGACGGTAAAAAATTCTACTTGTACAAGATTTAATGTGACCCGTTATTATCCACCTGACACAATCATATACTCAAATCATACTAAAGAATTGTAAGCAAAATATGGGGGATTTATACAAGTAAAACAGCATACTATAAACAATAATACTTTCTATAGTACTATCATTTTCAGGTTGTAGAACTATGGTGCAACTTGTTAACCTGACAAAAATATATACCTTAATTATTCTCCAAGTAACTGGTTTTGCCTCGAGCCCTGCTAGTGGATCGATAGAGTTTCTTTTCTCGAAGGCTCTGTATTTGATTTAACTAAAATAAGCCGTCATGTCAAACATAATTCAAATCACGCACTAACATGTAATATACATGATTTACCTATTAATTATTTCCATGATAAACGTTCGAGGCTCCGTATACCCAGCAGGATCACACCAATACACAATACTTTCGGATGGATTAATTCGGCCAACATCCAATGATCACTTTGATTAAAAAAAGAGGACAATGAGAAAATTTCACGTAAGTAGCCAGGAATAAATAAATAGAAGTTCGAAAATGGGAAGTTTTATGTATACCTTTCGTGATAAGCCGCAAATATCGACCGACCCACATCTTTGCGTACATGTCATAGCTCTAGCTACATAATCCGATCGTAAATCATCAGTTACGGATGCAAATTTAGACAACGTCTCCGGGAACAAGAATCCGTAGAAACTAGTAGACTTCATAGTATCACTAAGATCACTCAAATACCTACAACAATTTCAATTAAAATTGTTCAAATAGTGCATAAAAACCACCGTACTAAAAAATTTCAGAACAAGGTGATTTGTCTAAAACTTGATTTATGCGGAGTTTGAGTGTATCATTTGTCGCAATTTCTCCGAATATACAAGAGACAAAAAAGCATGATGGATTTTCCGGACTGAAATAAGTCTAAAGCTTGATTTATCTTTGGGTGATTTACAAGGTATGGATGGCAAGGAATCGATGTGTCGGGTTGAGAATGCGTTAGATGATCCGAGGTGTTGTACATGTACTTAGACAACTCATTCCATTCCTTTCTTACTCTCAAACGTTCAACAAACAAAATAATGGCTGGCTTCCTACGGATAAAAATAGACAGAACATGGTCATTAATGAAAGCTTACCTCATAAAAATAGCAATGTGAGAGGCACCTATCTCGCCTTCGTCACACCAATGAATAAGCTCCTCGTAAGAAATCGGAGAAGTGTAGTCATCAAGGTGTAATACATGGTCATCAATCGAAACGTTAATCGGTGATCCGCCGCCTTCAATACGCGAGCCTCGAGAAGTAAAGAATTCATCAGCGGGGTTCTCAACTTTTGCTTAAACTCACTACTAACTTCTACACCCAGAATAGTCGGGACAAGAGGTGGTGCAGACCTTTGATGATTCTTCTTCTTCTTCTTCATTACGATTTCCATCTTTATTATTTTTTCACAAAATAGTTAATGTTTATATTAACTTATTATAAGATAATACTTCTAATTTTCAAAAAAAAAAACTACAAAATTACCTTACTAGGACTGTGAATATGATTCTGAGGCCACTGAACATATGAGTCCTTCGCATCAATCAATAGTATCAAATCATCCCCAACAGCATGTGCAACATATCATTTTCCGATCCAGATTGTACTTTCTTAACTTCTACTTTCTTATAACCATTAAGTAGTGATCTACCGTGAACAGTTATGAATTCCGCCTTTTTTTCCATATACATCAAGCCTGATGCCACTATCTTATTCGGATTTCCGGGTAATGATAAATCACAGTCTCTCCACCCCTTGAAATATTAGTAAAATCAGAACTTCAAACTCATTAGTCACGCAAATATATTAATAAGTTTCCTTAAAATCTTAGTGATAAATCAAAAGATGATACCTCCTTCTCTTGGCTAGGTGGCTCTTCATGTGGTATCTCTTTACGGTGTGGCTCTGGATGGGATTGCTCCTCACTCTCTTGTATTGAGATACTATGAGAACCATCCGTAGATGGACAAGCTTTCGATCCTTGAGTACTCATAGAAATTCCTTTCAGGAAGCATTCTAATAATTCTTGACTTGGCTTCTCACCACTTTGCCAAAAATGCACCATCATACTTTGCATATTTGATACTTGTGTTTGCAAAGTATTTTTATCGCATGTAAGACAACAATTCAACAAATTGGTTATGCTTAAAGTAAAATAATTTTCAAATAATAAATATTTTGAGACCGTCTTATTCTATGTTTACATAATAAATTACCGTCTCTTTGAGACGCTCTACTTCTGTCGGCAGCTTTTTAGGAGCCTTCCCAAAATACTCAGTTATGCATATGCCATCAGGAACCCCTCGCACACGGCCACCATGTTCAGGTTTGCCGATTGCCTTAGCTAGTATATCTTCTCGTCCCTTAGGCTTAAATGTACCTGCCTCCACCTCTTTTTCTAGTTCTTTCTACACCCATTCATAATATTATATTATTTAAATACATATATAGTTGTGTCAAATCCTAGAAATTAATAATTTTTGTTTTAAAAATTGAAGAACTTACAATTTTCGTAGCCACTTCCTTGTAATATTCGGTCAGGTCTCCGTTATTAGGCGTGTGGCCCCTTAGCCAAGTTAAGTGCCGGTCAACTTCCTCCAATATCACTCCATTTTTGGCAAAGTCTTTTTTCTACAAAAAAAAAAATTAAGAATGTCAAGAGTATAGTAAAACCTCCAGATTTAAATAAATATAAATTATAAAGGTATGTCTAGGTGTATGTACTTACGATTTTAACTTCAATCCCACGGTAACCTGCTCGAGAGCCAACGAACCTTGTCCTATTCATACAAGCATTCTTCTTGTTGTTTGCACTTATTTCCTTACATTTTACAACATATAAAGTAGTTAGAATAATTATATATAGTAAGCGGAAAGGCAAAGATACTGAAAACGGTGTGTGGTGTTGGAGCTAGAACAAAATTGTATTTAGCCGGTCTTTGGTCCTGACCTATAAACATCTGAAAGTACTTAGGAGGCATTATTTTCAGTTATCAGTTGATCTAAAAAGTAGGACTAAATATGCTTAACTACTTTATAACAGAAACAATTCCAAAATGTGAAATTGCATGCATTAAGTAAATGACATTGGAGTCAAACCCATCCTCATATTTTCAGTTGAGAGCATTGATGACCAACCAAAGGAAAGGAATAATCAATAATCAAAGTGTGTATGTACTAACTGTAATAATCTTGTTTAAATTAGGTCTGACTATTTTTTTAAAAAAAGTTAGGCATAACAATGACATATGTATCATGGAAGAACTTAATTTAGTAAGGTAGCTAATTAGTAGATTGAAATCTAGTTTTGACATATTGGATGTAATTTAAGTATTTAACCAACTAATTAAATAGATTAACTTAGGCCGGATATATAATGTCCAGATGCTAGAGACCAACTAGACCTGATAAAGGTGAGCTACAAGTCTGGATCAGTCTGGACCGAACTTCACAGATCGATCCGGCTAGCCAGTCAGTGCCTAGTGTTAAACAGTTCAAACCTAATAAGTGAATATTACCTTAAATGCCTGAGTAGTGTGAGATGCCACAAACACATTCCAATCCTCAGGTGATATTGAGTCGTACTTTTTTGTTGGTGGTGTCCTCTGTATTGCGCCTGTCTCGTCGTATAGCCACTTACGAACTAAGGTGCATTTCCACTTTCTCCATAAATTCCCAGCCTTTATGAGACACCAATCATAACGGTCTGCGATAACGGTGAAAGCGCCCTGCACAAATGACAAAGTTTGTCACCAGAGCCTAGTAATTTATATATCAAAAGCGCCCTACACAAAGGCTCTGGCTTGGCACAAACACAATATGGAGAAGTTATGTGATGGCAAGTTACTACCTCTGTACAAGCTTACCATCAAAAGCGCCTTATGTTGTCTTCCGTCTGACGTGACTTATACGCAACCATACATAACAACTGTGATAATAGATTTACCTCTAATTTTGTATCACGTGTGATAACTTCCTCAAGGGAGTATCAGCTTTATAAACCAATTAATATCCTGTGGGTAATTAGGTACCACCAACCTCTAACAACCAGAGCATACTTCATCAGCCAAATCCATATGTGGAGTTTTGGTGTCAAGAACAAAGTGCTTAAGTCGTTGAACTTTGTCACATACATAACATATTTAGAAAAAAGGGCAAACAGATGAACTTAAGGACAATAGTTGAACTCTCATTCTAATAATTTCAGCATAAAATTCAGCTGCAAGCAGATGATACTCTATGTAGCAATGTTATTATGGTAATCAGATATACGGTAATCTTTGTGGACATACTGTGCATGGGAAAGAGGCGCCCCCCTCAATCTAATAATAGTCGATACCTTTTTCTGTAGGAAGACTTCCCCCCTCAATCTGAGTCTCTCCCATATTTTCCTCCATTCTCTGTACCACTCTAGACTCCCCATGAAACCTCCAAAGTTTATACTTTGAATTAAATTTATTCTTTTCTAAATGGATTTTAACATCCGAGAAGCTCATATATTTGATATTCAGACACATTTCACAAGGGCATGGCATATTAGACTTGTCTTTCACATTCTTTCTAACGAATTCATAAAATTCAGCTAAACCGGCATCATATTTAGGATCACCTCTTTTCCCATCCATCATCCACGTACGATCCATATTGGTCTATATAATAGAAAAAAGCAACTAATATTACAAATATATTTAATTTCACACTATATATGGGATACGGGCACTTGTTTTAAAAACTGATAGAGCCGCTCTTTTGGAGCATGAAAATAGACAAACATAGAGAAGTGCAATGTAAAGAGACTGACAACTGAGAATAGAGTAAAATCAAGCACATCTTAATCGATAAAGTAGCTAGTCTTAATAGACAATACACAGATGATTCAGGTCATAAACATGGCTAAAATTTATTTTGCTTTGCTGGATGATGGCTCCTAATCAGATTATGAATAATATAGCTGGTGAACTAAATTTTATTCATGCCCAATATTTTCCTTGTGAACTTAAAAAAAATTGAAAATCATTAGAAATGATTGAGCACTGAGAAAACAAGTTTTGAGACATACAGAGAGTAAACTGCTCCTCATAAAGTTTTAATCACATTTAATTTAAATCTCATAGATACAATGACATCATTACCCATTGCCTAAAAGACTCCCGCATCTCCCATATATGACCCTGTGATTCCTCACGCCCCATAATCACCACATACTCTGGTACAATATACTCCGAAGACAAATAATAATGAATTTGGCTCCCGTAGAAATTGAAAAGTGGAAAACCTAAAATGAGTATATACTAGATACACCCATCCATCCTGATACTTCTAACTTTCAGTTGAGGTAATGAGGAGCTGGTAGGAAGTTTCTAGTTAAATTTACAAATCTAGGCCTATTTCAGTCATAACAAAAGAAATTTGGTAATTTGGCCAATTGTTTGAAATTTAGCTGGTACGATTCGACTACAGAAAAAACAGAATTCCAACAAGTAACATGAATGTGACCTATATAAATTGTTATGGAGTATATTTTAGGAAAACTGCATAATGCACATAGATACGGAAACAAGGTTTTGACAATAATGACGAAGAGAACTCAGCTAAGATCAACAGTCAGTTAAGATCTACACATTATTCTTGATTTGAAAGATTAGTAAAGAAAAACTTGTCCTCGATATATTTAGCTAACATCAATAGTGAAAACCCTTGACGCTCCTTGTTTTATACTTCGTGACACTCTACTAAACATCCGTTCACATTTTAAGTTAATACATGATGCCGGTGAGAGCAAAAAGACAGCTCTCTGGCTCTCTATCGCACAAAAATCATGTTAACATTTTATAGTACAGCAACTATTATTTAACAACCGCAGGTGAAAGTAAAAATTGCCAGTACTCTCTCGATCGCAAACAATGTAATTTCCCTATTTTCGGGGGTTAGTAAGCGCTTATCTTCGCACATCATGAGTACTCAAGTACTCAACCCTTAAGGGTATAGTATAGAAATAGAAGGATCTTGTGAGACTTAAATTGATAAACGAACCTTTACGAGAAGAAGAAACTTGGACTCTCAATAGGGAAATTATTACCTATACCCTCGAAACCCCCCTCTACGAGGTCTTGAGGCAATTATCTATGCTCTAAGGGATCTTGAGGCACAAAATGCACGACTGATGGCCCTTAATCAGATTATGAATAATATTGCTGGTAAACAAACTTTTATTCATGCCCAATATTTTCCTTGTGAACTTTTTAAAAAAAATTGGAAATCATTAGAAATGATTGAGCACTGAGAAAACTAGTTTTGAGAGTTGAGACATATAGAGAGTAAACTGATCCTTGGAAAAGGATTAATCACATTTAATTTAAATCTCATATACACAACGACAACATTACCCATTGCCTAAAAGCCTCCCATGTCTCCCATATATGGCCCTGTGATTCCGTACGTCCCATAATCAGCCACATGCTATGGGTACAATATACTCCGAAGACAAATAATAATGAATTTGGCTCCAGTAGAAATTGAGAAGTGGAAAACCTAAAATATGTAGATACACCCATCTATACTTCTAACTTTCAGTTGAGGTAATGAGGAGCTGGTAGGAAGTTGCTAGTTAAATTTACAAATCTAGGCCTACCTCGGTCATAACAAAAGAAATTTGGCCAATTGCTTGAAATTTAGCGGCTACAACTCGACTACAGAAAAAAGAGAATTCCACCCAAGTAACATTTATGTGACCTATACAGAATGAACGATGAGCATGCAGATTTTTTCATATGGAGGTATAATTCTAAAACCCTTTTAACAATAAAGGCTCAAGGACACACAGGAGCAATCAACTCAAGGCTCAAGGAACTAAAATCAACTTTTCCCTATACGTAGCGCACATTCTAAATAAACTGCATAGCTCTTCTAGAGAAATATTTCACAACCACAATCATATTAGGAAGCCATACAACTGCTAAATACTAAACCCTACCATCACCAAATACTAAACCCTAACATCAGCATACATTAAAGTATACAATCAACAACAATGATGAAAGACGAGCAGCAAGAATCAATGAAATAAACAGATAATATAATCTAAGATTGTAGTATTAAAGCTAACATTAAAAATAATGAAAAATGATCTTACCAGCAGCAACGATCAACGGCGATGAAATACAAGTGACCAACGACAATAAGGCGGTGGCCGGAGTACGAGCAAGCACTGACAAGAAGGGGCAACTGATAATTTGATTGAAAATAATACTTGCGATGGTGATAATCAAACTGTGCGAAGGAAACAATTAGGGTGCAGTACGTAGAAGTGTAAACGCCAAGTTTTCATTTGATTGAATTAATAAGCAGAACGGTGGGGAACGGAGCCGTTCTCGTTGACAGATTAAGGAGGACGGTGGAGAACGGAGCCGCTCTCGTTGAATTAATAAGGAGAACGGTGGGGAACGGAGCCGTTCTCTTTGACAGATTAAGGAGAACGGTTTAGAACGGAGCCGTTCTCGTTGACAGATTAAGGAGAGCGGTGGGGAACGGAGGGGAGTATGAAGCGGTGTGTTCTGCAGTTCTAGTTTTAATTAAAACGGTTGGTTTGACCAACCCGTTCTCTTTGTTTATCTATAAGAACGGTTCAACCCAATAACCGTTCTATTCAATATTCATAATTGCCCGCCAAACATAAAAAAAAGAAAGAGAACAGTTCCGTTACCAACCGTTCTCTAAGTGGCGTTCTCGTAGCCTTAAATTGTAGTAGTGGGGTTATAAAAAGGTTCTAGGCAATTACATAAATTGCAGTATAGATAACACCCTAACCAAATACACCTCCCCTCTACTAAGGTAATTAGGACAAAGGGCGAATGTAAATTATGGACCTCGAATGTAGCGCGAATGTCGCGCGAATGTACTGGCTGAATGTTAACGTACAAGCATATGTGACACGAATGTAGGTCGAATGTAGCGCGAATGTACTGGCTGCAAAGTTTCTTTATTAAATTCGATCTACGTTCGCCCTACATTCAACCACTGAGTTGTATGAAGGTCGAATGTTACACATGACTTCAAAATCCCACTCAACCCCAACGCTTAGCCAAAATGCTATAAAAATCACGAGTATTACACTTCTAATAACAAATTATCAGGAAAGGATCGGTTCCAAAAAAGAGTAAGAGGTTGTGTATAGGGTATTATAACACTCAACATAATGTACATAGAATTCCACGTAGTGTTATTTTCCTCGGTAAATTTTATGTAATCATATCCGCTTACCGTGCAAAAATCACACCATTGTCGACGTCTCCACCTTGTCGTATTAAAATTCAAAATAATATTTTTAAATTTCACATGATAATTTTTAATGCCATTAAGACCATCTTTAACACTAAGTTTAAAACATGACTTGCACATCTAATATGCAACAAATCACCATCTAAAAGAACATCATTTAAAATAGTTTTTAACATGTTACCAACATCAGTCATGGTAGATGCATTATCAAAAATAAAAGTTAAAATTTTAGATGCAAGTCCATATTCATTAATATCGTTCATGAGAACTTCATGTGTATTTTCGACGTTATGAGGGTATTCTAATTTAGCAAAGTCAATGATTCGTTTTGCAAAGCCTAGTTGTCATCCAACCAATGAGCACAAATGCATATATAAGAATAATCGGTGACCGAATCCCATCCATCGGTAGTTATACTAAATTTACAATTAGTCTTTTCAAACTCAGAAATAAGGTTTTGTCATGCCGTCATAAATTGTGCCATACCATTATTTCTAACGACACTCGTACTTTTTTCTTTATGGTGGGGTTGATTTTTTTTAACATATTCATTAAAAGCACGTGTTTAGCTAGTGCAAATGGTTTTTCCGTTTGAATAATCATTCTAGACAATTGGACGGAACATTCATCATAATTATAATTGTACGATTGGTTATCGGGGTAAGTCACGAATTGGTCCATTGAAAGTTGCCCACGTTCGGGACGTTTTTGACAACCTTTCCAGTGTCGATTACCGCCCGTACTAGCGCAACTAAGTATGCCACCATATATACATTTGCAAATTGGTTTATTTTTACACTTGATAAAATGTTTCCACGATTCACTAGCGCGACCCTTATTAATTACGTAGTGTCTCCATTTCTTATCCGGTCATACATACTTCTCCTACGGGGTTGTTCGGGTTGTGTATGGGGTGACCTTGATTCGATAGATGACTCATCCCCGCTTGAGCCATGTTCGGATTGTGGTCCTATCCACCAATCACAAAAGGTGGTATATTAGGCGTTAACGGTATTGTACTAGGTCCTTCAAAAGCCCGATTTTCAAATATAGTACTACTAAATAGATTTGGGGTGGCACCCCTTCTTAGTTGGTCAGGCCATTGCATGTTTTCTAATTGTGACGAAGTGAACCCCATAAATTGGTTCATGTTAAATGGTACACGGTCGTCGGGATTTGTAGTTCGAGGTTTCTTGTAGGTGAACCTGACTCAATAATTAAACAACGTGACTTCTTTGACGAGTTTTCACAGTCCATAATTATGATTTAATTTTTAAAAGACAATGATTAGATGTAAATAAAACTAATTAACTAAATTTAACTCAAACAAAAATAAAAACCATATAATAAAAAGTAGAGTTAGAATGCAAACAAAGTTATCGGAATTCGGAATATCGGAATGAACAATTGAAGCCTTGCTTGAACCCGATTCAGCAACTTGATTAATATAAAACCTG
This sequence comes from Silene latifolia, assembly GCF_048544455.1. Taxonomy (NCBI): domain Eukaryota; kingdom Viridiplantae; phylum Streptophyta; class Magnoliopsida; order Caryophyllales; family Caryophyllaceae; genus Silene; species Silene latifolia. The sequence goes on from NC_133537.1 coordinate 119,978,473, forward strand.
ATTCAACAAAACCCAAATAAATAATTAACTAATTATTTTATATAAGATTTCTATATATTTATAAATTATATTGTAAGATTGTAATTTGTAAGAATTAAGATAAGTAGAAGCGAATAAGAAATGGATTGAATTATGAAGAAATGAATTGAATTAAGGCGGTATTTATAGAGTTTGGAAATTATTTAAAAAAAACCCATTCTAACAGCCATATTAACGGCTATAAGCTATATTAACAACTCCTCCAACAATCATTTTTGTAATAGCCATAAACGGCTAGTAAGTTGGGCGTGCCATTTCTCGGGTCGTGTCGTGCCAGGACCGTCGTGTCGGGTACGTGCTTCCTTGAAAACATCACTGAGTCGTGTCGTGCCGCCCGCCAGCCCACAACCTGAATTGCCAACTCAATGCTACACCATGTCAAGGCTAGGACCTTCGCACGCCTGTGGTGAAAGTTATGGATTTTGAATGGTTTGATAATTGTTATTGGATTTACGATAATGTTGATTTTCGAATATAATTTTGTTTTACTTTGGTTTTGAAACTCTGTAAATTTATACTATTGTTTTATGAATTTGCCATTACTTCTTAGTTTTCTTAAAACTCAGCTTTGTTGACGTCCTACTGTTTGGGTCGTTCCCCCTCTGATCTGGAACCTGTACCTATTTGTGATTTTGGGTACACTTGATAGGTACACTTGAGATGTTGTATGAGTGCATGTTGGATCTGGGAGTAGTAAGAGAGAGGAAGAATTTTGAATAAAGAACTTCGTCTTAATTTATTTATATATTTTTCTAAGATTTATCGGATTTGGAATTTATTTACTGTTTTGAATTTTGTAAGACTTAAGTCTTTCGCTGCAACGTCTTATTTATTTGACAATGTTTTGAGACATATACTTTTTTTTTAATGTTGACTTTATATTTACCTTGCACTTGGTTTAACGGCTAAGTGCGGAGTGACTGCATTGGATTTTCTGTATTTGTTATATTATTTTGTGATTGAAAATCCAGGGCTGTTACAATAATGCTCCCAACGCACACTCGTGTACCCCAACTAATCTTAAATAACTTGACCAATAGATTTTGAATGAGAGTGGACAGACTTAAGAGCTTAAGTTGGTAGTCTTTCTTGTGTTTACTCTTTGTTAGGTTCTAACTTGTTTCTTGAGTGGTTTTATGCATAGTTGGATCGACAATCATGAGCTTGACCGTGTGTTTGCCTAGAATAAGTGTCCGTTGCCGAAGATTGAAAATTTGTTGGGCCAATTGAAGGATGCTTTTAATTTCTCGAAATTTTCCGTTCTTAGTGTACCTTTTCTTATTCTTTTTATTTGGTGCTTATTCATATTTAAATTTATCCCTTCTTACCCTAGAAGCTACTCTTATATATTCTCGTCATTGTTACTTTTAACCTTAATTTGGGAGGTTTCCTTCCGACTCAACCATAAATTAGCATCGTTTTCTTTTTTATAGGACCCCTTGTGGATACCTCTCCTTTATTTTGTGGGATGTTAACTATGATTGAATGAATTTGGATTTTCAGGGAAATGTGTGGAATTGAGTTCCAAATCTTAGTAGTGAGTGACTGTATTGTTGGAGAGTGTGGTGAGACACTCTTTGAAGATTCTAGTGCTTAGTTACCTGATATGGAATTAATTAGTGTGATTGATTTGTGGATTTGACGATGTAGAGTTGAGTGTGTTTAGACTAAAACATCAGAACTTGGGGTTAACCTTCTTAATTGCATGTCATTTGACAGTTATCTTGTGATTTGTGCTCATTGTGAGACTAGTTGGACTAAGTTGAGAAAATTTGAGTGCTACTTTGAAGATTAAAATCCAAGTGAGACCAAGTGGTTCCATGGAGAATTGGTGTGTGTTTTAGAGGCATGGTAGAAAAGTGTTTTGACACTAATTCTTGGGTTCAAGGATATGAGCTTAATTTATAGTATAGAGACTAGAAATATAAGATGGTGAGGTAATGTCATAAGTAAAACCTTGATACTTGAGGATTAAATGGTAAGTAGATAAAGTTTGATGATGTGAGCTGTGAAGGATATATCTTAGGACGTTGTGGATGACGAATGCGTCTATATATAATTATAATTATAATAGAAGAAGGGACTTGCTAAATCCAACACGACAATTTACTAAATCCTACACATTTTTTCCATTTTTTCCGACTTTACCCCTCTCATTAGTCCCCCCACCATGACAGACTATGAGAGAGAAAACCTCATAAATTCTTAAAAAAACCACGATCTGCACCATTAGTACCATGAAATCATCGGATTTCATCTGGGCCGTCGCGGTTGGGATGTGTGAACGCCGATTGGGTCGTCGGCAACGGAGAACGACAATGAGTAAAGGGCGACGGATTCGTTGGCGATGGAGGGTGAACGGCTATTGGTAAACAGCAATGGTGAACAGCGTTTGAGTCGTCGGTGACAGAGTATGAATGGCGACGGGGGTGAATGATGATGGATATTCGTCGGGAATAGGGGATGGGTGAACGGCGATTGAGGAATGGGTAGTGAAAAACGATCGAGGATTGGGATTTGGGAAAAGGGGATTTAACATTTTGTTCATTTGCAGCGTGTTGACTCGATCTTTCGATGGATGGTACGACGGGGCGGGGGTTGGTTATTGGGTCTGGTGTAGGGTGGTCGTTGGGGCTGGCGCAGGGTGGTGATAAGGGATGGCTGGTCGGTGGTCCGGGATAATAGGGTGGAGAGGTTTTTTTTTTTTTTTTTTTTTTTTTTTAATGAAGGGTAGTGATGGAAACAAGGTGTAAAATGTGCGGGATAGAGTAAAATGGTGTGCGGGATTTAGCAACTACGTAGAAGAACCACTGTACACGTGTCCTTCTCACGTTAAATCTTTTCCCGCCCAACTCACCAATTGACTAAAACTGGAAACAAAACCATATAAGGAAATACACATTCTTCCAATATCTTGGTAACCCTAATTGGACATATATTCCAAATTTTAGCCTGTGCAATCTCCTCTTTTATTTGTTCTCATCTTAACATTGAGATTTGAGACCTCTATATTTACTACGGAGTACATTTTTCCTTTACACACAATATCTCAATTATCCTCTTTCTCTACTCTTCTGATCTTTTTCCTTCTATTGTATATTTGTATGCAGCTTGAAATCAATATATTAACCGACTAAAATTTCCCACAGTAATATATTTTCATTTGAATAGGAGAACAATGTATAATATTCAGATAAGGAGTGCGTGTTAATGAAAATGGTGGCTAAATCAATAATAAGATAATTTATGGTCTATTAAAGTTCTTTAATAAGTGATTTATCATTTACGACTAGTTTTGTGACCCGTGAAATTCACGGGGTTGACTTTTTCTATTTTTTAATGCTGTATCGTCAAAGTGTAATTCGCTTTTCGTTTGTTGTGTATTTAGTGATAGTGGATATTCATTCGGCTTCAGTGCCATGTTTCACATTCTTGTTGCTCAGGCCATAATTTGGTAGCGTGATGTTGATGGGGCATTGCAGTTATGTTAACGGTATTTGACACCATCTCCTTTTTGCTATTTGAGATTAGTTTTCTGTTTGTGTCAGTGTTTTTGTAATATTTGTGTTAATTCACATACAATCGTTAATCATATATATTTATGAATTATTTTAATTTGTCTATTAATATTGGGTTACACTACGTGTTTGGTCTTTAACTTTAATACGTTAGTTTTTTTTGTGTTTTAGGTTCTGGGTGATTCAAGATTTTGGTGGTTATTTTGTTGAGTTCCTGTGTTATTCATTTTTACTTATTTATTTGTTGTCATCTTGACTTTTTTTTACTTTAGCTTTTTTGGTCTTATTGTAAAAAAAACAGTATTATCATAGAGATAGTCTAAGTTTTTCGGTGTTCATGTGATCTTTATTTTTTCGTAAAATTCACGTGGTACCCCTAAACTTTACCACTTTGCACATGGTACCCAATATTTTAAGTTTGTGTATATAATACCCTCCCCCCCCCCCCCTCCCCCTTGTTTGATTTTTATGCACGACATGTCCTTTTTGTTGCTATAAAAAATTCAAATGAGCATAACTCCTAGACCGGAATTCAGATTCGGCAAAATCTTTTTTTTTTTCTAAAATGATTATTTCGCCATAATATAATTTGAGAAAAAAAATTGTCCACCGACATTTTATACGGTTTTTTCTTATCAAAAATCTCAAATCAACCATATCTTCGATTTTAAATTTTCGAATGACCATTTTCGTTTTATCAATCTGTAGATCTCGAAGAGGTCATCAATTTGGAAAATAAATTAGTCAATTCCGATTTCTGGTTTATGACTTATGCTCAATTGAAAATTTTAAGAACGGTAAAAAGGGCATGTTGTGCTTGGAAATCAAATCTCAAGGATATCATGTGCACAAACTTAAAAAGTTGGATACCACATGAAAAATGACAAAGTTCGAGGGTACCACATGAATTTTCCGTTATTTTTTTTAAAAGAAAAGGATTAATAATTCACAAACGCCTCTTCAAATTGTCATTTACTCTTCTTTCTTTTGGTGGGTCACTAATTACATTAGCATACGATGTACTCACTCCTATTCATTTTAACTCTCCCCTTTTCTTTTTACATTAGCATACGATGTACTCACTCCTACTTATTTTAATCACCTTACCCCACAATATTCATACTTTATCTTATTTTAATCACCTTACCCCACAACAATACTTATTTTAATCATCTTACCCCACAATAATACCTTCCCTCTCTCCAATTACCTTACACAACCACAATACTTTACAATAAAATAATCTTACCCTTAATTTGCGTGCCCTTTTGAAAAGGGAGAGTTAAAATAAATAGGAGGGAGTATATTTTTTGTAGTAAGAATTATCCATCAATGTTGTATTGTCCCTCATCAAATAATCTATAATGAAATACTAATAAATACAAATTAATTGAATTTCCTCAAAAAAAATTAATTGAAAAAATGTGACATGGAATAAAATTTAATGCATTAGTGACATGGATTAAAATTTATTGAATTAGCTAGCCTTTTAATTATATTTATAGATGTTCGGAGAAAATTTTTGTATTGTATGGGTATGAAATTGTACTTATGGAATATGGAATATTAATTAGGATTCCAAGTCATAGATGTCGATCGATTAGTTTCATTGTAAAGTTTTGTTTGTGATTGCAGCCAATATTAGAACTCCGGGACAAAATTTTCTGAAGTTTTTGCAATGCTATGATACTCCAACAATTGGTTGTTTTTCCCATTTTTTTTTAAGTTAAAATTTGTATATTTTGGGTCTATAAAAATGGCTACATGTAGTAGTTTTAGACTTTAGAGGTACTAGAAGTTGTCAACTGTGCGTTACAAAACCATACGAATTATTAATTTGACTTTGAATATTCACTAACTATAAAGTAAGACGGTTTTATATGTGACACGGTCCACTTTGTAAACAAAACTATTCATTATTGTTAATAAATAAATTAAGACGGTTTTATATGTAACACGGTCCGCTTATGTAAACAAAACTATTCATTTATTGTTAATAAATAAGTTGTCTTAAATAATAATTACTTTTTAATATCTAATCACCTATTGTATGATTTTATCAAACATTTTGATATGGATATAAAGTTGAACATCAATATAAAAACAAAGGAAATCATGAAAAGATCCACAATATGTTCCTCATGAAACATGGATAATTATTAGCCTATATATATATATATATATATATATATATATATATATATATATATATATATATGGTGAAAATTTGTAGTATTAAATTTGAGTAGTATTTTAAACTTGACTTAGTCTTACCCGCATTATTTTATTTAACAGAATATAATTGTAAAACGGATTTAAACACGACTTTATTATTAAGTGTAAAAGTGATTACTAAAATATCACATTTATGATAAATTTTTGTAAAATCGAGTAACCGTCTTACACAAATATTTGTGTTTAAAGTTTCTCTTCTTCGGTAAGCAGGTAACATAACAAGCTTTGTCTGGAGTTTTTGATGTATGATTCCATTGAGTGCAAAAGAAGGGGAAACGCCTTTGTTCAAATTGTCCAAACGGAAGGTTTCATTCCCATTTCATCAAAATAGTATTTGAGCATATGTAGATACCTCATTTCTGCATCTCTCGCAAACCACCCGGTGATGATTGGGCCGCATGTTTGCTACGCGGAACGATTTGTGACAGTTCGTAAGTTTATCGTCAAGTGATTGCTCAAATATTAATGTCTACCTCTTAGTTGTCATCTACGTTCCGATACGGTCGTTTTGACAGTAATTAGAGTACATTTGGAGTCCGGGCCTAAAACCGTCTTCATTTTCTGATAACCGTTAAATCCCGAGTCAGAATGTTCTGGAATGTTCCGGATATTTCTATTCCATATTTTACAAATATTTCATAATCTTTATCCTTTGGTAAACAATTTCCCGTAATATTCACATAAAATATTAAGGAAAACCAAATTATTCCGTCCTACCATAACTTAAACACAGAAACCTTTCTTCCGCAGGAGGAAACCACTTGGGAACAGACGCAGCAGGTGCTGCGCCTCTTCCAAGAGACGCAGTGGCTGCTGCGCCTCTTCCCAGGTCCTTTCCTGCGTAATTTTCGTATCTTTTTCATATCTTTCCGAGATTCACTTCCAAAGACTCTCCGAAACCCTAATTCCTTCGTGTGATTAGTATAAATAGGAGCCTTCGCTCCTCATATTTCTCACGCGAGTGTCCGCCCTTCTCTTTTTCCTTTGCATTCTAGACCTTTGTTCTTACTTTTTGGCGTCTACGTGCTTGAACTTTCGACCACGTAAGCTCGGATCCTTCTGAGTACCAGCCTCGTTTGCATGACCGACCAATTTGACCAACTCCACAATCAATCAACTTAATTAATCTATTCGTTTTCCTCTTACGAGGGCACTTTCGTTACATTCGCGTCGAGCATCACTAATCGATATCTTAGTCCTTCTCGTTTCGTCAAACATATAAGTCTGAGGGTGTATAATCCTTCTTTATTTATTGTTATTTACTTTTTGTATCATCATAATGTAAGGTTTATGTCGAAAACACCTCTTAAAACCGATTTCTAAAACCGTGCTTTAAAATCCCTTTTTACGGATTTTCAGAAGACAAACCGTCGAGAAAGGACGCAGCAACTGCTGCGCCTCTTCGAAGGAGCGCAGTTCCTGCTGCGCCTCTTCGTGAGGCTGCCGCAGTTTCTGCTTCCTTTCTTCTTCCTTCGTCCTCTGTAATTCGTCTTCTTTATTTGTTTTCGCTTGTTTTCGTTAATTCTTTGTTGCGATAACATAATCATCTCACATGTATATTATTTATCATTCATTAACACATGTAATTTGTTATTTAAATTCGACTTAAATCCCAAGTAATCAATATTTGTGAGTTTTCGTCATTAAACTCAGTTCGGATTTTAGAGATTCAATTCATCAATATTGAGTTTCTGGAATTCGTCATTGACATATTTACATCTGTTATTTGTCATATCTATCATATATTCGTCATAAATCCGTTGTATTTAGCCTAATTAACCGATTTAGTTTGTTAACTTGTTAATAATTCTCATTAATCTTATTAATCCGTCTTAATTCCGTCTTATCCGTGTTTTATTGTTTTATGACCCTTAATCACATGTAAATAACCTACTAACCACTTTCATCCGAATAAATAATTTAATCAATCATTAAATTTACCGACGAGTATTAACAACACGCAATTCCGCTACGGCCCGAGAATTGGTCAGAATGACGCAAAGAATCGCTGCGCCTATTCAAGGGGACGCTCATTGCTTTATTCGAGTTGAATTCTGTCCCTGAACTCCTTTTTTGCCTTGACTTAGTTATTTAGCTTGCGTGTAATTAACTATTAATCATATTATCGCCTGCTGACTTGTTCGTTAATTCTTTTGATTCATTCTTTTATTCGTTTTCTCAAATTATCCGTTTTAAAGGTATTTTCGACATATATCGTCTAATCCAATGTAATTATTGTAATTTTTATTATTGTAATATTCTTTATTGTATTTATCATTATTTCTTGTATCATTTGTATGTTTTCACATGTAATTGAACATTAAATCCTACTTCGACCCAATTGTTTGCTAATTACGTGTCAACCGACTTAGTTAATTTTCACATGTTAGGATTAAAACTTGGATGTTGCATTGCATGCATATAATCGACGATATATCAAGCATAAATGATGTCCCTAATCATTAGTAGAGGCCGCTATCGAGGCGGGCGGGATTAGGTGTTCGATCAAAAGAGCTTCTTAATACGTACCCTCACCCCTTACTCCAGATCTCTGTGAACACCCGTGTTCATTGGCATCCACGAGAGTCATTCTAGACATAGAATGCTAAGGGTAACGATTACTTAGTGTTCATGTCTTTACTTTGTGTCTTGACATGACACGAGGTATTCGAACGGTTCCAATTTCCCATAAAAATTGGTGGCGACTCCAACAAAAATGTAAACGCTTGTTCTCTTCCTCCCAAGCGCCCCCGTGGGCCCCCCCGCTGTCCACAGTTTGGCGACTCCGCTGGGGATAATACACTTACGTGTAGCCAAGGGTGAAACTTGAACAAGGTTAGGGAATAATTTGTACAAGACAATTGTCGGTTTTCATAACTCGGTCTTCCTAGACCGTTTTATTCGGCCTTCCTAGGCCCAACCCAACTCATTCGACCAATCGTCCCGTCTAAACGGTCCTAATTCTTATTTGGGCCTAAGGATGGATAGCGATTGACGTCATCCATACCATGATGCTTACTCTTGTTTGTATCAAGGGCCTTCACTATTTGAGGAAATGGACTAGGAATCGGCCTTACTCTTGTTTGGTACGAGCCTCTCCACAGACTTCGGGTTTGATGGTTCGGTATGGCAACCCACCCTTTAAACCAAAACCCTTTTAAATGCACTCAACATCCCGTTATAATGCTTGTATGAATGTTTGTACCTTACGTGATCATCATTTCTAAACAGAACCATGACGATTTTTGTAAAAATCAAAATCCTTTTTTAAAATCAAAATTTCGAAAAAAAAAGAGGCCATTGATTAGCGCAAAACCCAGTCAAAACCCTGTCCATTTGTCGAGTCACAATTCGGGCCACAAGCCCATTTCAAAACCTCACTTCGAGTCCACTCCTACAACTACACTATAGTTGACTAGGATACACATTTTCAAAACCTTGTCTTTTCTTCAAAGCTCACTCAACACAAGTGGCACACACCCACTTCACGAGTCAAAACATTTATTCTTTTAGCAAGTGTCTTAGAATGGTCGATCGTGTTTTGATTCGTCATCGATCTCTTATCCAGTTTTCAAGATGCCTGGATCCAGCGAAACAAACCTCCACCAACTTCAAGATGGTAATGATCGAATCCTAGCCGCGCTAGCCCGTATCCAAGATACCCAAGACCAAGTCCATGATCACCTTGAGACCATCGAGGGTCGGATCTATGCCGTAGAGGGAAGGTTGCCTCCCCATGAAAGTGAAGTAATAGGTGACTCCGCGGATGAATCCAGGGATGAAAATCCTCCCATGGGACTAACTGTAGCCGAGAAAAGACTCCAATACTTAGAGGAGCAATTGATGTACCTTAAAGGGGATGACATTTATAAGGAGAACAATCGTAAGTATGAAGCCGTCAATTCCAAATTGCCAACCAACTTCAACATGACGGATATCCCTAAATTCAAGGGGCGCGAGAACCCTTTGAACCACATCCGTGCCTTCAAGGATTACATGTCTATCAAAGGCATCAAACCCGAGATGTTCTTAAGGATCTTTCCTTCATCTCTTGACACCATCCCGAAGCAATGGTTCTACTCCTTAGAACACAAGAAGGTCGCTACTTGGGAAGATGCCGCAATCGTGTTTTCTAAACAATATGCGGATAATGCCGAGATCCAAGTTAACATGCGCACTCTAGAGGTTCTTACCCAAAATGACAAAGAAGGATTCACCGACTTCCTAAGTAGGTGGAGGAAGACTAGTACCCAACTAGTTGAACGCCCGGATGAGGCTACCTTTGTGGAGAAGTTTGTGGACAATCTCAAACCCATCTATGCTAATCATTTGAGATACCAAAATATCAAAACTTTCAAGGACTTAACCGTACTAGGGACAAGGATTGAAGATGACATCCGTAAAGGACTCTTGTCCAAAACGGTAGGTCGAGGATATCAAGGCTCAACAAGTCGTTCATACGGCTCCACTAGCAAGACAGATGAAGTTAACCTTCTCGAGCCATCCAAGAAAAGTACCCCACCGAGGAAAATCACAAATCTTGGGGACACTTACTCCAACGCTCTAAAAAGGTTAATGAAGCAAGGCAAACTCCAACCCATTGGACCTACTCCCGAACCCGAAAGAAAATCCAAATTCTGGGACGAGAACTCATACTGTGAATACCATAGGGGCAAGGGGCATGACACAGAAAAATGCTACAAGTTGAAAAATGTGCTTCAAGACATGATTGAAGATGGTCGATTGCCAATACCGCCGGGAGGCAAACCTAACAACACTCAGAATCCTCTTGGAGTTCTAGTGATCACAAGTGATGAATCTATCTTAGATTGCTCACATCTTATCTCCCCAAAAGAGGAGGTGATCAATGGGATATGGGCGGATAACGAGGAAGATGTCTACCTCCAAGATCTTCCCTTAATCAAGAGCGCCGAAAGCATCATAGATGAGATCATTGCCACACTGGACACAGAAACCAACGCAAGTCAGCAGAAAGGATGGAGAAAATCAATCAAATGGACGATGAGTTCGAGTCGGAGTCGGAGTCAGAGTCGGAGTCTAGAGAAGTCATTAGAGAGTCTCCTCCTGTCGTCATCCCCACTCCCTTTGTTTCTCCTAGCTTAGCCTCGAAATGTCCCAACCACTGTCCCTTTGTCGCCACTGACCATGGATCAGTTGGCTTCTTTGTTTCAACTTTACTCAAAATATGAATAAATCAGGTTCTGCTTACTCTTTGTGTTATCTTGAGTGCAATTCTGTTTACGATGATACTGAGGATGACCAAGACCCAGACTCGATCGAAATACCTCCCTACGTAGCCAAAGAAATACTACAGGAAGGGGAAGGGGGACCAGTAATAGAGGACACTGAACCCATCAATGTAGGAACCGAACTAGAACCCCAAGAACTTAGGATAGGGACTACCTTGAGCTCTACCGAAAGGGCCGATTTCATAGAACTCCTAAACGAGTTCAAAGATGTTTTCACTTGGTCCTACAAAGACATGCCAGGGATCGACAGGGATATCGCCGAACATAGAATCCCGATTAAGCCAGGTTTCAAACCTGTAAAACAGAAGCTTCGACGAATGAGAACAGAATGGGGTCTCAAGATTAAGGAAGAAGTTGACAAGTAATTCAAAGCCGGGTTCATCAAAGTTTCCGAGTATTCTGACTGGGTAGCCAACATAGTACCCGTACCGAAAAAGGATGGGAGAATCCGTGTTTGTGTTGATTTTAGGGACTTAAACAAAGCAAGTCCTAAAGATGACTTCCCTCTACCACACATTGATATATTGGTGGACAATACCGCCTTTGTCACTCAATGGGGACCCTATTGCTATACGGTCATACCATTCGGATTGATCAACGCCGGAGCTACATATCAACGCACCGCAACTACACTCTTACATGACATGATGCACAAAGAAGTTGAGGTATACTTAGATGACATGATTGTCAAATCCAAGGATAGAGAAGGGCATATTGCGAACCTTCTCAAATTTTTCACAAGGCTACGAAAGTACAACATGAGGCTCAATCCTCAGAAATGCACATTCGGAGTAACATCTGGCAAACTCCTGGGATACGTCGTTAGCCAACGAGGTATAGAAATAGACCCTTCCAAGATCAAGGCCCTGATCGAAATGCCACAACCTCAAACAGAAAAAGAAGTCAGAGGATTCCTGGGAAAAGTGCAATATATAAGTCGATTCATATCGAAACTCACCATGATTTGCGAGCCTATCTTCAAGAAACTCAAGAAAACGGATCACACCATGTGGGATGATGATTGTCAGAAGGCATTTGACCGAATCAAAGAGATATTGGCTAAACCACCAGTGCTCATGCCACCACAACGAGATCAACCTCTTGGTTTATATCTCACAGTAACCGAAACAGCCATGGGTGCCATGCTAGCTCAAACCGTAGGAAGTGAAGAAAGAGCTATCTACTACCTTAGTAAGAAGTTCTTGGAGTACGAGTGCAAATACTCACAGCTCGAAAAGACATGCCTCGCTCTTGTGTGGGCAACGAAGAAGCTACGCCATTACATGCTTAGCTACTCCGTCAAAATATACTCCAAAATGGATCCAGTCAAATACCTCTTCGAGAAGCCCGTCCTCAATGGATGCCTAGCAAGATGGACTCTGATGCTCTCAGAATTTGACCTCAAATACGTGCCTCTGAAAGTAATAAAAGGGCGCGCCGTTGCCGAATTCTTCGCAGAAAATCCCATCAATGACGCACAAACGATAGACACTTGGTCATTTCCAGACGAGGATATACTCCAAACTGACGTAGACTCCTGGGACCTTTATTTTGATGGAGCATCAAACTTAAGAGGATTTGGAATAGGAGTGTTGCTCATTTCTCCTGAAGGCGAGCATGCACCAATTGCTGTCAAACTCGACTTCGAGGTGACAAATAACGCTGCAGAATACGAAGCTTGTCTCATTGGACTACAGGCAGCAGTGAGCTTAGGCATTAAAAACCTTCGAGTACATGGAGATTCATCCCTGATCATCAACCAAGTTACGGGATCTTGGAAAATTCGAAGCGAAAGCCTAGCACCTTATCAAGCCAGAATAGACCAAGTTGCCCAATTCTTTGATCACGTGACGTATCTACACCTACCTCGAGAAGAAAATCAATTCGCATATGCTCTTGCAAAACTTGCATATTTGATTAATATGCCAGATCACATGGTGGAAACGCCTTTGTGCATCGAACGATGGTCAGAGCCGGCTTATGTCCACCAAATCACCGACGAAGAGGAAATCGCACAGGAACCCTGGTTCCAAGCAATCCTGAATTTTAAGCTCAATGGTACCTATCCACCCGATATGGACAAGAGGGGACAACGTGCTATACGCCTACTAGCTTCCCAATACGTTCTCATGCAAGGAGAATTATACAAAAGAACACCTCTTGGTGTAATCCTACGTTGCCTCGATCATTCACAGGCGCGGAAAGTGATGGAAGAGGTCCACGATGGAGAATGCGGTCCTCACATGAGTGGGCCCATGATGGCAAAGAAAATCACACGTTTGGGGTATTATTGGACAACAATATATGGAATCCGATTGCATCAAATACGTAAGACATTGCCACAATTGCCAAATCTTCGGGAATGTACAACATGTCCCTCCTTCATTGCTCTATACAATGACATCTCCTTGGCCATTTTCTGCTTGGGGAATTGACATAATCGGGAAGATAACCCCAGCCGGAACAGGAGGTCACTGCTTCATCCTAGTGGCAATCGACTATTTCACCAAATGGGTAGAAGCAGCTTCCTACACCAGTCTCACGGCTAAAAATGTAGCAAAGTTCATACAAAACAACATCATCTGTCGATACGGTTGCCCACATGAGATCATTAGTGATAATGGATCACATTTCCAAGCTGAGACTGAGCAATTGCTAGCCAAGTATAAAATTAGGCATCACCACTCTTCGCCCTATAGACCACAGACTAACGGCGCGGTAGAGGCGGCAAACAAGAATGTTGTCACGATTCTCAAGAAAATGATTGACAACTATCGAGATTGGCCAAGTAAGATACCTTTTGCTTTATGGGGGTATCATACATCTGTTAGGACGCCCACTGGGGCTACTCCTTTCTATTTGACTTACGGCATGGAAGCCGTACAACCAGTCGAGCTAGAGATACCAACCTTGCGTATCCTACTCGAAAGTCAAATCCCAGAAGCCGATTGGAAGAGGGATAGATATGAAGAACTCATCCTCCTGGATGAACGTAGGCTACACGCCTTGCATAATGTCCAAACATATCAAGCACGTATCAAACGAGCTTTCAACAAAAGAGTTAGGCCAAGGAACATCAAGGAAGGAGACTTAGTACTTAAATCGGTTAGAGCTCTTCTACCTGTCGACCCACGGGGAAAATTCAAACCTAATTGGGCCGGACCGTTTCTAGTCAAATCCATACTTCCAGGGAGTGCGGTTAGAATCACAGACCTAGACGGGAATGAGTTTTCAAACCCAACAAACCTTGACCAACTAAAGCGGTACTATGCCTAGAATAGGAACAAAAACGCGCCTCGCGTAACCCCACGTGTCGCTCTTGTGGCACTAAATAAATGGCCCCTGGCCAAGCTGAAATAAGCTAATGTCACTGTGCTCTTGCATTTTTGACAAATTTGTCATCCTCATGTCATAAAATAAACTAAATTTTCACCTTCAGAGTAAGCAAAAAGCTCATGCTTATTTTCTAAGTTCATTACAAGCTCTTGCTTAGAACAATTATTCTTTTACATTTACTCAAACTACGCGCAAGGGTTTGATTTCATTTTTTTTAAGTGAATAGGTAGGCAATCCTTCACAGGATACAACCCATTATATTTAAAATGTAAATAGAAGGACATTTGCATTGCATTTGGAATTCGACAAGGATAATAAATAGAAAATCACAACGGTTTCATAACCATTTAACCTTTTTTATTTCATTTTCTAATAATAATAGTACGCTACATAATAAAAATAGAATAGGCTAGGATTCTAAAAACCCCACCTTTTTTTTATTACAACAATAAAATAGTAATAATAACAAATAATAAATAAAGACTCGGGCTATTCCTCCATCTTCCCTTTGCCCTTGTCGTTCTTGTCATATTTCTTGTCACGACCTCGAGCCGGACGCTCTTGCGCCACTTCGGACCTAATCACCAAAGGTCTTTTTCGAGGCCTAGACTTTCCATTCTTGCCAATCACCATCTCTACGACAGGAGAGGTCTTCGGTTTCTTTGAAGGATGAACGACTCGAAACCCGGCTTCTTCCTATCCCTCAGTCAAATGCTTCTCTTTTTATTTCTCTACCTCGCGCACCTTGTAGTCAACGGGCTCGCACGTTCTCAATCTCTCGCGCTCTTCCGGAGTAGTAGCTTTCCTCCATCGCAGATAAGAATCCGACACCCACAAGGCATTTGTAGAAGAGTTCAAGAACCATACATTTCTTTGAGCCCATTTAATGGCCCACTCTCTTCGGCTTTCTGTAGTAAGCGCCCCACAAAGATCTGGGGAAGATCAAGCTTAGGGATTGTCTGTTTCAGTCCCACCTGTCTCATCAGCCTCTCCGGGAAGATGCACACCATAAACTCCAAGCCAGGAATGCGCACGGACCGAGTAGGATCCAAAGAAGACACTCCATGACAGATGCCACCACGGCACAATCCACCTAATCAAGGGACCATCATCGCTCTTCAGTTTGTTCTCCCAATAATTGCAGACTCGGGTGAAATCCACCATGTAAAGCCTAGTCCTCATTGCAATGGAACGAGCATGATAGGAATGAACATGAACTGGGGGCTCGATCAATCGGAGCCGTTCCATAAGCCAAACCTACAAAAAGCGGGTATTAGACATCAAAAAAAAAAAAACAAAAAAAAAACGAAAAAAAAAGGAAAGAAGACGAAAAAAAAACAAAAACAAAAAGAAAACAAAAAAAAAAAAAAAAAAAAAAAAAAAAAAAAAAAAAAAAAAAAAAAAAAAAAATGTGTCTTTTACCTGCAGAATGACGGGACTTCCCAAATATGGTAGGTCACGATTGACTTTCCTATTATCCAAGCCCAACAGGATCTCTCCTAAGCATAAACAAGCTGGGCTCCTACGTAGCTCCATTTGCTCAACAAGGCCCAGAAGACGGGGATCACCTCTCAAGTCTTCATCAACATGCCCTTGGAAGACATACACATGCAACAAGCAAAAACCAAATGCCCTCCGCCTAGCAACATAAGAAACGATGGGGTCGGCCCTGTTGATGAATCGATCTATGAAGTCCAACATTCGCACTCCCTTCGAAGTCACTAGACGGTCCACCTCAAGTCTAGTCAACCCAAGCAAGTCTCTAAATTTGCTCTTGTACCCTTGCGAAGTAGAAGGAATGGCAGGCAAGTGTTCAGGGTCCCACCCACCAATAGCGGCAATTTCTTCAGGAAATGGGCAAATATCGCCTCCAGGAAACGCAAAAAACATGGTAATTCGGGTCCCAATAGTCAAGACAAGCATCCAAGAACGGTTTGACAACCTTAATGAGTTTTAAACTCAACAACGACCCAAGATTATAGGCACCCATATCATATTTCTCCATGTTCGAAAATTCGTTGGTCCATTCCTTCAAGCGAGTCTCCAAAGTATTCATGATGAAGAGTTTATTTTGAGAATTTTATGTAATAAGACGAAGAAGAGACGGAAGAATTGTGTAAATAAAAGCTCCATCAACGTTTCTATTTATACTAATTTCTGTTTCCAAAAATCTGCCAGAACAGAACCACCTGGGAACAGGCGCAGCACATGCTGCGCCTCTTCAAAGGGACGCAGCTCATGCTGCGCCTCTTCCTCAGCTCAACTTCTGTGATTTTCCGCGTTGGATCTTTCCTAATTCCATGACGAATAATTTCCTATTCCTACGGGTTATTGTTTTGGTAAATACGTGAAAATTACCATGTTTCAGGTTTCCTAATTCCGCGGGCACGCATTTCGAGGCGACATCGACATTTTCGTCATTTTACCACACTTGCACATTTTCATCTTAGGAAATAATTTTCATTTTCATTTTAGGAAATAATTTTCATTTTTATTCATTTTAGGAAATAATTCTCATTTCGATTTACATTTATTTCATTTCTTCTAACTTATAGATTTCTGTTTTTTCCTTTTTTTAGGGGGTAGCCCTCCCTACCGTCCGGTCATTTCCGGCAAAATTTTTGCAAATTTTTGCATTTTTTTGAGTTTCGTTTTGCGCTAATTAAAGCCATATGTATATACAAATGTATGTTTTGCGTGATTTCTATGTAAATTTCGGCGGCATGACGGCATAAACCGTCATCTACCAAACCTGTTCAAAGCTAACCTGCAGGCACAAGTAACGCAACCCAGCAGCAAAGGAACTCAGGCCATCGTATATACAACCAAAGAAGGGAAATGTACAACAAACTGGGGGCTCGAGCCCCGAACAAAGTCCAACATATTCAAAATAAAGGTCCAAATGTACAAAATGTGCGAAATACGGCCAACAAACAAACAAAAATTGCACAAAGCTACTGCTGGTCGCCCTCCAGCTCCGCAACTCTTGCCGCAAGAGCGGCAATCTCGGCGTCACGAACCTCGAGCTCCCTCAACAAGCGAGCTGTCTCCTCCCCGAGACTGGGTCAACTCTCGCTCCAGCTCGCGGTCACTCTGTAAACAACAAAATTGGCTCATGTCAATCATTTCAAGAAAAATCGGAAAATCAAAATTTCAAAAATGAAACAGGCACGAGGTTCATACCTGACGGCCTCGACCGCCGATAAGTGCCTCGACGGCAGTAGCTCGCAGCCGGTTGGCCACCCTCCATAACGCCACGAACCGAGACGGCGCGACCTGCATTTTCAAAAAGAAGTTCTCAATAATTGAACAAGCTCAATCAAATGTGTTCTTACACAAAAAGTTATGAAAAATTAGAGGTTTACCCTCCGAATCAGATGCTGCCAGTCGTCCAGGCCAGCATCCGTCACAGCCACGTCAAAGTCACGCAGCTCGGAGATCGTCGTCCTCCCGGTCGCGTCAGTGTACTCGAGGGCCTCGGGGTACTCTGGGGGCTCGATGCCCGCCGCCTCAACCTCCTGCAAAGTCAAATGTTTCTCATTAACCGATGATCTTTCATCATAGTTCTCAAAAAATCAAGTAAAGAGAAAGGGCAAAAAATGCTCACCACTACCGGCCAGTACGCCAGCCTCCCGTAGAGTAACGCCGAGTAGTCCTCGCCAGGAAGAAGAAGGGCGTCACCACTAGCGCCAGCCAAGTCCGCCTCCTTCTTTGCCTCAGAAGGCTCCCTGAACATCGTCCTAGGAGGATCGATGGGAACCGTCAACACGTCCCGAGAGCACTGACGAGCCAAGCGCTCGCCCAAGTACCACACAGGACCCATCGACGTCCTCAACAGCAGCCGGCTCGAGCTCCTAGGTCGAAGGACCTCAGCCACAAAAGGAGGCACGTCAGCGTACTCCGCCCAAGGCCTGGGCACCCACTGGGACAAGATAAACAAAGGAATCATTCTTATGATCAATTTAAAAGCAATATAGGAACAAATGAATATGAGATGCTTACGCTGTCTAGCTGAAGAGCGTTCACGTCCCGCCGGTAGACACCGTGAGAAGAACGCTTGCTCTTCGTCCTGCACATCACCCAGTCCCTCACCACGGGATAGGCCTTCTCCAGCGGCTCCGTCCTCTTGGGCGCGAGGCCCGGGAAGTTGGAGTACACCCACGCCTGCGAGGCAAGATAGTCAATGACGATCTTTCGTAATTTGGTAAGGAAAGGAATTGATTTTGATCTAAATGAAGGTTCATACCTCCAACAGTAGTCCAGGTCCGACAGCGCCAGGAGAAGTCCCCTTCTCCATCAACTCCGGACGAACCATGACCCTCATGAAGCGGATGAGGACCGCAAAACCAGCAGTAACCCAGTCCCAACGCCCTAGGGAGCTTAGGTCAGAAAGGAAGGGAAGAAGCTTCGTCGACAGCCTCTCGCCCTTGTCTCCATGGTAAATCGAAGACAGAAACCACCAGAACCACAAACGGACCCTCTGCTCAGTTGTACAGGGAGGAGGAGCCGTCTCCCTCCCGTCAATCGTCACCAGCGTCGGGATCTTTCCCGCAAAGTAGTCTCGAACGTAGGAGCTGGGCACATAACCCGGCACTGTGACAGCCCTCGGCGACAAGTTCCAGCCGATCAACCTCCTAGCCTCGGCCGAGTCCACCCTCATGGCAGTCTCCGGCCACTCCACAACCTCAGTCCCACACGGCAGACTAGAAATCATGCCGTAGTCCTCCAGAGTGACTCCCACCTCACCAAAAGGCATGTGAAACGTAGAAGTCATATCCCAGATTCGGTCCAAGAAAGTGCGGACCAGGCTAAGGTTAGCCCGCAGCTTCCTCTTTGCGATACCCCTCCAGGCCTGCACCAAAGAACCGAAAGCTCCACGCTCGATCATGACGCGCTCCTCCGCCGACAGCCGCTCGTAGCACTCCATCGCTGTCGTGTAGCCCGAGAACGACCTGATGTTCCCGGCCTCCTATTATGATTTGAAACAAAAGTTATCTTTAGTTTTGAATGAAAATGGGGAAAGATATGAACAAATGAATGAAAGAAGATGGGTGATGAGTAGTGAATTCCTATTTACCAAACTCTTCACCGTCCTGTAGGACAGGTGAGCCTCTGCAGCCCACAGCAAGTGCCTACTCTCCCAGGTCTCAGCCCACGTAGGAGCTCCTCTCAGCTGACGACCTCCTCGTCCAACGTTGGCCCGTCTCGGGGCCTCCTCCTCCTCGACAGCCTCCTCCTCATGTACCTCGTCCCCAGCAGCCATCACCGCGGCGGTGAAGGCCTGATCTAAAGCCTCCTCGACAGCAGCAACGTCTATCTCCATGGGAGTCCTCCCAGAAGTAGAAGCCTCGTCACCTGCAACATTAAAGCAAATTTAGGCCGCGTCACGTGACGACAAGCCTTGGTTAAGGGATTTTCAAGCCTTTGGAAGCACTGAAACCGCTCTTTTCGCGCCATCTTTGGCCACATTCTCACCAACCCGATCACTCGTGTGGTAATTTGGGTCAAGTCAAGCCTAATTTGAAGCCTAGTTCCGGGTTCGAGTCGAAATTTCGGCAGCATTTCATTATAACGGCGATTATGCCCTAGAAAAGTGTCCTGAAAAAAACTATCACAAAATAAAATTCCGAGATGATAGGAAGTTTACCCATCATCCAAGGATCCCAAATATCAAGTTTCATCGCAAATGGGCAATCCTAAGGCTATTTTCGAAGCAATTTACGGTTTAGCTGTGAAACCGTCTCAAATTTCACTCAAAGGCTCAAAACTCAACGAAAATTCGAGACAAATACATGGTTATGTTCCTTATATTACCAATTATCCATTTCTAATGTCAATTTGACAAGGCAAATGCATTTGGGGGAAAAGCCCCAAATTTTCGATCAATTGGGTCATAAACCCTAATTTTTTCGATCCAAAATTGGACAAATACCGAAGATTAATGCAAGAATGAGACACATACCTCGATTAGTCATGATCAATGCAAGCTTTTGGATTAAACCTTGGCGGAAATGGTGAAGATTTGAGAGAGAAATGTGTAATTTATGTTTCGAAATAATGATTTCAACTCCTCTGATTATCGCGTTTTTACGCAGAAAATACACTTTGGGGAATAGACGCAGCAGGCGATGCGCCTCTTCCAAGAGACGCAGCTCTTGCTGCGCCTCTTCCTTGTGTTCCCTCCATACAAATTTTCAAAAATTCGTTATGAGTTCGTTATTTGTGGGCCCATCTTTGGTGCGCCTCTTCCCCGATGCTATTTTATCCTTTTGGTCCGTTTGACGATTTTCTTTCGTTCCGACCCGCATTTTCCAAGCCAGCGGCAGACTGTTGCATATTATTTATTCCTTCCAAGACCTTTGCTTGTCGCAACGAGCATTTATTCCTTCACAGGTGTTTCGACACGCCTTCGTTATAAGGAGAGTAAGCGGATATACTTTTCCTCTCAAGACATGGAGATCAACATTGTTTCCTCTCAGCAGTTCCCGCCTGTGTCCTGCCACTCGCAATTATTTCTCGAAGACTACCCAAGCAGTCTTCTCTCAGCAGTTCCCGCCTGTGTCCTGCTATTCGCAATTATTTCTCGAAGACTACCCAAGCAGTCTTCTCTCAGCGATTCACTTTGTGTCCTGCTACTCACCTTATTTAGCTCCCACGCTTGACCTTAGCTCAATAGCTCCCATGCACCTCCGGAAGCATCTCGAGAAGAAGTCTCAGGTATGGTTTCTTCTTATGGCTGGCGAGCCTCCTTACGTAGTCTAATGGACTTTAAACGACCCACCCCGATAGTCGACAGACTCTAAAATGTTCCCGACGACAGGTCCTTGGCTCAGACCCCTTGAGCCGCCTCGCGTCGCCATAGTCGTCAGGTTGTAATCTTCGATTGACTGATGGCTATACTTTGACTTTTACCTTGTCCAAGCCTCGGTCAAAGTGGGGCTCAGAGATACCTCATTTCTGCATCTCTCGCAAACCACCCGGTGATGATTGGGCCGCATGTTTGCTACGCGGAACGATTTGTGACATTTCGTAAGTTTATCGTCAAGTGATTGCTCAAATATTAATGTCTACCTCTTAGTTGTCATCTACGTGCCGATACGGTCGTTTTGTGATAATTAGAGTACATTTGGAGTCAGGGCCTAAAACCGTCTTCATTTTTTGATAACCGTTAAATCCCGAGTCGAATGTTAGGATATTTCTATTCCATATTTTACAAATATTTCATAATCTTTATCCTTTGGTAAACAATTTCCCGTAATATTCACATAAAATATTAAGGAAAACCAAATTATTCCGTCCTACCATAACTTAAACACGGAAATCTTTCTTCCGCAGGAGGAAACCACTTGGGAACAGACGCAGCAGGTGCTGCGCCTCTTCCAAGAGACGCAGTGGCTGCTGCGCCTCTTCCCAGGTCCTTTCCTGCGTAATTTTCGTATCTTTTTCATATCTTTCCGAGATTCACTTCCAAAGACTCTCCGAAACCCTAATTCCTTAGTGTGATTAGTATAAATAGGAGCCTTCGCCCCTCATATTTCTCACGCGAGTGTCCGTCCTTCTCTTCTCCCTTTGCATTCTAGACCTTTGTTCTTACTTTTTGGCGTCTACGTGCTTGAACTTTCGACCACGTAAGCTCGGATCCTTCTGAGTACCAGCCTCGTTTGCATGACCGACCAATTTGACCAACTCCACAATCAATCAACTTAATTAATCTATTCGTTTTCCTCTTACGAGGGCACTTTCGTTACATTCGCGTCGAGCATCACTAATCGATATCTTAGTCCTTCTCGTTTCGTCAAACATGTAAGTCTGAGGATGTATAATCCTTCTTTATTTATTGTTATTTACTTTTTGTATCATCATAATGTAAGGTTTATGTCGAAAACACCTCTTAAAACCGATTTCTAAAACCGTGCTTTAAAATCCCTTTTTACGGATTTTCAGAAGACAAACCGTCGAGAAAGGACGCAGCAACTGCTGCGCCTCTTCGAAGGAGCGCAGTTCCTGCTGCGCCTCTTCGTGAGGGCCGCGAGCCGCTTCCTTTCTTCTTCCTTAAATCCTCGTAATTCGTCTTCTTTATTTGTTTTCGCTTGTTTTTGTTAATTCTTTGTTGCGATAACATAATCATCTCACATGTATATTATTTATCATTCATTAACACATGTAATTTGTTATTAAAATTTAACTTAAATCCCAAGTAATCAATATTTGTGGGTTTTCGTCATTAAACTCAGTTTGGATTTTAGAGATTCAATTCATCAATATTGAGTTTCTGGAATTCGTCATTGACATATTTACATCTGTTATTTGTCATATCTATCATATATTCGTCATTAATCCGTTGTATTTAGCCTAATTAATCGATTTAGTTTGTTAACTTGTTAATAATTCTCATTAATCTTATTAATCCGTCTTATCCGTGTTTTATTGTTTTATGACCCTTAATCACATGTAAATAACCTACTAACCACTTTCATCCGAGTAAATAATTTAATCAATCATTAAATTTACCGACGAGTATTAACAACACGTAATTCCGGCTTCACACGCCGGAATTGAGTCAGAAACAGACGCAAAGAAGCTGCGCCTATTCAAGGGGACGGCTCTCGCACTTTTTATTCGTTGGTTGAATCATCACGAACTCCGTTTTTGCCTTGACTTAGTTATTTAGCTTGCGTGTAATTAACTATTAATCGTATTATCGCCTGCTGACTTGTTCGTTAATTCTTTTGATTCATTCTTTTATTCGTTTTCTCAAATTATCCGTTTTAATGGTATTTTCGACATAAATCGCCTAATCCAATGTAATTATTGTAATTTTTATTATTGTAATTTTCTTTATTGTATTTATCATTATTTCTTGTATCATTTGTATGTTTTCACATGTAATTGAACATTAAATCCTACTTCGACCCAATTGTTTGCTAATTACGTGTCAACCGACTTAGTTAATTTTCACATGTTAGGATTAAAACTTGGATGTTGCATTGCATGCATATAATCGACGATATATCAAGCATAAATGATGTCCTTAATCATTAGTAGAGGCCGCTATCGAGGCGGGCGGGATTAGGTGTTCGATCAAAAGAGCTTCCTAATACGTACCCTCACCCCTTACTCCAGATCTCTGTGAACACCCGTGTTCATTGGCATCCACGAGAGTCATTCTAGACATAGAATGCTAAGGGTAACGATTGCTTAGTGTTCATGTCTTTACTATGTGTCTTGACATGACACGAGGTATTCGAACGGTTCCAATTTCCCATAAAAATTGGTGGCGACTCCAACAAAAATGCAAACGCTTGTTCTCTTCCTCCTAAGCGCCCCCGTGGGCCCCCCCGCTGTCCACAGCATATAGCATCGTAATTATCCACCGTAAAAAAAAAAGTATCAATCCTCAGAGAGTGATCAACAAAGTTACTTTTAATTAGAGTAAAATTTATTTTAACTTTCTTGGTGAAAAGATTGTTACTTTTATTAACTTAGTGGATAATTAGACAGCTCTCGGTAATAACAAACATGTCCTCTAATTGAACAGTTCTTGTGATTTGTACAACGCAGTTTTGTGTGGAGTTAAAGTCGGTCTAAAAATTATTCTAGATAGTATGATTTACAATTTCATCCTTGACAATTATATTCAAGTTCGTCTTTTATGGGGGTTCCAAATGCCATCATTCGGTATTTATTGGGTAAGCAAAAACTCTATATTTTTACTCGCCATTGGACTAAAGAACAACATATTTACTCGCCATTAGTCCATATCTTATACTATATATTTGGGACATGTTTTATGATAAGATAAAAATTATCATGATATTGGTGTAATAATTAATGAGTATGAATGTATGTTTTTTATACCTTAATTAAAGAAAAAAGATTTGTATAATTGCTCATGAAGGAATACAATTGGCTATAAACTAAAGTGTCTAATGTCGAAAACAATAATTTTTTTGTCGCGGGTGTTTTTACAAAGAGGTTAACCGATGGTCATAAAGTCTGCTCCATTACATGGATAAGGATCAAGCCCTTGAACTCATGGTATAATGAATAAGATGAGCTCAAATTATCTTGGTTTCATCATTATAGACTTATCACTTATCAGCATGCTCTAACATAAGATGTCCGTATCACGTGCAAGTTTATGTATTAACTTGGTTCTTTGACTTTTGTCCCCACAATTCATCTCGGCCGTTTTGAGAACTTACTTTGCGTGTAATATAAATCATTCATACAAGAAGTTGTACATTTGTACATTCTAACTAATGGAGTATAGTAATTATAAAAGTTCAAAATTTATTTATATATGCCCGTGCAATTTTGCACGAGTTTTAAGCTAGTTGGTGTTATAATTTAGCATTAATGGCACTTAAGGCTATTTGAGTTGAGGAAGACCTAGTATTTGGAAGTCTTTGTTAATCTCATGTTTTTGAAACTCTTGAGATTCGCGTTGAGTACTGGAGTTAAAGGAATATCGTTACACTTAAGTGTAGTTCAGCTTTTAGGAATTCGTAATATGGTAAAGGATGAATGAACTTGAGATTTAGTTGAGTTGATTTGTCAAACTTACATGAGTGTGTATCTTCCCCTAAAAAGTTTGCGGTAGAGTGGTGTTCTAGGAAAGGCATCCATAAAGGTGAATGGTTGGCGTATTGGTGTGTTACGTTTATAAATATGAACCTTTTAAAATTGTGAGAAAATTGTTTCGGGACTATAAAGGTTTTGGACATAATGGTACCATTTGAACATTAGAGTTGCATTCTTGTTAGACTATGTTTATTGGTAGGTCTACCAAAGGCTGGATCTTGAATAAAGATAAAAAATATATAAAAAAGTAAAAAGGTAAACTGAATAAAAGAGGCTGACCATCTATATGAATACATGAGATGCATTCCACCCATTCCTCCACAGAAGTCTTGAAACTCATCTCAACCCTATGCCATTTTGTCCACATGGCACCAATTAAGTGAGGGATGGGGTTTAATTATATATTAACCAAATCAATGAATTTAACTTTTTTTTTTATTAAAAACCTTCTTAGTTATAATTTTACAAATAAGAAAAAATAAATATATAATTGTACCAAATATTCTTCTGCTTTGGTGCTCCACAATTAGAGAATACTTTTGATATATTTTGGAGTTCATCTAATTGCTTTATTTAAAATATAAACATATATATATATATATATATATATATATATATATATATATATATATATATATATATATATATATATATATATATATATATATATATATATATATATATATGAGCCATGGTGGTATCAGAGCCATGGTGGTGATACTTAATTGGAATAGTTAGATATAGTTCAACACAATGTTTCTCTAACCTTTATGAGTATAGTTAAACATTTTCTTGGCAATAAAATCACTGTTAAAAACAGTATTAGTCACGAGGTTGATATACCTCAAGATCTAGATTTACTTAATAAATGGACTATTCCTAGAGTAAGTGCTAAAATAATTTATAAACTAGGCACCTTCGAAAAATTGGGTTTAAAACAAGTAGTCAAAACTACAGAAAAAGCAGTCTTACTTAATAATGAAGAGATGTTTCTGCAATTACTGACCAACCATGATTTAGAACCTTATAAAAAGTCAGACCACAAGTTTATTCATATTGGCCTGGTGCAAGTGGCTTTTAAACCACTAACCTTAGAAGATTTACCTGAGAGCTTTATAGCAGCCCTAAGAGATGGAAGAAATTTGGATTGGAAAAAATCAATCATGGGTGTCATAAAATCAAGTCTGGCTTATGGAACAGTTTATTTTGATGTCTATCCAAATTTAACACTGTCTTTAAGTGATGATAATATATTAGATGCCTTAACATTAAACGTTAAAACACATGGTTATAACTATGCTCAAGGATCTGAAATTATTTGTATATGTTATAGAATATACTTTAAACCTTTATATACTTTGAATCGTTGTTGTAAATTGGCTGATAAACCAATTAATGAAACCATTGTCATAGAGACTAATTTTCATAAGTCTTATATAACGACTAGAAGAAGGATTAAATGGGAAGAAATATCGTTGCAGTGTAAACCCTATGGATAGGCAACAATGCAGCTGGGCTTTGCAGGATACTTTAAAAATAACAAATGACCTTGGAAAATTCTGAAAATTTGCAATATTTTAATTTGGATATTAAGCTATGACTGAGCTAAGTTTCATGAATTTTGAAGGTGCCTAAGTATTTTTAATATTAATAGAAACAGCCTGAAATCCTGAGATTCAGACAGACTGGCTCAACTGAGAATGTGATTTGTTTGAGTGACTCAGGGATATAGCTAAGACCCTACACTTCCACAGATAATTCACAAGAAATTTAAGATTATAACTTAACAAATTTCATACTCAAATCCACAGATTGACACAGGATTAAAGCTGAACTTTGCTCAACACAATTAAAAGGAACCACAGATGGACACAGGTTCAATTTAATGATGCCAAACTGACTTTGATCAATTAACCACATAGTTCACAAGTTAATTATCAGGCCAGGTTTCCAAACTACGTTTAACACAAGTTTGAAAGAAATGAGAGAAGTCTCAAGGCTATTTTTTCATTCAAAAATAATCTGCCTGAAACAGATGAGACACAGGTCCTTATATAGGCCTTGTCTTTGCATTACAATTCGAAACCCTACCATCCAATGGTCCAGAATTAATCTAAGATGAATACAAACAACATAAATTATCTTACAAGCTGGTAAATAAAGTGAACAAGTGAAAACAAAAGCAATTGGGGTAAAACAGACTGAAATAAAGCATGGTTGCAGGCTGTCACTGTCAGTTGTCCTCTTGTGCACAGTTTCTGTTTATTTGGTGGCTAGCTGAAGTCAAGGCTTCTTGTTGCTGCCTATAGCAGGCTTTGTGGAAAAAGTTACAGTAACTCTTTTCAAGGAGCCTCAACAATGCCTCACTAAATAAGGAAATGCTGCTTTATGCTTTAACTTCAACATGTGACTGCCTTGCTTTCCTGTTGCTGGAATTTCTGCTAAATTACATTGCATTTTAGGATGAGTTGTAGGATGCTTAGGGACCTTGCTTGGACTTTCAGTTGAGGCCTGCTCCAGCTGGCCATATAGGCAGCTGATAACTGGACCTGGTGAATCTCTTGGTTGGCTGAGCTGGGGGTGGTTCAAGGGGTGTTGCTGGGACTTGGACTGTGGTCAGGTCAGGATTAGGAGCCCCTGATTCAGCTCCTGCTGCAGCCTCCCCTTCTTGAAAAGGGCTTGACCTCAAGCCTGGTCCCCCTTCATCATCAGACTCACCATAGTAAGGACTTGGGTCTCCTATATTGAATGTGCCATGTACCCCATATTCACCAGGAAGGTCTATCTTGTAAGCATTTGGGCCAATTTTCTAAATGACCTCAAAAGGACCCTCTGCCCTAGGCATCAGCTTGTTCTTTCTCTTAGCAGGGAACCTCTCCTTCCTTAAGTGGATCCATACGAGATCTCCTGGCATGAATTCTTTCTTCTGCTTAGGACTCTTGGCCTGTTTCTTATACCTGTCATTGGCCCTTTCAATTTGTTTCTTGACAGTTTCATGGAGCTTCAGCATCTGTTCCATCCTCTTTTTAGCATCATAGTTCATTTCTTACTTAGGCATACTTGAAATATCTAAGGGCATCAGAGGATTGATCCCATAAACTACTTCAAATGGACTGTGACCAGTTGCAGATGCAGGAGCCCTGTTGAAAGCAAACTCAGCTTGTGGCAGTTTTAAATCCCAGTCCTTCAAAGACTTGCTAACAATGCATCTTAATATTCTTCCCAAGGTTTTATTAGTGACCTCAGTCTGGCCATCTGTCTGTGGGCGGTGTGATGTAATGAACAGCAACCTGGTATGGAGTAACTTCCACAAGGTCTTCCAGAAATAACTCATGAACTTGACATCCCTGTCTGAGACTATGGTCTTAGGGACCCCATGTAGCTTGACAATATTATTTAAATAAAGCTTAGCAACACTCATAACATCCTCAGTTTTCTTACAAGCTATGAAATGAGCCATTTTGCTGAACCTGTCAACTACAACCATCACTGAGTCATTCCCCCTTGAGGTCCTTGGTAATGCTATGTTAAAATTCATGCTCACATCCTCCCAGGGTTTGTTTGGTACTGGAAATGGGGTGTAAAGGCCTCCTTGGAAGGAGCTCTTAGCCTGCTGGCAGATGGAGCATTTCCTGAGTGTCACCTGGACATCTCTCATCATTCTGGGCCAATAGAACTGCTCTTGTAAGATATCCAGAGTCTTTTGGACCCCAAAATGACCTCCTAAGCCACTAGAGTGGACTTCCTTGACCAGTAGTTCCCTGTATGAACCCCTTGGAACACATAGCTTGTTCCCATGGAACAGGAATCCCTTCTGTAGCAGGAATTTAGTTCCCTGAACCTTAGTTCCTTCTGTTTATGCTAACCAATCCTCACAGAAATCAGGATCATCTTTGTACAGCTCTTTCATGAACTCAAACCCAAGAACTTTCTGTTCCATGACTGTCAACAATGAATATCTCCTAGACAGTGCATCAGCAACAATGTTTTGCTTTCCCTCCTTGTACTTTCTTGAGAATGTGAAGGATTGTAAGAACTCAACCCACTTAGCATGCCTGTGATTCAGCTTGTGTTGGCCATTGATGTATTTCAAAGCTTCATGATCTGAATGCAGCACAAAAGGCCTTGGCTTAAGATAATGACTCCAATGCATAAGAGCTCTGACAATTGCATAGAACTCCTTGTAATAAGTGGAGTAGCTCAGTTTAGCTCCACTTAGCTTCTCACTAAAGTAAGCCACTGGCTTCCTTTCCTGAATTAGTACAGCTCCTATGCCAACTCCACTGGCATCACATTCTACCTCAAATAAGCAGTTGAAACCAGGTAGCCTGGGAACAGGTGCCTCACACAGCATTCTCTTGATCAGGTTGAATGCTTGTTGAGCATTCTCAGTCCATTTGTACTCTCCTTTCTTCATACACTCTGTGATTGGGGCAGCAACAGCACTGAAGTTCTTAATAAATCTTCTGTAAAAGGAAGCAAGGCCATGGAAGCCCCTTACTTCAGTGATGCTCTTTGGGATTGGCCAAGATTTTATGGCATTAGTCTTATCTTGGTCCACAGATATTCCCCTCCCAGAGATGATGTACCCTAAGAACTTGATTTCAGAAGCCAAGAAGGTACATTTCTCTAACTTTCCAAACAGCTTGCTACCTCTCAGAATCTGGAACACTTTCTCAAGATGGCTCAAATGTTCTCCTGTGGATTTGCTGTAGATAAGGATATCATAAAAGTATACCATAACAAACCTTCCCAAACAAGGCCTCAACACTTCTGTCTGTGAGGTAATATCCGTATAAGACCCTTTAAATTTAGGACTATAACGTAAATTTAACATGTGAAATATGGTCATAAACGAAATACAACAATGAAACGATAAAGATAAGGAATCAACCTCGGGTCCTTTGATGCACGGCGTAAAGAACAGAAATCAAACGAGATTCCCTCCTAATTGTTGCACCCAAGATTTGTCCGAGAAATGCCCTTGTGCTAGAACGTGTTCTCCGATTGCCTTGCAATATTGGGAGAACTTGATGTGAGTTTTTTTTTTCGAGATGTGAGATCTCGGTTTCAGAGAAAACTTAATCTCCAAAACCCTAGTTTTTCTGTAAATGAAAATCGCTAGGTCAAAAGGAGAGGAAGCCTCTCCTTTTGTTGCCTCGATCCATGGTCATGAGAGGAGGGAGTGGGCTTTCCACTTTCTCCTCATTTAACTCGTGATCCGATTGAACCGACCCCATTCGCTAAAATGTATATGACGCGGTTTTTATTATAAATCGTCATCGGTTATCGGCTATTAAAACATCAACTAATAATACGGGTTAGTTGAAATATTAATACATGTCCGACAAAGACGATATTGTATAATTATATTCAATATACATTTAATTAAATATAAGACGCTTATATTCAATTTACGAATTAACTGTTTAATTCGCCTTAGCCATTATTATTTAATCCGTATTAAATAAAATATCTCAACATCACATTTTGACTAAATATTAGTCAAATAACTCAGACTAACTGGTTAGTCAAAATTGGCATCTACATGATTTGTATTTTCATCTTGTCACGTCTCTCAAACCTATCCTATAGGTGTGACTTTTAGGGACCAGTTGATCACCGCCATCTGTATGACAATAACGTCAAACTTATCTAGCAAGCCAACCGTTATTGATAAACGTGGATCAACTGATAATAATACCAAAAGTATGCCCTTTGATCCTTTTAGAGGTTTATAAGTCCTTGCACTAACTGTTAAGGACACCAACCCCAACAAGCTCCCACTTGTCCGTACAAGTGTATGTGCAATGACGTTATCCGCACTAACTGGAGGACACAAGCTCCAACAAATTCCCACTTGTCCGTACAAGTGTATGTGCGATAACCGATTCTCATATTCATTTAAAATTTCTCCCACTCAATGTAAAACAATTTGCGGATCCGGATCCGCAAAGGTCGTATTTTACAATCGATCTGTATCTAGAGTGGTTTCCCGACTAGAGAGTAACTTAACCGATAAAACGAATCCGTATCCGAGCATGGCCATGCATTTCGATTCTGACTCCTCGAGTGGCCCGAGAAATATCGAGTACTGATAAAGGCTGAATATTTCCTTCAACTCGAACTCCTTCCGATCTAAGCACGGCATGAAATGACCCAGAAAAAATCTACTTATTTATTACGGATGACCGTGATAAAGGAACCAAAGTCACCCAAAATCTGCCTTAGTCTCAAGAGACAGTCGATAGTCAAAAGAATCGACTCTTAGGATCACCATGGAAGTCCTATCCACGACCGGGCACCGAATGTTATAAAACATTTAGAACTCCACGTCGATGTCACAATTGTGTCCTACGAGATATCCGTATAAATCGCCTCTGTGATTGGTCAGTCAACCGGTTGACTTATGGCTCGTTGAACCCACCATCAACCAACGTCACAAAATAATTGCCAGAGTTATCAGCTCATGTGGGCAATTAAGGACTGAAAAATATAATGTTCGTTCAGTTCACTTTGTGGTGTTCAAAAATTGTCATACAATTCCACATGAAAAAACAAAATATGTATAAAATATCAAAACGATGATGTCGTATAGAGTACAAAAGGGAATAAATCTAATCCATAAAAGAGTACTACAACTTAGGAACACGTTTAATTCCCATGGAATTAACATGCCCTTCATGCTTATCTTGTCGTAATGCTTTAGTGAGAGGATCTGCTATGTTATCATCTGTAGCAATCTTTTCTATCACTACTTCCTTTTGCTCCACGTAATCCCGGATTAGATGAGCTTTCCGTTGTACATTTCTAGACTTGTTGCTAGACTTTGGCTCCTTAGCTTGGAAGATGGCACCACTATTGTCGCAATAGATGGTGATCGGGTCATTCGAACTAGGCACTACAGATAGTCCATGTAAGAATTGACGCATCCATATCGCTTCCTTTGTAGCTTCAGACGCGGCATAGTACTCGGACTCGGTCGTAGAATCTCTGTAATGTGATTTGTTTGAACTCTTCCGGTGATGCAGCGCCATTAAGAGTAAAAACGAATCAGACTGAGATTTCGAGTCATCTCGATCCGTTTGGAAGCTAGCATCTGCGAATCAGGTTGCGCATAGCTTTTGTTCGCCTCCATAAGTCAATGCCCAATCTTTAGTCCTCCGTAGGTACTTAAGAATGTTCTTGACAGCCAGCCAATGTGGTTCACCTGGATCTTTGTTGGAATCGAATTGTCATACTCAATGCATATGCCACGTCCGGACGTGTGCATATCATGGCATACATGATTGATCCTATAGCCGAAGCATAAGGAATCCGTGTCATGCGCTCTTTCTCTTCCGGTGTCTCTGGTGCATGAGACTTGCTCAAATGCACCCCTGGAGCCATAGGAAGAAACCCCTTCTTGGAGTTAGTCATCTTTGAATCTCTCTAGGACTTTGTCTATGTAAGACTCTGACGAGAGATAACATCCGTCGTGATCTATCTCGATAGATACGGATGCCTAGAATTCTTTGTGCCTCTCCCGGATCTTTCATCTGGAAATGGTTTTTCAACCATACTTTCACCGAAGTTAAGAGAGGTATGTCATTCCCAATCGGGAGTATGTCGTCAACATACAATATTAGGAAAACAATCTTGCTCCCACTCGACTTGATATATAAACATGGTTCCTCGACCGATCGAGTAAATCCATTTTCTTTAATCACTTGGTCGAAGCGATGATTCCAACTCCGAGATGCTTGCTTAAGTCCATAAATGGAACGCTTAAGTTTGCATACTTTCTTAGGATGTTGTGGATCGATGAAACCTTCGGGTTGTACCATGTACAACTCTTCCTCCAAAAAGCCGTTTAAGAAGGCGGTTTTCACATCCATTTGCCAAATTTCATAGTCATGAAACGCGGCGATCGCTAAGATAATCCGAATGGGACGCAGCATGACTACGGGTGCAAAAATTTCATCGTAGTGCAAACCTGGCACTTGGGTGAAACCTTTAGCAACTAGTCGTGCTTTATAGATATCTTGTTGACCTTCCACTGAATGCTTTATCTTGTAAAGCCATTTGCATTGAAGGGGACGAACCTTAGCGAGTAAGTCAACAAGATCCCATACGTTGTTCTCATACATGGAGTCCATCTCGGATTGCATGGCCTCAAGCCATAGCTTTGAGTCGAAACTAGTCATGGCACCTTTATAGGTTGCGGGTTCACTACTCGTTAAGAGTAGAACGTCATCTATGTTATGTTCCTCGACCATACCAATGTATCATGTCGGAGGAATAGAGACTCTTCCCGACCTCCTAGGTTCCTCGGGAATATTCACGCGGTAGGGATTGAAGGAACAGGTTCCTCCAATGGTTGCTCGGTGTTTGGTTGTGGAATCTCCGACAGGTCGAAGGTTCTATCACTCTTTGCATTCTCGAGAAATTCCTTCTCTAAGAATGTCGCACTGGGCATAACAAATACACGTTGTTCGGTTGGCGAATAGAAGTAATGACCAAGTGTTCCTTTAGGATAACCTATAAAGTATGTCTTGACCGATCGCGGGCCGAGCTTATCTTCGAGGTCTCCACTTGACATAAGCCTCGCAGCCCCAAACCCGTATAAAGGACAAGTTAGGGACCGTTCCCTTCCATAGTTCATATGGAGTCTTGTCATGAGCTTTAGACGGACTTGATTTAAGTATTAGAGCGGTGACATAAGAGCATAACCCCATAACGAGTCGGCGGCACGGTGTGACTCATCATGGATCGAACCATATCAAGTAGTGTTCGATTTCTCCGTTCGGACACACCATTCAAGCGAGGTGTTCGGTGGAGTTAAGCGTAGGGCAATCCCACGAGTCCTTTAGGTGTTGATCAAACTCGTGAGAAAGATACTCGCCACCACGATCCGAACGCAGTGTTTTAATCTTCCTACCTAATAGGTTCTGTACCCTATTCTGGTATTCCTTGAATTTCTCAAAGGATTCACTTTTGTGCTTCATTAAGTAGACATAGCCATATCTACTTAAATCGTCCGTGAAAGTGATGAAATACCTATAGCCTTCTCGTGCGGTGATTGACATAGGACCACATACATCCGTGTGTATGAGTCCTAATAGGTCAGCAGCGCGCATTCCAACACCTTTGAAGGAAATCCGAGTCATCTTACCGATGAGACATGATTCACACGTGCCAAATGATTGAAAATCAAAGGCGAGATAGCTCCATTTTGATGAGTAATTTTTTACGCGTTTCTCATTAATGTGTCCCATACGGCAGTGCCATAGATACGTTTGATCTTTGTCACCAACCTTTAACTTTTTATTCATTACGTGTAATATTTCGGTGGTCTGATCTAAAACATAAATTCCGTTCATGGAGACTGCCTTGCCATAAATCATATCGTGTAAAGAGAAAATGCAAGTATTATTCTCTATTACAAATGAAAAACCAAGTTTGTCAAGTGCAGAAACTGAAATAATGTTTTTCGAAAGACTGGGTACATAATAGCAATCATATAATGATAACTCAAATCCGCTAGGAAGCTGGATCACATATGTTCCCCTCGAGACGGCAGCCACTCTTGCTCCATTCCCGACACGCAGGTCAACCTCACCCTTTACGAGAGGCTTGAGATTTCGGAGGCCCTGCACATGATTACACAGATGAGAACCACAACCAGTATCAAGTACCCAAGTTCCGTAACTTGCGTGGTTAATCTCAATCATATGAATAAAAGTAGAAGAAGAAGACATACCAACAGTTTAACGCGACTGCTTTTATGTCCTCATGATAAACGGGACATGTGCGCCTCCAATGCCCAGTCTTGTGGCAGTGATGGCATTCCATGTTTTCGGTTTTGCTCTTTGTCGCGCTGATGAGGTGCTTGACTCACCAGTCCACTCTTACCCGAACCCGACTTCTTGAACTTCGCCTTACCTCTTTTGCTAGGTTTGCACGAGCTTTGCCCTTACCCTTTCCCTTGTTTGTCACGGCGAGAACATCTGTTTCATGCTCCCACTTTGAACTTCATGTCCTTCTCGGTGCATACGAGGAGGAGTGCGGTTCATGGGGAGTTTTCTTCAAATCATTCATATAGTAATTCGCTCTAAATTGCGAATAACCATCGTGGAGTGAGTGAAGTATGCGGTCGATCACAATGTTCTCGCTGATCTTACAATCAAAGGTCTCGACTTCTCGACATTCTCAATCATCGAGAATGTGTGGGCTAACGGTTGGCCCTGCGAGTCTCGCATCAAAGAAGCGAGTGGTATGCTCATAGGTCACGATTCTCGGTGCTTTCGAGAATTCCTTGGTGAGCGTGGTGAAAATCTTGTTCGCACCATGGGCTATGAAGCGTTTATGCAAATTGGGTTCCATTGCAAAAATGAGTACGTTTTTAATCGCACCCGCTTTCCATACGAAATCATTAAACTTGGTGATTTCAGCAGACTCTAGCCGTGGGACTGGGTTTGCGGGATGGGCTCAAGAGATATTTGAGCTTCCGTCGGCGGCGGCGGCATTCCGTAATGCCGCCTCCCGTCCGCGAAGTTTGATCCATCATTCTTGATCGAGTAGATTGATTCATCGATTCATGAAGATCGAAGCCAGGACTCACGGTCCAATGTGGCACTTGGCATTGGGTTATCGTAGAACCAGCCATTTGATATTAGCGGTTTAAAAGTTCGTGATCTACACTGAAAAGAAAGAAAAACAAAACGAAATAAGCAACTCATCGAGGTGATTTAAGTCTATTTTAAAATTCATTTTAAACATGTAGACTCTCGCACTTGCATAATTGATCTCCCTCAAGAATGATACAATTGATCCCAAGATTCAATTTCAGTAAATTGATAAGCCAACTGTTTAGCTAATTCTTCCGTAAGAACTCTTGGTCGATAGATTTCCGTAAATCCTATCTATAGTCCACCATAGTCACAGGATCGTCCGAGTGACCATAGTGTTGAGATAAAATAGGTCAATCGGTTCCAACTTACCCGACGTAGAAGGGGTCATATTATGCCTACCGACGAAGAAGGGACTCATTGGAGTTTGACCTATAAAGACCGTTCTCAATTTTTGTTTATACGAGGAAGATCCCATCAACTAAATTATAATTCATATTAAGTGAACGAATAACTAGCGTCTGCGTGAATGAATTAATTTGGGTGATGGCTTAAAAATCGTGTGACATGAGAATGTCAATGAAAACTAACTCGTGACCTCTATATGTGTCAGTTTTCATGCAATAATTAGGTGGTTTGGTTTTTAGGCGGAATATGATGCATACTATCGTTACGGAAAAATAAATAAAAGAATGCAATACGTAAATAAAAATTCCTAGTGTGGCCTATCCTAGTAAAATAAAACATAAAACAACTTTGGAATCCACCGTTGGACCTGAGAAGCTTGTCTTGATGTTCCATCTTGATCCAAGTAGCGGGAGTGAGCATCCGGTCTCCATCTTTGGTCTTCTCAAAAATTACAATTTAAAAATACAAATATAAACCTATTTACATTCTAATTAAAAGCGTAATTAAAAGAAATAAAATGGAGATACGAGATCTCAAAATACAACCAAGACCGTGTTCCATCATTACGGTAACACGTTCTACTAAGGCCACACTAAGTTACAACCGTTTGCAAAAATAAATAAATACGTAATAAAAGGCATTCAAGGCATTCAACAAAACGATAATTAAATGCATCAACTAAAAACAAATTCATTCGTGACATAATTCTGTAATTATGTTAAATTTATCTAAACCACCTTTTAATGATTAAAATTCATGTGATAAAACTGCTTCTATCAATTTAATTTTAATCTAATACGATCCGATTACTTTAAATACGCTTTAAAATAACTTAATGGTACGTGTGTGAACCGTTTCACAATCATAGCGAGTGTACAATATCCGTATAAAGTACATAATAAGGCCAAAAGAAAATTTAAAGCAAAAGGAATAAATTTTCAAAGTTGCCAAAAAACAAAATCCCTCGATCCAGGGACATAAGTGCTCGATCGAGGAACAAAAAACTCGATGAGTGAACTGCAAGTCGATCGAGAGGGTTGCCAAACGAGAAAGTGCTCGATCGACTAAAGCGGTGGTCGATCGAGTACCTTTATCAACAAATCTGCTTTCGATCGAGTACGAGGACATCTCGATCGAGCAGGGGTTTTGAAAGGGGTCGATCGAGTACAACAGGGGACTCGATCGAGCAAAAACAAGACATAAATAGCACTTTCGATCGAGTAGAAATACGCTCGATCGAATGCAAACATATTTGAAAATTCCAAACCCTCGTGAAAACAGTTTGACAATGCAAAACCTACTTTGATTTTGATCAAAACCGCATAAAATCAATTCTATAAAATACAAAACTTGACATATTGCTATAATCTCCGTATAAAATAACAATATGTGAAAGAATAAATTGAAAACGTAAACAAAAACAGCCGCAAAACACGTTTGGCCGCACGGTTTTCAAAGCACGAAAACGCAACAGCAAAAGAAAAAATTTCAGCCGAGAGAAAAAGTTCTTTGCCTCACGGTTTTCTAGGCAATCCGAGATCGTCTCAAATCGATTTTATGAAAAATCACAATGAAAATTTACGTGGCCTCGCTCACGATACCACTTGTGAGGTAATATCCGTATAAGACCCTTTAAATTTAGGACTATAACGTAAATTTAACATGTGAAATATGGTCATAAACGAAATACAACAATGAAACGATAAAGATAAGGAATCAACCTCGGGTCCTTTGATGCACGGCGTAAAGAACAGAAATCAAACGAGATTCCCTCCTAATTGTTGCACCCAAGATTTGTCCGAGAAATGCCCTTGTGCTAGAACGTGTTCTCCGATTGCCTTGCAATATTGGGAGAACTTGATGTGAGTTTTTTTTTCGAGATGTGAGATCTCGGTTTCAGAGAAAACTTAATCTCCAAAACCCTAGTTTTTCTGTAAATGAAAATCGCTAGGTCAAAAGGAGAGGGAGCCTCTCCTTTTGTTGCCTCGGTCCGCGGGTCATGAGAGGAGGGAGTGGGCTTTCCACTTTCTCCTCATTTAACTCGTGATCCGATTGAACCGACCCCATTCGCTAAAATGTATATGACGCGGTTTTTATTATAAATCGTCATCGGTTATCGGCTATTAAAACATCAACTAATAATACGGGTTAGTTGAAATATTAATACATGTCCGACAAAGACGATATTGTATAATTATATTCAATATACATTTAATTAAATATAAGACGCTTATATTCAATTTACGAATTAACTGCTTAATTCGCCTTGGCCATTATTATTTAATCCGTATTAAATAAAATATCTCAACATCACATTTTGACTAAATATTAGTCAAATAATTCAGACTAACTGGTTAGTCAAAATTGGCATCTACATGATTTGTATTTTCATCTTGTCACGTCTCTCAAACGTATCCTATAGGTGTGACTTTTAGGGACCAGTTGATCACCGCCATCTGTATGACAATAACGTCAAACTTATCTAGCAAGCCAACCGTTATTGATAAACGTGGATCAACTGATAATAATACCAAAAGTATGCCCTTTGATCCTTTTAGAGGTTTATAAGTCCTTGCACTAACTGTTAAGGACACCAACCCCAACACTGTCATTAATCTCATAAAAGTGCTGGGGGCATTTGATAACCCAAATGGCATAACCAACCACTCATAGAGCCCTTGTATAGTTTTGAAGGCAGTCTTCCACTCATCACCTTCTCTGATTCTCACTTGGTGATAACCTTGCCTAAGATCAATTTTAGAAAAGATCCTGGCACCACTTAACTCATCTAGCATGTCATCCAATCTAGGTGTAGGGAACCTATACTTGACTGTGATGTTGTTGATAGCTCTGCTATCAATATACATCCTCCAAGTGCCATCCTTCTTAGGTACCAATAGTTCTGGGACAGCACAGGGACTCCGGGATTCTCTTACAAACCCCTTGTTCATTAGCTCATCAATCTGCTTCTGTAATTCTCTTGTAGCATCAGGATCACACCTTTATGCAGGCCTGTTAGGGAGTACAGATCCTGGCACAAGGTCAATCTGATGCACAATGGCTCTTAGTGGGGGCAGTCCACTAGGCAATTCAGCAGGAAGACATCCTGGTATTGTTCCAGTAATGGTCTAATCTCTGCTGGCAGCTTATGCTCCACATCCTTATGAACCTCCCTGGTCAGCAAGAATAGAACAGGCTGCTCTTACTGCATTTCATTGACCATTTCTGCTTCAGATAGAAACAAGACTCCATTGACTCCATCAGTCATACTTGGACTCCCATAGTTCTTCTGATTAGGTGGTAGAGGGGTCAATGTGATCTTCTTGCTACCTTGCTTGAAGGAATAGGTATTGCTCCTTCCCTGGTAGATAGAATTCTTATCAAATTCCCATGGTCTACCCAACAGCAGGCGGCAAGCATCCATAGGGACCACATCACACAAGATCTCATCCTTATAAACATTGCCAATTGAAAATGGAACCAGGCATTATTTGTCCACCTTGACTTCTGCTCCCTTGTTTAACCATCTGAGCTTGTAAGGGTTGGGGTGCTCCTGGGTGCTAAGATTGAGTTTATTAACCATGGTGACAGATGCCACATTGGTGCAGCTTCCCCCATCAATGATCAAATTGCATACCCTTCCCTGAATAGTACATCTACTCCTGAAAATGAGGGATCTCTGATCCTCTTCTAATGGTGCTTGTTGAGAGTGCATCACCCTCCACAAAACAAGACTATGGCCTGTATCAGGGTGAGCCAAGACTTGTTCCTAGTTGGGTTCCTTCTCAAGAGTTGTCTCCTCATTTACTGGCTCCTCCTCATACTTAACTGAACCCTCGCTTTCCCACTCTTCTACTTCCATTGTTGTCAATGCTCTCTTGGAAGGACAGTCCTTCCTAAAGTGACCATACCCTTGGCATTGAAAGCATTTAATCTTTTCTTTGGTTAGAGGTGGGTTGGACTTAGGGAACATGGGTGCCTTTCTTTGTCTCCTCCAGTTTGGGACACTGGTTTAGGTGTCTCAGTAATTTTAACACCAGTGTAAGGTCTAAAGACAGCTTTGGGTTTAGGAGTAGTAGGTTTAGATTTCCCCATTTTTTCAACTCTGAGTGCCAAGTTTACAACATCATCATAAGACCAAAGTGGTTGCATTCTAACCTTAGTAGCAATGTTCTTATCAAGCCCTTCTAAGAACCTAGCAATTCTTTGTTCAGGTTTCTCATTTATCTCACACTGTAAGGTTAGTTGTTCAAATTCTCTCAAATAGGTCTCAAGAGGTCTCTCATCCTGCCTAAGCTTAGATAACTTAATGAACAGATCCTGGGTGTAATCCTTGGTAACAAATTTATCCAGCATTTTCTTTTTAAGTTTAGACCCAGATCTAATGGGTTCTTTCCCTTCCCTTAACCTCTGGTGTTTAAGGTTGTCATACCACAGTGATGCATAACCCTTTAATTTCAACACGACAACTTTACAAGCCTTAGCATCATTGTAATTTTTGAATTCAAATATCTTTTCAACATCCCTAATCCATTCTAGTAAGTCATCAGGATTAAGACTACCAGAAAAATCAGGAATTTCTACCTTTAGATGTTTGTTAGCTTGCTCAAGAGCCTCCTCTTGTGTTCTGATGATTTCTTCGGACTCTGACTCATAACCAGGTGGTGGTTGTCCTCTCCCTGCTCCCATAAAGAAGCCTCTGCCTCTGTCTCTTCCTCTTGGAGGTGGTTGTCTCTTGGGATCATGGTTTGGAAACTTCTCCATCACACATGAACAACATTGAGTAGTGTGTCTACATTTCCTGCAATTGTTTCTATTCTGGTTTCAATACCAGCAAGTCTCTCTTCACTCATGGTTGTTTTTTTGTGTTTTTAATGTAGGTAGGGATAATGATCTCACAGCTTCTCTCAACCTAAGATTAACACAAAGGTGGAATTGTGTTAAACCTAAGCTCTGATAACCAAAGTTGCAATGTAAACCCTATGGATAGGCAACAATGCAGCTGGGCTATGCAGGATACTTTAAAAATACCAAATGACCTTGGAAAATTCTGAAAATTTGCAGTATTTTAATTTGGATATTAAGCTGTGACTGAGCCAAGTTTCATGAATTTTGAAGGTGCCTAAGTATTTTTAATATTAATAGAAAAGCTTGACTGAAATCGAGATTCGACAGTGACGCTCAAGCGAGAATGTGATTTGTTTGAGTGACTCAAGGATATAGCTAAGACCCTAAACTTCCACAGATAATTCACAGGAAATTTAAGATTATAACTTAACAAATTTCAGACTCAAATCCACAGATTGAAACAGGATTAAAGCTGAACTTGGCTCAACACAATTAAAAGGAACCACAGATGGACACAGGTTCAATTTAATGATGCCAAACTGACTTTGATCAATTAACCACAGAGTTCACATGTTAATTATCAGGCTAGGTTTCCAAACTACAGTTTAACACAAGTTTGAAAGAAATGAGAGAAGTCTCAAGGCTATTTTTTCATTCAAAAATAATCTGCCTGAAACAGATGAGACACAGGTCCTTATATAGGCCTTGTCTTTGCATTACAATTTGAAACCCTAGCATCCAATATTCCAGAATT
Organism: Silene latifolia; assembly: GCF_048544455.1. Classification (NCBI taxonomy): domain Eukaryota; kingdom Viridiplantae; phylum Streptophyta; class Magnoliopsida; order Caryophyllales; family Caryophyllaceae; genus Silene; species Silene latifolia. Next base: position 120,020,075 of record NC_133537.1, read on the forward strand.
AATCTAAGATGAATAAAAACAACATAAATTATCTTACAAGCTGGTAAATAAAGTGAACATGTGAAAACAAAAGCAATTGCGGTAAAACAGACTGAAATAAAGCATGGTTGCAGGCTGTCACTGTCAGTTGTCCTCTTGTGCACAATTTCTGTTTATTTGGTGGCTAGCTGAAGTCAAGGCTTCTTGTTGCTGCCTATGGCAGGCTTTTTGGAAAAAGTTGCAGCAACTCTTTTCAAGGAGCCTCAACAATGCCTCACTAAATAAGGAAATGCTGGTTTATGCTTTAACTTCAACATGTGGCTGCCTTACTTTCCTGTTGCTGGAAATTCTGCTGCATTACATTGCATTTTAGGATGACTGGTAGGATGCTTAGGGACCTTGCTTGGACTTTCAGTTGAGACCTGCTCCAGCTGGCCATATAGGCAGCTGATAACTGGACTTGGTGAATCTCTTGGTTGGCTGAGCTGGGGGTGGTTCAAGGGGTGTTGCTGGGACTTGGACTGTGGTCAGGTCAGGATTGGGAGCCCCTGATTCAGCTCCTGCTGCAATCGTTCCCTGAAAATTAGAAAATTGAAAGGGCTATGACACCTAAACCTGTTATTTACACAGATCTGTTAGATGTAACATAGACAGGTGATGGATCTATTACTTTAAACATTTGTAATAATCAAACTAATAGACTGCTAAGAAGAACTAGTAACAGCCCTTCTAGACTTACTAGATATAATTCTGCGAGATCTTATATATCTCCATATGACTATATACTAGATCGCCCGAGTACATCTAGACACTCAACTTCTCAAATAAGAGAAGAAATTAGAGATGATGATTCATCTCTTGATGAACGTAAGGAACCTAGAATGGATGAATTTAAATTCCATAGATATAACATATTAAGGGGACATTCTAATGAAGAGAATGTTGAGACTATGTCTCAAATGAGTTTTAGTTTTGGTAATGGATAGAAAAACTTCTAAAATAGATTTTAGTTTCGGATCTGAAGCTAGATGTTTGGGCCAAAATTCACTATTTGGCCTAAGGTACGTGGCACGAGATGAGTGGGTAATTAATTAAGCAAATGGACCCATGTCATACATTGGGGAGTCGGGTCCTTGGACCAAAATGAGAGAAATACGGTTAGAAGACCAAAGACAGCTACGGCTCGTGAAGCTACTTGTTTGGGTCAAATTCCGCATATTGGGCTAATAGGGAGCAAGCCCATCAAGACTCGCTGAGCATATTGGGCCGAGTAGATTAGCGATAATAAGTGGCCCGTGAACAAGAAGAAACCCGCATGTTTTTTTTTTTTTTGGTAGAATGTTAGTTCTCATTAAGCACAATCAAACTATTACAAGCTAATAATTAAAGGAAATACCTACAAGCAGGCAATCCAATTTTTGTCACAAGGCTTACAAATTCCATTACACTTCATCAATGTTTGCCTTACACTACTCTGAACTTGATGAACTACAACATAAGGCCTCTGCAAAAGTCCTTCTAATCTAGCTTGGTTCCTTTGCTGCCATATCAAATAGTACACATCCATGATAGCACTCAAGCATATGTTCTTCTTCATGGGAGACCAATTCCGTCTGCCTATTGGTTCCTTTGTGGAGTAATGATTACCAAATCATTACCATGTTTCCACAATATCATCCCACCATAATCATGTAATCATTATTCAATGATTACCCAATCATTACCCTCATGAATACCACATTCCAATCTAACCTACGTACAAACAGTATGAACCCACAAATAGCCACTGACATCCGATTAATATTTCGTCTGTCTCGCTTACGCACAAGACCGGTTATTTGTCATCAGATCCGGACCGTTGAATATTGTACCTGTACTCTGATTATCATACAGTGGATTATTGGCGGGATACCGACTCCCCCAGCAGTTGTTTCCCACATTGGGTTTTCCGCGTCACCAAAATCTCTTGTGTCATTATTCCTTTATTTTGCCCTTTACATTTTTTACATCATTATTCTATCACAATTCACATATAATTTTAACCCCCGATACGAGGCTAAAAAGAGTAGGTCACTTTAACCCCTAACGAGATACAATATCATGTTTTGACAGTGTTTTACCAAAATAGTTTGGAGCCCACCGTGGGGCATGGTGATCGATTTCTATAGCCAAGTTGTCATCAAGTCTATCTCCGGTGCCATTTCTGCTAGCGAGCAAGATTTCATCGCTATTTATGGAGTCAGTAGTAGATCTGCTCCCCGGAAGTTATCCGGAAGTCAACAGCAGATCACCTTCCTGGGATCCTCCAGAAGCCAGGAGCAGATCAGCTTCCTTGGATTCTCCAGAAGTCAGCAGTAGATCTGCTCCCCGTAAGTTATCCAGAAGCCAACACCAGATCATCTTCCTGTGATCCTCCAGAAGTCCCACCAGAGACCTGCAGCAGATCTGGTCCCTGAAATTCCTTCAGACGCCTAAGTCTGGCAGCAGATCTGGTCCCTGGAATTCTTTCAGACGTCTGAATCCGGTAGCAGATCTGGTCCCTGAAATTCTTTCAGACGCCTGAATCCGGTAGCAGATCTGGTCCCTGAAATTCCTTCAGACGCTTGAGTCTAGCAGCATATCTGGTCCCTGAAATTCCTCCAGATGCTTGCAGCAAAACTGCTCCCTAGAGCTCCTCTAGAGTCCTACAACAGATCTAGTTCCTAGGGTTCCACCAGCCTCTGTGAGAGCAGGAATGATCCATCCACCAGAAATCAGCAATAGTGTGCCAACAGCAAGTGTACAGACAACAAGTGAACTAGCAGGAATATTCAGTACAGGGTCGTAGAATCAAACATATCAGGCATAGAGGCAGATCAGGACCTCAAGAATCTTTGACCCAAATAGACAGATCCTTAAGGAGCTAGTCACCAGACTACAACCAGGGGGCCCAATATACAACCACCCTTCATGTTGATCAGACTGCGGGCTACGTCAGGAATGTCATCGCGGAGGAACCAGACAAAATATAGCCAGCAGGCCTGACCCAGCCAAGACAAAAATAATCAGAATGCTGACCCCACCAACTCCAGGCAACTGGCACCCTCAGAGGGTCGGCAGCCAGCAGTAATCGGTTTGTACGACGAGTATCCTAGCCAGGCTAGAACTCAAGAAACATCATAAAACGAAACAAAGCAAAACAGAAAGGGCCAAACCCCAAAACTGACAAACAAAAGTCCGAACAAGCTAGGGGAGAGATCTATCTAACAAGATCCTTTTCTCAGCAGCTGTAATACCAGCTCCACCACCCAGTTCTGTTTGATCTCTTCTTGCAGGAACTAGCTCTGGCTCGGGGACACCAGCAGTCTCAGCAACATTTTAGGGGAGCCGACCTCATCAGCATTCAGAATTAGGTCCCCAACACGCTGAGATCTAGCAGAATAAGGAAGTCTCGACCAGCTGCCTCCCCTCAAATTCAGGAAGCAGGAGGAGCCATAATCGAAAATTCAGGAAGTAGGAGGAGCCAGAATCGGAAATTCAGGAAGCAGGAGGAGTCAAACTCGGAAATTCAGGAAGCAGGAGGGAGCAGAGTCGGAAATTGAGGAGGCGGGAAGCGGTCAGCAGGAAGCAGTCAGCAGACACCAGAACGGCAGCCTGGATTAGTTATCGTAGCAACCCTTTCAGCCAGCGACCCAGACAGCCGGAATCTAGCAGCAGCTTGAACATGAAGCATCACCTAGGATCCAGAGGCGAAAGGGGGTAGATGCTGGTTATTTTACGGCATACTTGGGAAACGCTAAAAGTTTGATTGGGTGGAGGAGCATGAAAGACATTCACGAAATTGAAACACTATCTGAGCGCACTACCTTTGATGTCCAAACTAGAACCAGGAGAATCCTGGTCCTCATACCTATCAGTCACCGGGGCAACAACCAATGTCATGCTGGAAGCCAGAATATTACTTCATTAAGTATCTGCATTCTGCAGAGACCAGGTACACACCACTTGGAAAACTGGTTCTTGCACATGTTATATGCTTCTATAAATTGCGTTCTTATTCTTAGTCTAGTAATGTCCATTCTAACTGACTACGCCCCTAAAAGACATAATAAGTAAATCATAGATAATCAGGGGGATGACCAACTGAACCATACACCTAAATGCTTACAACATGAAGTTCGGACCTCGAACAACAATTAAGTCACAAACCATGGTAGACTTCGTATCCAACTTTAGTCCAGCACCTCAGGCCTAGGTGGATTAAAGCACCCCCAACCTAGAGGATTGGTAGGGCCACCAATATAAGGGGAACAGAAGTAGGCCTAGTATTTACGAGGGAAGCAAGACAGGTACCTGAGAAAGCCAGGCACCTGGTCGTCCAAGCATGCAGCAGCCCTGAATGTCTGGACACCTGAAAGGATGACGCCTGAGAGTCTGACGCCTGAAAGTCTGACGCATGAGAGTCAGACGCCTGAAAGTCAGCCACCTGAAAATATTCGAAACTAGGTAGATCCTCAATCAGGGACCAAAACCTGGAGGCAAACGCCCTCACAACCCTGGGGGCAACACTCAACCCAGGTATCTTATCAACCATACTCATCATATATGCTATAATTAGCGGCAAGCAAAAGAAAGAAGATTCATTTTCATAGGCACATACGCTGCTCCTAAGGTAGCTCATCAATTCGTGATCTCATTAAAATATTTATATTTTATATAATGAATGCCTGGATCGTCGGAGGGTCGTTGGCTATGCCATTTGCCATCCCTAGTAGAAGTATTTCTTGCAGGATCGTCATTAAATTCTCCTGCCAGCAGAAGTGGTCACACGGGCACCAGAACCTGCCACTCTTCCCCCAGATCAAATGGAGCGTCCTCCTGGTAAATGCAGGATGCAAAACGTTGCCTACAACAAACATTTTGTCTGTAGAGACAACCTTCATGCGTGCAGATCAGGCCACCCAGCCAGCAGGACAGGTCGCTCCGCCAGAAAACTTTCTGCCTGTAGAAACATCCCTCTTGCCTGCAGATCAGGCCACCCAACCAGCAGGACAGGTCACTCCGCCAGCAGCTTGCAGATCACCTTGCTTACAGGATCCCCCGCCTCCTAATGAGTATCAGATCGCTCTACCAGCAGGATCCTAGTAACAGGTGTCTGGTCCTCAATAGGATCCCAATTTCTAACATCTGATCCCCAATATCTGCCCGACATCTGGCAGTAAATAAAAGTTCCTAGCACCCTGAATATACAGGAGACAGGCAGCAGCCAGAATGCTGCAGAACACATTCTTACATCAGCTTCCTAAAGAGAAAAACCACAGCAATACATGCTGCCATCAGCCAGGTCCCCTGAGAACCAGAACATGAAATAATAAATAACAAACAGAAGTGCATGTCCTCCACATCCAAGCTGTTAAAACCATGCAGGGGGCAAAGAATACATATCCCGCAGGATAGCCAGAAACAAGCAGTCCAATGAACAAGCTGACTCACTATTGAAACAAAAGCTGAAAGAAACTGGGGGCAGAAACTCAAAGAACAGTTCAAACACCCTTCAGCTTGGTGTTCGGAGGAGAGGCAGTAATACCACCAGAGGTTCTAGTTCCCACTCACAGGTATGAATGTATGAAAGGAGAATAGAACCAGGTGGAGATTACCTGGCGAAACAAATCAGCTAAGGACAGTACATTTACCTTGAAGGTGTATGTTTTAGCAAGATTTTCCTGAATGGATCCGGCTAGAATAATTAATAATAAGGGTATCTATCTCAAATGAATTTAGAATAATAGTGTGAGTAAAAGACAAGAAAGAATTAAGTATAAATAATATTGTTAGTATTGATAAGCTGACCACAAACTCGCGTATACAATTGAATATTTAGGAAAGAGTAAGAAATAAGTTATAATACTATTGATGAATAATAATCTGTCCTTTACAATTGTTCGATCATGCTATTTATAGATCCTCAGATGTTAACGTTGTATTCAATCTCAACGTTCTTCTTAATTGTCGGAGTTGTTGCCTGATTAATAGGGCACATTCCCTATTAATCCGGTTGACTCGTTCTTCCTTAACTAATCTTTGGCTTTTCTCCTTTTTCACGTCTTGATTCATGGGGATGAGGTAGTCTTGTAGTTAGACTTGGTCTTCCTTGAGAATAGGATGTGAGCATTTATCTTTATATAACCGTCTTGTTGCTCCTCAACTTGATCCAGCCTGCTTAAGTGTCCTGCCAGGCTATTCTACACTTACCATCAGGCTTTTCTTCTAGGATTTAGTAGCTTGCTTATCTTGTGGTACTCTTCATCTGCCAAATAGTAGTTAGATTTGTCCAGTCCTCGGTTACCTCAATCAGCCTAGTGAGGTCAGGCCAAGTTAGAGTCAGACCAGGCTAAATTGGGCTTAACAATTGCCCCTTGACATTTTACCCGTGCTGGATCAGGCCAGGGATGAGATGTCAATTTACCGGGCTAAACAATAAAAAGAATCATACTTATTCATGGACTCTTAGACTTCTAGTGACCGTTAAACACTGCAACGGCTAACTGCATGATGTCATGCTGACAGTTTTGCGTTTTCTAGGGTTTTTGCACCGTTACTCCTCTTCTATAAATACGGTATTTGTGATGAGTTTATTTTTCACCAAATTTCTTACACTTTCCTTGCTAAATCTTCTCTAAAATTCTCCCCTATTTCCCAGGAACTCCAGTTTGCTAACTTATAATTTCTCATTAAGTAAAATTTATCACGATAAACAAAACAATAAAGGACATGGGAGCCAAAAAGCGTCCTGCTTACCAGAAAGCTGCTGCTGAGCCTGAACCCACAGACGTCCATGAGGAGGAGGTGGTTGAAATTGATCCTCCTGCTCGTGCTATAGCTTTTAAATATCAAGATTCTATTTTTTCTGCTCTTCAATCTCTGGATCCTTATTTCCCTGAAGAAAACTTATCGAAAACGAACTATGATAGAGTTTTAAGGGAGAAAAAATTAATTCCTGACTCGACTGAGGTTTGGATTCCTGAGTCTTGTCCAGTCAGAGCTAATTGGGTGTCACCTGGTTGGTTCTGTATTTATGAATGGGCGTTCAAAGCAGGTTGTAAGTTACCTTTTACTCCTTTAATGATTGATACTATTCGTGCTATGGAAGTATCACCTTTCCAAATCATGCCAATGGTTTGGAAACTTGTCCATTATATTGAAAATTTATGTGCTAAGCATAAACTTGTAATTACTATTAATGATATCAAGGCAGTATATCATATGAAAAATCCTTCTACTGGTCGTTTTAATTTGAGAATTAAGTCGAAAATGTCTCCATTAATTACTAACCTGGACTCTGAAGATGATAAAAGCTGGGCAAAGACTTTCCTGTTTATCCGGACTGAAAGTCTGGGGTCAGGCTTTGATTATTTGAGATATCCTCCTTTGGAGAGTGGTAGGTTTCTTGTACTCTTAATTTGCAATTTATATTATATGAAATTAGGATATTTAAGTTTTACCTGTGCATTTTTGGTAATATTTGTAGCTCCTGATTGGAACTTCGACCCTCTTGACGAGGAGAAATTGTTTCAAGGATAGAGGCTTTTCTTTCTATTCCCGAGGAAGAAAGGGCTTGGCCTGCTAGTGCAGGCGGATTTATTGCCTCGGTATATGAAGACTAAGCTGAGTGTGGTTAAAGTTCCCAAAGGCAAGCCTAGCTCCACCGCTCTTTCCTGTATGTCTTCTATATGTCTCTGTGTCGATTGTTGTCTTCTTATCGCTTCTCTTCTGATATTTATGTATATTCTTTATATATTCAGTATTCAAGTCTTCTGCAAGGTTGGTCAGGTTTAATGTAAAAGACTTAAAAGCTGGGGTTGCTAGGATTGCTGAACAGTCTAAGAGCCAGGAGGCTAGTGGGAGTGACAAGACGCTTGATGTTTTGGTTTCTGATGTCCAGCCTCCCCAGGAACCGCCCAGGCTAGTATCACCGGAGGTCGTTCGGGCTTCCAAAAGGAGGAGGGAAGTGTTATTCCCGAAGAAGAAGGGAGAGAGAGAGCCTATTCAGGCTCAGCCAATCAGAAGTGTGTCTGCTCGGATTGACGATATAGATGCTGCCCGGGCGGAGATAAATGATTTCTCTGCTGGTATGAGCAGCCAACTTTTATCTGATAATGAGTCTTCTACTAAAGTGGTTTCTATCTTGTCTTCTCTTGTGACAAAGGTCACGCCCTTGCTTCCCAAGCTAAGGAGGTTAGTTCGAAAGGACTTTTCAATTATTATGTGTTCTTTGTGTTGCTTTGTGTTTGGCTGATTGACTTTCTTTTGTTTTTTGTAGATATTGACGCTGGTTGGTTGGTTCGCTTGTCGGCTCGGGGATGCCAGGCTAGGATTTCGGCTTGGAAGAGAGATTAGATAAAGTTAACGTGAGTTGCACACACCCGGGGGTAATGAGGTAGTACTTCAATCTCACCTGGGGTCAGTTAGAGAGGCATCCGTGGTCGCTTTGGTTTGTGAGGTGGCTGCAAAAACGCCGAGAAGGTTGTCGGGCAAGAGTTAGAGGTCAAGGGAAGAGTCGAAGATGTCAAGGAAGAGCGGGCTCGCGAGAAGCGAGACAATGCGGGGATCACTGAGGAAAAATGAGGAGCTTAGTCTTTGAAAAGGAGCTAGTGGAGGCGCGGCTTCATTGATCTCGCTCAGTACTTCTTTGGGAAAGGCCGGGTTGATGCTATGAGGGATCCGGAATCGACCAAGCTAATTGGGATCCGGATCGGGATGAGACTGACTCTGGACACCCAAATATCCTGATTTGGCCAATATGGGTCAAGAAGAAGAAGTGGATTCTCCTCCTTCCAAGGAGAAATCTGGTGATCAGGAAATGGTGGATGGTTGTGAGTCGGTTACTGGTTCGAAGGCTGTTTAGATTTATATTTTTCCTTTTCGTTTTGGCCCATCCAGGGGGGATGTTCCTGGAATGAATATTTATTAGGTATGTGGTAAGGCTAGCTTTTTTGGATGAATATTTTGTTTCGGTTTTGAATAAATATTTGGTCTTTGTTGGTTTCTTTTTGTATTTTGATAAGGTACATTTGTAGTGTTGGATGTATATCTTGGATCGCGCGATTACTCAACTGGATCGGGCGATTTTGCGCTGGATCGCCGAGTTCTTTGTGTTATGGGTGGGGCTATTGCATGCCCGGAGGGCTTATGTCCCCTGCTGTCTGGAGGGCTTATGACCCATCTATGTTGTACAAGCCAGGAAAAGGTTTTCCAGGGTTGTATATTAAATTGAGCTCAATATTTTAAGGCCTGTTTTTGCAACTGAAAGTTGGATATCAATTGGATATCAGTGGGGTGGCCCCCAATCTTTAAAATTTGTTTAAGTAAAGTACAATATGTAAAACAAATATTGAAGATTCTACTCGGTAAATGGAAATACGAGAATATTGACAAGTACTTGGGCACATAATGGAAGAAATTATATAAGGCATTTATTCATATAATGGCAGATATCATACATTTAGTTTCATATCGGCCGGCAGAAATGGTAAGATGGAGATTATACTGGACTCGGGAGATATATTTTATATGTGAAATAGTTTTAAGTGTGTAATATTCCAAGCTCTTGGGATCATTTCGCCGTCCAGGGTTTGTAGTCTATAAGCTCCCTGGCCGACTATTGAGTCAATCAGGTAGGGACCTTCCCAGGTTGGGCTTAATTTTCCAGCATTCTTCTCTTTTGTGTTTTGAAAAACTTTTCGAGAATAAGGTCTCCTACCCCGAATACTCTAGCTTTGGTCTTGTCTTGTTGTAGCTTTTTGCAACTCTTTTTGATATGCTCCCATTCTAATGTCCGGGCCGCATCTCTTAGCTCTTCCGTCAAGTCCAGGTTATCCTCCATTAGAGGTATATTGCTTGTTATCGTATTCAGCCGCATCTGGTTGATGGAATGTCGACCTCACTGGGATTATCGCTTCACATCCATAGACCAAGGAGTAGGGGTTTGGCTGTGGATGTTTTAGGCGTGGTTCATCGTGAAGGAGGACCAAGGGGAGCTCTTGACCCATCTACCTTTCCTTCTTTCTAGCTTCTTCTTTATGCAACTGATTATTACTTTGTTACTAGATTCTATTTCTGACCGTTAGCTTTTGGATATCCTAGTGTGGAGGTTACCAGGTTGATGTTCCATTGAGCACGAGAATCTGCTGTTCTTTTTCCCACTAATGCGTGCCATTGTCGCATACTATTTCGTAGGGGATGCCATATCTACATATGATGTTGTGTCTGATGAATGCTATGACATCCTTTTCTTTGACTTGCCTGTATGAATCAGCTTCTATCCACTTGGAGAAGTAGTCAGTCATTGCTAGCATAAAAACTTTTTGCCCGGGTGTTTGAGGTAGTTTCCCTACTATATCCATGCCCCCACTTCATAAATGGCCAGGGTGCAGATATGGAATGTAGTTCCTCAGATGGCTGGTGGATATATGGTCCATGAATCTGGCAAGCTTCGCATTTAGAGCTGAATTCCAGGCAATCGGCCCTCAAAGTAGGCCAATAATATCCTATTCTGAGTACCTTGCTTGCCAGGCTCCTTCCGCCCTTATGATTTCCACAGTATCCTCCATGGATTTCTGATAGTATCTGTTCAGCTTCTTGTGGTTCCAGGCATCTGAGGTATGGTCATGCCTGCGATTTCTTAAAAAGCACGTTGTTAATAATAGTATATGAAGCAGCTTTTATTTTGAGTGCCCTGGCATCTTGCTTATTCAGGGGAAGGATTCCCTGTTGTAGCCAATCGTAGTAAGGTTTTGTCCAAGAATTGGCAACATATATTGGGAAACTTTCATCTTGTTTGTTTATTGCAGGTTCTAATAAATGTACGATGGGTATTTTGTCAAAGTCGGGGATGAAGTTGGATCCTAGGCCGGCTAGGGCATCGGCCTGGGTATTCAAGTCCCTAGGAATTTGATCAATATTAAAATTGCGGAATTTTGATTTCAAATTTTGGACAACTTCTAAATAAAGCATCATTTTTGAGTCTTTTGCAGTATATATTCTATTCACTTGGTTTGAAATAAGGAGGGAATCAGTACGTACCTTTAGGTTTTGTACACCGAGGTCAATACATACCTTTAGTCCGGCTATTAGGGCTTCATATTCTGTCTCATTGTTGGTAGCTTCAAATGCACAGCTTATAGCTTGTACTATCTTATCCCCCCGTGGCGATTTTAGTACTACCCCTAGCCTGTGCCTCATGTTGGTCGCACTATCGACAAATAGGGTCCATTCTAGGTCTTTTTGGTCATTGGTCAATCTATTTACTTTTTTTATTAGGTCGGGTTCTAGGGCTGGACTAAAATCACCCACAAAGTCGTCGGTGCTTGTGACTTAATTTCTTGTCCTTGGTTCAAATGTTATGTTGTATGTGCTTAGCTGGACCGACCATTTGCACATTCGTCCGACAATTCGGTTTCCTAAGTCTGAGACTTGATAGGAAGATTGGTTCGACTATTATAGGGTGGCTTTCAAAGTATGGTCTTAATTTTGTGCAACTCATAATTAAAGCTAAAACGTATTTTTCAAGTAGGCCATACCGATCTCTCGCATCTAGTAGACTTTTACTTACGTAGTAGACGGTGTTGTTGTCCGTCCTCTTCTTTGACCAGGATCTTGCACCGACAATGTTAGATTTCGTGGATCGACAAGTATCTTGTCGGGGGTTCGTCTTTGACCTGGTTTTTGCCAACAAGGGAGGAGAGGATAGATATGTTTTCGAGATCTTCAAAGGCGGACTGATGATCGGGGTCCATTGAAAGTCCTTGTTTTTCCTTATCGATTATAGAATGATTTGCACCTTTTCGACGATCTTGAAATGAATCTTGAAATTTCGCTATTCTTCTGTCGCTTTTGTATGTCTTTGATTGTCTTTGGTGGTTCTAGCTCCAGGATGGCTTTGATCCATTCAGGTGGCTTCTATTCCTCTTTTTGTCACCATATAGCCCAAGAATTTGCCTGTTGAGACTCCAAAATGGCATTTCTGTGGATTGAGCTTCATATTGAATTTCTCCAAAGTATTTGGAAGGTCGCCTCCAGGTCTTTAATGTGGTCTTTGCCTTTTTTGACTTGACTACCATATCGTCGATGTAGACTTCCATGGTATCTCCTATTTGATCTTTGAACATCATGTTGACTAATCTTTGATAGGTTGCACCTGCATTTTTTAATCCAAAGGGCATAGCAAAGATAACAAAGATATTCCTCTTTCGGTGATGAAAGTCGATTTTTCCTCGATCATGCGGGGTGCATCTTTATTTGGTTGAATCCACTCGGAGGCATCCATGAATGTTAACATCTCGTGGCCTGCAGTGGCATCCACCATTGCATCGATATGTGGCAGGGGAAATGGATCTTTGGGGCAGGCCTTGTTTAGGTCAGTGTAGTCTACACAGACTCTCCATTTGCCGTTTTTCTTTTGGACGACTACTACATTTGCAAGCCAGTCGAGGTACATTACTTCCCTGATCATTCCCATGTCCAATAGCTTGTCAACTTCTTGGTTGATGATTTCATGCCTCTCAAAGACAAATTTTCTTCTTTTTATTGACGAGGCTTAAAGGATTTGTCAATATTTAACTTATGGGTTATAATATCAAGCATCTATACTAGTCATATCAAAATGTGACCATGCAAAACAAGACATTTTAGTTTTGAGAAAGTCGACCAGATTGGTGCAGTGAGTCAGTGCATCTAACCCTACAAGTACCTTCTGTCGGGAAGTGCGGGTTAGAATGACCTCTCTGTTTCCATCTGTGACTGTGCAATATATTCTTTCCTGACAGGTGACTTTAATTGCTATGCGAGGGACTTACCTGACTTTGAGGGTTTCAAAGCCTGGGTGTAGCATTCCTGAGCTGTCCTTTGTTCTTCCCTGATGGTGATTATCCTCCATTCGGTTGGTATTTTCACGCATTGATGGTATGTTGAAGGGATTGCTTTGACATTGTGGATCCATGGTCTGCCCAGGATTACGTTATACGAGGATAGTCAATCCATTACCCCGAATCTTTCATAGGAAGCCACACCTTCCACATAGGTTGGCAGGCTAATTTCTCCCAAGGTGTTCTTTGTTTCTCCGCTGAATCCAACCAGGACACAAGATTTTTTTGATGATTTTCTCTCCATCTATCCTCATAGCTTTGAGGACGTCAAGCATCACCAAGTTGATTGAACTACCCCCGTCTATCAGGATTCTTGATACCTTAGCTGTGCCAATTTGCATGGTAATTACCAAGCTGTCATGGTGTAGATCTGATATTCCCTGCAAGTCCGAGTCATCAAAAGTAATAGCAGGTAATGATTTAGATCTAAGAGGGGGTTGAAGTTTAGACACCCTGGATATTCTTTTGGCAGCCGAGCTAGTTAAGCCACAAATTTCTGATCCTCCATTTATGAACTTGACTTCATATATGGGGGGAGGAGGAGGATCTCTGTTGTTCCCTGAATCTCTTTTGTTTTGTCCTTCATCTCTGTTCTTTGGCTGCTGGATTAAGTCCTTCAGATAGCCCTTCTTTAGGAGGTATGCCACTTGTTTCCTGAGTTGGATGCATTCTTCTGTGGTGTGCCCAATGTCTTGGTGGAAGTCACACCATCTCGTTGGATCTTTCCTGGGGTTGTCGGATTTTTTGGGCCATCTGACCGTATCTCCCAAGCTTTCCAGGCGTTTGATTAATCCTGCAGTATTTATAGAGAAGTTATATTCAGGAATAGTTGGTAGGCTATAAAGGTTACCTTTGTGTTCTTGTGCCATATTGACTTCAGATCGTTCGGGCCCGGAATAGAGTCCGATCTGGGGTTGCCTCCTTTACGGTAGGAGCTTTTCTGTTAGTGTGTCCATAGCCTTGCTTTCCTCCGGACGAGTTTGTTCTGAAGTTGAGATCTTCCTCCAATCTGACATGTTCTAAGGCGATGGATTGAACAGTGGCAAAGGTTGGGCAGGCTTTTTTGGTTAAGTCTGCATAGATGTCACTGTCAAGCAGGACTCCTTGCCTGAAGGCTTCTACCGCTGTCTCTTCGTCACACCTGGGAATGGCTACCTTCTCCTTGACAAATCTTGCCAGGAATTCTTTAAGAGATTCTTCAGGAAGTATCTTTACCCTGAACAGGTTACTGGGTCTCTTGGCCATGTCTCTGCTGCTTACGAATTGTTGATTGAAGGCATTGACCAGTTCTGCAAAATTCTTGATACTTCCATTTGGGAGATTGATGAACCTTTGTAATCTTGATCCGATCAGGTTGTACCAAAGCCTTTACACATGCAGACACTGCCCCGAGTTCACTTTGGATATTGAGGCGGCTAACATCTTGTTTGAATATAGCAACGTGATTTTGTGAATCGAGGTCCCATCATAAGTTCTCATGGATGGGACGGTAAATTTCTTGGGAAGATCAATTTTTGCAATTTCATCTGCAAAGGGTGAATCGTGAAGTATCGGCTTCTACTTGACCCACGAGTGGTCCGGCACTCCAGGTATATTTTCTATTTTGTTGTGGAGTTTTTGAATTTCCTGAAGCATAGCCATCATTATTGCTGCTTCAGTTTTGTTTGTTTCATCATTGGGAATGATTTGGGTGCCGGATGAGGTATCCTTCTCCGGAGTTCCAAAATTGGAAAAGTCAATGTTTTTGATAATGGAGGAGAATGGGGTTCCTGGTTCGAATCTGGTCTTGGAGCCTGAAGCCTAATTTTCCAATTTTTTTCTCAAGTTAGACTCAGATTCCTTCAGTCTACTGATTTCAGCTTCTGCTTGGGCTGCCTTTTCTTGAATTGTCTCCAACTCTTTGATCTTAGCCAAGGCAGTCGCCAATTGTTGTTATGGGGTGAGTTCTACCATTTTTGTATGTGAATATTAAATGAAGAATGGCAAAAGGAATTTTTTTATTAATGAACTAGATGCCCCATGGTGGGCGCCAATTATTTTAGCAAGATTTTCCTGAATGGATCCGGCTAGAATAATTAATAATAAGGGTATCTAGCTCAAATGAATTTAGAATAATAGTGTGAGTAAAAGACAAGAAAGAATTAAGTATAAATAATATTGTTAGTATTGATAAGCTGACCACAAACTCGTGTATACAATTGAATATTTAGGAAAGAGTAAGAAATAAGTTATAATACTATTGATGAATAATAATCTGTCCTTTACAATTATTCGATCATGCTATTTATAGATCCTCAGATGTTAACGTTGTATTCAATCTCAACGTTCTTCTTAATTGTCGGAGTTGTTGCCTGATTAATAGGGCACATTTCCTATTAATCCGGTTGACTCGTTCTTCTTTAACTAATCTTTGGCTTTTCTCCTTTTGCACGTCTTGATTCATGGGGATGAGGTAGTCTTGTGGTTAGACTTGGTCTTCCTTGAGAATAGGATGTGAGCATTTATCTTTATATAACCATCTTGTTGCTCCTCAACTTGATCCAGCCTGCTTAAGTGTCCTGCCAGGCTATTCTGCACTTACCATTAGGCTTTTCTTCTAGGATTTAGTAGCTTGCTTATCTTGTGGTACTCTTCATCTGCCAAATAGTAGTTAGATTTGTCCGGTCCTCGGTTGCCTCACTCAGCCTAGTGAGGTCAGGCCAAGTTAGAGTCAGACCAGGCTAAATTGGGCCTAACAGTGTACAACCACCTAAACAGGCTTACAATCCCTTGAAGGTGTACAACCACCTAAACAGGCGTACAATCCCTTGATGGTGTACAACCACCTAAACAGGCGTACAATCTCTTGATGGTGTACAACCACCTAAATAGGCGTAGAAGCCCTTGAAGATGTACAACCACCTAAACAGGCATATAAGCCCTTGAAGGTGTACAACCACCTAAACAGGCATACAAGCCCTTGAAGGTGTACAACCACCTAGACCGGCATAAGGAGCGCAGGGATTTCTGAACAACCAGGATCCTGCAACGTTCCACTGGTCCTAGAATGACGATAAACTTGCCTAAGATACGCCCCTGTTGGCTTTAAATATGATGAATACACCTTGCGTCATGAACAAGGTTAAGTAGTCAAATGCGACAGGTCTAAATCAGCCCCTTGGGTTGACACGGCCACCTTTAGTCTAAATCAGCCCCTTGGGTTGACATGACAAGTCTAAATCAGCTCCTAGAGCTGACACGACTATTCAGTACGCACCCAACCTCTGTCAGTGGATAGATAGGGTAGCTAACTCTGTCAGTGGACAGATAAGGTAACAACAAATACTAAACAAAGACTTGCACTTTGCAAAGTCAACTTACCAGAACATTTCAACGGTTCTAGAACGACGATAAACTTACCTAAGGTACGTCCTACAATGACTTGACACTTACTCATACCCCCTGGCCAGAGGCAGGTATATTTATCATCCTTCAAAATATGTCTTGTCCCGCAGACGAAGACAAAACATATAGGCATGATTGACATTGCATGAACACCATACTATAGCCCCTATCATACATTAGAGGGTCCTCGCATTCACATGCATTGCATTACTAACATTTTGCAGGTATAACCTACATAACAAGTGCACAATAAACTTGTGCCAATTACCAGATTCACCCTTGGTGACCAGATAACATGATGCTAAGGGCAGGTGGAAACTATTCCTCCTGAGCAGCTATCAGCAAGATTCCAGTGTCAGGCATTTGCTCCCCAGCATCTGCCAGCAGGATCCCAGCATCAGCCACCTGGTCCCTAGTGTTAAGCATCTGTTCTCTGACATCCGCCAGCAGGATTCCAGCGCCAACCGTCTGGTTCCCATCATCAGCCGTATGGTCAGTCGTAGGGTCTCCAGAGTCAGCCGTCTGGTCTCCAGAGCTAGCCCTTTGGTCAGGCGTCTGGCCCCAGAGTCAGCCGTCTGATCCTCAGAGTCAGTCGTCTGGTTCCCAGCATCAGCCGTCTGGTCCTCAACGTTAGCCAGCAGGATCCCAAAGATAGCCATCTGGTTCCTAGCGTCTGCCATCTGATTCGCAGCGACAACCAATAGTGTCCGCCTTTAGGAACCCAGCGTCCATCATCAGAATCCTAGCATCCACTAAGTTGAGCTGAGCATCCTTCAGCAGAAATCCGCCTGAAATCCGCTTGCTGGCATAATATGCTAACAGAAATCTACAAGTCGGCATCTTCAAAACATCAACTTGCAGATTATTGGAGTTAAGGAGTGACAGAAATCAGTCTGCCAGAACAAACGAAGTATGGTTCAGTAGAAACGAGTAGATCAGGCACCAGAATTATGGGTACAGAACAGGGATGCAGAATTATCTCAAATGTATCTACCAGGAGTCATACCTAGCAGGCTGACATCAGCTTGCTCCATCGTAGTCTCAGCAGTCTGTCCTAGTAGAAGTTCCGTAGTCTATCCTAGCAGAGTTTCAGCAGTCTGCTACAGTACAATTCCAGCAGAGTTCTAGCATCCTTCTCTAGCAGAGTTTTAGTGCCATCTTCTAGCAGAATGGCAGCATATTGTTCCAACAAACTCTCAGTAGTTGAATCCAGAAGCATAGTAGCTGTTTGTTCCAGTAGCAGAATGACAATAGCAGGCAGAATTTGAAGAGTCAATTTCCCTCCTCAACGAAGCTGAGAAGCGAAATTGGGGGCAAACTGTTTGGGCCAAAATTCACTATTTGGCCTAAGGTACATGACACGAGACGAGTGGGTAATTAATTAAGCAAATAGACCCATGTCATACATGGGGGAGTCGGGCCCTTGGACCGAAAGGAGAGAAATACGGATAGAAGACCAAAGACAGCTACGGCCCGTGAAACTACTTGTTTGGGCCAAATTCCGCATATTGGCCTAATAGGGAGCAATCCCATCAAAATTCGCTGAGCATATTGGGCCGAGTAGATTAGCGATAATAAGTGGCCCGTGAACAAGAAGAAACCCGCGTGTTGTGGAGTCGTCAGGGAGAATTCAGGAAGAATTTAGGGAGATCGGGGAGAATAGAATACAAGGTCGCAATTATGGAAAGAAGCATGGTAGGACAAATATTACATGCCATAAAAGGAGTAGGAAACAACTAGGGTTCCTACCCTATAAATAGCCAAGGAGACAAGGAGGAATATTCATTCAACAACAAGCTACAGAGATAAAACCTACCATCCCAACCTACCATTTCTATGTATAATACCAAAGAACTATCCTACGTACACCAACACACCATAAACACAATCAAATATATCTCATAACCATTGGGTAATGATTACCAAATCATTACCATGTTTCCACAATATCATCCCACCATAATCATGTAATCATTATTCAATGATTACCCAATCATTACCCTCATGAATACCACATTCCAATCTAACCTACGTACAAATAGGATGAACCCACAAATAGCCACTGATATCCGATTAATATTCCGTCTGTCTCGCTTACGCACAAGACCGGTTATTTGTCATCAGATCCTGACCGTCGAATATTGTACTTGTACTCTGATTATCATACAGTGGATTATTGGCAGGATACCGACTCCCCCCGCGGTTGTTTCCCACATTGGGTTTTCCGCGTCACCAAAATCTCTTGTGTCATTATTCCTTTATTTTGCCCTTTACATTATTTACATCATTATTCTATCACAAGTCACATACTCCCTTCTATTCTAGATAAACCTCCCTATTCATGGGGGGCACTAGAATTAAGGAGAAGGATTAAAATAAGGTAAAGTATTGTAGTGGGTTTGATAATTGGAGAGAGGGAAGGTATTGTGGGGTATTATTATGGGTGGGGTGATTAAAATAAGTATTGTTGTGGGGTAAGTTGATTAAAATAAGTATTGTTGTGGGATGAGTTGAGGTATTGTTAAGGTGATTAAAATAAGTATAAAACTTTACTAAATAAGGAAATAGGGAAGGTATTGTGAATAGATGAAAAGGAAATAGAGAAGTTTATGTAGAATAGGAGGGAGTATAATTTAACCCCCGATATGAGGCTAAAAAGAGTAGGTCACTTTAACCCCTAACGAGATAGAATATCGTGTTTTGACAGTTTTTTTACCAAAACACTAGAAATGAGATTAAAGAAGAATTTAAGCTACCCAGATGGGAGATTTTCAGGACATGGTTCCTAAAAATTTTTTGTTGATAATCAAAAAGCAACAATACAAAAGAAATTTTATGATTTTTGTACTTTTCATAACCAGATTACATATTTTGTACCTTGGTTTTGTGCTACGTATGTAGAACAATACATTTCTGTTTTAGAAAGAAATTATATTTTATCTAATGGAGACGAGTTAAATGATATTTACCCTCATTTACAATCTTTTAGGATGGAAAACTGTAATTTTATTGCCCTGACAAAATTTTTTGACAATAAAGATACTGTTATGACAGCATTTCATCTAAATGTTTTGATACAACAAGTAAACTATTCAAATCTATTTTTAAAAATAGTAGGAGAACAAATTGGTTCTTTACACGAAAAAATAGATAATATCATTTCTCTTTTAAATAAAAGAACTACGTCTGAAGAAGATACTTCTTCGTCAACTTCTTATTCATCTTCTTCAACTGGTAGTATCCAAGGTCCTCCTGAAATCAAGGACTTCGTGTTAAAACAAAAGCCAGAATGGGAGATCAAATTAACAGAACAAGTAAAACTGAGCGAACAAGTTCAAAATTTTCTTAAAGAAAAAATGGAAAGCCTGTCTTTAAAAACTCTTAGTGACGATTTTACTAGTCGTCTTTATAACAACCCTGACCACAAGGAGGTCATAAAGGATGAGTTTAATAAACTTTATACAAAGTGGGCCGATAAACCTACTCAGGGATTGTATTACTATAATCGTCCTTCCCCCATAGATGTTCTTCATGAAGAACAAGAATACCAGTTGAATAATAGTTACAATGGTAAATGTATCTATGAATGGAATATCGATGGTTATAATGATAAAAAAATTTATAATCAAATTCATAGAATGCTCATGTATTCTACTATTTGCAAAAATTCTGGTAATACCGATGTCAATATAGCTAAAATGATAGCTGCAGGATTCACTGGCCAACTTAAAGGTTGGTGGGACAATTATTTATCTACCACAGGAAGGAATGCTATTCTTAGCACTACAACCAATGTTGATGGTAAAGAAAAAGAAAACGCAGTTTATACACTAGCCATAAATATTGTTGAACACTTTACAGGAGGATATTCTGATAATCATGAGAATATCAGAACTTTATTACAGAATCTTAGGTGTAAAACACTTACTGACTTTAGGTGGTATAAAGATACTTTTCTTAACAGGGCTATGGAACTCCCCGAATCTAATATCATTCATTAGAAAGCCAAATTTGTGGATGGTTTACCCAATTTATTTGTTGAAAAAGTTAAAAAATCCCTCAGAGGTAATATGACCTCTATTCCTTATGATAATTATACTTATGGTAAATGTTAGGCCTGGAAATCCGCAGACCTTCCTGGTCAGTATCTCACCTGAACCTGACTACCAGGCTGTCAGGGTGTCAGGCTATCAGGGCACTTGAAGATAGGCGCCAGGCCATGGAGGGGACAACGGTCAAAATATCAGGACGATATTAGACCATATACGCGTATAATAAAGGAATTATATACGCGGCATTAAATGTGAAGATTACGCAGTAAAAGCAGTAATTAAGGGAGGAATAATTAGCAATTACTACTGGCAATTATGGAGAATATTCTGCCTTTAATGACCGTGATCAAGCGTACCGTTCAAGATGGAAGACTATATAAGGAACACTTTGAAGATATAGGAAGCATCTCATTCATACGCAAGAAGAAGCATATACAACACTTAGAGAAATACAAAGATTGTTATTATCACATAATTATTCTCCCAAATTACATAGTGAAATCCTCTCCTGGCTTGGTGCCCGTGATTTTTCCCATTCAAGGGTTTTCCACGTACAAAATTGTTTGTTTTGTTGTTGTTGTTATTTCATTTACGACTTGTTATTGTACCCTGACGACCTGACTAAAAGACTCCCTAGAGCTAGTTAACCCTACACAGTTTTACCCTGACCTGATTTCGCCTTGTGCAAAATCCACACAAAACAATTGGCGCCCACCGTGGGGAATCTAGGTCTTTAAATCCTTTTTTCTTATCTTACAAAAACTCAAAAAACCCATAAAAATGGCCCAACCCACCGTTGAAGAACAATTGAATGTAGCTCTCCAAAAAATCGCTGAGTTGGAAAGCCTGAAAGAAAAAGTGGCCCAAACTGAAGCAGAAATCCTGCAATTGAAAGAATCGAGTCTTACAGAAGCAAAAATTAGAAAAAACCCAAGGGGCAGGCTCTAGATTCCAACCAGGAACCCCGTTTTCATCAATCATTAAGAACATTGATTTTTCCAGCTTTGGGAGCCCAAGTATTCCTAAAGTCATTAACGTAGATGGTGATGATGAACCAAAAGATAATGATAAAGTGAAACCGATGAAATGCAGCAGCCCATCATGATGGCGAAGAGTTCAGAGATCAAGAAACTCAACGAAAAATTCGATAAGATACGGGAGTACCGCAAAGCATGGAAGAAGTGCCCCGATAGCTATCTTTGACTCGCCTTTCATAGACGAAATAGCAAAAGTAGACCTACCAAAAAATTTCACTATTCCATCCATGAGGGTCTATGATGGAACCACGGATCCACAAAATCATGTGGCTCTTTACAAGCAGAAGATGATCCCTGCATCTATTCCCAGCGAATTCAGACAAGTTTGCATGTGCAAAGGATTTGGAACGACCCTCATCGCCCCCGCCCGCAATGGTACATCAACCGCCAACCGGCAAAGATCCATTCCTTTGCCAACCTGATCAATAATTTCAACCAGCAGTTTGCAAGTAGCAGGGAGTTGGAAAAGCGATCCAGTGACCTTTACCGAGTTACACAGAAGCCTGGTGAAACTCTCAGGACATTCCTTGCAAGATTCAACAAAGAGAAAGTGTCTATACCCAGGTGTGACGTTGGAACAGCAGTGGAGGCATTCAGACACAGATTACTACCATACATTGACCTATACAGCGAACTCACTAAGTATCCTTGCCACACCTTCGAAGATGTTCAGGCCAAGACTCTTCCTTTCATCAGGCTAGAAGAAGATAAAAGCTACAAACTTGGATCACCCAGTAGATCGAAGGACCATGAAAGAGGCAATAGGAAAAGCAACAGGGGGAACAATTACAGACCTACCCCATATTCCAGACCAGACCAGCCAGAAATCAACCTGGCCCATGAGTATCAAGGTAAGGTTAAAGTTTATCCACCTATCTCCGAACATAACTTCAGTGTTGATATTGCAGGACTAATCCAGAGACTCGACAACATGGGATGTTTTGTTAGATGGCCCAAGAAGTCGAGAATCCAAATCCTTTAAGAGACAACTCAAAATGGTGCGAATTTCACATGGATATTGGACACACCACGGATGATTGTTTCACCCTGAGAAAGGAGGTAGCCTACTCTGTTAAAAGGGTACTTAAAAGACCGATCAAGACTAAGGGTAGGAACACAAACCAGGATAAAGAAAACCAGGAGCACAAGCAGGATCGTAGTCTCCCTCCACCACCACCAATCTATGAAGTAAAATTCATATCCGGAGGTTCGGAAATTTGCGGCCGACAAGTTCAAAGAAGCAAAGAAGATAGCCAGGACACCAAGGATCATGTGTCACCTGCAAGCGGATCTAGTCCCTACAATCACTTTCAATGATTGTGACTGGTGGGCATCCCCGATGTTCATCATGATGGCCTGGTCATTTCTATGCGATTGGGTGACCACGGTCGGAAGGATCCTGGTAGATGGAGGCGCTCAGTGAACCCGATCATGCTTGACGTCGAAAGCCATGAAGATAAACGAGGATCAAATCACCAAGAGATCCAGCGTCCCTAGTAGGATTCGGCGGTGAAACCAGGGAGCACCTTAGAGAAATCCACCTCCCAACCTACGTGGAAGGAGTCTCATCCTATGAGAAGTTTGGAGTCCTCGATCGTCTGTCATCCTACAATGCCATCCAGGGCGCACTCGGATTCACAATGTCAAGGCCGTACCATCAACCTATCACCTGTGCATCAAGATACCAACAGACTGGGGCATAGCCATAATCAAAGGGGATCACAAGACAGCCCAGGAATGCTACACAGCAGCTTTGAAGCGTTCCCGGGGTAAGTCCCTGGCATAGCAATTACAGCATTCTGTCGGGGAGCACTTATGTGGCACCTTCCAGAATGGAAACAGATCAGGTAATCCTAGACCCTGAGCACCCTGACAGGTATGTTTTGATAGGATCTGATGCACTAGATAGTGTTAGGCCCGAACTGGTAAAATTCCTTAAAAATAAATCATCTTGGTTTGCTTGGTCACATTTTGATATGACTGGAATTAGCGCTGATGTTAATACGCATAAGCTCAATGTTGACCCATCTTTTAAGTCTCAGACAGAGAGAAAAGGCGCAAATTTTAAATTTGAAAGAAACACCATAATAAATGAGGAAGTAGAAAAACTCTTGGATATGGGGATGATCAGGGAAGTAATGTACCCTGAATGGCTGGCTAACGTGGTTGTCGTGCAGAAAAAGAATGGGAAGTGGAGAGTCTGTGTAGACTACACTGACCTAAACAAAGCCTGTCCTAAAGATCCATTCCCCCTGCCTCATATTGATGCCATGGTAGACGCCACAGCAGGCCATGAGATGCTAACATTCATGGATGCTTCCAGCGGATTCAATCAGATAAAGATGCACCCTGCTGACCAGGAGAGTACTGCATTCATTACAGACCGTGGCATATACTGTTACACTACCATGCCTTTCGGCCTGAAGAATGCAGGGGCAACGTACCAGCGCATGGTCAACATGATGTTTAAAGACCAGATAGGTGACATCATGGAAGTATACATAGACGACATGGTGGTGAAATCCAAGAATGCAGAAGATCATGTGAAGCATCTAGAAATAGCATTTGAGATATTAGAAAAGTATAACATGAAGTTAAACCCCGCAAAGTGCCACTTTAGAGTCTCTGCAGGCAAATTTCTTGGATATATGGTCACAAAGAGAGGCATAGAAGCCAGGCCTGAACAGATAAAGGCTATCCTGGAACTACAGTCACCTAAGTCTGTCAAGGATATCCAAAAATTGACAGGCCGGGTGGCTGCCCTGAACCGCTTTATATCAAGATCCTCTGAAAGATGCAAAACATTCTATAATCTCCTCAGGAAAAATAAACAATTCCAAAGTGGGACGGATGAGCATGAGGCACAGGATCTAAAATCCTATTTATCATCTCCACCCTTATGGCTAAGCGAGAAAAAGGAGAACCTTTGTCAAGTATACCTATATGTGTCGACATAAAGATCAACGCAGATCTGGTGAAAGAACAGACAAAGAACATCCAATCTACTATGTAAGTAAAAGCCATTAGATCTTTGAGTTGAGGTATGGACTACTTGAAAAATATGTTTTAGCTTTAATTATGTCATGTACCAAGTTGAAACCTTATTTTGAAAGTCACCCCATTATAGTCAGGACCAACCTACCCATAAAATCTGTCCTGCGCTAACCTGAACTTTCAGGTAGGATGGCCAAATGGTCAGTACAGATTAGCACATATGACATCTCTTTTGAACCCAGGGCAGCGATCAAATCGCAAGCCCTAGCAGACTTTGTGGCTGATTTTAGCCCTAACCTGGAACCGGACCTAATAAAAGAAGTCAATCAACTAGAAAATAAAACCCCAGACCAGGAATGGACCATATTCATAGATAGGGCATCCAACGCCAGGGGGACAGGGTTAGGACTAGTACTTAAATCACCACTGGGAGACGTAATAGCTCAGGTTGTGAGCTGTGAATTCAAAGCTACCAACAATGAAGCGAATATTTAAGCCCCGATAAGCAGGCTTAAAGGTATGTCTAGACCTCGGTGTTCAAAATCTAAAGGTAAAAACTGATTCACTCCTAATTGCCAATCAAATAAAGGGAATTTATACGGCTAAGGATGCAAAAATGATTTCGTATCTAGAATATGCAAAAAACCTTACCGCTAAATTTGCTTTATTTGACATAGATCAAATATCAAGAGACCTGAATACCCAGGCTGATGCTCTGGCCAACCTAGGTTCAAATTTCACCCCTACTGTTTTTGACAAGATACCAATTGTGCACTTATTAGAGCCAACCATCAACAAACCTCGAACAGTCAATCCGTCAATCGGACAATAACTCTTGGACTAAACCCTATTATGATTGGTTTTTCCGAGGAATACTGCCTCAGGGAAGACATGAGGCAAGGGCTTTTAAAATTAGAGCTTCAACTTATGCTATAATCAATAACACCCTGTTCAAGAGATCGCAGGCTGGACCCTACCTGAGATGCTTGGAGCCTGACGAAGCCAAACTGGTACTTCAGGAAATACATGATGGACATTGTGGCAACCACAAAGGAGGAAAGAGCCTGGCAAGCAAAGTTCTCGTGACAAAGGCACATCGCCTACACCGAGGGTGATTGCCTAGAATACTCTTCAAAATGCGAAGCCTGCCAAATTCATGCACCAATCTTACATCGAATCGAACTCCTTCATTCAATTTCCGCACCATGGCCATTTATAAAGTGGGGCATGGATATTGTGGGAAAATCGCCCGTAGCTCCAGGGTAAAAAGTCTTCATGTTAGCCATGATCGATTACTTCTCCAAATGGATTGAGGCCGACTCTTTCGTGCAAGTAATCGAAAAAGAAGTAATATCCTTCATCAGGACAAACATTATTTGCATATATGGGATCCCATCAGAAATAGTATGTGACAACGGAACTCAGTTCGTTGGGAAAACAACCCAAGCATTTTGTCAAGAATGGAATATCAACCTGGTAACATCAACCCCTGGATATCTAAAAGCTAATGGCCAGGCGGAATCAAGCAACAAGGTAGTCATAAGCTGCCTAAAAAAGAAGTGGAAAGAAGACGAGGCAGATGGGTCAAGAACTTCCATTAGTTCTATGGGCGACAGACAACTCAAAATCGCAACAGGCCAAACACCTTATTCCTTGGTGTATGGCTGTGAAGCTGTCATCCCTGCGAAAGTACGAGTACCAACATCCAGATGCAGCCTGAACAACGTTGAAGCAAACAAAGACCTTATACAAGACAACTTGGTCCTGGCAGAAGAATTAAGAGACGCTGCCAAAATCAGGATGGCATCATATCAATAAGCAGTCGCCAGGACTTACAATAAAAACGTCAGGATCAGGGTCTTTAAAGAAGGAGACCTTGTCCTACGCAAAGTATTTCCAAATAAAAAAGAAAAATCAGCAGGCAAACTGGCTCCCACATGGGAAGGCCCTTACTTAATAGATTTAATTGTTGGACAAGGAGCATACAGGCTCCAAACACTAGAAGGGGAAATGATCCCAAGATCCTGGAATGTAACTCATTTAAAACTATTCCATATGTAAAGATCAGGCTACAATCAGGTATAAATTCAATCACTACTCAACCCAACATGCTATGTGATGAACTACATGTTTTACATGCCTTATCTCGTATTTTATAATTGTTCAACTAACCCATATATTTACTTTTTGAATCCTCGAACAATTATACATAATAAAAGATTATATGCATAAATATTCAGGATTGAGGGCTACTCTCTTTGTACATTCTCAAACAAAAATTCTGCACTTAACCGTGCCTAACGAGTTGGTAACCACCACCAAATACAGAAAGAGTCGGACCAATCGAGGCATGAAATAATTGCCCGACCGACTAGGTTTCCGCCACTGATTACAACCATTTGGGCCGGACGAGCAAGACAGGTGCAAGGGTGTTTTATCCCGACCATCAGTCTAAATGCCCTCCTGACAGGCCGAATACCAAGCCCTCCAGCTAGGAAGGGGACATAGGCCCTCCTTACAGGCCGGATTTCGCACCCCTTCAACCATTATAGCAAAGAAAACTATACTTGGTTGAAATTTTCATGACAAATTAAAATGAAAATAATGTGCAGGTTATTCAAGAAGAATAATGTGCAGATCATGCAAACGAAATACTTGACAGGCCCAACAGGATTAAACTCACAAATCAAGCAATGTCAAAAGTGAAACCAGCCAAAAAGAGGCCATCATGCCTATATTAATAAAAACCTTTACCCCCTAGGGCAAAGGTGCCAAAATATTCATAAAGGCCAGGGAGAGTCCTCCTGACCCAAAACAGAAAAATAAAAATAAATGTTTGCCCAGGGACATCCCCCTTGGATGGGCCAAAATACCAACTAAGAAATAAAATATATTACTGCTTCTCCTTAGAAGCAGCAGCATCAACAACCTGCTCCCCCGGGGAGTCGACCTCCTGTTCATTCTCCAAATTGTGCAGGTTAGGATACTTTGAAGCAGCAAAAGCCATCTCAGCTGCAGAGTCCCATTTGGCCCTGGCCTCGACAGGCTCTGACATAGCAGCCGCTCTTTCTTTGATATAGAAATAGAGGGAAGCATCATCCATCTTGAACTCCAAGTCATCCCTCTCTTACCTGAGCTCCTCATTCCTATCCAAGGCCTCCTGCAACAGCCGCTTGCTTGAAACCGCCTCAGTCTTAGCAGCATCCCTCTCACCGCACCGGTCAAGTCGACTTTAGCGACCTGTCGGTCACCGTGCAAAATCCAGCTCAGATTTTAGCCTATCATAATCTGATCTCATCAGATCAATTCTGGCTACCAAAGAAGTAGAGTGATAGGCATTATGGAGACAGGTTGCAGCACCCTGACCAAAAACAGAGAAAAATATGAGTAATTTATACCAACAATAGAAAACTACCAAAACAAAATACATTTAGAAACCATGCCAACATACCTCCCTCACAGCAGCCAGAGCACCAGCCAAGAGGCTGACTGAATGATCCACTGAAGCAACTGCCTGAGTAGTAGTCTCAACAGGGTCAAGGGTAAGCATGACATCCGATTTAGAGGCTGCATAGTCCCTGATCTTCACCCTAGCAGCCTCCATATTATCCAACCTGGCTCTCACCTCCCTGACCGGGGCAGAAACATCAACATCTTCAATTCTCCTTTTTTGGGCTGCTGAACTTATTTCAGCAGGGGCGGCAGCCGTAGTAGTGACCTTGGCAAAAGATCGATCGCGCAGTCAAGTCAATAACGAGTTCGATTTCCCGCTTCCCGGGGACCTTCCTCCTTAATCTTAGCCACTGGCCGAGAGGTCACCATACCAAACCCGGCAAGGCGAATAGACGACCGATGGTCGCAACACAAAATGTCAGATCGCAATACAAACCAAACATTATCGGAAGCCCAGGTAAAAAGAAAGGAAAGATCAAGATGGACTTATCGCCTCAAGTAGTGGCACTAGACCCCCCGAAGCTTTAGCCGCTCTGGGAGCACCGTCAGCCTTCAAAAAGCGTGGAAGGTGACCAACCCCACAACAGAGAGGCCAGGACCTCTCCAAAGCAGGAATATCAAGGAAAGCAGAAACATTAGGAGTGGGATACTCAGTTTCAGTAACCCAGTCATCAACTGCACATATAGAAGGTATGATTTATTATAAATTTCATTTAATTTTCACTAACAGATAAAACATGCAGGGCAAAGAAAGAAACCAAAAGACTCACCAGCCACGCAGCCTCATGATTTAAATACGCCATGTCGGGACCCACGTAATTGGTCCTAACAAACATGTAGCCAGAGCCTGACCTCTTATCATGGCCACTTTGTCCAAGTTACTCGAAGAGGAGTAGTAGACGCCCGACCTTAAAACTTATACGGCCATGACTGTTTGTTTTAACAAAGATAACAGTCTTCAAATCATCAAGAGAAAAAAAAATATTGTGTTTTTTACAGAGGTTCTCAATAGAACATACAACCTTCCACACCATTGGCATTAATTGATAAGATGGAACACCAATTTCTTTAATAACCTCAACCATAAGAGGAGAAAAAGGAAGCTTACAGGTTTGCCCTAAAGGCCCGATTATGGATGCGAGAACCAACCGGGACAAGCCCAGTCATTTCGATAGGAGAATCCTCGGGATCCGGACTTCAAAGATCGGCAGGATGATCCCCTTATCCTTCAAAATCTTCTCGAACTCGGGCTTCAAACGGTTTTGCGGAGACGGTCTCATTTAAAGCCTTCGTAGGCTTGAATTGAAAAGCACCATGAGATATTGAGATCATCTCCAATGGAGGATCACTCGGCTTATCTACTATGGGAGATGGAGCAGCAGAAGAAGCAGGTAAGGTTTCAGAAGAAATTTCCTCAAGATTCTGAGGAGGAGGAGTTGCAGGAACCGCTGCCCTGGTAGATTTTTTCTTTGCAGCCATTATTTAAAAGATTATGGAAGATTGAGTAAAGATTGAGGGAGTTGGGAATTAAGAAAACTGAAGAAAAAGATTGTTAAAAGAAGATAAGAAGAAATTGCATTGATAAGTTCAAATTAATGAAGCACACAAGTATTTATAGTGAAAAAGATTAGGGTTTCAGCCGCAAAATCATTAAGGCAAGTTGCAGTAAATAACCACGCCACAAGCAATTGCGATAAAAAGAGCCCATTACAGAAACTAATCAGGAAAAACTTAACCGTTGGGTAATCTTACCAATAATAAAGTTATCTCCTCATTTTTTCGTACAGGCACACTGCAAATGAGGAGATAAGGGGCAATTGTTAGGCCTGGAAATCCGCAGACCTTCCTGGTTAGTATCTCACCTGAACCTGACTACCAGGCTGTCAGGGTGTCAGGCTATCAGGGCACTTG
This sequence comes from Silene latifolia, assembly GCF_048544455.1. Lineage (NCBI taxonomy): Eukaryota > Viridiplantae > Streptophyta > Magnoliopsida > Caryophyllales > Caryophyllaceae > Silene > Silene latifolia. The sequence continues at coordinate 120,049,787 of NC_133537.1, forward strand.
AAGATAGGCGCCAGGCCATGGAGAGGACAACGGTCAAAATATCAGGACGATATTAGACCATATACGCGTATAATAAAGGAATTATATACGCGGCGTTAAATGTGAAGATTACGCAGTAAAAGCAGTAATTAAGGGAGGAATAATTAGTAATTACTACTGGCAATTATGGAGAATATTCTGCCTTTAATGACCAGATCAAGCAGCCGTTCAAGATGGAAGACTATATAAGGAACACTTTGAAGATATAGGAAGCATCTCATTCATACGCAAGAAGAAGCATATACAACACTTAGAGAAATACAAAGATTGTTATTATCACATAATTATTCTCCCAAATTACATAGTGAAATCCTCTCCTGGCTTGGTGCCCGTGGTTTTTCCCATTCAAGGGTTTTCCACGTACAAAATTATTTGTTTTGTTGTTGTTGTTATTTCATTTACGACTTGTTATTGTACCCTGACGACCTGACTAACAGACTACCTAGAGCTAGTTAACCCTACACAGTTTTACCCTGACCTGATTTCGCCTTGTGCAAAATCCACACAAAACAGTAAACTTATAGGCACTTGTACCCAAGAAGGCTTGAATCTCTGTAATGAGATATATGGAAATATATATCGAATATATTTCGATATATATTTAGTGTATGTATCCATAAGCTATGTATCTTGTATTATATTTTGTTCCCATGTTTGTAGGATATAGTTAGGATATCTTTGACTAGGGTTTTGGTGTATGACGTAGTATGCTCTTGTATATATTCCGTGCCTTGTATTTCGTCTTTCTCATCAATGATAATTGGCTTCTAAGCCTTTCGTATATCGTTTCAATATTCCCTCAGTTTATCATGGTATCATCGGAGCAGGTTTGATCCTTGCATCCACCACAATCATATTCACAAAACACAAACACAAAACTCCCACAATAATTTAATCAAACAATGACAAAAACTGGTGATGGAGGTTGAGAGAAGGGATCGGATAGTGGTCATGACAAATTGATTATACCACTATCATCCCCGTTGTTTCTCCATACCTTGGATAGTCCGAGTCTAAAATTGACTCAGAAAATGTTCAATGGTGACAATTACGACCTATGGGCTGATGCTGTCCGTAACGGACTTGACGCAAAGAACAAATTAGGTTTTGTCGATGGCACCGTCACGAAGCCCAAAGGTAGTGAAGCAGATTCGTATGAAGCAGTTGCATGGAGACAGTGTACTGCCATGGTGAAAGCCTGGTTGCGTAATGTAATTGACGAGAAGTTGCACCCTAGCATCACTTTTTCGGCCTCTGTAGTTGAAATTTAGAAGGAATTAAAGGAGCGATATTCCACGGATAACGCACCTCGTGTTCATCAACTCAAAAGCGAGTTGGCCGAGTGCAAACAGGGGACTCGTTCCGTTGTTGAATACTATACTCATTTGAAGTCCATATGGGATGAGTTGGCTAACTATAGCCGCATCCCACAGTGTACTTGCGGTGCAGGGGAAGCTTTTACTAAGGAGAAAGAAGAGGAGAAGGTGCACCATTTTATCATGGGACTCAATACCGCATTATACGATCAGATTCGCTCGAATCTGTTGATGGAAGACAACCTTGCCTCTCTAAGTCGAGCTTACGCACTCGTTTTGAGGGAGGAGAGCCACAAAGCGGTCACTCGGATTCGAGAAGAGCAAGCAGAGGTAGCAATGGCTATTCGAAATGGTGGCAGACGTGGTCGTGGCAGCTCTCTAGCGAGTGAACAAAAGGAGTACGAACCACCACGATGCAATTACTGCAACAAGTGGTATCATATAGAGGAGAATTGTTGGGACAAACTTGGAATTAACGGAAGGGGCCGTGGCAGAGGTAGAAGAGGTGGACGAGGTCGTGGTAGCAGAGGCACGAGTAACACGAGCCAAACAGCAAACGCGGCAACCACGAGTGAAGCAGAGTCGTCCAAGAAAGACCTGACAGTTGATGAAATTGAACAACTTAGGACCCTTCTCAATACTAAGCCGGAAGGTAACGAAAAATTGACAGGTATGAATCATACGAAATTGAGTGCGTGGATGCTTGATAGTGGTGCCTCGCATCACATGACGGGATGTCGCGAATTACTTAATGATTTATGGAAGGGGGAGTCATCGACAGTCGGTTTACCAGATGGTTCCACGATAATGGCAAGTGAACATGGAAAAGTAGCGATAAATAAACGTTTCGAACTTAAGGATGTTTTATATGTTCCATCGTTGACATGCCATCTTATTTCTATACAACAGTTGATTCGTGAAAACAATTGCATTGTGACCTTTAATTCTAATTATTGTATAATACAGGACCAATCTCCTAAGATGGAGATTGGATGGGGTGCAACGAGATGGCGTTTATTATTTGACACGGGTGGATGAAGTTGCAGCAAGGACTGATTTTGGCGAAGAGCGGGCATGGCATCGAAGACTAGGTCACCCTTCGCGAAATATTTTACCATTATTGAATAATTTACTTCATAAAAACTTGTCTTTTAATCCTGAACATGTTTGTGATCCTTGTTGCCGTGCTAAGAAAACCCGTTCAAGTTTTAAGATTAATAATAAACGACATGTTATTTTGTTTCATTTGATTCACTGTGACATATAGGGGCCTTATAAGGCTAGCAGTTTATCTGGAGCTCATTATTTTTTGACGATTGTCGATGACCATAGTAGGAGTGTTTGGGTTTACCTCATGAAGGATAAGGGAGAAGTAGGTGACTTGATGAAATATTTTTGTAAAATGGTACAGACACAATTTGGAAGACAGGTTAAAATTGTGCAAAGCGATAATGGCACCGAATTTCTTTCGGGATCATTAAAACATTACTATAATGAAAATGGAATGATCTTCCAAACTAGTGTAGTTGACATCCCTCAACAAAATGGACGGGTAGAGCGAAAACATAGACATATTTTGGAGAAAGCAAGGGCTCTTTGTTTTCAAGCAAATTTACCAATCGATTTTTGGGGGGAATGTGCGTTAATAGCTGCCTATTTAATTAATCGAACACCTACAAAATTACTTCAAGGCCGAACACCCTATGAGCTCGTGTATGGACACTCACCTAGTCTCGATAATTTGCGTGTTTTCGGGTGTCTTGCTTATGCACATAATAAGGATAGACCAAAAGATAAGTTCAAGGAAAGGGGGACGAGATGCATTTTCCTTGGTTACCCGAAAAATCAAAAAGATTGGAGAGTTTATAATTTAAAAACCAAACAGTTTTCTGTCTCACGCGATGTCATATTCTACGAGAATGTGTTTCCTTTTAGCGGCATTGCTACTTCACCAGGTGGTAACATTGAGTCAAATAATGACACTGAACCTATTATTTCCAACGATGACCACCAAGCAAGTGAATACTAGTGCTTCTGATGATCAAGAAGAGGAGGAGATCATCATAGATAATCCGACAGCCACTGTCGGGGGTGATAGCAGCACAGTCGTGGAGGGGGAGAGTGAAAACGAGGAAGGAGAGCAGCGTCTTGGTAGAAAAGAACGTCAAAAATTTGAGCCCGCATGGAAGAAAGACTACATTTGTAACTCACCCGTGTCATACCCACAAGCAAAGCTCACACGTCCCGCACTCCGTCCTCTACGAAAGGTACTCTCTATCCAATAATTAATTACGTCACAAGTAGTTGTTTTTCGACGTGTCACAGGAACTTTATTGCTGCTATTGATGCTACTAAAGAGCCAAGGAACTATGCTGAAGCCATACAAAAAGACGAATGGAAAATTGCGATGGCAAAAGAAATTGACGCACTTGAAAAGAATGGTACTTGGAAAATAGTCGATTTACCAAAGGGGAAGAGACCGATTGGCTGCAAATGGGTGTACAAAATAAAGCATAAAGTAGACGGAACCATCGAGCGATACAAGGCGAGGTTGGTAGCTCAAGGTTACACTCAAATTGAAGGAGTAGACTACCATGAAACGTTCGCTCCGGTTGCAAAAATGACTAGTGTCAGTTGTCTCTTGGCCGTGGCAGCAGCTAAGAAATGGAACATCGCTCAATTATATGTGAGCAATGCTTTTCTACATGGAGATTTGAGCGAAGAGGTATACATGAAATTGCCCCAAGTATTCGAAGCGACCGACACCAATAAGGTATGTCGACTATTGAAATCTCTATATGGTTTAAAGCAAGCTTCAAGAAATTGGTTTGCGAAGTTGAAAGATGCATTGAAAGGTGTTAGGCCTGGAAATCCGCAGACCACCCTGATCAGCATTACACCTGAACCTGACTGCCAGGCTCTCAGGGTGCCAGGCTCTCAGGGCACATGAAGTTAGGCGCCAGACCATGGAGAGGACAACGGTCCAAATATCAGGACAATATTTGACCACATCCGCGTATATTAATGGAAATAAATACGCAGCATTAAGTATGAAGATTGTGCAGTAAATACGGTAATTAAGAGGGAAATATTCAGCAATTATTACCAGCAATTATGGAGAATATTCAGCCTTCAATGCTTGATCATGCAGCCGTTCAAGATAAGAAGCTATATAAAGAACACTTGAGAGATCTGAAGAGGGACACCATTCATACGCAAGAAGCTATATACATATTACATAGAAATACAAACATTGTTGTTATCATAAGAATATTCTCTCAAATCATATAGTGAAATCCTCTCCTGGCTTGGTGCCCGTGGTTTTTTCCCTTTCAAGGGTTTTCCACGAACAAAATTGTTTGTCTTGTTATTTTTGTTATCTTATTTACAGCTTACTATCGTACCCTGTCAACCTGACCAGAAATCTAATTAGAGCTAGTTAACCCTGCACGATACCACCCTGACCTGATTTCGCCTTGCGCAAAATCCACACAAAACAAAAGGATATGGCTTCACTCAATCTATGGCGGATTATTCGCTATTTATGATAAGAAAAGGAGGTGTGTTTCTTGGTGTTTTGATATATGTTGACGATATGATCGTAGTCAGCGACAATGCCAAAGCTTGTGACGAATTGAAGCGTTTCCTCGACTTGAAGTTTGGAATTAAAGACCTTGGTCGTCTGAAATATTTTTTGGGTATCGATGTAGCTCATGGGGCAACGGGTTTGTTTCTAAGCCAACGCAAATATGCAGTGGAGATCATTAAAGAAGCAAGAATGGAAGGAGCTAAACCCATTAACACTCCCATTCCTCAAAATCACCAATTGGCATTTACGAGAGGCTATATTTTAAAGGACCCAATGAAGTATCGAAGGCTAGTGGGTCGGTTAGTATACCTGACCATTACCCGACCAGATTTGGTTTATGTTGTGCACATCCTTTTTCAATTCGTTCACGAGCCTAGAAAAGAACATTTGGATGCGGCACTTCGTGTGGTTCGTTATATAAAAGGAAACCCGGGCAAAGGAATAGTGATGAGTACAGACACGGTCTTCCAGCTTCATGGGTATTCGGACTCGGACTGGGGACGATGTCCTTTGACGAGACGGTCGTTGACGGGATATTTTGTGTCATTAGGACAAACACCTATCTCCTGGCGAGCTAAGAAACAGCACACGGTGTCAAAGTCGTCGGCCGAAGCTGAATATAGAGCAATGGCAGCTGTGACAAGCGAGCTTATTTGGATTAAATCCTTTCTCAAGTCTCTCGGCATCCAACATGATCAACCAATGCGAGTGTTGTGCGACAATCAGGCTGCTATGCACATTGCCAAAAATCCCGTTTTCCACGACCGTACAAAGCACATTGAAATAGATTTCCATTTCATCCGGCAACATTTGATCGACAAGAATATAATGACAAGCTATGTTCGGAGTAAGGAGCAAATAGCAGACCTTTTCACTAAAGCTCTTGGTGGCGAAGCGTTCGACTATTTACAGCGTAAGGGCATTCGGTTACCCAATGCACCAACTTAAGGGGGAGTATGGAAATATATATCGAATATATTTTGATATATATTTCGTGTATGTATCCGTAAGCTATGTAACTTATATTATATTTTGTTCCCATGTTTGTAGGATATAGTTAAGATATCTTTGACTAGGGTTTTGGTGTATGGCGTAGTATGCTCTTGTATATATTTCGTGCCTTATATTTCGTCTTTCTCATCAATGATAATCGGCTTCTAAGCCTTTCGTATATCCTTTCAATATTCCCTCAGTTTATCAAGATCAAATTAAATCAACAATTAAAACGCCAGAATTTGGTTGAAAGAAACCAACTAGGTGAATTTTGTAACCAATTTGGCATGGATGTGCCAGCTTCTTCCCATAAGAAGAACAAACATTTTAATAATTCTTATAATACTTATAAAAAAAGAAAAAAGAAATATTACTCTAAGGACAAGCTGGATAAAAAGATTGAAAGAAAAGCCTTTAGAAAATCTTATAAGAAAAATAAAAAAACCAGACAGATAGATTGTCTGTTATAAATGCAATAAGATTGGCCACTTTGCTAAAGACTGTTGGACCAAAAATAAAATTGTTAGTCTTGATATTGATAATGAAATAAAAGACAAGTTATACAAACTTTTTCTAGTTTCTGATGAGAAATTTGAAGAATCTAGTTCCAGCTCTGGTAATGAGGTTAAGATTATGGATAATGATTCTTATCTCTCTGAATCTGAAGCTCAGAATGTGAACCTTGTTTAAAGGGTAAATCTTGTGACAAAAATAACATTAATAATCATGATTATTATAATCTAGTATCTCAGTTTCAAGAAAATCAGATAAATGTTCTCGATAACAATCAATGGGTTGAATTACTTAGAACTATCAAAGACCCTGAAATGAGGTCTAAGATAATAGATCAAATAGGCAATGAACCTAGTACTTCTAATACTGAAATTAGTTTTCGTACGGAAAAAGATTACAAAGAACCTTATACTATGTCTGAAGTTTATAATCTTCTAAAAGTACGACAGATAAATTCTCACCCTACTTCTTTAAAAGATATTTTATCAGCAATCTTAAACTAGAAATAAAAAATCTAAAGAATGAGACTAGAAGTCAAGATACCAGAATATCTAATCTTGAAATTCTTAGTCTTCTAGACTAAGCTCCCAAGAATAAAGAGACTCAAGAAAGTCAGATAAATTCCGAAAGCGCTAATAAGAATCCAGACATACCTGACAAAATTGTTGGAAGTAAAGAGACTGTGAACTCTTTAAATTTTAATAATGAATTTCTTCAAACCCTTGAGACTGTTGTTAGTAAAAAAAAATGGTATATCAAAATTATCCTAAAAATTGATAATTATTTTTCAAAAGAAGTTATTGCTCTTATAGATAGTGGTGCAGATTTAAATGTTATTCAAGAAGGATTAATTCCTACAAGGTATTTTGAAAAAACCTCTCATACTCTTTCTCATGCAGGAGGAGAAAAATTGAATATTAAATTTAAGCTTCCTAGAGCTTCTATTTGTGTTGATGGGAAATATATTCCATTAAGTTTTCTATTAGTCAAAAATAAATTATCTACCCAAGTTGTTCTTGGAACACCATTTCTTAATAAAATTTATCCTTTTACTTGTGTGAACAAGGAAAAAATTGTTGCAACTTATGACGATGCTTCCATAACTTTTATATTTATAACAAAACCTTGTCTAAAGATTTTTCATCAGATGTATGATCATTTGGTTTTAAAAGAAAGCCAATTGGGGTTTTTAAAACAAGAAGTTAATGTATTAACCATTGAAGAACGTCTTCAAAATCCTAAATTAAAGGAAAATATTAAAATTTTATCTGATTCTTTTTCCACGGATATTTGTGGAGATCACCCTAATGCTTTCTGGAATAGAAAGAAACATGTAGTGAATCTACCTTATGAGGATGATTTTAAAGAAGATAATATCTCTACCAAGGCTAGACCATGTCAGATGAATTTAGAGTATTTAATACCCTGTAAGAATGATATAGCCTCTTTATTAGAGAAAAAAGTAATTGGGCCATCAAAATCTCCATGGTCATGTACTGCTTTTTATGTTAATAAACATTCTGAACGGGAACGAGGAGTTCCTAGACTTGTGATCAATTACAAACCCTTGAACAAAGTTTTAAAATGGATTAGATATCCAATACCTAACAAAAAAGATCTTTTAGATAGATTATATGATTCTATCATATTCTCTAAATTTGATTTAAAATCAAGTTATCGCGATTGATTGATCCTGCTAATCATTATAAAATAGCTTTTAATGTCCCTTTTGGACAATATGAATGGCACGTTATGCCTTTTGGGCTTAAAAATGCTCCGTCATAATTTATGAAAATTATGAATGAGATATTCAACAGTTACAGTGACTTTATTATAGTCTATATTGATGATATCTTGGTTTTCTCAAAGACTATTGAGATGCATTTTAAGCATTTAGATATCTTTAAAAAAATTGTTATAAATAACGGGTTAGTAATATCCAAACCAAAAATGATTTTATTTCAAACAAAAATCAGGTTTCTTGGCCATAATATTGAAAAGGGAAATATAATCCCTATCAATCGTAGTATAGAATTTGGGTCAAAATTTCCTGACGAAATAACTGATAAAACTCAGTTACAAAGATTTTTAGGAAGTCTAAATTATATTTCCCCCTACTACAAGAACATTGCCCAGGACACAACAATTCTATATGAAAGGCTAAAGAAGAATGCCCAGCCTTGGACTGAATGTAACACCCCGTAAATTTGAAAACCATTATTATTATTTCAAATAAATCAAGTGGGGGTGATTGTAACACCCCATGTTAATTGAAGATGTCCAGTGATAGGCTTAAATGACTAGTGCTTAAAGGGATTGGAAGTACTACTCATATCAACAAAGTGCACTTTCTTTTATGGTCATCCATGCAAAAGAACTCCACAGTTAAGCGTGCTTGGCTGGGAGTAGTCTTAGGATGGGTGACCTCCTGGGAAGGTTTCCGGGATGCGCATGAGTGAGGACAAAATGCGCTGTAAAGGACCCGTGTTGATCTGTGGGCCATGTACACAGCCTGGTGAGCTATTATAAGTAACCGCTCCCGACCCGGTTTGGGCTGGGGTGTTACAGTTGGTATCAGAGCATATTTGCTCTCGACGCACGTTTGTGCACCCCCAATGTAAATAACTTGACCTTAAAATAATAAACTTGAGAGATGGGTAGGATGGGTAGACTTAGGACCTTATGTTGTAGTCTCTTTGTGATTGCTATTTGTTAGGTGCTAACCAATGTTCTCTTTTGCAAGATGGCTTCTCCAAGATCCGTAGATAATGCAATCTTGCAAGCTCTTACTCAGATTCTTCAGAATCAGCAAAACCAACCAGCCCCTCCTCCCCCTTCTCAGTTTCCAGAAGGTGATAGACCCGGTTCTTACACTTGGGTGCCAAGTCAATTGACTCGAAACAAGACTCAAACTTATGGTGGTGAAGGTGGCACTCACCGAATGGTTTCGGGAATTGGAGATAAGCTTTGTCTTGTATGATGTTCGTGAAGAGGATAAGGTGAAATTGGCTTCTCACTTCCTTGTGAAAGAAGCTGATAGATGGTGGACCATGACTAGTCCTACTTCCACTCTTGAGCCTGGTTTTGGTTGGGATCGCTTTAAGGATCTAGTTGAGACTAGGTTCTATCCAAAAGAGCTAAAACAACAAAGGCTTAAAGAGTTTATGAATTTGAAGCAAGGAAGTCTTTCTGTCCAAGCCTTTACCGACAAGTTCAATGAACTTGCTCACTATGCTTCTAGACTTGTCAAAAATGAAGAAGAAAAGGCTTTCTTTTACCTTGACAAGCTCACTCCAAAGCTTAAGAGCTTGATCCTTAGGGATTCTACTTCCTTTGTCTCAATCTATGATGATGCATTATGGGCCGAGAGCTCTATTCGGGATATTGATGAAGAGGCTCGTGCTTCTCGTACTTCCCTTGGTAAGAGGCCACTCTACTCCACTTCTAGGCCTTATGTTGCTCCTTCTAGACCCTTTGTGCCTACTTCTTCCCCCTCTTATCCTAACAAGAAGAGGTTTGTTCCGAGTGGACAAGCAAATCAAGGTGCTCGTGTTCTATCTCCTAGCAACGACAAAAATCCTAAGGGTCGTATGTGCTATCATTGTAAGAAGCCTTTGCATCCCGGAATTGGTTGCTTTGATAAGCAATTTGTGTGTTTCTCCTGCAACAAGTCTGGACACAAGGCTAATGAGTGTCCTGAGAGGAAGACTACTACTACTCCTGTTGTTCCTGAGAGGCCGAGAGGTCGCATCTTTGTGATGAGCCGTGCTGAGGCTGAGGCACACCCAGACATAGTCACTGGTACGTTCTTAATATTTGATGTCCCTTGTTTGGTTTTATTTGATACCGGTGCTTCTTTGTCATTTATATCGATGAAATTCTCCGACAAGTTACCTCTTGAACCTGCACTTGGAGATAGTACATCAATATCTTTACCCTCCGGCGACATCTTCTCTTGTTCTTATTTTTATTCGGATGTCCCTATATCGATAGCGGAATCTATTTTCCCGGCTAATCTCCTTCGATTTCCACTTGAGGAGTTTGATGTTATTTTGGACATGGATTGGTTATCTACTTATCATGCTCGATTTGAATGTCGAGATCAAAAGATTGTTCTTAAAAGCCCTTTGGGTACTCGCGTATCTTATCAAGGGGTTAGAAAGCAAACAAGTGTGAAGTTGATCTCAGCTATGAAGATGGTGAATGCTTTGAAGAAGGGTCATCAAGCATTCCTATGTGTAGTGACTACTTCTAATTCTCCTTCTCTTCCTCCCTTGAAGGATGTTCCCATTGTTTGTGAATTTCCGGATGTATTTCCCGATGAATTACCCGGGGTTCCTCCTGAAAGAGATGTTGAATTTTCTATTGACCTAGTTCCCGAAACCGGTCCTATTGCTAAAGCTCCTTATCGTATGGCACCTTCCGAATTGAAGGAGTTGAGAGTTCAACTTGATGACTTGATTGAGAAAGGCTTTATTAGGCCTAGTGCTTCTCCTTGGGGTTCCCCGTCCTCTTTGTGAAGAAAAAGGAGGGATCTATGCGACTTTGCATTGATTATCGTGAACTCAATCGTGTGACAATCAAGAACAAGTATCCTCTTCCACGAATTGATGATCTCTTTGACCAATTACGTGGTGCTTCTACTTTTTCCAAAATTGACCTCCGATCGGGTTATCATCAAATTCCGGTGCGTGAGTCCGATATTCCTAAGATTGCTTTCAGCACGAGATATGGTCATTTCGAATTTAAAGTGATGCCTTACGGATTGACTAATGAATCGTAACTTTAGTGAGTACCTCGATAAGTGTGTGGTGGTGTTCATTGATGATATCTTGATTTTCTCAAAGAATGATGAAGAACATGCCCTACACCTCCGTATCATCTTAGACATTCTACATCGTCAAAAGTGGTATGCTAAGTTCTCGAAATGTGAATTTTGGTTGCATCAAGTAACTTTTCTTGGACATGTCATATCCAATGATGGTGTTATGGTAGATCCTTCTAAGATTGAGGCCGTTGTTGATTGGAAGAGTCCGAAAAATGTGACTGAGATTCGAAGCTTTCTCGGTTTGGCGGGTTATTACCGTCGATTCGTGAAAGATTTCTCTAAGTTAGCTAGACCGATGACTCAATTGTTGAAGAAGGAGTCTAAGTATGTGTGGACCGATGAGTGTGAGAATGCCTTCTTAGAGTTGAAGACTAGGTTGACTACCGCTCCGGTGTTGACCTTACCTGAGGATGGTGTGGACTACGATGTTTATTGTGATGCTTCAAAGCATGGCCTAGGTTGTGTCTTGATGCAAAACCGAAGGGTTATTGCTTATGCTTCTCGACAACTGAGGGTTCACGAGGTGAACTATCCGACTCATGATCTTGAATTAGCCGCCGTGGTACATGCCTTGAAGACATGGAGGCATTACCTTATTGGAGTTCATTGCCGCATTTATACCGATCATAAGCGTTTGAGGTGTATCTTTACCCAGAAAGAATTGTATATGAGGCAAAGAAGATGGCTAGAGTTGGTGAATGATTACGATGCCGAGTTGATTTATCATGAAGGGAAAGCAAATGTGGTGGCCGATGCTTTGAGTAGGAAGACTAGTCACTCTTTGAGCACTAAACTTGTGTTACCTGATGAATTTACCACGGAATTTCAAAAGTTAGGGATAAGCCTTGTTGGGAAGGGCTTTGACTATCTTAGTGCCTTGAGTGCAGAACCCGACTTTTACCATGAGATCCGTACGTGCCTACCTGAGGATGCTACTTTCAAGTCCATTCAAGCAAAAATCCAACTTGGGCAAGCTAAGGATTGTGTGGTGGATAGTGATGGATACCTTCGTTACCAAGGTAGGATGTATGTTCCGAGAGTAGCCGAGTTGAGGAAGAAGATCCTTGATGAAGCTCACCTTTCTCCTTACTCTATTCATCCTGGTGATGACAAGATGTATAAAGACTTGAGATAACAGTTTTGGTGGCCTAGGATGAAGATTGATGTCCTAGAGTATGTTAGCAAGTGTCTTACCGTCGAAAGTGAAGATTGAGCATCGAAACCCGGGGTTTGCTAAAACCTTTGGATGTTCCCCTTTGGAAATGGGAGTCCATCTCCATGGACTTTGTGATGGCTTTACCTAAGACTGCTAGCGGAAAGGACGCGGTTTGGGTGGTTGTAGATCGATTGACCAAATGTGCTAGGTTTATACCTATCAAGGAGACATGGAGATTAGATGTCCTAGCTGGTGCCTACGTGAAGGAGATAGTACGCTACCATGGAGTGCCTAAGGATATAGTTTCAGATCGTGACCCGAGATTCTCGTTCCGTTTTCGGGATCGCTTTGTAAGAAGCCATGGGTAGTAAGCTACTAATGAGTACCGCTTTTCATGCCGCTACAGATGGACAGACTGAGAGGACTATCAAGACTTTAGAGGACCTCCTCCGTGCTTGTGCTTTAGACTTCCACACTTCTTGGGAGAAGTGCTTACCTCTTGTTGAATTCTCCTACAACAATAGCTATCATACTTCTATCAAGATGTCACCTTATGAAGCTTTGTATGGTAGGAAGTGCCGTAGTCCGGTCTGTTGGGATCAAGTCCAAGATGCTCATGTGTTGGGACCCGATTTGGTGACTGAGACCATCAATCAGGTTCAGATCATTCGAGAGCGTATGAAAGCCACTCAAGACCGACAGAAATCGTATGCTGATGCCCGTCGTCGACCACTTGCCTTTGAGGTTGATGATCGAGTATTCCTTAAGGTGTCACCTATGAAAGGGGTGAAACGTTTTGGTGTGAAAGGAAAGTTGAGTCCCAAATACATTGGACCTTTCCGTGTGCTTGAGAAGATTGGTCCCGTTGCTTACCGTTTAGAGTTACCCCCGAATTTGAGCAAGGTTCATAATGTCTTCCATGTATCTTAGTTGAGGAAGTACATTAGTGATCCGAGCAATGTTATTCAAGAAGAAATCTCAGATTTGGAACCTAACTTGGCTTTGGAAGAAAGGCCGATCCGAATCCTCGAAAGGGCAAACAAGCAACTTAGAAACAAAGTGGTGCCCCTAATTCGTATCCTTTGGCGTTGTGGAAATGTCGAAGAAGAAACTTGGGAGCCTGAATCTTCTATGTTAGCTAAATATCCCGACCTCTTCTCGTGAGGTACTTTCCGTTCCTTTATCTAATCCTTGTGAGTTTTAGCTTTCGAGTGTTCCTCTCCTTCCCTAGAATATTCTCCGCGTTGGTAGTCATTGCTTAGTTGTATAAGAGCCGTAGTTAGAGTTTATTCATGATTAGTGGAGTCATTATCCGTATTAAAGAGTTTCGAACTAAAGGTTTTTGAAAATGTTTTAATGTTTTCCCACTGGTTTTAACGTCAATGAGTGTTAAGGCTCGTTATTGGAGACGTCCGATAATTAGTTTTCTCAGTTGTTGGCGTAAAAATGTATTTTTGTTCTGATTTGGAATGTTGGTGTTCTCGGGCGACCGACGAGGATATTTCCGTTCCATTGAAAGGACACGTATATTTTCATAAGTTCTTGTTTTGAAGATGTTGATTAATTGATTTAAAGAGAAAGACCTACATATATACGATGTTCCTTCTTCTAAGTTTCGGGGACGAAACTTCTTAAAAGGAGGGATGATTGTAACACCCCCTAAATTTGAAGACCTTTATTATATTTTAAAAGTAATATTTTAATCTATTTTAATTTAATATTAATTTATTTGAAATAATAATAATTTGATAAAATATAATTTTATTTTAGTTTGAAGTAATGTAATCACTTTTGATAGTTTAGAAATGTTTAAAAGTAATTTAAACTATATTTAAACCTTTTACTTTGATAGAATAGATTTCTGATAAAAGTCGTAATATTGGGATTTTCCCATTTCTTACGGTCGTTGGGTAAACGAGTTTGGATATTGGGCAAATGAGTACTTAATCTTTTAGTAAAATCGTGTTTAAGAACTTTAATATTCTCGGAAATCGCGTTCGACGAATATTTCTAATTACCGTCGAAGCAAACCCAAAACGTAAACAATTGACCAACCTCCCCATGCCAATTGGACCGCCCATCACCCTCCATTTGTCCCCTCTTTCAATTTTCATTTCCTCCATTCTCAATCTATCTCCTCCTTCTCTCAAACACCAAAAACCTACCAAAAATCCTCCTTACAAACCCTAAATCCTTCATAATTCGTCCATTTCTCCACCAAATTTCATAAAAATTATATGCTTGGAATCCTCTTTTCATTCCTCATCTCCTAGTAAGATTTATTTTCATTTCACCCAATTTTTGTTTTAAGGCTCATCTTTTAGGGTTTCGAATTTAAGCTTAATAATTGTGTTTTTGTTGTTCTTATAGGTGAAGAATTTGAAGATGAGTTAGGTGACTCATATGTGGTTGAAGATGGAGAGTAATTTTGGGTTTTAGAAGCTTTCTCAAGTTATTACTTGTCTCTTTGCTAGCTTAAGGTAACTATTCCGAGTTACTCGACGATTTAATGTCACATAGATGTTGTGTTTGTTGTTTGTTAAGTGTTTAGGTGATTGATAATGTGTTAGTTTCATTTTTCACATGACTTGTGTTGTTAAAGTTTACTAATTTGTGGTTATTTCATATACTTGAGTATTGAAACGAAATGGGTATTGTTGATTGTTGCTTGAGACGGTATTAAATTGAGCTTGAAACGGATTTTGGTAGGAAAAAGGGAAAAGGGCGGAAAAACCGCCCAAAACAGCCCATAAAGGGGCGCGGCAGACCAGCGGCAGCCGGTGGGTCCGGCCGGATTTTGACCCGTCATTTTGGGTCGGGTCTTGGGTCTATTATTTGATGTTTTGGGCCTATGGTTCATGTTTTGAAGTATGTTGGTATTTTGGCATGTAGGAAATTGTTTAAGCTAATATTTCCGTTGAATTGGTTATTTTATAAGTTGGCATATTTTCTCTATGTCAATAGTTTTCACATGATAGAAATTAAAAATGGCAAGAGTATGACATTGTGATAAATTCCGTGATGTGGGCCAAAATGGGCCAAGACTCGAAAAGGCCAATTTGACCAAATGAGTTTGGTCAAGCTAGGTTTAAACCGGTCAGCCTCGATTTGACCGATGACCCATCGCGGGACTAGGATCGAGGATTTGTCTTTGAGTATGATTGTCTTTTCATATGTTGGTTGTTGGATGAATTGGTTGCCTTATACTTGAGTCTTCTTGCCTTGTTGCCATTTTAGCTTGTCCTCATGAATTATGAGATTAACGGTTCGCTGAGTTTTGGATTACTAATGAGATTGTGGATATTGTTGGATTGTTAGCTGAATTTACATTTTTGTAGTCTTTCTCAAGGAAGGATGTTATCCTAGAGTCCCTGATTTGAGTATAAGTATTTATGTTGCCAGTTTGGACTCTTTGCCCCTCTTATGGTTAAGTGGGTGTCCTACTTGTCTTGTGTGGTGTTGGTATCTTAGACCATCGTCATAGATAGGCCCCTTATAGTCTTTGACGAGTGTATGTTCACCGCTTAATAGCCTTTGTGTCTTAGCTTGGTGGGTTTATATCCAAGTTAGGGTATGACTTCCTGACGTACTCTTAGAAGTATGTAGTCAGCTTAAGTACTAGCCAACCCTTTGGTGGACTCCTTAGGGGTACTCATGTGTTTTTATCATGGGTCTTGGATGCGGTAGTTTTCCGCATGTCGCTAGGTCTGCACAGGTTTAGGACTTGGGTGTTTACCTTACCTCGTGGTATAGACTCGAGTTACAGAGTGACTATTGACTGTACTAGGAACTTATGCATGTCTCTAGATATATTGTCCTTTCTTGTTTGATGATTCTATGAATCATAGAAGGTGAGATGCAAGCCGGCTATGGTTGATAGATTTTGGATTCCTGGATGTTATGTGATTCACATGATAGTGTAGTATGAGTCGGTCTAGTATTCACATGCTAGGACTATGTGTTGTTATATTGTTGTTCACATGATAAGTACGATTGTCTAGCATCCATATGCTAAGGCTTTGTGTTATTCACATTCATATTCTTATGTTTACATGTTATATTAATTATGACATTTCGTGGCTGGGAGAACTCGGAGTTACTCCCCACTGACTGTGGCTTTCGTATTTGTATAAAATGCGATCGACAGGTATGGTGATGCTTATATGGGGTTCATGGCCGAGCTAGCGAGCAAAGTAACCTTGGGACTTACTTAGATTTGGTTTTATTTGTAGAGACTCTTATACAAGTTTTTATGTCACATACATTTTAGGGACATATGTCTCCCTCTTTACATTTGGTTGTATAACTTTGCTATTCGCGACTTTAGCGATGGTTATGTTATGAAACTTCTATTTAGACCTTGTATGTTTTGACACCTTTCAATTTGGATATCTTTATAACAGGTTCAGGTTTTAAAAATTACAGGTTTTTACCCAAATGAACCTATTACAAACATATCCATACAGTTTTATTATAGAATTACGTGTTTACTTTTCCGCAATGAAACAGTGTGTCACAGTTGGTATCAGAGCAACCCTGCGACCATGTGGTGATCGGAGGCAGTTGTTATACGCTCCTGGAGGCAGTGGTTATACGCTCCATTGTAATCACACACCTAGCGGGGGAGGATTCTGGGCTAGCTGTTATGCTCCCAGGCGCAACGAGGACGTTGCGTTCTTCAAGTGGGGGTGATTGTAACACCCCATGTTAATTGAATAGGTCCAGTGATAGGCTTAAATGACTAGTGCTTAAAGGGATTGGAAGTACTACTCATATCAACAAAGTGCACTTTCTTTTATGGTCATCCATGCAAAAGAACTCCACAGTTAAGCGTGCTTGGCTGGGAGTAGTCTTAGGATGGGTGACCTCCTGGGAAGGTTTCCGGGATGCGCATGAGTGAGGACAAAATGCGTAGTAAAGGACCCGTGTTGATCTGTGGGCCATGTACAAAGCCTGGTGAGCTATTATAAGTAACCGCTCCCGACCCGGTTTGGGCTGGGGTGTTACACTGAAGAGCATTCTAATGCTGTCAGGTTGATTAAAAGAAAAGTTGTTTCTTTACCTTGCTTATCTCTTGCAAATCCCCATTGGGATAAAATAATTGAAACAGATGCCTTTGATATAGGTTATGGTGGTATTTTAAAACAGGTTGATCCCACCAGCAAACAAGAATTTCTAGTCAGATTTTATTCTGGCAAATGGAATAATGCTCAAAAAAATTATGCTACTATAGCAAAAAAAAATTCTTGCTATAGTCAGATGTGTTTTAAAATTTCAAGATGACTTATATAATAAACATTTTATTATTAAAACTGACTGCAAAGCAGCCAAGTTTATGTTTCTAAAAGACTTTAAACATGATGTTTCTAAACAAATGTATGCCGGATAAGCGAGACCCATTTAGCCCTTTTGATTTTACAATTATTTACAAGAAAGGTGAAGATAATCACCTCCCTGATTTTTTGACAAGAGAATATTTATAATATTCTTTTCTTTTCAGGAATGCTTACCCACAGTAAAGACGACCCCTCTAATAGAGGTGGTAGAGGTCGTGGTAAATCTTCATATAGAGGAGGAAAGAGTTCTAGTTATACCATAGCTCAATATGGTAATAAAAAGCTAATAGTAGCAGACTTATCTGGAGCTAGTCAAACTGAGCTCAAGGAGTTCACAAAATGGAGGCAGCTTCAAAAAAGAGGGACTGATATTCCCAGCTCTTCTTCCAACCCCTCATTTTCTTCAGCTGTTCAAAACACTACCCAAAAAGAAGATGAAATGCTTCAAAATGAAGATGAAAGAGTAATACTCTTACTCAATGAATCTGATAAAAATGGGAAGACAAGCCATGGATACTCTATGACAGATATTTAGGAGGACATGGTTATACCATGGAAACATACAAACCTCGACATTTCTATGAGACAATACTCTCTAGTAATGGCTGCACTTTTACCCATTTTACTTGGACAAATAAGGAAATTTATAATTTCTCTAAAATAATTATTGGATAGGTAATATCCATGAACGACTGGGGAATATCTCCATTAACAGAAAAAACGGTGGTGATAAAAAATACATCAGTTAAATATAACTATTGGGATTATATCCAGGCCTTTGATAAGGTATTTCTTTATGAAAATGATAAACGAAGTCATACTTGGTTTATCAAAATCAATTCTGATATTTATAATCATGACCTTCCAATATGGTTGGTTAATTGGTGGCGCTTTTATGGCACTTCAGAGTATATTCTACCATCCGTTCTAAAAGAATATTTTGATAAATGGAAGTTGGTAATACCGTCAACACAAGAAAATAATATGGTTCCTGAAAATATGAGATTTTTCATAGAATTCTCTATTTCATGGATCTGGAGAACCAGACCCGTAACAGGTTATAGCCAAAGTTTCTTTTGCCTCAAACAAAGATCATATTCTCGCTTTTGGGAGACGATGATAAGAAAAAATGACCAAGGACAGTTAAACTGCACTCCTACCATAGATATTTTTAAAGAAAGAATTCACTCTTATACAAGTTTAAAAGAAATTGAAGATAAAGAATATAGGGAAAAGGAAAAAGGAAAAAGCTTGATTCCTGGAAATTTTGGATGATGATGAACCTATGGACATCCATGAAGCTTCTGAGGAAGAAATCATAAAAGCATATATGGATGGTCTAAAAAAGACCCTTAAACTGAAGAAAGAAGGGGATAAGAAATCCTCAAAAAGTGACACATCAATGACTTCAAACAATAGCCATAATTCACTCGATTTTCTACACGGGATGCTCGGGACCCAGATGATAATTCTTAGATTGATAAAATCACAGCCTTTTTACAAGGAGGAAATTAATTATTTATGTTTTTATCAACAGTTGTTAAACGACTTATTTCTACTGTAGACATTTTTATAATGCTATAGTGTTATTACGCTCTTGTATAATAATGTAGCTTGTAACGTAAGCGCTTACGTTTGCGTTTTTGTTTGTTTGTACTCCCACTTTTCTATATAAGAGGGCTCTTGTTCACTTACAGAGGTAGGTTCTTCTAACACCCCCCCCCCCTCTCTCTCTCTCTCTCTCTCTTATAAAAACCGTCCTTGTTAATCAATAAAATCCTATTCTGAGCACAACCTTTGAATTTGTAAGTACTTTTAATTCATAAGTCTGATAAACCAATTAATGAAACCATTGTCATAGAGACTAATTTTCATAAGTCTGATATAACGACTAGAAGAAGGATTAAATGGGAAGAAATATCGTTCCCTGAAAATTGGAAAATTGAAAGGGCTATGACACCTAAACCTGTTAATTTATTTGATTATTTTTTATTTCATGGGGTATAATAAAATTAGGAGAAATGGTGGGTTAAAGTAGGTTAAGGAAGGGCTTGATAAAACATCAAAAAATAGGAACTAAAGCTTGTAAGTAGGTTAATAAAAATAAATTACTGTTTTAATGAAGGAACTAGGGCTGCATGAACTACGGATAAACATAGTCTTAGTGAAAAATCAGTCCCACTTAAATTTCATTGACGAGTGTGAGTTAAGCCTTAACTCTTCCATCGTATCGTTCTATTCCTTTTCCTTTCGTGCTAGCTTTGTTGAACCTTGCCTTTATATGTAAGTTTACTTATCCCAATCTTGCCTCAGATATCTTCCTAACACTCCGGTACCTATTTACTTACTTTTGACACCGTTATCTTTAGAGTCTATCTTTTTTTTTTTTTAGTTTTATATCTTGTCATGCTCATGTGTTCCTTTTGAAATTTCTTATTTGAATTAATGAGTTTGAATTGGTGTAGAGTCTACCAAACCCGACCCTACCCACCACATCGTGCACAAAATTCGCACCCCGCATAGGCCACATATCTACTCGGTGCAACCAAGATCCCCTCACATGCCAGGCTTTGTCACATTTTCATAACCCAGCACAAGCAGGCCTATAAAAAAAATAAAAAAATGGCCGTATGGATAAGGCTCAGGCCATGTATAAGGAGGCTAAGCCCGACCTGTTTCACCCCCCTAAGGGCACGGCCCGGGCCGCAATTTCACAACCTAGCTCCGCCTGACCCAATGACTACCTCTACTTGTATGCAACTTAGATAAATGGTTGACAACCTCTTCGATTTGTTTAGTATCCCATAGCAAATATGGGACATGTGAGATGTATACTCTATGAACCCTGAGAATAAGGGTTACAACTTACCAACTTAAGAAGTGCCCCTTACCAATATAATACTCCCTCCATCCCGGTGAATTGTTATCTATTTTCATTTTGAGGTGTATCATTCATTTGTTATCTATTTCTATTTTGGGCTAGTATTGAACAAGTAGTTAGTGTATGCAAGTGGACAATTTTTCCTTTATTTTATTAGTTTGTTTCACATGAATTGGTCTTTGTGTAGAAATGAATAGATAACAATGAACTGAGACGGAGGGAGTATGTCCTACAATGGAACCGAAAAGGCTAAGATGGAAAATGATGGTTCTGAAGATGAGAGTGGAAAGCAATAAAAACCATACAAATCTTATTGGTGTCCCTGAAATTGGATGACATTTATGAAAACAAGCCAATATATGCCAATTGCTCTCACTCCCCTTCAAGCTCCACCACACTTGTTCCTTTGAACTTTATCTCTTTGCAATTTTTTCAAATTTCATTTTTGATTTAAAACAAGATATAACATGCAAATGATCAAACATAATCTTAAGCTTTTTGGGTGGTTGTGGTTTTGCTACTCAACTCCACATACTGCCACCTAAATAATTCACCTATATTTACACTGATTATTGGGCATTTCAATATTAACTTTCTTTGTTTTTATTTCCAACAGTTGACAATAAACAAAAACCATTCTTCTTGTCTCTCACTCTCCCAACTTAAACTCTCAGGTATTTGCTTCTACCTTAAATTTGCACCCTTATGTAATTATTCATTTCGATTTCATACGTTTGATTAAAATACTCGTCACATATTTAGCAAAGGTATGAAAATGAAATGAATGGAGTGAGTAATAAATAGTGTTGATTGTTTATTGGGTGAGTTTTCTGATTAAAAGTTTTAATCTTTGATATTGAGATTTGTGTACTGACTAATGGGTATTTCTTTGATTAATTGATGCTGAAATGCTTGATTGCACAGTTTTGGGTTTCTCGGTGTGCTTCATCTATTTGTTTAAGTCTTATGTTATGACTGAATTTGATTATTGGCAATATTAAAGTTAATTAAGTTTTTGAGTATTGGTTTTGTTGCCTAATCATGTTACATTGTTTTCATAATAAAAACAATTGAATATTGACGATTATTGAACACTGAAAATTTAATCACTTTGGAACAAGGCTTTGTTGTTGTTGTTGTTGATAAAAACTGAAAATCTGGAATTGTTTGTGTTGTGTGGAAGCGTGAAACACCTCGTGTTGGGCCTCTCCTGCATCTGTGTCCACAATTCATAATAGTACGATATTGTCCGCTTTGGGCCAAGCCCTCACGGGTTTACTCTTGGGCTCCTTCCCAAAAGGCCTCGTACTATTATATTTAGTAGATACTTATAAAGATGATCTTCCATCTTTATTCTACCGATGTGGGACAAGGGTTTGCACCCTAACAGTTTGTGTTGTTAAGTTTGAATGCTAAATGTGAACCATCTGGTCATCGCAACTACAACATTTCCCTCGTGCCATCAAATGGCATGAATCATCCTTTAGAACCGTCCTTGGGTTATTGCACACCTCAGAATGCGAAAAAATATCATGTGACCCATATCTTAATTTTTTGCACTTTGCTTTAGGACTTGAGGAACTGATGTTATAGTTTATACTTTCATAGACCTTTCATGATGCTCATAAATTTTACTGAATATATCTCCTCACTTTTTAAGTTGATCAAGAGAATCAATTCGTGATTACAGTTTGAGGAACTGTTTGATTTTCGTGTGTTTGGCTAAAAAGGTGATAGAATGATTAGATCCAACCCATTATCTTACTATACGAGTTAGAAATTTCTTGTTTTTTAATTTCAATTTATTCCTTGTTTCGTCATTCTTCCTAAACTAAACAATTAAGAAATTTAACCATTTTGGTTCTCTATGCCTATTGTACTTCTTTGCGTTCCTTTTAACTGATGGGAACGAAATAGCCTCTGCATATTTTGGGCTTCCAAGTTTTAAAGCATTAAAATGATGTCATTGACCACTTTCGCTACGTTTGTTGATTGTTTAGGGAAATGATTTTGCTTGTCTATGTTTTGTGAGTGCATGACTGCATGTTATTGGTTGCCTGTTCTTTTGATAAATATATAACTTCAACTACCATGGCTTGATTTCAGGTTTATGACCTGATCTCGTTATTGTGAGCTATCAGTTCTCTCATTTCGAATTGAGGGACTCCAACCTTTTGAATAAGCTTCTTTATAATGGCACCCAAGGGACTGGATTACGAGGTACTGAATGAAAATGTGAAGAAGTGCCAGTATGCTGTTAGGGGTGAGCTGTATCTCCGAGCTTCTGAGCTCCAAAAGGAAGGGAAGAAGGTAAATGGATTTTTATAGGTAGTGGATTTGTCTAATATGCTGAGGCACACAGCTAAATCCAAAATATCCCTAAGGGTGTGTTTGGATTGAGAGATTTGGAGTGAAAGGAAAGGGAGGGAGAGTAGGGGAGGGGATTTAAAATCTTTTGTTTGGATAGCAAATAAGGGTGGAAGGAAATGGAGGGGGAGAGATTTGAAGGGAGAGATTTTCCATCCTCCAAGGCACATCAAAATCTCTCCACAATAGGAAAGATTTGGAGGGAAATTGTATCCAAACACCCACATCCCATTCCCCCTCCCTTTCCCTTCCCTCCTTCCCCCTCCCCTCCCTTTCCCTCCTGTTTTGCTATCCAAACAAGGGTTTAGGGTTTTCTTTTTTTTCTCTTTTCTTTCTTTCTTGCTATCCAAACAAGGCCTTAGGCTAAGACTTGAAAATCATTGGCAATTTAATCATGCCATAAAAACTATGAACTAATGATAAAATGTGCAATTTTACTCCTATTGAGGCAGCATGTATATGAGATAGGGCTTTAAAATGAAATAATGTATACTTGGGGGCAGTACTCTAGCTTAATTTAGTCTCACATGGACCTGTTTCACATACAATTATAGAGCCGTCTTGCAGAAAATACTGTGTGAACCGGTCTTGTTTGAGAATTTGTGACTCTAGTTTCAATGACCTTTAATCTAAACTTTTCCTGTGGATAGAAATACTTTTATCTTTCATCATTTGTACGCAATGGTTGAACATACTCGCTTCATCCCATTCATTTGTTTACGTTTTTTATTCTCTGTGAGTAGTATCTTAATCAAAGCTAGTCAAATGATTGAGATGAAGGGAGTAGTTTATTGTGTCATGACTCTTCTTTATGTTCTGTAGATTATCTTCACAAATGTGGGAAATCCTCATGCACTGGGGCAGAAACCATTGACCTTCCCACGCCAGGTTACCCATGAATACTCTTAATTTTCCATTCAGTGGTTCCATCCATATACTATTTTGCTACTCAAGTTTGTGAGCTAAATTGAGCAAATATAATGGCAGGTGATTGCTTTATGTCAAGCTCCATTTCTACTTGATGATCCTAATGTGGGACTCATGTTTCCAGCCGATGCTATTGCACGAGCTAAGAGTTATCTTGGAATGACTTCAGGAGGTCTAGGTACATGTTTTCCCTTGCCTCCCTCAAACTGATCTTATTATACAAAATAGCTACAAATGTTTCAAATTGCTGGAAACATTGCTGTTATCAATGTTGGTACCTGTCAGTCAACTATTAACTGTATACATACTTTCATGAGAAAGATTTAGTTACTAATATTCATATGGTTCACTAACATTTTCCCTTTTGGGACATTTAAGTTGATTCACTATATTTCCATGTCGTGTAAGAAATAAGACAAACACAAGCCCATGTGGGTGGTGCACTGATCTCAATTTTTTTCCATTTCAAAAACTTTGGCCCAAAAGCACGTATAGTGAATCAAAGTGAATCGAAGGAGTAGTAAGTTTGATCTTCACTTGGCACAACATTTATCACATGGTTGTTCTTCAGATGCTTCTGTAATAGCTAGAACAGAAGTCTCTGGTTCTCTTATATCATACTCCCTCCGTTATTCTGTTTTCTTCCCACTTTTCTTTTAATTTCCCTTCAATTAATCTGAGAAGTGGAAAGCAAAAAATGGAGGGAATTATTAAATTTGTTAATTTACCAGTCAGGAATTTCATGTAGTAATTGGCTTGTAATGTTTTCTTCTTGATTTCTGTCTTTAACTTCTCTGCTAAATGCTTGTGATAAAAGTCATAAACTGGAAACAAGTCATTTTTTGTCCCTTTGGGCAGAGCCAGGCCATTACCCTAATAAACAAAACCTTTGATATTAACATTTGACGTACTGTTGCATGCAAACATAACCAGATGGGGGATGATAGTTTTCCTGTCTCAATTCCATAGTAGACCTATCAAAACTGGCCACCCATCTTCACCATCACCTGATTGTTTTTGAGTCCTATTTACAGCAAGTTGTTACGTCAGATCGTATCTCTATAGTTAGTGGAAATGGCTAGAGTATAATATCTGAGATTTTATTTGAATAGGTGCCTACAGTGATTCAAGAGGGGTTCCCGGCGTCAGGAAGGAAATTGCAGAGTTTATTGAAAGGAGAGATGGGTATCCAAGGTGATGAGAAACTGAAAAATATCTTCTTCAAGCATTATGTGCTGTCTATATCTCATTGTATTTGAGTGTACGTGCTGATTCCTAATGCTTGTTCTTGATTATTTGATCTAATTGTTTTTTTTTTCCACGTGTACTTGCTTTACAGTGACCCGGAGCTCATTTTCCTGACTGATGGTGCTAGCAAAGGGGTGATGCAAATCTTGAATGCTATTATAGGGAGCCATAATGACGGAGTAAGAAATTTGTTGAAACATAATTATTTTCCCACCTATATCCTCTCTAGTGTTCCTGTCCCACCCCCACTAGCAGATATATATACAAGGACTCGGGTCCCCAAACACCAGAAAACTAACTTTTTCATTGTATAATTCCAATATTTGCGATTTGAAGATTCAGAATCTTTAATTTTATTAAAATAAGACTAATACCTTTACTATTTCCAAGGAGTATCAGGAAAAAAAAAAATTAATGGCCTGCACTCTGCGGCACTGTTATTAATGTTTCCTAGCATTGCTATAGTTGAATGACTGATCCCTCCTCTTCTTTCTTTTGTTTCCCCAGATTTTGGTTCCAGTTCCACAGTACCCACTTTATTCTGCTACAATATCACTACTTGGTGGATCCCTTGTCCCTTATTACCTTGAGGAGACAGCAAATTGGGGCCTAGATATCAAAAATCTCCGTGACTCTATTCGACAAGCAACATTCAAAGGAATAACTGTGAGTATAGATTAATGCTCTATTCAAAGCATGGAAAGATGAGAGGCTCTTACGATCGAATTTAAAATTGTGTTTCATTCTTGAACAAACCTATCGCACATCTATCCATTCTTACTTAGGGGTCGCCTGGAATCCAAGGAACTTTATAGTGCATTTTGGTTGGACTCAGTGAAATTTGCCAACTTATCTTTCTTAAGAATAACCCATCCTTGTTTGAGATTTCTCTTTCTAATACTCCCTCCATCTCATCTATATTATTCCCTTTTGACTTGGGTGGCAAAACGTCTTTCAAATTTGACCATTAAAATTTTGAAATTGTCACATTTGATTTATCGAAACAACTATGTTTATTTTATCACTTTTGAAATGTTGTAGTTTGTACTGTTGTAGCTAGTGTATATTATAAGCAAACATTGGTCAAGGCTAAAATTGTTTGTCTGCTGAAGTCAAATGAGGACATATTAATGATATGGAGGGAGTATCTCTTACTCCATCTTTTAGAAATGAAAGTACTGTGACGTTTCCGGGATTGATTGTCATCTACTCCCGTCTAGAAGTTGCCATTTGGTTTCCACTAGTTATGGATGATCTGAGATACTTTAGTTTTCTTTGGTCAGTAATTGTGTAGCTTTATGGACCAACTTTTTTTCCTTATGTACCTACTCTATTCTGTTTGTTAGGTACGTGCAATGGTCATTATAAACCCTGGAAATCCTACTGGACAATGCCTTAGTGAGGCTAATCTACAAGAAATAGTTCGTTTCTGTATCCAAGAGGGTTTGGTGCTAATGGCAGATGAAGTATATCAGCAAAACATATACCAAGATGAGCGCCCCTTCATAAGTGCCAGAAAGGTTTGTTTTTATTTAGTCTTTAGAAGTTGGCAGTCACTGGAGTTCGCCTGATAATTAAATACACTTTTTTTGATAATTCCTCTAAGGTATTAATGAACATGGGCCCGCCAGCAAGCAAGGATCTTCAACTCGTGTCTTTCCACACAGTTTCGAAGGGTTACTGGGGTGAATGTGGCCAGAGGGGTGGATACTTTGAAATGACCAACATACCCCCACAGGTTTGTTTGCCTCTCTACGATTTATTGGAGTCATGGCATTGTTATTACTCTCTGCATAATTCATTGAGCTACGCGATCATCCGTGAGTAACTATTTAGTAATAGAAAGCATTTATGAATCTATGACTACAAATGTATATGACTGTCGTAGTTGGTAATCTGATTTAGTCTGGTCTTTTTGCAGTCAGTAGATGAAATCTATAAGATTGCTTCAATAGCACTTAGTCCAAATGTGCCGGCACAGATATTTGTAAGCTTTCAAAACTTTGTCGTCTTCAACATTCGCTTGTACTTCACATCTAGGTTTTTAACATCATAAAGTCGCTGTTTTTTTCTTTATGTAGCTTGGGCTGATGGTCAACCCACCAAAGCCAGGGGACATTTCATATTACAAGTATGACCAAGAGAGGTAAGGATATTTGCTGCCGTGATTTTGCTCAGTATTGTGAAACAATGATCTGTACGTCTTTGAGGCTATCCTTTAGTGGCAAAAAAGGATGACCATAATAATGTTGTGAGACTTACGTCGCCCATAGATTAAAGAAAGAACATGTTTACATTTAGAATGTAGCCAAAAGACACTCTTATTTAGTGAAGCAAATTGGCTCAGTAAATGGATGCACTTCTTTCTTTGATTGTGAAATGTCATCCATTGAATACAATTCACGACGCATTCTTAATTATCGGTCGCGCAAAAACAATCTCTCTTGTGCTAAACAACACAATTGTAATGCTTTATACATGGCAGTATGGCACCCTCCCTTACTCCACCATTTGTTGAAGCTGTTCAAAAAACTGGATTAAATGGTTAATGTTGTTTAAGACATGCCATGCATATATACGTGATATCGTAGTTCCATGTGTTTATAGGAGTGAAATTGACTTTTTAAATTTGCAGCAAAGGGATCCTGGAATCGTTGAGGAGGAGAGCTCGTATAATGACTGATGGATTTAACAGTTGTAGGAACGTAGTGTGCAACTTCACTGAAGGTAACACTACATGTTTTTCCCATGATTTCCCTCTTTCTTTTTGCTTATCGTTTGGAGGAGGGTGATAACCCTATCTCGTTTCCTGATCAAGGGAGTCATTTTTAAGATGGTATTTCGAGTGCAGGTGCCATGTACTCATTTCCTCAGATACGCTTGCCACCCAAAGCAATTGAGGCCGCTACTAAGGCTGGCAAACATCCAGATGTTTTCTATTGTCTCAAGCTCTTGGAAGCCACTGGAATTTCTACTGTTCCCGGATCAGGCTTTGGACAGAAAGAAGGGTAAAACTTCTTCATGTGTATAATGATTTGTTTTTTTTTTTTAAAAAAGTTCCCATTTTCCCTTCTTTTAGTTATCTGTGTTCTTTTTCTTTTGGGGTTTTCTCAGTTCACTCAAGGCAACAGAGTCTTCACTATAGGGTTCTGTAAAAGGGTAGAATATTCACCATGAATGAGCCATATTCCTGTAGAAAAACCTACTAAAAAACTTGAGAAGCAGCGAACCTTGGTGGCTTGGGTTGTGTAAAAATCAGCTCTTTGGATGTTTGTTGTTCTCAATAATCCAAATTGGATTACCGGATAGTTTATGTTGTCGAGTTATGGATCCTAATTCCTAAGGGCTAATGCCAAACCTGTACATTTGATAATTATGAGGTGTTTTATCTTTGTATAACAGGGTCTTCCACTTAAGGACCACGATCTTACCGGCAGAGGAAGACATGCCTGCCATCATGGACAGCTTCAAGAAGTTCAATGACGAGTTCATGGAGCAGTATGAAGACCCCCGAGGATACTCGAGGCTTTGAGCCATAAAAGATTGTGCAAGTTAATGTATACTAGTTTGAATGCCCGTGCGTTGCAACGGGGTAATTAACTTATTTATAATGCAAAAAAAAAAAAAAAAAAAATACTTATAAGGGTTTAATGCATACATTCTATGTCTAATGATTTGTTTACATATTATTAAAATATCTCTTTCAAAAAAAATCCAAGATTAATATATACGTGGGTTAACTCTTATTTATAATCATATAATCAACCCACCTTATACTAATCTTTCGATGTGGGACAATTCTACTATTTATAAGTAATATGTTCACCAAACTTGGATTATTTTTCTGATGTGGGACAATTCTACTATTTATACGTAGTATATCATCAAACTCGCATTGTTTTTTCAATGTGGGACAAATAACAAACTCATAATTACACCATCTTTTTTGCACTTAGTTCGACATTCAACCAGATCCCGAATACCGAATACGGACAATTGCTACTCATTATATCTAATAGTTATATTTAAATTTAATAATATGATCAAGTACTATCGATTAATATTTGTCGTCGTTTTTCTTCATTTTTTTATCATAGTTGAGATACAAAAATTTCCGTCGTCATCTCTTAATTTTGTTAGATTTTTATTATTCTCTACTTTAAGAATTTGCCTATGGTATCCTTGAGATTCCATATTTTTGCCCATGGTACCCCCTAATGTAAAAGTTTGTTAAATAGACGCTAAGTTTGATGGCGTGGCAATAAAATAACAATTAAAAAATAATACCCTCTTTATTGTTTTATTAGTACGGATATCTCTCTTTTAAATGCAAATTTAATTAACTATATCATTATAATATTGAAAATTTCTCATGGTAACCTTAAATTTTGATAGATTCACACAGATTCTAATTTTAAGTTTCTACAAATGGTACCCATGTGTTCACCTTTTCTTTCCCCGAATACCATTTGACAACTTCTATCATAACGTCATTACTCCTATGACTTTTGACTCTTTTTTCTTTTTTTTGTTATCTATTACACAAACACTTCATAATCTAATTCTTAAATCCATATTTTATTTAATAAACTAACATTTAATACCTAAATAACAAAACACAAATAGCATGGCATGCTCAATTACTCCTCTAGTTACTCATAGAAGTAACGGCGTTATGAAAAAAGTAAACACAAGGTATTATATGTACAAACTTAAAATTAGGGGTATGATGTGTAATCTAACAAAATTCGAGGATACCATGAAAAATTTCCGTTATAATATTAACCATTTTATCGATCTTTCTCACACCTAAAACAATGTTACAACTTTAAAAATTTAACATTTAAATCAAGATTATGTTTAAAGTCTCTTATATAATAAGTATACTTTGAGAGATTCAATATATTTGGGGTGATACCTAAGTTCCAAGGATAAATCATATTTATAATCGTGGGATCACCCCACAGGCCCACCTTATGATAATCTTATGACATGGGACAATTGAACTATTTATACGTAATGTATATTTATCACATCTACATTATTTTTAAATGTGAGACGAATAACATATTTAAAAGTACACCATATTTTTTGAACCTAATTCGACATCCAACCCGATTTAATAATAAGCAAATACTATATTATCTATTAATATTCATACGTTTGTTTTTTATTTATTTTTTCATAATTAAAATATGTTATAATATTGACCATTTTATCGATCTTTCTCACACCCAAAAAAATGTTACAACTTTAAAAATTTAACATTTAATTCAAGATTATGTTTAAAGTCTCTTATATACTAAGTATACTTTGAGAGATTCAATATATTTGGGGTGATACCTAAGTTCCAAGGATAAATCCTATTTATAATTATGGGATCACCCCACCTTATGATAATCTTATGATGTGGGATCAACTATTTATACGTAGTGTATATTTATCACATCTACATTATTTTTCAATGTGGGACATATAAAATCCATAGGTAAATACTATATTATCTATTAATATTCATATGTTTATTTTTATTTTTTTATCATAATTAAAATATTTGCAAATGATATGAACCTATACTCTAATGATAGATTTTTTTTAACACAATTCTAATTATATTATTTAAACGTAGTATATTTACCACACCTACATTATTTTTCAATGTGGGACATATAAAATCCATAGGTAGAAAATATAATGATATAAACTTTTAAGAGCTCTCCAAGACAATACTTAAGAGACTCAAAAGGTTTTGGGTTGATGCCTAAGTTCCAAGTATGCCTCCTATTTATAATTATAGAATCACCCACCTTATACTAATCTTTCGATGTGGGACAATTCTACTATTTTTTATGTAGTATGTTCACCACACCTACTTATTTTCCAATGTGGGACAAAACATACTAAAAAGTACACAATTTTATATATTAAGAACTATACCTTCTTTAATATGTCCAAATAATATGAAATTTATACTCTAATGATAGCATTTTTTACCACAAAGCTAACTATATTATTTTCATAATTTTTTTAACGATATTTTTTTGACAAATGAAATGTAAAAGTTTGATATAAAAATTGGAAATATCACTTGAATATAATTTAGGAAATATACATATTATAATAATTAAAAGATTCTCCACTTTATTTTTTACATCAAAAATTATACTTTCCTAAATCTATTTTTGATGATGTGGACGTTCTCAGATCGCTCGAAAAAACTCTCTTTTATATATATATATAGATTTTACCGTACAAATGATGCCTATACAATTCTAAGGTTACTTGAATGTAAACGTTGCAAACCATGATTCTGTCAAATTTCCAAGCGATTTCACATCAAATTAGTCATTTTATTTTATTTTTCTCGCATAGTATAAAATATTAAAATACCATCCTCATCCCAATTTAGTTCTACCTATTTGAGTTGACGGGATTTATGGAAAGCGTTCTACAACCTACAACTTTTTACTTATTTTTCAGCCTTTATAATAATTTATGTACTGACTATTCTCATGAATATTACAGTAAAGTAACTCTTGGATATAATAAGCTCCTATGTCTCCGTATTTGCAATTTGCTTGCACCTCCATTTGATCGAAATTTCAGTCGTAGGACACTAGGACATTCTTAGTAATTTAGCAATGAATTACCAAATAAAAAAGATACACGATCAACAATCTCTGGTATTTGACACGAGCACCGATGCCAAGAGAAAACCGCTTTTGATATCACCCCAATCGTAGACGACATCTCTATTAGAGATAGTAGTATGAGAAACTTTATCAATAGTGTTTAAAATCCATGCCACCACCATGACATTAATAGTCGTCCAAGCATTATAATCGTCAGACGTGGCATCGGTTTGACATTTTTGTTGGTTATAAAACCGATTTACGCAAAGAAAGTTGCATTGCGCGAGACGATTCGTTATAATTACTACCATTGAGTAAATGAGTACTACCGCGGTGATATTATTACCTAGGTTGTCATTATAAAGTAAAGTGTAGAGATTAAGTCTTGCTTCTTGTCGTTTTTTGAGGAATCAGAATTTCCGGTCATGACGACTACTAATGAAATTGAGAAAGATGAAAAAAATACCTTAGGTTGATACCATGTAAAGAAACAGATTTGGGGAAAGAATACGGTTGTGTTGAGAATATAATCGTTACATATATACATGTTGAGTCCTGCGAAAATAAGGAGACAAATACATGTATTCTAATATTGTATTCCCTATGCCCCGGTCATTTGTTTTCCTTTTCCATTCTATAAATTAAACTGGCTCGCATAAGAGACCGAAAGACGAGGGATATTGGGAGAGTTAGGTGTGTGAAAGATATGGGCGACAAGGTTCTGGTTCAGGAGCAAGGTTTTGGGGATGTAGAAGTAACACCAAGCATGGTTAATCGGGAATTTGTGCGTAGAATACAAAAGAGTGAAGTTAGAAAGGCGTTAAGGAAAATGGGGTCAAAGAAAGTAGAGGGACCGGATGGTATACCCATAGAAGTTTGGAGGTGCTTCGGGTAGAAAGGAATCGAATGGGTAACCATGCTCTTCAACAAGATGTCATCAACTTGGAGGAGAAGCACTCTTGTCCCTTTGTACAAGAACAAAGGTGATGTTCAAGGGTGTTCCAATTATCGGTGAATTAAACTTATGAGTCATACGATGAAGTTATGGGAGCGGATAATCGAGCAAAGGCTTAGGAGATGTGTAGACATCTCGGATAACCAATTTTGATTTATGCCCGGGAGATCGACTATGGATGCGATTTTTATCATGAGACAGTTGATGGAACACCATCGGGACAAGAAGAAGGACTTGCATATGGTTTTTATTGACTTGGAAAAGGCATATGATAGGGTACCAAGAGAAGTGCTTTGGTGGACTTTGGCGAGAAAGGGTGAGTCTCAAAAATATATTGACTTCATAAAGGACATGTATGAGGGGGCTAGTGCAAGTGTTCGCACTAATGTTGGGAGAACGGAAGAATTTTCCATTACCACCGGGGTGTATCAAGGTTCCGCACTTAGTCCTTTTCTCTTTGCTATAGTTATGGATGAGTTGACAAGGGATATTCAGGACGACATCCCTTGGTGTATGATGTTTGTCGATGATATTGTGTTGATTGATGAGACGAAAGAGGGAGTGTAGAGAAAGTTGGAATTATGGAGGCATACTTTAGAGACTCGTGGGTTTAGGCTGAGTAGGAGTAAGACCGAGTATTTGAGGTGTCAGTTCACTAAAGTAGCGGGGCCGAGATCGACAGAGGCAGGGAGTATTATTTTCGATGGGGATGTTGTTGAGGGGTCAGATTTCTTTAGATATCTAGGATCTACTATTCAAAAAGATGGGGAGTTAGACGGAGTTGTGGCTCACAGAATTAAACCGGGATGGTTGAAATGGAAGAGTGCTTCAGGGTTTTTATGCGATAAAGATATGCCCCAAAGTTTAAAGGGAAAATTTTATCGGACGACAATTAGGCCTGCCTTACTTTACGGTTCCGAGTGTTGGGCTGTGAAACATTGTCACATTCAAAAGATGAGTGTGGCGGAGATGCATATGTTAAGGTGGATGTGCAGACATACTAGGAAAAATCGATTAAGGAATGAGGTGATTAGGGAAAAGGTAAAAGTGGCGCCAATAGAGGGACAAGATGATGGGAAATCGACTAAGATGGTTTGGCCATGTGAGAAGGAGACCTATGGACGCACCAGTTAGGAGGCTGGAGACTTGGAGAACAGAAAAGGTCCCTAAAGGTAGACCGAGAAAGACATGGTTGAGAGTGATAGAGCACAATATGAGATTTCTGGGGCTTGAGGAGAGTATGGTGACGGAGAGGGCACAATGGAGGGAAAGAATACAGGTGGATTTTTAGTATTTGATGTTTTTTGACATATTTAGTATTTTTATTTAATTTTTAAAAAAAGTTATTTGTTCTTCCCTCCATTATTAACACTTTTTTTACCAACCACTTTCTTATATATTTTACTTGGTTTACTTTTAAGGCATTTCGAATCCTTAATTTTATTTCGGTTTTCAAAATCGTTTTAATTTTTTCTCTCGATTTAAATTTTAAGTTTTTATAAAAGAAATTCGGAATTCGATTTTAAAACTGTAAGTTTACCTTGACTTTGAATTACATTTTCGCTCTCCCTTTTGTTTTTCATTTTTCCCTTTTCTATTCGCATTTTGAGATGTGGGTTCACCCAGGGACGGTTCTAAAGAATGATTCGTGTCAGCCGACCCCAAAACATTTTGGGATTAAGGCTCTGATGTTGTTGTTGTTGTAGTCATTTATTCTCTTTTCTATATAAAGAATGAACTTGATGATCAATTTAATCATTCACACTAAATTTGTTCCACTTATAATTTAATAATTGGCCCATTCCTCTTTTCCTGGTCTTTGTGTCAAAATCAAAGGATAACAATTGACCGGGACGGAGGGAGTATATACCAAAAGCGAGTGTGAAAGCGATCTCAAGTGACCTAAGTTAATGATTTAGTTTTGAAATGGGTACATAGTTACAAAGTTTTCATTTATTGGGTGGATACATGAAGAGAAACCGAAGCTTTAGCATTTATGACTTGTTGAGGTCTGACGACTTAAAGACTTAGCTTATGCATGTTGTATACGTGTTCGATCAACATATACTTAAGCTGAACCAAGCAAGCTTAAATCTCCTCCAATCCAACTTACAGACTATAAACTGGGCTTGAAAATCCCCCTATTTAACCTGAACAATAATATTATTACACTCTACATACATAATAATGCAAATATTAAGGAAGTTGAGTTTGAGAGGGAATATTGTAAAGAGATATGTGTCCGAGACTAAGAAAATATGGTACTTGTCTGGACCGGCCTTCTTCACCCTCCTATGCCAGTACTCACTCGGCGCCATCACTCAAACCTTCCTCGGTCGCCTTGGCACTCTCCAGCTCGCCGCCTTCGCCATCGAAAACAACCTCATTGCCAACTTCTCCTTCGGTGTCTTGGTAACTTCTCTACTCGGAACTCTTTTCATATTATATACATACCGTATGTTACATCATTTGTTTACTTTTGTATTCATTAATCATTATATATATATATATATATATATATATATATATATATATATATATATATATATATATATATATATATGTTAATAATGATGAAATTGTTGCATGCATGCATGGATGTGAATTGTTATCAGCTAGGCATGGGAAGTGCCTTAGAGACACTATGTGGACAAGCATTTGGTGCAGGCCAAGAACACATACTAGGAATCTACATGCAAAGGTCATGGGTAATCCTCAATGCAACTTCCATCATCTTACTTTTCCTTTATATATTTGCTACTCCATTTCTCAAGCTCATTCACCAATCTCCTGAGATCGCCGAGCCAGCCGGGAAATTAGCCCTTCTCATGATTCCTCAATTGTTTGCCTATGCCATGAACTTTCCTTTAGCAAAGTTCTTGCAGGCTCAGAGCAAGGTTATGGTCATGGCCGCCATATCGGCTGTCGCCGTAATTTTTCACATATTTTTTAGCTGGTTGGTGATATTAAGGTTCAAGTGGGGTGTGGTGGGGGCCGCAGTGGTGCTTAACTGCTCATGGTGGATCATTGTGGTGGGTCAGTTTGTTTATGTGTTGAGTGGCAGGTGTGGTGGCTCTTGGACTGGCTTCTCTTCTAAGGCCTTTACTAATCTTTGGGGTTATGTTAAGTTGTCCCTCGCCTCAGCTCTCATGCTTTGGTAAGTTTGTTGTAAGTTTTAATTTATTCACTAGCTTACCGGGGTTGAATGAAGGGATGGAGTAATCTTTTAAAAAGAAAAATTCAGTCCATGACAGAATAGAAAAATGAGTTGACGCTACCTAATGATAGCAAGTTTAATATAATAGGCTAATGTTATTAACTGACTCAGATCATTATCAAATTATATGGGATTGCAGTTTAGAGGTGTGGTATTATGCAGCAGTAATTATGATAGCAGGATATCTGAAGAATACAAAGATATCTGTGGATGCCTTGTCAATAAGGTAAAAAATATTTGACACTTAAAAAGACAATTGAGTGAAAATTGGATCACTTGCTTCCATTTCATGTCGTACACTGATGCCGAAATTCTTGACCATACAGTCAAGTGTATGTATAACTACTCTACTTACTCATAAACTTAACTACTGTGCAGCCTGAGCTTAGTAGGTTGGACAACAATGTTGACTCTTGGATTTTACACCAGTGTAAGGTTCGTCCATCAGACTGCTCCTTCCAGTCATTTCTAACTAGCTTTGATTCCAACGCATAATCTAATGCACAATACAGTGTTAGAGTGTCGAATGAGCTTGGAGCCGGACAGCCACAAGCTGCAAAATTTGCAGTTAAGGTAGCAGTTTTGACATCCTTTTCTGTGGGGTTTCTTGTCTCGTTCTTCCTCCTAATGCTACAAAGGCAGTACCCGTTGGTGTTCACCAACAGCAAAGAGGTGCAGGAGTTTGTCCGTAAGCTCACCCTCCCACTCGTCTTATCCATCATCATTAACAGCATTCAGCCTGTTCTTTCAGGTAAATCTATTAACTCTACCTAGTAAAACTGACACGAAACAAATACTATGACCCGAGACCTAAATTTAAACCTCAACTTAATAACCTGAATATAACCAGAACCTAATAGACACAGCTTCTATTTGATTCAACTAACCTTGGTTGGACCCAATATTGACCTATGTTAGGGTGCAAACCCTTGTCCCACATCGGTAGAATAAAGGTGGAAGATCATCTTTATAAGTATCTACTAAATATAATAGTACGAGGCCTTTTGGGAAGGAGCCCAAGAGTAAACCCGTGAGGGCTTGGCCCAAAGCGGACAATATCGTACTATTATGGTCAGTGGACACAGATGCAGCAGAGGCCTAACACAAGGTATTCACGCTTCCGCACAACAAGTGGTATCAGAGCCCCAAGGTGACACGGAGATTCATCAGGACCAAGACTTGAAGGTGGACGTACACTATAAGACGTGGAACTCATAGCTCGAGGGAGAGCTAATATGTTCGCGAGAAGCGACATGGTCTCACGGCGTTGAGATGGCAGGCCGTCCAAGAGAAGATCGTCAGCGACCCGGCGAGGTGGGCTGAGGCTTAATGGAGGCAATAAAAGCGGTCCATGGTAAGTCCAATGGCGGTTCCGGGGCGACGCACTGAGGGCACTGGATACGAACCCAGTCCAGGGTATATTGGATGCAGAGGAGTTTGGTACGCAAGTGTAGCACAAGCCCCGTGAGACACATGGTGTGTCATTTAAGGGGAGATTATCAAGACTTGGTGATGCGGGTGTCTAGAAGTTGGGGTTGCAAAGTGTGGGGAGTAATCCATGGAGGTCAAGGTCCGAGTCAAGATGATGGTCCTTGGTTTGAGGGGAGGATTGTTAGGGTGCAAACCCTTGTCCCACATCGGTAGAATAAAGATGGAAGATCATCTTTATAAGTGTCCAGAAAATATAATAGTAAGAGGCCTTTTGGGAAGGAGCCCAAGAGTAAATCCGTGAGGGCTTGGCCCAAAGCGGACAATATCGTACTATTATGGTCAGTGGACACAGATGCAGCAGAGGCCCAACACAAGGTATTCACGCTTCCGCACAACAACCTATCAAAAATTACCTGAATTCACTTAAAAGTCAAAACGGTTATATTTGAAATCAGAACTAATTCGATTCACTCCATCCACCACCATTGACTTTAAAAAGGAACCGATCAAGGTCTACTCAGACCTCAACTTTAGTAGATGAATTGTATTTATATCAACCTTCTCCGCTGCTGAGCCTAACATGTGCCATGGTACTATTAACAGTATATTGCATTTGACAGGTGTAGCAATAGGTGCAGGATGGCAAGCTTTGGTGGCTTATGTTAACATTGGGTGTTATTATTTGGTCGGTGTACCTTTGGGGATCATTCTAGGTTTCAAGCTGCATAAGGGCGTCAAGGTAGTGTTTGTGCGCTTACACTTTTAACACTCATAAAACTCTCTCATTCTTGTCACTTAACCTCTCTAATGTCCCGAAAACTTGGAACTGAGTGAAGTTTATACTTTATACCCCTGAGTGAAGTTTATACTTTATACCCTTTTTCGCAAGTTTTACGAGTTATACATATATTCTACAACACTGGAAATACTTTTAACAAAATTTGGAGGTCAATATTGCACAGGGGATTTGGTATGGAATGTTAATCGGGAGTACAGTTCAGACTTTCATCATTTTCCTGCTAACCTACAGAACCAACTGGAACAAAGAGGTAACAATTCTCCAATCTATCGACTCATTGATGTTTACGGTAATAACATGAAAACCTAATCATTTGAAAGATATGTGCAGGTGTCAGTAGCTGGAGAAAGGCTAAAACAATACGGAGAGCCTAACGATGGTAATGGTGTCGAGGAAAATGTCACGAGGGAGATGGGACCTCAAAGAGCAATGGACGATAGTTCGTTGGAACTACAAGCTCAATCTACTTGAACGTTAAAGCCTCTAGAAGGCCGATTATGTTTCTTCAAGCTTTAAGCAACAGACACGAGATTGATTAGGGCATCGACTACATTACACTGCATCATTGCAGTAAACTGATAAGCAGTGTCTTCTCAATCTCATGACAGGCCCTGCAGACATAAGTAATTACTCCGTACAACATAGAACTTGCACGCTGAAGAAACTATCAGACTTTTGTGATTCCCTCTCTGGGAGCCTCTGCGTTTAGACCAGAGAAACAGATCATCCGGATCTCAGGAAGGTTTGAGTTGGGTCATTCAGGGTAGATTGTCGCATTATGTATTTTTTTGGGTAATCTGTGAATTATATTATGGACTATTTTTACGGTTGCCCAAATATTTTTAATTTGCTATAACATCTACGGTTTTTGCGGGATATGACAACTTTATTTGTCTATCTGTTCTACGATGACCCAAGCAACAACAATTTTGTCTAATTGTCGAGTAAACAATTCTGTCCACCTAGGCTTGGGTAGGCTCAGTATTTAACCTGAAATACGAAGTAAACACGCCATTAGCAATGGTGTGTTTACAGTTAGTAGGGGAAATTGGTATAGGAGTTACAAAAAAGAAATGCCACTGTCAGTGGCGTGTCTATACTGTTGGCAGTGATGGCTTCTTAAAGCCAAAGTCTTTATTTTTTGTTTCGCCTCTTGTCCCACATCGGTGAGTTTTCTCACCTTTCTCTTGTTTATGATGCTACCAAGTTATTGCAGATCTCACTAGTGTGTACCAAGGGGGTTTTGTTGAAAGTGTTGGGCTTGTGTGTGCTCGGGTTTGGGTAGAGCACCCTTGGCCCATTTTTACCTTTTTGGGCTTGTGTGTAATTGGACTGTCCACATGATTAAGGAGATTAATTAGCCCATTTAATCACGTTTGACTACTGCTTTAGTGGAGTGTTTTTTGCTTCATAACTACTCTATTTATTCCTATAAATAGTGAAGTTTTTCTTCACAGAAACACACAACTCTTATTCTCACATCTCTCTCAAAATGTTCTCCTTCTTCTGCTTCTGAAATCTTTCCTGGCTATAGTTACTATCTCGTTCCAAAGTTTTCTTACTCGAGTGGTTGGGTACTTTCTTACTCGAGTGGTTGGGTACGAAAGCTGCAGTGTTAACCTTGGGAAATTACCGGCGTGAGACGATTACCACCGCGGTCGTACCGATACAGTTTTCAAGTAAGTGGCTACCATACCATAACACTGCCTTCTCCTTCTGTTTCGATAAGTATTCTTATTTTGTCCATTGTTACTACATTACTTTACCAACAATTTGAAAACTTTATTTGTGTCGTAGCAATGGCTGTAATTTCGAGCAAAACCATACCTGATTTGTCAAAACCGGAATCTTTATAAGGTCAGAATTATAAGAGGTGCTCTCAAAAATTACTTGTGTTTTTTGAGCAGTTAGAAATTACTTATGTTTTTTAAGCACTAGTGTGAACAAAGGGGCTTTTGTTGTGAGTGTTGGGCTTGTGGGTTTGGATCCAAACACACACGCGCGCGCTGGCCTGGGGCCGGCTCGAGCTCGGGTTTTGGTAGAGCACCCTTGGCTCACTTTTACCTTTTTGGGTTTGTGTGTAGTTGGACTGTCCACATTCAGAGTATGTGTTTGTTTCTGTAACCGTTAGTCAATTGTGGCTGTGATTAAGGAGATTAATTAGCTCCTTTAATCACATTTGACTACTGCTTTAGTGGAGCGTTTTTTTCTTCATAACATCTCTATTTATTCCTATAAATACAGAAGTTTTTCTTCACAGAAACACACAACTCTTATTTTCACATCTCTCTCAAAATGTTCTTCTTTTTCTGCTTCTGAAATCTTTCCTGGGTACAGTTACTTTCTCGTTCCAAAGTTTTCTTACTCGAGTGGTTGGGTACGAAAGCTGCAGTGTTAAACTTGGGAAACTACCGGCGTGAGACGATTACCACCGCGGTCGTGCCGATATAGTTTTCAAGTAAGTGGCTACCATACCATGACACTGCCTTCTCCTTCTGTTTTGATAAGTATTCTTATTTTGTCCATTGTTACTACATTACTTTACCAACAATTTGAAAACTATATTTGTGTCGTAGCAATGGCTGTAATTGCGAGCAAAACCATACCTGATTTGTCGAAACTGGAACCTTTAGAAGGACAGAATTATACGAGGTGCTCTCAAAAAAATCTTATGTTTTTTTAGCAGTTAGAAATTACTTATGTTTTTTGAGCACTAGTGTGGAGAAAAGGGCTTTTGTTGTGAGTGTTGGGCTTGTGAGTTTGGGTCCAAACACACACGCGCGCGCTGGCCTGGGGCCCG
Organism: Silene latifolia; assembly: GCF_048544455.1. Lineage (NCBI taxonomy): Eukaryota > Viridiplantae > Streptophyta > Magnoliopsida > Caryophyllales > Caryophyllaceae > Silene > Silene latifolia. Next base: position 120,090,814 of record NC_133537.1, read on the forward strand.
GCTCGAGCTCGGGTTTTGGTAGAGCACCCTTGGCCCACTTTACCTTTTTGGGCTTGTGTATAGTTGGACTGTCCACATTCAGAATATGTGTTTGTTTCTGTAACCGTTAGTCAAATGTGGATGTGATTAAGGAGATTAATTAGCTCCTTTAATCACGTTTGACTACTGCTTCAGTGGAGCGTTTCTTGCTTCATAACTGATCTATTTATTCCTATAAATAGAGAAGTTTTTCGTCACAGAAACACACAACTCTTATTCTCCCATCTCTCTCAAAATGTTCTCCTTCTTCTGCTTCTGAAATCTTCCCTGGGTAGAGTTACTATCTTGTTCCAAAGTTTTCTTACAGTAGTGGTTGGGTACGAAAGTTGCAGTGTTAATCTTGGGAAACTACCGACGTGAGACAATTACCACCGCGGTCGTACCGATATAGCTTTCAAGTAAGTGACTACCATACCATGACACTGCCTTCTCCTTCTGTTTCGATACGTATTCTTATTTTGTCCATTGTTACTACATTATTTTACCAACAATTTGAAAACTTTATTTGTGTCGTAGCAATGGCTGTAATTTCGAGAAAAACCATACCTGATTTGTCAAAACTGGAACCTTTAGAAAGTCAGAATTATAAGAGGTGCTCTTAAAAATTGCTTATGTTTTTTGAGCAGTTAGAAATTACTTAGGTTTTTTGAGCACTAGTGTGGACAAAGGGGCTTTTGTTGTGAGTGTTGGGCTTGTGCGTTTGGGTCCAAACACACACGCGCGCGCGCTGGCCTGGGCCCGACTCGAGCTCCGGTTTTGGTAGAGCACCCTTGGCCCACTTTTACCTTTTTGGGCTTGTGTGTAGTTGGTGATGCGACCATAATTGGCGCATATTTAGCCCCCGAATTACCATTGTTTCTATGCTTTTTAGTGCCTATTTGGGTCATTTCTTATCTTTAGATCTTTGTTTTGCATATTCTTTGAGATTTTGATCCCTTGGTAGGAAAGGAGTAAGAATCTTGCATTTTCATGGCAAAACAAGGCTAAATTGATCATATTCAATGACCAAGCATCAAGGAGAGACAAGACTAGAAGGCCTTTGTACATAGCATAGTAGAAGAGCATTGTTGAGAAAAGGATCCTTGAGTCCCCAAGGAAATCCCCAAGGAATTCATGAAGAAAAGGGAAGAAAAAGAAGAAGGAAAGCTGCTGAGCTACAATCCGAACGGATTGTAGAGAATCCGTCCGTCCCCGCCCGCCAGATCCGAGCGTCCTCTCCAGAATCCGCTCGGATTGCCCATGCCCAGATCCGTGCGTCTTGTTCCTTGATCCGCTCGGATTGTCCATCCCAGATCCGGCCGTCCCGACTCCCAGCCGCACGGATCACAAAGACCTGCATAGATTTCGTTCTTCAAGCTACGAAATGAAGAAGCCCTTCTCTCGGACAATCCTGGAGGCTCCTTGCTCAACTTAAAAAGTGTAATTACTAGTTTAGCCCTTAGTTAACCCTAATGCATCCTCCCTAATTCTCACTATAAATACCCCATTAGTCTAATTAGAGGAGCATGTTCTTCTTATCAATAATTAGTGTAGTTAATATCAATCAAATCTCTCTTCAATATTGTAATCAAATATTAATCAAGTTTTAATCCAAGTTTTAGTTCCTTAATCTCTCTCTTGTTCTTACTTTATTTTGGGTAATTGAAGATTATTTGGGTTATTATTGGGAGATTGACAACCTCTCAATCTAGGATTCAAGTACTTCTATTATTCTTGCTTTATTATTGGGATCATTAGTAGGTATAATCTCTTAATCCCTTTTTAATTATTGCTAATTACTTTCATTTATTCATCATGTTTCATTATGTTAGTATGATTGACAACCTTTCTAGCATGATCAATATGATAATGAGTGAGTAGTCTCTTAGCTAGGGTTTAATGGGTGATTAGGGGAAACCAACATGGGGAATGATTCATGCTTAAATTAATATGCTTTCATATCTTATTTGCTTGCTTGTTTTGATCTTAATGCATGCACATGTTATATTTGATGAAATGCTAAGCCTATGAATCCTTGCATTTACTATCATCTTCTATCCTTTCAACTTGACTTGTAAGACATAACTCAACTCGAGTCTTGTTAGACCATGCATGTGTTAAGTAGGGAAGATTAAGTCGACTTGTAGGTGTTGTACAATCCAAGAGATTCGGCTCCGGGACCCAAACTTTCCTAGGATTGTAAGATATAACCCAACTCAATCCATCACAACAATAATTGCTTGCTTATAATTTGAGAACATGTTTGTATGATCATATCCCATGATTCCCCTATGAACCCATGACACCCTAGTGCTTTTAATCAATTGTTTACACCCTTATTTCATTTACCTTGATAGTTTATTTTCATTGCTATTTTAGTTTAGTAACCTTCTACATCAACCCAACTTGTGACACCCCTAGACACCGCTAGTTACAATAGAATCTTCATTTCAATACCCGTCCCTTGGGATCCGACCTTTACTTGCCTCTTTACTAATTGTAGAGTTGTTTGTGAAGTATAAATTGTGTTTTGTATCGACCATTGACCAACGACCACATATGCTTAATTGTGAACACCAAATGGCTCCGATCAAAAAATGGCGCCGTTGCCGGGGACGGTGTTTAATTGATTTAAGATTTCTTTTATTGTTTTTAGTTGTGTCTTTTTCACCTTGGGGAAGTAAAACTCCTCAAGGTTTGTCCTAATTGTTTTTGAGTTGTTTGATATTTTGCATGTCTAGAAGGATACAAAGAGATTTGTTACCTTTTGACCGTGAAATCGAAAGAACCTTGACGAATAATAGGAGACTTGTTAGGAGGAATTTGGGAGGTGTTGGTGAAGTTGTTCAACCCACTAGTGAGTTTGTCAATCCTTTCGCAATAGAAGGAGAAGAGAACCCATTAAACAATACCACACAAAATCCACCTACAATGCCTAAATTCTCGTCTCACTCTATACCCACCGAGGAGGATCTACCAAACGGTACTCCTACCCCACAACATCTTACCGGAAACTTTATTGCCAAGTCCGCCTTCATCCAACTAGTTGAGAGGAGCCAATTCGGGGGAATGCCTAGTGAGGACCCTCATTCTCATATGGAAACATTTTGTGATTATTGTGAAGCTATCTCTCAATCGGGCGTGACTCAAGACCAAATAAGATGGGTCTTATTTCCTTTTTCGTTAATCGGCACCGCAAAGCAATGGTTGAAGGGCCTTGATAAGGCCACCCTTGGAATAGATTCTTGGAAGAAGCTAGCTCTAGCTTTCTACAAAAATTCTACCCAGGAAAAGACCAATATGCTAAGAGCTCAAATTACGGGTTTTAAGCAAAGGGATGAAGAATCTTTGTATGAAGCTTGGGAGCGGTTCAAAGGTATTTGTCGCTCATGTCCTCACCATGGACTTAGCGAATGGTTTTTAGTGCAACAATTTTGGAATGGTTTATACGAAGATTCAAGGAACATTCTCAATATGGGATCAAATGGAATGTTCACCGAAGTTGATGACAATCAAACATGGAACAAGATTGAGGAAATGGCGGTCCATAATTCGCAATATAGTAGGCCTCGCAAGGCTACTAGAGGAAAGTATGAAGTGGACACCGTTACTCAATTGGGTGCTCAACTTAGTGCTCACATTGACACAATCAACTTGAAGTTTGAACAAGCTATGGCTAGACTTGAGGAAAGCTCAAAATCATCAAAGCACCATGTCAATGCCATGACGGCATCCTCATCAATCCCAAGCGGGATATGTGAGAATTGTGGAACCTTAGGTCATGACTCAAGTGAATGTAGGGGAACAACCGAGCAAGTCAATGCTTTCCAAGCTTACAAAAGCGGTACCCCTTATTCAAATTTTTACAATGAAAACACCAAATTCCATCCAAATCTCTCATACAAAAGCCAAAATGTCCAAAACCCTCAAACAACATACACTCCACCACCCATGAGAAATCAAAACCAAAGACCCTTTTTCAATCAAAACCAAGGTTACCAAAATCAAAATCCATACAATCACCACAATGACCAAAGTTTTGATGTCCAAAAAGCGGTCCTTCAAATGCAAAAGAATCAACAAGAATTTTTCACCCAAATGCAAAAAGATAGCCAAGCAAAAGACACCACCATCAACAACATTCTAGCTCACACCAAGATGTTGGAAACACAATTGACCCAACTAGCATCTTCGAGCTCACAAAGACAAAAGGGGCAATTACCACCTCAAGGTAATCCCCCTAGACATGAAACGGTTAGTGCCATTCACTTGAGAAGTGGTACAAGGTATGAAGCACCGAAGAAGCAAGTTGAGGATGAAGTTGTGAGAGCTAGTGAGAATGAAGTTGTGGTGCAAAGTCCCAAAGAAGGGGAATCATCAAAAGAAGAAAGTTCAAAGAAAAATGAAGATAAAGCCAAAGAAAAGGAGCCCATTGTGATTAGACTTCCTTTTCCAAGTCGTCAAGCCAAGCCTAAATTTGATGATCAACTTGGAAAGTTCATGGAAATTGTGAAGAACTTAGAAGTCTCAATTCCTTTCACGGAATTAATCAATCACGTTCCGGCCTATGCAAAGTACATGAAAGATATCCTCACAAAGAAGAAGTCGATCCAGAAACTTGAGACTATCGCCTTCACTAAGGTGAGTAGTGCAATACTTCAAGGAAGTTCACCTCCAAAGTTAAAGGATCCGGAAGCTTCTCAATACCGTGTACCATTGGCGACACAACGATCAACAAAGCCTTATGTGATCTAGGGGCTAGCGTGAGTGTCATGCCATACTCGGTAAGTAAAAGGTTGGGAATGGGAGAGCTTAAATGTACCAATATCACTCTTCAAATGGCCGATAGATCGACGAAGACACCGCTAGGAATATGGGAAGATGTCCCCGTGCGAATTGGGAAGTTTTTCATCCCGTGGACTTTGTCATTGTTGATATGGAGGAAGATTCCAACATTCCAATCATCTTAGGAAGACCTTTCCTACACACAGCGGGTGCGGTGATTGATGTGAAGCATGGAGAGCTCACTCTAGAAGTGGGAGATGAAAGCATAACTTTTAATCTTGACAAGACCATGAGAGCTCCTCGTTTGCATGAGCCATGTTTCATGATTGATCATTATAGCCGGAAAGATGAGAAGAAGAGATCGGAACTCCAATGGAGGAAGAAAGTTGAAGATGCTCCATTCAAAGAGCAAGTGAATTGTGACAAGGAGAGCTTGCAAAGCTCATCAAAATCAACCAAGGAAGAAGATGATGGCCTCATTGGCCAAAAGAAGAATTTGGGAGAGTTATCTCCATCCAAGCAAGAGATTTTCAATGATCAACTCAATGAAGTTTGTGGTCTTTGGGACGACGAATTTGAAGGGATCTTTAATCCCTACATTGGGCATGCCATCGATCATGATCAACAACAAGAACCACGGTCTATTGAGGACCTCTACCATAACAACGAACAAGCTTTTAATTACTTCTTCGAGGTGTTGAGCAACATCAACAACACCTTGAACATGCCTCCTTGACATCTCATCAAGAATGAGAGTTTGGTGGAGTCCTCCCTAAACCACCATTTGTAAATATTTCTAACTCCCTAACTTACATTTAATTTTTGCATTGCATTTTTGTCATTTTTGGATTTATTTTTACTTTGATCAAAATAATTGTCATGAAAAGAGAGAAGTGAGGGAGGGACTAATGATTTTAATTGATGTGTAGTGCTCTACCTTAGTGTGGGGATGGCAATTGCCTAGGCTATTCATGCCTTAGTAGTGCCCCCACAATGAAGAACACAAGATTTGAAAGAAAGAAAGAAAGAATGATAAGGGAATGCGTTGGTGCACGGATGGACCTGAATCCGTGTACACAAGGACCAATCCGAGCGGATTCCTGAGAATCCGCCCGTCTACAGAGGATCCGAGCGTCCTGCTGAGAAGACGCCCGTCTTGGGCCGAGCTGAAACGCAAAATTCTTGATCGTTGAAGAATCCGAGCGGATTCTGGAAAGCCGCCCGTCTCACGTAATCCGTCCGTCTTGTGGACAATCCGCCCGTCTTGCACTGAAGAAAAACAAAGAAAATCTACGGACAAGAATCGTCCGTCTCAAGTGAAATCCGCCCGTCTCGTCTCAAAGAGAATCCGAACGGATTCCCCAGAATCCGCCCGTCTCTAGGCGGGATTTTTGAAAATTTGAAGCTGAAGAATCCGAGCGGATTGCGCCTAATCCGCACGGATTGTCCCTGCGTCCTAACATTGTCGAGTTCTTTAAATACCCACCCCACCTTCATTCATTCATTCATTCATTCATAAACACTACCCATACCACCAAAACCCTCATCCTCCCCATCTCAAAAACAAAAACCCTCAACAAAACTCACCAAAATCAAATCAAACCATCTTTCAAATAACAAATCAATCACTCCATCTTCATTAATAATCAAAACCAAGACCAAAATCTTCACCTTTGAATTGATTTTTGTTCTCATAAAGGCAAAGCCTTTCACTTTCAAAATCGATTTGGGCATTCTACAAATTGAAGATTTTTGATCTTTTTCTTGGTTAAGCTCATCAAATGGCAAGAACAAAGGGAGCAACAAAAGCAAAGGCAAAGGCAACAAAGGCACCAAAGACTACAACTCTCTCTCAAAGGCAAAAAGCTCTACAAATGAAGAAAGCTTTGGCAATGGTGGTATCAACACCAAACTTGGAAGTGCAACAACCTCAACAAATTTCTATGGAAGCATCACCCTCTACTCCGGTAATTAATCAACTCTTGCATTACCCGGAGGTAACATTCATTTCCGACTCCCATAGAAATACATTTGTCAAGTTTGCTATGAAACAAATTCAATCCACAAAATTCATATGCCAAGATGCTTTAAAGAAGTTGGGTATTCTTGAACAAACAAGAGTCTTTTTCAATGCCATGGGTTTAAAGAAATTGTTTGAAATGGAGGAAGTAACATACCCCTCCCTTGTCTTGGAATTCTTAAGTTCCTTGAAAGTGACAAAAGTTGAGAATAGGGAAAATATTGAGTTTCGTCTAGCTAACACTAGTAGACGCATTTCCTTTCCGGAATTGGGTGCAATTTTGGGTCTTAGCGATGAACATAAATTCTATAAGCAATATGGGAAGTATGATCCCGAGCCTCTTTGGGAGGCAATCTCCGGGAAGAAATTTGAAGATTTTAAAGCTTGTCGTGCTCTTTTGGTCCATCATCCGGGCATAAGAATATGGCACAAAGTTGTGGGAAATACCATAATTGCTAGAAAAGACACCAATCATTTCACGGGACTCGATTTTATTCTCCTTGAATCAACTTTGAATATTGGAAGAATTCACACCAAGCCTTACAATTCTTTGAGGCTATTGGTTGATAGATGGCTCCATATAGATAGTGGGAAGAAGGGTCAAACCGTAATTGTTAATGGCGGCCTTGTCACGGTCCTAGCCAAGCACTTTGATCCTAATTTCAATAAGGATAGCAAGTACAAGGCTAAGGATGGTGGCCATCTCATTGATATGTCCACCTTGATTAACAAGTTTAAGTGGGTTGTTCACAATTCCCTTGATACCAAGTATGGGTGGCTTACAAGTGAGGCTCGATCATTCACTTTACCCGCAAAAATTTGCCGTCTTAGTGTCCACCGGACCAACTATTTACTTCCCCTATCCGAAGAAGCCGAGTACATCATTCAACAACAAAAGGGTAATCATGAAACCCCCTCCTCTTCCATTGTTATACCACCTTACCCCTATGATTATGAAGAGTTCAAACCACAAGGAGTTGAAATTGGGAAAGACTATGTAACTCTTCTAATGCAAGCCATGCACAAGCAAGCTCATGAAGATCGGAAGAATGCTTATTTGGCTCAATATCCTCCCCTCCTACATCTAGCTAGGCAAGGACTCCTTGATCCATCTTGTCCTTTGCCTAGTTGGGCGGATAGAGAAGCCTTGTTTCCGGGTGCATCTAGGGACGTGGTGGAAGACAATGAGGTTGTTGGAAACGATGAGGAGATTGATGATAATATTGAGGAAGAAGCAAGTGGAGATGAAGAAAGAGATGGTGAAGATGGTGAAGAAAATGATGAGGAAGATGATGATGAAGAAAGCAAAGAAGAAAGTGCCAAGGAAAGTGGCAATGTGACCACTTCTCATGAGGGAAGTGGTGATGATAGTAGCATGATGGAAGACTAGCCTTGGAGATTCCTACTCTCCCACGGTTTGTCTATATCTCTTTGTATTTTATTTTCATTTTGCTCATTGTTGGTTTAGTCCTAGCAACATCAAAGGACTCACACCTCGGTTCCTTTGAGGTGTTCTTTATTGTTCCCACTTTTGTAAAATCCAAAATGACAATCTAGTCTCATGCATAGCATTGCATGTGCATGAACTCCCCTATGCTTTGACATTAGCAATAGTGTCTTGCTTGGTTTGGGGAAGTTAATGCATACGCAACGGGAGGTAATTTAAATTATCCTCTCCGTCATAACAAAAACCATGCATCATGTAGTATAGCTTAGTGTAGAATTGCATTTAGCATAGAAATCATGCATCATTCTTTGCATAATTTCCATCATTTTGGCCATTGAGGACAATGCCCATATTAGTGTGGGGATGGGAATTCTAACTCTTAACTTTTATTCAAAAACCATAAAAATTGAAAAATTTCAAAAATCATAAAAATTTGAAAAATTGAAAAAAAACCAAAAACAAGTTCATTTCCTTTGTATATATTGTCTTGTATATATTGTGTTTGTTTCATCCTTGTTCACTTTGATTGACTACGCCACATCCGAGACATGAGGATATTGAAGACCGCATGGTATGATCTTTCCAATCTCCTTTTTCCTCTTTATGTTAATGACTATGTGGCTTTATTTTGATTGATGCGGTAAAACAATGTGAACTTAGGACTTGCATTTAGTTTATATGTCATATTAGTTGGTAGAATCATTTGCATTAGGATGTTTATATGTTAGTTGCATCATGGCATGTAGTTTGCATGTTAGAAAAATTTTGCGAAACCGTCTACTTGGGAAGCTTGACAAGTGTATATAGGCCCTAGTAGATGCTTTTTATTCTTAAGACTTTGCTTGTTAGAATGCTTGTAAAACACCCTAGGATGTGTCATGCTAGTATCCTTTGACCCATGGTTTAAGGCCTAGTCAAGAGTACCTTGTGGTGTGATAACTCCTTGGCTACCGTTTATTCCAAGGTGACCCTTGAAACCATGCATACTTCTATCATTCATCCATATTCTACCATACATTTTTGTCATCAAAGGGAATGGGCACAAAAAGAAATTGATTTGAGTTCAAAGAAATGAAAAGTGAAAGAAAGTTTGCAAAAATGCATCAAAAGAAAAGAGGAGCAAAAATAGAACTCCTAAAGCTTCAAAAATAAGGCACCCTCGTTACTAATTGGGGTGACTTTGAAAATGTTCAAAAAGAAAATGCAAAAAGCTGTCAAGTATTGAAATGCCAAAAATCAAAAAGAAATGGCAAGAAAGTGTTCTCAAAAAAGTCAAATGCCAAAGAAATTTGGGGGGAAAAACAAAAACAAAAGCAAACTCCCAAAATGAAACTCAAACATCTATCAATCCCTTTATCCATCGTATCCATTTTTGTGCATGGTAGAGAGGGGACGACCCTTCTTCTTGTCTAGGCAAGAGGGGGAATTCCGCGATCCTCCAGTGTTTCTAACACCATAGGGAGTCTATTCTTGACAAAAGCATTTAACGATTGAGGACAAAGGTACCCTAGCTTGACACAACTTGGAGGTGATTTATTGGTATCCTTCTAGGCTTAGTAGTTTGAACAAATTGCATCTATGAAGGATTGTGCACCCTTGAATTGCTTCCCTTGTAGATAATTTCCGCCACTTAGATGAGGAAAGTGGCTATTATTTTTGTAGATGCATCCATTATGTGATTTTGTGTGCTTAATGTTTGGATGTGTCGCCATTTTGGCAAGACCCACCTTGCCTTGCAAGAAGGCATCCTACCTCATGGTTGTCTTGTTGTGAGTTGAAGGGGCGGAGTGAGACCCGCTAATTGTCTCATATCGGCTATTATTATTAGGTTAGGTTAGTATTGGTCCTAGTCTTTGTCACCTCTTTACTCGGGACGAGCAAAGGTTCGGTTTGGGGATATTTGATGCGACCATAATTGGCGCATATTTAGCCCCGAATTACCATTGTTTCCATGCTTTTTAGTGCCTATTTGGGTCATTTCTTATCTTTAGATCTTTGTTTTGCATATTCTTTGAGATTTTGATCCCTTGGTAGGAAAGGAGTAAGAATCTTGCATTTTCATGGCAAAACAAGGCTAAATTGATCATATTCAATGACCAAGCATCAAGGAGAGACAAGACTAGAAGGCCTTTGTACATAGCATAGTAGAAGAGCATTGTTGAGAAAAGGATCCTTGAGTCCCCAAGGAAATCCCAAAGGAATTCATGAAGAAAAGGGAAGAAAAAGAAGAAGGAAAGGCTTTGAGCTACAATCCGAACGGATTGTAGAGAATCCGTCCGTCCCCCCGATCCGAGCGTCCTCTCGGGGAATCCGCTCGGATTGCCCATGCCCGATCCGTGCGTCTTGTTCCTTGATCCGCTCGGATTGTCCATCCCAGATCCGGCCGTCCCGACTCCCCGCCCGCACGGATCACAAAGCCACAGTAGTAGATTTCGTTCTTCAAGCTACGAAATGAAGAAGCCCTTCTCTCGGACAATCCCGGAGGCTCCTTGCTCAACTTAAAAAGTGTAATTACTAGTTTAGCCCTTAGTTAACCCTAATGCATCCTCCCTAATTCTCACTATAAATACCCCATTAGTCTAATTAGAGGAGCATGTTCTTCTTATCAATAATTAGTGTAGTTAATATCAATCAAATCTCTCTTCAATATTGTAATCAAATATTAATCAAGTTTTAATCCAAGTTTTAGTTCCTTAATCTCTCTCTTGTTCTTACTTTATTTTGGGTAATTGGAGATTATTTGGGTTATTATTGGGAGATTGACAACCTCTCAATCTAGGATTCAAGTACTTCTATTATTCTTGCTTTATTATTGGGATCATTAGTAGGTATAATCTCTTAATCCCTTTTTAATTATTGCTAATTACTTTCATTTATTCATCATGTTTCATTATGTTAGTATGATTGACAACCTTTCTAGCATGATCAATATGATAATGAGTGAGTAGTCTCTTAGCTAGGGTTTAATGGGTGATTAGGGAAACCAACATGGGGAATGATTCATGCTTAAATTAATATGCTTTCATATCTTATTTGCTTGCTTGTTTTGATCTTAATGCATGCACATGTTATATTTGATGAAATGCTAAGCCTATGAATCCTTGCATTTACTATCATCTTCTATCCTTTCAACTTGACTTGTAAGACATAACTCAACTCGAGTCTTGTTAGACCATGCATGTGTTAAGTAGGGAAGATTAAGTCGACTTGTAGGTGTTGTACAATCCAAGAGATTCGGCTCCGGGACCCAAACTTTCCTAGGATTGTAAGATATAACCCAACTCAATCCATCACAACAATAATTGCTTGCTTATAATTTGAGAACATGTTTGTATGATCATATCCCATGATTCCCCTATGAACCCATGACACCCTAGTGCTTTTAATCAATTGTTTACACCCTTATTTCATTTACCTTGATAGTTTATTTTCATTGCTATTTTAGTTTAGTAACCTTCTACATCAACCCAACTTGTGACACCCCTAGACACCGCTAGTTACAATAGAATCTTCATTTCAATACCCGTCCCTTGGGATCCGACCTTTACTTGCCTCTTTACTAATTGTAGAGTTGTTTGTGAAGTATAAATTGTGTTTTGTATCGACCATTGACCAACGACCACATATGCTTAATTGTGAACACCAAATGGCTTCGATCAGTTGGACTGTCCACATTCAGAGTATGTGTTTGTTTCTGTAACCGTTAGTCAATTGTGGCTGTGATTAAGGAGATTAATTAGCTCCTTTAATCACATTTGACTAATGCTTTAGTGGAGCGTATTTTGCTTCATAACATCTCTTTTTATTCCTATAAATACAGAAGTTTTTCTTCACAGAAACACACAACTCTTTTTTTCACATTTCTCCCAAAATGTTCTCCTTCTTCTGCTTCTGAAATATTTCCTGGGTACAGTTACTTTCTCGTTCTAAAGTTTTCTTACTCGAGTGGTTGGGTACGAAAGCTGCAGTGTTAAACTTGGGAAACTACCGACGTGAGACGATTACCACCGCGGTCGTGCCGATGTAGTTTGTAATACAAGTAAGTGGCTACCATACCATGACACTACCTTCTCCTTCTGTTTTGATAAGTATTCTTATTTTGTCCATTGTTACTACATTACTTTACGAACAATTTGAAAACTATATTTGTGTCGTAGCAATGGCTGTAATTTCGAGGAAAACCATACCTGATTTGTCGGAACTGGAACCAGGTCAGAATTATAAGAGGTGCTCTCAAAAATTGCTTATGTTTTTTGAGCAGTTAGAAATTACTTAGGTTTTTTGAGAACTAGTGTGGACAAAGGGGCTTTTGTTGTGAGTGTTGGGCTTGTGCGTTTGGGTCCAAACACACACGCGCGCGCGCTGGCCTGGGTCCGACTCGAGCTCCGGTTTTGGTAGAGCACCCTTGGCCCACTTTTACCTTTTTGGGCTTGTGTGTAGTTGGACTGTCCACATTCAGAGTATGTGTTTGTTTCTGTAACCGTTAGTCAATTGTGGCTGTGATTAAGGAGATTAATTAGCTCCTTTAATCACATTTGACTAATGCTTTAGTGGAGCGTATTTTGCTTCATAACATCTCTTTTTATTCCTATAAATACAGAAGTTTTTCTTCACAGAAACACACAACTCTTTTTTTCACATTTCTCCCAAAATGTTTGAGCAGTAGTGTGGAAAAAGGGGATTTTGTTGTGAGTGTTGGGCTTGTGGGTTTGGGTCCAAACACACACGCGCGCGCGCTGGCCTTGGGCTGGCTCGAGCTCGGGTTTTGGTAGAGCACCCTTGGTCCACTTTTACCTTTTTGGGCTTGTGTGTAGTTTGACTGTCCACATTCAGAGTATGTGTTTGTTTCTGTAACCGTTAGTCGATTATGGCTGTGATTAAGGAGATTAATTAGCTCCTTTAATCACATTTGACTACTAATTTAGTGGAGCGTTTTTTTGCTTCATAACATCTCTATTTATTCCTATAAATACAGAATTTTTTCTTCACAGAAACACACAACTCTTATTTTCACATCTCCCTCAAAATGTTCTCCTTCTTCTGCTTTTGAAATCTTTCTGGCGTGATTACTTTCTCGTTCCAAAGTTTTCTTACTCGAGTGGTTGGGTACGAAAGCAGCAGTGTTAATCTTGGGAAACTACCGACGTGAGACAATTACCACCGCGGTCGTACCGATATAGTTTTCAAGTAAGTGACTACCATTCCATGACACTGCCTTCTCCTTCTGTTTCGATACGTATTCTTATTTTGTCCATTGTTACTACATTATTTTACCAACAATTTGAAAACTTTATTTGTGTCGTAGCAATGGCTGTAATTTCGAGAAAAACCATACCTGATTTGTCAAAACTAGAACCTTTAGAAAGTCAGAATTATAAGAGGTGCTCTCAAAAATTACTTATGTTTTTTGAGCAGTTAGAAATTACTTAGGTTTTTTGAGCACTAGTGTGGACAAAGGGGCTTTTGTTGTGAGTGTTGGGCTTGTGCGTTTGGGTCCAAACACACACACGCGCGCGCTGGCCTGGGCCCGACTCGAGCTCGGGTTTTGGTAGGGCACCCTTGGCGCACGTTTACCTTTTTGGGCTTGTGTGTAGTTGGACTGTCCAAATTCAGAGTATGTGTTTGTTTCTGTAACCGTTAGTCAATTGTGGCTGTGATTAAGGAGATTAATTAGCTCCTTTAATCACATTTGACTACTGGTTTAGTGGAGCGTATTTTGCTTCATAACATCTCTTTTTATTCCTATAAATACAGAAGTTTTTCTTCACAGAAACACACAACTCTTTTTTTCACATTTCTCCCAAATGTTCTCCTTCTTCTGCTTCTGAAATATTTCCTGGGTACAGTTACTTTCTCGTTCTAAAGTTTTCTTACTCGAGTGGTTGGGTACGAAAGCTGCAGTGTTAAACTTGGGAAACTACCGACGTGAGACGATTACCACCGCGGTCGTGCCGATATAGTTTGTAATACAAGTAAGTGGCTACCATACCATGACACTACCTTCTCCTTCTGTTTTGATAAGTATTCTTATTTTGTCCATTGTTACTACATTACTTTACGAACAATTTGAAAACTATATTTGTGTCGTAGCAATGGCTGTAATTTCGAGCAAAACCATACCTGATTTGTCGAAACTGGAACCAGGTCAGAATTATAATAGGTGCTCTCAAAAATTACTTATGTTTTTTGAGCAGTTAGAAATTACTTATGTTTTGTGAGCACTAGTGTGGAAAAAGGGGCTTTTGTTGTGAGTGTTGGGCTTGTGGGTTTGGGTCCAAACACACACGCACCTACCGGCCTTGGGGCTCGAGCTCGGGTTTTGGTAGAGCACCCTTGGTCCACTTTTACCTTTTTGGGCTTGTGTGTAGTTTGACTGTCCACATTGAGAGTATGTGTTTGTTTCTGTAACCGTTAGTCGATTATGGCTGTGATTAAGGAGATTAATTAGCTCCTTTAATCACATTTGACTACTAATTTAGTGGAGCGTTTTTTTGCTTCATAACATCTCTATTTATTCCTATAAATACAGAAGTTTTTCTTCACAGAAACACACAACTCTTATTTTCACATCTCTCTCAAAATGTTCTCCTTCTTTCGCTTTTGAAATCTTTCTGGTACGATTACTTTCTCGTTCCAAAGTTTTCTTACTCGAGTGGTTGGTTACGAAAGCAGCAGTGTTAAACTTGGGAAACTACCGGTGTGAGACGATTACCACCACGGTCGTGCCGATATAGTTTTCAAGTAAGTGGCTACCATACCATGACACTGCCTTCTCCTTCTGTTTTTATAAGTATTCTTATTTTGTCCATTGTTACTACATTACTTTACCAACAATTTAAAAACTATATTTGTGTCGTAGCAATGGCTGTAATTTCGAGCAAAACCATACCTGATTTGTCGAAACTGGAACCTTTAGAAGGACAGAATTATAAGAGGTGCTCTCAAAAAAATCTAATGTTTTTTTTAGCAGTTAGAAATAACTTATGTTTTTTGAGTACTAGTGTGGACAAAACGGCTTTTGTTGTGAGTGTTGGGCTTGTGGGTTTGGGTCCAAACATACACGCGCGCACGCTGGCCTTGGGCCCGGCTCGAGCTCGGGTTTTGGTAGAGCACCCTTGGCCCACTTTTACCTTTTTGGGCTTGTGTATAGTTGGACTGTCCACATTCAGAATATGTGTTTGTTTCTGTAACCGTTAGTCAATTGTGGCTGTGATTAAGGAGATTAATTAGCTCTATTAATCACATTTGACTACTACTTTAGTGGAGCGTTTTTTTTCTTCATAACGTCGCTATTTATTCCTATAAATACAGAAGTTTTTCTTCACAGAAACACACAACTCTTATTTTCACATATCTCTCAAAATGTACTCCTTCTTCTGCTTCTGAAATCTTTCCTGGGTACAGTTACTTTCTCGTTCCAAAGTTTTCTTACTCGAGTGGTTGGGTACGAAAGCTGTAGTGTTAAAACTTGGAAAACTACGGCGTGAGACGATTACCACCGCGGTCGTGCCGATATAGTTTTCAAGTTAGTGGCTACCATACCATGACACTGCCTTCTCCTTCTGTTTTGATAAGTATTCTTATTTTGTCTATTGTTACTAGATTACTTTACCAACAATTTGAAAACTATATTTGTGTCGTAGCAATGGCTGTAATTTCGAGCAAAACCATACCTGATTTGTCGAAACTGGAACCAGGTCAGAATTATAATAGGTGCTCTCAAAAATTACTTATGTTTTTTGAGCAGTTAGAAATTACTTATGTTTTGTGAGCACTAGTGTGGAAAAAGGGGCTTTTGTTGTGAGTGTTGGGCTTGTGGGTTTGGGTCCAAACACACACGCACGCGCTGGCCTTGGGCTGGCTCGAGCTCGGGTTTTGGTAGAGCACCCTTGGTCCACTTTTACCTTTTTGGGCTTGTGTGTAGTTTGACTGTCCACATTGAGAGTATGTGTTTGTTTCTGTAACCGTTAGTCGATTATGGCTGTGATTAAGGAGATTAATTAGCTCCTTTAATCACATTTGACTACTAATTTAGTGGAGCGTTTTTTTGCTTCATAACATCTCTATTTATTCCTATAAATACAGAAGTTTTTCTTCACAGAAACACACAACTCTTATTTTCACATCTCTCTCAAAATGTTCTCCTTCTTCTGCTTTTGAAATCTTTCCTGGGTACAGTTACTTTCTCGTTCCAAAGTTTTCTTACTCGAGTGGTTGGTTACGAAAGCAGCAGTGTTAAACTTGGGAAACTACCGGTGTGAGACGATTACCACCACGGTCGTGCCGATATAGTTTTCAAGTAAGTGGCTACCATACCATGACACTGCCTTCTCCTTCTGTTTTTATAAGTATTCTTATTTTGTCCATTGTTACTACATTACTTTACCAACAATTTAAAAACTATATTTGTGTCGTAGCAATGGCTGTAATTTCGAGCAAAACCATACCTGATTTGTCGAAACTGGAACCTTTAGAAGGACAGAATTATAAGAGGTGCTCTCAAAAAAATCTAATGTTTTTTTTAGCAGTTAGAAATAACTTATGTTTTTTGAGTACTAGTGTGGACAAAACGGCTTTTGTTGTGAGTGTTGGGCTTGTGGGTTTGGGTCCAAACATACACGCGCGCACGCTGGCCTTGGGCCCGGCTCGAGCTCGGGTTTTGGTAGAGCACCCTTGGCCCACTTTTACCTTTTTGGGCTTGTGTATAGTTGGACTGTCCACATTCAGAATATGTGTTTGTTTCTGTAACCGTTAGTCAATTGTGGCTGTGATTAAGGAGATTAATTAGCTCTATTAATCACATTTGACTACTACTTTAGTGGAGCGTTTTTTTTCTTCATAACGTCGCTATTTATTCCTATAAATACAGAAGTTTTTCTTCACAGAAACACACAACTCTTATTTTCACATATCTCTCAAAATGTACTCCTTCTTCTGCTTCTGAAATCTTTCCTGGGTACAGTTACTTTCTCGTTCCAAAGTTTTCTTACTCGAGTGGTTGGGTACGAAAGCTGTAGTGTTAAACTTGGAAAACTACCGGCGTGAGACGATTACCACCGCGGTCGTGCCGATATAGTTTTCAAGTTAGTGGCTACCATACCATGACACTGCCTTCTCCTTCTGTTTTGATAAGTATTCTTATTTTGTCTATTGTTACTAGATTACTTTACCAACAATTTGAAAACTATATTTGTGTCGTAGCAATGGCTGTAATTTCGAGCAAAACCATACCTGATTTGTCGAAACTGGAACCTTTAGAAGAACAAAATTATAAGAGGTGCTCTCAAAAAAATCTTATGTTTTTTTAGCAGTTAGAAATTACTTATGTTTTTTGAGCACTAGTGTGGAGAAAAGGGTTTTTGTTGTGTGGGTTGGGCTTGTGGGTTTGGGTCCAAAAACACACGTGCGTGCTGGCCTGGGGCCCGGCTCGAGCTCGGGTTTTGGTAGAGCACCCTTGGCCCACTTTTACCTTTTTGGGCTTGTGTATAGTTGGACTGTCCACATTCAGAATATGTGTTTGTTTCTGTAACCGTTAGTCAATTGTGGATGTGATTAAGGAGATTAATTAGCTCCTTTAATCACGTTTGACTACTGCTTTAGTGGAGCGTTTCTTGCTTTATAACGCTCTATTTATTCCTATAAATAGAGAAGTTTTTCTTCACAGAAACACACAACTCTTTTTCTCACATCTCTCTCAAAATGTTCTCCTTCTTCTGCTTCTGAAATCTTTCCTGGGTAGAGTTACTATCTCGTTCCAAAGTTTTCTTACTGCAGTGGTTGGGTACGAAAGCAAAAGTGTTAACCTTGGGAAACTACCGACGTGAGACGATTACCACCGCGGTCGTACCGATATAGTTTTTAAGAAATGGGCTACCATACCATGACACTGCTTCTCCTTCTGTTTTGATAAGTATTCTTATTTTGTCCATTGTTACTACATTACTTTACCAACAATTTAAAAACTATATTTGTGTCGTAGCAATGGCTGTAATTTCGAGCAAAACCATACCTGATTTGTCGAAACTGGAACCTTTAGAAGGACAGAATTATAAGAGGTGCTCTCAAAAAAATCTTATGTTTTTTTTAGCAGTTAGAAATTACTTATGTTTTTTGAGTACAAGTGTGGACAAAAGGGCTTTTGTTGTGAGTGTTGGGCTTGTGGGTTTGGGTCCAAACACACACGCGCGCACGCTGACCTGGGGCCCGACTCGAGCTCGGGTTTTGGTAGAGCACCCTTGGCCCACTTTTATCTTTTTGGGCTTGTGTATAGTTGGACTGTCCACATTCAGAATATGTGTTTGTTTCTGTAACCGTTTGTCAATTGTGGCAGTGATTAAGGAGATTAATTAGCTCTATTAATCATATTTGACTACTGCTTTAGTGGAGCGTTTTTTTGCTTCATAACATCTCTATTTATTCCTATAAATACAGAAGTTTTCTTCACGAAACACACAACTCTTATTTTCACATATCTCTCAAAATGTTCTCCTTCTTCTGCTTCTGAAATCTTTCCTGGGTACAGTTACTTTCTCGTTCCAAAGTTTTCTTACTCGAGTGGTTGGGTACGAAAGCTGCAGTGTTAAACTTGGAAAACTACCGGCGTGAGACGATTACCACCGCGGTCGTGCCGATATAGTTTTCAAGTTAGTGGCTACCATACCATGACATCGCCTTCTCTCCTTCGTTTTGATAAGTATTCTTATTTTGTCTATTTGTTACTAGATTACTTTACCAACAATTTGAAAACTATATTTGTGTCGTAGCAATGGCTGTAATTTGGAGCAAAACCATACCTGATTTGTCGAAAATGGAACCTTTAGAAGGACAGAATTATAAGAGGTGCTCTCAAAAAAATCTTATGTTTTTTAGCGGTTAGAAATTACTTATGTTTTTTGAGAACTAGTGTGGAGAAAAGGGCTTTTGTTGTGTGAGTTGGGCTTGTGGGTTTGGGTCCAAACACACACGTGCGCACTGGCCTGGGGCCCGGCTTGAGCTCGGGTTTTGGTAGAGCACCCTTGGCCCACTTTTACCTTTTTGGGCTTGTGTATAGTTGGATTTGTCCACATTCGAGAATATGTGTTTGTTTTTGTAACCGTTAGTCAATTGTGGATGTGATTAAGGAGATTAATTAGCTCCTTTAATCACGTTTGACTCTTCGCTTTAGTGGAGCGTTTCTTGCTTTATAACTGCTCTATTTATTCCTATAAATAGAGAAGTTTTTCTTCACAGAAACACACAACTCTTTTTCTCACATCTCTCTCAAAATGTTCTCCTTCTTCTGCTTCTGAAATCTTTCCTGGGTAGAGTTACTATCTCGTTCCAAAATTTTCTTACTCCAGTGGTTGGGTACGAAAGCAAAAGTGTTAACCTTGGGAAACTACCGACTTGAGACGATTACCACCGCGGTCGTACCGATATAGTTTTTAAGAAATGGCCTACCATACCATGACACTGCCTTCTCCTTCTGTTTCGATAAGTATTCTTATTTTGTCCATTGATACTACATTACTTTACCAACAATTTGAAAAATTTATTTGTGTCATAGCAACGGCTGTAATTTCGAGCAAAACCATTCCTGATTTGTCGAAACTGGAACCTTTAGAAGGTCAGAATTATAAGAGGTGCTCTCAAAAATTACTTATGTTTTTTGAGCAGTTAGAAATTACTTATGGTTTTTGAGCACTAGTGTGGAAAAAGGGGCTTTTGTTGTGAGTGTTGGGCTTGTGGGTTTGGGTCCAAAAACACACGCGCGCGCACTGGCCTTGGGCCCGGCTCGAGCTCGGGTTTGGTAGAGCACCCTTGGCCCACTTTTACCTTTTTGGGCTTGTGTGTAGTTTGACTGTCCACATTCAGAGTATGTGTTTGTTTCTGTAACCGTTAGTCAATTGTGGCTGTGATTAAGGAGATTAATTAGCTCTATTAATCACATTTGACTACTACTTTAGTGGAGCGTTTTTTTTCTTCATAACATCGCTATTTATTCCTATAAATACAGAAGTTTTTCTTCACAGAAACACACAACTCTTATTTTCACATATCTCTCAAAATGTTCTCCTTCTTCTGCTTCTGAAATCTTTCCTGGGTACAGTTACTTTCTCGTTCCAAAGTTTTCTTACTCGAGTGGTTGGGTACGAAAGCTGCAGTGTTAAACTTGGAAAACTACCGGCGTGAGACGATTACCACCACGGTCGTGCCGATATAGTTTTCAAGTTAGTGGCTACCATACCATGACACTGCCTTCTCCTTATGTTTTGATAAGTATTCTTATTTTGTCTATTGTTACTAGATTACTTTACCAACAATTTGAAAACTATATTTGTGTCGTAGCAATGGCTGTAATTTCGAGCAAAACCATACCTGATTTGTCGAAACTGGAACCTTTAGAAGAACAGAATTATAAGAGGTGCTCTCAAAAAAATCTTATGTTTTTTTAGCAGTTAGAAATTACTTATGTTTTTTGAGCACTAGTGTGGACAAAAGGGCTTTTGTTGTGTGGGTTGGGCTTGTGGGTTTGGGTCCAAACACACACGTGCGTGCTGGCCTGGGGCCCGGCTCGAGCTCGGGTTTTGGTAGAGCACCCTTGGCCCACTTTTACCTTTTTGGGTTTGTGTATAGTTGGACTGTCCACATTCAGAATATGTGTTTGTTTCTGTAACCGTTAGTCAATTGTGGATGTGATTAAGGAGATTAATTAGCTCCTTTAATCACGTTTGACTCTTTGCTTTAGTGGAGCGTTTCTTGCTTTATAATCGCTCTATTTATTCCTATAAATAGAGAAGTTTTTCTTCACAGAAACACACAACTCTTTTTCTCACATCTCTCTCAAAATGTTCTCCTTCTTCTCGCTTCGAAATCTTTTCTGGGTAGAGTTACTATCTCGTTCCAAAGTTTTCTTACTCCAGTGGTTGGGTACGAAAGCAAAAGTGTTAACCTTGGGAAACTACCGACGTGAGACGATTACCACCGCGGTCGTACCGATATAGTTTTTAAGAAATGGGCTACCATGCCATGACACTGTCTTCTCCTTCTGTTTTGATAAGTATTCTTATTTTGTCCATTGTTACTACGTTACTTTACCAACAATTTAAAAACTATATTTGTGTCGTAGCAATGGCTGTAATTTCGAGCAAAACCATACCTGATTTGTCGAAACTGGAACCTTTAGAAGGACAGAATTATAAGAGGTGCTCTCAAAAAAATCTTATGTTTTTTTTAGCAGTTAGAAATTACTTATGTTTTTTGAGTACAAGTGTGGACAAAAGGGCTTTTGTTGTGAGTGTTGGGCTTGTGGGTTTGGGTCCAAACACACACGCGCGCACGCTGACCTGGGACCCGACTCGAGCTCGGGTTTTGGTAGAGCACCCTTGGCCCACTTTTATCTTTTTGGGCTTGTGTATAGTTGATTTGTCCACATTCAGAATATGTTTGTTTGTTTCTCAGAACCGTTAGTCAATTGTGGCTGTGATTAAGGAGATTAATTAGCTCTATTAATCACATTTGACTACTACTTTAGTGGAGCGTTTTTTTTCTTCATAACGTCGCTATTTATTCCTATAAATACAGAAGTTTTTCTTCACAGAAACACACAACTCTTATTTTCACATATCTCTCAAAATGTACTCCTTCTTCTGCTTCTGAAATCTTTCCTGGGTACAGTTACTTTCTCGTTCCAAAGTTTTCTTACTCGAGTGGTTGGGTACGAAAGCTGCAGTGTTAAACTTGGAAAACTACCGGCGTGAGACGATTACCACCGCGGTCGTGCCGATATAGTTTTCAAGTTAGTGGCTACCATACCATGACACTGCCTTCTCCTTCTGTTTTGATAAGTATTCTTATTTTGTCTATTGTTACTAGATTACTTTACCAACAATTTGAAAACTATATTTGTGTCGTAGCAATGGCTGTAATTTCGAACAAAACCATACCTGATTTGTCGAAAATGGAACCTTTAGAAGGACAGAATTATAAGAGGTGCTCTCAAAAAAATCTTATGTTTTTTTAGCAGTTAGAAATTACTTATGTTTTTTGCGAACTAGTGTGGAGAAAAGGGCTTTTGTTGTGTGAGTTGGGCTTGTGGGTTTGGGTCCAAACACACACGTGCGCGCTGGCCTGGGGCCTGGCTTGAGCTCGGGTTTTGGTAGAGCACCCTTGGCCCACTTTTACCTTTTTGGGCTTGTGTATAGTTGGACTGTCCACATTCAGAATATGTGTTTGTTTTTGTAACCGTTAGTC
The DNA here is from genome assembly GCF_048544455.1 of Silene latifolia. Classification (NCBI taxonomy): domain Eukaryota; kingdom Viridiplantae; phylum Streptophyta; class Magnoliopsida; order Caryophyllales; family Caryophyllaceae; genus Silene; species Silene latifolia. Next base: position 120,113,316 of record NC_133537.1, read on the forward strand.
AATTGTGGATGTGATTAAGGAGATTAATTAGCTCCTTTAATCACGTTTGATCATCGCTTTAGTGGAGCGTTTCTTGCTTTATAACTGCTCTATTTATTCCTATAAATAGAGAAGTTTTTCTTCACAGAAACACACAACTCTTTTTCTCACATCTCTCTCAAAATGTTCTCCTTCTCCTGCTTCTGAAATCTTTCCTGGGTAGAGTTACTATCTCGTTCCAAAATTTTCTTACTCCAGTGGTTGGGTACGAAAGCAAAAGTGTTAACCTTGGGAAACTACCGACGTGAGACGATTACCACCGCGGTCGTACCGATATAGTTTTTAAGAAATGGGCTACCATGCCATGACACTGCCTTCTCCTTCTGTTTTGATAAGTATTCCTATTTTGTCCATTGTTACTACGTTACTTTACCAACAATTTAAAAACTATATTTGTGTCGTAGCAATGGCTGTAATTTCGAGCAAAACCATACCTGATTTGTCGAAACTGGAACCTTTAGAAGGACAGAATTATAAGAGGTGCTCTCAAAAAAATCTTATGTTTTTTTTAGCAGTTAGAAATTACTTATGTTTTTTGAGTACAAGTGTGGACAAAAGGGTTTTTGTTGTGAGTGTTGGGCTTGTGGGTTTGGGTCCAAACACACACGCGCGCACGCTGACCTGGGACCCGGCTCGAGCTCGGGTTTTGGTAGAGCACCCTTGGCCCACTTTTATCTTTTTGGGCTTGTGTATAGTTGGACTGTCCACATTCAGAATATGTGTTTGTTTCTGTAACCGTTAGTCAATTGTGGCTGTGATTAAGGAGATTAATTAGCTCTATTAATCACATTTGACTCTTTGCTTTAGTGGAGCGTTTTTTGCTTCATAACATCTCTATTTATTCCTATAAATACGAAGTTTTCTTCACAGAAACACACAACTCTTATTTTCACATATCTCTCAAAATGTTCTCCTTCTTCTGCTTCTGAAATCTTTCCTGGGTACAGTTACTTTCTCGTTCCAAAGTTTTCTTACTCGAGTGGTTGGGTACGAAAGCTGCAGTGTTAAACTTGGAAAACTACCGGCGTGAGACGATTACCACCGCGGTCGTGCCGATATAGTTTTCAAGTTAGTGGCTACCATACCATGACACTGCCTTCTCCTTCTGTTTTGATAAGTATTCTTATTTTGTCTATTGTTACTAGATTACTTTACCAACAATTTGAAAACTATATTTGTGTCGTAGCAATGGCTGTAATTTCGAACAAAACCATACCTGATTTGTCGAAAATGGAACCTTTAGAAGGACAGAATTATAAGAGGTGCTCTCAAAAAAATCTTATGTTTTTTTAGCAGTTAGAAATTACTTATGTTTTTTGAGAACTAGTGTGGAGAAAAGGGCTTTTGTTGTGTGAGTTGGGCTTGTGGGTTTGGGTCCAAACACACACGTGCGCACTGGCCTGGGGCCCGGCTTGAGCTCGGGTTTTGGTAGAGCACCCTTGGCCCACTTTTACCTTTTTGGGCTTGTGTATAGTTGGACTGTCCACATTCAGAATATGTGTTTGTTTTTGTAACCGTTAGTCAATTGTGGATGTGATTAAGGAGATTAATTAGCTCCTTTAATCACGTTTGACTACTGCTTTAGTGGAGCGTTTCTTGCTTTATAACTGCTCTATTTATTCCTATAAATAGAGAAGTTTTTCTTCACAGAAACACACAACTCTTTTTCTCACATCTCTCTCAAAATGTTCTCCTTCTTCTGCTTCTGAAATCTTTCCTGGGTAGAGTTACTATCTCGTTCCAAAATTTTCTTACTCCAGTGGTTGGGTACGAAAGCAAAAGTGTTAACCTTGGGAAACTACCGACGTGAGACGATTACCACCGCGGTCGTACCGATATAGTTTTTAAGAAATGGGCTACCATGCCATGACACTGCCTTCTCCTTCTGTTTTGATAAGTATTCTTATTTTGTCCATTGTTACTACGTTACTTTACCAACAATTTAAAAACTATATTTGTGTCGTAGCAATGGCTGTAATTTCGAGCAAAACCATACCTGATTTGTCGAAACTGGAACCTTTAGAAGGACAGAATTATAAGAGGTGCTCTCAAAAAAATCTTATGTTTTTTTTAGCAGTTAGAAATTACTTATGTTTTTTGAGTACAAGTGTGGACAAAAGGGTTTTTGTTGTGAGTGTTGGGCTTGTGGGTTTGGGTCCAAACACACACGCGCGCACGCTGACCTGGGACCCGGCTCGAGCTCGGGTTTTGGTAGAGCACCCTTGGCCCACTTTTATCTTTTTGGGCTTGTGTATAGTTGGACTGTCCACATTCAGAATATGTGTTTGTTTCTGTAACCGTTAGTCAATTGTGGCTGTGATTAAGGAGATTAATTAGCTCTATTAATCACATTTGACTACTGCTTTAGTGGAGCGTTTTTTTGCTTCATAACATCTCTATTTATTCCTATAAATACAGAAGTTTTTCTTCACAGAAACACACAACTCTTATTTTCACATATCTCTCAAAATGTTCTCCTTCTTCTGCTTCTGAAATCTTTCCTGGGTACAGTTACTTTCTCGTTCCAAAGTTTTCTTACTCGAGTGGTTGGGTACGAAAGCTGCAGTGTTAAACTTGGAAAACTACCGGCGTGAGACGATTACCACCGCGGTCGTGCCGATATAGTTTTCAAGTTAGTGGCTACCATACCATGACACTGCCTTCTCCTTCTGTTTTGATAAGTATTCTTATTTTGTCTATTGTTACTAGATTACTTTACCAACAATTTGAAAACTATATTTGTGTCGTAGCAATGGCTGTAATTTCGAACAAAACCATACCTGATTTGTCGAAAATGGAACCTTTAGAAGGACAGAATTATAAGAGGTGCTCTCAAAAAAATCTTATGTTTTTTTAGCAGTTAGAAATTACTTATGTTTTTTGCGAACTAGTGTGGAGAAAAGGGCTTTTGTTGTGTGAGTTGGGCTTGTGGGTTTGGGTCCAAACACACACGTGCGCGCTGGCCTGGGGCCCGGCTTGAGCTCGGGTTTTGGTAGAGCACCCTTGGCCCACTTTTACCTTTTTGGGCTTGTGTATAGTTGGACTGTCCACATTCAGAATATGTGTTTGTTTTTGTAACCGTTAGTCAATTGTGGATGTGATTAAGGAGATTAATTAGCTCCTTTAATCACGTTTGACTACTGCTTTAGTGGAGCGTTTCTTGCTTTATAACTGCTCTATTTATTCCTATAAATAGAGAAGTTTTTCTTCACAGAAACACACAACTCTTTTTCTCACATCTCTCTCAAAATGTTCTCCTTCTTCTGCTTCTGAAATCTTTCCTGGGTAGAGTTACTATCTCGTTCCAAAATTTTCTTACTCCAGTGGTTGGGTACGAAAGCAAAAGTGTTAACCTTGGGAAACTACCGACTTGAGACGATTACCACCGCGGTCGTACCGATATAGTTTTTAAGAAATGGGCTACCATACCATGACACTGCCTTCTCCTTCTGTTTCGATAAGTATTCTTATTTTGTCCATTGATACTACATTACTTTACCAACAATTTGAAAAATTTATTTGTGTCGTAGCAATGGCTGTAATTTCGAGCAAAACCATTCCTGATTTGTCGAAACTGGAACCTTTAGAAGGTCAGAATTATAAGAGGTGCTCTCAAAAATTACTTATGTTTTTTGAGCAGTTAGAAATTACTTATGTTTTGTGAGCACTAGTGTGGTAAAAGGGGCTTTTGTTGTGAGTGTTGGGCTTGTGGGTTTGGGTCCAAAAACACACGCGCGCGGACTGGCCTTGGGCCCGGCTCGAGCTCGGGTTTGGTAGAGCACCCTTGGCCCACTTTTACCTTTTTGGGCTTGTGTGTAGTTTGACTGTCCACATTCAGAGTATGTGTTTGTTTCTGTAACCGTTAGTCAATTGTGGCTGTGGTTAAGGAGATTAATTAGCTCCATTAATCACATTTGACTACTGCTTTAGTGGAGCGTTTTTTTGCTTCATAACATCTCTATTTATTCCTATAAATGCAGAAGTTTTTCTTCACAGAAACACACAACTCTTATTTTCACATATCTCTCAAAATGTTCTCCTTCTTCTGCTTCTGAAATCTTTCTTAGGTACAGTTACTTTCTCGTTCCAAAGTTTTCTTACTCGAGTGGTTGGGTACGAAAGCTGCAGTGTTAAACTTGGGAAACTACCGGCGTGAGACGATTACCACCGCGGTCGTGCCGATATAGTTTTCAAGTAAGTGGCTACCGTACCATGACACTGCCTTCTCCTTCTATTTTGATAAGTATTCTTATTTTGTCTATTGTTACTAGATTACTTTACCAACAATTTGAAAACTATATTTGTGTCGTAGCAATGGCTGTAATTTCGAGCAAAACCATACCTGATTTGTCGAAACTGGAACCTTTAGAAGCACAGAATTATAAGAGGTGCTCTCAAAAAAATCTTATGTTTTTTTAGCAGTTAGATATTACTTATGTTTTTTGAGCACTAGTGTGGACAAAAGGGCTTTTGTTGTGAGTGTTGGGCATGTGGGTTTGGGTCCAAACACACACGCGCGCGCTGGCCTGGGGCCCGGCTCGCGCTCGGGTTTTGGTAGAGCACCCTTGGCCCACTTTTACCTTTTTGGGCTTGTGTATAGTTGGACTGTCCACATTCAGAATATGTGTTTGTTTCTGTAACCGTTAGTCAATTGTGGCTGTGATTAAGGAGATTAATTAGCTCCATTAATCACATTTGACTACTGCTTTAGTGGAGAGTTTTTTTGCTTCATAACATCTCTATTTATTCCTATAAATACAGAAGTTTTTCTTCACAGAAACACACAACTCTTATTTTCACATATCTCTCAAAATGTTCTCCTTCTTCTGCTTCTGAAATCTTTCCTGGGTACAGTTACTTTCTCGTTCCAAAGTTTTCTTACTCGAGTGGTTGGGTACGAAAGCTGCAGTGTTAAACTTGGGAAACTACCGGCGTGAGACGATTACCACCGCGGTCGTGCCGATATAGTTTTAAAGTAAGTGGCTACCATACCATGACACTGGCTTCTCCTTCTGTTTTGATAAGTATTCTTATTTTGTCTATTGTTACTAGATTACTTTACCAACAATTTGAAAACTATATTTGTGTCGTAGCAATGGCTGTAATTTCGAGCAAAACCATACCTGATTTGTCGAAACTTGAACCTTTAGAAGGACAGAATTATAAGAGGTGCTCTAAAAAAAATCTTATATTTTTTTAGCAGTTAGAAATTACTTATATTTTTTAAGCACTAGTGTGGACAAAAGGGCTTTTGTTATTAGTGTTGGGCATGTGGGTTTGGGTCCAAACACACACGCGCGCGCTGGCCTTGGGCCCGGCTCGCGCTCGGGTTTTGGTAGAGCACCCTTGGCCCACTTTTACCTTTTTGGGCTTGTGTATAGTTGGACTGTACACATTCAGAAAATGTGTTTGTTACTGTAACCGTTAGTCCATTGTGGCTGTGATTAAGGAGATTAATTAGCACCATTAATCACATTTGACTACTGCTTTAGTGGAGCGTTTTTTTTGCTTCATAACATCTCTATTTATTCCTATAAATACAGAAGTTTTTCTTCACAGAAACACACAACTCTTATTTTCACATATCTCTCAAAATGTTCTCCTTCTTCTGCTTCTGAAATCTTTCCTGGGTACAGTTACTTTCTCGTTCCAAAGTTTTCTTACTCGAGTGGTTGGGTACGAAAGCTGCAATGCTAAACTTGGGAAACTACCGGCGTGAGACGATTACCACCGCGGTCGTGCCGATATAGTTTTCAAGTAAGTGGCTACCATACCATGACACTGCCTTCTCCTTCTGTTTTGATAAGTATTCTTATTTTGTCTATTGTTACTAGATTACTTTACCAACAATTTGAAAACTATATTTGTGTCGTAGCAATGGCTGTAATTTCGAGCAAAACCATACTTGATTTGTCGAAACTGGAACCTTTAGAAGCACAGAATTATAAGAGGTGCTCTCAAAAAAATCTTATGTTTTTTTAGCAGCTAGAAATTACTTATGTTTTTTGAGCACTAGTGTGGACAAAAGGGCTTTTGGTGTGAGTGTTGGGCATGTGAGTTTGGGTCCAAACAAACACGCGCGCGCTGGCCTGGGGACCGGCTTGCGCTCGGGTTTTGGTAGAGCACCCTTGGCCCACTTTTACCTTTTTGGGCTTGTGTATAGTTGGACTGTCCACATTCAGAATATGTGTTTGTTTCTGTAACCGTTAGTCAATTGTGGCTGTGATTAAGGAGATTAATTAGCTCCATTAATCACATTTGACTACTGCTTTAGTGGAGCGTTTTTTTGCTTCATAACATCTCTATTTATTCCTATAAATACAGAAGTTTTTCTTCACAGAAACACACAACTCTTATTTTCACATATCTCTCAAAATGTTCTCCTTCTTCTGCTTCTGAAATCTTTCCTGGGTACAGTTACTTTCTCGTTCCAAAGTTTTCTTACTCGAGTGGTTGGGTACGAAAGCTGCAGTGTTAAACTTGGGAAACTACCGGCGTGAGACGATTACCACCGCGGTCGTGCCGATATAGTTTTCAAGTAAGTGGCTACCATACCATGACACTGCCTTCTCCTTCTGTTTTGATAAGTATTCTTATTTTGTCTATTGTTACTAGATTAGTTTACCAACAATTTGAAAACTTTATTTGTGTCGTAGCAATGGCTGTAATTTTGAGCAAAACCATACCTGATTTGTCGAAACTGGAATCTTTAGAAGGACAGAATTATAAGAGGTGCTCTCAAAAAAATCTTATGTTTTTAGAGCAGTTAGAAATTACTTATGTTTTTTGAGCACTAGTGTGGAGAAAAGGGCTTTTGTTGTGTGGGTTGGGCTTGTGGGTTTGGGACCAAACACACACGTGCACGCTGGCCTGGGGTCAGGCTCGAGCTCGGGTTTTGGTAGAGCACGCTTGGCCCACTTTTACCTTTTTGGGCTTGTGTATAGTTGGACTGTCCACATTCAGAATATGTGTTTTTTTCTATAACCGTTAGTCAATTGTGGCTGTGATTAAGGAGATTAATTAGCTCCATTAATCACCTTTGACTACTGCTTTAGTGGAGGGTTTTTTTGCTTCATAACATCTCTATTTATTCCTATAAATACAGAAGTTTTTCTTCACAGAAACACACAACTCTTATTTTCACATATCTCTCAAAATGTTCTCCTTCTTCTGCTTCTGAAATCTTTCCTGGGTACAGTTACTTTCTCGTTCCAAAGTTTTCTTACTCGAGTGGTTGGGTACGAAAGCTGCAGTGTTAAACTTGGGAAACTACCGGCGTGAGACGATTACCACCGCGGTCGTGCCGATATAGTTTTCAAGAAAGTGGCTATCATACCCTGACACTGCCTTCTCCTTCTGTTTTGATTAGTATTCTTATTTTGTCTATTGTTACTAGATTACTTTACCAACAATTTGAAAACTATATTTGTGTCATAGCAATGGCTGTAATTTCGAGCAAAACCATACCTGATTTGTCGAAACTGGAACCTTTAGAAGCACAGAATTATAAGAGGTGCTCTAAAAAAAATCTTATGTTTTTTTAGCAGTTAGAAATTACTTATGTTTTTTGAGCACTAGTGTGGACAAAAAGGCTTTTGTTGTGAGTGTTGGGCATGTGGGTTTGGGTCCAAACACACGCGCGCGCGCTGGCCTAGGGCCCGGCTCGCGCTCGGGTTTTGGTAGAGCACCCTTGGCCCACTTTTACCTTTTTGGGCTTGTGTATAGTTGGACTGTCCACATTCAGAATATGTGTTTGTTTCTGTAACCGTTAGTCAATTGTGGCTGTGATTAAGGAGATTAATTAGCTCCATTAATGACATTTGACTACTGCTTTAGTGGAGCATTTTTTTGCTTCATAACATCTCTATTTATTCCTGTAAATACAGAAGTTTTTCTTCACAGAAACACACAACTCTTATTTTCACATATCTCTCAAAATGTTCTCCTCCTTCTGCTTATGAAATCTTTCCTGGGTACAGTTACTTTCTCGTTGCAAAGTTTTCTTACTCGAGTGGTTGGGTACGAAAGCTGCAGTGCTAAACTTGGGAAACTACCGGCGTGTGACGATTACCACCGCGGTCGTGCCGATATAGTTTTCAACTAAGTGGCTACCATACCATGACACTGCCTTCTCCTTCTGTTTTGATAAGTATTCTTATTTTGTCTATTGTTACTACATTACTTTACCAACAATTTGAAAACTATATTTGTGTCGTAGCAATGGCTGTAATTTTGAGCAAAACCATACCTGATTTGTCGAAACTGGAATCTTTAGAAGGACAGAATTATAAGAGGTGCTCTCAAAAAAATCTTATGTTTTTAGAGCAGTTAGAAATTACTTATGTTTTTTGAGCACTAGTGTGGAGAAAAGGGCTTTTGTTGTGTGGGTTGGGCTTGTGGGATTGGGACCAAACACACACGTGCACGCTGGCCTGGGGTCAGGCTCGAGCTCGGGTTTTGGTAGAGCACGCTTGGCCCACTTTTACCTTTTTGGGCTTGTGTAAAGTTGATTTGTCCACATTGGAATATGTGTTTGTTTCTGTAACCGTTAGTCAATTGTGGATGTGATTAAGGAGATTAATTAGCTCCTTTAATCACGTTTGACTATTGCTTTAGTGGAGCGTTTTTTGCTTTATAACATCTCTATTTATTCCTATAAATACGAAATTTTCTTCACGAAACACACATGACTCTTATTTTCACATCTCTCTCAAAATGTTCTCCTTCTTCTACTTCTGAAATCTTTCCTGGGTAGAGTTACTATCTCGTTCCAAAGTTTTCTTACTCGAGTGGTTGGGTACGAAAGCTGCAGTGTTAACCTTGGGAAACTACCGACGTGAGACGATTACCACCGCGGTCGTACCGATATAATTTTTAAGTAAGTGGCTACCATAACATGACACTGCCTTCTCCTTCTGTTTCGATAAGTATTCTTATTTTGTCCATTGTTACTACATTACATTACCAACAATTTGAAAAATTTATTTGTGTCGTAGCAATGGCTGTAATTTCGAGCAAAACCATACCTGATTTGTCGAAACTGGAACCTTTAGAAGGTCAGAATTATAAGAGGTGCTCTCAGAAATTACTTATGTTTTTTAGCAGTTAGAAATTACTTAGGTTTTTTGAGCACTAGTGTGGACAAAGCGGCTTTTGTTGTGAGTGTTGGGCTTGTGCGTTTGGGTCTAAACACACACGCGCGCGCGCTGGCTTGGGGCCCGGCTCGAGCTCGGGTTTTGGTAGAGCACCCTTGGCCCACTTTTACCTTTTTGGGCTTGTGTGTAGTTGGACTGTCCACATTCAGAGTATGTGTTTGTTTCTGTAACCGTTAGTCAATTGTGCATGTGATTAAGGAGATTAATTAGCTCCATTAATCACATTTGACTACTGCTTTAGTGGAGCGTTTTTTTGTTTCATAACATCTCTATTTATTCCTATAAATACAGAAGTTTTTATTTACAGAAACACACAACTCTTATTTTCACATATCTCTCAAAATGTTCCCCTTCTTCTGCTTCTGAAATCTTTCCTGGGTACAGTTACTTTCTCGTTCCAAAGTTTTCTTACTCGAGTGGTTGGGTACGAAAGCTGCAGTGTTAAACTTGGGAAACTACCGGCGTGAGACGATTACCACCGCGGTCGTGCCGATATAGTTTTCAAGTAAGTGGCTACCATACCATGACACTGCCTTCTCCTTCTGTTTTGATAAGTATTCTTATTTTGTCTATTGTTACTACATTACTTTACCAACAATTTGAAAACTATATTTGTGTCGTAGCAATGGCTGTAATTTTGAGCAAAACCATACCTGATTTGTCGAAACTGGAATCTTTAGAAGGACAGAATTATAAGAGGTGCTATAAGAAATTACTTATGTTTTTTTTAGCAGTTAGAAATTACTTAGGTTTTTTGAGCACTAGTGTGGACAAAGGGGCTTTTGTTGTGAGTGTTGGGCTTGTGGGTTTGAGTCCAAACACACACGCGCGCGCTCTGGCCTGGGGCCCGGCTCGAGCTCGGGTTTTGGTAGAGCACCCTTGGTCCACTTTTACCTATTTGGGCTTGTGTGTAGTTTGACTGTCCACATTCAGAGTATGTGTTTGTTTCTGTAACCGTTAGTCGATTATGGCTGTGATTAAGGAGATTAATTAGCTCCTTTAATCACATTTGACTACTAATTTAGTGGAGCGTTTTTTTGCTTCATAACATCTCTATTTATTCCTATAAATACAGAAGTGTTTCTTCACAGAAACACACCACTCTTATTTTCACATATCTCTCAAAATGTTCTCCTTCTTCTGCTTCTGAAATCTTTCCTAGGTACAGTTACTTTCTCGTTCCAAAGTTTTCTTACTCGAGTGGTTGGGTACGAAAGCTGCAGTGTTATACTTGGGAAACTACCGGCGTGAGACGATTACCACCGCGGTCGTGCCGATATAGTTTTCAAGTAAGTGGCTACCATACCATGACACTGCCTTCTCCTTCTGTTTTGATAAGTATTCTTATTTTGTCTATTGTTACTAGATTACTTTACCATCAATTTGAAAACTATATTTGTGTCGTAGCAATGGCTGTAATTTCGAGCAAAACCATACCTGATTTGTCGAAACTGGAACCTTTAGAAGGACAGAATTTTAAGAGGTGCTCTCAAAAAAATCTTATGTTTTTTTAACAGTTAGAAATTACTTATGTTTTTTTAGCACTAGTGTGGACAAAAGGGCTTTTGTTGTGAGTGTTGGGCATGTGGCTTTATGTCCAAACACACACACGCGCGCTGGCCTGGGCCCCGACTTGCGCTCGGGTTTTGGTAGAGCACCCTTGGCCCACTTTTACCTTTTTGGGCTTGTGTGTAGTTGGACTGTCCACATTCAGAGTATGTGTTTGTTTCTGTAACCGTTAGTCAATTGTGCATGTGATAATGGAGCATAATTAGCTCCATTAATCAAATTTGACTACTGCTTTAGTGGAGCGTTTTTTTGCTTCATAACATCTCTATTTATTCCTATAAATACAGAAGTTTTTCTTTACAGAAACACACAACTCTTATTTTCACATATCTCTCAAAATGTTCCCCTTCTTCTGCTTTTGAAATCTTTCCTGGGTACAGTTACTTTCTCGTTCCAAAGTTTTCTTACTCGAGTGGTTGGGTACGAAAGCTGCAGTGTTAAACTTGGGAAACTACCGGCATGAGACGATTACCACCGCGGTCGTGCCGATATAGTTTTCAAGTAAGTGGCTACCATACCATGACACTGCCTTCTCCTCTTGTTTTGATAAGTATTCTTATTTTGTCTATTGTTACTAGATTACTTTACCACCAATTTGAAAACTATATTTGTGTCGTAGCAATGGATGTAATTTCGAGCTAAACCATACCTGATTTGTTGAAACTGGAACCTTTAGAAGGACAGAATTATAAGAGGCGCTCTCAAAAAAATCTTATGTTTTTTTAGCAGTTAGAAATTACTTATGTTTTTAGAGCACTAGTGTGGAGAAAAGGGCTTTTGTTGTGTGGGTTGGGCTTGTGGGTTTGGGTCCAAACACACACGTGCCGCCTGGCCTGGGGCCCGGCTCGAGCTCGGGTTTTGGTAGAGCACCCTTGGCCCACTTTTACCTTTTTGGACTTGTGTATAGTTGGACTGTCCACATTCAGAATATGTGTTTGTTTCTGTAACCGTTAGTCAATTGTGGATGTGATTAAGGAGATTAATTAGCTCCTTTAATCACGTTTGACTACTGCTTTAATGGAGCGTTTCTTGCTTTATAACTGCTCTATTTATTCCTATAAATAGAGAAGTTTTTTTTCACAGATACCTACCACTCTTATTCTCACATATCTCTCAAAATGTTCTCCTTCTTCTGCTTCTGAAATCTTTCCTGGGTAGAGTTACTATCTCGTTCTAAAGTTTTCTTAATCGAGTCGTTCGGTACGAAAGCTGCAGTGTTAACCTTGGGAAACTACCGACGTGAGACGATTACAACCGCGGTCGTACCGATATAGTTTTTAAGTAAGTGGCTACGATACCATGACACTGCCTTCTCCTTCTGTTTCAATAAGTATTCTTATTTTGTCCATTGTTACTACATTACTTTACCAACAATTTGAAAACTTTATTTGTGTCGTAGCAATGGCTGTAATTTCGAGCAAAACCATACCTGTTTTGTCGAAACTGGAACCTTTAGAAGGTCAGAATTATAAGAGGTGCTCTCAGAAATTACTTATGTTTTTTTAGCAGTTAGAAATTACTTAGGTTTTTTGAGAACTAGTGTGGACAAAGGGGCTTTTGTTGTGAGTGTTGGGCTTGTGCGTTTGGGTCTAAACACACACGCGCACGCGCTGGCCTGGGCCCAGCTCGAGCTCGGGTTTTGGTAGAGCACCCTTGGCCCACTTTTACCTTTTCGGGCTTGTGTGTAGTTGGACTGTCCACATTCAGAGTATGTGTTTGTTTCTGTAACCGTTAGTCAATTACGCATGTGATAAAGGAGCATAATTAGCTCCATTAATCACATTTGACTACTGCTTTAGTGGAGCGTTTTTTTGCTTCATAACATCTCTATTTATTCCTATAAATACAGAAGTTTTTCTTTACAGAAACACACAACTCTTATTTTCACATATCTCTTAAAATGTTCCCCTTCTTCTGCTTTTGAAATCTTTCCTGGGTACAGTTACTTTCTCGTTCCAAAGTTTTCTAACTCGAGTGGTTGGGTACGAAAGCTACAGTGTTAAACTTGGGAAACTACCGGCGTGAGACGATTACCACCGCGGTCGTGCCGATATAGTTTTCAAGTAAGTGACTACCATACCATGACACTGCCTTCTCCTTCTGTTTTGATACGTATTCTTATTTTGTCTATTGTTACTACATTACTTTACCAACAATTTGAAAACTATATTTGTGTCGTAGCAATGGTTTGTAATTTTGAGCAAAACCATACGATTTGTCGAAACTGGAATCTTTAGAAGGACTGAATTATGAGAGGTGCTCTCAAAAAAATCTTATGTTTTTTTAGCAGTTAGAAATTACTTATGTTTTTTGAGCACTAGTGTGGAGAAAAGGGCTTTTGTTGTGTGGGTTAGGCTTGTGGGTTTGGGTCCAAACACACACGTGCCGCCTGGCCTGGGCCCGGCTCGAGCTCGGGTTTTGGTAGAGTACGTTTGGCCCACTTTTACCTTTTTGGGCTTGTGTATAATTGGACTGTCCACATTCAGAATATGTGTTTGTTTCTGTAACCGTTAGTCAATTGTGGATGTGATTAAGGAGATTAATTAGCTCCTTTTATCACGTTTGACTACTGCTTTAGTGGAGCGTTTCTTGCTTTATAACTGCTCTATTTATTCCTATAAATAGAGAAGTTTTTTTTTCACAGAAACACACAACTCTTATTCTCACATCTCTCTCAAAATGTTCTCCTTCTTCTGCTTCTGAAATCTTTCCTGGGTAGAGTTACTATCTCGTTCTAAAGTTTTCTTACTCGAGTCGTTCGGTACGAAAGCTGCAGTGTTAACCTTGGGAAACTGACGACGTGAGACGATTACAACCGCGGTCGTACCGATATAGTTTTTAAGTAAGTGGCTACGATACCATGACACTGCCTTCTCCTTCTGTTTTGATAAGTATTCATATTTTGTCTATTGTTACTAGATTACTTTACCACCAATTTGAAAACTATATTTGTGTCGTAGCAATGGCTGTAATTTCGAGCAAAACCATACCTGATTTGTCGAAACTGGAACCTTTAGAAGGACAGAATTATAAGAGGTGATCTCAAAAAAATCTTATGTTTTTTTAGCAGTTAGAAATTACTTATGTTTTTTGAGCACTAGTGTGGACAAAAGGGCTTTTGCTGTGAGTGTTGGGCATGTGGGTTTGGGTCCAAACACACACGCCTTGTATGCCGGCTCTGGGCCGGCTCGCTCTGGGTTTGGTAGAGCACCCTTGGCCCACTTTTACCTTTTTGGGCTTGTGTATAGTTGGATTGTCCACATTCAGAATATGTGTTTGTTTCTGTAACCGTTAGTCAATTGTGGATGTGATTAAGGAGATTAATTAGCTCCTTTAATCACGTTTGACTACTGCTTTATTTGAGCGTTTTTTGCTTCATAACATCTCTATTTATTCCTATAAATACGAAGTTTTCTTTACGAAACACACAACTCTTATTTTCACATATCTCTCAAAATGTTCCCCTTCTTCTGCTTCTGAAATCTTTCCTGGGTACAGTTACTTTCTCGTTCCAAATTTTTCTTACTCGAGTGGTTGGGTACGAAAGCTGCAGTGTTAAACTTGAAAAACTACCGGCGTGAGACGATTACCACCGCGGTCGTGCCTATATAGTTTTCAAGTAAGTGGCTACCATACCATGACACTGCCTTCTCCTTCTGTTTTGATAAGTATTCTTATTTTGTCTATTGTTACTACATTATTTTACCAACAATTTGAAAATTATATTTGTGTCGTGGCAATGGCTGTAATTTTGAGCAAAACCATGCATTTGTTAAACGGAATCTTTAGAAGGAGAATTATAAGAGGTGCTCTCAAAAAAATCTTATGTTTTTTAGCGAGTTAGAAATTACTTATGTTTTTTGAGCACTAGTGTGGAGAAAAGGGCTTTTGTTGTATGGGTTGGGCTTGTGGGTTTGGGACCAAACACACACGTGCCTGTGGCTGGCTGGGGCCGGGCTCGAGCTCGGGTTTTGGTAGAGCACGCTTGGCCCACTTTTACCTTTTTGGACTTGTGTATAGTTGGACTGTCCACATTCAGAATATGTGTTTGTTTCTGTAACCGTTAGTCAATTGTGGATGTGATTAAGGAGATTAATTAGCTCCTTTAATCACGTTTGACTATTGCTTTAGTTGAGCGTTTTTTGCTTCATAACATCTCTATTTATTCCTATAAATACAGAAATTTTTCTTCACAGAAACACACAGCTCTTATTTTCACATCTCTCTCAAAATGTTCTCTTTTTTCTACTTCTGAAATCTTTCCTGGGTAGAGTTACTATCTCGTTCCAAAGTTTTCTTACTCGAGTGGTTGGGTACGAAAGCTGCAGTGTTAACCTTGGGAAACTACCGACGTGAGACGATTACCACCGCGGTCGTACCGATATAGTTTTTAAGTAAGTGGCTACCATACCATGACACTGCCTTCTCCTTCTGTTTTGATAAGTATTCTTATTTTGTCCATTGTTACTACATTACTTTACCAACAATTTGAAAAATTTATTTGTGTCGTAGCAATGGCTGTAATTTCGAGCAAAACCATACCTGTTTTGTCGAAACTGGAACCTTTAGAAGGTCAGAATTATAAGAGGTGCTCTCAGAAATTACTTATGTTTTTTTAGCAGTTAGAAATTACTTAGGTTTTTTGAGCACTAGTGTGGACAAAGGGGCTTTTGTTGTGAGTGTTAGGCTTGTGCGTTTGGGTCTAAACACACACGCGCACGCGCTGGCCTGGGGCCCAGCTCGAGCTCGGGTTTTGGTAGAGCACCCTTGGCCCACTTTTACCTTTTCGGGCTTGTGTGTAGTTGGACTGTCCACATTCAGAGTATGTGTTTGTTTCTGTAACCGTTAGTCAATTACGCATGTGATAAAGGAGCATAATTAGCTCCATTAATCACATTTGACTCTTTGCTTTAGTGGAGCGTTTTTTGCTTCATAACATCTCTATTTATTCCTATAAATACAGAAGTTTTTCTTTATAGAAACACACAACTCTTATTTTCACATATCTCTCAAAATGTTCCTTTCTTACGCTTTTGAAATCTTTCCTGGTACGATTACTTTCTCGTTCCAAAGTTTTCTAACTCGAGTGGTTGGGTACGAAAGCTACGATGTTAAACTTGGGAAACTACCGGCGTGAGACGATAACCACCATGATCGTGCCGATATAGTTTTCAAGTAAGTGGCTACCATACCATGACACTGCCTTCTCCTTCTGTTTTGATACGTATTCTTATTTTGTCTATTGTTACTACATTACTTTACCAACAATTTGAAAACTATATTTGTGTCGTAGCAATGGCTGTAATTTTGAGCAAAACCATACCGATTTGTTAAACTGGAATCTTTAGAAGGACTGAATTATGAGAGGTGCTCTCAAAAAAATCTTATGTTTTTTTAGCAGTTAGAAATTACTTATGTTTTTTGAGCACTAGTGTTGAGAAAAGGGCTTTTGTTGTGTGGGTTGGGCTTGTGGGTTTGGGACCAAACACACACGTGCACGTGGCTGGGGCCGGGGCTCGAGCTCGGGTTTTGGTAGAGCACGCTTGGCCCACTTTTACCTTTTTGGGCTTGTGTATAGTTGGACTGTCCACATTCAGAATATGTGTTTGTTTCTGTAACCGTTAGTCAATTGTGGATGTGATTAAGGAGATTAATTAGCTCCTTTAATCACGTTTGACTACTGCTTTAGTGGAGCGTTTTTTGCTTCATAACATCTCTATTTATTCCTATAAATACAGAAGTTTTTCTTTACAGAAACACACAACTCTTATTTTCACATATCTCTCAAAATGTTCCCCTTCTTCTGCTTCTGAAATCTTTCCTGGGTACAGTTACTTTCTCGTTCCAAAGTTTTCTTACTCGAGTGGTTGGGTACGAAAGCTGCAGTGTTAAACTTGAAAAACTACCGGCGTGAGACGATTACCACCGCGGTCGTGCCTATATAGTTTTCAAGTAAGTGGCTACCATACCATGACACTGCCTTCTCCTTCTGTTTTGATAAGTATTCTTATTTTGTCTATTGTTACTACATTATTTTACCAACAATTTGAAAATTATATTTGTGTCGTGGCAATGGCTGTAATTTTGAGCAAAACCATACCTGATTTGTCGAAACTGGAATCTTTAGAAGGACAGAATTATAAGAGGTGCTCTCAAAAAAATCTTATGTTTTTTTAGCAGTTAGAAATTACTTATGTTTTTTGAGCACTAGTGTGGAGAAAAGGGCTTTTGTTGTATGGGTTGGGCTTGTGGGTTTGGGACCAAACACACACGTGCACGCTGGCCTGGGGCCAGGCTCGAGCTCGGGTTTTGATAGAGCACGCTTGGCCCACTTTTACCTTTTTGGACTTGTGTATAGTTGGACTGTCCACATTCAGAATATGTGTTTGTTTCTGTAACCGTTAGTCAATTGTGGATGTGATTAAGGAGATTAATTAGCTCCTTTAATCACGTTTGACTACTGCTTTAGTGGAGCGTTTTTTGCTTCATAACATCTCTATTTATTCCTATAAATACAGAAGTTTTTCTTTATAGAAACACACAACTCTTATTTTCACATATCTCTCAAAATGTTCCCCTTCTTCTGCTTTTGAAATCTTTCCTGGGTACAGTTACTTTCTCGTTCCAAAGTTTTCTAACTCGAGTGGTTGGGTACGAAAGCTACAGTGTTAAACTTGGGAAACTACCGGCGTGAGACGATAACCACCGCGGTCGTGCCGATATAGTTTTCAAGTAAGTGGCTACCATACCATGACACCGCCTTCTCCTTACGTTTTTGATACGTATTCTTATTTTGTCTATTGTTACTACATTACTTTACCAACAATTTGAAAACTATATTTGTGTCGTAGCAATGGCTGTAATTTTGAGCAAAACCATACCTGATTTGTCGAAACTGGAATCTTTAGAAGGACTGAATTATGAGAGGTGCTCTCAAAAAAATCTTATGTTTTTTTAGCAGTTAGAAATTACTTATGTTTTTTGAGCACTAGTGTTGAGAAAAGGGCTTTTGTTGTGTGGGTTGGGCTTGTGGGTTTGGGGACCAAACACACACGTGCACGCTGGCCTGGGGCCAGGCTCCAGCTCGGGTTTTGGTAGAGCACGCTTGGCCCACTTTTACCTTTTTGGGGTTGTGTATAGTTGGACTGTCCACATTCAGAATATGTGTTTGTTTCTGTAACCGTTAGTCAATTGTGGATGTGATTAAGGAGATTAATTAGCTCCTTTAATCACGTTTGACAACTGCTTTAGTGGAGCGTTTTTTGCTTCATAACATCTCTATTTATTCCTATAAATACAGAAGTTTTTCTTTACAAAAACACACAACTCTTATTTTCACATATCTCTCAAAATGTTCCCCTTCTTCTGCTTTTGAAATCTTTCCTGGGTACAGTTACTTTCTCGTTCCAAAGTTTTCTAACTCGAGTGGTTGGGTACGAAAGCTACAGTGTTAAACTTGGGAAACTACCGGCGTGAGACGATAACCACCGCGGTCGTGCCGATATAGTTTTCAAGTAAGTGGCTACCATACCATGACACTGCCTTCTCCTTCTGTTTTGATACGTATTCTTATTTTGTCTATTGTTACTACATTACTTTACCAACAATTTGAAAACTATATTTGTGTCGTAGCAATGGCTGTAATTTTGAGCAAAACCATACCTGATTTGTCGAAACTGGAATCTTTAGAAGGACTGAATTATGAGAGGTGCTCTCAAAAAAATCTTATGTTTTTTTAGCAGTTAGAAATTACTTATGTTTTTTGAGCACTAGTGTTGAGAAAAGGGCTTTTGTTGTGTGGGTTGGGCTTGTGGGTTTGGGGACCAAACACACACGTGCACGCTGGCCTGGGGCCAGGCTCCAGCTCGGGTTTTGGTAGAGCACGCTTGGCCCACTTTTACCTTTTTGGGCTTGTGTATAGTTGAACTGTCCACATTCAGAATATGTGTTTGTTTCTGTAACCGTTAGTCAATTGTGGATGTGATTAAGGAGATTAATTAGCTCCTTTAATCACGTTTGACAACTGCTTTAGTGGAGCGTTTTTTGCTTCATAACATCTCTATTTATTCCTATAAATACAGAAGTTTTTCTTTACAAAAACACACAACTCTTATTTTCACATATCTCTCAAAATGTTCCCCTTCTTCTGCTTTTGAAATCTTTCCTGGGTACAGTTACTTTCTCGTTCCAAAGTTTTCTAACTCGAGTGGTTGGGTACGAAAGCTACAGTGTTAAACTTGGGAAACTACCGGCGTGAGACGATAACCACCGCGGTCGTGCCGATATAGTTTTCAAGTAAGTGGCTACCATACCATGACCTTTGCCTTCTCCTTCGTTTTGATACGTATTCTTATTTTGTCTATTGTTACTACATTACTTTACCAACAATTTGAAAACTATATTTGTGTCGTAGCAATGGCTGTAATTTTGAGCAAAACCATACGATTTGTTTAAACTGGAATCTTTAGAAGGATTTGAATTATGAGAGGTGCTCTCAAAAAATCTTATGTTTTTTTAGCGAGTTAGAAATTACTTATGTTTTTTGAGCACTAGTGTTGAGAAAAGGGCTTTTGTTGTGTGGGTTGGGCTTGTGGGTTTGGGGACCAAACACACACGTGCACGGCGGCTGGGGCCGGGCTCCGGCTCGGGTTTTGGTAGAGCACGCTTGGCCCACTTTTACCTTTTTGGGCTTGTGTATAGTTGAACCTGTCCACATTCGAATATGTGTTTGTTTCTGTAACCGTTAGTCAATTGTGGATGTGATTAAGGAGATTAATTAGCTCCTTTAATCACGTTTGACTACTGCTTTAGTGGAGCGTTTTTTGCTTCATAACATCTCTATTTATTCCTATAAATACAGAAGTTTTTCTTTACAAAAACACACAACTCTTATTTTCACATATCTCTCAAAATGTTCCCCTTCTTCGCTTCAAATCTTTCGGGTACGAGTTACTTTCTCGTTCAAAGTTTTCTTACTCGAGTGGTTGGGTACGAAAGTCTTTGTGTTAAACTTGAAAAACTACCGGCGTGAGACGATTACCACCGCGGTCGTGCCTATATAGTTTTCAAGTAAGTGGCTACCATACCATGACACTGCCTTCTCCTTCTGTTTTGATAAGTATTCTTATTTTGTCTATTGTTACTACATTATTTTACCAACAATTTGAAAATTATATTTGTGTCGTGGCAATGGCTGTAATTTTGAGCAAAACCATACCTGATTTGTCGAAACTGGAATCTTTAGAAGGACAGAATTATAAGAGGTGCTCTCAAAAAAATCTTATGTTTTTTTAGCAGTTAGAAATTACTTATGTTTTTTGAGCACTAGTGTGGAGAAAAGGGCTTTTGTTGTATGGGTTGGGCTTGTGGGTTTGGGACCAAACACACACGTGCATGCTGGCCTGGGGCCAGGCTCGAGCTCGGGTTTTGGTAGAGCACGCTTGGCCCACTTTTACCTTTTTGGACTTGTGTATAGTTGGACTGTCCACATTCAGAATATGTGTTTGTTTCTGTAACCGTTAGTCAATTGTGGATGTGATTAAGGAGATTAATTAGCTCCTTTAATCACATTTGACTACTGCTTTAGTTGAGCGTTTTTTGCTTTATAGCATCTCTATTTATTCCTATAAATACAGAAATTTTTCTTCACAGAAACACACAGCTCTTATTTTCACATCTCTCTCAAAATGTTCTCTTTTTTCTACTTCTGAAATCTTTCTGGGTAGAGTTACTATCTCGTTCCAAAGTTTTCTTACTCGAGTGGTTGGGTACGAAAGCTGCAGTGTTAACCTTGGGAAACTACCGACGTGAGACGATTACCACCGCGGTCGTACCGATATAGTTTTTAAGTAAGTGGCTACCATACCATGACACTGCCTTCTCCTTCTGTTTTGATAAGTATTCTTATTTTGTCCATTGTTACTACATTACTTTACCAACAATTTGAAAAATTTATTTGTGTCGTAGCAATGGCTGTAATTTCGAGCAAAACAATATTGTTTTTGTCGAAACGGAACCTTTAGAAGGTCGAATTATAAGAGGTGCTCTCGTAAATTACTTATGTTTTTTAGCGAGTTAGAAATTACTTAGGTTTTTGAGCACTAGTGTGGACAAAGGGGCTTTTGTTGTGAGTGTTGGGCTTGTGCGTTTGGGTCTAAACACACACTTGCGCACGCTGGCCTCGGGGCCCAGCTCGAGCTCGGGTTTTGGTAGTAGAGCACCCTTGGCCCACTTTTACCTTTTCGGGCTTGTGTGTAGTTGGATTTGTCCACATTCGAGTATGTGTTTTTTCTGTAACCGTTAGTCAATTACGCATGTGATAAAGGAGCATAATTAGCTCCATTAATCACATTTGACTACTGCTTTAGTGGAGCGTTTTTTTGCTTCATAACATCTCTATTTATTCCTATAAATACAGAAGTTTTTCTTTACAGAAACACACAACTCTTATTTTCACATCTCTCTCAAAATGTTCTCTTTCTTCTACTTCTGAAATCTTTCCTGGGTAGAGTTACTATCTCGTTCCAAAGTTTTCTTACTCGAGTTGTTGGGTACGAAAGCTGCAGTGTTAACCTTGGGAAACTACCGACGTGAGACGATAACCACCGCGGTCGTGCCGATATAGTTTTTAAGTAAGTGGCTACCATACCATGACACTGCCTTCTCCTTCTGTTTTGATAAGTATTCTTATTTTGTCCATTGTTACTACATTACTTTACCAACAATTTGAAAAATTTATTTGTGTCGTAGCAATGGTCGTGTAATTTCGAGCAAAACCATACTGTTTTGTTAAAGCGGAACCTTTAGAAGGTCGAATTATAAGAGGTGCTCTCGAAATTACTTATGTTTTTTTAGCAGTTAGAAATTACTTAGGTTTTTTGAGCACTAGTGTGGACAAAGGGGCTTTTGTTGTGAGTGTTGGGCTTGTGCGTTTGGGTCTAAACACACACGCGCACGGGCTGGCCTGGGGCCCAGCTCGAGCTCGGGTTTTGGTAGAGCACCCTTGGCCCACTTTTACCTTTTCGGGCTTGTGTGTAGTTGGACTGTCCACATTCAGAGTATGTGTTTGTTTCTGTAACCGTTAGTCAATTGCGCATGTGATAAAGGAGCATAATTAGCTCCATTAATCACATTTGACTACTGCTTTAGTGGAGCGTTTTTTTGCTTCATAACATCTCTATTTATTCCTATAAATACAGAAGTTTTTCTTTACAGAAACACACAACTCTTATTTTCTCATATCTCTCAAAATGTTCCCCTTCTTCTGCTTCTGAAATCTTTCCTGGGTACAGTTACTTTCTCGTTCCAAAGTTTTCTTACTCGAGTGGTTGGGTACGAAAGCTGCAGTGTTAAACTTGGGAAACTACCGGCATGAGACGATTACCACCGCGGTCGTGCCGATATAGTTTTCAAGTAAGTGGCTACCATACCATGACACTGCCTTCTCCTCCTGTTTTGATAAGTATTCTTATTTTGTCTATTGTTACTAGATTACTTTACCACCAATTTGAAAACTATATTTGTGTCGTAGCAATGGCTGTAATTTCGAGCAAAACCATACCTGATTTGTCGAAACTGGAACCTTTAGAAGGAGAGAATTATAAGAGGCGCTCTCAAAAAAATCTTATGTTTTTTTAGCAGTTAGAAATTACTTATGTTTTTTGAGCACTAGTGTGGAGAAAAGGGCTTTTGTTGTGTGGGTTGGGCTTATGGCTTTGGGTCCAAACACACACGTGCCGCCTGGCCTGGGGCCCGGCTCGAGCTCGGGTTTTGGTAGAGCACGCTTGGCCCACTTTTACCTTTTTGGACTTGTGTATAGTTGGACTGTCCACATTCAGAATATGTGTTTGTTTCTGTAACCGTTAGTCAATTGTGGATGTGATTAAGGAGATTAATTAGCTCCTTTAATCACGTTTGACTACTGCTTTAGTGGAGTGTTTCTTGCTTTATAACTGCTCTATTTATTCCTATAAATAGAGAAGTTTTTTTTCACAGAAACACACAACTCTTATTCTCACATCTCTCTCAAAATGTTCTCCTTCTCCTTCTTCTGCTTCTGAAATCTTTCCTGGGTAGAGTTACTATCTCGTTCTAAAGTTTTCTTACTCGAGTCGTTGATGCAATTTAAAGCTGCGAGTGTTAACCTTGGGAAACTACCGACGTGAGACGATTACAACCGCGGTCGTACCGATATAGTTTTTAAGTAAGTGGCTACGATACCATGACACTGCCTTCTCCTTCTGTTTCGATAAGTATTCTTATTTTGTCCATTGTTACTACATTACTTTACCAACAATTTGAAAACTTTATTTGTGTCGTACCAATGGCTGTAATTTCGAGCAAAACCATACCTGATTTGTCGAAACTGGAACCTTTAGAAAGTCAGAATTATAAGAGGTGCTCTCAGAAATTACTTATGTTTTTTAAGCAGTTAGAAATTACTTATGTTTTTTGAGCACTAGTGTGGACAAAAGGGATTTTGTTGTGAGTGTTGGGCATGTGGGTTTGGGTCCAAACACACACACGCGCGCTGGCCCGTGGCCCGGCTCGAGCTCGGGTTTTGGTAGAGCACGTTTGGCCCACTTTTACCTTTTTGGGCTTGTGTATAATTGGACTGTCCACATTCAGAATATGTGTTTGTTTCTGTAACCGTTAGTCAATTGTGGATGTGATTAAGGAGATTAATTAGCTCCTTTAATCACGTTTGACTACTGCTTTAGTGGAGCGTTTCTTGCTTTATAACTGCTCTATTTATTCCTATAAATAGAGAAGTTTTTTTTTCTGTAAAACACACAACTCTTATTCTCACATCTCTCTCAAAATGTTCTCCTTCTTCTGCTTCTGAAATCTTTCCTGGGTAGAGTTACTATCTCGTTCTAAAGTTTTCTTACTCGAGTCGTTCGGTACGAAAGCTGCAGTGTTAACCTTAGGAAACTACCGACGTGAGACGATTACAACCGCGGTCGTACCGATATAGTTTTTAAGTAAGTGGCTACGATACAATGACACTGCCTTCTCTTTCTGTTTTGATAAGTATTCATATTTTGTCTATTGTTACTAGATTACTTTACCACCAATTTGAAAACTATATTTGTGTCGTAGCAATGGCTGTAATTTCTAGCAAAACCATACCTGATTTGTCGAAACTGGAACCTTTAGAACGACAGAATTATAAGAGGTGCTCTCCAAAAAATCTTATGTTTTTTTAGCAGTTAGAAATTACTTATGTTTTTTGAGCACTAGTGTGGACAAAAGGGCTTTTGCTGTGAGTGTTGGGCATGTGAGTTTGGGTCCAAACACACACGCGTGCGCTGGCCTGGGGCCCGGCTCGCGCTCTGGGTTTGGTAGAGCACCCTTGGCCCACTTTTACCTTTTTGGGCTTGTGTATAGTTGGACTGTCCACATTCAGAATATGTGTTTGTTTCTGTAACCGTTAGTCAATTGTGGATGTGATTAAGGAGATTAATTAGCTCCTTTAATCACGTTTGACTACTGCTTTAGTTGAGCGTTTTTTGCTTCATAACATCTCTATTTATTCCTATAAATACAGAAGTTTTTCTTTACAGAAACAAACAACTCTTATTTTCACATATCTCTCAAAATGTTCCCCTTCTTCTGCTTCTGAAATCTTTCCTGGGTACAGTTACTTTCTCGTTCCAAAGTTTTCTTACTCGAGTGGTTGGGTACGAAAGTTGCAGTGTTAAACTTGAAAAACTACCGGCGTGAGACGATTACCACCGCGGTCGTGCCTATATAGTTTTCAAGTAAGTGGCTACCATACCATGACACTGCCTTCTCCTTCTGTTTTGATAAGTATTCTTATTTTGTCTATTGTTACTACATTATTTTACTAACAATTTGAAAATTATATTTGTGTCGTGGCAATGGCTGTAATTTTGAGCAAAACCATACCTGATTTGTCGAAACTGGAATCTTTAGAAGGACAGAATTATAAGAGGTGCTCTCAAAAAAATCTTATGTTTTTTTAGCAGTTAGAAATTACTTATGTTTTTTTAGCACTAGTATGGAGAAAAGGGCTTTTGTTGTATGGGTTGGGCTTGTGGGTTTGGGACCAAACACACACGTGCACGCTGGCCTAGGGCCAGGCTCGAGCTCGGGTTTTGGTAGAGCACGCTTGGCCCACTTTTACCTTTTTGGACTTGTGTATAGTTGGACTGTCCACATTCAGAATATGTGTTTGTTTCTGTAACCGTTAGTCAATTGTGGATGTGATTAAGGAGATTAATTAGCTCCTTTAATCACGTTTGACTATTGCTTTAGTTGAGCGTTTTTTGCTTCATAACATCTCTATTTATTCCTATAAATACAGAAATTTTTCTTCACAGAAACACACAACTCTTATTTTCACATCTCTCTCAAAATGTTCTCTTTCTTCTACTTCTGAAATCTTTCCTGGGTAGAGTTACTATCTCGTTCCAAAGTTTTCTTACTCGAGTGGTTGGGTACGAAAGCTGCAGTGTTAACCTTGGGAAACTACCAACGTGAGACGATTACCACCGCGGTCGTACCGATATAGTTTTTAAGTAAGTGGCTACCATACCATGACACTGCCTTCTCCTTCTATTTTGATAAGTATTCATATTTTGTCCATTGTTACTACATTACTTTACCAACAATTTGAAAAATTTATTTGTGTCGTAGCAATGGCTGTAATTTCGAGCAAAACCATACCTGATTTGTCGAAACTGGAACCTTTAGACGGTCAGAATTATAAGAGGTGCTCTCGAGAAATTACTTATGTTTTTTAGCAGTTAGAAATTACTTAGGTTTTCTGAGCACTAGTGTGGACAAAGGGGCTTTTGTTGTGAGTGTTGGGCTTGTGCGTTTGGGTCTAAACACACACGCGCATGCGCTGGCCTGGGCCCAGCTCAAGCTCGGGTTTTGGTAGAGCACCCTTGGCCCAATTTTACCTTTTTGGGCTTGTGTGTAGTTGGACTGTCCACATTCAGAGTATGTGTTTGTTTCTGTAACCGTTAGTCAATTGTGCATGTGATTAAGGAGCATAATTAGCTCCATTAATCACATTTGACTACTGCTTTAGTGGAGCGTTTTTTTGCTTCATAACATCTCTATTTATTCCTATAAATACAAAAGTTTTTCTTTACAGAAACACACAACTCTTATTTTCACATATCTCTCAAAATGTTCCCCTTCTTCTGCTTCTGAAATCTTTCCTGGGTACAGTTACTTTCTCGTTCCAAAGTTTTCTTACTCGAGTGGTTGGGTACGAAAGCTGCAGTGTTAAACTTGGGAAACTACCGGCGTGAGACGATTACCACCGCGGTCGTGCCGATATAGTTTTCAAGTAAGTGGCTACCATACCATGACACTTGCCTTCTCCTTCATTTTGATAAGTATTCTTATTTTGTCTATTGTTACTAGATTACTTTACCACCAATTTGAAAACTATATTTGTGTCGTAGCAATGGCTGTAATTTCGAGCAAAACCATACCTGATTTGTCGAAACTGGAACCTTTAGAAGGACAGAATTATAAGAGGTGCTCTAAAAAAAATCTTATGTTTTTTTAGCAGTTAGAAATTACTTATGTTTTTTGAGCACTAGTGTGGACAATAGGGCTTTTGATGTGAGTGTTGGGCATGTGGGTTTAGGTCCAAACCTACACGCGCGCGCTGGCCTCGGGCCCGGCTCGCGCTCTGGTTTTGGTAGAGCACCCTTGGCCCACTTTTACCTTTTTGGGCTTGTGTATAGTTGGACTGTCCACATTCAGAATATGTGTTTGTTTCTGTAACCGTTAGTCAATTGTGGATGTGATTAAGGAGATTAATTAGCTCCTTTAATCACGTTTGACTACTGCTTTAGTTGAGCGTTTTTTGCTTCATTACATCTCTATTTATTCCTATAAATACAGAAGTTTTTCTTTACAGAAACACACAACTCTTATTTTCACATATCTCTCAAAATGTTCCCCTTCTTCTGCTTCTGAAATCTTTCCTGGGTACAGTTACTTTCTCGTTCCAAAGTTTTCTTACTCGAGTGGTTGGGTACAAAAGCTGCAGTGTTAAACTTGGGAAACTACCGGCGTGAGACGATTACCACCGCGGTCGTCCCTATATAGTTTTCAAGTAAATGGCTACCATACCATGACACCGCCTTCTCCTTCTGTTTTGATAAGTATTCTTATTTTGTCTATTGTTACTACATTACTTTACCAACAATTTGAAAACTATATTTGTGTCGTGGCAATGGCTGTAATTTTGAGCAAAACCATACCTGATTTGTCGAAACTTGAATCTTTAGAAGGACAGAATTATAAGAGGTGCTCTCAAAAAAATCTTATGTTTTTTTACCAGTTAGAAATTACTTATGTTTTTTGAGCACTAGTGTGGAGAAAAGGGCTTTTGTTGTGTGGGTTGGGCTTGTGGGTTTGGGACCAAACACACACGTGCACGCTGGCCTGGGGCCAGGCTCGAGCTCGGGTTTTGGTAGAGCACGCTTGGCCCACTTTTACCTTTTTGGACTTGTGTATAGTTGACTTTGTCCACATTCGGAATATGTGTTTGTTTAATGTAGTTAGTCAATTGTGGATGTGATTAAGGAGATTAATTAGCTCCTTTAATCACGTTTGACTCTTTGCTTTAGTTGAGCGTTTTTGCTTCATAACATCTCTATTTATTCCTATAAATACAGAAATTTTTCTTCACAGAAACACACAACTCTTATTTTCACATCTCTCTCAAAATGTTCTCTTTCTTCTACTTCTGAAATCTTTCCTGGGTAGAGTTACTATCTCGTTCCAAAGTTTTCTTACTCGAGTGGTTGGGTACGAAAGCTGCAGTGTTAACCTTGGGAAACTACCAACGTGAGACGATTACCACCGCGGTCGTACCGATATAGTTTTTAAGTAAGTGGCTACCATACCATGACACTGCCTTCTCCTTCTATTTTGATAAGTATTCTTATTTTGTCCATTGTTACTACATTACTTTACCAACAATTTGAAAAATTTATTTGTGTCATAGCAATGGCTGTAATTTCGAGCAAAACCATACCTGATTTGTCGAAACTGGAACCTTTAGACGGTCAGAATTATAAGAGGTGCTCTCAGAAATTACTTATGTTTTTTTAGCAGTTAGAAATTACTTAGGTTTTCTGAGCACTAGTGTGGACAAAGGGGCTTTTGTTGTGAGTGTTGGGCTTGTGCGTTTGGGTCTAAACACACACGCGCATGCGCTGGCCTGGGGCCCAGCTCAAGCTCGGGTTTTGGTAGAGCACCCTTGGCCCAATTTTACCTTTTTGGGCTTGTGTGTAGTTGGACTGTCCACATTCAGAGTATGTGTTTGTTTCTGTAACCGTTAGTCAATTGTGCATGTGATTAAGGAGCATAATTAGCTCCATTAATCACATTTGACTACTGCTTTAGTGGAGCGTTTTTTTGCTTCATAACATCTCTATTTATTCCTATAAATACAAAAGTTTTTCTTTACAGAAACACACAACTCTTATTTTCACATATCTCTCAAAATGTTCCCCTTCTTCTGCTTCTGAAATCTTTCCTGGGTACAGTTACTTTCTCGTTCCAAAGTTTTCTTACTCGAGTGGTTGGGTACGAAAGCTGCAGTGTTAAACTTGGGAAACTACCGGCGTGAGACGATTACCACCGCGGTCGTGCCGATATAGTTTTCAAGTAAGTGGCTACCATACCATGACACCGCTTTCTCCTTACATTTTGATAAGTATTCTTATTTTGTCTATTGTTACTAGATTACTTTACCACCAATTTGAAAACTATATTTGTGTCGTAGCAATGGCTGTAATTTCGAGCAAAATCATACCTGATTTGTCGAAACTGGAACCTTTAGAAGGACAGAATTATAAGAGGTGCTCTCAGAAATTACTTATGTTTTTTTAGCAGTTAGAAATTACTTATGTTTTTTGAGCACTAGTGTGGACAAAAGGGCTTTTGATGTGAGTGTTGGGCATGTGGGTTTAGGTCCAAACCTACACGCGCGCGCTGGCCTCGGGCCGACTCGCGCTACGGTTTTGGTAGAGCACCCTTGGCCCACTTTTACCTTTTTGGGCTTGTGTATAGTTGGATTTTGTCCACATTCGGAATATGTGTTTGTTTTGAATAGTTAGTCAATTGTGGATGTGATTAAGGAGATTAATTAGCTCCTTTAATCACGTTTGACTACTGCTTTAGTTGAGCGTTTTTTGCTTCATTACATCTCTATTTATTCCTATAAATACAGAAGTTTTTCTTTACAGAAACACACAACTCTTATTTTCACATATCTCTCAAAATGTTCCCCTTCTTCTGCTTCTGAAATCTTTCCTGGGTACAGTTACTTTCTCGTTCCAAAGTTTTCTTACTCGAGTGGTTGGGTACAAAAGCTGCAGTGTTAAACTTGGGAAACTACCGGCGTGAGACGATTACCACCGCGGTCGTCCCTATATAGTTTTCAAGTAAATGGCTACCATACCATGACACCGCCTTCTCCTTCTGTTTTGATATGTATTCTTATTTTGTCTATTGTTACTACATTACTTTACCAACAATTTGAAAACTATATTTGTGTCGTGGCAATGGCTGTAATTTTGAGCAAAACCATACCTGATTTGTCGAAACTGGAATCTTTAGAAGGACAGAATTATAAGAGGTGCTCTCAAAAAAATCTTATGTTTTTTTACCAGTTAGAAATTACTTATGTTTTTTGAGCACTAGTGTGGAGAAAAGGGCTTTTGTTGTGTGGGTTGGGCTTGTGGGTTTGGGACCAAACACACACGTGCACGCTGGCCTGGGGCCAGGCTCGAGCTCGGGTTTTGGTAGAGCACGCTTGGCCCACTTTTACCTTTTTGGACTTGTGTATAGTTGGACTGTCCACATTCAGAATATGTGTTTGTTTCTGTAACCGTTAGTCAATTGTGGATGTGATTAAGGAGATTAATTAGCTCCTTTAATCACGTTTGACTACTGCTTTAGTTGAGCGTTTTTTGCTTCATAACATCTCTATTTATTCCTATAAATACAGAAATTTTTCTTCACAGAAACACACAACTCTTATTTTCACATCTCTCTCAAAATGTTCTCTTTCTTCTACTTCTGAAATCTTTCCTGGGTAGAGTTACTATCTCGTTCCAAAGTTTTCTTACTCGAGTGGTTGGGTACGAAAGCTGCAGTGTTAACCTTGGGAAACTACCAACGTGAGACGATTACCACCGCGGTCGTACCGATATAGTTTTTAAGTAAGTGGCTACCATACCATGACACTGCCTTCTCCTTCTATTTTGATAAGTATTCTTATTTTGTCCATTGTTACTACATTACTTTACCAACAATTTGAAAAATTTATTTGTGTCATAGCAATGGCTGTAATTTCGAGCAAAACCATACCGATTTGTAAACTGGAACCTTTAGACGGTCGAATTATAAGAGGTGCTCTCGAAATTACTTATGTTTTTTTAGCAGTTAGAAATTACTTAGGTTTTCTGAGCACTAGTGTGGACAAAGGGGCTTTTGTTGTGAGTGTTGGGCTTGTGCGTTTGGGTCTAAACACACACGCGCATGCGCTGGCCTGGGGCCCAGCTCAAGCTCGGGTTTTGGTAGAGCACCCTTGGCCCAATTTTACCTTTTTGGGCTTGTGTGTAGTTGGACTGTCCACATTCAGAGTATGTGTTTGTTTCTGTAATCGTTAGTCAATTGTGCATGTGATTAAGGAGCATAATTAGCTCCATTAATCACATTTGACTACTGCTTTAGTGGAGCGTTTTTTTGCTTCATAACATCTCTATTTATTCCTATAAATACAAAAGTTTTTCTTTACAGAAACACACAACTCTTATTTTCACATATCTCTCAAAATGTTCCCCTTCTTCTGCTTCTGAAATCTTTCCTGGGTACAGTTACTTTCTCGTTCCAAAGTTTTCTTACTCGAGTGGTTGGGTACGAAAGCTGCAGTGTTAAACTTGGGAAACTACCGGCGTGAGACGATTACCACCGCGGTCGTGCCGATATAGTTTTCAAGTAAGTGGCTACCATACCATGACACTGCCTTCTCCTTCTGTTTTGATAAGTATTCTTATTTTGTCTATTGTTACTAGATTACTTTACCACCAATTTGAAAACTATATTTGTGTCGTAGCAATGGCTGTAATTTCGAGCAAAACCATACCTGATTTGTCGAAACTGGAACCTTTAGAAGGACAGAATTATAAGAGGTGCTCTCAAAAAAATCTTATGTTTTTTTAGCAGTTAGAAATTACTTATGTTTTTTGAGCACTAGTGTGGACAAAAGGTCTTTTGATGTGAGTGTTGGGCATGTGGGTTTCGGTCCAAACCTACACGCGCGCGCTGGCCTCGGGCCCGGCTCGCGCTCTGGTTTTGGTAGAGCACCCTTGGCCCACTTTTACCTTTTTGGGCTTGTGTATAGTTGGACTGTCCACATTCAGAATATGTGTTTGTTTCTGTAACCGTTAGTCAATTGTGGATGTGATTAAGGAGATTAATTAGCTCCTTTAATCACGTTTGACTACTGCTTTAGTTGAGCGTTTTTTGCTTCATTACATCTCTATTTATTCCTATAAATACAGAAGTTTTTCTTTACAGAAACACACAACTCTTATTTTCACATATCTCTCAAAATGTTCCCCTTCTTCTGCTTCTGAAATCTTTCCTGGGTACAGTTACTTTCTCGTTCCAAAGTTTTCTTACTCGAGTGGTTGGGTACAAAAGCTGCAGTGTGACACCCTTGATATTTAGCGTTATCTAATTACTTAAATGCGTAATTTCTACAGAAAAACTGGTAGGATATGTTTGTAAATGGTTCAACTAATCCAAAAACCTGCAATTTCAAAAATTTTCTAACTAAACCATTCACAACCAATTCCAACTCAAGAAGAGTGTCAGAAACCCTGCAACAACTGATAAACTAATTTACATACATAGCTTAAGACGCGGAAATATAAAGATACAACCCAAAAATAGAAAGGGAGACATATGTCCCTTCAAATTATATACAAACCAAAAGTGTAAAAGGTTTACTAATAAAATAGCCAAAACTAGGTCCAAGGTTCCTTGCTCACTAGCCGTCTGTGACCCCAAACAAAGCATCAACAACCTGTCAATCGCATTTTATACAAACACGAAAGCCACAATTCAGTGGGGAGTAACTTCGAGTCCTCCCAGCCACGAATCGTCAAAATTAATGTAACATGTAGTGTAACATGTAAACAATTTGATAAACCATTTACTTATCATGTATTCTAACAAATGACCCCTAAACTGACCCAACTAACTATCATGTGAATCATATAACAAATTGTAATCCAAACTCTATCAACCATAGCCGGCTTGCATCTCACCTTCTATGATTCATAGAATCATCAAACAAGAAAGGGCAATATATCAAAGACAGGCATAAGTTCTTAGCACCGTCAATAGTCACTTTGTAACTCAAGTCTATACCACGAGGTAGGGAAGGTAATCGAACCGGTATCTTGGCTCAGCGGTTACTATTAAGAAAACATGGCCAAGAGACAACACAACCCTAGCCTAAAATCTCTTGAGACCTAGACATGCGGATACACACCACCGCACCCAAGACTCACAACTTTTTTAAAACAAAGTGAAGTGAGTACCCTAAGGTTTAGGAAGGGTCGGCTAGTACTTAAGTGACCCCATACTATCAAAATTAGTACCTGAGGTCATGCCCCAACTTGGATAAACATCCACTAGTCAGGAACATAAAGGCTATCAAGCAGTGAACATATACTCGTCAGAGACTATAAAGACCTATCTATGATGAAGGCCGAAATACTCACCTAGGACCTAGTCACAGCTAGTCCCAGCTTGAATATTTTAGCCCACACCACCCAAAACTCACCACATAAGTCAAGTAAGACACCCACTTAACCTTAAGAGGGCAAAAAGTCCTACTTACCAACATAAATTCTAATATTCTATCATGTGAAAGCTATATAAATGTCTATTTACAGCATACAATCCCAACAGTTCCTTAATAAGAATTCAATACCAATTTCCAATCCTAGCAATTATAACAATATAAAAGGCTTTAGGGGAAACTAGGGCCATTACTACAAAATAAGAAGCTATTTAAACTCAACTAACTAAATAAGAAACTATTTAAATTCAACTAATTACACATGTGAAATAGAGATATAATAAATGGCCTAAAACAAGAAAAAGGCCGATTATCTAATTCATTCAACCGAATTTTTACCCGCAACCCCAGACCCACTGCGGACAGTGCGGGTCAAATTGCGGTGACCAATCACTCAATTAATCGACATCGCATCGATCAAAGGGACTAAGGCTCAGTTTTCGGCACACTCAACAAAACATTTCAATTATAGCTATAAAATTCATTTTGAGCCTATTAATTACCATTTCATTTTGTAAATTATCCTAACATGTGATAATTGTCAATATAACATAATTTTTCTACCATTAGCATAACTTTTATGATTCTCTTAACAAATTTAACCATGTATACTCATTCTAACTATATCCATGATGAACTTAAAATGACGGACAAAGCATGGAAAACCGCGAAACAAGCAACGGACCGACCCGGGCCAACCCCAAGACCGGCCGGCTGCCGTGGGCTGTCATTCGGCTGTTTGCCTGCATTGCCGCACCATTTCTTCTCTTTTTTTCATTTTTATACATTATAAGACCGTCGAAAATTAATTAATCGTCCCCAATTCAATTTTGATAATTTAAACTACCAAAAGGCACAAATTAAGCTTGCATGCAACTAAGTTTAACATGTGAAAAATTACTACCCAAACAAAAATTCACCAAACATACAAAAATCAAAAACATGTGACGATAATTCGTCGAGTAGCTCGAAATATGTTACCTTAAGCTAGAAAATGAGCAATTAGTCCTCAAAACCGAAACCCTAACCACAACTAACCGCTATCCTCTACAATATACGAGTCCCCGAACTCGTCTTCCAATCCTTCACCTAATTTAACAATAAAAAACACAAAAATTAAGCACAAAACCGAAATCACCGAAATTTGGTCTTAAAAGAACTTAATGAAAATTGAAATTAGAACATACTAAGTTGTAGATCGTGGCGAGGGGATTCCGGAAAGGTAAATTTCGCGAAAAACGGACAAGAAACGAAGATTTTATGGCGATTTTAGGCTTGATTTTATATAAATGGTGTTTTGGGTTGAATTTGTGAGATGTTGATGATGATGATGGAACAAAATCAGAAAAAAGAAAGAAAAGAAAAGGGGTGTGCCGTGTAAGAGGAAAAGAAAGGAGAAAAAAAGTACGTGCGGAATTTTTAGTCGGGATTTTTAACGAGTCGGTTTTGACTCGTTTCAAAAATAATTAAATCCGTAAGTCAAATGCAAATTCCGCCAAGTCCAAAGTCTTTAAACACGAGATTACAATAAAATTGAGTATTCATTCGACCCATTTCCAAATTCGTTTACCCAACGTTCAAACGAATTGTCATTTTCCCCCCGATACGCCCTTATTTCGAAATAAAAGATTTTACACGGTTTAAACTATTTTTAAACATTTCCAAACTATCAAAATAAATACTTTTCTTCAAAATATAATAAAATTATATTTCTTTGAATTATTTTTACTTTAAATACATTATTGTCAAATTTTACTTGATTAATTAATTATTTTCGAAACATATTAACGGTCCGAAATTTACGGGGCGTTACATGCAGTGTTAAACTTGGGAAACTACCGGCGTGAGACGATTACCACCGCGGTCGTCCCTATATAGTTTTCAAGTAAATGGCTACCATACCATGACACCGCCTTCTCCTTCTGTTTTGATAAGTATTCTTATTTTGTCTATTGTTACTACATTACTTTACCAACAATTTGAAAACTATATTTGTGTCGTGGCAATGGCTGTAATTTTGAGCAAAACCATACCTGATTTGTCGAAACTGGAATCTTTAGAAGGACAGAATTATAAGAGGTGCTCTCAAAAAAATCTTATGTTTTTTTACCAGCTAGAAATTACTTTTGTTTTTTGAGCACTAGTGTGGAGAAAAGGGCTTTTGTTGTGTGGGTTGGGCTTGTGGGTTTGGGACCAAACACACACGTGCACGCTGGCCTGGGGCCAGGCTCGAGCTCGGGTTTTGGTAGAGCACGCTTGGCCCACTTTTACCTTGTTGGGCTTGTCTATAGTTGATTTGTCCACATTCGAATATGTGTTTGTTTACGTAATCGTTAGTCAATTGTGGATGTGATTAAGGAGATTAATTAGCTCCTTTAATCACGTTTGACTACTGCTTTAGTTGAGCGTTTTTTGCTTCATAACATCTCTATTTATTCCTATAAATACAGAAATTTTTCTTCACAGAAACACACAACTCTTATTTTCACATCTCTCTCAAAATGTTCTCTTTCTTCTACTTCTCAAATCTTTCCTGGGTAGAGTTACTATCTCGTTCCAAAGTTTTCTTACTCGAGTGGTTGGGTACGAAAGCTTCAGTGTTAACCTTGGGAAACTACCGACGTGAGACGATTACCACCGCGGTCGTACCGATATAGTTTTTAAGTAAGTGGCTACCATACCATGACACTGCCTTCTCCTTCTGTTTTGATAAGTATTCTTATTTTGTCCATTGTTACTACATTACTTTACCAACAATTTGAAAAATTTATTTGTGTCGTAGCAATGGCTGTAATTTCGAGCAAAACCATACCTGATTTGTCGAAACTGGAACCTTTAGAATGTCAGAATTATAAGAGGTGCTCTCAGAAATTACTTATGTTTTTTTAGCAGTTAGAAATTACTTAGGTTTTATGAGCACTAGTGTGGACAAAGGGGCTTTTGTTGTGAGTGTTGGGCTTGTGCGTTTGGGCCTAAACACACACGCGCGCGCGCTGGCCTGTGGCCCGGCTCGAGCTCGGGTTTTGGTAGAGCACCCTTGGCCCACTTTTACCTTTTTGGGCTTGTGTGTAGTTGGACTGTCCACATTCAGAGTATGTGTTTTTTTCTGTAACCGTTAGTCAATTGTGCATGTGATTAAGGACATTAATTAGCTCCATTAATCACACTTGACTACTGCTTTAGTGGAGCGTTTTTTTGCTTCATAACATATCTATTTATTCCTATAAATACATAAGTTTTTCTTTATAGAAACACACAACTCTTATTTTCACGTATCTCTCAAAATGTTCCCCTTCTTCTGCTTCTGAAATCTTTCCTGGGTACAGTTACTTTCTCGTTCCAAAGTTTTATTACTCGAGTGGTTGGGTACGAAAGCTGCAGTGTTAAACTTGGGAAACTACCGGCGTGAGACGATTACCACCGCAGTCGTGCCGATATAGTTTTCAAGTAAGTGGCTACCATACCATGACACTGCCTTCTCCTTCTGTTTTGATAAGTATTCTTATTTGGTCTATTGTTACTACATTACTTTACCAACAATTTGAAAACTATATTTGTGTCGTAGCAATGGCTGTAATTTTGAGCAAAACCAAACCTGATTTGTCGAAACTGGAATCTTTAGAAGGGCATAATTATAAGAGGTGCTCTTAAAAAAATCTTATGTTTTTTTAGCAGTTAGAAATTACTTATGTTTTTTTAGCACTAGTGTGGAGATAAGGGCTTTTGTTGTGTGGGTTGGGCTTGTGGGTTTGGGACCAAACACACACGTGCACGCTGGCCTGGGGCCAGGCTCGAGCTCGGGTTTTGGTAGAGCACGCTTGGCCCACTTTTACCTTTTTGGGCTTGTGTATAGGTTGACTGTCCATATTCAGAATAAGTGTTTGTTTCTGTAACCGTTAGTCAATTGTGGATGTGATTAAGGAGATTAATTAGCTCCTTTAATCACGTTTGACTACTGCTTTAGTGGAGCGTTTCTTGCTTTATAACTGCTCTATTTATTCCTATAAATAGAGAAGTTTTTTTTTCAGAGAAACACACAACTCTTATTCTCACATCTCTCTCAAAATGTTCTCCTTCTTCTGCTTCGAAATCTTTCCTGGGTAGAGTTACTATCTCGTTCTAAAGTTTTCTTACTCGAGTCGTTCGGTACGAAAGCTGCAGTGTTAACCTTGGGAAACTACCGAAGTGAGACGATTACAACCGCGGTCGTACCGATATAGTTTTTAAGTAAGTGGCTACGATACCATGACATTGCCTTCTCCTTCTGTTTCGATAAGTATTCTTATTTTGTCCATTGTAACTACATTACTTTACCAACAATTTGAAAACTTTATTTGTGTCGTAGCAATGGCTGTAATTTCGAGCAAAACCATACCTGATTTGTCGAAACTGGAACCTTTAGAAGGTCAGAATTATAAGAGGTGCTCTCAGAAATTACTTATGTTTTTTTAGCAGTTAGAAATTACTTAGGTTTTTTGAGCACTAGTGTGGACAAAGGGGCTTTTGTTGTGAGTGTTGGGCTTGTGCGTTTGGGTCTAAACACACACGCGCGCGCGCTGGCCTGGGGCCCGGCTCGAGCTCGGGTTTTGGTAGAGCACCCTTGGCCCACTTTTACCTTTTTGGGCTTGTGTGTAGTTGGACTGTCCACATTCAGAGTATGTGTTTGTTTCTGTAACCGTTAGTCAATTGTGCATGTGATTAAGGAGATTAATTAGCTCCATTAATCACATTTGACTACTGCTTTAGTGGGGCATTTTTTTGCTTCATAACATCTCTATTTATTCCTATAAATACAGAAGTTTTTCTTTACAGAAACACACAACTCTTATTTTCACATATCTCTCAAAATGTTCCCCTTCTTCTGCTTCTGAAATCTTTCCTGGGTACAGTTACTTTCTCGTTCCAAAGTTTTCTTACTCGAGTGGTTGGGTACGAAAGCTGCAGTGTTAAACTTGGGAAACTACCGGCGTGAGACGATTACCACCGCTGTCGTGCCGATATAGTTTTCAAGTAAGTGGCTACCATACCATGACACTGCCTTCTCCTTCTGTTTTGATAAGTATTCTTATTTTGTCCATTGTTACTACATTACTTTACCAACAATTTGAAAAATTTATTTGTGTCGTAGCAATGGCTGTAATTTCGAGCAAAACCATACTTGATTTGTCGAAACTGGAACCTTTAGAAGGTCAGAATTATAAGAGGTGCTCTCAGAAATTACTTATGTTTTTTTAGTAGTTAGAAATTACTTAGGTTTTTTGAGCACTAGTGTGGACAAAAGGGCTTTTGTTGTGAGTGTTGGGCTTGTGCGTTTGGGTCTAAACACACACGCGCGCGCGCTGGCCTGTGGCCCGGCTCGAGCTCGGGTTTTGGTAGAGCACCCTTGGCCAACTTTTACCTTTTTGGGCTTGTGTGTAGTTGGACTGTCCACATTCAGAGTATGTGTTTTTTTTCAGAACCGTTAGTCAATTGTGCATGTGATTAAGGACATTAATTAGCTCCATTAATCAAACTTGACTACTGCTTTAGTGGAGCGTTTTTTTGCTTCATAACATATCTATTTATTCCTATAAATACATAAGTTTTTCTTTATAGAAACACACAACTCTTATTTTCACATATCTCTCAAAATGTTCCGCTTCTTCTGCTTCTGAAATCTTTCCTGGGTACAGTTACTTTCTCGTTCCAAAGTTTTATTACTCGAGTGGTTGGGTACTAAAGCTGCAGTGTTAAACTTGGGAAACTACCGGCGTGAGACGATTACCACCGCTGTCGTGCCGATATAGTTTTCAAGTAAGTGGCTACCATACCATGACACTGCCTTCTCCTTCTGTTTTGATAAGTATTCTTATTTGGTCTATTGTTACTACATTACTTTACCAACAATTTGAAAACTATATTTGTGTCGTAGCAATGGCTGTAATTTTGAGCAAAACCAAACCTGATTTGTCGAAACTGGAATCTTTAGTAGGACATAATTATAAGAGGTGCTCTCAAAAAAATCTTATGGTTTTTTAGCAGTTAGAAATTACTTATGTTTTTTGACCACTAGTTTGGAGAAAAGGGCTTTTGTTGTGTGGGTTGGGCTTGTGGGTTTGGGACCAAACACACACGTGCACGCTGGCCTGGGGCCAGGATCGAGCTCGGGTATTGGTAGAGCACTCTTGGCCCACTTTTACCTTTTTGGGCTTGTGTATAGTTGGATTGTCCACATTCAGAATAAGTGTTTGTTTCTGTAACCGTTAGTCAATTGTGGATGTGATTAAGGAGATTAATTAGCTCCTTTAATCACGTTTGACTACTGCTTTAGTGGAGCGTTTCTTGCTTTATAACTGCTCTATTTATTCCTATAAATAGAGATGTTTTTTTTCACAGAAACACACAACTCTTATTCTCACATCTCTCTCAAAATGTTCTCCTTCTTCTGCTTCTGAAATCTTTCCTGGGTAGAGTTACTATTGTTGGAGCTGTGTCCTCCAGTT
Organism: Silene latifolia; assembly: GCF_048544455.1. Classification (NCBI taxonomy): domain Eukaryota; kingdom Viridiplantae; phylum Streptophyta; class Magnoliopsida; order Caryophyllales; family Caryophyllaceae; genus Silene; species Silene latifolia. The sequence goes on from NC_133537.1 coordinate 120,152,441, forward strand.
AGTGCGGATAACGTTATTGCACATACACTTGTACGGACAAGTGGGAGCTTGTTGGAGCTGGTGTCCTTTACAGTTAGTGCAAGGACTTATAAATCTCTAAAAGGATCAAAGGGTATACTTTTGTATTATAATCAGTTGGTCCACGTTTATCAATAACGGTTGGCTTGCTAGATAAGTTTGACGTTATTGTCATACAGATGGCGGTGATCAACTGGTCCCTAAAAGTCACACCTATAGGATACGTTTGAGAGATGTGACGGTATGAAAATACAGTCATGTTGATGCCAGAAAATTGACTAAGCAGTTAGTCCGAGTTATTTGACTAGTAATTAGTCAAAATGCGATGGTGAGATATTTTATTTAATACGGATTAAATAAAATGGGCTAAGGCGAATTAAACAGTTAATTCGTAAATTAAATATAAACGATTATATTTAATTAATGTATATTGAATTAATTATACAATATCGTCATTGTCGGACAAGTATTAATATATCGACTGAGTCATGTTACTAGTTGATATTTTTAATAACCGATAACCGAAGACGATTTATAATAAAATCGTGTCATATACATTTAGCGAATTTCGAGTCGGACCACGAGTTAAATGAGGAGAAAATGGAAAGCCCATTTCCCCCCCTATGCTCACGGTTTGCCGAGTGAGGAACAAAAGGAGAGCTCCTCTCCTTTTGTGACCTAATTCATTTTGCAACAAAAATTAGGGTTTTGAGAAACATTTTCTCTCAAAATTTTAGATCTCACATCTAGCAAAAACTCACACAACAAATTCTCTCAATATTGCAAGGCAATTAGAGAATTCATTTCTAGCACAAGGGCATAGTCTCAGACGGTCTTGGGTGTTTCGATTAGGAGGAAATCTACTTTGATTTCTGTTCTTAGGCCACATCTCAAAGGACCCGAGGTTATTTCTAATGCTTTATCGTTTCTTTATTGTATTTTCGTTTTATGACAATAATCACATATAAAATTTGCGTTATAGTCCTAATTTTATAGGGTATTGTACGGATATTACCCTACAAGTGGTATCAGAGCGAGGCCACGTAAATTTTTTTATGTGTTTTTCATCAAACGAATTTGAATCGATAAATTGTTTGCATTAAAATTCGTGCGGCACAAATTTTTTTTGTCTCGGCCAATTTTTTTTTGGAAAACCGTGCGGCCTTCTTGGCCTGTTTTCTGTTTTTTTGCCTTGATTTGCGTGCCACACGTTTTTGCTAGATCAGACGATCTTTTGTTTTCCTTTTGTTCTTTGAATATTGTAATTTTAATCGATAATTATTGCAATATGTTAAAGATGTATCAATTGTAGTTTTAATTCTATACGGATTAGATTAAATTGCAATTGGGTTTTAACAAATCGTTTTGTTTTGTTATTTGATGCTCACGTTTTTGAGCCGAGAAATTTTTTTTGTTTTTTTTTGTTGCTCTCGGCAATCAGCAGCATAATAAAAAAAAAATAAAAAAAATTTTTTGGGTACTGTTCACGTCCAGCCGTGAAGAAAAAAAAAAATTTGTTTTGTTTTTTTTTTCGGCCAATTTTTGCATAATACGGATTTATGCATTCGCTTGATAGTCAAACGGTTCACCCACGTACAATTTAGTTACTTTAAAACGATTTAAAGTAACGGATTATCACGGATTAAAATTAACTTGACTAAAGCGGTTTTGTCACATAATTTTAATCATTAAAGGTGGTTTGGATAAATTTTACATAATTACGGAATTATGTCATGAATAAATTTGTTTTAGTTGATGCATTTTATTTAGCGTTATTTTGAATGTTTTGAATGCTTTTATTACGTATTTATTTATTTTTACAAACGGTTGTAACTTAGTGTGGCCTTAGTAGAACGTGTTACCGTAATGATGGAACACGGTCTTGGTTGTATTTTGAGATCTCGCATCTCCATTTTGTTTTTCTTTTATAATTACAGTTTTTATTTAGAATGTAAATAGGTTTATATTTTGTAAATTTTAATTGTAATTTTGAGAAGACCAAAGATGGAGACCGGATGCTCACTCATTTGCATGAAAAGATGGAACATCAAGACAAGCTTCTCGGGTCCAACGGTGGATTCCAAAGTTGTATTATGTTCTTTTTACTAGGATAGGCCACACTAGGAATTTTTATTTACGTATTGCATTCTTTTATTTATTTTATCGTAACGATAGATTGCATCATTTTCCGCCTAAAAACCAAACCACCTAATAATTGCATGAAAACTGACTCATATAGAGGTCACGCGTTAGTTTTCTTTGATATACAGATATCACACGTTTTATTTTAAGCCATCACCTAAATTAATTCATTCACACAATGCTAGTTTTTCGTTCACTTACAATGAATTAAAATTAAGTCGATGGGATCTTCCTCGTATAAACAAAAATTGAGAACGGTCTTTATAGGTCAAACTCCAATGAATCCCTTCTTCGTCGGTAGGCATAATATGACCCCTTCTACGTCGGGTAAGTTGGAACCGATTGACCTATTTTATCTCAACACTATGGTCACTCGTACGATCCTATGATTATGGTGGACTATAGATAGGATTTACGGAAATCTATCGACCAATAGTTTTTACGGAAGAACTAGCTAAATAGTTGGCTTATCAATTTACAGAAATTGAGTCTTGGGATCACTTGTATTATTCTTGAGGGAGATCAATTATGCAAGTGCAATGAGTCTACACGATTAAAATGAATTTTAATAGACTTAAATCACCTCGATGAGTTGCTTATTTCGTTTTGTTTTTCTTTCTTTTTCAGCGTAGATCACGTTTTTTAAAGCGCTAATAACATAATGGCTGGCATCCTCGATGACCCAATGCCAAGTGCCACATTGGACCGTGAGTCATGGCTTCGGATCTTCATGAATCGGATGAATCGATCTACTAGGCGAAGAATGATGGATCAAACTTCGCGGAATGGGAAGCGGCATTACGGAATGCGCCCCTGGCCGACGGGAAGCTCAAGTATTTGACTGAGCCCCTCCCGCCAGCCCCAGGTCCCACGGCTCGAGTTAACGAGGTCTCCACGTATAGCGACTTCGTCATGGAAGCGGGTGCGATTAAAAACGTACTCATTTTTGCAATGGAATCCAATTTGCAGAAACGCTTCATAGCCCAAGGTGCAAACAAGATTTTCACCACGCTCACTAAGGAATTCTCGAAAGCACCGAGAATCGTGACCTATGAGCATACCACTCGCTTCTTTGATGCGAGACTACGAAAGGCCAACCGGTTAGCCCACACATTCTCGCATGATTGAGAATGTCGAGAGACTGGAGGCGCTTGATTGTAAAATCAGCGAGAATATTGTGATTGACCGCATGCTTCATTCACTCCACGATGGTTTTGCGCTCTTTAGAGCCAATTACTATATGAATGATTTGAAGAAAAGTCCCCATGAACTGCACTCCCTTCTCGCATGGACCGAGAAGGACATGAAGTTCGGTGGGAGCATGAAACAAGATGTTCTCGTTGTGACAAACAAGGGCAAGGGTAAGGGCAAAGCTCAAGCGGACCTAGCAGTAGGCAAACCGAAGTTCAAGAAGTCGAGGGTCGGGTAAGAGTGGGCCTGGTGAGGCAAGTAACTCATCGACGCGACAAAGAGCAAAACCGAAAACATGGAATGCCATCACTGCCACAAGATTGGGCATTGGAGGCGCACATGTCTGTTTATCATGAGGACATAAAAGCGGTCGCGTTAAACCTTTGTTGGTATGTCTTCTTCTTCTTCTACTTTTATTCATATGATTGAGATTAACCACGCAAGTTACGGAACTTGGGTACTAGATCCTGGTTGTGGTTCTCATCTGTGTAATCATGTGCGGGGGCTCCGAAACATCGAACCCCTCGTAAAGGGTGAGGTGGACTGCGTGTCGGGAATGGAGCACGAGTGGCTGCCGTCTCGAGGGGAACATACGTGATCCGACTTCCTAGCGATTTGAGTTATTTTTATATAACTGCTATTATGTACCAGTCTTTCTAAAAACATTATTTCGGTTTCGCACTTGACAAACTTGGTTTTTCATTTGTAATAGAGAATAATTCTTGCATTTTCTCATTACACGATATGATTTATGGCAAGGCGGTCTCCATGAACGGAATTTATGTTTTAGATCAGACCAACGAAATATTACACGTAATGAATAAAAAGTTAAAGGTTGGTGACAAAGATCAAACGTATCTATGGCACTGCCGTATGGGACACATTAATGAGAAACGCGTAAAAAAGCTCATAAAGAATGGAGCTATCTCGGCCTTTGATTTTCAATCATTTGGCACGTGTGAATCATGTCTCATCGGTAAGATGACTCGAATTTCCTTCAAAGGTGTTGGAATGCGCGCTGCCGACCTATTAGGACTCATACATACGGATGTATGTGGGCCTATGTCAATCACCGCACGAGAAGGCTATAGGTATTTCATCACTTTCACGGACGATTTAAGTAGGTATGGCTATGTCTACTTAATGAAGCACAAAAGTGAATCCTTTGAGAAATTCAAGGAATACCGAGAATCGGGTACAGAACCTCTCGGCCGAGAAAGATTAAAACACTGCGCTCGGCACCGTGGTGGCGAGTATCTTTCTCACGAGTTTGATCAACACCTTAAGGATTGTGGGATTGCCCTACGATTAACTCCACCTGGAACACCTCGGTTGAATGGTGTGTCCGAACGGAGAAATCGAACACTACTTGATATGGTTCGATCCATGATGAGTCACACCGTGTTGCGACTCATTATGGGGTTATGCTCTTCTGTCAAATTTTGCTCTAATACTTAACCGAAGTCCGTCTAAAAGTGTTGACAAGACTCCATATGAACTATGGAAGGGAACGGTCCCTAACTTGTCCTTTATACGGGTTTGGGGCTACGAGGCTTATGTCAAGTGGAGACACGAGGATAAGCTCGGCCCGCGATCGGTCAAGACATACTTTATAGGTTATCCTAAAGGAACACTTGGTCATTACTTTTATTCGCCAACCGAACAACGTGTTTTTGTTGCGGCTAGTGCGACATTCTTAGAGAAGGAATTTCTCGAGAATGCAAAGAGTGATAGAACCTTCGACCTGTCGGAGATTCCAGAACCAAATACCGAGCAACCATTGGAGGAACCAATTCCTTCAATCCCGGCTGCGGTGAATATTCCTGAGGAACCTAGGAGGTCGGGAAGAGTCTCTATTCCTCCGGACAGATACATTGGTATGGTCGAGGAACATGACATAGATGACATTCTACTCTTAACGAGTAGTGAACCCGCAACCTATAAAGGTGCCATGACCAGTTCTGACTCAAACCTATGGCTTGAGGCCATGCAATCCGAGATGGACTCTATGTATGAGAACAACGTATGGGATCTTGTTGACTTTCCTGCTAAGGTTCGTCCCCTTCAATGCAAATGGCTTTACAAGATAAAGCATTCTGTGGAAGGTCAACAAGATATCTATAAAGCACGACTAGTTGCTAAAGGTTTCACCCAAGTGCCAGGTTTGCACTACGATGAAATTTTTGCACCCGTAGTCATGTTGCGTTCCATTCGGATTATCTTAGCGATCGCCGCTTTTCATGACTATGAAATTTGGCAGATGGATGTGAAAACCGCCTTCTTAAACGGTTTTTTGGAGGAAGAGTTGTACATGGTACAACCCGAAGGTTTCATCGATCCTGAACATCCTAAGAAAGTGTGCAAGCTTAAGCGTTCCATTTATGGACTTAAGCAAGCATCTCGGAGTTGGAATCATCGCTTCGACCAAGTGATTAAAGAAAATGGATTTACTCGATCGGTCGAGGAACCATGTCTTTATATCAAGTCGAGTGGGAGCAAGATTGTCTTCCTAATATTGTATGTCGATGACATACTCCTGATTGGGAATGACATACCTCTCTTAACTTCGGTGAAAGTATGGTTGAAAAACCATTTCCGGATGAAAGATCTGGGAGAGGCACAAAGAATTCCGGGCATCCGTATCTATCGAGATAGATCACGACGGATGTTATCTCTCGATCGGGAGTCTTACATAGACAAAATCCTAGAGAGATTCAGCATGAGTAACTCCAAAAGGGGGTTTTTTCCTATGGCTCCAGGGGTGTATTTGAGCAAGTCTCAGGCACCAGAGACACCGGAAGAGAAAGAGCGCATGACACGGATTCCTTATGCCTCGGCTATAGGATCAATCATGTATGCCATGATATGCACACGTCCGGACGTGGCATATGCATTGAGTATGACAAGTCGATTCCAACAGCATCCAGGTGAATCACATTGGATGGCTGTCAAGAACATTCTTAAGTACCTACGGAGGACTAAAGATTGGGCATTGACTTATGGAGGCGATCAAAAGCTATGCGCAACCGATTCTGCAGATGCTAGCTTCCAAACGGATCGAGATGACTCCAAATCTCGATCTGGATTCATTTTTACTCTTAATGGCACTGAGTCACTGGAAGAGTTCCAAACAAAGTGTTACAAACAGATTCTACGACCGAGTCCGAGTACTATGCCGCGTCACGAAGGCGCAAAGGAAGCGATATGAATGCGTCAATTCTTACAAGGACTATCTGTAGTGCCTAGTTCGAATGACCCGATCACCATGTATTGCGACAATAGAGGTGCCATCTTCCAAGCTAAGGAGCCAAAGTCTAGCAACAAGTCTAGACATGTACAACGGAAAGCTCATCTAATCCGAGATTACGTGGAGCAAAAGGAAGTAGTGATAGAAAAGATTGCTACAGATGATAACATAGCGGATCCTCTCACTAAACCATTACGACAAGATAAGCATGAAGGGCACGTTAATTCCATGGGAATTAAACGTGTTCCTAAGTTGTAGTACTCTTTTATGGATTATATTCATTCCCTTATGTACTCTATACGACATCATCGTTTTGATATTTATATATTTTGTTTTTCATGTGGTTTTGTACGACAATTTTGAACACCACAAAGTGAACTGAACAAACATTATATTTTTGGTCCTTAATTGCCCACGTGAGCTGATAACTCAAGGTAATTATTTTGTGACGTTGGTTGATGGTGGGTTCAACGAGCCATAAGTCAAAAGGTTGTGACCAATCACGAGGCGATTTATACGGATATTTCGTAGGACACAATTGTGACATCGACGTGGAGTCCTAAATGTTTTACAACATTCGGTGCCAGGTCGTGGATAGGACCTCCATGGTGATCCTAAGAGTCGATTCTTTTGACTATCAATTGTCTCTTGAGACTAAGGCAGATTTTGGGTGACTTTGGTTTCTTTCTCACGGTCATCCGTAACGGGGGGCCAAGTAGATTTTTTTCTCGGGTCATTTCATGCTTTGTGCTTAGATCGGAAGGAGTCGAGTTGGAGGAAATATTCAGCCTTTATCAGGTACTCGATATTTCTCAGGGCCACTCGAGGAGTCAGAATCGAAATGCAAGGCCATGCTCGAATACGAATTCGTTTTATCAGTTGAGTTACTCTCTAGTCGGGGAAACCACTCTAGATACAGATCGATTGTAAAATACGACCTTTGCGGATCCGGATCTGCAAATTGTTTTACATTGAGTGGGAGAAATTTTAAATGAATATGAGAATCGGTTATCGCACATACACTTGTACGGACAAGTGGGAGCTTGTTGGAGCTGTGTCCTCCAGTTAGTGCGGATAACGTCATTGCACATACACTTGTACGGACAAGTGGGAGCTTGTTGGGGCTGGTGTCCTTTACAGTTAGTGCAAGGACTTATAAATCTCTAAAAGGATCAAAGGGTATACTTTTGTATTATAATCAGTTGGTCCACGTTTATCAATAACGGTTGGCTTGCTAGATAAGTTTGACGTTATTGTCATACAGATGGCGGTGATCAACTGGTCCCTAAAAGTCACACCTATAGCCTACGTTTGAGAGATGTGACGGTATGAAAATACAGTCATGTTGATGCCAGAAAATTGACTAAGCAGTTAGTCCGAGTTATTTGACTAGTAATTAGTCAAAATGCGATGTTGAGATATTTTATTTAATACGGATTAAATAAAATGGGCTAAGGCGAAATAAACAGTTAATTCGTAAATTAAATATAAAAGATTATATTTAATTAATGTATATTGAATTAGTTATACAATATCGTCATTGTCGGACAAGTATTAATATATCGACTGAGTCATGTTACTAGTTGATATTTTTAATAACCGATAACCGAAGACGATTTATAATAAAATCGTGTCATAGACATTTAGCGAATTTCGAGTCGGACCACGAGTTAAATGAGGAGAAAATGGAAAGCCCATTTCCCCCCCTATGCTCACGGTTTGCCGAGTGAGGAACAAAAGGAGAGCTCCTCTCCTTTTGTGACCTAATTCATTTTGCAACAAAAATTAGGGTTTTGAGAAACATTTTCTCTCAAAATTTTAGATCTCACATCTAGCAAAAACTCACACAACAAATTCTCTCAATATTGCAAGGCAATTAGAGAATTCATTTCTAGCACAAGGGCATAGTCTCAGACGGTCTTGGGTGTTTCGATTAGGAGGAAATCTACTTTGATTTCTGTTTTTAGGCCACATCTCAAAGGACCCGAGGTTATTTCTAATGCTTTATCGTTTCTTTATTGTATTTTCGTTTTATGACAATAATCACATATAAAATTTGCGTTATAGTCCTAATTTTATAGGGTATTGTACGGATATTACCCTACAAGTGGTATCAGAGCGAGGCCACGTAAATTTTTCTATGTGTTTTTCATCAAACGAATTTGAATCGATAAATTGTTTGCATTAAAATTCGTGCGGCACAAATTTTTTTTGTCTCGGCCAATTTTTTTTTGGAAAACCGTGCGGCCTTCTTGGCCTGTTTTCTGTTTTTTTTTACCTTGATTTGCGTGCCACACGTTTTTGCTAGATCAGACGATCTTTTGTTTTCCTTTTGTTCTTTGCATATTGTAATTTTAATCGATAATTATTGCAATATGTTAAAGATGTATCAATTGTAGTTTTAATTCTATACGGATTAGATTAAATTGCAATTGGGTTTTAACAAATCGTTTTGTTTTGTTATTTGATGCTCACGTTTTTGAGCCGAGAAATTTTTTTTGTTTTTTTTTGTTGCTCTCGGCAATCAGCAGCATAATAAAAAAAAAATAAAAAAATTTTTTTGGGTACTGTTCACGTCCAGCCGTGAAGAAAAAAAAAATTGTTTTGTTTTTTTTTCGGCCAATTTTTGCATAATACGGATTTATGCATTCGTTTGATAGTGAAACGGTTCACCCACGTACAATTTAGTTACTTTAAAACGATTTAAAGTAACGGATTATCACGGATTTAAATTAACTTGACTAAAGCGGTTTTGTCACATAATTTTAATCATTAAAGGTGGTTTGGATAAATTTTACATAATTACGGAATTATGTCACGAATAAATTTGTTTTAGTTGATGCATTTTATTTATCGTTATTTTGAATGTTTTGAATGCTTTTATTACGTATTTATTTATTTTTACAAACGGTTGTAACTTAGTGTGGCCTTAGTAGAACGTGTTACCGTAATGATGGAACACGGTCTTGGTTGTATTTTGAGATCTCGCATCTCCATTTTGTTTTTCTTTTATAATTACAGTTTTTATTTAGAATGTAAATAGGTTTATATTTTGTAAATTTTAATTGTAATTTTGAGAAGACCAAAGATGGAGACCGGATGCTCACTCCAGCTGCATGAAAAAGATGGAACATCAAGACAAGCTTCTCGGGTCCAACGGTGGATTCCAAAGTTGTATTATGTTCTTTTTACTAGGATAGGCCACACTAGGAATTTTTATTTACGTATTGCATTCTTTTATTTATTTTATCGTAACGATAGATTGCATCATTTTCCGCCTAAAAACCAAACCACCTAATAATTGCATGAAAACTGACTCATATAGAGGTCACGCGTTAGTTTTCTTTGATATACAGATATCACACGTTTTATTTTAAGCCATCACCTAAATTAATTCATTCACGCAATGCTAGTTTTTCGTTCACTTACAATGAATTAAAATTAAGTCGATGGGATCTTCCTCGTATAAACAAAAATTGAGAACGGTCTTTATAGGTCAAACTCCAATGAATCCCTTCTTCGTCGGTAGGCATAATATGACCCCTTCTACGTCGGGTAAGTTGGAACCGATTGACCTATTTTATCTCAACACTATGGTCACTCGTACGATCCTATGATTATGGTGGACTATAGATAGGATTTACGGAAATCTATCGACCAATAGTTTTTACGGAAGAACTAGCTAAATAGTTGGCTTATCAATTTACAGAAATTGAGTCTTGGGATCACTTGTATTATTCTTGAGGGAGATCAATTATGCAAGTGCAATGAGTCTACACGATTAAAATGAATTTTAATAGACTTAAATCACCTCGATGAGTTGCTTATTTCGTTTTGTTTTTCTTTCTTTTTCAGCGTAGATCACGTTTTTTTTAAACTGCTAATAACATAATGGCTGGCATCCTCGATGACCCAATGCCAAGTGCCACATTGGACCGTGAGTCCTGGCTTCGGATCTTCATGAATCGGATGAATCGTCTACTAGATCGAAGAATGATGGATCAAACTTCGCGGAATGGGAAGCGGCATTACGGAATGCGCCCGCCGACGGGAAGCTCAAGTATTTGATCGAGCCCCTCCCGCCACCCCCGGGTCCCACGGCTCGAGTTAACGAGGTCTCCACGTATAGCGACTTCGTCATGGAAGCGGGTGCGATTAAAAACGTACTCATTTTTGCAATGGAATCCAATTTGCAGAAACGCTTCATAGCCCAAGGTGCAAACAAGATTTTCACCACGCTCACTAAGGAATTCTCGAAAGCACCGAGAATCGTGACCTATGAGCATACCACTCGCTTCTTTGATGCGAGACTACAGAAGGGCCAACCGGTTAGCCCACACATTCTCAGCATGATTGAGAATGTCGAGAGACTGGAGGCGCTTGATTGTAAAATCAGCGAGAATATTGTGATTGACCGCATGCTTCATTCACTCCACGATGGTTTTGCGCTCTTTAGAGCCAATTACTATATGAATGATTTGAAGAAAAGTCCCCATGAACTGCACTCCCTTCTCGTCTGACCGAGAAGGACATGAAGTTCGGTGGGAGCATGAAACAAGATGTTCTCGTTGTGACAAACAAGGGCAAGGGTAAGGGCAAAGCTCAAGCAGACCTAGCAGTAGGCAAACCGAAGTTCAAGAAGTCAGGGTCAGGTAAGAGTGGGCCTGGTGAGGCAAGTAACTCATCAGACGCGACAAAGAGCAAAACCGAAAACATGGAATGCCATCACTGCCACAAGACTGGGCATTGGAGGCGCACATGTCCTGTTTATCATGAGGACATAAAAGCAGGTCGCGTTAAACCTGTTGGTATGTCTTCTTCTTCTTCTACTTTTATTCATATGATTGAGATTAACCACGCAAGTTACGGAACTTGGGTACTAGATACTGGTTGTGGTTCTCATCTGTGTAATCATGTGCAGGGGCTCCGAAACATCGAACCCCTCGTAAAGGGTGAGGTGGACCTGCGTGTCGGGAATGGAGCACGAGTGCTTTTGCCGTCTCGAGGGGAACATACGTGATCCAGCTTCCTGGCAGATTTGAGTTATTTTTATATAATCGCTATTATGTACCAGTCTTTCTAAAAACATTATTTCGGTTTACGCACTTGACAAACTTGGTTTTTCATTTGTAATAGAGAATAATTCTTGCATTTTCTCATTACACGATATGATTTATGGCAAGGCAGTCTCCATGAACGGAATTTATGTTTTAGATCAGACCACCGAAATATTACACGTAATGAATAAAAAGTTAAAGGTTGGTGACAAAGATCAAACGTATCTATGGCAATCGCCTGTAGTATGGGACACATTAATGAGAAACGCGTAAAACAGCTCATAAAGAATGGAGCTATCTCGGCCTTTGATTTTCAATCATTTGGCACGTGTGAATCATGTCTCATCGGTAAGATGACTCGAATTTCCTTCAAAGGTGTTGGAATGCGCGGCTGCCGACCTATTAGGACTCATACATACGGATGTATGTGGGCCTATGTCAATCACCGCACGAGAAGGCTATAGGTATTTCATCACTTTCACGGACGATTTAAGTAGGTATGGCTATGTCTACTTAATGAAGCACAAAAGTGAATCCTTTGAGAAATTCAAGGAATACCAGAATCGGGTACTGAGAACCCTGCGGCGAGAAAGATTAAAACACTGCGCTCGGACCGTGGTGGCGAGTATCTTTCTCACGAGTTTGATCAACACCTTAAGGACCGTGGGATTGCCCTACGATTAACTCCACCTGGAACACCTCGGTTGAATGGTGTGTCCGAACGGAGAAATCGAACACTACTTGATATGGTTCGATCCATGATGAGTCACACCGTGTTGCATGACTCATTATGGGGTTATGCTCTTCGTCATTTGCTCTAATACTTAACCGAAGTCCGTCTAAAGTCTGTTGACAAGACTCCATATGAACTATGGAAGGGAACGGTCCCTAACTTGTCCTTTATACGGGTTTGGGGCTACGAGGCTTATGTCAAGTGGAGACACGAGGATAAGCTCGGCCCGCGATCGGTCAAGACATACTTTATAGGTTATCCTAAAGGAACACTTGGTCATTACTTTTATTCGCCAACCGAACAACGTGTTTTTGTTGCGGCTAGTGCGACATTCTTAGAGAAGGAATTTCTCGAGAATGCAAAGAGTGATAGAACCTTCGACCTGTCGGAGATTCCAGAACCAAATACCGAGCAACCATTGGAGGAACCAATTCCTTCAATCCCGGCTGCGGTGAATATTCCTGAGGAACCTAGGAGGTCGGGAAGAGTCTCTATTCCTCCGGACAGATACATTGGTATGGTCGAGGAACATGACATAGATGACATTCTACTCTTAACGAGTAGTGAACCCGCAACCTATAAAGGTGCCATGACCAGTTCTGACTCAAAGCTATGGCTTGAGGCCATGCAATCCGAGATGGACTCTATGTATGAGAACAACGTATGGGATCTTGTTGACATTCCTGCTAAGGTTCGTCCCCTTCAATGCAAATGGCTTTACAAGATAAAGCATTCTGTGGAAGGTCAACAAGATATCTATAAAGCACGACTAGTTGCTAAAGGTTTCACCCAAGTGCCAGGTTTGCACTACGATGAAATTTTTGCACCCGTAGTCATGTTGCGTTCCATTCGGATTATCTTAGCGATCGCCGCTTTTCATGACTATGAAATTTGGCAGATGGATGTGAAAACCGCCTTCTTAAACGGTTTTTTGGAGGAAGAGTTGTACATGGTACAACCCGAAGGTTTCATCGATCCTGAACATCCTAAGAAAGTGTGCAAGCTTAAGCGTTCCATTTATGGACTTAAGCAAGCATCTCGGAGTTGGAATCATCGCTTCGACCAAGTGATTAAAGAAAATGGATTTACTCGATCGGTCGAGGAACCATGTCTTTATATCAAGTCGAGTGGGAGCAAGATTGTCTTCCTAATATTGTATGTCGATGACATACTCCTGATTGGGAATGACATACCTCTCTTAACTTCGGTGAAAGTATGGTTGAAAAACCATTTCCAGATGAAAGATCTGGGTGAGGCACAAAGAATTCTGGGCATCCGTATCTATCGAGATAGATCACGATGGATGTTATCTCTCAGTCAGGAGTCTTACATAGACAAAATCCTAGAGAGATTCAGCATGAGTAACTCCAAAAGGGGGTTTTTTCCTATGGCTCCAGGGGTGTATTTGAGCAAGTCTCAGGCACCAGAGACACCGGAAGAGAAAGAGCGCATGACACGGATTCCTTATGCCTCGGCTATAGGATCAATCATGTATGCCATGATATGCACACGTCCGGACGTGGCATATGCATTGAGTATGACAAGTCGATTCCAACAACATCCAGGTGAATCACATTGGATGGCTGTCAAGAACATTCTTAAGTACCTACGGAGGACTAAAGATTGGGCATTGACTTATGGAGGCGATCAAAAGCTATGCGCAACCGGTTACGCAGATGCTAGCTTCCAAACGGATCGAGATGACTCCAAATCTCAGTCTGGATTCATTTTTACTCTTAATGGCACTGCGCCACCGGTGGAAGAGTTCCAAACAAAGTGTTACAAAGCAGATTCTACGACCGAGTCCGAGTACTATGCGCGTCGAAGCGCAAAGGAAGCGATATGAATGCGTCAATTCTTACAAGGACTATCTGTAGTGCCTAGTTCGAATGACCCGATCACCATGTATTGCGACAATAGAGGTGCCATCTTCCAAGCTAAGGAGCCAAAGTCTAGCAACAAGTCTAGACATGTACAACGGAAAGCTCATCTAATCCGAGATTACGTGGAGCAAAAGGAAGTAGTGATAGAAAAGATTCTGAGATGATAACATAGCGGATCCTCTCACTAAACCATTACGACAAGATAAGCATGAAGGGCACGTTAATTCCATGGGAATTAAACGTGTTCCTAAGTTGTAGTACTCTTTTATGGATTATATTCATTCCCTTATGTACTCTATACGACATCATCGTTTTGATATTTATATATTTTGTTTTTCATGTGGTTTTGTACGACAATTTTGAACACCACAAAGTGAACTGAACAAACATTATATTTTTGGTCCTTAATTGCCTACGTGAGCTGATAACTCAAGGTAATTATTTTGTGACGTTGGTTGATGGTGGGTTCAACGAGCCATAAGTCAAAAGGTTGACTGACCAATCACAGAGGCGATTTATACGGATATTTCGTAGGACACAATTGTGACATCGACGTGGAGTCCTAAATGTTTTACAACATTCGGTGCCCGGTCGTGGATAGGACCTCCATGGTGATCCTAAGAGTCGATTCTTTTGACTATCGACTGTCTCTTGAGACTAAGGCAGATTTTGGGTGACTTTGGTTTCTTTCTCACGGTCATCCGTAACAGGGGGCCAAGTAGATTTTTTTTTCGGGTCATTTCATGCTGTGCTTAGATCGGAAGGAGTCGAGTTGGAGGAAATATTCAGCCTTTATCAGGTACTCGATATTTCTCAGGGCCACTCGAGGAGCTGTAACTGAAATGCAAGGCCATGCTCGAATACGAATTCGTTTTATCAGTTGAGTTACTCTCTAGTCGGGGAAACCACTCTAGATACAGATCGATTGTAAAATACGACCTTTGCGGATCCGGATCTGCAAATTGTTTTACATTGAGTGGGAGAAATTTTAAATGAATATGAGAATCGGTTATCGCACATACACTTGTACGGACAAGTGGGAGCTTGTTGGAGCTGTGTCCTCCAGTTAGTGCGGATAACGTCATTGCACATACACTTGTACGGACAAGTGGGAGCTTGTTGGGGCTGGTGTCCTTTACAGTTAGTGCAAGGACTTATAAATCTCTAAAAGGATCAAAGGGTATACTTTTGTATTATAATCAGTTGGTCCACGTTTATCAATAACGGTTGGCTTGCTAGATAAGTTTGACGTTATTGTCATACAGATGGCGGTGATCAACTGGTCCCTAAAAGTCACACCTATAGCCTACGTTTGAGAGATGTGACGGTATGAAAATACAGTCATGTTGATGCCAGAAAATTGACTAAGCAGTTAGTCCGAGTTATTTGACTAGTAATTAGTCAAAATGCGATGTTGAGATATTTTATTTAATACGGATTAAATAAAATGGGCTAAGCGAAATTAAACAGTTAATTCGTAAATTAAATATAAAAGATTATATTTAATTAATGTATATTGAATTAGTTATACAATATCGTCATTGTCGGACAAGTATTAATATATCGACTGAGTCATGTTACTAGTTGATATTTTTAATAACCGATAACCGAAGACGATTTATAATAAAATCGTGTCATAGACATTTAGCGAATTTCGAGTCGGACCACGAGTTAAATGAGGAGAAAATGGAAAGCCCATTTCCCCCCCTATGCTCACGGTTTGCCGAGTGAGGAACAAAAGGAGAGCTCCTCTCCTTTTGTGACCTAATTCATTTTGCAACAAAAATTAGGGTTTTGAGAAACATTTTCTCTCAAAATTTTAGATCTCACATCTAGCAAAAACTCACACAACAAATTCTCTCAATATTGCAAGGCAATTAGAGAATTCATTTCTAGCACAAGGGCATAGTCTCAGACGGTCTTGGGTGTTTCGATTAGGAGGAAATCTACTTTGATTTCTGTTTTTAGGCCACATCTCAAAGGACCCGAGGTTATTTCTAATGCTTTATCGTTTCTTTATTGTATTTTCGTTTTATGACAATAATCACATATAAAATTTGCGTTATAGTCCTAATTTTATAGGGTATTGTACGGATATTACCCTACAAGTGGTATCAGAGCGAGGCCACGTAAATTTTTCTATGTGTTTTTCATCAAACGAATTTGAATCGATAAATTGTTTGCATTAAAATTCGTGCGGCACAAATTTTTTTTGTCTCGGCCAATTTTTTTTTGGAAAACCGTGCGGCCTTCTTGGCCTTTTTTTATTTTTTTACCTTGATTTGCGTGCCACACGTTTTTGCTAGATCAGACGATCTTTTGTTTTCCTTTTGTTCTTTGCATATTGTAATTTTAATCGATAATTATTGCAATATGTTAAAGATGTATCAATTGTAGTTTTAATTCTATACGGATTAGATTAAATTGCAATTGGGTTTTAACAAATCGTTTTGTTTTGTTATTTGATGCTCACGTTTTTGAGCCGAGAAATTTTTTTTTTTTGTTCTTTTGTTGCTCTCGGCAATCAGCAAACATGATAAAAAAAAAAAAAAAATTTTTTGGGTAATCTTATTCACGTCCACCGTGAAGAAAAAAAAATTGTTTTGTTTTTTTGGCCAATTTTTGCATAATACGGATTTATGCATTCGTTTGATAGTGAAACGGTTCACCCACGTACAATTTAGTTACTTTAAAACGATTTAAAGTAACGGATTATCATGAATTAAAATTAACTTGACTAAAGCGGTTTTGTCACATAATTTTAATCATTAAAGGTGGTTTGGATAAATTTTACATAATTACGGAATTATGTCACGAATAAATTTGTTTTAGTTGATGCATTTTATTTATCGTTATTTTGAATGTTTTGAATGCTTTTATTACGTATTTATTTATTTTTACAAACGGTTGTAACTTAGTGTGGCCTTAGTAGAACGTGTTACCGTAATGATGGAACACGGTCTTGGTTGTATTTTGAGATCTCGCATCTCCATTTTGTTTTTCTTTTATAATTACAGTTTTTATTTAGAATGTAAATAGGTTTATATTTTGTAAATTTTAATTGTAATTTTGAGAAGACCAAAGATGGAGACCGGATGCTCACTCCCAATGCATGAAAAAGATGGAACATCAAGACAAGCTTCTCGGGTCCAACGGTGGATTCCAAAGTTGTATTATGTTCTTTTTACTAGGATAGGCCACACTAGGAATTTTTATTTACGTATTGCATTCTTTTATTTATTTTATCGTAACGATAGATTGCATCATTTTCCGCCTAAAAACCAAACCACCTAATAATTGCATGAAAACTGACTCATATAGAGGTCACGCGTTAGTTTTCTTTGATATACAGATATCACACGTTTTATTTTAAGCCATCACCTAAATTAATTCATTCACGCAATGCTAGTTTTTCGTTCACTTACAATGAATTAAAATTAAGTCGATGGGATCTTCCTCGTATAAACAAAAATTGAGAACGGTCTTTATAGGTCAAACTCCAATGAATCCCTTCTTCGTCGGTAGGCATAATATGACCCCTTCTACGTCGGGTAAGTTGGAACCGATTGACCTATTTTATCTCAACACTATGGTCACTCGTACGATCCTGTGATTATGGTGGACTATATATAGGATTTACGGAAATCTATCGACCAATAGTTTTTACGGAAGAACTAGCTAAATAGTTAGCTTATCAATTTACAGAAATTGAGTCTTGGGATCACTTGTATTATTCTTGAGGGAGATCAATTATGCAAGTGCAATGAGTCTACACGATTAAAATGAATTTTAATAGACTTAAATCACCTCGATGAGTTGCTTATTTCGTTTTGTTTTTCTTTCTTTTTCAGCGTAGATCACGTTTTTTTTAAAGCGCTAATAACATAATGGTGGCATCCTCGATGACCCAATGCCAAGTGCCACATTGGACCGTGAGTCCGGGCTTCGGATCTTCATGAATCGGATGAATCGGTCTACTAGATCGAAGAATGATGGATCAAACTTCGCGGAATGGGAAGCGGCATTACGGAATGCGCCGCCACTGGCGACGGGAAGCTCAAGTATTTGACTGAGCCCCTCCCGCCAGCCCCAGGTCCCACGGCTCGAGTTAACGAGGTCTCCACGTATAGCGACTTCGTCATGGAAGCGGGTGCGATTAAAAACGTACTCATTTTTGCAATGGAATCCAATTTGCAGAAACGCTTCATAGCCCAAGGTGCAAACAAGATTTTCACCACGCTCACTAAGGAATTCTCGAAAGCACCGAGAATCGTGACCTATGAGCATACCACTCGCTTCTTTTATGCGAGACTCCAGAAGGGCCAACCGGTTAGCCCACACATTCTCAGCATGATTGAGAATGTCGAGAGACTGGAGGCGCTTGATTGTAAAATCAGCGAGAACATTGTGATTGACCGCATGCTTCATTCACTCCACGATGGTTTTGCGCTCTTTAGAGCCAATTACTATATGAATGATTTGAAGAAAAGTCCCCATGACCTGCACTCCCTTCTCGTGCAGGACCGAGAAGGACATGAAGTTCGGTGGGAGCATGAAACAAGATGTTCTCGTTGTGACAAACAAGGGCAAGGGTAAGGGTAAAGCTCAAGCGAGACCTAGCGGTAGGCAAACCGAAGTTCAAGAAGTCGTGGTCGAGGTAAGAGTGGGCCTGGTGAGGCAAGTAACTCATCGGGCGCGACAAAGAGCAAAACCGAAAACATGGAATGCCATCACTGCCACAAGATTGGGCATTGGAGGCGCACATGTCTGTTTATCATGAGGACATAAAAGCGGTCGCGTTAAACCCGTTGGTATGTCTTCTTCTTCTACTTTTATTCATATGATTGAGATTAACCACGCAAGTTACGGAACTTGGGTACTAGATACTGGTTGTGGTTCTCATCCGTGTAATCATGTGCGGGGGCTCGAAACATCGAACCCCTCGTAAAGGGTGAGGTGGACTGCGTGTCGGGAATAGAGCACGAGTGGTGCCGTCTCGAGGGGAACATACGTGATCCGCTTCCTAGCGGATTTGAGTTATTTTTATATAACTGCTATTATGTACCCAGTCTTTCTAAAAACATTATTTCAGTTTCTGCACTTGACAAACTTGGTTTTTCATTTGTAATAGAGAATAATTCTTGCATTTTCTCATTACACGATATGATTTATGGCAAGGCAGTCTCCATGAACGGAATTTATGTTTTAGATCGACCACTGAAATATTACACGTAATGAATAAAAAGTTAAAGGTTGGTGACAAAGATCAAACGTATCTATGGCAATCGCTGTAGTATGGGACACATTAATGAGAACGCGCGTAAAACAGCTCATAAAGAATGGAGCTATCTCGGCCTTTGATTTTCAATCATTTGGCACGTGTGAATCATGTCTCATCGGTAAGATGACTCGAATTTCCTTCAAAGGTGTTGGAATGCGCGCTGCTGACCTATTAGGACTCATACATACGGATGTATGTGGGCCTATGTCAATCACCGCACGAGAAGGCTATAGGTATTTCATCACTTTCACGGACGATTTAAGTAGGTATGGCTATGTCTACTTAATGAAGCACAAAAGTGAATCCTTTGAGAAATTCAAGGAATACCGAGAATCGGGTACGAGAACCTCACGGCGAAAGATTAAAACACTGCGCTCGCACCGTGGTGGCGAGTATCTTTCTCACGAGTTTGATCAACACCTTAAGGACTGTGGGATTGCCCTACGAGTTAACTCCACTGGAACACCTCAGTTGAATGGTGTGTCCGAACGGAGAAATCGAACACTACTTGATATGGTTCGATCCATGATGAGTCACACCGTGTTGCCTGACTCATTATGGGGTTATGCTCTTCTGTCAGCTGCTCTAATACTTAACCGAAGTCCGTCTAAAGCTGTTGACAAGACTCCATATGAACTATGGAAGGGAACGGTCCCTAACTCGTCCTTTATACGGGTTTGGGGCTGCGAGGCTTATGTCAAGTGGAGACACGAGGATAAGCTTGGCCCGCGATCGGTCAAGACATACTTTATAGGTTATCCTAAAGGAACACTTGGTCATTACTTTTATTCGCCAACCGAACAACGTGTTTTTGTTGCGGCTAGTGCGACATTCTTAGAGAAGGAATTTCTCGAGAATGCAAAGAGTGATAGAACCTTCGACCTGTCGGAGATTCCAGAACCAAATACCGAGCAACCATTGGAGGAACCAATTCCTTCAATCCCGGCTGCGGTGAATATTCCTGAGGAACCTAGGTGGTCGGGAAGAGTCTCTATTCCTCCGGACAGATACATTGGTATGGTCGAGGAAAATGACATAGATGACATTCTACTCTTAACGAGTAGTGAACCCGCAACCTATAAAGGTGCCATGACCAGTTCTGACTCAAAGCTATGGCTTGAGGCTATGCAATCCGAGATGGACTCTATGTATGAGAACAACGTATGGGATCTTGTTGACTTTCCTGCTAAGGTTCGTCCCCTTCAATGCAAATGGCTTTACAAGATAAAGCATTCTGTGGAAGGTCAACAAGATATCTATAAAGCACGACTAGTTGCTAAAGGTTTCACCCAAGTGCCAGGTTTGCACTACGATGAAATTTTTGCACCCGTAGTCATGTTGCGTTCCATTCGGATTATCTTAGCGATCGCCGCTTTTCATGACTATGAAATTTGGCAGATGGATGTGAAAACCGCCTTCTTAAACGGTTTTTTGGAGGAAGAATTGTACATGGTACAACCCGAAGGTTTCATCGATCCTGAACATCCTAAGAAAGTGTGCAAGCTTAAGCGTTCCATTTATGGACTTAAGCAAGCATCTCGGAGTTGGAATCATCGCTTCGACCAAGTGATTAAAGAAAATGGATTTACTCGATCGGTCGAGGAACCATGTCTTTATATCAAGTCGAGTGGGAGCAAGATTGTCTTCCTAATATTGTATGTCGATGACATACTCCTTATTGGGAATGACATACCTCTCTTAACTTCGGTGAAAGTATGGTTGAAAAACCATTTCCGGATGAAAGATGCGGGTGAGGCACAAAGAATTCGGGCATCCGTACCTATCGAGATAGATCACGACGGATGTTATCTCTCGATCGGGAGTCTTACATAGACAAAATCCTAGAGAGATTCAAAGCATGACTAACTCCAAAAGGGGTTTCTTCCTATGGCTCTAGGGGTGCATTTGAGCAAGTCTCGGGCACCAGAGACACCGGAAGAGAAAGAGCGCATGACACGGATTCCTTATGCCTCGGCTATAGGATCAATCATGTATGCCATGATATGCACACGTCCGGACGTGGCATATGCATTGAGTATGACAAGTCGATTCCAACAGCATCCAGGTGAATCACATTGGATGGCTGTCAAGAACATTCTTAAGTACCTACGGAGGACTAAAGATTGGGCATTGACTTATGGAGGCGATCAAAAGCTATGCGCAACCGGATTCTGCAGATGCTAGCTTCCAAACGGATCGAGATGACTCCAAATCTCGGTCTGGATTCGTTTTTACTCTTAATGGCGCTGCGATCGGTGGAAGAGTTCCAAACAAAGTGTTACGAGAGATTCTACGACCGAGTCCGAGTACTATGCCGCGTCGAAGGCGCAAAGGAAGCGATATGGATGCGTCAATTCTTACAAGGACTATCGTGCCTAGTTCGAATGACCCGATCACCATGTATTGCGACAATAGAGGTGCCATCTTCCAAGCTAAGGAGCCAAAGTCTAGCAACAAGTCTAGACATGTACAACGGAAAGCTCATCTAATCCGAGATTACGTGGAGCAAAAGGAAGTAGTGATAGAAAAGATTGCTACGATGATAACATAGCAGATCCTTTCACTAAACCATTACGACAAGATAAGCATGAAGGGCACGTTAATTCCATGGGAATTAAACGTGTTCCTAAGTTGTAGTACTCTTTTATGGATTAGATTCATTCCCTTATGTACTCTATACGACATCATCGTTTTGATATGTATATATTTTGTTTTTCATGTGGTTTTGTACGACAATTTTGAACACCACAAAGTGAACTGAACAAACATTATATTTTTGGTCCTTAATTGCCCACGTGAGTTGATAACTCAAGGTAATTATTTTGTGACGTTGGTTGATGGTGGGTTCAACGAGCCATAAGTCAAAAGGTTGACTGACCAATCACAGAGGCGATTTATACGGATATTTCGTAGGACACAATTGTGACATCGACGTGGAGTCCTAAATGTTTTACAACATTCGGTGCCAGGTCGTGGATAGGACCTCCATGGTGATCCTAAGAGTCGATTCTTTTGACTATCGTCTGTCTCTTGAGACTAAGGCAGATTTTGGGTGACTTTGGTTTCTTTCTCACGGTCATCCGTAGTGGGAGCCAAGAAGATTTTTTTTAGGTCATTTCATCTTTGTGCTTAGATCGGAAGGAGTCGAGTTGAAGGAAATATTCAGTCTTTATCAGGTACTCGATATTTCTCAGGGCCACTCGAGGAGTCAGAATCGAAATGCATGGCCATGCTCGAATACGAATTCGTTTTATCAGTTGAGTTACTCTCTAGTCGGGAAACAACTCTAGATCTGGATCGATTGTAAAAATACGACCTTTGCGGATCCGGATCGCAAATTGTTTTACATTGAGTGGGAGAAATTTTAAATGAATATGAGAATCGGTTATCGCACATACACTTGTACGGACAAGTGGGAGCTTGTTAATTTGTGTCCTCCGTTAGTGCGGATAACGTCATTGCACATACACTTGTACGGACAAGTGGGAGCTTGTTAAATGGTGTCCTTACGATTAGTGTAAGGACTTATAAATCTCTAAAAGGATCAAAGGGTATACTTTTGTATTATAATCAGTTGGTCCACGTTTATCAATAAGGGTTGGCTTGCTAGATAAGTTTGACGTTATTGTCATACAGATGGCGGTGATCAACTGGTCCCTAAAAGTCACACCTATAGGATACGTTTGAGAGATGTGACGGTATGAAAATACAGTCATGTTGATGCCGAGAAAATTGACTAGCGATTAGTCCGAGTTATTTGACTAGTAATTAGTCAAAATGCGATGTTGAGATATTTTATTTAATACGGATTAAATAAAATGGGCTAAGGCGAAATAAACAGTTAATTCGTAAATTAAATATAAACGATTATATTTAATTAATGTATATTGAATTAATTATACAATATCGTCATTGTCGGACAAGTATTAATATATCGACTGAGTCATGTTACTAGTTGATATTTTTAATAACCGATAACTTAGAAGACGATTTATAATAAAATCGTGTCATATACATTTAGCGAATTTTGAGTCGGACCACGAGTTAAATGAGGAGAAAATGGAAAGCCCATTTCCCCCCCCATGCTCACGGTTTTTGGAGTGAGGAACAAAAGGAGAGCTCCTCTCCTTTTGTGACCTAATTCATTTTGCAACAAAAATTAGGGTTTTGAGAAACATTTTCTCTCAAAATTTTAGATCTCACATCTAGCAAAAACTCACACAACAAATTCTCTCAATATTGCAAGGCAATTAGAGAATTCATTTCTAGCACAAGGGCATAGTCTCAGACGGTCTTGGGTCTTCGATTAGGAGGAAATCTACTTTGATTTCTGTTCTTAGGCCACATCTCAAAGGACCCGAGGTTATTTCTAATGCTTTATCGTTTCTTTATTGTATTTTCGTTTTATGACAATAATCACATATAAAATTTGCGTTATAGTCCTAATTTTATAGGGTATTGTACGGATATTACCCTACAACTATCTCGTTCTAAAGTTTTTTTACTCGAGTCGTTCCGTACGAAAGCTGCAGTGTTAACCTTGTAAAACTACCGACGTGAGACGATTACACCGCGGTCGTACCGATATAGTTTTTAAGTAAGTGGCTACGATACCATGACACTGCCTTCTCCTTCTGTTTCGATAAGTTTTCTTATTTTGTCCATTGTTACTACATTACTTTACCAACAATTTGAAAACTTTATTTGTGTCGTAGCAATGGCTGTAATTTCGAGCAAAACCATACCTGATTTGTCGAAACTGGAACCTTTAGAAGGTCAGAATTATAAGAGGTGCTCTCAGAAATTACTTATGTTTTTTTAGCAGTTAGAAATTACTTAGGTTTTTTGAGCACTAGTGTGGACAAAGGGGCTTTTGTTGTGAGTGTTTGGCTTGTGCGTTTGGGTCTAAACACACACGCGCGTGCGCTGGCTTGGGGCCTGGCTCGAGCTCGGGTTTTGGTAGAGCACCCTTGGCCCACTTTTACCTTTTTGGGCTTGTGTGTAGTTGGACTGTCCACATTCAGAGTATGTGTTTTTTTCTGTAACCGTTAGTCAATTGTGCATGTGATTAAGGACATTAATTAGCTCCATTAATCACATTTGACTACTGCTTTAGTGGAGCGTTTTTTTGCTTCATAACATATCTATTTATACCTATAAATACAGAAGGTTTTCTTTACAGAAACACACAACTCTTATTTTCACATATCTCTCAAAATGTTCCCCTTCTTCTGCTTCTGAAATCTTTCCTGGGTACAGTTACTTTCTCGTTCCAAAGTTTTATTACTCGAGTGGTTGGGTACGAAAGATGTAGTGTTAAACTTGGGAAACTACCAGCGTGAGACGATTACCACCGCGGTCGTGCCAATATAGTTTTCAAGTAAGTGGCTACCATACCATGACACTGCCTTCTCCTTCTGTTTTGATAAGTATTCTTATTTGGTCTATTGTTACAACATTACTTTACCAACAATTTGAAAACTATATTTGTGTCGTAGCAATGGCTGTAATTTGGAGCAAAACCATACCTGATTTGTCGAAACTGGAATCTTTAGAAGGACATAATTATAAGAGGTGCTCTCAAAAAAATCTTATGTTTTTTTAGCAGTTAGAAATTACTTATGTTTTTTGAGCACTAGTGTGGAGAAAAGGGCTTTTGTTGTGTGGGTTGGGCTTGTGGGTTTGGGACCAAACACACACGTGCACGCTGGCCTGGGGCCAGGCTCGAGTTCGGGTTTTTGTAGAGCACGCTTGGCCCACTTTTACCTTATTGGGCTTGTGTATAGTTGGACTGTCCACATTCAGAATATGTGTTTGTTTCTGTAACCGTTAGTCAATTGTGGATGTGATTAAGGAGATTAATTAGCTCCTTTAATCACGTTTGACTACTGCTTTAGTGGAGCGTTTTTTGCTTCATAACATCTCTATTTATTCCTATAAATACATAAATTTTTCTTCACAGAAACACACAGCTCTTATTTTCACATCTCTCTCAAAATGTTCTCTTTCTTCTACTTCTGAAATCTTTCCTGGGTAGAGTTACTATCTCGTTCCTAATTTTCTTACTCGAGTGGTTGGGTACGAAAGCTGCAGTGTTAACCTTGGGAAACTACCGACGTGAGACGATTACCACCGCGGTCGTACCGATATAGTTTTTAAGTAAGTGGCTACCATACCATGACACTGCCTTCTCCTTCTGTTTTGATAAGTATTCTTATTTTGTCCATTGTTACTACATTACTTTACCAACAATTTGAAAAATTTATTTGTGTCGTAGAAATGGTTGTAATTTCGAGCAAAACCATACCTGATTTGTCGAAACTGGAACCTTTAGAAGGTCAGAATTATAAGAGGTGCTCTCAGAAATTACTTATGTTTTTTTAGCAGTTAGAAATTACTTAGGTTTTTTGAGCACTAGTGTGGACAAAGGGGCTTTTGTTGTGAGTGTTGGGCTTGTGCGTTTGGGTCTATACACACACGCGCGCGCGCTGGCTTGGGGCCCGGCTCGAGCTCGGGTTTTGGTAGAGCACCCTTGGCCCACTTTTACCTTTTTGGGCTTGTGTGTAGTTGGACTGTCCACATTCAGAGTATGTGTTTTTTTCTGTAACCGTTAGTCAATTGTGCATGTGATTAAGGACATTAATTAGCTCCATTAATCACATTTGACTACTGCTTTAGTGGAGCGTTTTTTTGCTTCATAACATATCTATTTATACCTATAAATACAGAAGTTTTTCTTTACAGAAACACACAACTCTTATTTTCACGTATCTCTCAAAATGTTCCCCTTCTTCTGCTTCTGAAATCTTTTTTGGGTACAGTTACTTTCTCGTTCCAAAGTTTTATTACTCGAGTGGTTGGGTACGAAAGCTGTAGTGTTAAACTTGGGAAACTACCAGCGTGAGACGATTACCACCGCGGTCGTGCCAATATAGTTTTCAAGTAAGTGGCTACCATACCATGACACTGCCTTCTCCTTCTGTTTTGATAAGTAATCTTATTTGGTCTATTGTTACAACATTACTTTACCAACAATTTGAAAACTATATTTGTGTCGTAGCAATGGCTGTAATTTGGAGTAAAACCATACCTGATTTGTCGAAACTGGAATCTTTAGAAGGACATAATTATAAGAGGTGCTCTCAAAAAAATCTTATGTTTTTTTAGCAGTTAGAAATTACTTATGTTTTTTGAGCACTAGTGTGGAGAAAAGGGCTTTTGTTGTGTGGGTTGGGCTTGTGGGTTTGGGACCAGACACACACGTGCACGCTGGCCTGGGGCCAGGCTCGAGCTCGGGTTTTGGTAGAGCACGCTTGGCCCACTTTTACCTTTTTGGCCTTGTGTATAGTTGGACTGTCCACATTCAGAATAAGTGTTTGTTTCTGTAACCGTTAGTCAATTGTGGATGTGATTAAGGGGATTAATTAGCTCCTTTAATCACGTTTGACTACTGGTTTAGTGGAGCGTTTCTTGCTTTATAACTGCTCTATTTATTCCTATAAATAGAGAAGGTTTTTTTTCACTGAAACAAACAACTCTTATTCTCACATCTCTCTCAAAATGTTCTCCTTCTTCTTCTTATGAAATCTTTCCTGGGTAGAGTTACTATCTCGTTCTAAAGTTTTCTTACTCGAGTCGTTCGGTACGAAAGCTGCAGTGTTAACCTTGGGAAACTACCGACGTGAGACGATTACAACCGCGGTCGTACCGATATAGTTTTTAAGTAAGTGGCTACGATACCATGACACTGCCTTCTCCTTCTGTTTCGATAAGTTTTCTTATTTTGTCCATTGTTACTACATTACTTTACCAATAATTTGAAAACTTTATTTGTGTCATAGCAATGGCTGTAATTTCGAGCAAAACCATACCCGATTTGTAAACGGAACCTTTAGAAGGTCGAATTATAAGAGGTGCTCTAAATTAATTATGTTTTTTTAGCGTTAGAAATTACTTAGGTTTTTGAGCACTAGTGTGGACAAAGGGGCTTTTGTTGTGAGTGTTGGGCTTGTGCGTTTGGGTCTATACACACACGCGCGTGCGTCGCTCAGGGCCCGGCTCGAGCTCGGGTTTTGGTAGAGCACCCTTGGCCCACTTTTACCTTTTTGGGCTTGTGTGTAGTTGGATTTGTCCACATTCGAGTATGTGTTTTTTTTTCAGTAACCGTTAGTCAATTGTGCATGTGATTAAGGACATTAATTAGCTCCATTAATCACATTTGACTCGCTTTAGTGGAGCGTTTTTTTGCTTCATAACATATCTATTTATACCTATAAATACAGAAGTTTTTCTTTGAGAAACACACAACTCTTATTTTCACATATCTCTCAAAATGTTCCCCTTCTTACGCTTTCGAAATCTTTCGGGTACGAGTTACTTTCTCGTTCCAAAGTTTTATTACTCGAGTGGTTGGGTACGAAAGATGTAGTGTTAAACTTGGGAAACTACCAGCGTGAGACGATTACCACCGCGGTCGTGCCAATATAGTTTTCAAGTAAGTGGCTACCATACCATGACACTCGCCTTCTCCTTCGTTTTGATAAGTATTCTTATTTGGTCTATTGTTACAACATTACTTTACCAACAATTTGAAAACTATATTTGTGTCGTAGCAATGGTCGTAATTTGGAGCAAAACCATACCGATTTGTAAACTGGAATCTTTAGAAGGACATAATTATAAGAGGTGCTCTCAAAAAAATCTTATGTTTTTTTAGCAGTTAGAAATTACTTATGTTTTTTGAGCACTAGTGTGGAGAAAAGGGCTTTTGTTGTATGGGTTGGGCTTGTGGGTTTGGGACCAAACACACACGTGCACGCTGGCCTGGGGCCAGGCTCGAGTTCGGGTTTTTGTAGAGCACGCTTGGCCCACTTTTACCTTATTGGGCTTGTGTATAGTTGGACTGTCCACATTCAGAATATGTGTTTGTTTCTGTAACCGTTAGTCAATTGTGGATGTGATTAAGGAGATTAATTAGCTCCTTTAATCACGTTTGACTACTGCTTTAGTGGAGCGTTTTTTGCTTCATAACATCTCTATTTATTCCTATAAATACATAAATTTTTCTTCACAGAAACACACAGCTCTTATTTTCACATCTCTCTCAAAATGTTCTCTTTCTTCTACTTCTGAAATCTTTCCTGGGTAGAGTTATTATCTCGTTCCAAATTTTCTTACTCGAGTGGTTTGGTACGAAAGCTGCAGTGTTAACCTTGGGAAACTACCGACGTGAGACGATTACCACCGCGGTCGTACCGATATAGTTTTTAAGTAAGTGGCTACCATACCATGACACTGCCTTCTCCTTCTGTTTTGATTAGTATTCTTATTTTGTCCATTGTTAATACATTACTTTACCAACAATTTGAAAAATTTATTTGTGTCGTAGAAATGGCTGTAATTTCGAGCAAAACCATACCTGATTTGTCGAAACTGGAACCTTTAGAAGGTCAGAATTATAAGAGGTGCTCTCAGAAATTACTTATGTTTTTTTAGCAGTTAGAAATTACTTAGGTTTTTTGAGCACTAGTGTGGACAAAGGGGCTTTTGTTGTGAGTGTTGGGCTTGTGCGTTTGGGTCTATACACACACGCGCGCGCGCTGGCTTGGGGCCCGGCTCGAGCTCGGGTTTTGGTAGAGCACCCTTGGCCCACTTTTACCTTTTTGGGCTTGTGTGTAGTTGGACTGTCCACATTCAGAGTATGTGTTTTTTTCTGTAACCGTTAGTCAATTGTGCATGTGATTAAGGACATTAATTAGCTCCATTAATCACATTTGACTACTGCTTTAGTGGAGCGTTTTTTTGCTTCATAACATATCTATTTATACCTATAAATACAGAAGTTTTTCTTTACAGAAACACACAACTCTTATTTTCACGTATCTCTCAAAATGTTCCCCTTCTTCTCGCTTTCGAAATCTTTTTGGGTACAGTTACTTTCTCGTTCCAAAGTTTTATTACTCGAGTGGTTGGGTACGAAAGCTGTAGTGTTAAACTTGGGAAACTACCAGCGTGAGACGATTACCACCGCGGTCGTGCCAATATAGTTTTCAAGTAAGTGGCTACCATACCATGACACTGCCTTCTCCTTCTGTTTTGATAAGTATTCTTATTTGGTCTATTGTTACAACATTACTTTACCAACAATTTGAAAACTATATTTGTGTCGTAGCAATGGCTGTAATTTGGAGTAAAACCATACCGATTTTGTAAACTGGAATCTTTAGAAGGACATAATTATAAGAGGTGCTCTCAAAAAAATCTTATGTTTTTTTAGCAGTTAGAAATTACTTATGTTTTTTGAGCACTAGTGTGGAGAAAAGGGCTTTTGTTGTGTGGGTTGGGCTTGTGGGTTTGGGACCAGACACACACGTGCACGCTGGCCTGGGGCCAGGCTCGAGCTCGGGTTTTGGTAGAGCACGCTTGGCCCAATTTTACCTTTTTGGCCTTGTGTATAGTTGGACTGTCCACATTCAGAATAAGTGTTTGTTTCTGTAACCGTTAGTCAATTGTGGATGTGATTAAGGGGATTAATTAGCTCCTTTAATCACGTTTGACTACTGGTTTAGTGGAGCGTTTCTTGCTTTATAACTGCTCTATTTATTCCTATAAATAGAGAAGGTTTTTTTTCACTGAAACAAACAACTCTTATTCTCACATCTCTCTCAAAATGTTCTCCTTCTTCTTCTTATGAAATCTTTCCTGGGTAGAGTTACTATCTCGTTCTAAAGTTTTCTTACTCGAGTCGTTCGGTACGAAAGCTGCAGTGTTAACCTTGGGAAACTACCGACGTGAGACGATTACAACCGCGGTCGTACCGATATAGTTTTTAAGTAAGTGGCTACGATACCATGACACTGCCTTCTCCTTCTGTTTCGATAAGTTTTCTTATTTTGTCCATTGTTACTACATTACTTTACCAATAATTTGAAAACTTTATTTGTGTCGTAGCAATGGCTGTAATTTCGAGCAAAACCATACCTGATTTGTCGAAACTGGAACCTTTAGAAGGTCAGAATTATAAGAGGTGCTCTCAGAAATTAATTATGTTTTTTTAGCAGTTAGAAATTACTTAGGTTTTTTGAGCACTAGTGTGGACAAAGGGGCTTTTGTTGTGAGTGTTGGGCTTGTGCGTTTGGGTCTATACACACACGCGCACGCGCTGGCCTGGGGCCCGGCTCGAGCTCGGGTTTTGGTAGAGCACCCTTGGCCCACTTTTACCTTTTTGGGCTTGTGTGTAGTTGGACTGTCCACATTCAGAGTATGTGTTTGTTTCTGTAACCGTTAGTCAATTGTGCATGTGATTAAGGAGATTAATTAGCTCCATTAATCACATTTGACTACTGCTTTAGTGGAGCGTTTTTTTGCTTCATAACATCTCTATTTATTCCTATAAATACAGAATATTTTCTTTACAGAAACACACAACTCTTATTTTCACATATATCTCAAAATGTTCCCCTTCTTCTGCGTCTGAAATCTTTCCTGGGTACAGTTACTTCCTCGTTCCAAAGTTTTCTTACTCGAGTGGTTGGGTACGAAAGCTGCAGTGTTAAACTTGGGAAACTACTTGCGTGAGACGATTACCACCGCGGTCGTGCCGATATAGTTTTCAAGTAAGTGGCTACCATACCATGACACTGCCTTCTCCTTCTGTTTTGATAAGTATTCTTATTTGGTCTATTATTACTACATTACTTTACCAACAATTTGAAAACTATATTTGTGTCGTAGCAATGGCTGTAATTTTGAGCAAAACCATACCTGATTTGTCGAAACTGTAATCTTTAGAAGGACATAATTATAAGAGGTGCTCTCAAAAAAATATTATGTTTGTTTAGCAGTTAGAAATTACTTATGTTTTTTGCGCACTAGTGTGGAGAAAAAGGGCTTTTGTTGTGTGGGTTGGGCTTGTGGGTTTGGGACCAAACACACACGTGCACGCTAGCCTGGGGCCAGGCTCGAGCTCGGGTTTTGGTAGAGCATGCTTGGCCCACTTTTACCTTTTTGGGCTTGTGTATAGTTGGACTGTCCACATTCAGAATATGTGTTTGTTTCTGTAACCGTTAGTCAATTGTGGATGTGATTAAGGAGATTAATTAGCTCCTTTAATCACGTTTGACTACTGGTTTAGTGGAGCGTTTCTTGCTTTATTACTGCTCTATTTATTCCTATAAATAGAGAAGTTATTTTCACAGAAACACACAACTCTTATTCTCACATCTCTCTCAAAATGTTCTCTTTCTTCTGCTTCTGAAATCATTCCTGGGTAGAGTTACTATCTCGTTCTAAAGTTTTCTTACTCGAGTCGTTCGGTACGAAAGCTGCAGTGTTAACCTTGGGAAACTACCGACGTGAGACGATTACAACCGCGATCGTACCGATATAGTTTTTAAGTAAGTGGCTACGATACCATGACACTGCCTTCTCCTTCTGTTTCGATAAGTTTTCTTATTTTGTCCATTGTTACTACATTACTTTACCAACAATTTGAAAACTTTATTTGTGTCGTAGCAATGGCTGTAATTTCGAGCAAAACCATACCTGATTTGTCGAAACTGGAACCTTTAGAAGGTCAGAATTATAAGAGGTGCTCTCAGAAATTACTTATGTTTTTTTAGCAGTTAGAAATTACTTAGGTTTTTTGAGCACTAGTGTAGACAAAGGGGCTTTTGTTGTGAGTGTTGGGCTTGTGCGTTTGGGTCTAAACACACACGCGCGCGCGCGCTGGCTGGGGGCCCGGCTCGAGCTCGGGTTTTGGTAGAGCACCCTTGGCCCACTTTTACCTTTTTGGGCTTGTGTGTAGTTGGACTGTCCACATTCAGAGTATGTGTTTGTTTCTGTAACCGTTAGTCAATTGTGCATGTGATTAAGGAGATTAATTAGCTCCATTAATCACATTTGACTACTGCTTTAGTGGAGCGTTTTTTTGCTTCATAACATCTCTATTTATTCCTATAAATACAGAAGATTTTCTTTACAGAAACACACAACTCTTATTTTCACATATCTCTAAAAATGTTCCCCTTCTTCTGCGTCTGAAATCTTTCCGGGTGAGTTACTTTCTCGTTCCAAAGTTTTCTTACTCGAGTGGTTGGGTACGAAAGCTGTAGTGTTAAACTTGGAAAACTACCGGCGTGAGACGATTACCACCGCGGTCGTGCCGATATAGTTTTCAAGTAAGTGGCTACCATACCATGACACTGCCTTCTCCTTCTGTTTTGATAAGTATTCTTATTTTGTCTATTGTTACTACATTACTTTGCCAACAATTTGAAAACTATATTTGTGTCGTAGCAATGGCTGTAATTTTGAACAAAACCATACCTGATTTGTCGAAACTGGAATCTTTAGAAGGATAGAATTATAAGAGGTGCTCTCAAAAAAATCTTATGTTTTTTTAGCAGTTAGAAATTACTTATGTTTTTTGAGCACTAGTGTGGAGAAAAGGGCTTTTGTTGTGTGGGTTGGGCTTGTGGGTTTGGGACCAAACACACACGTGCACGTTGGCCTGGGGCCAGGCTCGAGCTCGGGTTTTGGTAGAGCACGCTTGGCCCACTTTTACCTTTTTGGGCTTGTGTATAGTTGGACTGTCCACATTCAGAATATGTGTTTGTTTCTGTAACCGTTAGTCAATTGTGGATGTGATTAAGGAGATTAATTAGCTCCTTTAATCACGTTTGACTACTGCTTTAGTGGAGCGTTTTTTGCTTCATAACATCTCTATTTATTTCTATAAATACAGAAATTTTTCTTCAAAGAAACACACAGCTCTAATTTTCACATCTCTCTCAAAATGTTTTCTTTCTTCTACTTCTGAAATCTTTGCTGGGTAGAGTTACTATCTCGTTCCAAAGTTTTCTTACTCGAGTGGTTGGGTACGAAAGCTGCAGTGTTAACCTTGGGAAACTATCGACGTGAGACGATTACCACCGCGGTCGTACCGATATAGTTTTTAAGTAAGTGGCTACCATACCATGACACTACCTTCTCCTTCTGTTTTGATAAGTATTCTTATTTTGTCCATTGTTACTACATTACTTTACCAACAATTTGAAAAATTTATTTGTGTCGTAGCAATGGCTGTAATTTCGAGCAAAACCATACCTGATTTGTGGAAACTGGAACCTTTAGAAGGTCAGAATTATAAGAGGTGCTCTCAGAAATTACTTATGTT
Source organism: Silene latifolia (assembly GCF_048544455.1). NCBI lineage: Eukaryota > Viridiplantae > Streptophyta > Magnoliopsida > Caryophyllales > Caryophyllaceae > Silene > Silene latifolia. Next base: position 120,186,169 of record NC_133537.1, read on the forward strand.
TTTTTAGCAGTTAGAAATTACTTAGGTTTTTTGAGCACTAGTGTGGACAAAGGGGCTTTTATTGTGAGTGTTGGGCTTGTGCGTTTGGGTCTAAACACACACGCGCGCGCTGGCATGGGGCCCGGCTCGAGCTCGGGTTTTGGTAGAGCACCCTTGGCCCACTTTTACCTTTTTGGGCTTGTGTGTAGTTGGACTGTCCACATTCAGAGTATGTGTTTGTTTCTGTAACCGTTAGTCAATTGTGCATGTGATTAAGGAGATTAATTAGCTCCATTAATCACATTTGACTACTGCTTTAGTGGAGCGTTTTTTTGCTTCATAACATCTCTATTTATTCCTATAAATACAGAAGATTTTCTTTACAGAAACACACAACTCTTATTTTCACATATCTCTAAAAATGTTCCCCTTCTTCTGCGTCTGAAATCTTTCCTGGGTACAGTTACTTTCTCGTTCCAAAGTTTTCTTACTCGAGTGGTTGGGTACGAAAGCTGTAGTGTTAAACTTGGAAAACTACCGGCGTGAGACGATTACCACCGCGGTCGTGCCGATATAGTTTTCAAGTAAGTGGCTACCATACCATGACACCGCCTTCTCCTTCTATTTTGATAAGTATTCTTTTTTTGTCTTTTGTTACTACGTTACTTTACCAACAATTTGAAAACTATATTTATGTCGTAGCAATGGCTGTAATTTTGAGCAAAACCATACCTGATTTGTCAAAACTGGAATCTTTAGAAGGACAGAATTATAAGAGGTGCTCTCAAAAAAATCTTATGTTTCTTTAGCAGTTAGAAATTACTTATGTTTTTTGAGCGCTAGTGTGGAGAAAAGGGCTTTTGTTGTATGGGTTGGGCTTGTGGGTTTGGGACCAAATACACACGTGCACGCTGGCCTGGGGCCAGGCTCGAGCTCGGGTTTTGGTATAGCACGCTTGGCCCACTTTTACCTTTTTGGGCTTGTGTATAGTTGGACTGTCCACATTCAGAATATGTGTTTGTTTCTGTAACCGTTAGTCAATTGTGGATGTGATTAAGGAGATTAATTAGCTCCTTTAATCACGTTTACTACTGCTTTAGTGGAGCGTTTTTTGCTTCATAACATCTCTATTTATTCCTATAAATACAGAAATTTTCCTTCACAGAAACACACAGCTCTTATTTTCACATCTCTCTCAAAATGTTCTCCTTCTTCTACTTCTGAAGTCTTTCCTGGGTAGAGTTAATATCTCGTTCCAAAGTTTTCTTACTCGAGTGGTTGGGTACGAAAGCTGCAGTGTTAACCTTGGGAAACTACCGACGTGAGATGATTACCACCACGGTCGTACCGATATAGTTTTTAAGTAAGTGGCTACCATACCATGACACTACCTTCTCCTTCTGTTTTTATAAGTATTCTTATTTTGTCCATTGTTACTACATTACTTTACCAACAATTTGAAAAATTTATTTGTGTCGTAGCAGTGGCTGTAATTTCGAGCAAAACCATACCTGATTTGTCGAAACTGGAACCTTTAGAAGGTCAGAATTATAAGAGGTGCTCTCAAAAAAAATCTTATGTTTTTTTTTGCAGTAAGGAATTACTTAGGTTTTTTTAGCACTAGTGTGGACAAAGGGGCTTTTGTTGTGAATGTTGGGGTTGTGCGTTTGGGTCCAAACACACACACGCTCGCGCTGGCCTGGGGCCCGGCTCGAGCTCGAGTTTTGGTAGAGCACCCTTGGCCAACTTTTACCTTTTTGGCTTGTGTGTAGTTGGACTGTCCACATTCAGAGTATGTGTTTGTTTTTGTAACCGTTAGTCAATTGTGGCTGTGATTAAGGAGATTGATTAGCTCCTGTAATCACATTTTACTACTGCTTTAGTGGAGCGTTTTTTGCTTCATAACATCTCTATTTATTCCTATAAATACAGAAGTGTTTTTTTCACAAAAACACACAACTCTTATTTTCACATCTCTCTCAAAATGTTCTCCTTCTTCTGCTTCTGAAAGCTTTCCTGGGTACAGTTACTTTCTCGTTCTAAAGTTTTCTTACTCGAGTGGTTGGGTACGAAAGCTGCAGTGTTAAACTTGGGAAACTACCGGCGTGAGACGATTACCACCGCGGTCGTGCCGATATAGTTTTCAAGTAAGTGGCTACCATACTATGACACTGCCTTCTCCTTCTGTTTTGATAAGTATTCTTATTTTGTCCATTGTTACTACATTACTTTACCAACAATTTGAAAACTATATTTGTCTTGTAGCAATGGCTGTAATTTCGAGCAAAACCATACCTGATTTGTCGAAACTGGAACCTTTAGAAGGTCAGAATTATAAGAGGTGCTCTCAAAAATTAATTATGTTTTTTGAGCAGTTAGAAATTACTTATATTTTTTGAGCACTAGTGTGGACAAAGGGGCTTTTGTTGTGAGTTTTGGGCTAGTGGGTTTGGGTCCAAACACACACGCGTGTGTGTGGCCGGTGCCGGCTCGAGCTCGGATTTTGGTAGAGCACCCTTGGCCCACTTTTACCTTTTTGGCTTGTGTGTAGTTGGACTGTCCACATTCAGAGTATGTGTTTGTTTCTGAAACCGTTAGTCAATTGTGGCTGTGATTAAGGAGATTGATTAGCTCCTGTAATCACATTTTACTACTGCTTTAGTGGAGCGTTTTTTGCTTCATAACATCTCTATTTATTCCGATAAATATAGAAGTGTTTTTTTCACAAAACACACAACTCTTATTTTCACATCTCTCTCAAAATGTTCTCCTTCTTCTGCTTCTGAAAGCTTTCCTGGGTACAGTTACTTTCTCGTTCTAAAGTTTTCTTACTCGAGTGGTTGGGTACGAAAGCTGCAGTGTTAAACTTGGGAAACTACCGGCGTGAGACGATTACCACCGCGGTCGTGCCGATATAGTTTTCAAGTAAGTGGCTACCAATCTATGACACTGCCTTCTCCTTCTGTTTTGATAAGTATTCTTATTTTGTCCATTGTTACTACATTACTTTACCAACAATTTGAAAACTATATTTGTCTTGTAGCAATAATTTTGTAATTTGAGCAAAACCATACCTGATTTGTCGAAACTGGAACCTTTAGAAGGTCAGAATTATAAGAGGTGCTCTCAAAAATTAATTATGTTTTTTGAGCAGTTAGAAATTACTTATGTTTTTTGAGCACTAGTGTGGACAAAGGGGCTTTTGTTGTGAGTTTTGGGCTTGTGGGTTTGGGTCCAAACACACACGCGCGCACGCTGGCCTGGTGCTCGGCTCGAGCTCGGATTTTGGTAGAGCACCCTTGGCCCACTTTTACCTTTTTGGGCTTGTGTGTAGTTGGACTGTCCACATTCAGAGTATGTGTTTGTTTCTGTAACCGTTAGTCAATTGTGGCTGTGATTAATGAGATTGATTATCTCCTGTAATCACATTTTACTACTGCTTTAGTGGAGCGTTTTTTGCTTCATAACATCTCTATTTATTCCTATAAATACAGAAGTGTTTTTTTCACAAAAACACACAACTCTTATTTTCACATCTCTCTCAAAATGTTCTCCTTCTTCTGCTTCTGAAAGCTTTCCTGGGTACAGTTACTTTCTCGTTCCCAAGTTTTCTTACTCGAGTGGTTGGGTACGAAAGCTGCAGTGTTAAACTTGGGAAACTTCCGGCGTGAGACGATTACCACCGCGGTCGTGCCGATATAGTTTTCAAGTAAGTGGCTACCGTACCATGACACTGCCTTCTCCTTCTGTTTTGATAAGTATTCTTATTTTGTCCATTGTTACTACATTACTTTACCAACAATTTGAAAACTATATTTGTGTCGTAGCAATGGCTGTAATTTCGAGCAAAACCATACCTGATTTGTCGAAACTGGAACCTTTAGAAGGACAGAATTATAAGAGGTGCTCTCAAAAAAATCTTATGTTTTTTTTTTGCAGTTAGAAATTACTTATGTTTTTTGAGCACTAGTGTGGACAAAAGGTCTTTTATTGTTAGTGTTGGGCTTGTAGGTTTGCATCAAAACACACAAGCGCGCTGGCCTGGGGCCCGGCTCGAGCTCGGGTTTTGGTAGAGCACCCTTGGCCCACTTTTACCTTTTTGGGGTTGTGTATAGTTGGACTATCCACATTCAGAATATGTGTTTGTTTCTGTAACCATTAGTAAATTGTGGATGTGATTAAGGAGATTAATTAGCTCCTTTAATCATGTTTGACTACTGCTTTAGTGGAGCGTTTCTTGCTTCATAACTGCTCTATTTATTCCTATAAATAGAGAAGTTTTTCTTCACAGAAACACACAACTCTTACTCTTACATCTCTCTTAAAATGTTCTCCTTCTTCTGCTTCTGAAATCTTTCCTGGGTAGAGTTACAATCTCGTTCCAAAGTTTTATTACTCGAGTGGTTGGGTACGAAAGCTGCAGTGTTAACCTTGGGAAACTACCCGACGTGAGACGATTACCACCGCGGTCATACCGATATAGTTTTCAAGTAAGTGGCTACCATACCATGACACTGCGTTCTCCTTCTGTTTCGATAAGTATTCTTATTTTGTCCATTGTTACTACATTACTTTACCAACAATTTGAAAAGTTTATTTGTGTCGTAGCAATGGCTGTAATTTCGAGCAAAACCATACCTCAATTGTCGAAACTGGAACCTTTAGAAGGTCAGAATTATAAGAGGTGCTCCCAAAAATTACTTATGTTTTTTGAGCAGTTCGAAATTACTTTGATTTTTTGAGCACTAGTGTGGACAAAGGGGCTTTTGTTGTGAGTGTTGGGCTTGTGCGTTTGGGTCCAAACACACACACGCACACGCTGGCCTGGGGCCCGGCTCGAGCTCGGGTTTTGGTAGAGCACCCTTGGCCCACTTTTACCTTTTTGGGCTTGTGTGTAGTTGGACTGTCCACATTCAGAGTATGTGTTTGTTTCTGTAACCGTTAGTCAATTGTGGCTATGATTAAGGAGATTAATTAGTTCCTTTAATCACATTTGACTACTGCTTTAGTGGAGCATTTTTTGCTTCATAACATCTCTATTTATTCCTATAAATACAGAAGTTTTTCTTCACAGAAACACACAACTCTTATTTTCACATCTCTCTCAAAATGTTCTCCTTCTTATACTTCTGAAATCTTTCCAGGGTACAGTTACTTTCTCGTTCTAAAGTTTTCTTACTCGAGTGGTTGGGTACGAAAGCTGCAGTATTAAACTTGGGAAACTACCAGCATGAGACGATTACCACCGTGGTCGTGCCGATATAGTTTTCAAGTAAGTGGCTACCATACCATGACAATGCCTTCTCCTTCTGTTTTGATAAGTATTCTTATTTTGTCCATTGTTACTACATTACTTTACCAACAATTTGAAAACTATATTTGTGTCGTAGCAATGGCTGTAATTTCGAGCAAAACCATACCTGATTTGTTGAAACTGGAACCTTTAGAAGGTCAGAATTATAAGAGGTGCTCTCAAAAAAAACTTATGTTTTTTTTTGCAGTTAGAAATTACATAGGTTTTTTGAGCACTAGTATGGACAAAGGGGCTTTTGTTGTGAATGTTGGGCTTGTGCGTTTGGGTCTAAACACACATACGCTCGCGCTGGCCTGGGGCCCGGCTCGAGCTCGGGTTTCGGTAGAGCACCCTTGGCCCACTTTTACCTTTTTAGGCTTGTGTGTAGTTGGACTGTCCACATTCAGAGTATGTGTTTGTTTCTGTAACCGTTAGTGAATTGTGGCTGTGATTAAGGAGATTAATTAGCTCCTGTAATCACATTTTAATACTGCTTTAGTGGAGCGTTTTTTGCTTCATAACATCTCTATTTATTCCTATAAATATAGAAGTTTTTTTTCACAGAATCACACAACTCTTATTTTCACATCTCTCTCAAAATGTTCTCCTTCTTCTGCTTCTGAAAGCTTTCCTGGGTACAGTTATTTTCTCGTTCTAAAGTTTTCTTACTCAAGTGGTTGGGTACGAAAGCTGCAGTGTTAAACTTGGGAAACTACCGGCGTGAGACGATTACCACCGCGGTCGTGCCGATATAGTTTTCAAGTAAGTGGCTACCATACTATGACACTGCCTTCTCCTTCTGTTTTGATAAGTTTTCTTATTTTGTCCATTGTTACTACATTACTTTACCAACAATTTGAAAACTATATTTGTCTCGTAGCAATGGCTGTAATTTCGAGCAAAACCATACCTGATTTGTCGAAACTGGAACCTTTAGAAGGTCAGAATTATAAGAGGTGCTCTCAAAAATTAATTATGTTTTTTGAGCAGTTTGAAATTACTTATGTTATTTGAGCACTAGTGTGGACAAAGGGGCTTTTGTTGTGAGTGTTGGGCTTGTGGGTTTGGGTCTAAACACACACGCGCGCGCGCTGGCCCGGGGCCCGGCTCAAGCTCGGATTTTGGTAAAGCACCCTTGGCCCACTTTTACCTTTTTGGGCTTGTGTATAGTTTTACTGTCCACATTCAGAGTATGTGTTTATTTCTGTAACCGTTAGTCAGTTGTGGCTGTGATTAAAGAGATTAATTAGCTCCTTTAATCACATTTGACTACTGCTTTAGTGGAGCGTTTTTTGCTTCATAACATCTCTATTTATTCCTATAAATACAGATGTTTTTCTTCACAGAAACACACAACTCTTATTTTCACATCTCTCTCAAAATGTTCTCCTTCTTCTGCTTCTGAAATCTTTCCTGGGTACAGTTACTTTCTCGATCCCAAGTTTTCTTACTCGAGTGGTTGGGTACGAAAGCTGCAGTGTTAAACTTGGGAAACTTCCGGCGTGAGACGATTACCACCGCGGTCGTGCCGATATAGTTTTCAAGTAAGTGTCTACCATACCATGGTAATGCCTTCTCCTTCTGTTTTGATAAGTATTCTTATTTTGTCCATTGTTACTACATTACTGATGCGTGTCTTTTATATGATGTTTTACACTTCATTTTACACGCATTTTAGAGCTCATTTGTGTAGTTTAAGCTACCATTTCCCCTATTTCCGTCTACTTTCGTGTTTTTGTACATTATTGCAGGAATATGAAGAATTCAACGGAAATTGAGCTAAATCCGTCCCCGAGTATCCTACATTGCATTTTGACGTGGAGTATTCACTTAAGGAACGAGCTTGTTGCGCATTTCAAGGCCCGAAAGACAAATCCACGAGATCATAGAAGTCAAGTACCAGCTAAAGCAGTCGATCGACCAGTACCCTTAGTCGATCGACCAACTCACGGGATCCAGAGGCTACATACTGTACACTGCTAGTCAGTCGATCGACCACCCTGCTTAGTCGATCGACCACACCGCTACTTCAGACGAGAATTAAAAGATCGAGGAAAAGCAAGCCCATTATGTTTAGGTTTTGGAAATAAAAGTTACGTTGGTTTGCTATATAACGTAACCTAGAAACATCAGAATCATCATCGAATTATTATCTAGTTTTACATTCAGTTCTTTAGACAATAATTCGGGTTTGGAATATTGGTTTGCATTGGATTTTCGTTCGTACTTTCAATCATTCCGTTACAATTCTTCTGCGATTTTGGTATTCTTCTTATTCCAGTTTATTACTTTATTTGCATCCATAGATATAGAATTGTTAGTTAGTTCCCGAAACCATAATTATCGTTTTATGCTAGCCTTTTGTTCCGTTGTTTTAATCATGAATTCTTCTGTTTATTTCATCAATCTTATTGTTGTTATCATTCTTAGTATGAGTAGCTAAATTATTCGTGCTAGGATGTAGGGGAATTATAGTGTAGGCGGCGTAGAATGAACACGGCCTGAATCGCGTGTCAGTCGATCGACTGCCATACCTGGTCGATCGACTGACCACGTGAGGTTATACTTTCGTTTTAATTGTTTTAATTCTTTATTCGACGAATCGAGTGCACACGACTAGTTGAATGTTTAGGATATGACTGACCCATTAGATCGAGAGATAGGGACAGTTGTTAGATCACCAATTAAAATGACTAAACTATGCTGAGATCGAAAGATAGGTAAAGTTTAGATTATTAACCACTTTTCAGGACGAGAGTCAGTATTAGTGATATTAGGGACTTATAGCGAGATCGAAAGATGCTATCTGTTAAGAGTGGACCGAGAGGACCTCTTGTTTCCCGCCTCATGTGTTTGATTTAGACCGACTTAGTTTTTTCGCCGAAACTACTAGTGAACCGACCATCCTAGTACCCTTCTTTATATTTGATTTAATATATCTCTTTAGTTTAATTTTTATTATTATTAGCTATAGACCAAATCGAATCAACTCCCATATTTGTGACCTTAGACTAAATTTAGACAACTTTTAATTACATTCGCCTCCTTGTGGTTCGACCCTGTTACCACTAGCTTATGTTAGTTTTAATAGGAATTATAAATCTTATTTTTGGTATTCACAACGACGGGTATCAAATTTTGACACCGTTGCCGGGGAGGCAATTGTTCTAATTTTGAGTTGTTTTTATTTAGTCTTTCCCAGTTTAAGGGACATCCGTTCCTTAAAATTTTCTTATATTCTTTTTGTAGTTTCTTCTTATGCGCAGGTCACAGGGTGGTGAACTAGTACTGTTCAATCCTGAGATTGAGAAATCCTTGCGCGAGTTGAGACGATCATCAAGGGTATTGCCGACAGAGGAAGAGCTGAGTACTCTGTCAAGTTACTACGAGAACGCTCTGTTCGAGGAAGATCCACCTACATCTCCTGCTTCTATTTCTTGGTGAGACAGTCACTTCTCCGAAATTCCAGTCATGGTGAAGAAGCAACTATAGCAAGTCATTCTAAGCCGACAAGTAGGAAATATTTACAAGGGATTCGAATTACTGGAGTCGATAGGAAATTCGAACCAAAGCCTTCCTATATCAACCTAGTTGAGAGGAACCGATTCGAGGGAGCGCAAATGAAGATGCAGCCAAGCATATGGAGATATTTATCGATTCATCTTTGCTCTATACCCCCGCCCGACCGGTGTGACCCAGGACCGGATAAAGGAGACTATGTTTATATTCTCACTCCATGATGCTGCAAGGGAGTGGTACAGAGATCTGGACCGAGCCGCTCATGGGATCACCGACTGGAATTCCTTAGCCCTGGCATTTTACAAAAATTACTTCTCTGCCTCGAAGACTAATGCCATTAGAGCTCAGATCACGAGCTTTAAACAAGGGCCGGATGAGAACTTTCATGAAGCATGGGTTCGTTTCAAGAAGCTGGTGCGAACCATACCGCACCATGGGTTCGAAAAATGGAGTCTTTGCAATCAGTTCTATAACGGGCTGTATGACGATCAGAGGGCTATTTTGGATGCTGCAGCCAATGGCCGATTTGCTGAGAATATGGGAGAGACTAAGGGGTGGAAGATCATTGATGACTTAGCCATCCACAAGGCTGAATATGGGAATTCCAGGGGGAATCAAAGGAGGAGTGCTGAATCTCCTTCTGTAGCTGCACTTCAAGCTCTCACTGCGAGATTTGACAAGTATGAACTGGGAGGAGCTTCAAAAGGAGGTATTTACCAAGTAAATGCTGTGTCAGACGGTCCTTTCGTCTGCAGAAGGTGTAGAGCTGAGGGACATGTCTCAGAGAATTGTCCTAGTCCTTTCGAGTCTTGTGCTGCCTTTCAACACTATCGGCAGACAAACACCTACTATGAGCCTAATGTTCATCCCAACTTGAGGTGGAGTAGCCAGAATGTCCTAAATCCAACTCCACCTCCGCAGCAGCAGCAGCAAGCCTATGTATCCCCTCATCATAAGCAACAACAATATCAAAAACCTCCTTATGTGCCGCAGCAGCAACAATCGCAAAATTCCGAGTTTGCTGAGTTGAAGAATATGTTGGAAAAGGAGTCCCAAACTAGAGAGGCTGGAATGAAACTTTTAGAAAGCCAAATTGCTCAATTGGCTAGCAAGAGTACCACTCGAACTCCGGGACACTTACCGACTCAAACTGACCAGAAAGAGACCCTAAATGCCATTACTTTGAGGAGTGGGTCTACCCTGGAGGGGCCTGCTATGGTCGAGGATGCCCCTGAAAAGAATGAGGCGGAACCGAGTCAAAAGAAAGCTTTAACAAAAAATAGCAAGAACACGGCGTCTACCAGGTATATCAGTCGATCGACTGATATACTCGGTCGATCGACTGATATACCCGGTCAATCGACTGAAGTGCGGGTTACAGGAGCTTTTGGAACTATAGATCTCAGTCGATCGACTGAGCAAGGTGGTCGATCAACTGAGGCCACTGCTGATATTCAGAAATTTTGTCCTCCAATGCCCAATAATTTGAGAGACCACTTATTTCAGGGTACGACAACTCCGAAAGTATTGGGGCAAGACCCGAGTGCTGATGGGTCCGTCCCGATTCCGAAGTTCAACCCAATGTCGGTCAATGGCTCACATTTGAGACGGTCTGAAGAGGGGTCAAGCTTCAATAAAGAGAAGGTGGTGGACTTTCAGCCTAAGTCCAGGGATGCCGGCATACGTGATTTAGAGGAAAGGGCTAAGCTACTTCTTACAGCCCCATATCCAGAGAGACTAGTGCCGACAAAGGAACATGTATCTTTCAATAAATTTGAAAATGTTGTTCGTAGTCTTAACGTACAAGTACCCTTCCTTGAATTAGTGAATCAAGTGCCCGCTTATATGAAGTTCATGAAGCAATTGCTTTCTAAAAAGACGTCACTTGAAACCGTGCATACTGTTGCACTGACTGAGGAAACTTGTTCTTATCTGACTCACACTGCACCCCATAAGCTAGAGGACCCAGGTAGCTTTTCCGTTCCTTTTAATATAGGTACCTTCTCTATTGAGAAGGCATTATGTGACCTAGGAGCTAGTATAAGTGTAATGCCCTTGAGTCTTGCTAGGAAGCTAAAATTGACTAGGTTTGCGATCCTGAGACATGACAAGTGCGAGATGGCCGACCGTCTGCGGTCCAGCCTATAGGAGTCCTAGAAGATATCCCTATGCAAATAGGGAAGTTTTTCTTCCCTGTAGACTTTGTAGTCCTAGATATGCCTGAGGATGCCCACATACCTATCATTCTAGGTAGGCCATTTCTGCACACTACTGGTGCAATTATTGATGTTGGTTCTGGGACCCTGACCTTCAAAGTGGGGAAGCATTCTATTGTCTTCGCCCAAACAGCTAGGAAGAAGGACCCCATGTGGCTGTCAGCTGTAACACGGTTTCTGAAAAGAAATCATACTTTGTGCTTCCTGATATGCCTGTCTCTATTCCTATTCCTGTTATAACACCTCCGCCCCAGACTGGGAGCAAGAAGGAGGAAGATTCTGTTGTTTGAGACATTGCAGGAGCTGGTTTGGGGAAGGAAGAGCCGCAAGTCGCTCCAGCTGTGAAGGAGCCTATCATTTCACGAGGCGGTCTTGGTTGCCTTAGCTATGGAACAGATGAGGAAGTTGATGACGAGCCGGTCAAAGTGAGAGAGTCCGATATGGATTCTGACGAGTCCGAAGAGATCATTGACTGGGGAGATATTGAGGCTGTTGACCCGTTGAGTTTGGCGGATGTTGAAGCTAAGAAGGGTGCAGCCAAGAAGATAAGCACCGTTGAGGCTACCTCTTGTAGCCAGAAGCCGACGAAGTGGGCCATACCGTGGCCGTTCTTGATCAACTATTAGTTGATCACATGCCTTACAAACATTTTATTGCTTTTAAACTCTTTTTATTGCTTCTGTGTGCGCGAGACTTCGCATTTATTTTTTGTTGCTTAGGATTTTTAAGTACTTTAGACTTTACTCTGGGTTTTGCGCAATTTTGGGCGCGTATTATTGTGCATTTACAGGTTTTTAGACCTCATTAGCTCAAGTAATTGAGCAAATACGAAGAAATCAGAAGTTACAGCAGTATTTCCAGTCGATCGACTGGTCTGTATAGTCGATCGACTGTTCTGCAGTTTCCAGGAGCTACTGTTCCTTCACCTTGGTCGATCGACTGGGTGATGTGGTCGATCGACCGAGGGCGCTGCTGTACTTATTCACGACCTCTCCCCTGTTGTGTGTGGTCGGTTTGCGGAATTGAGGGAGCTTTCTACTCCACTTTATCTTCTGTCATATTATTTATTTCTTCTATTTTTCTCAATTATGCACAAAATATCGCCTCATTATTGTCTTCTCGATTTTATGCGTGGGTTTTGTTTGTCTTTTCAGGTACTTATTGGTAGCACTGCTGGCTACTGAAACCTCCTAGCTCACGCTGGTTTGGGGAGGTTTCCTTTGCTGCGCTTAAAGTCTTGTGAGTTTCTAAGTCTTTACTTCATGTCGTATTCATTTGTTTTCTCGCAATTTCCCGTTTCTCTTTTCTTCATTACATGATTTTGCACAATGGGGACATTGTGCGATTTGGTTTGGGGAAGGGTTTTGCGTCGCATATCATTTGCTTGCATTCACGTTTACATTCCAGTTTGCATTTGTTTATCTCATTTCTCATATATACAAAAATTCAAAAAAAAAATAATTTAAAAAACTTTCAAAAATTCAAATAATCACTACTACAAATCCAGGCAACTACAACGCCCCTTTAACAACGATTATTCACGAAAATCACAATAGACGTTGTAGAATGTATGGCGCGAATTTTACTGAAATAAATTACAACGGGTATGGTTATAAAAACCGTTGTTATTAGTTTTAACAACGGGTCACACATGCACAACCGTTGTTAATAATTTGGCGCAAAATTGGCGCAAAGTTAGTGAAAAGTAATCACAACGGTTATTTTTGAAACCCGTTGTTAAAACTTATTTAACAACGGGTGTTTTTTACAACCGTTGTTAAAACATATTTCACAACGGTTGTTGTTTAATAACCGTTGTCAATACCTTCCATACTATAAACCACACAAATAGAAGTCTCTGCTGACCACAAAACACAACCCTTAATACACAAACACAAACACAAAGCGGACAAACAAACACAAAACACACACTCTCTTTCTCTCTTTCTCTCTTTCTCTCTTTCTCTCTTTCTCATCGTCGCTTTATCTTCTCGCCGTCACTTTTGATTTCATCGTCTATTACGTTCGTATTTATCGGTAAATCTCGCCGTCCTTTGTTAGTTTCATCGTCATTATTTTCTTTTTCTATTTATTTCTTTTGCATGTATGTGTTTTTATCGACCATTATGTTATTTGTTTAAGTATTGTTCGCATAATTAGTTAGTAAAACAATGAAGAAGCAAGATGAAGAAGTAAGATAAACATAATTAATATATATATATATATATTTATAAATACATAAATTAAAAAAAAAATTACATATATAAAAATGCAATTCTTATATTTTCATAGAGGATCTTATTCTGCTCTATCGTATCCGTCCTCTCCTCCTTGGCTATTTGGAGGTTCCGTTCAGTTGATTGCTATATCGTCATATAGCCGCAAGCTCGCCTTTGCTCCGTCAAGCCATCTTCTTTGGCGTGCTTGATGCGGATCGAGCATCCGCAAGGTAGCTCCTGAAACTTTCCTCAATATGGAGGAACCGGCGGATGAAGTTGTTGTTGTTCTCGATCATGGTAAGAGTCTTAAGGATGAAAACATTCATTTCGTTGGAGTTTTTTGAGTTTGTTTTGAAAGATTAAGTAGAGTTTGTTTTAGCAGTTAGGGTTTGGAGATGAATATATTGAGATAATGGAAATGTTAGTTGAGATAATGCAATGTATTTATACTAAGCAATGTGTGGGTTTAGTTGCTTTTTAATTAATATATATGTTAGGAAGTTGTGCCATAATAATCATCATCATATCTCTCAATAATGCTGCTTCAAATCTTATTACTAACCCTTCTCATTCCATATTATCCGTTCATATGTACAGTGATGTCAGTAATAATGCATGCATCGTAATTCTAACGGGCCGTAATTATGCATGCATCTAGTAATATTTAATTTAATTTTTTTTATTTTTTAAGAACAAACAACAACGGTTATTTACAAACAACCCGTTGTCTTTAGTTATAACAAACGGTTTTGTATATTAAAACCCGTTGTTATAACTTTCCCCCCAAAATTGAGTCACACTTTCCACAACGGATTTTTATACATAAAACCGTTGTTAATAGTTTTAACAACGGTTTCCTTAAGAAAACCAACCGTTGTTAAAACCTTCTACAACGGACGCTTTAACAACGTCCGCTTTTTTATATAACAACGGTTTTTGACCGTTGTTATAGCCTGAATCTGTAGTAGTGAATGCACGTTTATTTTAGCATATAGGTCGAGTCGGAACGGTAGTATTTCAATGATGACATTGCATTTGCACCTGTTTTTGCCTAAGCCTTGCTTGATTAACATGTTATTAGTAGAATCGTATAAGTGCATATCTACGAGTTTTCGTTAATTATTTGCTGAACTTGAGACTTGACTTAGATTTTGGCAAGCTACATCATATTTCTGAGTTATTAGAGCCTATAACTGGTGTCATTCATGACCAGTTTATCTAGGAATGTGAGTAGTACTCCTTATTAGACATGTCACATCAATTTGCATAAATATGAACTTAATCTGCTTAATACCTGTATGCATTCGGTTTGTGGTTTGTTGACACATGTGGTAGAGGTTTCCCTTTATTCATTTTACCCATGAACTCCACACTGCCAAAAATATCCTTTTTGTCCTATTTACTACATCCTACATTTAGCCTGTCCTTTGTCAAAGCTAGTAGTCTATGTTCTTGGGATTGTTACTTAGTTTTTGGTAGCATTTGCTATTATTTGAGATTTTGTTGGGAAGATGAAATGAAGGAGGAAAGAAGTTGAAAGGAAAGAAAAAGAAACAAAAAGAAGAAAAATGATTCGAAAAAAGAAAAAAAAAAGAAAGAAAAAAAAAAAAGAGTTCTGTACTGTTCAAAGCAGTCGATCGACTGCCATCATTGGTCGATCGACTGAGTTCCGGAAGAAGTCAATTCGCATAAGTTCAAAATCCTTATCTTTTGGCGATTTTTGCTCCCATGTTGCATTAGTATCTTATGGGGAGTTAGTTGATTACTTTTATACCAGGAGATTGTGAGTTCTGTGCTTCCTATAGCACTGTTTCTATTGACTTATGAGCAAGAAGTTGGATGTTGCCATATGGTTCGTTTTGGTACTAGCTTGATCACATGTACCTCCACTTTTCCATAAATGTTTTGCCTCTTCTTACCCATACCTCACATATCCACATATATACCTCGGCATGTGTCATGGTCTTTTGTTGGTTGGAATGCATATGTACGGTTGTAGAGATTGTTTTCATATTATATTGCAGGCATGTTCTTATAGGTCGTAGTTAGGTGAGAGTCTTTACAAAATGAATTCTTTCTATCCTCTTATATATTCACCCATGCTTATGTGTGATATGAGCGACCCATGAGAGTCCAAATTGATAAAGTCTCTATAGTTGATGGTTCAGCAGTTTTTAACGACGTCATAACTCGTTTGCATGATTCACATTACTAATTGATTGTTGGTTGTTGCATTAAAATGGTTTAGGCTTTACATGTTGTAATTCGCTCTGAGATTGAACTCGTTCCATTAGGTCATTAGATCGAGTCTAGTTCTTGCTTGGGGACAAGCAAGGGTTTGGTTTGGGGAAGTTTGATGTGTGTCTTTTATATGATGTTTTACACCTCATTTTACACGCATTTCAGAGCTCATTTGTGTAGTTTAAGCTACCATTTCCCCTATTTCCGTCTACTTTCGTGTTTTTGTTCATTATAGCAGGAATGTGAAGAATTCAATGGAAATTGAGCTAAATTCGTCCCCGAGTATCCTGCATTGCATTTTGACATGGAGTATTCACTTAAGGAACGAGCTTGTTGCGCATTTCAAGGCCCGAAAGACAAATCCACGAGATCATAGAAGTCAAGTACCAGCTAAAGCAGTCGATCGACCAGTACCCTTAGTCGATCGACCAACTCACGGGATCCAGAGGCTACATACTGTACACTGCTAGTCAGTCGATCGACTTATGTTTAGGTTTTGGAAATAAAAGTTACGTTGGTTTGCTATATAACGTAACCTAGAAACATCAGAATCATCATCGAATTATTATCTAGTTTTACATTCAGTTCTTTAGACAATAATTAGGGTTTGGAATATTGGTTTGCATTGGATTTTCGTTCGTACTTTCAATCATTCCGTTACAATTCTTCTGTGATTTTGGTATTCTTCTTATTCCAGTTTATTACTTTATTTGCATCCATAGATATAGAATTGTTAGTTAGTTCTCGAAACCATAATTATCGTTTTATGCTAGCCTTTTGTTCCGTTGTTTTAATCATGAATTCTTCTGTTTATTTCATCAATCTTATTGTTGTTATCATTCTTAGTATGAGTAGCTAAATTATTCGTGCTAGGATGTAGGGGAATTATAGTGTAGGCGGCGTAGAATGAACACGACCTGAATCGCGTGTCGGTCGATCGACTGCCATACCTGGTCGATCGACTGACCACGTGAGGTTATACTTTCGTTTTAATTGTTTTAATTCTTTATTCGACGAATCGAGTGCACACGACTAGTTGAATGTTTAGGATATGACTGACCCATTAGATCGAGAGATAGGGACAGTTGTTAGATCACCAATTAAAATGACTAAACTATGCTGAGATCGAAAGATAGGTAAAGTTTAGATTATTAACCACTTTTCAGGACGAGAGTTAGTATTAGTGATATTAGGGACTTATAGCGAGATCGAAAGATGCTATCTGGTAAGAGTGGACCGAGAGGACCTCTTGTTTTCCCGCCTCATGTGTTTGATTTAGACCCACTTAGTTTGCTGCCGCCGAAACTATAGTGAACCGACCATCCTAGTACCCTTCTTTATATTTGATTTAATATATCTCTTTAGTTTAATTTTTATTGTTATTAGCTATAGACCAAATCGAATCAACCCCCATATTTGTTACCTTAGACTAAATTTAGACAACTTTTAATTACATTCGCCTCCTTGTGGTTCGACCCTGTTACCACTAGCCTAGGTTAGTTTTAATAGGAATTGTAAATCTTAATTTTGGTACTCACAACGACGGGTATCAATTACTTTACCAACAATTTGAAAACTATATTTGTGTCGTAGCAATGGCTGTAATTTCGAGCAAAACCATACCTGATTTGTCGAAACTGGAACCTTTAGAAGGACAGAATTATAAGAGGTGCTCTCAAAAAAATCTTATGTTTTTTTTTTGCAGTTAGAAATTACTTATGTTTTTTGAGCACTAGTGTGGACAAAAGGGCTTTTATTGTTAGTGTTGGGCTTGTAGGTTTGGATCCAAACACACACGCGCGCTGGCTTGGGGCCCGGCTCGAGCTCGGGTTTTGGTAGAGCACCCTTTGCCCACTTTTACCTTTTTGGGCTTGTGTATAGTTGGACTGTCCACATTCAGAATATGTGTTTGTTTCTGTAACCATTAGTAAATTGTGGATGTGATTAAGGAGATTAATTAGCTCCTTTAATCATGTTTGACTACTGCTTTAGTGGAGCGTTTCTTGCTTCATAACTGCTCTATTTATTCCTATAAATAGAGAAGTTTTTCTTCACAGAAACACACAACTCTTACTCTTACATCTCTCTTAAAATGTTCTCCTTCTTCTGCTTCTGAAATCTTTCCTGGGTAGAGTTACTATCTTGTTCCAAAGTTTTCTTACTCGAGTGGTTGGGTACGAAAGCTGCAGTGTTAACCTTAGGAAACTACCGACGTGAGACGATTACCACCGCGGTCATACCGATATAGTTTTCAAGTAAGTGGCTACCATACCATGACACTGCGTTCTCCTTCTGTTTCGATAAGTATTCTTATTTTGTCCATTGTTACTACATTACTTTACCAACAATTTGAAAAGTTTATTTGTGTCGTAGCAATGGCTGTAATTTCGAGCAAAACCATACCTCAATTGTCGAAACTGGAACCTTTAGAAGGTCAGAATTATAAGAGGTGCTCTCAAAAATTACTTATGTTTTTTGAGCAGTTCGAAATTACTTTGGTTTTTTGAGCACTAGTGTGGACAAAGGGGCTTTTGTTGTGAGTGTTGGGCTTGTGCGTTTGGGTCCAAACACACACACGCGCACGCTGGCCTGGGGCCGGCTCGAGCTCGTGTTTTGGTAGAGCACCCTTGGCCCACTTTTACCTTTTTGGGCTTGTGTGTAGTTGGACTATCCACATTCAGAGTATGTGTTTGTTTCTGTAACCGTTAGTCAATTGTGGCTATGATTAAGGAGATTAATTAGCTCCTTTAATCACATTTGACTACTGCTTTAGTGGAGCGTTTTTTGCTTCATAACATCTCTATTTATTCCTATAAATACAGAAGTTTTTCTTCACAGAAACACACAACTCTTATTTTCACATCTCTCTCAAAATGTTCTCCTTCTTCTGCTTCCGAAATCTTTCCTGGGTACAGTTACTTTCTCGTTCTAAAGTTTTCTTACTCGAGTGGTTGGGTACGAAAGCTGCAGTGTTTAACTTGGGAAACTACCCGCGTGAGACGATTACCACCGCGGTCGTGCCGATATAGTTTTCAAGTAAGTGGCTACCATACCATGACATTGCCTTCTCCTTCTGTTTTGATAATTATTCTTATTTTGTCCATTGTTACTACATTACTTTACCAACAATTTGAAAACTATATTTGTGTCGTAGCAATGGCTGTAATTTCGAGCAAAACCATACCTGATTTGTTGAAACTGGAACCTTTAGAATGTCATAATTATAAGAGGTGCTCTCAAAAAAATCTTATGTTTTTTTTGCAGTTAGAAATTACTTAGGTTTTTTGAGCACTAGTGTGGACAAATGGGCTTTTGTTGTGAATGTTGGGCTTGTGCGTTTGGGTCCAAACACACACACGCTCGCGCTGGCCTGGGGCCCGGCTCGAGCTCGGGTTTTGGTAGAGCACCCTTGGCCCACTTTTACCTTTTTAGGCTTGTGTGTAGTTGGACTGCCCACATTCAGAGTATGTGTTTGTTTCTGTAACCGTTAGTCAATTGTGGCTGTGATTAAGGAGATTAATTAGCTCATGTAATCACATTTTAATACTGCTTTAGTGGAGCGTTTTTTGCTTCATAACATCTCTATTTATTCCTATAAATACAGAAGTTTTTCTTCACAGAAACACACAACTCTTATTTTCACATCTCTCTCAAAATGTTCTCCTTCTTCTGCTTCTGAAAGCATTCCTGGGTACAGTTACTTTCTCTTTCTAAAGTTTTCTTACTCGAGTGGTTGGGTACGAAAGCTGCAGTGTTAAACTTGGGATACTACCGGCGTGAGACGATTAACACCGCGGTCGTGCCAGTTTTCAAGTAAGTGGCTACCATACCATGACACTGTCTTCTCCTTCTATTTTGATAAGTATTCTTATTTTGTCCATTGTTACTACATTACTTTACCAACAATTTGAAAACTATATTTGTGTCATAGCAATGGCTGTAATTTCGAGCAAAACCATACCTGATTTGTCGAAACTGGAACCTTTAGAAGGTCAGAATTATAAGAGGTGCTCTCAAAAATTACTTATGTTTTTTGAGCAGTTAGAAATTATTTATGTTTTTTGAGCACTAGTGTGGACAAAGGGGCTTTTGTTGTGAGTGTTGGGCTTATGGGTTTGGGTCCAAACACACACGCGTGCGCGCTAACCTGGGGCCCGGCTCGAGCTCGTATTTTGGTAGTGCACCCTTGGCCCACTTTTACCTTTTTGGGCTTGGTGTAGTTTAACTATCCACATTCAGAGTATGTGTTTATTTCTGCAACCGTTAGTCAATTGTGGTTGTGATTAAGGAGATTAAATAGCTCTTTCAATCATATTTGACTACTGCGTTAGTGGAGCGTTTTTTGCTTCATAACATCTCTATTTATTCCTATAAATACAGAAGTTTTTCTTCACAGAAACACACAACTCTTATTTTCACATCTCTCTCAAAATGTTCTCCTTCTTCTGCTTCTGAAATCTTTCCTGGGTACAGTTACTTTCTCGTTCCCAAGTTTTCTTACTCGAGTGGTTGGGTACGAAAGCTGCAGTGTTAAACTTGGAAAACTGCAGGCGTGAGACGATTACCACCGCGGCCATGCCGATATAGTTTTCAAGTAAGTGGCTACCATACCATGACACTGCCTTCTCCTTCTGTTTTGATAAGTATTCTTATTTTGTCCATTGTTACTACATTACTTTATAAACAATTTGAAAACTATATTTGTGTCGTAGCAATGGCTGTAATTTCGAGAAAAACCATACCTGATTTGTCGAAACTGGAACCTTTAGAAGGACAATATTATAAGAGGTGCTCTCAAAAAAATCTTATGTTTTTTTTGCAGTTAGAAATTACTTATGTTTTTTGAGCACTAGTGTGGACAAAAGGGCTTTTGTTGTGAGTGTTGGGCTTGAGGGTTTGGATCCAAACACACATGCGCGCTGGCCTGGGGCCCGACTCGAGGTCGGGTTTTGGTAGAGCACCCTTGGCCCACTTTTACCTTTTGGGCTTGTGTATAGTTGGACCGTCCACATTCAGAATATGTGTTTGTTTCTGTAACCATTAGTAAATTGTGGATGTGATTAAGGAGATTAATTAGCTCCTTTAATCACGTTTGACTACTGCTTTAGTGGAGCATTTCTTGCTTCATAACTGCTCTATTTACTCCTATAAATAGAGAAGTTTTTCTTCACGGAAACACACAACTCTTATTCTTACATCTCTCTCAAAATGTTCTCCTTCTTCTGCTTCTGAAATCTTTCCTGGGTAGAGTTGCTATCTCGTTCCAAAGTTTTCTTACTCGAGTGGTTGGGTACGAAAGCTGCAGTGTTAACCTTGGGAAACTACCGACGTGAGACGATTACCACCGTGGTCATACCGATATAGTTTTCAAGTAAGTGGCTACCATACCATGACACTGCCTTCTCCTTCTGTTTCGATAAGTATTCTTATTTTGTCCATTGTTACTACATTACTTTACCAACAATTTGAAAAGTTTATTTGTGTCGTAGCAATGGCTGTAATCTCGAGCAAAACCATACCTGATTTGTCGAAACTGGAATCTTTAGAAGGTCAGAATTATAAGAGGTGCTCTCAAAAATTACTTATGTTTTTTGAGCAGTTCGAAATTACTTTTGTTTTTTGAGCACTAGTGTGGAGAAAGGGGCTTTTGTTGTGAGTGTTGGGCTTGTGCGTTTGGGTCCAAACACACACACGCGCACGCTGGCCTGGGGCCCGGCTCGAGCTCGGATTTTGGTAGAGCACCGTTGGCCCACTTTTACCTTTTTGGGCTTGTGTGTAGTTGGACTGTCCACATTCAGAGTATGTGTTTGTTTCTGTAACCGTTAGTCAATTGTGGCTATGATTAAGGAGATTAATTAGCTCCTTTAATCACATTTGACTACTACTTTAGTGGAGCGTTTTTTGCTTCATAACATCTCTATTTGTTGGAGTAGTGTCCTCCACAATGAGTGCGTTTACATAATAAATGTCGTAAAAGGAATATCAGGGATTTATTTATTTATTGTCAGCTGGTCATCGTTAATCGGTAATGATTGGCTGACTAGAGTTTGACATTACTGTCATGTGACGGCGGTGATCAGCTGATCCCTTTAGGTCACACCTATAGGATGACGCCCAAATAGTATAAATTAATTGTTTGTATGAGATACGAGATAATTAATTCCTTGTATTATTTGACTCTTAGTTAGTCACATAAATGTATTATTTGATGACGGGTTACGAACTCGGGACAAAGAGATTTATTATTTAATTATGAGATATTTAAATAATAAATGATTAGAATTTATTAATTAATTGTTAATTAATTACTTTTATACGATATGTGTATATGTTTTGAGGATGAATCAATTAGCTATTATATTTTACAAGAGGTTGTAAAATTAGCTAAATGGGTTAATATTGACACATTGTATGTTGATAAAATAGTCTTATGATTACTTAATGGTTAAGTAGTTATTGGTAGTTAATTTGTATTATTTAAGTGTTAAATAATTAAATTAATATTTAATTATGTAAGATGATTAAATATAAGACTTATAAGCATTTGTGGGGCAAATGATGAAAACCGAAATGGACCAAATACAGTCCAATTGTTCCGGGTTTTTTAGAGGACTACATGTGTCCATGAAGTGGCAAATTCCACTTACTTTTGTTCCCCATAATAGGCTATAAATACCCATGTTATTCCACTAACTAGTGGGTTGAAAAATTGATGGAAAAACTTGGTCTTTGTTGTTCTTCATTTGGCCGAATCCCTCCACTACCATAGACCATTTTTTCCTTCTTATTTTTCTTCATCATCTTATATAAAACACATATATATACCTACTAATAATATTATCAAAGTAATAATATTAATTAGTACATCAAATATACAATAACAAGGTTACTACTACATTTACCTAGTTAGTATTTTTAGTAGTATTTTGGGTTAATCTTGGGTGCCACCAAAGGAGATTACGTATTTTGGTAATTGGTGTTGTTGGAGGATCATCCTTATTGCATTAGCACAAGAACAACATCAAGGAAGGAGTCCTTGAGTTGTGCCCATTTTGCCTTATAACAATGTAAGGAACTTTTGTCTTAAGATGGTGTAAAACCATCTTTTATACATTTTATTTGCATGCATGTAGATTTAGACCACATTATATTAATTTGTAACTTTAATATCATAATATGAGTATTAATTTGGTCTGAATAACTAATAAGTGGTATCAGAGCATTGTTAAATACATGCATGTTATCTTAAGACGATTTTAGTAATTTATGAGATAAATTAATAAAATTGATATTATGTTACTAAAATTCCTTTTATCACATAATATAGTCTTGCATGTAAATAATCTGGTCTTAGAATGATATGGGACGAAAATTTGATTTTTGTTAAATTTTTCCACTTTTTATAACTTAAATTAGCATAAAATTGAGTAAAAATGCATTAAAATTAATTAAGAGTTAATTAAATTGGGTTGCATGTTAATTTTATGCATATTTATTTATAAATAACCACATGCATATTCTATTTATGAGAAAAATAGAAACTTTAAATTAATGTGATTAATTTAGGTTGTTTATTAATTTTTATTTGATAAAAATGGGTAAATAATGGTTATTTTGTAAATAAATATTTATTTAATTTTAGGGCTCGAAATTTCTGAATTTTTAGCTCCTGGAAATTGATCCAAAATGTATAAAATTTTATTTTAAGTCATTTCAATTTTTATGGTTTGATTTAGAATTAAATCGTAAAAATTATCGCTTTACCGATTAAATTGTGAAATCTTTTTAAATAAATTTTAAAAACAAAAATTTTCACTTGCATGACATTTTTGGTGTAAGACCAGGATGTTCATGCTTTTGAAATTTATTTTTCCAAGAAGTTTTATATTAAATGGAATTTTTGTATGATAATTGTGAATTATTATATCATTTTTTGTCACAATTGTATTTTAATTCCCATATAAATTCAAGATAATTGTTGAGAATAATTATTTTGATATTAGACCAGATTAGTATGATGAGTAAGTCTTAAAATTGTTTTAAGAATTGAATATGAATTTTTATTGGTAAAAATTTCGTCAAGGCAAGCTCAAATGATCGTTGTTGGTATGTTAGACGATTTGGCATGTCATTTTCCATAATGCATTTTATTATTCATTTAGATGAATGGTTTTTAGAATTATAATTATGTAATTTTTCCTAATATGACCATAAGTAGAAGTTGGTATTTCCCGAAATGTAAGGGAATATCGATTTGTTTTGTAATTAATTGCGATTTCGTATCGCCTAATTTGTAATTAATTAATAGTTTTTATTTTAATTTTATTACAAATTGTATAATAGGTTATTGTCATGTAATTTAATTATTAGTAATTAAATGAAGCATCTAAAGACGGAGTTTTCATGAAGACGGTGTTTTCGGAAAGGCGTTCCGAAATCCTAAAGAAGGAGGCCTATTTATGAAGACTCAAGGGACCAAGGAGTTGGTTTCCGAAGTGTAATAATTTTAGTAAATTAGATTAACTAGGTGGCCATATTAGGACTTGTTTGTTTTAATTCTTTTATGCATTCATGCCAAATCGTCGCTACATGTTTTCTTTTTGTTGTTATCAATTTAATCGTCTAACATTCACTAATTTTGTTCACTTAAAAGTGATAGACAATTAAATTGATAAGATCTCTCACATTTGTTTAAAATTGAGATTAAGCCTTACCAAATAATAGCACCTATGAATCCCTTCTTCATTAGAGGTAGGTTCAGATCACCGAGGTACACTCTTTTTTACGTTGGGTAAGTAGGGTAATAAAAGTTATTACGCGTGAAAATTGGTTGGACTCAACGGGATAAATATGGGTTGAATCGGTCCACCGTGCCCATATTTATTCTGGGGCTAAAAGATAGATTTTAAGAAAATCCGTCAACCAAGAGTTCTAGTAGTAGAATCAGTCAAAGATATTGACTCACCAAATTTATATAAATATGGGTTCAATCGGTCTACCGTGCCCGTGTTTATATAAAATTGGATCTTGGAATCATTTATATAATTCAGTGGGAGATCATTATATAAATGGGAACTTGTTAAATAATTTCACAAGTTAAATATTTCTAGACGATAAATGTTAATCTTTCCTTTATTTCCTTTGTAGTAATCACGATGACTTCTACTAGTGAAACCGCCACAATAGCTAGAGATTCATGGCTACATTCTTTTATGGACAAATATGTTTTAAAAGCCGACGGTAGTAATTTTAAAGATTGGGAAGAACAACTTCGATTAGCTGCCGCAGGTGATGGCAAATTACGTTACCTTGTCGATCCCTCTCCTCCTTCGCCTAGTACTAGGGCCCCTGCCGATGTAAGGGAGGCTTTTTCAAATTATCAAAAGGAATCCGCTGCAATAAAAAATGTTTTGATTTTTTCAATGGATCCTGCTTTACAAAGGCAATGTGTCAAGTTTCGTGATGCACATGAAGTATTCTCGAGGCTTTCAACTATGTTTTCTCAAGCCCCGAGAATAATTCAGTATGACACCGCTGTTCGTTTCTTTGAGGCTAACCTCAAAGATGGTCAACCTGTAAGTTCACACGTACTTAAAATGATTGAGTACGTGGAAACTTTAGAGGGGTTGGGTTGCAAGATCCCCAACAAACTTGTGGTGGACCGTGTGCTCCACTCTCTCTCGCACGTCAAGGGATTTACCCAATTTAGGGTAAATTACAATATGACGAACATGAGAAAGAGTTTACATGAGCTCCATTCTCTGCTTGTGCAAGCAGAGAAGGACATGGGATTGAGTGGGAGTATAAGGAAAGACGTGCTTGCGATTAATGTGAAGGGGAAGAAGCAGTTTAAGAGGAATGCAGGTAAGAAGCCCGTTTAGGTGGAGGGGAAAGGTAAAGCAATTGCGAATTGCTCTACCAAGCCAAAATCCATAAAGGGTAATCCTCTTAAAGATACTTGTAATTATTGTAATAACAAGGGACATTGGAGTCGTAATTGTACAAAGTACCTGGATGACATAAAAGCTGGCATTGTGAAGCCGACATGTAATTTCTCAACCGAATCTTTTATGACAGACATAAATTATGCTTCAAATACAACTTGGGTATTAGATACTGGTTGTGGTTCTCACTTGTGCAATCATTTGCAGGGCCTAAAAAGCATAAGAAAGCTAAACAAGGGTGATGTCGATCTCCGAATGGGAAACGGGTCTAAAGTAGTCATTGTCGTCTGTAGGAACTTATGTACTTAGTTTAGCTTCGGGGTTGGAGTTACATCTTAATAATTGTTATTTTGTACCAACGCTATCTAGAAATATAATATCCGTATCTGTGTTAGACACATAAGGGTTTTCCTTTGTAATTAAAGACAAGTGTTGTACTTTTTCCCTTAATGGGATTGTATATAGTCAAGCTATTTCAATCAATGGTATTTATATTCTAGATACTTGCAACGATGTTTATCATTTAGATAATAAAAGATTCAAAACAGGTTATCCCGATCAATCTTATTTATGGCATTGTCGCTTAGGACACATTAACGAGAAGCGCATTAAAAGACTAGTGTCGACTGGTGTAATTAAACCTTTTGATTTCGAATCATTTGGTACATGCGAATCTTGTCTTCTTGGCAAGATGACTCGTTCACCTTTTATAGGAAAAGGATCTCGAGCTAGTGAGTTATTGGGTTTAATACATACCGATGTTTGTGGCCCAATGATCAACTTTGCTAGAGGTAATTATGACTATTTCATTACTTTTACCGATGACATGAGTAGATATGGGTATATCTACTTAATGAGGTATAAAAGTGAAGCTTTTGATAAGTTCAAAGAGTTTCAGAATGAAGTATAAAACCAATTAAATAAGAAGATTAAAGCATTACGATTAGATCGTGGTGGGGAATATTTAAGCAATGACTTTAAAGATCACCTTATAAACTGCGGTATTGTACCTCAGTTAACTCCTCCTAGCACACCACAATTAAATGGCGTGGCTGAAAGGAGGAATCGAACTTTATTAGATATGGTTCGATCGATGATGAGTCAAATAGAGTTACCTAAGTCATTCTGGGGTTTTGCCATTTTATCTGCTGTACAATCACTTAATAAAAGTCCCACTAAAGCAACTGACAAAACTCCATATGAGATATGGAAAGGGAAAGTCCCGAATCTGCGATACATGAAAGTATGGGGTTGTGATGCTTATGTCAAGAGTAAGTCTGACGATAAGCTTGCACCTCGTTCTGAAAAGTGTATTTTTGTAGGCTACCCTAAGGAAACTTGTGGATATTACTTCTACAATAGTAACGAGAACAAAGTGTTTGTGGCTCGTGAAGCTGTCTTTCTAGAAAAAGAATTTATTTCTAGAAGACAGAGTGGGAGAAAATTTGAACTTGACGAAGTTCAAGAGCCACAAACTCATATGACAATACAGGAAGATGTTCCTTCTACGTCGAATCGTTATTGTTCATTCGAACCTAGGAGGTCGAAAGGGTTAGTCGCCAGCCTGATAGATACCTTGGTATTATCGAGGAAGATGGTGACTATGAGGTTTTACTTTTAGAAAGTGATGAATCCAAGACCTATAAAGCAGCTATTATGAGTTCTGACTCTAAGCTATGGCTCGAAGCCATGCAATCAGAAATGGATTCCATGTACGATAATCAGGTATGGGACTTGGTTGACTTACCTAAAGATGTTCGACCTCTTCAGTGTAAGTGGATATTCAAGATTAAAATCGGCATGGATGGACATAAAGATGTCTACAAAGCTAGATTAGTTGCAACACGTTTCACTCAGGTTCATGGTTTACACTATGATGAAACTTTTGCACCAGTTGTTATGCTTAGATCTGTTCGGATAATGTTAGCGATTGCTGCATTTCATGATTATGAGATATGGCAAATGGATGTCAAAACCGCTTTCCTGAATGGGTTTCTGGAAGAGGAAGTGTTCATGACACAATCTGAGGGTTTTGTGGATCCTAAAAATCCTAACAAAGTATGCAAACTTAAGAGATCCATTTATGGTCTTAAGCAAGCGTCAAGGAGTTGGAATCATCGTTTTGATCATGTTATTAAACAGAATGGTTTTACTTGAAGTGTTGAGGAACCATGTTTATACATGAAGTTATGTGGGAGTAAAGTTGTTTTCTTACTTCTTTATGTGGACGACATATTACTCATTGGGAATGATGTTGATATGCTTGCTTCTGTTAAGAAGTGGTTGCGAAATCACTTCCAAATGAATGATTTGGGAGAAGCTCAGCGCATCTTGGGTATCCGGAACTATAGGGATAGATCCAAAAGGATATTAGCATTGAGTCAAGAAGCCTATATCGATAAGATTCTTGACCGATTCAATATGAAAAACTCCAAGAGAGGTTTTCTACCTATGGGCAGTGGGATCACTTTGAGTAAGTCACAGTGTTCTACTGAGCCTAAGGATATTGAACGCATGAAATCGATTCCCTATGCTTCCGCTGTTGGATCGATCATGTATGCTATGATGTGTTCTCGTCCTGATGTCTCGTATGCTTTGAGTATGACGAGTCGTTTTCAGAAAACTCCAGGTGAGAGTCACTGGATAGCCATCAAGAATATTCTGAAGTACTTGAGAAGGACTAAAGATTCATTCTTAGTGTTTGGAGGAGAATCTGAATTACGTATACGAGGTTATACGGATGCCAGTTTCCAAACCGATAGGGATGATTTAAAATCCCAGGCTGGTTTTGTTTTTTTGTTGAACGGAGGGGCGATTTGTTGGAGAAGTTTTAAAGAGTCTCAGGATCGCTGATTCTACAACGGAAGCTGAGTACATTGCGGCCTCGAAGGCCGCAAAGGAAAATTTGTTTAGATTAGGCAATTTTAGAGGGACTGAAAGTAGTTCCGACCGCCGAGGATCCTATCACTTTGTATTGTGATAACAGTGGGGCTATTTTTCAAGCAAAAGAGCCCAAGTCTAGTAACAAGTCTAGACATGTACTTAGAAAATTTCATGTAATTAGAGATCTAATCGAAAGGAAAGAAATTACAGTTTGTAAGGTTGGGACAGCTGACAACATCGCTGATCCTTTAACCAAGCCATTGTCTCAAGCTAAACATGATAGTCATGTAGTTTCGATGGGGTTGAGATGAATGCCAGAACTGTTGTAAATTATATGATATGTAATAATCAAAATATTGTATTTATTATTTCATATATGATAAGTTGCATTTATCGTTATATTCAGTTTTATGTCTGAATTTATATACTTTGTTTTCTCCAAATAGGTTGTAAAGGCAACGTCGAACCCTATTAAGTGAACTGGATTAACATTGTATTTTGTCCCTAGTTACTTAACGAGGTGACGTCTCGGAGTGACTAGATTGTAAGGCGATAGATGACAGGTTCGACTGTCATATGGTCATAGTGATGACTGGTCGATTACATAGGCATATTGTGAGACAATTTGTCGGACAATGACCGTTTATAGAGTCCTTTTGTTGCTAGGTCGTGGCGAGGACTTCTATTTATTCCTTCGAGTCAATTCTTTAGACTGATGACTATTTGTCTGAGTTGGTACGGTTTTCCGGTGGCTTTGGTTTTTGTTCTAGGTCGCACCGTAAAAGGAGGCCGATGAGCATTTACTGGGTCATTGTGATCTGTATGGAATGAAGAAAATAGGTCAACAGGATTGTCCTTTTAAGTCATATTTTATCTCAAGGCCACTCGAGGAGAGATGACTGTGAATGCGTGGCCAAGCTCGGATGAGATCTATAGTAGATTATCCGGTCAGACAGTCATTCTCCTGATCGAGGAAACCACTTTATGATATGATCACGTGCAAGAACGACCTGAAAGACATCTTGCATTGAGTGGGAGATAATATTGGACAAGAGAATTGGTAACGCACACTTGTGTCAGACAAGTGGGAGATTGTTGGAGTAGTGTCCTCCACAATGAGTGCGTTTACATAATAAATGTCGTAAAAGGAATATCAGGGATTTATTTATTTATTGTCAGCTGGTCATCGTTAATCGGTAATGATTGGCTGACTAGAGTTTCACATTACTGTCGTGTGACGGCGGTGATCAGCTGATCCCTTTAGGTCACACCTATAGGATGACGCCCAAATAGTATAAATTAATTGTTTGTATGAGATACGAGATAATTAATTCCTTGTATTATTTGACTCTTAGTTAGTCACATAAATGTATTATTTGATGACGGGTTACGAACTCGGGACAAAGAGATTTATTATTTAATTATGAGATATTTAAATAATAAATGATTAGAATTTTTTAATTAATTGTTAATTAATTAATTTTATACGATATGTGTATATGTTTTGAGGAAGAATCAATTAGCTATTATATTTTACAAGAGGTTGTAAAATTAGCTAAATGGGTTAATATTGACACATTGTATGTTGATAAAATAGTCTTATGATTACTTAATGGTTAAGTAGTTATTGGTAGTTAATTTGTATTATTTAAGTGTTAAATAATTAAATTAATATTTAATTATGTAAGATGATTAAATATAAGACTTATAAGCATTTGTGGGGCAAATGATGAAAACCGAAATGGACCAAATACAGTCCAATTGTTCCGGGTTTTTTAGAGGACTACATGTGTCCATGAAGTGGCAAATTCCACTTACTTTTGTTCCCCATAATAGGCTATAAATACCCATGTTATTCCACTAACTAGTGGGTTGAAAAATTGATGGAAAAACTTGGTCTTTGTTGTTCTTCATTTGGCCGAATCCCTCCACTACCATAGACCATTTTTTTCCTTCTTATTTTTCTTCATCATCTTATATAAAACACATATATATACCTACTAATAATATTATCAAAGTAATAATATTAATTAGTACATCAAATATACAAAAACAAGGTTACTACTACATTTACCTAGTTAGTATTTTTAGTAGTATTTTGGGTTAATCTTGGGTGCCACCAAAGGAGATTACCTATTTTGGTAATTGGTGTTGTTGGAGGATCATCCTTATTGCATTAGCACAAGAACAACATCAAGGAAGGAGTCCTTGAGTTGTGCCCATTTTGCCTTATAACAATGTAAGAAACTTTTGTCATAAGATGGTTTAAAACCATCTTTTATACATTTTATTTGCATGCATGTAGATTTAGACCACATTATATTAATTTGTAACTTTAATATCATAAGATAAGTATTAATTTGGTCTAAATAACTAACAAGTGGTATCAGAGCATTGTTAAATACATGCATGTTATCTTAAGACGATTTTAGTAATTTATGAGATAAATTAATAAAATTGATATTATGTTACTAAAATTCGTTTTATCACATAATATAGTCTTGCATGTAAATAATCTGGTCTTAGAATGATATGGGACGAAAATTTGATTTTTGTTAAATTTTTCCACTTTTTATAACTTAAATTAGCATAAAATTGAGTAAAAATGCATTAAAATTAATTAAGAGTTAATTAAATTGGGTTGCATGTTAATTTTATGCATATTTATTTATAAATAACCACATGAATGTTCTATTTATGAGAAAAATAGAAACTTTAAATTAATGTGATTAATTTAGGTTGTTTATTAATTTTTATTTGATAAAAATGGGTAAATAATGGTTATTTTGTAAATAAATATTGATTTAATTTTAGGGCTCGAAATTTCTGAATTTTTAGCTCCTGGAAATTGTTCCAAAATGTATAAAATTTTATTTTAAGTCATTTCAATTTTTATGGTTTGATTTGGAATTAAATCGTAAAAATTATCGCTTTACCGATTAAATTGTGAAATCTTTTTAAATAAATTTTAAAAACAAAAATTTTCACTTGCATGACATTTTTGGTGTAAGACCAGGATGTTCATGGTTTTGAAATTTATTTTTCCAAGAATTTTTATATTAAATGGAATTTTTGTATGATAATTGTGAATTATTACATCATTTTTTGTCACAATTGTATTTTAATTCCCATATAAATTCAAGATAATTGTTGAGAATAATTATTTTGATATTAGACCAGATTAGTATGATGAGTAAGTCTTAAAATTGTTTTAAGAATTGATTATGAATTTTTATTGGTAAAAATTCCGTCAAGGCAAGCTCAAATGATCGTTGTTGGTAAGTTAGACGATTTGGCATGTCATTTTCCATAATGCATTTTATTATTCATTTAGATGAATGGTTTTTAGAATTATAATTATATAATTTTTCCTAATATGGCCATAGGTAGAAGTTGGTATTTCCCGAAATGTAAGGGAATATCGATTTGTTTTGTAATTAATTGCGATTTCGTATCGCCTAATTTGTAATTAATTAATAGTTTTTATTTTAATTTTATTACAAATTGTATAATAGGTTATTGTCATGTAATTTAATTATTAGTAATTAGATGAAGTATCTAAAGACGGAGTTTTCATGAAGACGGTGTTTTCGGAAAGGCGTTTTCTCTTATTAAATTAATCAACACAATTTTTCCACTAAAACCCTCTAATTTTTTCGGCACTTATAAAATGGAAAGTCCATTTTATATTTTGTCATTTGTCAATTTTGTCACATGTAACATGTTACATGACATGTCACAATGTAATGTATTTTTAACATATTAAAAAAAACATACTCATAAAATATGTCATTTACAAAATCGACTAGTAATTTGTAATTACTCGTACCAAAAATGTTTCCAAATTATAAACTACAACATTCTGTATTTATAATAATTTATTCATTCTGTTTCAATTGTTTCTGTAAACAATAATTTCATCTAAGTAATAAAACAATTCGATTACTTAGACCGTGTCTCATTTAATCATATTTACAATAAGATACGTAAATTATACTCACAAAATCATTCGTCAATTTTAAGCAATTTAATTAACTCGTATCGGTATACGATTAATTAAATAATCAATTAAGAGTATTTCCCTATAGGTATGACCTAAGGGGATCAACTGATCACCACCGCCGCACGACAAGTAATGTCAAACTCTAGTCACCAATCATTACCGATATGTGTGGACCAGTTGATAGTAAAATATTACATCCCACATGTATTCTTAAAATGAGATTTAATAATGATATTTAAATCATGTGATCGCACTATTGTTGAGGACACATTTCCCAACAATCTCCCACTTGTCCTCGACAAGTGTGCGTCACCAATTCTCTTGTCCTATTACTATCTCCCACTCAATGCAAGGTGTCTTTCAGGTCGTACTTGCAAGTGATCATATCGAGAGTGGTTTCCTCAATCTGGAGAATAAATGTTTGACCGGATTTATCTATCATAGATACCTTCCGAGCGTGGCCACGCATTTCCAGTTCATTACTCCTCGAGTGGCCCTGAGATATTGTTTTAACCCTGACAAGGGGGTGGACAATTACTATCGCACTTATTCCCTTCGACTAGCCACAGCCATCATAACTCAAAATATGCCCATTTGACCCCATTTACGAAGGTCGTAATAACACAAATCAAAGTTAATCTGAAACTGTGCCATTTTAGGCGAATAGTCTTTAGTCAAAAGAATCGACTCATTAGAATACTATAGTAGCTCTCGCCACGACCAGGCTATATAAATTTGCCAGAACTCTATAAGCGGTCACTGCCCGACAAAGTGTTCCTAACAGTCTGCCTATGTGATCGACTAGTCATCTCACATGACTCTATGACACTTGAACTTGCCATCAATCGCATCACACTCTAGTCACTTCGAGACGTTACCTCATACAAGTGACTATGGGCTAATACTATGTCGATCCGGGTTCACTTTAACGGGGTTCAATGTTGTCTCTACAACCCGTTTGGATGTAACAAAGTATAATAAAAGAGTTTTAAAGTAAAACTCGAACGACAAATGCGATTATCACATATGAATAGTCAATGCCTGATTACTATTTCATGTTCTATAATCTAATTTGATCTTGTATGTAGTTGTTCATTTCAATTCAATTGAAATGACATGACTCATCATGTTTAGCCTTTGAGAAGGCTTTGGTTAGTAGGTTTTATCAATTTCTTGTACCTTACTCAACCTTACTACATACTCGTTTTCCTTTGTAATGTATACATTTGCATTACAAAACTTTCTGAGTACGTGTCGAGATCCAATCAAGACATAGGCCCTTTAGCCTAAGAATAGCTCCCACTGTTTTCACAGTGTGCGGGACTCATCCTTCTTGCACATCTCATGATTGCAAGTATACTCAATTTCCGTTATAAATATCTCTCATTGTTCTTTATTGCCTAGAACGATTCTAGAAAATCTACTTCTTATTTAACATTGCCACAATGGTATCTTAACCATCCTAATGTGTTTTGATTATGGTTTTGTCGGAAACCATGCGCAATCTCAATTGTCAATTGTCAATTGTCACTTGTGTAACACCCTTACACAAAATTGCATCATAAACACTTTGCATCATAGCCTTAATGCTTCTGCAAGCACTTAAGGGTAATCTTTATGGCTTACTTGGTAAAGATTATTTAAATTCGATTTTGAAAATAATTCATCATACTCAAAGTATATGAAGTGTTATACATCATTACTTATTTAATTGATCCGGCAGCGGAAGCAAATGGAATCAATCAAATATGTTCAATTTAATTGAACTAGTCATGAATCTTATCAACATAAGACTTCTTATTGATGCCAATATCATGTAGATTTATCTTCATAAATCTGGATATTAAAGATGTATTATATTACTCCAAAAGTCTTAAATCATTCTTAATGATCAATATGTCATCCACATATCGGACTAAATAAAATTTCCGTAACTCCCACTAAACTCCATGTATAAACAGAACTTCTTGACTTATCGAGAAAAGTTTTATAACATGATCAAAACATTGATTCCAACTCAATGATGTCCTACTTAAGATTATCTCTTAAGTTTCACATTATCTTAGGATTGCAAGAATCTACTAAACTCAAGACATGTATTGAATACATTCCTTCTTTTGAAGAAGTGGGTTTTAGATTCACATGCTGTATGCGTATCCTCATAATGAAACACAATCCCTAAGAAGATCCAAATAGACTTAAGCATTTCAATTAGTGCAAAACCCTTTGCAACCAATATTGCTTTGAAATCTCTCTTTATTAGTGCAAAACCCTTTGTCACTAATCAAGCCCTTTTGTTTCGGATTTTCATGGCTCTAAGCCTTGTATTGAGTTGTGACTTAAACACTCTTATGTAAGTCATATGTTCATTACTTTCTAGAAGTAATCAACTTGAATCAAACAATTTCTTTTGTAAGTTATAAGCTCTTTACTTTCTTAAAAGTAGCATGAATTCATCATTTTTAACAAGTGACGAATTTAACCTCCTAGGTTTTGAAGAAACAATGTCTTACACAAAACGTCTCATGTAGCCAAGAAAGACCAGTTTCTTGTGACATAACATTCTCTGTGGCATTCTTTGTGGCTCTTGAATAATATCTCCCACTCTGTCTTCTAGAAATAAACTTGTATTTTAGAAAGACAGCTTCACGAGCCGCAAACCCGTCGTACTCGTGATAATTGAAAAGGGAAAAATGAGCATTTGTTTCTTGTGAAAACTTACAAACTATTTCGGCAACCCTTACCATTTCATATCTCATATGATTCGATTTAGTGGAAAAATAATCTAGACAAAATGATAAAATCCCCAAAAGGATCAAGTAACCTCAAAGTAACTTGATCGAAGTCCAAACCTTATCGAATAGCGTTTGAATTCTTATCCAATCATACATTATCCCATAATGCGTGTTAAGAGAGATTAATTTGTGATACTATATCACAATTCATTTGGCTTATATAAAAGTCTTCACTTTGATAATCCCATCACGACTAAATCGTGATTCCTTGAACTCTTTGAAATTCTTCAAAGATTTCTCTATTTACCTTATTAAGTGAACATATTAGTGTCAACTTAAATCGTTGGTAAAAGATAATGATCAACCTATTTTGGATCGATGATTTACAACCTCGATCTCCTTTTCAACCAAAAGGCACGAGACATCTTGCTTTGAATACAAGATACGCATATACCATTAACAATCTAATGGTTTCATGAGTACTCGATAACTCTTTGCGTTTATCATTCCAAAATCTAAGGTTTGATCTTGGGTTACCAATTTGAGTCTTGCATCATCTTTATGATATATCATTCTAGTTTGGTTTAGAATATTATCACCTTGATAATGGGCTAGCCATACATCAAATCGTGGTGTATAGGGTCACAAAAGTGAAACCTCTTTTGTATCTTAACAAGTTTATATTCTTATTTAGAGTTTATGCACTTAATAGTCACAATTATGTACAACTTTAAATCCAAAAACTAGATTGAGTACACAATTACTCTATCTCTCGGCATTATTGTTGCTAGTCGTCATATTCTAATCATCCTATGTATCAAGTACAATGATGAAAACCTCCATTGGTTTCTAATATTGACGAAGTAGTACTAGCAAAATTTATGTTAATCATATAAACATTTAAAGAAGAAGATCCTATTAGATGTCCCACAACTAATTTGTTGATTCTTCAATAATTTGGGGTAGTTTCCTTTCTAGTGTCCAACATTTAAGACAATGGAAACTTTATCGGTCGGGATTGATAGGTTTAGTATCGTTATTTCTCAATAACTTTACTTTGAACATTACCTTGTATCAATTCCATTATAATTTTTACTTCTTGAACCTCGTCCTCATCTTAACGGTTTAAGAGAATGCTCCCACTCATTTCAATGAGTCTTTGTTTTGAGAAGCAAAATTGAATTCATGAAGATTACTCTTCATTTGTTCGTTTTAGTCTTAAACCTTTCATTGAAGTGGTTGCGTTATTTTGGTCAATTTTGATTTCCAACAAATCTAGTTACCAAAACAATTTATCGCTTCAAGGTACTTAATTCAATTAAGTATATGAATAACAATCCATTGTAAGTAGATGTGTTAGTCAAGAATCAAAAACCTGTTTGATAATGAATAACCTTTATCTATACTCTTTAAAAGAGATCCTTAGCAATGGTTCATTTGAGGTTTTAGAAGCAAATTCATATTTGTCTTTAGTTACGATGTTTTAATGGAGGTTTTGAAAAATCGAAATGATATCGTATATGAATTGTGGTAAAGAAATAGAACAATATAATAACGGAATAGTGGAAAACTTAACATTTATCGTTTTAATAATACTTGTAAATAACAAGTAAAGCATTTACATAGTGACCTCTACCCAACTATGATAAATGATTCCGAGATCCAAATTCATATTAACTTGGGCACGGGATAGCCGATGGAACCCTTATCAATATAACTCGGTGGACTAACTCTTTAATCGATTCTACTTTTAGAACTCTCGGTCGATAAAATTACTTTAATATTTATCTATAGCCCGGAACACATGCGACTACGGTCACGAATACTTCCGTTGAGCTCAATCCAAATTTCGAATAAATGTGTCCATGATCCAAACCCACATTAACTTGGGCACGGGATAGCCGATGAAACCCTCATCAACATGAATTCGGTGGATAGACATTTATCACCCACTTCCCCTACGTAACAAGGTTTGTACCCCGGGATGGCCAAGTGCACTCCCTCATGAAATAGGTTTTCATGGTTTCTACTTTTTGGTAAGGCTATGTCTCAATTGTTTATTTTTAGCGAGAGGTCATGTCAATTTATTATCTATCACATTTTAAGTGAACTAAAGCGGTGAACTACAATAATTTTAATTGACACGGTTGATGAACTCGATAAAATGATAATGCATGTTTTAGTTATGGCGATTTAGCGATGCATGCGATATATAAATAAAATGCAAAGCATAAATTAAATCCTAGTATGGCCTTCCTAAAAAAGAAAATCCAATTAATTATTACATATTCGGAAACCAACTCCATTGGTCCCTTGAACTTCGGTTGTGGCACGCATCTCGAGGTAACACCGTCTTTATGTATCGCCATCTTGAAGAAATCCGTCTTTGGGAACTCCGAAATGAATAAAATTACATAATAAATTACATAATTTCCTATTATACATTTGTAACTATAATAAAATAAATCTATTAAATTACAAGACGGTGATACGAGATCACAATAAAATTACAACCGAATCGATATTCTCATACATTTCGGGTAATACCAATTAAAAACTAAGGCCATACTAAGTAAAAATTACATAATTCAAAATTACATAAAATAAAATTATGACAATCATAAAGAAAATGCAGCATTATAATATGTATGAACATGCTCAATTTTATGCTAAATCGCCTTTAAGGAGCCAATATCGTATATTACACGGTTTTTACGGATTTGCGTGATTCAACGTTTTATAATCACAAAAATTACATAAATTCATATTTATGCACAAGTTAATTACCCTAACCAACTTAGGACTCAAAATTAGTCTCCACTAACTATTTGACCATAATTAACTTATATTTCTAAAATTGTTCATTAATGGACCTAAAATTACAATAAAAATGCTATAAACTTCAAATAAATTACAAAAATTTCAAATAAATTCAAAATTTGAAATTTAAACTCATGAACATTCTGGAAAAATACCATGACACTCATAATGTTCAAAAACTTAGGTTAAAAATTTCGAAAGTTATCGGG
The DNA here is from genome assembly GCF_048544455.1 of Silene latifolia. Taxonomy (NCBI): domain Eukaryota; kingdom Viridiplantae; phylum Streptophyta; class Magnoliopsida; order Caryophyllales; family Caryophyllaceae; genus Silene; species Silene latifolia. Next base: position 120,224,230 of record NC_133537.1, read on the forward strand.
AAAAACAATGTTGCGGTTTATCGGATTTATCAATAAAAATCATAAAAACATGAGAAAAATTATACTCATCAACTTTTCAATTTTAGATCTTAAAAAGATAATAAAATGCAACATGTGACGTTTTTCCTTTGTCATGAAGTATGTTTTAGCAATTTTTCACTAATTAAGTCACTATTTATGCTATTTTTCATCAAAAATCCATTAATCATGCATGAAGACTTCATTATAGCCTATTACTTTACACATATGTTTTAAAATTGCATGTGACAACATACTAAATTTCTATGACCAGATTTGAAATATTTCTCATATTAACCTATTTTTCATCTAAATCCTATTTTTATCATGAAAAATCCATTTTTCGAGCATAAGAACTCATAAAATTATGAAAATTTCCAGATCATCTAAAAATAATATATTTGAAAACATATCCAAAAACCACTAGAAAATTCGAAGTTTAGCTAATTTTCGTCCAAAAATGACATTTTTATCATAAAAATCACATTTTAATGCCAATATTATATAAAATGAACAATAAAATCCATAAATTAACCAAAATATCCTAAATACTTTTTAGGATTAGAAACTTTAACATGCATAAATTATTTTTGTGATATATCATAATATCACAAGTTTACAAGTTTTGTTTGTTAATCATATAACTCGGAAAAACAATAACCGATTTGCATGCAAACAACCTTGTGCTCATGTTACCGCTTGTTGGAAATCAAGATCTCTTTATATAACATATTCATATATGTTTCAAATTTATTTAGTCATAAAATAAATTACTAATCTTATGCATGAAAACATCAATAGTTAAGAGAAGAAATCGGTTCCTTACATTGCATGTTTCGGATATTTGGGCACTAGTAAGGTCACCTACCTTACTTAGTTCTTGAGCTTTCCTTATGGATGAACAAGATTCAAAGGTAGAATCTCTCCCAAAGACATATACCCAAGGAACACTCATAATAACTAATATTATTTGTACTAGAAATAATACTAATCTTACTTAAAAATTGATACAAAAAATGTATTTCCTCTTGTATAATTTCGGCCAAGAGGAGTAAATGATTTTTGTGGTTTTTCTTTCTCTAAAAATGTCTCACCAAAAATGTAGAGAAAAAACATAATAATCTTACACTAGAAAATTATGTAAAGAAGTAGTGAATAAATAAAAGAAAAGCCCCTTGTCTTTTCTATGTAGAAACCGATTGGAAGGGAAGGAGAGCCCAATGCATGGGCTAATTTTTCTACCCAAGAAATGTAGGCTTGCATGGCTACATATAGGTAGGTCATCATTGTGTTTTCTCTTATTAAAATAATCAACACAATTTTTCCACTAAAACCCTCTAATTTTTTCGGCACTTATAAAATGGAAAGTCCATTTTATATTTTGTCATTTGTCAATTTTGTCACATGTAACATGTTACATGACATGTCACAATGTAATGTATTTTTAACATATTAAAAAATCAACATACTCATAAAATATGTCATTTACAAAATCGACTAGTAATTCGTAATTACTCGTACCAAAAATGTTTCCAAATTATAAACTACAACATTCTGTATTTATAATAATTTATTCATTCCGTTTCAATTGTTTTCAGAAACTTGATAATTTCATCTAAGTAATAAAACAATTCGATTACTTAGATCGTGTCTCATTTAATCATATTTACAATAAGATACGTAAATTATACTCGCAAAATCATTCGTCAATTTTAAGCAATTTAATTAACTCGTATCGGTATACGATTAATTAAATAATCAATTAAGAGTATTTCCCTATAGGTATGACCTAAGGGGATCAACTGATCACCACCGTCGCACGACAGTAATGTCAAACTCTAGTCAACCAATCATTACCGATATGTGTGGACGGTTGTTGATAAAATATTACATCCCACATGTATTCTTAAAATGAGATTTAATAATGATATTTAAATCATGTGATCGCACTATTGTTGAGGACACATTTCCCAACAAATCTTTCCTGGGTACTGTTACTTTCTCGTTCTAAAGTTTTCTTACTCGAGTGGTTGGGTACGAAAGCTGCAGTGTTAAACTTAGGAAACTACCAGCGTGAGACGATAACCACCGCGGTCGTGCCGATATAGTTTTCAAGTAAGTGGCTACCATACCATGACACTGCCTTCTCCTTCTGTTTTGATAAGTATTCTTATTTTGTCCATTGTTATTACATTACCTTACCAACAATTTGAAAACTATATTTGTGTCGTAGCAATGGCTGTAATTTCGAACAAAACCATACCTGATTTGTTGAAACTGGAACCTTTAGAAGGTCAGAATTATAAGAGGTGCTCTCAATAATATCTTAAGTTTTTTTAGCAGTTAGAAATTACTTATGTTTTTTGAGCACTAGTGTGGACAAGAGGGCTTTTGTTGTGTGTGTTGGGCTTGTGTGTTTGGGTCCAAACACACACGCGCGCGCTGGCCTGGGGCCCGGCTCGAGCTCGGGTTTTGGTAGAGCACCCTTGGCCCACTTTTACCTTTTTGGGCTTGTGTATAGTTGGACTGTCCACATTCAGAATATGTGTTTGTTTCTGTGAACGTTAGTCAATTGTGGATGTGATTAAGGAGATTAATTAGCTCCTTTAATCACGTTTGACTACTGCTTTAGTGGAGCGTTTCTTGTTTCATAACTGCTCTATTTATTCCTATAAATAGAGGTTTTTCTTTACAGAAACACACAACTCTTATTCTCACATCTCTCTCAAAATGTTCTCCTTCTTCTACTTCTGAAATCTTTCCTGGGTAGAGTTACTATCTCGTTCCAAAGTTTTCTTACTCGAGTGGTTGGGTACGAAAGCTGCAGTGTTAACGTTGGAAAACTACCGACGTGAGACGATTACCACCGCGGTCGTACCGATATAGTTTTTAAGTAAGTGGCTACCATACCATGACACTGCCTTCTGCTTCTGTTTCGATAAGTATTCTTATTTTGTCCATACTACTGCACAATGCATTCATACTAAAGTGAAGGATATGATGCAGGGGGTATGTTTCTATTTTACTTTAGTGCATGGTTTTAAAAAAGCTACTGAGAGAGAGGGTTTATGGACTGATCTGAGAAGATATGCCACCACAGTTAATGGTCCTTGGCTTTTGGGCGGTGACTTCAATAGTATCATGAGAGTGGGGGAAAGAATTGGAGGTGCTGAAGTTACATTGGCTGATATTCTGCCTATGATAACAGCTGTAGATGACTGTTAGTTATAGGAAGGCAAAATGATTGGATCTTACTTTACTTGGAATAATAAGCATGAAGATGGGACCAAAGTATATAGTAAGATTGATAGTGTTTTGATAAATGATGATTGGCTGCAGATGTTCCCTAATTCAGTGGCTCACTTCCTACCTGAGGAGTTGTTTGACCACTGTCCATGTGTGGTTCAATTCACTATGGCCAGCACAAGGAGGAAGGCATCCTTCAAATATTTTAATATGTTGGCGCTAGCTGATAATTTTGAAGATGTGGTGAGGTCTGGTTGGCAGGCTGATATTCAGGGGACTCCTGTGTATAGAGTCACCAAAAATCTCAAATGTTTGAAGCATAGCCTGTAGAAATTGAACAGGGAGCAATTTAGTGATGTTGAGAACTTAACTCATGTTACTGAAATTACTCTACAGAAGTATTAGGAGAAATTGAGGGATGACCCCCTTAATACTGAGTTGTGTAAAGCTGAGAGAGAGTGTGCTCATGATCTGATGGGTTTGATTAAGGCTAAGGAAATGTACCTAGCTCAGGAAGCAAAAGAAACTTGGGTTAAAGAGGGAGATGCTAATACTTCCTTCTTTCACTCAAGCATCAAAAGAAGAAGGTCAATGAATCGTGTGTACCAAGTAAAGGATGCTAATGGTAAGATGTGTAGTACACCTGATGATATCAAAGTGGCTTTTGAACAATTCTAGTAAGGATTGTTGGGGACGTCTGCTGAGGTAAAGGATGTGAATCATGGAGTTATTAAATCTGGGAAGTATCTTTCTGCTGAACATAAAGATCTTTTGATTGCTCCAGTGACTGATGAGGAGATTAAGGATGCTATGTTCTCAATACCGAGCACCAAGGCACCAGGTCCTGATGGCTATAGCAGCCAATTCTTCAAAGATAGTTTACAAGTTGTTGGAAAAGATATTTGTACTGTAGTAAGGAATGCTTATGCTACTGGAAAAGTTCTGAAAGAATCAAATAATACTATCTTGACACTTATACCTAAGGTGGAACTCCCTACTAATGTATTGCAGTTTAGGCCAATTGCCTGTTGCAACACAGTGTACACATGCCTTGCTAAGGTTATTTGTTCTAGACTGAGTCAAATCCTCCCTGACATCATCAATCCTGCCCAGAGTGCCTTTATTAAAGGGATAGATATTGTGGGTAACATTCTTATCTGCCAAGATTTGATTAAACTTTATAAAAGGAAAGCTTGCTCACCAAGGTTAATGATGAAGATTGATTTGTAGAAGGCGTATGATTCCATTGAGTGGAACTTCCTTCATGAGATGCTTATGTCTTTGAACTTCCCATCTAAATGCATTAAACTAATAATGGAGTGTGTCACTTCTCCTTCATACTCCCTTGTATTAAATGGAGAAGTATTTGGCTTCTTTAAGGGCAGGAGAGGACTCAGACAGGGGGATCCTCTCTCCCCTCTGTTATTTACTATCTGCCTGGAGTATTTTAGTAGACTGATGCAACTCTTGCATCAGTTTAAGGGGTTCAAGCATCATTCTCTTTGTTCCAGAATTAATCTCACTCACCTTTATTTTGCTGATGATCTTCTGATGTTTAGCAGAGGTGACATCCATTTAGTTAACATCATGATTAGGGCTTTTGAAATGTTCTCTGATGCCTCTGGCTTGAAGATGAGTACTGGGAAATCAAATTTCTATTGCAATGGGATTCCTGATTCCATAGTTCATGCAATTGCACAGGCCATGGGTATGCAGAGAGGAGTCTTACATTTCAAGTATCTTGGGGTGAATATTATTCCTAAGAGACTGGGAGTGTTGGACTGCCAATGCTTGGTTGACAAAATTACTGACAGAATTGCTAGGTTGGGGGCCAGGAAACTTTCCTATGCAGGAAGAGTTGTCCTTGTTAAAGCTGTGCTAAGCACTTTACATAACTACTGGGCTCGCATTTTTATATTGCCCAAAACTGTGTTGGACAAAATTGATGCTATCTGTAGGAAGTTTCTTTGGCATGGTACAAATTGCAAGGGGAGCCCTGCACTGGTGTCTTGGAGTCAAGTGTGCACTCCTAAGAAGAAGGGAGGATTGGGTTTAAAAAATTTACAGCAGTGGAACATAGCCTCTCTTGGGAAGTATGTCTGGTGGATAGAAAAGAAGACTGATCACCTTTGGGTGAAGTGGATTCATGCCATTTATATGAAAAATCAAGTGTGGCAGCATTATGAGCCTTCTGGTGGAGCAAGTTGGGCTTGGCGAAGAATCTGTGGAGTTAAGAATATATTCAAACCTTTGCTATAGGATGACCAGTGGAGGAGTACAGATAAAGAGTATACTGTTAGCATGGGTTATCAATGGTTTGAGAATGACTCAGTGGATGTGCCATGGTGTCCTTGGACTAATAATAGGATCATGGCTCCCAAACATGGCTTCTTCATGTGGCTAGCTGTTCAACACCGTTTACTTACTCAGGATAGGATGATGAGGATGGGGTTCCTTCAACACAACTGCTGCTGGTTGTGTGGACAAGAGGAGGAGTGCCATGATTATTTGTTTTTTCTCTTGTGACTATATTAGAAAATGCCTGTCCCTATTTGAGAATTGGATGCAGATTCCCATTCCAGCACAAGGAGTGATAGAGTGGTGGCTTAGTTATAGAAATCGGTCTTTGTTGGCCAGACAGGTGATTGCTGCAAGTCTGGCACAACTGATGTATGAGCTATGGCATGCAAGGAATAGGTGTAGAGTTAAAAGTATTATGTTCTTACCAACTGTACTGGTAAGGCAGATACATGCTTGGATTGTTATGAATTTGAGAGCTCGAAATGTGGTAGGAAGTAATAGTAGAGTTAAAATGTGGTTAGAACAATTATGTCGAGGTGTAATTAACTAAGGGCTATCTCCCTAGTTAATCAATTGTTTGGTTTATGATTAATATACTACGTACACTTTCCCCAAAAAAGAAACTTGTTTTTGAGGCTGACAAGGTTGTAATGTCACATAATGAGGATTTTGTGGGCAAGGGTTATCTTTGTAGGAGTTTATTTGTTTAAACCGTTGATTCTCCTATCATTACTAATAATGCTTCTACTTCTGCTTATATTGATGAGTCTATTGATGTTTGAGATGGTAGACTAGGTCACATGAATGTTGATTCGATTAAAAAGCTTAAGTTTATGTCACTTGTACCATCGTTATCTTCAGAAGTTTTTAAAAAATGTCCTAGTTGTGTCGAGGCTAAATTTGCTAAAAAACCTAGTAGATCTGTCACAACCAGACATACAAATCTTCTTGAGTTAATTCACACCGACCTAGCTGACTTTAAAAACACTATGAGCAGAGGAGGTAAACACTATTATGTCACTTTTATTGACGATTGTTCTAGATACACTAAAGTGTACTTGCTTATAAATAAAAGTGAAGATGAGGACATGTTTCTAAAGTTCAAAATTGAGGTAGAAAATCAACTTAATAGAAAGATTAAAAGAGCTAGGACCGATCGAGGTGGTGAGTACGGCTCAAATTATTTAGTAGATCTCTGTGAGAAAAATGGTTTAATTCATGAAAAGAGTCCACCTTATTTACCTCAATCTAATGGAGTAGTTGAACGCAAAAATAGAATTTTGAAAGAAATGATGAATGCTATGCTTTTAAGTTCTGGCCTTTTTGATGATAAAAGGCCTACCATTGGACCTAAGACTTATGATTGCATTTTCATTGGATATGCTCAAAACAGTCCTGCTTATAGATTCATGTCATTGAGTGACCGTTCTATTTCTGAGGCTAGAGATGCCGAATTTTTTGAGCATGTTTTGGATTTAAAGAAAGATGTTGTATCATTGCCTGATGTTCCTATTTTGCCTGCTAATCCTGTTGATAGTTCTATGCATGCTAGTAGTAGTACTTCTGTTGATCATTCTTTTGAACCTAGAAGGAGTAAAAGACCTAGAATTGAAAAGAACTTTGGTAGTGATTTTGTTAGAACTCACTTAAATGAAAATGCATGTGATATTTGTGCTTGTGATGAGCTTGTTTCTGCCTTTTTAATAGAAGATGATCCAAAAACATATGACGAGGCTATGAAATCTATCTATGCTAATTTTTGGAAAGAAGCTATTAAAAATGAACTTAATTCTATTGTCTCTAATCAAACTTGGGAGTTGACTGATTTGCCTAATAGTAGTAAACCCATTAGCAGTAAATGGATTTTTAAAAAGAAAATGAGACCTGATGGCACAATAGAACAGTTCAAGGCTAGAATTATGGTTAGGTGGTTTACACAAAAGAAGGACATTGATTATTTTGATACTTACTCACCTGTGACCAAAATTTCCACCATTAGAACTCTAATTGCTTTAGCTGCTATTCATGATCTTGTAGTACATTAGATGGATGTCAAAACTGCTTTTTTGAATGGTGACCAAAAGGAAGAGATCTATATGTCTCAACCTGAGGGGTTTGTGGTAAAGGGTTAAGAGAGTAAAGTGTGTAAATTGAGAAAATCACTATATGGTCTTAAACAAGAGCCTAAGCAGTGGTATGAGAAATTTCACAACACTTTAATTAATGATGGCTATATTACCTGTTGGAATATGTGTCCTCCGACAATAATGCGATCACAACTGTTGATCATGATGATCACATGTTTAAGTCTCATTTTAAAGAATACAATTGAGAAGTAATATTTTACTGTCAACTGGTCCACACATATCGGTAATGATTGGCTGACTAGAGTTTGACATTACTGTCGTGAGACGGTGGTGACCAGTTGATCCCCTTAGGTCATACCTAAAGGGTAACATTCTTAATTGATCATTTAATTGATCGTATGACGATACGAGTCAATTAAATTACTTAAAATTGACGGACAATTTTGGAAGTAATATTTACGTGTCTCATTGTAATTTGATTAAATAAGATACGGTCTAAGTAATCGAATTGTTTTATTACTTAGATAAAATTATTGTTTAAGGAAACAATTGCATTTGAATGAATAAATTATTATAAATACAAGATGTTGTGATTTATAATTGGTAAAATATTTTGGTGCAAGTAATTATGAATTACTAAGTCGATTTTGTATATGACGTATTTTTATTAATGCGTTGATTTTTAATATGTTAAAAATACATAACAATTTTATGTGACATGTGACATGTGACAAATTGACAAATTGACAAAAATAAAATGGAGTCCATTTTATCTATATGTACCGAAATTAAGGGGAGTATTAGGAATATATTGTGTTGATTATGTTTGTGGTAAACATAATCATTTCCTTCTAAATCTAGCCATGCAACCCTACTTAATCTTGTGAAGACCACCTTGTGCATGCATTGGTCCCTTCCTCCCCATGCCACCCGATTTTTCAAGAGGAGAAAACAATTAGTTTTTCTCCTTATTTTTACCTAATATACACTACCTAAACATCTAGTGTATTATTCATTCCATCCATCTAAAAATTAGAATTTTAGAAAGATAAAATCTTCCTTCTCCTCCCTCTCTCTTAACCGGTTTTATTGAGAGACCAAATAATATATTGGGTCAATTTTTATACAAAAAATAGTATTATTCTAGTAATAATAATATTAATTTTATTAAGTTGTTATCTTGGGTATAAAACCTTGGGAGGGATTCTCTTCTTGAATCCTTGTTCATGCAATTAAGGAAAGCTCAAGAACAAGAGAGTAGGAGAACTCTCTTGTGCCCTTTAATCCGAAATATCAATGTGAGATGATGATTTCTTCTTTAATTATATTTTGTTTGCATGTATAAGATCACCTTTTAATTTTATGACTAAATTAAAATTGTAACATATATGAATATGTTGAGTAAAGAGATCTAGATTTCTAACAAGCGGTATCAAGAGCCTTGGTTGTTTGCATGCAAATCGGTTATAGTTTTTACGAGTTATACGATTAACATATAAAACTTGTAAATTTGTGTTATTATGATATATCACGAAATAAATTGATGAATGTTAAAGTTTCTGGTCCTAAAATGTTTTTAGGATATTTTGGTTAATTTATGGATTTTTATTGTTCATCTTATATAATAATGGCATTAAAAATATGATTTTATGATTAAAATGTCATTTTCGGACTAAAATTAGCTAAACTTCGTATTTTCTAGTAATTTTTGGATATGTTAACACATGTTTTATTTTAAGATGACCTGTAAATTTTCAGAATTTTTGGAGTTTTTATGCTCAAAATATGGATTTTTCATGTTTAAATTCGGATTTAGATGAAAAATAGGTTAATATGAGATAAATTTTGAATCTGGTCATTGAAATTTAGTATGTTGTCACATGCAATTTTACAAGATGTGTGTAAAATAATAGGCTATATTGAAGTCTTTATGCATGATTTATGATTTTTTTGATGAAAAATAGCATAAATAGTGACTTAATTAGTGAATAATTCCTAAAACATACTCCATGACTAAGGAAAAATGTCACATGTTGCATTTTATTATCTTTTTCAGATATAAAATTGAAAAGTTGATGAATATAATTTTTCTCATGTTTTTATGATTTTAATTGATAAATCCGATAAACCGCAACATAGTTTTTCCGATATATTTTCGAAATTTTAACCTAAGTTTATTGAACATTATGAGTGTCATGGTATTTTTTCAGAATGTTCATAAGTTTAAATTTCAAATTTCAAATTTATTTGAAATTTTGTGATTTATTTGAAGTTTATAGCATTTTATTGTAATTTTGGGTCCATTAATGAACAATTTTAAGAAATATGAGTTAATTATAGTCAAATAGTTAGTGGAGAATAATTTTGAGTCCTAAGAGGTTAGGGTAATTGACTTGTGCATAAATGTGATTTTATGTAATTAATTGTGATTTTAAAAGGTTGAATCACGCAAATCCGTAAAAACCGTTAAATATACAATATTGGCTACTTAAAGGCGATTTAGCATAAAATTGGGTATGTTTATACATATTATAATGCTGTATTTTATTTATGATTGTCATAATTTTGTTCTATATAATTTTTGAATTATGTAATTTACTTAGTATGGCCTTAGTTTTTAATTGGTATTACCCGAAATGTATGGGAATATCGATTCGGTTGTAATTTATTGTGATCTCGTATCACCGTTTTGTAATTTAATAGATTTATTTTATTTTAATTACAATTGTATAATAGGATGTTATGTAATTTGTTATGTAATTTAATTATTCCGGAGTTCCTTGAAGATGGTGTCCACAAGAAGGCGATACATAAAGACGGTGTTGCCTCGAGATGCGTGCTAAAAACCGAAGTTCAAGGGACCAATGGAGTTGGTTTCCGAATATGTAATAGCTAATTAGATTTTCTATTTTAGGAAGGCCATACTAGGATTTAATTTATGCTTTGCATTTTTTTTATTTATATGTCACATGCATCGCTAAATCGCCATAACTAAAACATGCATCATCATTTAATCGAGTTAATCGACCGTGTCAAATACAATTATCATAGTTCACCGCTTTAGTTCACTTAAAACGTGATAGATAATAAATTGACATGACCTCTCGCTAAAATAAACAATTGAGACTTAGCCTTACCAAATAGTAGAAACCATGAAAACCTATTTCGCGAGGGAGTGCACTCGGCCCTACCGGGGTACAAAACTTGTTACGTAGGGGAAGTGGGTGATAAATGTCTATCCACCGAATTCATGTTGATAAGGGATGAATCGGCCCTACCGTGCCCAAGTTGATGTGAATTTGGATCATGGACACATTTATTCGAAATTTGGATTGAGCTCAACGGAAGTATTCGTGACCGTAGTCGCATGTGTTCCGGGCTAAAGATAAATGTTAATGTAATTTTATCGACCAAGAGTTCTAAAAGTAGAATCGATTAAAGCGTTAATCCACCGAGTTATATTGATAAGGGATGAATCGGCCCTACCGTGCCCGAGTTAATATGAATTTGGATCTTGGAATCATTTATCTAGTTGGGTAGAGGTCACTAGAAAAATGCAATAAAAACTTGTTTAAATTAAATTTTTACGAGTATTATTATTATTATTACGACATATGTTTTATTCCTTCTATATTTTGTTTTGTAGACCGCTCTTATTTCTCATATCAAATGGCAATCCAAACACCAACGCCACGCCTCTCACTAATACTTCATGGCTCCGATCCTTTATGGATCGATGTAAACTTGAAAAGAATGGGTCAAATTTCTCCGATTGGGATGCCCAACTCAAATTAGCCGCCCAAGGTGACGACAAGCTTCGTTACCTCACCGAGGCCTCTCCACCCGAACCTAATACTAGGTCGACCGCCGCTACTAGGGAAGCATATGAGGCTTACCATAAGGAGTCCACCGCAATAAAAAATGTGTTGATCTTTGCGATGGAGACGGATCTCCAAAGGAGAGCCTTTAAAAGGGGCACCGCTAATGAAATTTATTCCAAGCTTATGACAATGTTTTCACAAACTCCGCGGATCGTCCAATATGAGGCGGCCGCGGCATTCTTTGATCTCTATTTCAAAGAGGGCCAAAAGGTTAGCCTTCATGTGCTCAAATTAATGGAGCTAGTCGAGACCTTGAAGATTCAAAAGGTTGAAATCCCCAAAGAACTCATTGTAGATAGGATTCTACACTCCTTATCCAAGGTCAAAGCGTATGTTCAATTCCGGGTGAATTTTAACATGCAAGACAAGGACGTGTCTCTTGAAGAGTTGCACAAGTTACTTGTGCAAGCCGAAAGAGACATGGGGTTAAATGTTAACCCACCTAAGGATGTGCTTAACATTAGCACCAAAAGCAAGGGGAAGTTCAAGAAGAATGGGAAGAAGGGTAAGAAGCAAGCTCCCACTTTCACCAAAGCTAAGACTTATGAAGCTAGCACCTCCAAGATCAAGAAGGGTCCTCTTGATAAATGCCATTATTGTAATGGTGTTGGACATTGGAAAAGAAATTGTTCCAAATACCTTGGTGATATTAAGGCTGGAAAGATCACTCCAGTACGTAAATGACTATCCTTTCTTTTATGTTTCTAATTCAACTATGGTATTGTGATACAAAGTTGTGATAATGTATCCCCTTTTTATTGTAAATAGGGCCTCCACCAAGCAAGGACAAGGGAAAAGAAAAGCAAGCTTGAAAAACCATCGAGAAGCTAGGAATAGCTTCCATGAAGCTTTGCTTTTTATTGTCTTATTTTAATTATGTTTCGGATTTTAGAACCTTTTGATTTCCGTGTTCGACATGGAAATGTATTTTGGATAATGGTTGTATTTTGGATAATGGTGGCTTGGTTTGCAACCCAAGTCACCCGTTTTATCGTTTTTATCCTTGTTCTAAAATTCGTCTTTATCCGCTTGCTCATAGAAACGTATGATTATTCACTTAAAGTGATCTAATAGACAACTATAATGATTGGACTCATTATATGACCACAAGCAAAAGACTTGTGTATTATCATTTACAAAGTGATATTGAGTTGATGAACTCTCTTAAAGGAAAGTTAATCACCAAGTACACTTACAAAATCTAAAACAATTAGTCAAACTATAAGATAGTTCTCCTTATACTTCAAAAATCAGTATTTGTGTCTCATATGCTATCTTTGAATCTCTAGTGTATTTATTCTAAAGATAGAGTGGGAGAAAAATGAGGACACAACACCAAGATAAATTTGTGTACTTGTGTAAATGAGATCTACGCAAGGGAGAATGATTTGAATAAAGGTATATCTATTTATATAGTATGCCCAATAGATGAGATCTATGGTCTCGAATAGGTCTACATGACAAAAGAGACCAAGTGAAGTAATCAAAAGAATATTTTTCTCAAGATAACTACACGAGGAGACCAAAAGAAAGTTTTGGAAGAAAAATGACTAATGTAAAGTCTTAACAAGAGTTTTGACTAGTTTATGATAAATTTTGACCAATAGTTTCAACTTTGATATTTACTTAAGAGCCTAAATGAATCAAAGTTACATCCTAGAAAATAAATGAGATTTATGACTAGAAGTTGCAAGGATTGATATACCGATATCCTCAATAGCTAAGTTAAGTATTAACCACGCTAATGTCATTACTTAACCTCATTATGAAAATGAATCGGTTAAACCTCCTTCCGAAAAGGGTATTTTGAAGGACGTGTATTAGATATTATTCATATTCAAATAATGACATTGCTACTCATCATTATGATATGAATGAGTTAGAAATTAAAATCTCTTTCCATAAGGATAAGATGAGACCACTTTAAAATAGGAATTTTGAAAGGATATGATGGGAACATATATGGTTTTATCTCAATAACTTAGCAAAGGAACAAAGCTCAATTCTTGAAATGTTTCAATTGAGTAGTCAATTACGAAACATCTGGAATTAAGTGGGAGTTTAGAAATTATCATGTGAAGACATGGAATTTAGTGGGAGCAATCATCCTGTAAAGGTTTATAACTCATTACTCATTGGGAATGACGAGCTAATACTATTCTTTCACAAAGAAGTATTTGAGTTTTCAATTCTGGATGAAAAATGGAGTATGATGAATCCAATCACATCATGAGATGTTGGATAAGTATTGAGATATACGCATCAAATCAACCAGAAACGTAGGTTATTCATATCGATGAAAATGGAATTACCATAAGCAGTCATGGTCATTCATTGAACCTAAGTATAGTTGATTACATGATTATAGGTTACTAATGTTTCCGCCATTAGAATAATCATGCACATGTCCAATAATAAATCATATGTATAAGAGCATGATGATTCATTGGCAAGCCATAAAAGAATCGTCATGTATTCTCGAGGAGAATCCGATGAGCAATTTCAGTGTTGGACAGAACACTCTGTTATGTGTCAAGAGGTTGCACATATTAAAGAAAATCCGAACACGCGTAATGATTTATGATAATCCTAAGTTTTTCAGCTAAAAGGAGAAATTAGAATTTTGGAAAAGTACTTAGTTGAAGTAAGAAGTTACTCAAAACTAGTATTTCCTAATTTGCTAGGACTTGTAAGAAGTGCTAGGCTAATCTTCTTGACAAATTGTTGCAAGACTCTGCAAAACATTTACCTAGTGCATTATGAGTGGATGGTGTACTTGATCAGTGCAAGTTGAATCATTCACCGCAAATTCATTGGTTATGTGATAATCGACAGGAAAGTTCTTTCAAGATAAAGAACCCAATCCGAGGTTGGGAACCCATATGTGTACTTGGTAAGGTTCATGCTATGAGAGATAACATGAACGTAAAGGAAAATGCGATTATAAGAAGTTTGAACACATGGACACGTGGTATGTTAAACTTCTATTGCAATCAACAAGTGTTTACACACTTACGACATGCATCACAAGGTTGTAATATGGTATTGACTACCCGAATGTGATGTGGACATTTGTCGTTTGAGTTATTATTAACTCACCTTATACTTTGTTACATCCAAACGGGTTGTAGAGACAATTGAACCCCGTTAAAGTGAACACGGATTAGCATTGTATTCGCCCATAGTTACTTACATGAGGTGACGTCTCGAAGTGACTAGAATGTGATGCGATTGATGGCAAGTTCAAGTGCCATAGAGTCATATGAGAATGACTAGTTGATCACATAGGCAGACTGTTAGGAACACTTTGTCGGGCCTTATGACCGCTTATAGAGTTCTGGCAAATTTATATAGCCTGGTCGTGGCGAGAGCTACTATAGTATTCTAATGAGTCGATTCTTTTGACTAAAGACTATTCGCCTAAGATGGCACAGTTTCAGATTAACTTTGATTTGTGTTACTACGACCTTCGTAAATGGGGTCAAATGGGCATATTTTGGGTTATGATGGCTGTGGCTAGTCGAAGGGAATGAGTGCGATAGGAATTGTCCACCCCTAGTCAGGGTTATAACAATATCTCAGGGCCACTCGAGGAGTAATGAACTGGAAATGCGTGGCCATGCTCGGAATGTATCCATGGTGGATAAATCCGGTCAATCAGTTATTCTCCAGATCGACGAAACCACTCTCGATATGATCACTTGCAAGTACGACTTGAAAGACACCTTGCATTGAGTGGGAGATAGTAATAGGACAAGAGAATTGGTGACGCACACTTGTGGAGGACAAGTGGGAGATTGTTGGAATATGTGTCCTCCGACAATAATGCGATCACAACTGTTGATCATGATGATCACATGTTTAAGTCTCATTTTAAAGAATACAATTGGGAAGTAATATTTTACTGTCAACTGGTCCACACATATCGGTAATGATTGGCTGACTAGAGTTTGACATTACTGTCGTGAGACGGTGGTGACCAGTTGATCCCCTTAGGTTATACCTAAAGGGTAACATTCTTAATTGATCATTTAATTGATCGTATGACGATACGGGTCAATTAAATTACTTAAAATGGACGGACGATTTTGGAAGTAATATTTACTTGTCTCATTGTAATTTGATTAAATAAGATACGGTCTAAGTAATCGAATTGTTTTATTACTTAGATGAAATTATTGTTTAAGGAAACAATTGCATTTGAATGAATAAATTATTATAAATACAAGATGTTGTGATTTATAATTGGTAAAATATTTTGGTGCAAGTAATTATGAATTACTAAGTCGATTTTGTATATGACGTATTTTTATTAATGCGTTGATTTTTAATATGTTAAAAATACATAACAATTTTATGTGACATGTGACATGTGACAAACTGACAAAAATAAAATGGAGTCCATTTTATCTATATGTACCGAAATTAAGGGGAGTATTAGGAATACATTGTGTTGATTATGTTAGTGGTAAACATAATCATTTCCTTCTAAACCTAGCCATGCAACCCTACTTAATCTTGTGAAGACCACCTTGTGCATGCATTGGTCCCTTCCTCCCCATGCCACCCGGTTTTTCAAGAGGAGAAAACAATTGGTTTTCTCCTTATTTTTACCTAATATACACTACCTAAACATCTAGTGTATTATTCATTCCATCCATCTAAAAATTAGAATTTTAGAAAGATAAAATCTTCCTTCTCCTCCCTTTCTCTTAACCGGTTTTATTGAGAGACCAAATAATATTTTGGGTCAATTTTTATACAAAAATTAGTATTATTCTAGTAATAATAATATTAATTTTATTAAGTTGTTATCTTGGGTATAAAACCTTGGGAGGGATTCTCTTCTTGAATCCTTGTTCATCCAATTAAGGAAAGCTCAAGAACAAGAGAGTAGGAGAACTCTCTTGTGCCCTTTGATCCGAAATATCAATGTGAGATGATGATTTCTTCTTTAATTATATTTTGTTTGCATGTATAAGATCACCTTTTAATTTTATGACTAAACTAAAATTATAACATATATGAATATGTTGAGTAAAGAGATCTAGATTTCTAACATTACCAACAATTCTGATTCATGTGTTTATTCTAAACTGTTTGGGTCAGATTGTGTGATGATATGCTTATATGTTGATGACATGCTAATTCTTGGTAGTAATTTATTTGAAACCAAACAATTTTTGTCATCATGTTTTGAGATGAAAGACTTAGGGGAAGCTAATGTTATTCTTGGAGTCAGAGTCCTTAAAAAATCAAATGGAATATCCTTAAGTCAATCTCATTATGTTGAAAAAGTGTTAAAGAAATTTAACAGTTTTGATGTTATACCTGCTAGAACTCCCTATGATGCTAGTGTATCTTTGTGTAAAAACTTGGGTGATAGTTTCTATAGGAAGTGTGATATTCCTCATGAACTGTACTCGACCAGACATTTATTATGCTATTAGTAGACTGAGTCGGTATACACATAACCCTAGTGCTGAACATTGGAATGTACTTCGTCGTTTACTTAAATACTTATAAGGAACAATTGATTTATCTTTGCATTATGGTAAATTTCCTGCTGTGTTAGAAGGATATTGTGATGCAAACTGGGTTCAGGTAATGATGAAATCTGTTCCACTAGTGGTTATGTGTTTACCTTAGGCGGAGGTGCTATATCGTGGAAGTCTACAAAACAGATTGTACTTGTATAGCACGCTCTACCATGGAGTCTGAGTTTATTGCTCTTGAGTTGTCAGGTCAAGAAGCAGATTGGTTGACGAACTTACTAGTAGACGTGCCTATGTGGGGGAGACAGGTTGCACCAGTCTCCTTACATTGTGATTGTTAGGCAGCAATCGATGTTGCTAAGAATAATGTCTATAATGGTAAGAGACGATATATTCGAATTAGGCACGGTGTGGTAAAACAACTCTAGAAAAATGGAGTGATTGCTTTGGACTATGTGAAGTCCGAACGTAATCTTGCCGATCCCTTTACAAAGGGGTTAACAAGGAGAGTAGTCCTTGGGATGTCGAGGGGATTGGGGCTTAGTTCCTTAATTCAAGACTGAGTGATTTTTGATGGACTCTATAGCTTCCATTCCTATGGCATTTAACAATCCATAGCCATTTATGGTGGTGCTTTTGAGACGCAGTTGATGGATTGTGTTTTATTTCAGGTTGAACTTTCGTCCTTAATAGCTCTTATGAGAAGTGCTACTAAGAAGCACTTGAGCTACCTATAGGGGTGTGATGGTTCACCCACCATCTATGGAAGAATATAAAAAAAAATCTCGCTGGAGCACTCACTTAAACCATGGTAAACGCATGGCTTTAAAAGCGTTGCACTTTGAAATCGTGGAACGAACAGTTTTTGATGGAATGATATGTATTGTGGGGGTCTCAACCGAAGTCCAAATGAGGAATTCAAATTAAAGGATATTCACTTGTTAAAAGTAAGTTATTGCCTCATTTCACTAATACGTCAATTCAAATCGAAAGACATTGAACGTCTAAGTATCCAATCCTTCCTTACCCAGGAATTTTTATTTAGCTTCTCTTCGCCATCAGTGGGGATTTTTGGCAGTAATGGCTTCTTAAAGCCAAAGTCTTTATTTTTTTGTTTTGCCTCTTATCCCATATCGGTGAGTTTTTCACCTTTCTCTTGTTTATGATGCTACAAGTTATTGTAGTGTTCACTAGTGTGGACCAAGGGGCTTTTGTTGTGAGTGTTAGGCTTGTGGTTTTGGGTCCAAACACACACACGCGCGCGCGCGCCGGCCCGGCCCGAGCTCGGGCTCAGGTTTGGGTAGAGCACCTGCGGTGCGGGCCTTGTCCCACTTTTACCTTTTTTGGCTTGTGTGTGATTGGACTGTCCACATTCAGAGTATGTGTTTGTTTCTGTAACCGTTAGTCAATTGTGGCTGTGATTAAGGAGATTAATTAGCTCCTTTAATCACCTTTGTCTAGTGCTTTAGTGGAGCGTTTTTTGCTTCATAACTGCTCTATTTATTCCTTTAAATAGAGTAGTTTTTCTTCATAGAAACACACAACTCTTATTCTCACATCTCTCTCAAAATGTTCTCCTTATTCTGCTTCTGAAATCTTTCCTGGGTATAGTTACCATCTCGTTCCAAAGTTTTCTTACTCGAGTGGTTGGGTACGAAAGCTGCAGTGTTAACCTTGGGGAACTACCGGCGTGAGACGATTACCTCCGCGGTCATGCTGATATAGTTTTCAAGACAGTGGCTACCATACCACGGCACTGCCTTCTCCTTCTGTTTCTATAAGTATTCTTATTATGTCCATTGTTACTACATTACTTTACCAACATATACAACAGTGTCGAAAACTAAGTTAATAGGCACTTACCTCTAGAGATCAAGAACACGTTATTGCTAGTGGCGATTGGCGTACCTATTGAAGGTAACACACCACGCCCGGTACAATAATATTGAAATAAGTCAGTGGCTAACTACTAATATGCATAAACTTGCTATTATCAATGACGTATTTTATGTATGTCACACGCTATTTCCTGTGGCGTGTCTTTTCAGATCAGTTCTTTGTTTTTCAAATACGTTCTTAGCTTTCTACTCATGTACTTATAAGACAAAATCTCATATCTAATTTTCCATGAAAGGAGTATACACCCAAACTATTGTCTAAGAAAATTAAAATGTTTGCACACATAGCGTTTACACACTATATTGTAACTAGAGATGACACCACGCCTTGAAAATCGTCAGGATTCACTTGCAAAGGAGTGAAAAAATAACGGGAGGGAGGTTCATCGACCTCCAATAGCATTACATATAAGAAGGGTGAATAGTTGATAGACAAAGTAGCGTAACGGGCACTTTGGGCGATGAAGAACGAGAAGGGTGAACTGAGAAATGGAGAGGAGAAAGTGTTGGTGATTTAATTGTAAATTACCGGTCGTTTAAGTGTAGTCGGGATTTGTGCAAAATGGAGTAACTATGCGACATTATACAATGAGTTTGGGAATGCGGAGTGCACACTTATATTAAAATGTTTGTATTGTTACGACATGTTTTCAACAAAGAAATATTATTTGCACCGCTTCATTTCATTTTTGATTACATTTAAATATGTTTGTATCAAAACTGAACCATTGTGTCTTTTCATTGAAAAGTTGTGTCTTTTCATTAAAAGGATATAAGTGATACAATGTATCTAAGTGATGCATTGTATCTTTTCATTAAAAGAATATAAGTAAAGCATCGTGTCCTTTCATTGAAAAGTTGCGTCTTTTCTGTGAAAGAATGTGTCCTTTGATTCAAAGGATGTGTCTTTTGGTCAAACCATCACACCTTTTAATTTTCTATATAAGAGATGGCGGTGTTGGAGAAAATATACAATAATTTTCTTGCACATTTTGCTACAACAAAATCAATAATAACTCAAAATAATTCTTTGTTTAAAAGCCTAAGAATCAAAGGGCGTATTTCTTTTATCCTACGAGAAATCAAGTGTAACCTAAGCCTATAAGGGTCGGAATATTCTCTAAGGAAAACGATATCCGTGACTCAAGTTTTTTTTTGGGAGAAATGTAAGTGTATATATTATGCCCAACCAATCAATATCATAACTAGAGAGGTTCCTCTCTAGCTATTTACAGACCATGTCCCAATCTAGTTAGCCATGACTGGACTCTTCTATCCGTACCTCCTATATTACTACTCTTTAATTGCATAACAAGGAGACCTTTCACTTGCTTTATAACAATAGAAAGGGTAGGGATTACATGTTCAAATCGACATCGATTTCTAGCATACTGATATATGATTAATTTATACCGCTTTCCCTCTCCTTTCCTAGACAACTTGACCCATTTGAGACGGGTTATGTACCCCTGCTTGCTTTTTGTGTCCCAATTTCTCCTTCTATAAGTTTGTGACTCATTTTGCAGGTTTTGAGACGGAAATGAATAATTGGGAGCAAGAAAGGTCGTTCGGAAGATAGTATAGGAAAGAAGAAGAGGAAAAGTTGAGAGAAGGTTCTCAGCCGGCTAGCCGGCAGCCGGTCTGCCGGCTAGGAACACCCCCGATGAGCCAAAGGAAGAAAACTTCCAGAAAACTCCCAGCAGGGTGGGCAACCGGCAGCCAGCCCACCGGCCATGCATACCTGATGGTATTTGGGAAATTAATTTTAGGAGAAGAAATACAGGGAGCTCCCAGCCGGGCAGGCCACCGACGGCCGGTTCACCGGCTGGGACCCCTTCTCCGCATTTTCAACTCCTTTGTAATTTTTGACCTAATCTCCGTGTAACTTATAAATACCCCCTCCCTAATTTCATTTGGACACATTACCTTAGATAAAAAAACCCTAGTATTAAGCTTGTAGTATTCAATAATCAAGACTTTAATCTTTCCACTATTAGTGCTAATTACTCAACAGTTCTACTTAGTTCTTCCTTTGTTGAACATTTGAGTTGTAATTCGAAGAAAGGGGAGACTTTTCTTCCATCTATTAATCCAAGTTTGAAAATTTATTTGAAGATTGGTATAATTCTCTTCATAGTTTCAATTATTTGTCATTTGTTTACATATTCACACTTAATTAATTTACCCTTGAAAACCTGTTTCCTTCTACTTGTTCTACATCAAAATTTACATCTTTTATGTTTGTTTTCATCAATATGTTTCAGTAGTGCCTCACTAAGATAAATGGGGTAACTTGTCTAGGTTCCATGGTTTGATTGTGGCCCTTGACATAGAGGTTGAGACTTTGGGTTGGTAGCTTTATTTCGTGCACACCATGTGTTTGATGAAAGGCTTGAATAAGTAATTTGAGTTCTTTCCATATCTATTTGCATGTTTAAGTGAGAGCTTGAACTTGTGTCAAGTTGGGTGTGTCTATTGCATGTTTGGGAGTGGTTAGGGAGAGATCTCGACCAACCCTAAACTAAGAACCGTCTTACACTGAGAGGTGGAGACCTACCTTTACTTCACCCTTAGACCAAACTTAGTTGTGACCATAATCGACCTTGACCTACACTTGTGAACCCGGTTACCTTAGTCTTGTAAACTCTTGAGTTAGATCAATTTACTTGCTTACATGTTAATTGCTTCTCTTGCTTTAGTTGTAGCTTATCATTAGTCACCAATCAATTGCTTTTCGCTAGAATTAAACTAGGCTAAGTTAAACCGTCTTAGAACCATATATACCGTACTTTGGGATTCAACCCTTGCAATACACAACGATCACTCGTTCACTTGCGAACCTTGCAGCAATTACTTGAGCTAACCTTGCAGCAATTACTTGTTTCACCAGAAGAGAGCGGCTCCTATAAGTTAACCACCATGAAATGATACCCTGGTCAGGGATAGAGCACTACAACCAGTCAGCCATAAGTTGCTTGCACTACTTACTGAAAGGGCACAAAAAGAACAAGTGATTGATATTTTCCTCTGCATTGCCACACAGAAAGTAATAGTTTTCCTGAGTTATATTCATCTTCATCAGTCTATCCTGAGTGAACAACCTATTTTGAGCAGCCAAACATATAAAGAATGAATGTTTTGGGAGCATTATTCTATTCTGAATCCACGGGAACCAGGGAACATCAGCAGTATCCTCCTCAAGCCAGGAATACCCCATATGTGCTGAATATTCCTGGTCAAGCTCTCTCCAAGACACATAAAAAAGCAGATGTTTGAAAATGTTTTTCACCTCACAGATACGTTTCCATGCCCAGCTAGAACTTACAGAAGGTTTATAGTCCTTCCAAAATCCATTCTTTTTATATTTATAGCATGTACCCAATGAACCCAGAGCTAGTCTGTCTTTTTCTCCACCCACCATACATACTTAGAAATTAGAGCAATGTTCCATTGATGCAAGTTTTTGAAACCTAGTCCACCTTTCTTTTTTGGTTTACAGATATGCTTCCATGAGACCAGAGCTGGCCTTTCCTTTTTTTTCATTTCCATACCATAAGAATGGCATGCATACTGATTCAATCTTTTTCAGGACTGCTTTAGGTAAGATGAAAATCCTTTCCCAATAGCTGTGCAAATTACTGAGAACAGAAGTAATGAGAACATCTCTCCCAGTATAGGAGAGTTTCTTGGCCCCTAATCTTTGTATCCTCTCAATTACCCTATCCACCAAACACTGACATTCAAGAATCCTCAATCTCTTAGGCATAATGTTCACCCCTACGTATTTGAAAGGAATAGTTCCTCTTTTCATACTTGAGGCCTCTTTTATGCCCGTTACAATATTATCTCTTACTCCATTACAATAGAAAATAGATTTGCCACTATTCATTTGTAGTCCAGAGGACAAGGAGAAAGTTTCAAAAGCTCTCAACATAAGAATAGTTGATATCAGATCCGGTAATACCCCGTAATTTGATAAGTATTTATAAGAATAATTTATGTAATTCAAATAATTAATTAATGACATTTATAATAATAATTGCAAATAAGACATTAATTAAATAATAATATAAATAAGTAAGTCGGGAATTGGACTTAAAGGCAACAAGGCTTTGGGTCATGTACCATAGGTATGTGGACAAATTTTTTTATTGGCCTAGTATGTGTGTTGGTTAAGAATTGTATCGGGATTTAATAATAATAATAATAATAACAACAACAACAACAACAACAACAACAACAACAACAACAACAACAACAACAACAACAACAACAACAACAACAACAACAACAACAACAACAACAACAACAACAACAACAACAATAATGCGGCGGCGCCTTGCTACATTCCCTTTTCAGCTTGGTGGTCTTGGTGTCTATGCGGCGGGAGATGTTTTATTTTATGCTTTTATTGCGTCCCGTTGCAGTCTGCTGGTTTGCAGGCTAAGCTCCTCGGCCCTTCTGGTATTGTAGCTGCTGGCCCTGCTTTTGATGATGCCGCACATGTGTTTACTACGACTACAGAATCTTGTATTTTAGATAACCCTAGTGAAATTGCTGCCCCTAAACTTATGAAGAAATTGGCATATATTTATTTCGCGACGGTTGCTGCTGCCTCAGAGTCTGTTTTCTCTTTGACACCACGCCAGCTTGCTTTATGGCAGTCTCAGCAGGGTTCTCACTCCTCTGATTGGTTACGTGCGGTTCCTATCTCGGGGTTGGGTCAGACTATGAACGGGAGGACTTACCGTAGTGTGCTGGGGTATCGTCTGGGTGTTCCGTTATTCACGGTATCTAGGCCCTGTCCGGCTTGCTCTCAGGGTTTTTGCTGAGGATATTTTTGGGGACCACGCTATTTCTTGTACTGGTACAGTGTGCGTTAAACATCGGCATAACCTTGTCCGAGACACTCTTTTCGACATCTGCTATAGATCTGGTATTACTGCGGGGAAGGAGGTTGATATCGATTTGGTTGATGGACATGGTGGCTCTCTTCGTCCTGCGGATTTATTGCTTTATTCTTAGGACAGGGGGCGTGATGTGTGCGTTGACTTGACAGGTTCTTCTCCTTTGACTCAGACTGGGATGACGGATTTTGTGTATGGCCGGGTTGTCGCTGATGCTGCTCAGCGAAAGTGTGCTAAGTATGGGGATTTGTGCGCGGTAGCGGGTTATGGTTTCCTTCCTTTCTCTTTCTCTTCACTTGGGGAGCTGGGTTCGGATGCTGTTGCCTTGCTCAAGCGGATCCAGAAATTCTCGGTATCTCAGGATGCGGGGGCTCGGTGGCCGCTTACATTTTTACTAGCCTTAGCTTTGCTATTGCTAAGGGTGTGGGAGCCCAGATTGTCTCTCGGCTCCTCACCAATTTCATGTAAACTTTTATTTTTCTTTTAATGAAAGCTGCGCGCATCCTTCAATAATATGGGTAGAGTTCCGATGAGAACGGGGCTTATCATGAGAACCGTGAGAACAGCTCTCAACCGTCCATCAAATTATCTGACGGCTGAGATTAGACGCGCGCTTCTTTTATTGTTTCGCCGAAAACAAAAAATAAGACTGTACATGTGAGCAATATCAAGCCTACGTAACAAAATCAAACCACACGAAACAAAATCAATCGATTTCGTCATTAATTGTAACACCCCCATTTATTTAAGGGCCTGAACTAGGACTCCTCAGATAAATGACGGTGTTACCATCTCGGAAACCCGATGCAGTAGATAACAAAGGAAAGAAACACAGTACTTTATTAAAATGTTTATAGTGAGATTACAACCGGAATTAAAACAAAGCCTCCAAAAATATGACCAAAAGATAAAGTCTGATAAAACTACTAATAAGACTAAGGTGGGCTAGGCACTAAGTCAGTCATCCAAGCTCTCTTCCCGGCCAGCTCCCATCAGTCTCTACGAAATACTGTCAATCTGCTCCCAATAATTGGATCATCACAGGCGTACACGAATACACAGGGTCAGCCGCGAAGCTGAGTAGGGACAACAATGAAACAATAACATATGATATGCATGCCCCTCCGTCACCTCCATCTCCATCTCAACTCATATCTCATATCTCATACCCCGGACAACCCAGCCATACCGATCCCCGGTAGACTATATATATATCGACCGTAGCCGATCTGCCAGCTCGCAGCTGAGGACACCAGGGCAAGTCCTGCAGAACTCGCCTGGGCCTTATCACAACTCACATCGTATCTCAACATCGTCACTCCTACACCATCCTCCAACTCCAATGCATATGAGATGCTCAACATAAATTAATGCAACACAATATATATATATATATATATATATATATATATATAAATCACTGAACTGATAAATCATAAAATCATGCCGGTTACTCGATGTTGTGATATCATACTCAATACAATCAATTCAGTCAATCACCTTCCCATATATGAATCATAACGTAAATCAACAACCACGAATCAAGTCAACACCATTAAACAACAACGATAATAAGTCAAGTGTATTTCCCTACCTCAAAGTGCCAGCAAATCCAATTAAGTAGTTCAAGCAGTCCAGAAAATAAAGCAACGAATCTGATTATCGATCCTTCACGAATCCGTCACCTAAAACAATTATAATATTTATAATTACTAACTACTATATATAGAAATCTCCCAAAATAGAAGCTTTCCCGAAATACAATCCCGACACCAAACTTATGCCCAACTGATAACTAAAATAACCCGATTAGTATTTGACCCAACTTCCCAAAATAGAAGGTTACTAAAAATAGAATTTCTTAAAATGGAAACTTTCCCGTTATAGTAACTTTTCTCTTTTAACAAACCCGACTCGAAACCCGTCTTTAATTATTTAAATAACTCGGGAATTAAATTAAATAAATTATTTAGAAGACTCGGGAACTAAATTAATTAATTAAGAATACGACCCATTACGAATTATAACGATTTAAATTATGAAAACCCGTTTCAAAACTAAAACAATTCGAATAACCCGATTAAACACGACCCACACCTTCACTCTCGCTCACACCCCTCACGCGCCGCCTGAACCACCCCGACAACCACCAGACCAGTTCCCCACTTCAACTTGACCACCCACAACCAAGCCCCCACTGTCGATTCGCCGGCGAGTCGAACCAGGCAAATCAACGGCCTGGTTCACCACCGTGCCTCACCAAACACCCCCGTATATCTCTTACCACCACCGCAACCAACAACCACCCCGCCAAACAACCACCATCCTACTCGCCGTCAAGCGGTGCACCCGGGAGTCGTGGCGCCGCCGGTTCGACCTCCCGAGTCCACGGTGGCGCCACCCCAAACTTAACCAATCTAACCCCACGAAAACCCGTATGAAAACCCGTGTGTCTACCCCCTGTCGACAACACCTCCTGCCGCCATTTCCACCGCCCAAAACCACCATAACCACCACCACAACACTCGTCACTAACCACCCTACCCCTATACCCCGTCAACAACCACTAGAAATGCCCCTATCAGACACGCAACCACCCACAAAACCCGACATCAAAACTAAAACAGAGGAGATGGGTTGAACTCTTACCTTTCCTGCCGCCACAGCCGCCACCAGGGTTGCCCACGGCCGTCGATAAGAGTCTCTAGATCTTCCCTGCTGTGCCGTCAACCACCCACAGCCACTCTCTCTCTCTCTCTCTATGCGTGAAAGTTGATATGGAGGCTGATGAAAGAGGGAGGCGTGTTGAGGGAGGCGGGTTGAGGGATTAGGGTACTATTAGGTTTAGGGTTAGGGTTAGGGTTAAATGGGTTGAACATGTTATTTGGCCAACTCCAATGGGTCGAGGGTAAATGGGTTGGCTCACATTTCGAATTCCGTATAAACCCGTCTCAATTAACTTAGATCGATACAACGCGAGTCAAGTAAAATAATTAACGTAATTATCGACTCTACAATTAACCCGACTTAATAGTAATATAAAATGTATAATAACTACTATATAATAATATTCGTTTAATCGATTATATAAAATACGGGGTATTACAGTCTTCCCCCCTTAAAATGAACTTCGTCCCGAAGTTCGCTCCCGTACTCAAACCTCGGAAGGGAATTGTATATCGTACATACGGACGTCACGCATTTCTAACACAGTTAACACACACTTTTGACACATCAATTAAACATAACAGACACGAAATGTTACATTCTGCCCTCCTAAAAATAAACTTCGTCCCGAAGTTTAACTCATCTTCACTTAACCCAACTAACTACAACTAATAACTACCTGAGAACACAAATGTATAACAACTAAATACTCATCTGAGAACACCGTCATCTTCCATCTAAATTCCGATCTCGAACTCAAGTAACTCAATAACCATGGTCACACTAGACCGTAAACGTAACTCGGCACAAAGGCCCCACAACTCAATTCTAGTGGCCAATCTCAATCTCAATATCAATAGTTTAACTACACTCTCCTTTTACACATCAACCAACTAACAGAAGTAGGAAAAAAACATATAGAACTCATTTGCATAGGTACCCCACAACGAAACAACAACTTGATCGAAACTACAATCTATATACAAGTGCAATATAAACATTAAGATTTTACAATCCTACCCGACTAGAAACATGGTTACGTCCTCGTAACCTCTTTTCAATTTTCGTATGCCCATGCAACAAAATCATTATCAACCACATGTGACAGGAAGGAACACATGATAAGAGATTGCGCATCAATATTAAGGTCGAAACAAGGTTTTATTAAGGAATTAACTGATTGTCAACAAGTAACATTTATTACTAGCTCATGCTTAACTTAAAAGCGCTACATCAAACTAAAAGGACAACAAGAAAGGAACCAAGGTTTACACGGTTTCACAACTAAACAAATTTGATGATCAATTATAGACTATGAACGAGTGAGAGCAAAATCAACAAAACAATTTAAAAACTGCTCACATTTGTAAACATATCAAAGGAAACAGATCTACCACTGCTATCCCTCACAATCACATGATCTTATTGACATGTCCGTACAACCATTTACTCACTCACTGGTTTAGGTCACGAATTAGGCCGATGACTTTAAGCTATCAACAACATACTCATCATTCATATTTTAAATTATCAAAATTGTTTGCACAATATCAATTCCGAACACATATTTCCCAATAAAATTAACAACATATGATTTATGACAACGACAACATTCCTTCCATATCCCTCATGTGTTTAACATCTTAGCAACCATATCATTCAATTGTCCAAAGAACTTAGTATAATTCATTTTCAGCAAAACAAAGGTATTGTATAAATAGTTTAAACATATACATTTGCCATCATATACTTTGTAGAACACTAGCTATGATAAAAGATTAGCAACTTGAACAATTTCTCTGATTTGAATAATTAGGCAACTCGTAGGCTCAATTAAATGTAACTATAACGACTATCATTTAAACCAATGCATATCATGTGAATCATCAAAGGGTTATCCTATTATAATTGTCAACATAGTTATCATAACAATCTTTATTATAATATAATTGATAGTAACGACTCGAGAATATAGATATGCCAATTGTCGTGTTATATCAAACAGTTTCCTTTATTTCACCCCATACAATTGCAAGAATCACTTTAGCATTTTATGACATCGTAATAGCGAACATATTCAATACGGAATAACAACACCGTTTCTTATCATGTTATAGGTGTAGGTCCAACTGAAATAACTTAATCCGATGACGGTAATAAATATAACGATGGGCACACAACTCATATGAAAGACATTAGAACTCAGATGCATCCTACATGTGTGAACATTTAGACATACTCATTACTACCATCCATGTGTAAACATTTAGACATAATTATTATAATTATTCATGCGTGTATATTAGAACAATCAATTAACTTTTAACGCCATCAACCTACCAAGATATGACAATATAGTTTTATATTTATATATATATCCGACCACTATGCAAATATGATGCACACCCAGAGACATTACAGCATGCCAAATGTATATAAAGTATGCAAACAACTGGCCTCGTATAAACATTTCACCCTCGATTAAGAATCAAATTAATCTATCCAATTTTACTCATGCTATCATGCCAACAATGTTATCAACTAAGTTTTATTTTTATCACTTGTTAAGATATATAACTACTGAACATGCGTGCTACTATCGTCATATAAAGCATTATAAATTCACATTACTAAGGTTCATGAATTAATCAAACAACTGTATGAAACTCAACCTAGAACACACATTTTACAAGTCATGTTTCACGTTGTAACTTTCAAAGATCACGAATAAATAACCGTTCGATTAAAACTTGATTCATAATATTTTTATAAAACACGGAGAGTTAAAAACACAGGGGAAAAAGAATTAGGTCTAAAGCACAAGAATTTCATTTTTAAAGAATTTTACAACTCAGTTGGTCCAAACAAACATGTGACAGCAATTGGTCCAAAACTTGGGTCAGTTTGCAAAACCTACCGTTTAATATAGAGACATCAAGAATTTTTCGTGGCTTATCAATTTGAAAACATATGCGAATTTTATGATCGATGGAGTTGGAATTATGCGAAAATTATTAATACAATTTAAATAAGGATTTTTACAAAATCGTTGGTCAAAACATCACTGCACAGAAACTTCCTAACAACAACTCACTAAAATATTTATTACTCCTAATCCGTATATCATATAAGCATGAAACCAACGCCAAATGAACACTAACTCCCAATGTTATCTCTCATAAAAAATTTTCATCCATAGGCAATAAACAGAAGGAACATGGCAGTAAGGTCAATTAAAGAGTAAAATCAAACAAAACGAGTTTCAGCACTAAGTCGTTCATTTTCTATGTTCCAAACTCTTACAACCATACTATCGATACTAACCCATCCTAACTTAAATCTCCCACTGTACTTACGTAAACATCTACCCCATAGAATCCCTTCGCATCTCGATCTACTCCTTACATCTAAATCACGATTGCTAGGACTAAAAACATGCAATTCAACAGTGTTTCTAATTACTATCACAATACTATACTAGCATACATGGCTTCGGGATCACATAACCGCATATTACTAGGCATAATAGTACTATCAACACATCATTCAACATCCAACTAGGTAACTATCATCGACTCGCAATTATTTTCATACTCACGGCTACCACAACACTTCATTGATTATTAACCTGAACTCGAAAATTTTATTTCTCATTTCCACAATATCATATGCTCACGTCATCATTCATACAAAATACTTACCGTAGCGTTGTCCTGCAGAATGGTTAGAATATATGGTCTCAAGGTATACATCAACTCGATTATGCAATAATCAATGTATCAATCAGTTAACACTTAGGTAACGATATAGGAATTTCATGCTCTACCTCATGCAACTTTGCTACCCTTTCTCTCATATACACTCAGGGTTTCCGGGTCAAACTGAGAGGACCGCTGGTTCGGTGTGAGGGGGCCCCTAACTCATACCTTACCTTAGTGTGCTCCTAATAGTTCTATCCCGGGGTTCATTTTAATTAGACACATCCTATGTTCATTGGGCTCATTGGTTTAGGCCTGAGGATCGTTCGCTCTGATACCACTTTGTAACACCCCCATTTATTTAAGGGCCTGAACTAGGACTCCTAAGATAAATGACGGTGTTACCATCTCGGAAACCCGAGGCAGTAGATAACAAAGGAAAGAAACACAGTACTTTATTAAAATGTTTATAGTGAGATTACAACCGGAATTAAAACAAAGCCTCCAAAAATATGACCAAAAGATAAAGTCTGATAAAACTACTAATAAGACTAAGGTGGGCTAGGCACTAAGTCAGTCATCCAAGCTCTCTTCCCGGCCAGCTCCCATCAGTCTCTGAAATACCTGTCAATCTGCTCCCCAATAATTGGATCATCACAGGCGTACACGAATACACAGGGTCAGCCGCGAAGCTGAGTAGGGAAAACAATGAAACAATAACATATGATATGCATGCCCCTCCGTCACCTCCATCTCCATCTCAACTCATATCTCATATCTCATACCCCGGACAACCCAGCCATACCGATCCCCGGTAGACTATATATATATCGACCGTAGCCGATCCGCATTTCACTCGCGGTTGAGGACACCAGGGCAAGTCTGAGAACCCGCCTGGGCCTTATCACAACTCACATCGTATCTCAACATCGTCACTCCTACACCATCCTCTAACTCCAATGCATATGAGATGCTCAACATAAATTAATGCAACACAATATATATATATATATATAAATCACTGAACTGATAAATCATAAAATCATGCCGGTTACTCGATGTTGTGATATCATACTCAATACAATCAATTCAGTCAATCACCTTCCCATATATGAATCATAACGTAAATCAACAACCACGAATCAAGTTAACACCATTAAACAACAACGATAATAAGTCAAGTGTATTTCCCTACCTCAAAGTGCCAGTAAATCCAATTAAGTAGTTCAAGCAGTCCAGAAAATAAAGCAACGAATCTGATTATCGATCCTTCACGAATCCGTCACCTAAAACAATTATAATATATATAATTACTAACTACTATATATAGAAATCTCCCAAAATAGAAGCTTTCCCAAATACAATCCCGACACCAAACTTATGCCCAACTGATAACTAAAATAACCCGATTAGTATTTGACCCAACTTCCCAAAATAGAAGGTTACTAAAAATAGAATTTCTTAAAATGGAAACTTTCCCGTTATAGTAACTTTTCTCTTTTAACAAACCCGACTCGAAACCCGTCTTTAATTATTTAAATAACTCGGGAATTAAATTAAATAAATTATTTAGAAGACTCGGGAACTAAATTAATTAATTAAGAATACGACCCATTACGAATTATAACGATTTAAATTATGAAAATCCGTTTCAAAACTAAAACAATTCGAATAACCCGATTAAACACGACCCACACCTTCACTCTCGCTCACACCCCTCACGCGCCGCCTGAACCACCCCAACCAACCACCGGACCAGCTCCCCACTTCAACCCTTGACCACCCACAACCAAGCCCCACTGGTCGATCGCCGCCGCCGTGAGAGTCGAACCAGGGCCGTCAACCGGCCGGTTCACCACCGTGCCTCACCAAACACCCCCTGTTTATCTCTTACCACCACCGCAACCAACAACCACCCCCTGCCAAACAACCACCATCCTACTCGCCGTCAAGCGGTGCACCGGGAGTCGTGGCGCGCCGCCGGTTCGACCTCCCCGAGTCCACGGTGGCGCCACCTCAAACTTAACCAATCTAACCCACCTGAAAACCCGTATGAAAACCCATGTGTCTACCCCCTGTCGACAACACCTCCTGCCGCCATTTCCACCGCCCAAAACCACCATAACCACCACCACAACACTCGTCACTAACCACCCTACCCCTATACCCTGTCAACAACCACCAGAAATGCCCCTATCAGACACGCAACAACCCAACAAACCCGACATCAAAACTAAAACAGAGGAGATGGGTTGAACTCTTACCTTTCCTGCCGCCACAGCCGCCACCAGGGTTGCCCACGGCCGTCGACAAGAGCCCCTAGATCTTTCCTGCTGTGCCGTCAACCACCCACAGCCACTCTCTCTCTCTCTCTATGCGTGAAAGTTGATATGGGGTTAGGGTTAGGGTTAGGGTTAGGGTTAAATGGGTTGAACATGTTATTGGGCCAACTCCAATGGGTCGAGGGTAAATGGGTTGGCTCACATTTCGAATTCCGTATAAACCCGTGTCAATTAACTTAGATCGATACAACGCGAGTCAAGTAAAATAATTAACGTAATTATCGACTCAACAATTAACCCGACTTAATAGTAATATAAAATGTATAATAACTACTATATAATAATATTCGTTTAATCGATTATATAAAATACGGGGTATTACATTAATGCTTCCTTTATTTGTAAATTTTTGTTTTTCGACATCAAATTTAGTGATCTAAAATCGGTTATTCATCATCAATTGCTGTGTTCGAAGCGCAAATCACAGTCAATTTGTTCAAACTTTTGCATTCATCAGTTATTCAGTTATTTCAAGATCAAAACTTTGTAAGGAAAATCGGAATTGATTTCGTCAGTCATCTGGAATTATTATTTTCTACAGTCAATATTGAGGTATGTTCATTCAATGTTATTTAATTCCTTTCTGAATCGTTGTTGAATTGATTTTATGATGATGTTAAAGTTGAATTTAATCAAATTCAACTTAATTTCGGATTTGATTAAATTTAGTTAACTAAATTTAATGTCCAGAACCACAAAAACATTAATTTTATAATGAAAAGTGTTAAATTAGGGTTTATAGTTTGTTTGTTTGATTTTAGGAGGATAATAAATGCAAATGTACTTTGTGGTGAGAAAAAATGTAAAAATAATGAGAAAGGAAAAGTGTGCAATTTGAAGTAACTGAAAAGTAATTTTGCATGTAAAAATAATGTGTTGTGTTGTACTGTAAACGTTTCATAAGGAAATGTTCAATCAGTCTTAGTGAAATGTGCATTATATATAATAAGGATGTACAAGTAATTATTACCTTTTCCAAGTGGTCTTGCAACTGTTCACAATAAGTCACAATAAGTCAAATGACGGTTTGTAACTTACTTATGTGGTGAAAAGACACAACTATTCACATTAATTTTAATATTACTTCTAAATGTACATTATATTAATTACTATAAAAAAACATGTTCCATCAAATAAATTACGTGCAACTAAAATATCATTAAGCACTGTTTGGAAAATGTACATTATATTATATTTAAAGGTACATTAAATTATTTAAAAAAGAACATGAGACATTATTTGGAAAATAAATGTGCTTTCAGTTTAATTCAAATGTCCATTACGTATTTTCATAGTGTGCATATACTGTTTTATGCAAGAGATTTAAGTAACATAGATAAATTCACCCAATTTATTAATTACCATGATTATGTTTGGGGCAGTTGAAAAGACACAACTGTTCACAGAATTTAATCTCTTATACTCAATTAATCCACTATATAAACCCAAGAGTACACAACCACTTTTTCATCCTACATTCATTTCTAAAACCTTTTCCAATAACCAAACGTTTAATCTCTCCAGAAAACTACTTAATTTTCTTAAAAAAAAAAACAATGTCTTACTCAAAATGCACAATAGTTCCCTACAAGAATGTTGCTCACAAACAAAATTTCGTGGAGCATTATTGGCAATGGAAAGTAAGCCAGTTTTCTTTAAACTGGTTTGATGGAGATGACATTCCTGTGGAGATGGATGTACCGTCTCACAGTCGTCCTTTACATCATTTCCTTACTACTGAAGCATTGCTCCGGATTTTTTTTGAGCGACTTGGGAGGGAAGAAAAGAAAAACATGGCCATGGTGTGCAAGGGCTGGTCAAAGTGGTTCCTTATAGGGACCGAGCCAAGGGTAATGGATATGGATTATTACCGAGACGCGGTTCGGGGAAATGAAAATGGTATAATCACTGTCACAAAGGATGATCGGCTTCTTGAAAGATTCTGCCTTTGCACGACTATGTCTAGTCGTGAAGAAATAATTAGACATCATAAACAACAAGCACGACAATATGAAAGATACAGAGAAGAATATGAAATTGAGGAGCAGTCTGGTGATGAGGGTTATTATGACTCCGACTGTTAGATTAGTTTAGAGATATATTAAGTTAGTTTTCTAGTTTATTTTTTTTTATTTTTTATTTTTTATTTATAAGCCTTAGTAGGCTTTATGCTTTTGAAAGCCTTAAATGACTTTTGTAAATATTTTTCTAATATTAATGAAATAGTATTATGTCTATTTGTTTGTTTACTGTTATTACCATTCTATACATTTTATATATTCTATATCAAAATGGACAACAATATTTCCTATGAACATTACCAGTAAAATAAACGTTCCTTTAAAGGCATGATAATGGACATTGGCAGGAATACATTATATATGAACCTTTATTTGTACGAAATAAATTACCAATCTTTGTAGAGCATATTTGAATTGGATTACTGCATTATTGATGCAATAATATTCAATATACTTACTTACTTAACTACTGTTGAAGTAGACAATGAGTACAAGTGATGCAACAACGTCTTCTTCTACAAATAACAGCTTTAAAACACCAAGAATAAGAATTAAAACATTAAATGCACTCCAGTACATTCCATTTTGTCCAGAGGAAAAGAAACCTAAAGTAGGACAAGTATTCGAAACACTGGAATCAGCAGAGTTATTCTACAAAGAATATTGTACAATCGGTGGGTTTACGCCAAGACTTACAACAACAAAAAGGATTAAAGGCAATGAGTTACCAAACAGTTTTGCATTAAGGAATGTTGTCTGCAATAGGCAAGGTGTAAAGAAAAGTAGGAAAAGGAAGAGGACTGATACTGATACTACTGAGAATGATGCAGAATCTGATGTGATAGACGTAAGCCGTGTGAGGCCGATTACAAGAATTGACAGTCGTGCATTAGTGCAGTTTAAATACCAAGAAAATGGAACTTATATTGTTACCAGATTCGATGAAGCGCATAACCATCCACTTGCTTCGCCTGAATCTACAATATTCTTGAAAGGAAACCGAAAAATGACAGAGGTACAGAAACAATTTGTCACAAGGGTAAAGGTGCTAAAACTAGGTGGTGTGAAAGCCTATAGAGGTTGGAAGGAGTTGTGTGGAGGTTACGACAACATTGGTGCTACTGAGGTTGATTTCAAAAACTTTGTCAGGGACATAAAACCTACATTGGTAATTTTGATGCGCAAATGTTTGTTGAAAATCTTATTGGGAGAAAAGACACATGCAGTTCATTTTACTTTGATTTTATAGTAGATGAAAACAAGTGCCTGGCTGGAGTGTTTTGGGCAGATTCGATCTACATAAAGAACTACATGCTGTTCGGTGAGGTGTTATCAGCAGATGCTACATATGGAACAAACAAGTACGATATGGTGTTTGTGCCTTTCACAGGAGTTGATCACCACAAAAGGTGCATAACCTTTGGAGCTAGGTTGATAGGTGATGAAAGTATTGAGTGTTACACATGGCTGTTCAAGACATTTTTGGAAGCAATGGGCGGGTACCAGCCGAGAATTATAATTACTGATCAGGACAAATCAATGAAGTCGGTAGTCCCGGAAGTGTTTAAGGAGTCAACACACAGACTGTGCATGTGGCACATAATGAAGAAACTAAGAGAAAAAGTCAGTTATCAACTGTTTCAAGATGAGGATTTTAAGACGAGGCTCAATAGGTGTGTTTGGAACAACCAACTTGAGCCTGATGAATTCGAAGAACAATGGGGGAAGATAATGATTGATTATCAACTTGTAGAACACGAGTGGTTTTCAGATTTGTACGATCTCAGGGAACAGTGGATCCCTGCCTATTTTAAAGATGTTTTCATGTCTGGTTTGATGAGGGTTACTTCTAGGTCTGAGAGTGAAAACAGTTTCTTTGACAGGTTCCTCACACCTCATTTGACCCTTGTTGAGTTTTGGGTGTGCTATGAGAGTGCCTTGGAAGCACAAAGACACAAGCAGTCCAAGTTGAACAGTGACAACAAACACTCTGAAATCCCACGGAAAACAAAGTCAAACCTTGAAGTCCATGCTTCTGAAATGTACTCGCATAACATTATCAAAGACTTCCAAATAGAATTGGTTGCAGCTTTGTCTGATTGCCATTTTAAAGATGTGGAGAAGATTGATGAGACAAAAATATATATTCTAACAGACTTGCAGATGCCAAATAAGTCATGGAACGTAGCATATTCACCAGATAACATGGAGATTACTTGTTCCTATTTTATGTTTCAGAGAATGGGCTTGTTGTGCAGGCACTGCCTTTGGATTCTACACAACCAAGATTTTCAGAAAATACCAGAACAGTGCATAATGCAAAGATGGACAAAAGCTACAATGAGTAAGCCTGTCTTTGATAATGATGGCAAACTGATAGATGTCTCTCAAAAGTTTTCTGACCGGAAAAGTTTTGAGTACTAAGTTGTGGCAAGAGGTTTATTCTTGTGTCAGCGTAGCTGAGTGTGATGATAACGACATGAAGCTTTTGATTGAAAAACTGAGAGATATTAGATTGGATATGATTAGTAACAGAAGTGTTCAAGCAAAGAAGAAAGACAAGATGAAATAAATAGAAAAGTACATGGGCTGCAAAATACCTGAGAAGTTGGTGATTCATGTTCCTAAAAAAATCTAAAAACAAGGGTAGGGCCAAGGGCAAGAGAATTGAATCACAAATGTTAAAAGCCCTAAAGAAGAGAGGAAAAGAGAAGAGGTACTGCAAAACATGTGGCCGCCAAGGACACAACTCTAGGACTTGCAAAGAAACAAACCATCTGACAGGTATGTATAATTTGGTTTCTTGTTAAAGCATATTACATTAATGTTAAATAATTATTAAATTATGCAAGTATAGCGCATAGTGTTTACCTTCCAAAATCATCACTCTTATATGGAGGCACATAAGCTCTTTGTGCAATGAACATTATGGTTGTTCTGAAGGCACATATGAGAATTTCAGCAATGTATATTTGGTTAACATTATATCTATATCAATTTAGTTGTTCATTTTGGGCATTTTCTCCTTATAAAATCTAATATTTAATTTACATTTTGTTGCATATTCACCAAATACTACCATGAAGATGACGACGATGAAGGAGATGAATATGATGATGTGGAGGACGACAATGAAGAAGATGAATCTGATAACGAAGTGGAAGGTGCAAATTTTTGATTCAAGGATAGACATCAATAATATACACTACGAGAACATTCTTAAAGGCTTGTATGTACACTTCGATTTTGCTGCCAAAGTACATTACTATTATAGGGAAAGTATATTACATTTGTATTAAAGGATCATTACTGTTGTTCAGCAAGGAACATTCTTAAAGGCTTGTATGTACAATTCGATTTCACTGCCAAAATGTACTCTTATAGCCAAAGTATATTACATTTGTATTAAATGATCATTATTGTTGTTCTGCAAGGAACATTCTTAAAGGCTTGTATGTACAATTCGATTTCACTGCCAAATTACATTACTCTTATAGCCAAAGTATATTACATTTTTATTAAAGGATCATTATTGTTGTTCTGCAAGGAACATTCTTAAAGACTTGTATGTACAATTCGATTTCACTGCCAAAGTACATTACTCTTATAGCCAAAGTATATTACATTTGTATTAAAGGATCATTATTGTTGTTCTGCAGGGACATCATCAACTTGATTGGAATTGTTTTCCCAGAGTACAATAATTTTAAGGCGTTTTGCACAATAAACATTATTGTTGTTCTGCAAGAACATAATAAACGTTATTGAAATTTGTTTCCGGAATATAACACTCTCTTGAATTAAAATTTTTTCAAACTTCAGGTTGTTCGACTCGCAGCTTCCTCAATATATGTTACATTACACACACACATGTCACAAACAAAACTAAAAAAGTTTTTACGGCTTCAATTCAGCATCTTCCTCATCTTCATCGTCGTATTCTTCCCATGGCAGTGGGCTTGAACGGAAATCCATTGCCTTCTTTAGTACAACATCAAAACATACATTGCCTTCTTTTGAAATCATATATGAAATGTATTTCTTCCGCAGAATCAGTAGGGGAGCATCCTAGGAAAGTAAAGAAAACATGAGGTTAGAACATGTCCAAATGTGTACTGAATTATGTATTAAAAATAGTTGTATTACTTCTGAAACTCACATCGCCTTTTTTAAGCCCACAGCTCCAATTTAGATTACCCTTAAATGTCTCCATATGTCTCATAATGTAAACACCACAATTAGTCTTGTTAGTGTTGTTTCTCCACTTCATCTTTGCAAGAATAGGCTGCAGTTTTTGATGCGATCTACTTTTACCTTTGAAACACCGATGTCTTTCAAGTATTCTGCTAGAACATTACGCTGGCGGAGAAGGGGGGGGGGGGAAGAAAACATTAGGACACTAATAATTATAAGCTACAATATCACAAAAATTAGATAATTAAGACAGACACAAAATTTTTGGGGAAGGTACACTCTATGTAAAGTCATTGTACATTCACAATAATGAATAGGAACAACATGTAGTGCTGTTAAGCAAAAGAGAGCATAAAATCTTACAAAAGAGAGTGGTCTATCGTGGAAAAATTCTTCTGGTTTTCCGTCACGATGCACATTATCAATGATGAAGAACTTATACTTGTTGCTGTCAATGACCAGTAAATGGTAATGCCTTTTATATATATAATTGGGAAGAAGAACTGTAGATTTTAAAAGATTTAATTAGGCAACAAGCAAATTAAATATAACATGCAGAAAGAGTGTATATTGTCGATGCTAACACAAATTAATTCTATCTGGGTTAACCGAGAATTGGGTAAACTCTTCTTTCATTATATCCTTAATCACCTTAAAATTTTCAACAGTGTCTAGTTCTCCTTGAAGCATCATCTGTATGCAAGACAAGTAAAGTTTCTGATGTTAATCAAGGGAAAAAACATTACAAAATTTACTTGTTGAAATAAGTTTATATAAATATTTGACTTACACACACAGCTGTGAAGAAAAAAAATCGATATGGCTCTGAAGAGTTTCTTCTAGATTCCTTGGCATTCAAAAGTTTTGCCCAAAAATCGATCACATCACTCGTCAAATACTTAGATTGTCGTAGCGTTGCCATTTCAATACGCCGAAAATAAATTTCACCCACATGCACAAGAAGTTCCCTGGTTCAGGACTACCAGTGTTAACTAAAAACAGGATACAAAACATTTTAAATTTAAATATTGTACATTAGTGTATATATATATATATATATATATATATATATATATATATATATATATATATATATATATATATATATATATATATATATATATATATACTGGCTAAATAGGTATGTTTTCCTCTACTATACGACACATAATCAAGCAATGCAATTGAAAGTCGAGTAAGAGGAGTAATAATGCATGTATCTGTGCTTAGTAAATTACGATTTGCAAGGATGCTCAGAGACTCTGGTTGACTTCTTTCATGTTCATGAACATTTTCATTGTTGATGACTTTGCCATTGGTAGTGTCAGCACTGTCAAGCAGATTATGCTCATTGGTACTCTTGTCTTTTATCCTAGGTATGTCATTTGTAATACTCACATCTGTCATGCTGTCATTGTTCTCACAAGCATCATAACCATATGGTATATTCCCTTCTATACAACCTACCTCCATTGTTCTCTTCTTAACCCTAACAGTCTCATTGTTGTCAGGGACACCAATATCATCGGTACTCTTCTCTTTCTTTCCAACTACCTCCTCTCCTATCTTCTCATCCCCAACAGTCTCATCACCCTCGTAGAATTCTTCATCAGACGAATCCAGTTTCTTTGGAAAGGGCTTCTCTTGATACTGCTTCACCTTTGTTAAAACGTCATCACAAACAATGTTGCACTTGGATGAAACCAAAGTGCAAAGATATTTGATTCTCAATATTCGAAGTCCATCCATCTACAAAAGTTAGAATATCTTGAGGATAGGTAACTTATAAACGAGAATGTGCTTTTAAGACTTTAAGAAAGATCATTTAATTAAACCAAAAGTACATTTACAATTATTGAATATAAATTGTTTAGAAACTTACGTTGTTTTTTGTCAACCCACAAGTCTAAAACTGACCCCCCTTGTACGTTTCCATGTGTTTCATTGTGTAAATACCACAGTCAACTACATTTTGATGGTTTCTCCAAGGCATTTTCAATACAGCAGGGTCCATTGCTCTTACTCTTTCCTTCAAATCACCAATGTCATTGAAATATTCTGCCAAAGCATTATGCTGCATGGAAAAATTCAGATCAAACTGTCTAGAGATACCGTGCAAAAAATATGACATTGTAAAAGAAAAAATAACCAATGAAAGGCAACTGAACAATTACCATATTCCAAGGTTTGTTTCCATAACGAGTTTTTGGGGTTTCATCATGTTGTTGATTATCAAGAATGACAAACTTGTTCTGCTCCATATTGAATACGAACACGTAAAAATGCTTGTCGGATATTATTGGGAAAAAAACTGTTTTATATAAGAAAAGATTAGAAGATACAACAGACATAAAATTTGTTACGAGAGTAAATTAGCAGCAGAAAACACTATGTATTGACTATATATATTGTTTGAGCTAACCATATCAACTTTTGTCACATCAATAATCCCAGCATGATTTAACTCATTTCTAAAATGCCTCTTGAATACTTCCAATTGTCTTTCAAATTTGAATTCTTTCCTTTGCCCTTGAAATGCTTGCTGCACACACAGAACATAATATTCTTCTGTTAATATACACTTGTATAACATAAAATTATTGTAATATAGAATGAAATAAAATTTTACATACAAATACGAGGGTTGAAGCAAAGAATCGACGTGGTGCTGAAGATTTTCTTTCAAGTTCATTGAAATTCAAGTAAGCTGACCAACAATCAACCACAGCATCTGCTATATACCAAGGTGGTTTTAGAGATGCAAAAAGATATCGGGTACCCACGACATTCTTAAACTCAAAGAGCTTCTTACTGGTT
Source organism: Silene latifolia (assembly GCF_048544455.1). Taxonomy (NCBI): domain Eukaryota; kingdom Viridiplantae; phylum Streptophyta; class Magnoliopsida; order Caryophyllales; family Caryophyllaceae; genus Silene; species Silene latifolia. The sequence goes on from NC_133537.1 coordinate 120,265,802, forward strand.
TAGACGTTACACAAAACAAGTCAGTTAATTACACATATGTACATTATCTTTATTAATAATACACATAATACCCAAACGAAATGTACAGAATGATTAAATAAAAGAAACATAATGAGTAGAATAAAATATACCTAGCAAGAACAGTGCCTTTTCCCTTGGTGTAGTAAACGTAGTCAGCAATACAGTGCTGAAACTCAGATGGCTCTGTACATGGGTCAGTGTCTCCTCTTAGTAAATCAATTTCAGTACTAATATCTAAGCTTGGATTGGGATTGGTTGCCTTGGGTTCTTCACTATAATATTCAGATAACATGCTACATACAAGGGTATTTATAAGATTATCCGTATTGACTTCTTCCTCATTCTCCCTGTCACTATCAACATAAAGATGGTTCGAATCATTTCGTACATTCTTGTCATCATCAGACGTTTTGTTTTTTGTCACACTCCCCTTCTGACACCTCTTCCTTGTTGTCTTCATTCCCATTTTCAACTTTTTCAACTTTGTATTCCTCAAACTCCCCTTCCGACACGTCTTCCTTGTTATCTTCATTCCTATTTTCAACTGATTCAACTTTGTCTTCCTCTGACTCCCCTTTTGACATCTCTTCCTTTTTGTGTTCATTTCCATTTTCAACTGCTTCAACTTTGTTTTCCTCTGACTCTCCTTTTGACACCTCTTCCTTGTTATGTTCATTCACATTGTCAACTAATTCACCTTCTTTTCTCAATGCACAAGGCTTCTGGAGTAGTTGAAATGTATCAAATTAAAGAACAATACACTTAAGCACCAAGTTAACATAATATAACAAAAAATATGATCAACATATTTACCTTTTTGTATGTATAAAAAATCGGCCTCTTCAATGACATGCTTTCAACCTGAATACTATTTTTTAAAGTTATGTTTACATTATTCAAAGCTTCAACAACCAAAGGATGATTACTAACATCATTCTCAGCAGCTGAGAACAAAGATCTCGGAATATCAGCAACATTAAAACCAAAAGAACTTTCACTATCAGCGGAGCTGTGCTCATTTGACAAATTGAGTAAATTAAATGCATGATCACAGAGCTTCTTAGCAGTCTTGTTCTCCTTAATTATTGGTGCTCCATTTTCTAACTTAGCCTTAACAAATGATATGTTCTGAGCTAAACTAGTTATAAATTTAGCAAGATCAAGAATATAATCCTCGGTGTAGTCCTTTGTTTGATAGACAGATTCGACACCTGTATTTTCAACCACCTCCTCCATTGGTGCTTTCAACTTACCATTTCCAAACATACCGCTTTTCATCTCATCCTTCTCTCTCGATGATAAAAAACTACTAGTCCAACCTACCAATGTATAATAATCTCTTTCAACTTTTCGTTCCACATGAACAACGCGATCAACATAGATGAGCTGCAAAAAAAAAAAAAAAAAAAATTAATTAGAAGCGAATGAAAACGTACCTTGCAATGTTAAATTAATTTATGAACTTCAAATATATTTTTTGAGACTTCTTACCTCCAAAAACAACAGTGGCCCGCCGAAGTGAGTCTCCTTTTCCACCCACTCAATCTTGCTTTCTTGGAGACTTTTTAACAATAAAGAACACCAATTGTAATCTTTGATTTCATCAACATTCATCAACGATTTCAAAACATGATGATTAACCAAAGCCTTTTGGGTGTTTCTCATTAGCAAAGAAACAACAAACACAACAAAGTTAACCTTGAATTCATCACCACCATGATCATGATTTATCAACCAATTCTCAAGCGCTTTGAGTGGAACTTGTCCATCTTTTATACCAAATTGTTGTTTCCATTTGCCATAAAACTCTTGAAACTCTTCTGATTCAGTATGAGTTTTGGATAATTCAACGGTTTTAGGGCCTATTGGAAATCCAAATGTTGATCTTACATCAGAAACCTTCAAGAACAACTTCTCACCATCAAGAAGATCAATACACTTTTGGTATGGGTTATACTGCTTAATTAACCAGTACCCAAGCTTTAAAGGAATGGAACGAACTCTTAACCAAAACACCCCACTAAATCCAATCTATTCTAGCGCGCACCGCTGTTCGTATGACAAACGTTCAACTACCTCAACAACTCCTGTAGGAGACATTCTCGTATATGCACTTTTAAACGTAGAGAAATCAAACTTCTGCTTACACTTGGAACCCAATACCATCTTATTACTTACTTTATCCTTTTGAGGACTTTCTTTCTTTGCAGTAAAAATTTGTTTATTAACAGAAACAATTTGTTTCTTAACAGCAAGATCATCGTCACTTTCTTCATTTATCTTCTTTGCGAAAGATTGTATAGACTTAGATTTACTATTAATAGTAGCTGATTTACGCTTTCTTGTAAATGGAGCACACTCATTTTTACCATCAGTGCAACTTTCAGTTGGTGGAAAAATAAAAGTAACTTTTCTCCGCTTTTAAAAACAGAACAATTTCTATATTAATAACAAACGGCAAATTAATTTAAGCTGAATGTACATTATATTATTACCTTCAATTAAAAATCCAAAAATTAACAAGTAGAGATAATCAGCAGTTACCTAATTTTAGGAAATGTACATTAATAACAAATATAATGTTCTTTACATATTTCAGAACAGTTCCTATATTAAAAACAAACGGCACATTAATTTAAGCTGAATATATTATATTATTACGTTCAATTGAAAATACAAAATTGACAAGTAGAGATAATCACCAGTTACCAAATTTTAGGAAATGTACATTAGTCACAAAGATAATGTACTTTTAGATGATTCAGAACAATTTCTATATTAAAAACAATACGCACATTAATTTAAAGCTGTATGAACAATATATATTATTACCTTCAATTAAAAATTCAAAATTAACAGAAACTAGAAAGTAAATGTTGAAAGAATACTTCAGAGATATAAAATTTGGGAAGAACAATGCGAATGTATTTCTAAAGGTTGAAAAAATAATTCATGCACATTAATCCGAATGAATTTTTAACAAAGAAAGCAAATATAAATATCGAAATCAAAACATCAAAATTATCTCATTTGTTGAACAATTAAGTGATCCAAATTAAACGTTATATTAGAGTTATGATAGAGAAGAAACGAAATTGAAAAGAAAATACCTTAGATTAACGGAGGAAATTGGGCGTAACGTCAAAATTATACTGCTGTTGAACAATTCTCCTATGACAACGTCTATACTGGTAATGTAAAACGACTGAGCTAAAAAATGGTTACTACTTTTATTTTTTTACTCCGTTTCTTTTTTCTTGTAGGTAGTTAGTTACTAATGTATTGTAACTGTTAAAAAATAAGGGAAATGATAAATACATTTAATACCCTAAAATAGTTAGTTAGTTACCTTGAAGCTTGGCCACTGCAATCCCCGAAAGGGGTGGCTTACATGGCCCATGTGTTGGTGCGGGAATGCATGGGCCCGGGGGGAATTCAACCCCCTCGTCATCAAAAAAAAAAAAAAAAAAACACCCGACGGTCCGAGTAAACCCTTTTTTTTTTTGGGGGGGTATCCTAAAACGGGACGGGAAAGGGTTTAGGGTTAGATTAGGCGGATCCTTGCTTCTCATTTAAGGCGGCAAGCTAAAAAGACACCCTAGAGGGGCCGAGTTAACCCTATTTGGGGGGACCGGGTATCCTAAAACGGGACGGGAAAGGGTTTAGGGTTTGATTAGGCGGACTGATACCGTGGATCCCCCTAATCAAACCCTAAATCCTTTCCCTTGCTTCTCATTCGAAGGCGGCAAGACAAAAAGACACCCTAGAGGGGCCGAGTGAACCCTTTTTGGGGGGAACCGGGTATCCTAAAACGGGACGGGAAAGGGTTTAGGGTTTGATTAGGCGGACCGCTACCGCGGATCCCCCTAATCAAACCCTAAACCCTTTCCCTTGCTTATCATTCGAAGGAGGCAAGACAAAACGACACCCTAGAGGGGCCGAGTGAATCCTTTTTGGGGGGACCGGGTATCCTAAAACGGGACGGGAAAGGGTTTAGGGTTTAATTAGGCGGACCGCTACCGCGGATCCCCCTAATCAAACCCTAAACCCTTTCCCTTGCTTCTCATTTGAAGGCGGCAAGACAAAAAGACACCCTAGAGGGGCCGAGTGAACCCTTTTTGGGGGGACCGGGTATCCTAAAACGGGACGGAAAAGGGTTTAGGGTTTGATTAGGGGGATCCGCGGTAGCGGTCCGGCTAATCAAACCCTAAACCCTTTCCCTTGCTTCTCATTCGAAGGCGGCAAGACAAAAAGACACCCTAGAGGTGCCGAGTGAACCCTTTTTGGGGGGACCGGGTATCCCAAAATGGGACGAAAAAGGGTTTAGGGTATGATTAAGCGAACCGCTACCACGGATCCCGCTAATCCAACCCTAAACCCTTTCCCTTGCTTCTCATTCGAAGGCGGCAAGATAAAAAGACACCCTGGAGGGGCCGAGTGAACTCTTTGGGGGGGGGGGTATCCTAAAACGGGACAGAAAAGGGTTTAGGGTTTTATTAGGCGGACCGCTACCGCGGATCCCCCTAAAAAAACCCTAAACTCTTTCCCTTGCTTCTCATTTGAAGGCGGCAAGACAAAAAGAAACCCTAGAGGGGCCGAGTGAACCCTTTTTGGGGGGACCGGGTACCCTAAAACGGGACGGGAAAGGGTTTAGGGTTTGATTAGGCGGACCGCTACCACGGATCCCCCTAATCAAACCCTAAACCCTTTCCCTTGCTTCTCATTTGAAGGCGGAAAGACAAAAAGACACCCTAGAGGGGCCGAGTGAACCCTTTTTGGGTGGACCGGGTATCCTAAAACGGGATGGGAAAGGGTTTAGGGTTCGATTAGGCGGACCGCTACCGCGGATCCTCCTAATAAAACCCTAAACCCTTTCCCTTGCTTCTCATTCGAAGGCGGCAAGACAAAACGACACCCTGGAGGGGCCGACTGAACTCTTTTTGAGGGGACCGGGTATCCTAAAACGGGACGAGAAAGGGTTTTGGGTTTGATTAGGCGGACCGCTACCGCGGATCCCCCGGATCCCCCTAATCAAACCCTAAACCCTTTCCCTTGCTTCTCATTCGAAGGCGGCAAGTCAAAACAACACCCTAGAGGGGCCGAGTGAAGGTCCGGCTAATCAAACCCTAAACCCTTTCCCTTGCTTCTCATTCGAAGGCGGCAAGACAAAAAGACACCCTAGAGGTGCCGAGTGAACCCTTTTTGGGGGGACCGAGTATCCTAAAACGGGGCGGGAAAGGGTTTATGGTTTGATTAGGCGAACCGCTACCGCGGATCCCCCTAATCAAACCCTAAACCCTTTCCCTTGTTTCTCATTCGAAGGCGGCAAGACAAAATGACACCCTAGAGGGGCCGAGTGAACCCTTTTTGGGGGGACCGGGTATCCTAAAACGGGACGGGAAAGGGTTTAGGGTTTGATTAGGCGGACCGCTACCGCGGATCCCCCTAATCAAACCCTAAACTCTTTCCCTTGCTTATCATTCGGAGGCAGCAAGACAAAAAGACACCCTAGAGGGGCCGAGTGAACCCTTTTTCAAGGGGACCGGGTATCCTAAAACGGGACGAGAAAGGGTTTAGGGTTTGATTAGGGCGATCCGCGGTAGCGGTCCGGCTAATCAAACCCTAAACCCTTTCCCTTGCTTCTCATTCGAAGGCGGCAAGACAAAAAGACACCCTAGAGGTGCCGAGTGAACCCTTTTTGGGGGGACCGAGTATCCTAAAACGGGGCGGGAAAGGGTTTAGGGTTTGATTAGGCGAACCGCTACCGCGGATCCCCCTAATCCAACCCTAAACCCTTTCCCTTGCTTCTCATTTGAAGGCGGCAAGACAAAAATACACCCTAGAGGGGCCGAGTGAACCCTTTTTTGGGGGACCGGGTATCCTAAAACGGGACGGGAAAGGGTTTAGGGTTTGATTAGGCGGACCGCTACCGCGGATCCCCCTAATCATACGCTAAACCCTTTCCATTGCTTCTCATTTGAAGGCGGCAAGACAAAAAGATACCCTAGAGGGGCCGAGTGAACCCTTTTTGGGGGGATCGGGTATCCTAAAACGGGACGGGAAAGGGTTGAGGGTTTGATTAGGCGGACCGCTACCGCGGATCCCCCTAATGAAACCCTAAACCCTTTCCCTTGCTTCTCATTTGAAGGCGGCAAGACAAGAAGACACCCTAGAGGGGCGAGTGATCCTTTTTGAGGGGACCGGGTATCCTAAAACGGGACGGGAAAGGGTTTAGGGTTTGATTAGGCGGACCGCTACCGCGGATCCTCCTAATCAAACCCTAAACCCTTTCCCTTGCTTCTCATTTGAAGGCGGCAAGACAAAAAGACACCCTAGAGTGGCCGAGAGAACCCTTTTTGGGGGGACCAGGTATCCTAAAACGGGACAGGAAAGGGTTTAGGGTTTGATTAGGTGGACCGCTACCGCGGATCCCCCGGATCTCCATAATCAAACCCTAAACCCTTTCCCTTGCTTCTCATTCGGAGGCACCAAGACAAAAAGACATACTAGAGGGGCCGAGTGAACCCTTTTTCAGGGGGACTGGGTATCCTAAAACGGGACGGGAAAGGGTTTAGGGTTTGATTAGGCGGACCGCTACCGCGGATCCCCCTAATCAAACGCTAAACCCTTTCCATTGCTTCTCATTTGAAGGCGGCAAGAAAAAAAAGACACCCTAGAGGGGACGAGTGAACCCTTTTTGGGGGGACCGAGTATCCTAAAACGGGACGGGAAAGGGTTTAACGTTTGATTAGGCGGACCGCTACCGCGGATCCCCCTAATCCAACCCTAAACCCTTTCCCTTGCTTCTCATTCGAAGGCGGCAAGATAAAAAGACACCCTAGAGGGACCGAGTGAACCCTTTTTGGGGGCTGGTATCCTAAAACGAGAATAGGAAAAGGTTTAGGGTTTGATTAGGCGGACCGCTACCGCGGATCCCCCTAATCAAACCCTAAACCCTTTCCCTTGCTTCTCATTTGAAGGCGGCAAGACAAAACGACACCCTAGAGGGGCCGAGTGGACTCTTTTTGGGGGGACCGGGTATCCTAAAACGGGACGGGAAAGGGTTTTTGGTTTGATTAGGCGGACAGCTACCGCGGATCCCCCTAATCAAACCCTAAACCCTTTCCCTTGCTTTTCATTCGAAGGCGGCAAGACGAAACGACACCCTAGAGGGGCCGAGTGAACCCTTTTTGGGGGGACCGGGTATCCTAAAACGGGACGGCAAAGGGTTTAGGGTTTGATTAGGCGGACCGCTACCGCGGATCCCCCGGATCCCCATAATCAAACCCTAAACCCTTTCCCTTGCTTCTCATTCGGAGGCAGCAAGACAAAAAGACACCCTAGAGGGGCCGAGTGAACCCTTTTTCAGGGGGACTGGGTATCCTAAAACGGGACGGGAAAGGGTTTAGTGTTTGATTAGGCGGACCGCTACCGCGGATCCCCCTAATCAAACCCTAAACCCTTTCCCTTGCTTCTCATTTGAAGACGGCAAGACAAAAAGACACCCTAGAGGGGCCGAGTGAACCCTTTTTGGGGGGACCGGGTATCCTAAAACGGGACAGGAAAGGGTTTAGGGTTTGATTAGGCGGACCGCTACCCCGGATCCCCCTAATCAAACCCTAAACCCTTTCCCTTGCTTCTCATTTGAAGGCGGCAAGACAAAAATACACCCTAGAGGGGCCGAGTGAACCCTTTTTTGGGGGACCGGGTATCCTAAAACGGGACGGGAAAGGGTTTAGGGTTTGATTAGGCGGACCGCTACCGCGGATCCCCCTAATCATACGCTAAACCCTTTCCATTGCTTCTCATTTGAAGGCGGCAAGACAAAAAGATACCCTAGAGGGGCCGAGTGAACCCTTTTTGGGGGAATCGGGTATCCTAAAACGGGACGGGAAAGGGTTTAGGGTTTGATTAGGCGGACCGCTACCGCGGATCCCCCGGATCCCCATAATCAAACCCTAAACCCTTTCCCTTGCTTCTCATTTGAAGGCGGCAAGACAAAACGACACCCTAGAGGGGCCGAGTGGACTCTTTTTGGGGGGACCGGGTATCATAAAACGGGACGGGAAAGGGTTTTGGGTTTGATTAGGCGGACCGCTACCGCGGATCCCCCTAATCAAACCCTAAACCCTTTCCCTTGCTTTTCATTCGAAGGCGGCAAGACGAAACGACACCCTAGAGGGGCCGAGTGAACCCTTTTTGGGGGGACCGGGTATCCTAAAACGGGACGGGAAAGGGTTTAGGGTTTGATTAGGCGGACCGCTACCGCGGATCCCGGATCCCCATAATCAAACCCTAAACCCTTTCCTTGCTTCTCATTCGGAGGCAAAGCAAGACAAAAAGACACCCTAGAGGGGCCGAGTGAACCCTTTTTCAGGGGGACTGGGTATCCTAAAACGGGACGGGAAAGGGTTTAGGGTTTGATTAGGCGGACCGCTACCGCGGATCCCCCAAATCAAACCTTAAACCCTCTGCCTTGCTTCTCTTTTGAAGACGGCAAGACAAAAAGACACCCTAGAGGGGCCGAGTGAACCCTTTTTGGGGGGACCAGGTATCCTAAAACGGGACAGGAAAGGGTTTAGGGTTTGATTAGGCGGACCGCTACCCCGGATCCCCCTAATCAAACCCTAAACCCTTTCCCTTGCTTCTCATTTGAAGGCGGCAAGACAAAAATACACCCTAGAGGGGCCGAGTGAACCCTTTTTTGGGGGACCGGGTATCCTAAAACGGGACGGGAAAGGGTTTAGGGTTTGATTAGGCGGACCGCTACCGCGGATCCCCCTAATCATACGCTAAACCCTTTCCATTGCTTCTCATTTGAAGGCGGCAAGACAAAAAGATACCCTAGAGGGGCCGAGTGAACTCTTTTTGGGGGGATCGGGTATCCTAAAACGGGACGGGAAAGGGTTTAGGGTTTGATTAGGCGGACCGCTACCGCGGATCCCCCGGATCCCCATAATCAAACCCTAAACCCTTTCCCTTGCTTCTCATTTGAAGGCGGCAAGACAAAACGACACCCTAGAGGGGCCGAGTGGACTCTTTTTGGGGGGACCGGGTATCCTAAAACGGGACGGGAAAGGGTTTTGGGTTTGATTAGGCGGACCGCTACCGCGGATCCCCCTAATCAAACCCTAAACCCTTTCCCTTGCTTTTCATTCGAAGGCGGCAAGACGAAACGACACCCTAGAGGGGCCGAGTGAACCCTTTTTGGGGGGACCGGGTATCCTAAAACGGGACGGGAAAGGGTTTAGGGTTTGATTAGGCGGACCGCTACCGCGGATCCCCCGGATCCCCATAATCAAACCCTAATCCCTTTCCCTTGCTTCTCATTCGGAGGCAGCAAGACAAAAAGACACCCTAGAGGGGCCGAGTGAACCCTTTTTCAGGGGGACTGGGTATCCTAAAACGGGACGGGAAAGGGTTTAGGGTTTGATTAGGCGGACCGCTACCGCGGATCCCCCAAATCAAACTCTAAACCCTCTCCCTTGCTTCTCATTTGAAGACGGCAAGACAAAAAGACACCCTAGAGGGGCCGAGTGAACCCTTTTTGGGGGGACCAGGTATCCTAAAACGGGACAGGAAAGGGTTTAGGGTTTGATTAGGCGGACCACTACCCCGGATCCCCCTAATCAAACCCTAAACCCTTTCCCTTGCTTCTCATTTGAAGGCGGCAAGACAAAAATACACCCTAGAGTGGCCGAGTGAACCCTTTTTTGGGGGACCGAGTATCCTAAAACGGGACGGGAAAGGGTTTAGGGTTTGATTAGGCGGACCGCTACCGCGGATCCCCCTGATCATACGCTAAACCCTTTCCATTGCTTCTCATTTGAAGGCGGCAAGACAAAAAGATAACCTAGAGTGGCCGAGTGAACCCTTTTTGGGGGGATCGGGTATCCTAAAACGGGACGGGAAAGGGTTTAGGGTTTGATTAGGCGGACCGCTACCGCGGATCCCCCTAATCAAACGCTAAACCCTTTCCATTGCTTCTCATTTGAAGGCGGCAAGAAAAAAAAGACACCCTAGAGGGGCCGAGTGAACCCTTTTTGGGGGGACCGAGTATCCTAAAACGGGACGGGAAAGGGTTTAACGTTTGATTAGGCGGACCGCTACCGCGGATCCACCTAATCCAACCCTAAACCCTTTCCCTTGCTTCTCATTCGAAGGCGGCAAGATAAAAAGACACCCTAGAGGGACCGAGTGAACCCTTTTTTGGGGGGCCTGGTATCCTAAAACGGGACGGGAAAAGGTTTAGGGTTTGATTAGGCGGACCGCTACCGCGGATCCTCCTAATCAAACCCTAAACCCTTTCCCTTGCTTCTCATTTGAAGGCAGCAAGAAAAAAAGACACCCTAGAGGGGCGAGTGAATCCTTTTTTAGGGGACCGGGTATCCTAAAACGGGACGGGAAAGGGTTTAGGGTTTGATTAGGCGGACCGCTACCGCGGATCCACCTAATCAAACCCTAAACCCTTTCCCTTGCTTCTCATTTGAAGGCGGCAAGACAAAAAGACACCCTAGAGTGGCCGAGTGAACCCTTTTTGGGGGGACCAGGTATCCTAAAACGGGACAGGAAAGGGTTTAGGGTTTGATTAGGTGGACCGCTACCGCGGATCCCCCGGATCTCCATAATCAAACCCTAAACCCTTTCCCTTGCTTCTCATTCGGAGGCAGCAAGACAAAAAGACACACTAGAGGGGCCGAGTGAACCCTTTTTCAGGGGGACTGGGCATCCTAAAACGGGACGGGAAAGGGATTAGGGTTTGATTAGGCGGACCGCTACCGCGGATCCCCCTAATCAAATGCTAAACCCTTTCCATTGCTTCTCATTTGAAGGCGGCAAGAAAAAAAAGACACCCTAGAGGGGCCGAGTGAACCCTTTTTGGGGGGACCGAGTATCCTAAAACGGGACGGGAAAGGGTTTAACGTTTGATTAGGCGGACCGCTACCGCGGATCCCCCTAATCCAACCCTAAACCCTTTCCCTTGCTTCTCATTCGAAGGCGGCAAGATAAAAAGACACCCTAGAGGGACCGAGTGAACCCTTTTTTGGGCGGCCTGGTATCCTAAAACGAGACCGGAAAAGGTTTAGGGTTTGATTAGGCGGACCGCTACCGCGGATCCCCCTAATCAAACCCTAAACCCTTTCCCTTGCTTCTCATTTGAAGGCGGCAAGACAAAACGACACCCTAGAGGGGCCGAGTGGACTCTTTTTGGGGGGACCGGGTATCCTAAAACGGGACGGGAAAGGGTTTTGGGTTTGATTAGGCGGACCGCTACCGCGGATCCCCCTAATCAAACCCTAAACCCTTTCCCTTGCTTTTCATTCGAAGGCGGCAAGACGAAACGACACCCTAGAGGGGCCGAGTGAACCCTTTTTGGGGGGACCGGGTATCCTAAAACGGGACGGGAAAGGGTTTAGGGTTTGATTAGGCGGACCGCTACCGCGGATCCCCCGGATCCCCATAATCAAACCCTAAACCCTTTCCCTTGCTTCTCATTCGGAGGCAAAGAAGACAAAAAGACACCCTAGAGGGGCCGAGTGAACCCTTTTTCAGGGGGACTGGGTATCCTAAAACGGGACGGGAAAGGGTTTAGGGTTTGATTAGGCGGACCGCTACCGCGGATCCCCCAAATCAAACCCTAAACCCTCTCCCTTGCTTCTCATTTGAAGACGGCAAGACAAAAAGACACCCTAGAGGGGCCGAGTGAACCCTTTTTGGGGGGACCAGGTATCCTAAAACGGGACAGGAAAGGGTTTAGGGTTTGATTAGGTGGAACGCTACCGCGGATACCCCTAATAAAACCCTAAACACTTTCCCTTGCTTCTCATTTGAAGGCGGCAAGACAAAAAGACACCCTAGAGGGGCCGAGTGAACCCTTTTTAGGGGGACCGGGTATCCTAAAACTGGACGGAAAATCGTTTAGGGTTTGATTAGGCGGACCGCTACCCCGGATCCCCCTAATCAAACCCTAAACCCTTTCCCTTGCTTCTCATTTGAAGGCGGCAAGACAAAAAGACACCCTAGAGGGGCCGAGTGAACCCTTTTTGGGGGGACCGGGTATCCTAAAACGGGACGGGAAAGGGTTTAGGGTTTGATTAGGCGGACCGATACCGCGGATCCTCCTAATCAAACCCTAAACCCTTTCCCTTGCTTCTCATTTGAAGGCGGAAAGACAAAAAGACACCCTAGAGGGACCGAGTGAACCCTTTTTGGGTGGACCGAGTATCCTAAAACGGGACGTGAAAGGGTTTAACGTTTGATTAGGCGGACTGCTACCGCGGATCCCCCTAATCCAACCCTAAACCCTTTCCCTTGCTTCTCATTCGAAGGCGGCAAGATAAAAAGACACCCTAGAGGGACCGAGTGAACCCTTTTTTGGGGGGCCTGGTATCCTAAAACGGGACGGGAAAAGGTTTAGGGTTTGATTAGGCGGACCGCTACCGCGGATCCCCCTAATAAAACCCTAAACCCTTTCCCTTGCTTCTCATTTGAAGGCAGCAAGACAAAAAGACACCCTAGAGGGGCCGAGTGAACCCTTTTTGGGGGGACCGGGTATCCTAAAAAGGGACGGGAAAGGGTTTAGGGTTTGATTAGGCGGACCGCTACCGCGGATCCTCCTAATCAAACCCTAAACCCTTTCCCTTTCTTCTCATTTGAAGGCGGAAAGACAAAAAGACACCCTAGTGGGGCCGAGTGAACCCTTTTTGGGTGGACCGGGTATCCTAAAACGGGACGGGAAAGGGTTTAGGGTTTGATTAGGCGGACCGCTACCGCGGATCCCCCTAATAAAACCCTAAACCCATTCCCTTGCTTCTCATTCGAAGGCGGCAAGACAAAACGACACCCTAGAGGGGCCGAGTGGACTCTTTTTGGGGGGACCGGGTATCCTAAAACGGGACGGGAAAGGGTTTTGGGTTTGATTAGGCGGACCGCTACCGCGGATCCCCCTAATCAAACCCTAAACCCTTTCCCTTGCTTCTCATTCGAAGGCGGCAAGACAAAACGACACCCTAGAGGGGCCGAGTGAAACCTTTTTGGGGGGACCGGGTATCCTAAAACGGAACGGGAAAGGGTTTAGGGTTTGATTAGGCGGACCGCTTTCGCGGATCCCCCGGATCCCCATAATCAAACCCTAAACCCTTTCCCTTGCTTCTCATTCGGAGGCAGCAAGACAAAAAGACACCCTAGAGGGGCCGAGTGAACCCTTTTTCAGGGGGACTGGGTATACTAAAACGGGACGGGAAAGGGTTTAGGGTTTGATTAGGCGGACCGCTACCGCGGATCCCCCTAATCAAACACTAAACCCTCTCCCTTGCTTCTCATTTGAAGGCGGCAAGACAAAAAGACACCCTAGAGGGGCCGAGTGAACCCTTTTTGGGGGGACCAGGTATCCTAAAACGGGACAGGAAAGGGTTTAGGGTTTGATTAGGTGGAACGCTACCGCGGATCCCCCTAATAAAACCCTAAACACTTTCCCTTGCTTCTCTTTTGAAGGCGGCAAGACAAAAAGACACCCTAGAGGGGCCGAGTGAACCCTTTTTGGGGGGACCGGGTATCCTAAAACTGGACGGAAAATCGTTTAGGGTTTGATTAGACGGACCGCTACCCCGGATCCCCCTAATCAAACCCTAAATCCTTTCCCTTGCTTCTCATTTGAAGGCGGCAAGACAAAAATACACCCTAGAGGGCCGAGTGAACCCTTTTTTGGGGGACCGGGTATCCTAAAACGGGACGGGAAAGGGTTTTGGGTTTGATTAGGCGGACCGCTACCGCGGATCCCCCTAATCAAACCCTAAACCCTTTCCCTTGCTTCTCATTCGAAGGCGGCAAGACAAAACGACACCCTAGAGGGGCCGAGTGAACCCTTTTGGGGGGGACCGGGTATCCTAAAACGGGACGGGAAAGGGTTTAGGGTTTGATTAGGCGGACCGCTACCGCGGATCCTCCGGATCCCCATAATCAAACCCTAAACCCTTTCCCTTGCTTCTCATTCGGAGGCAGCAAGACAAAAAGTCACCCTAAAGGGGCCGAGTGAACCCTTTTTCAGGGGGACTGGGTATCCTAAAACGGGACGGGAAAGGGTTTAGGGTTTGATTAGGCGGACCGCTACCGCGGATCCCCCTAATCAAACCCTAAGCCCTCTCCCTTGCTTCTCATTTGAAGGCGGCAAGACAAAAAGACACCCTAGAGGGGCCGAGTGAACCCTTTTTGGGGGACCAGGTATCCTAAAACGGGACAGGAAAGGGTTTAGGGTTTGATTAGGTGGAACGCTACCGCGGATCCCACTAATAAAACCCTAAACACTTTCCCTTGCTTCTCATTTGAAGGCGGCAAGACAAAAAGACACCCTAGAGGGGCCGAGTGAACCCTTTTTGGGGGGGACCGGGTATCCTAAAACTGGACGGAAAAGCGTTTAGGGTTTGATTAGGCGGACCGCTACCCCGGATCCCCTAATCAAACCCTAAACCCTTTCCCTTGCTTCTCATTTGAAGGCGGCAAGACAAAAAGACACCCTAGAGGGGCCGAGTGAACCCTTTTGGGGGACCGGGTATCCTAAAACGGGACGGAAAAGGGTTTAGGGTTTGATTAGGCGGACGCCACCGCGGATCCTCCTAATCAAACCCTAAACCCTTTCCCTTGCTTCTCATTTGAAGGCGGAAAGACAAAAAGACACCCTAGAGGGGCCGAGTGAACCCTTTTTGGGTGGACCGGGTATCCTAAAACGGGACGGGAAAGGGTTTAGGGTTTGATTAGGCGGACCGCTACCGCGGATCCCCCAAATAAAACCCTAAACTCATTCCCTTGCTTCTCATTCAAAGGCGGCAAGACAAAACGACACCCTAGAGGGGCCGAGTGGACTCTTTTTTGGGGGACCGGGTATCCTAAAATGGGATTTTAGGGGAAAGGGTTTTGGGTTTGATTAGGCGGACGCCACCGCGAATCCCCTAATCAAACCCTAAACCCTTTCCCTTACTTCTCATTCGAAGGCGGCAAGACAAAACGACACCCTAGAGGGGCCGAGTGAACCCTTTTTGGGGGAATCGGGTATCCTAAAACGGGACGGGAAAGGGTTTAGGGTTTTGATTAGGCGGGCGCTACCGCGGATCCCCTAATAAAACCCTAAACCCATTCCCTTGCTTCTCATTCAAAGGCGGTAAGACAAAACGACACCCTAGAGGGGCCGAGTGGACTCTTTTTGGGGGGACCGGGTATCCTAAAACGGGACGGGAAAGGGTTTTGGGTTTGATTAGGCGGACCGCTACCGCAGATCCCCCTAATCAAACCCTAAACCCTTTCCCTTGCTTCTCATTCGAAGGCGGCAAGACAAAACGACACCCTAGAGGGGCCGAGTGAACCCTTTTTGGGGGGACCGGGTATCCTAAAACGGGACGGGAAAGGGTTTAGGGTTTGATTAGGCGGACCGCTACCGCGGATCCCCCGGATCCCCATAATCAAACCCTAAACCCTTTCCCTTGCTTCTCATTCGGAGGCAGAAAGACAAAAAGACACCCTAGAGGGGCCGAGTGAACCCTTTTTCAGGGGGACTGGGTATCCTAAAACGGGACGGGAAAGGGTTTAGGGTTTGATTAGGCAGACCGCTACCGCGGATCCCCCTAATCAAACCCTAAACCCTCTCCCTTGCTTCTAATTTGAAGGCGGCAAGAGAAAAAGACACCCTAGAGGGGCCGAGTGAACCCTTTTTGGGGGGACCGGGTATCCTAAAACTGGACGGAAAATCGTTTAGGGTTTGATTAGGCGGACCGCTACCCCGGATCCCCCTAATCAAACCCTAAACCCTTTCCCTTGATTCTCATTTGAAGGCGGCAAGATAAAAAGACACCCTAGAGGGGTCGAGTGAACCCTTTTTGGGGGGACCGGGTATCCTAAAACGGGACGGGAAAGGGTTTAGGGTTTGATTAGGCAGACCGCTACCGCGGATCCTACTAATCAAACCCTAAACCCTTTCACTTGCTTCTCATTTGAAGGCGGAAAGACAAAAAGACACCCTAGAGGGGCCGAGTGAACCCTTTTTGGGTGGACCGGGTATCCTAAAACGGGACGGGAAAGGGTTTAGGGTTTGATTAGGCGGACCGCTACCGCGGATCCCCCTAATAAAACCCTAAACCCATTCCCTTGCTTCTCATTCGTAGGCGGCAAGACAAAACGACACCCTAGAGGGGCCGAGTGGACTCTTTTTGGGGGGACCGGGTATCCTAAAACGAGACGGGAAAGGGTTATGGGTTTGATTAGGCGGACCGCTACCGCGGATCCCCCTAATCAAACCCTAAACCCTTTCCCTTGCTTCTCATTCGAAGGCGGCAAGACAAAACGACACCCTAGAGGGGCCGAGTGAACCCTTTTTGGGGGGACCGGGTATCCTAAAACGGGACGGGAAAGGGTTTAGGGTTTGATTAGGCGGACCGCTACCGCGGATCCCCCGGATCCCCATAATCAAACCCTAAACCCTTTCCCTTGCTTCTCATTCGGAGGTAGCAAGACAAAAAGACACCCTAGAGGGGCCGAGTGAACCCTTTTTCAGGGGGACTGGGTATCCTAAAACGGGACGGGAAAGGGTTTAGGGTTTGATTAGGCGGACCGCTACCGCGGATCCCCCTAATCAAACCCTAAACCCTCTCCCTTGCTTCTCATTTGAAGGCGGCAAGACAAAAAGACACCCTAGAGGGGCCGAGTGAACCCTTTTTGGGGGGACCAGGTATCCTAAAACGGGACAGGAAAGGGTTTAGGGTTTGATTAGGTGGAACGCTACCGCGGATCCCCCTAATAAAACCCTAAACACTTTCCCTTGCTTCTCATTTGAAGGCGGCAAGACAAAAAGACACCCTAGAGGGGCCGAGTGAACCCTTTTTGGGGGGACCGGGTATCCTAAAACTGGACGGAAAATCGTTTAGGGTTTGATTAGGCGGACCGCTACCCCGGATCCCCCTAATCAAACCCTAGACCCTTTCCCTTGCTTCTCATTTGAAGGCGGCAAGACAAAAATACACCCTAGAGGGGCCGAGTGAACCCTTTTTTGGGGGACCGGGTATCCTAAAACGGGATGGGAAAGGATTTTGGGTTTGATTAGGCGGACCGCTACCGCGGATCCCCCTAATCAAACCCTAAACCCTTTCCCTTGCTTCTCATTCGAAGGCGGCAAGACAAAACGACACCCTAGAGGGGCCGAGTGAACCCTTTTGGGGGGGACCGGGTATCCTAAAACGGGACGGGAAAGGGTTTAGGGTTTGATTAGGCGGACCGCTACCGCGGATCCCCCGGATCCCCATAATCAAACCCTAAACCCTTTCCCTTGCTTCTCATTCGGAGGCAGCAAGACAAAAAGTTACCCTAGAGGGGCCGAGTGAACCCTTTTTCAGGGGGACTGGGTATCCTAAAACGGGACGGGAAAGGGTTTAGGGTTTGATTAGGCGGACTGATACCGCGGATCCCCCTAATCAAACCCTAAACCCTCTCCCTTGCTTCTCATTTGAAGGCGGCAAGACAAAAAGACACCCTAGAGGGGCCGAGTGAACCCTTTTTGGGGGGACCAGGTATCCTAAAACGGGACAGGAAAGGGTTTAGGGTTTGATTAGGTGGAACGCTACCGCGGATCCCACTAATAAAACCCTAAACACTTTCCCTTGCTTCTCATTTGAAGGCGGCAAGACAAAAAGACACCCTAGAGGGGCCGAGTGAACCTTTTTTGGGGGGACCAGGTATCCTAAAACTGGACGGAAAATCGTTTAGGGTTTGATTAGGCGGACCGCTACCCCGGATCCCCCTAATCAAACCCTAAACCCTTTCCCTTGCTTCTCATTTGAAGGCGGCAAGACAAAAAGACACCCTAGAGGGGCCGAGTGAACCCTTTTTGGGGGGACCGGGTATCCTAAAACGGGACGGGAAAGGGTTTAGGGTTTGATTAGGCGGACCGCTACCGCGGATCCTCCTAATCAAACCCTAAACCCTTTCCCTTGCTTCTCATTTGAAGGCGGAAAGACAAAAAGACACCCTAGAGGGGCCGAGTGAACCCTTTTTGGGTGGACCGGGTATCCTAAAACGGGACGGGAAAGGGTTTAGGGTTTGATTAGGCGGACCGCTACCGCGGATCTCCCTAATAAAACCCTAAACTCATTCCCTTGCTTCTCATTCAAAGGCGGCAAGACAAAACGACACCCTAGAGGGGCCGAGTGGACTCTTTTTGGGGGGACCGGGTATCCTAAAACGGGACGGGAAAGGGTTTTGGGTTTGATTAGGCGGACCGCTACCGCGGATCCCCCTAATCAAACCCTAAACCCTTTCCCTTACTTCTCATTCGAAGGCGGCAAGACAAAACGACACCCTAGAGGGGCCGAGTTAACCCTTTTTGGGGGGACCGGGTATCCTAAAATGGGACGGGAAAGGGTTTAGGGTTTGATTAGGCGGGCCGCTACCGCGGATCCCCCTAATAAAACCTTAAACCCATTCCCTTGCTTCTCATTCAAAGGCGGCAAGACAAAACGACACCCTAGAGGGGCCGAGTGGACTCTTTTTGGGGGGACCGGGTATCCTAAAACGGGACGGGAAAGGGTTTTGGGTTTGATTAGGCGGACCGCTACCACGGATCCCCCTAATCAAACCCTAAACCCTTTCCCTTGCTTCTCATTCGAAGGCGGCAAGACAAAACGACACCCTAGAGGGGCCGAGTGAACCCTTTTTGGGGGGACCGGGTATCCTAAAACGGGACGGGAAAGGGTTTAGGGTTTGATTAGGCGGACCGCTACCGCGGATCCCCCGGATCCCCATAATCAAACCCCAAACCCTTTCCCTTGCTTCTCATTCGGAGGCAGCAAGACAAAAAGACACCCTAGAGGGGCCGAGTGAACCCTTTTTCAGGGGGACTGGGTATCCTAAAACGGGACGGGAAAGGGTTTAGGGTTTGATTAGGCGGACCGCTACCGCGGATCCCCCTAATCAAACCTTAAACCCTCTCCCTTTCTTCTAATTTGAAGGCGGCAAGAGAAAAAGACACCCTAGAGGGGCCGAGTGAACCCTTTTTGGGGGGACCAGGTATCCTAAAACGGGACAGGAAAGGGTTTAGGGTTTGATTAGGTGGAACGCTACCGCGGATCCCCTAATCAAACCCTAAACCCTTTCCCTGCTTCTCATTTGAAGGCGGCAAGACAAAAAGACACCCTAGAGGGGCCGAGTGAACCCTTTTTGGGGGGACCGGGTATCCTAAAACTGGACGGAAAATCGTTTAGGGTTTGATTAGGCGGACCGCTACCCCGGATCCCCCTAATCAAACCCTAAACCCTTTCCCTTGCTTCTCATTTGAAGGCGGCAAGACAAAAATACACCCTAGAGGGGCCGAGTGAACCCTTTTTGGGGGGGACCGGGTATCCTAAAACGGGACGGGAAAGGGTTTTGGGTTTGATTAGGCGGACCGCTACCGCGGATCCCCCTAATCAAACCCTAAGCCCTTTCCCTTGCTTCTCATTCGAAGGCGACAAGACAAAACGACACCCTAGAGGGGCCGAGTGAACCCTTTTGGGGGGGACCGGGTATCCTAAAACGGGACGGGAAAGGGTTTAGGGTTTGATTAGGCGGACCGCTACCGCGGATCCCCCGGATCCCCATAATCAAACCCTAAACCCTTTCCCTTGCTTCTCATTCGGAGGCAGCAAGACAAAAAGACACCCTAGAGGGGCCGAGTGAACCCTTTTTCGGGGGACCGGGTATCCTAAAACGGGACGGGAAAGGGTTTAGGGTTTGATTAGGCGGACCGCTACCCCGGATCCCCCTAATCAAACCCTAAACCCTTTCCCTTGCTTCTCATTTGAAGGCGGCAAGACAAAAATACACCCTAGAGGGGCCGAGTGAACCCTTTTTGGGGGACCGGGTATCCTAAAACGGGACGGAAAAGGGTTTAGGGTTTGATTAGGCGGACCGCTACCGCGGATCCCCTAATCAAACCCTAAACCCTTTCCCTTGCTTCTCATTCGAAGGCGGCAAGACAAAACGACACCCTAGAGGGGCCGAGTGAACCCTTTTGGGGGGCCGGGTATCCTAAAACGGGACGGGAAAGGGTTTAGGGTTTGATTAGGCGGACCGCACCGCGGATCCCCGGATCCCCATAATCAAACCCTAAACCCTTTCCCTTGCTTCTCATTCGGAGGCAGCAAGACAAAAAGACACCCTAGAGGGGCCGAGTGAACCCTTTTTCGGGGGACCGGGTATCCTAAAACGGGACGGGAAAGGGTTTAGGGTTTGATTAGGCGGACCGCTACCGCGGATCCCCTAATCAAACCCTAAACCCTTTCCTTGCTTCTCATTTGAAGGCGGCAAGACAAAAAGACACCCTAGAGGGGCCGAGTGAACCCTTTTTGGGGGGACCAGGTATCCTAAAACGGGACAGGAAAGGGTTTAGGGTTTTATTAGGTGGACCGCTACCGCGGATCCCCCTAATAAAACCCTAAACACTTTCCCTTGCTTCCCATTTGAAGGCGGCAAGACAAAAAGACACCCTAGAGGGGCCGAGTGAACCCTTTTTGGGGGGACCGGGTATCCTAAAACTGGACGGAAAATCGTTTAGGGTTTGATTAGGCGGACCGCTACCCCAGATCCCCCTAATCAAACCCTAAACCCTTCCCCTTGCTTCTCATTTGAAGGCGGCAAGACAAAAATACAGCCTAGAGGGGCCGAGTGAACCCTTTTTCGGGGGACCGGGTATCCTAAAGCGGAACGGGAAAGGGTTTAGGGTTTGATTAGGCGGACCGCTACCGCGGATCCCCCTAATCATACGCTAAACCCTTTCCATTGCTTCTCATTTGAAGGCGGCATGACAAAAAGATACCCTAGAGGGGCCGAGTGAACCCTTTTTGGGGGGATCGGGTATCCTAACACGGGACGGGAAAGGGTTTAGGGTTTGATTAGGCGGACCGCTACCGCGGATCCCCCTAATAAAACCCTAAAACCTCTCCCTTGCTTCTCATTTGAAGGCGGCAAGACAAAAAGACGCCCTAGAGGGGCCGAGTGAACCCTTTTTGGGGGGACCAGGTATCCTAAAACGGGACAGGAAAGGGTTTAGGGTTTGATTAGGTGGAACGCTACCGCGGATCCCCCTAATAAAACCCTAAACACTTTCCCTTGCTTCTCATTTGAAGGTGGCAAGACAAAAAGACACCCTAGAGGGGCCGAGTGAACCCTTTTTGGGGGGACCGGGTATCCTAAAACTGGACGGAAAATCGTTTAGGGTTTGATTAGGCGGACCGCTACCCCGGATCCCCTTAATCAAACCCTGAACCCTTTCCCTTGCTTCTCATTTAAAGGCGGCAAGACAAAAATACACCCTAGAGGGGCCGAGTGAACCCTTTTTTGGGGGACCGGGTATCCTAAAACGGGACGAGAAAGGGTTTTGGGTTTAATTAGGCGGACCGCTACCGCAGATCCCCCTAATCAAACCCTAAACCCTTTCCCTTGCTTCTCATTCGAAGGCGGCAAGACAAAACGACACCCTAGAGGGGCCGAGTGAACCCTTTTGGGGGGGACCGGGTATCCTAAAACGGGACGGGAAAGGGTTTAGGGTTTGATTAGGCGGACCGCTACCGCGGATCCCCCGGATCCCCATAATCAAACCCTAAACCCTTTCCCTTGCTTCTCATTCGGAGGCAGCAAGACAAAAAGACACCCTAGAGGGGCCGAGTGAACCCTTTTTCAGGGGGACTGGGTATCCTAAAACGGGACGGGAAAGGGTTTAGGGTTTGATTAGGCGGACGCACCGCGGATCCCCTAATCAAACCCTAAACCCTCTCCCTTGCTTCTCATTTGAAGGCGGCAAGACAAAAAGACACCCTAGAGGGGCCGAGTGAACCCTTTTTGGGGGACCGGGTATCCTAAAACGGGACGGGGAAGGGTTTAGGGTTTGATTAGGCGGACCGCTACCGCGGATCCCCTAATAAAACCCTAAACACTTTCCTTGCTTCCCATTTGAAGGCGGCAAGACAAAAAGACACCCTAGAGGGGCCGAGTGAACCCTTTTGGGGGACCGGGTATCCTAAAACGGGACGGAAAAGCGTTTAGGGTTTGATTAGGCGGACCGCTACCCCGGATCCCCCTAATCAAACCCTAAACCCTTCCCCTTGCTTCTCATTTGAAGGCGGCAAGACAAAAATACAGCCTAGAGGGGCCGAGTGAACCCTTTTCTGGGGACGGGTATCCTAAAGCGGAACGGGAAAGGGTTTAGGGTTTGATTAGGCGGACCGCTACCGCGGATCCCCCTAATCATACGCTAAACCCTTTCCATTGCTTCTCATTTGAAGGCGGCATGACAAAAAGATACCCTAGAGGGGCCGAGTGAACCCTTTTTGGGGGGATCGGGTATCCTAACACGGGACGGGAAAGGGTTTAGGGTTTGATTAGGCGGACCGCTACCGCGGATCCCCCTAATAAAACCCTAAAACCTCTCCCTTGCTTCTCATTTGAAGGCGGCAAGACAAAAAGACGCCCTAGAGGGGCCGAGTGAACCCTTTTTGGGGGGACCAGGTATCCTAAAACGGGACAGGAAAGGGTTTAGGGTTTGATTAGGTGGAACGCCACCGCGGATCCCCTAATAAAACCCTAAACACTTTCCTTGCTTCTCATTTGAAGGTGGCAAGACAAAAAGACACCTTAGAGGGGCCGAGTGAACCCTTTTGGGGGACCGGGTATCCTAAAACTGGACGGAAAATCGTTTAGGGTTTGATTAGGCGGACCGCTACCCCGGATCCCCTTAATCAAACCCTGAACCCTTTCCCTTGCTTCTCATTTAAAGGCGGCAAGACAAAAATACACCCTAGAGGGGCCGAGTGAACCCTTTTTGGGGGACCGGGTATCCTAAAACGGGACGAGAAAGGGTTTTGGGTTTAATTAGGCGGACCGCTACCGCAGATCCCCCTAATCAAACCCTAAACCCTTTCCCTTGCTTCTCATTCGAAGGCGGCAAGACAAAACGACACCCTAGAGGGGCCGAGTGAACCCTTTTGGGGGGGACCGGGTATCCTAAAACGGGACGGGAAAGGGTTTAGGGTTTGATTAGGCGGACCGCTACCGCGGATCCCCCGGATCCCCATAATCAAACCCTAAACCCTTTCCTTTGCTTCTTATTCGGAGGCAGCAAGACAAAAAGACACCCTAGAGAGGCCGAGTGAACCCTTTTTTCAGGGGGACTGGGTATCCTAAAACGGGACGGGAAAGGGTTTAGGGTTTGATTAGGCGGACCGCTACCGTGGATCCCCCTAATCAAACCCTAAACCCTCTCCCTTGCTTCTAATTTGAAGGCGGCAAGAGAAAAAGACACCCTAGAGGGGCCGAGTGAACCCTTTTTGGGGGGACCGGGTATCCTAAAACTGGACGGGAAATCGTTTGGGGTTTGATTAGGCGGACCGCTACCCCGGATCCCCCTAATCAAACCCTAAACCCTTTCCCTTACTTCTCATTTGAAGGCGGCAAGACAAAAATACACCCTAGAGGGGCCGAGTGAACCCTTTTTTGGGGGACCGGGTATCCTAAAACGGGACGGGAAAGGGTTTAGGGTTTGATTAGGCGGACCGCTACCGCGGATCCCCCTAATAAAACCCTAAACCCATTCCCTTGCTTCTCATTCGAAGGCGGCAAGACAAAACGACACCCTAGAGGGGCCGAGTGGACTCTTTTTTGGGGGACCGGGTATCCTAAAACGGGACGGGAAAGGGTTTTGGGTTTGATTAGGAAGACCGCTACCGCAGATCCCCCTAATGAAACCCTAAACCCTTTCCCTTGCTTCTCATTCGAAGGCGGCAAGACAAAACGACACCCTAGAGGGGCCGAGTGAACCCTTTTGGGGGGGGGTATCCTAAAACGGGACGGGAAAGGGTTTAGGGTTTGATTAGGCGGACGCTACCGCGGATCCCGGATCCCCATAATCAAACCCTAAACCCTTTCCCTTGCTTCTCATTCGGAGGCAACAAGACAAAAAGACACCCTAGAGGGGCCGAGTGAACCCTTTTTGGGGGGACCGGGTATCCTAAAACGGGACGGGAAAAGGTTTAGGGTTTGATTAGGCGGACTGCTACCGCGGATCCCCCTAATAAAACCCTAAACCCTTTCCTTGCTTCTCATTTGAAGGCGGCAAGACAAAAAGACACCCTAGAGGGGCCGAGTGAACCCTTTTGGGGGACCGGGTATCCTAAAACGGGACGGAAAGGGTTTAGGGTTTGATTAGGCGGACCGCTACCGTGGATTCCCCTAATAAAATCCTAAACACTTTCCCTTGCTTCTCATTTGAAGGCGGCAAGACAAAAAGGCACCCTAGAGGGGCCGAGTGAACCTTTTTGGGGGACCGGTATCCTAAAATCGGACGGAAATCGTTTGGGGTTTGATTAGGCGGACCGCTACCCGGATCCCCTAATCAAACCCTAAACCCTTTCCCTTGCTTCTCATTTGAAGGCTGCAAGACAAAAATACACCCTAGAGGGGCCGAGTGAACCCTTTTTTGGGGGACCGGGTATCCTAAAACGGGACGGAAAAGGGTTTAGGGTTTGATTAGGCGGACCGCTACCGCGGATCCCCCGGATCCCCATATTCAAACCCTAAACCCTTTCCCTTGCTTCTCATTCGGAGGCAACAAGACAAAAAGACACCCTAGAGGGGCCGAGTAAACCCTTTTTTGGGGAAAGGGTATCCTAAAACAGACGGGAAAGGGTTTAGGGTTTGATTAGGCGGACCGCTACCGCGGATCCCCTGGATCCCCATAATCAAACCCTAAACCCTTTCCCTTGCTTCTCATTCGGAGGCAGCAATACAAAAATACACACTAGAGGGGCCGAGTGAACCCTTTTTTGGGGGACCGGGTATCCTAAAATGGGACGGGAAAGGGTTTAGGGTTTGATTAGGCGGACCGCTACCGCGGATCCCCCTAATCATACGCTAAACCCTTTCCATTGCTTCTCATTTGAAGGCGGCAAGTCAAAAAGACACCCTAGAGGGGCCGAGTGAACCCTTTTTGGGGGGATCGGGTATCCTAAAACGGGACGGGAAAGGGTTTAGGGTTTGATTAGGCGGACCGCTACCGCGGATCCCCCTAATCCAACCCTAAACTCTTTCCCTTGCTTCTCATTCGAAGGCGGCAAGATAAAAAGACACCCTAGAGGGACCGAGTGAACCCTTTTTTGGGGGGCCTGGTATCCTAAACCGGGACGGGAAAGGGTTTAGGGTTTGATTAGGCGGACCGCTACCGCGGATCCCCCTAATCAAACCCTAAACCCTTTCCCTTGCTTCTCATTTGAAGGCGGCAAGTTAAAAGGACACCCTAGAGGGGCCGAGTGAACCCTTTTGGGGGGACCGGGTATCCTAAAACGGGACGGGAAAGGGTTTAGGGTTTGATTAGGCGGACCGCTATCGCGTGTAACGCCCGCCCAAACCGGCCGGGAGCGGTTACTTATGATAGCTCACCGTCTATGTACATGGCCCACGTATCAACACGGGTCCTTTATAGCGCATTTTGTCCTCACTCATACGCATCCCGGAACCTTCCCAGTGAGGTCACCCATCCTAAGACTACTCCCAGCCCAAGCACGCTTAACTTTCGAGTTCTTTCGCATGGATGACCATAAAAGAAAGTGCACTTTGATGATATGAGTAGTACTTCCAATCCCTTTAAGCACTAGTCATTTAAGCATATCACTAGACCTCTTCAATTAACCTGGGGTGTTTCAATCACCCCCACTTGAAGAACGCAACGTCCTCGTTGCGCCTGGGAGCATAACCGCTAACCCAGAATCCTCTCCCGCTAGGTGTGTGATTACAATGGAGCATATAACCACTGCCTCCAGGAGCAAGGGAGAGGGTTTAGGGTTTGATTAGGGGGATCCACGGTAGCGGTCCGCCTAATCAAACCCTAAACCCTTTCCCGTCCCGTTTTAGGATACCCAGTCCCCCTGAAAAAAGGGTTCACTCGGCCTCTCTAGGGTGTCTTTTTGTCTTGCTGCCTCCGAATGAGAAGCAAAGGAAAGGGTTTAGGGTTTGATTATGGGGATCCGGGGGATCCGCGGTAGCGGTCCGCCTAATCAAACCCTAAACCCTTTCCCGTCCCGTTTTAGGATACCCGGTCCCCCCCAAAAGGGTTCACTCGGCCCCTCTAGGGTGTCGTTTTGTCTTGCCGCCTTCGAATGAGAAGCAAGGGAAAGGGTTTAGGGTTTGATTAGGGGGATCTGCGGTAGCGGTCCGCCTAATTAAACCCAAAACCCTTTCTCGTCCCGTTTTAGGATACCCGGTCCCCCAAAAAAGGGTTCACTCGGCCCCTCTAGGGTGTCTTTTTATCTTGCCGCCTTCGAATGAGAAGCAAGGGAAAGAGTTTAGGGTTGGATTAGGGGGATCCGCGGTAGCGGTCCGCCTAATCAAACCCTAAACCCTTTCCCGTCCCGTTTTAGGATACCCGATCCCCCCAAAAAGGGTTTAGGGTTTGATTAGGCGGACCGCTACCGCGGATCCCCATAATCATACGCTAAACCCTTTCCATTGCTTCTCATTTGAAGGCGGCATGACAAAAAGATACACTAGAGGGGCCGAGTGAACCCTTTTTGGGGGGATCGGGTATCCTAACACGGGACGGGAAATCGTTTGGGGTTTGATTAGGCGGACCGCTACCCCGGATCCCCCTAATCAAACCCTAAACCCTTTCCCTTACTTCTCATTTGAAGGCGGCAAGACAAAAATACACCCTAGAGGGGCCGAGTGAACCCTTTTTTGGGGGACCGGTATCCTAAAACGGACGGAAAGGGTTTAGGGTTTGATTAGGCGGACGCGCACCGCGGATCCCCTAATAAAACCCTAAACCCATTCCCTTGCTTCTCATTCGAAGGCGGCAAGACAAAACGACACCCTAGAGGGGCCGAGTGGACTCTTTTGGGGGACCGGGTATCCTAAAACGGGACGGGAAAGGGTTTTGGGTTTGATTAGGAAGACCGCTACCGCAGATCCCCCTAATGAAACCCTAAACCCTTTCCCTTGCTTCTCATTCGAAGGCGGCAAGACAAAACGACACCCTAGAGGGGCCGAGTGAACCCTTTTTGGGGGGACCGGGTATCCTAAAACGGGACGGGAAAGGGTTTAGGGTTTGATTAGGCGGACCGCTACCGCGGATCCCCCGGATCCCCATAATCAAACCCTAAACCCTTTCCCTTGCTTCTCATTCGGAGGCAGCAAGACAAAAAGACACCCTAGAGGGGCCGAGTGAACCCTTTTTCGGGGGACTGGGTATCCTAAAACGGGACGGGAAAGGGTTTAGGGTTTGATTAGGCGGACCGCTACCGCGGATCCCCCTAATAAAACCCTAAACCCTTTCCCTTGCTTCTCATTTGAAGGCGGCAAGACAAAAAGACACCCTAGAGGGGCCGAGTGAACCCTTTTTGGGGGGACCGGGTATCCTAAAACGGGACAGGAAAGGGTTTAGGGTTTGATTAGGCGGACCGCTACCGTGGATTCCCCTAATAAAATCCTAAACACTTTCCCTTGCTTCTCATTTGAAGGCGGCAAGACAAAAAGGCACCCTAGAGGGGCCGAGTGAACCCTTTTTGGGGGGACCGGGTATCCTAAAACTGGACGGGAAATCGTTTGGGGTTTGATTAGGCGGACCGCTACCCCGGATCCCCCTAATCAAACCCTAAACCCTTTCCCTTGCTTCTCATTTGAAGGCGGCAAGACAAAAATACACCCTAGAGGGGCCGAGTGAACCCTTTTTTGGGGGACCGGGTATCCTAAAACGGGACGGAAAAGGGTTTAGGGTTTGATTAGGCGGACCGCTACCGCGGATCCCCCGGATCCCCATATTCAAACCCTAAACCCTTTCCCTTGCTTCTCATTCGGAGGCAACAAGACAAAAAGACACCCTAGAGGGGCCGAGTAAACCCTTTTTTGGGGGACCGGGTATCCTAAAACAGGACGGGAAAGGGTTTAGGGTTTGATTAGGCGGACCGCTACCGCGGATCCCCTGGATCCCCATAATCAAACCCTAAACCCTTTCCCTTGCTTCTCATTCGGAGGCAGCAATACAAAAATACACACTAGAGGGGCCGAGTGAACCCTTTTTGGGGGGCCGGTATCCTAAAATGGGACGGGAAAGGGTTTAGGGTTTGATTAGGCGGACCGCTACCGCGGATCCCCCTAATCATACGCTAAACCCTTTCCATTGCTTCTCATTTGAAGGCGGCAAGTCAAAAAGACACCCTAGAGGGGCCGAGTGAACCCTTTTTGGGGGGATCGGGTATCCTAAAACGGGACGGGAAAGGGTTTAGGGTTTGATTAGGCGGACCGCTACCGCGGATCCCCCTAATCCAACCCTAAACTCTTTCCCTTGCTTCTCATTCGAAGGCGGCAAGATAAAAAGACACCCTAGAGGGACCGAGTGAACCCTTTTTTGGGGGGCCTGGTATCCTAAAACGGGACGGGAAAGGGTTTAGGGTTTGATTAGGCGGACCGCTACCGCGGATCCCCCTAATCAAACCCTAAACCCTTTCCCTTGCTTCTCATTTGAAGGCGGCAAGTTAAAAGGACACCCTAGAGGGGCCGAGTGAACCCTTTTGG
This sequence comes from Silene latifolia, assembly GCF_048544455.1. Taxonomy (NCBI): domain Eukaryota; kingdom Viridiplantae; phylum Streptophyta; class Magnoliopsida; order Caryophyllales; family Caryophyllaceae; genus Silene; species Silene latifolia. Next base: position 120,294,395 of record NC_133537.1, read on the forward strand.
GGGGACCGGGTATCCTAAAACGGGACGGGAAAGGGTTTAGGGTTTGATTAGGCGGACCGCTACCGCGTGTAACGCCCCGGCCCAAACCGGGTCGGGAGCGGTTACTTATGATAGCTCACCAGTCTATGTACATGGCCCACAGATCAACACGGGTCCTTCATAGCGCATTTTGTCCTCACTCATACGCATCCCGGGAACCTTCCCAGGAGGTCACCCATCCTAAGACTACTCCCAGCCAAGCACGCTTAACTTTCGAGTTCTTTCGCATGGATGACCATAAAAGAAAGTGCACTTTGATGATATGAGTAGTACTTCCAATCCCTTTAAGCACTAGTCATTTAAGCATATCACTAGACCTCTTCAATTAACCTGGGGTGTTTCAATCACCCCCACTTGAAGAACGCAACGTCCTCGTTGCGCCTGGGAGCATAACCGCTAACCCAGAATCCTCTCCCGCTAGGTGTGTGATTACAATGGAGCATATAACCACTGCCTCCAGGAGCGTATAACAACTGCCTCCGATCACCACACGGTCGCAGGGTTGCTCTGATACCAATTGTAACGCCCCGGCCCAAACCGGGTCGGGAGCGGTTACTTATGATAGCTCACCAGTCTATGTACATGGCCCACAGATCAACACGGGTCCTTTATAGCGCATTTTGTCCTCACTCATACGCATCCCGGGAACCTTCCCAGGAGGTCACCCATCCTAAGACTACTCCCAGCCAAGCATGCTTAACTTTTGAGTTCTTTCGCATGGATGACCATAAAAGAAAGTGCACTTTGTTGATATGAGTAGTACTTCCAATCCCTTTAAGCACTTATCATTTAAGCATATCACTAGAGCTCTTCAATTAACCTGGGGTGTTACACCGCGGATCCTCCTAATCAAACCCTAAACCCTTTCCCTTGCTTCTCATTTGAAGGCGGCAAGACAAAAAGACACCCTAGAGGGGCCGAGTGAAACCTTTTTGGGTGGACCGGGTATCCTAAAAAGGGACGGGAAAGGGTTCAGGGTTTGATTAGGCGGACCGCTACCGCGGCTCCCCCTAATAAAACCCTAAACCCTTTCCCTTGCTTCTCATTCGAAGGCGGCAAGACAAAATGACATCCTAGAGGGGCCGAGTGGACTCTTTTTGGGGGGACCGGGTATCCTAAAACGGGACGGGAAAGGGTTTAGGGTTTCATTAGGCGGACCGCTACCGCGGATCCCCCTAATCAAACCCTAAACCCTTTCCCTTGCTTCTCATTTGAAGGCGGCAAGACAAAAAGACACCCTAGAGGGGCCGAGTGAACCCTTTTTGGGGGGACCGGGTATCCTAAAACTGGACGGGAAATCGTTTAGGGTTTGATTAGGCGACCGCTACCCCGGATTCCCCTAATCAAACCCCAAACCCTTTCCCTTGCTTCTCATTTGAAGGCGGCAAGACAAAAATACACCTTAGAGGGGCCGAGTGAACCCTTTTTTGGGGGACCGGGTATCTTAAAACGAGACGGGAAAGGGTTTAGGGTTTTATTAGGCGGACCGCTACTGCCGATCCCCCTAATCATATGCTAAACCCTTTCCATTGCTTCTCATTTGAAGGCGGCAAGACAAAAAGACACCCTAGAGGGGCCGAGTGAACCCTTTTTGGGGGGATCGGGTATCCTAAAACGGGACGGGAAAGGGTTTAGGGTTTGATAGGCGGACCGCTACCGCGGATCCCCCTAATCAAACGCTAAACCCTTTCCATTGCTTCTCATTTGAAGGCGGCAAGAAAAAAAAGACACCCTAGAGGGGCCGAGTAAACCGTTTTTGGGGGGACCGAGTTTCCTAAACGGGACGGGAAAGGGTTTAACGTTTGATTAGGCGGACGCCCGCGGATCCCCCTAATCCAACCCTAAACCCTTTCCCTTGCTTCTCATTCGAAGGCGGCAAGATAAAAAGACACCCTAGAGGGACCGAGTGAACCCTTTTTTGGGGGGCCTGGTATCCTAAAACGGGACGGGAAAAGGTTTAGGGTTTGATTAGGCGGACCGCTACCGCGGATCCCCCTAATCAAACCCTAAACCCTTTCCCTTGCTTCTCATTTGAAGGCGGCAAGACAAAAAGACACCCTAGAGGGGCCGAGTGAACCCTTTTTGGGGGGACCGGGTATCCTAAAACGGGACGGGAAAGGGTTTAGGGTTTGATTAGGCGGACCACTACCGTGGATCCTCCTAATCAAACCCTAAAACATTTCCCCTGCTTCTCATTTGAAGGCGGCAAGACAAAAAGACACCCTAGAGGGGCCGAGTGAACCCTTATTGGGTGGACCGGGTATCCTAAAACGGGACGGGAAAGGGTTTAGGGTTTGATTAGGCGTACCGCTACCGCGGATCCCCCTAATAAAACTCTAAACCCTTTCCCTTGCTTCTCATTCGAAGGCGGCAAGACAAAACGACACCCTAGAGGGGCCGAGTGGACTCTTTTTGGGGGGACCGGGTATCCTAAAAGGGGACGGGAAAGGGTTTAGGGTTTGATTAGGTGGACCGCTACCGCGGATCCCCCTAATCAAACCCTAAACCCTTTCCCTTGCTTCTCATTCGAAGGAGGCAAGACAAAACGACACCCTAGAAGGGCCGAGTGAACCCTTTTTGGGGGGACCGGGTATCCTAAAACGGGACGGGAAAGGGTTTAGGGTTTGATTAGGCGGACCGCTACCGCGGATCCCCCGGATCCCCAAAATCAAACCCTAAACCCTTTCTCTTGCTTCTCATTCGGAGGCAGCAAGACAAAAAGACACCCTAGAGGGGCCTAGTGAACCCTTTTTAAGGGGGACTGGGTATCCTAAAACGGGACAAGAAAGGGTTTAGGGTTTGATTAGGCGGACCGCTACCACGGATCCCCCTAATCAAACCCTAAAACCTTTCCCTTGCTTCTCATTTGAAGGCGGCAAGACAAAAAGACACCCTAGAGGGGCCGAGTGAACCCTTTTTGGGGGGACCGGGTATCCTAAAACGGGACGGGAAAGGGTTTAGAGTTTGATTAGGCGGACCGCTACCGCGGATCATCCTAATCAAACCCTAAACCCTTTACCTTGCTTCTCATTTGAAGGCGGCAAGACAAAAAGACACCCTAGAGGTGCCGAATGAACCCTTTTTTGGGGGACCGGGTATCCTAAAACGGGACGGAAAAGGGTTTAGGGTTTGATTAGGCGGACCGCTACCGCGGATCCCCCGGATCCCCATATTCAAACCCTAAACCCTTTCCCTTGCTTCTTATTCGGAGGCAACAAGACAAAAATACACCCTAGAGGGGCCGAGGGAACCCTTTTTGGGGGGACCGGGTATCCTAAAACGGGACGGGAAATGGTTTAGGGTTTGATTAGGCGGACCGCTACCGCGGATCCCCCTAATCAAACCCTAAACCCTTTCCCTTGCTTCTCATTTGAAGGCGGCAAGTTAAAAGGACACCCTAGAGGGGCCGAGTGAACCCTTTTTGGGGGGACCGGGTATCCTAAAACGGGACGGGAAAGGGTTTAGGGTTTGATTAGGCGGACCGCTACCGCGTGTAACGCCCCGGCCCAAACCGGGTCGGGAGCGGTTACTTATGATAGCTCACCAGTCTATGTACATGGCCCATAGATCAACACGGGTCCTTTATAGCGCATTTTGTCCTCACTCATACGCATCCCGGGAACCTTCCCAGGAGGTCACCCATCCTAAGACTACTCCCAGCCAAGCACGCTTAACTTTCGAGTTCTTTCGCATGGATGACCATAAAAGAAAGTGCACTTTGATGATATGAGTAGTACTTCCAATCCCTTTAAGCACTAGTCATTTAAGCATATCACTAGACCTCTTCAATTAACCTGGGGTGTTACAATCACCCCCACTTGAAGAACGCAACGTCCTCGTTGCGCCTGGGAGCATAACCGCTAACCCAGAATCCTCTCCCGCTAGGTGTGTGATTACAATGGAGCATATAACCACTGCCTCCAGGAGCGTATAACAACTACCCTCCGATCACCACACGGTCGCAGGGTTGCTCTGATACCAATTGTAACGCCCCGGCCCAAACCGGGTCGGGAGCGGTTACTTATGATAGCTCACCAGTCTATGTACATGGCCCACAGATCAACACGGGTCCTTTATAGCGCATTTTGTCCTCACTCATACGCATCCCGGGAACCTTCCCAGGAGGTCACCCATCCTAAGACTACTCCCAGCCAAGCACGCTTAACTTTCGAGTTCTTTCGCATGGATGACCATAAAAGAAAGTGCACTTTGTTGATATGAGTAGTACTTCCAATCCCTTTAAGCACTAGTCATTTAAGCATATCACTAGAGCTCTTCAATTAACCTGGGGTGTTACACCGCGGATCCTCCTAATCAAACCCTAAACCCTTTCCCTTGTTTCTCATTTGAAGGCGGCAAGACAAAATGACACCCTAGAGGGGCCGAGTGAAACCTTTTTGGGTGGACCGGGTATCCTAAAAAGGGACGGGAAAGGGTTTAGGGTTTGATTAGGCGGACCGCTACCGCGGCTCCCCCTAATAAAACCCTAAACCCTTTCCCTTGCTTCTCATTCGAAGGCGGCAAGACAAAATGACATCCTAGAGGGGCGGAGTGGACTCTTTTTGGGGGGACCGGGTATCCTAAAACGGGACGGGAAAGGGTTTAGGGTTTCATTAGGCGGACGCTACCATCGCGGATCCCCTAATCAAACCCTAAACCCTTTCCCTTGCTTCTCATTTGAAGGCGGCAAGACAAAAAGACACCCTAGAGGGGCCGAGTGAACCTTTTTGGGGGGACCGGGTATCCTAAAACTGGACGGGAAATCGTTTAGGGTTTGATTAGGCGACCGCTACCCCGGATCCACCTAATCAAACCCCAAACCCTTTCCCTTGCTTCTCATTTGAAGGCGGCAAGACAAAAATACACCTTAGAGGGGCCGAGTGAACCCTTTTTTGGGGGACCGGGTATCTTAAAACGAGACGGGAAAGGGTTTAGGGTTTTATTAGGCGGACCGCTACTGCCGATCCCCCTAATCATATGCTAAACCCTTTCCATTGCTTCTCATTTGAAGGCGGCAGGACAAAAATACACCCTAGAGGGGCCGAGTGAACCCTTTTTGGGGGGACCGGGTATCCTAAAACGGGACGGGAAAGGGTTTAGGGTTTGATTAGGCGGACCGCTACCGCGGATCCCCCTAATCAAACCCTAAACCCTTTCCCTTGCTTCTCATTTGAAGGCGGCAAGTTAAAAGGACACCCTAGAGGGGCCGAGTGAACCCTTTTTGGGGGGACCGGGTATCCTAAAACGGGACGGGAAAGGGTTTAGGGTTTGATTAGGCGGACCGCTACCGCGTGTAACGCCCCGGCCCAAACCGGGTCGGGAGCGGTTACTTATGATAGCTCACCAGTCTATGTACATGGCCCACAGATCAACACGGGTCCTTTATAGCGCATTTTGTCCTCACTCATACGCATCCCGGGAACCTTCCCAGGAGGTCACCCATCCTAAGACTACTCCCAGCCAAGCACGCTTAACTTTCGAGTTCTTTCGCATGGATGACCATAAAAGAAAGTGCACTTTGTTGATATGAGTAGTACTTCCAATCCCTTTAAGCACTAGTCATTTAAGCATATCACTAGACCTCTTCAATTAACCTGGGGTGTTACACCGCGGATCCTCCTAATCAAACCCTAAACCCTTTCCCTTGCTTCTCATTTGAAGGCGGCAAGTTAAAAGGACACCCTAGAGGGGCCGAGTGAAACCTTTTTGGGTGGACCGGGTATCCTAAAAAGGGACGGGAAAGGGTTTAGGGTTTGATTAGGCGGACCGCTACCGCGGCTCCCCCTAATAAAACCCTAAACCCTTTCCCTTGCTTCTCATTCGAAGGCGGCAAGACAAAATGACATCCTAGAGGGGCGGAGTGGACTCTTTTTGGGGGGACCGGGTATCCTAAAACGGGACGGGAAAGGGTTTAGGGTTTCATTAGGCGGACCGCTACCGCGGATCCCCCTAATCAAACCCTAAACCCTTTCCCTTGCTTCTCATTTGAAGGCGGCAAGACAAAAAGACACCCTAGAGGGGCCGAGTGAACCTTTTTTGGGGGGACCGGGTATCCTAAAACTGGACGGGAAATCGTTTAGGGTTTGATTAGGCGACCGCTACCCGGATCCCCCTAATCAAACCCCAAACCCTTTCCCTTGCTTCTCATTTGAAGGCGGCAAGACAAAAATACACCTTAGAGGGGCCGAGTGAACCCTTTTTTGGGGGACCGGGTATCTTAAAACGAGACGGGAAAGGGTTTAGGGTTTTATTAGGCGGACCGCTACTGCCGATCCCCCTAATCATATGCTAAACCCTTTCCATTGCTTCTCATTTGAAGGCGGCAGGACAAAAAGACACCCTAGAGGGGCCGAGTGAACCCTTTTTGGGGGGATCGGGTATCCTAAAACGGGACGGGAAAGGGTTTAGGGTTTGATAGGCAGACCGCTACCGCGGATCCCCCTAATCAAACGCTAAACCCTTTCCATTGCTTCTCATTTGAAGGCGGCAAGAAAAAAAAGACACCCTAGAGGGGCCGAGTAAACCCTTTTTGGGGGGACCGAGTTTCCTAAAACGGGACGGGAAAGGGTTTAACGTTTGATTAGGCGGACCGCTACCGCGGATCCCCCTAATCCAACCCTAAACCCTTTCCCTTGCTTCTCATTCGAAGGCGGCAAGATAAAAAGACACCCTAGAGGGACCGAGTGAACCCTTTTTTGGGGGGCCTGGTATCCTAAAACGGGACGGGAAAAGGTTTAGGGTTTGATTAGGCGGACCGCTACCGCGGATCCCCCTAATCAAACCCTAAACCCTTTCCCTTGCTTCCCATTTGAAGGCGGCAAGACAAAAAGACACCCTAGAGGGGCCGAGTGAACACTTTATGGGGGGACCGGGTATCCTAAAACGGGACGGGAAAGGGTTTAGGGTTTGATTAGGCGGACCACTACCGTGGATCCTCCTAATCAAACCCTAAAACCTTTCCCCTGCTTCTCATTTGAAGGCGGCAAGACAAAAAGACACCCTAGAGGGGCCGAGTGAACCCTTATTGGGTGGACCGGGTATCCTAAAACGGGACGGGAAAGGGTTTAGGGTTTGATTAGGCGGACCGCTACCGCGGATCCCCCTAATAAAACTCTAAACCCTTTCCCTTGCTTCTCATTCGAAGGCGGCAAGACAAAACGACACCCTAGAGGGGCCGAGTGGACTCTTTTTGGGGGGACCGGGTATCCTAAAAGGGGACGGGAAAGGGTTTAGGGTTTGATTAGGCGGACCACTACCGCGGATCCCCCTAATCAAACCCTAAACCCTTTCCCTTGCTTCTCATTCGAAGGAGGCAAGACAAAACGACACCCTAGAAGGGCCGAGTGAACCCTTTTTGGGGGGACCGGGTATCCTAAAACGGGACGGGAAAGGGTTTAGGGTTTGATTAGGCGGACCGCTACTGCGGATCCCCCGGATCCCCAAAATCAAACCCTAAACCCTTTCTCTTGCTTCTCATTCGGAGGCAGCAAGACAAAAAGACACCCTAGAGGGGCCGAGTGAACCCTTTTTAAGGGGGACTGGGTATCCTAAAACGGGACGGGAAAGGGTTTAGGGTTTGATTAGGCGGACCGCTACCGCGGATCCCCCTAATCAAACCCTAAAACCTTTCCCTTGCTTCTCATTTGAAGGCGGCAAGACAAAAAGACACCCTAGAGGGGCCGAGTGAACCCTTTTTGGGGGGACCGGGTATCCTAAAACGGGACGGGAAAGGGTTTAGAGTTTGATTAGGCGGACCGCTACCGCGGATCATCCTAATCAAACCCTAAACCCTTTACCTTGCTTCTCATTTGAAGGCGGCAAGACAAAAAGACACCCTAGAGGGGCCGAATGAACCCTTTTTTGGGGGACCGGGTATCCTAAAACGGGACGGAAAAGGGTTTAGGGTTTGATTAGGCGGACCGCTACCGCGGATCCCCCGGATCCCCATATTCAAACCCTAAACCCTTTCCCTTGCTTCTCATTCGGAGGCAACAAGACAAAAAGACACCCTAGAGGGGCCGAGTGAACCCTTTTTTGGGGGACCGGGTATCCTAAAACAGGACGGGAAAGGGTTTAGGGTTTGATCAGGCGGACCGCTACCGCGGATCCCACGGATCCCCATAATCAAACCCTAAACCCTTTCCCTTGCTTCTCATTCGGAGGCAGCAAGACAAAAATACACCCTAGAGGGGCCGAGTGAACCCTTTTTTGGGGGACCGGGTATCCTAAAATGGGACGGGAAATGGTTTAGGGTTTGATTAGGCGGACCGCTACCGCGGATCCCCCTAATCATACGCAAAACCCTTTCCATTGCTTCTCATTTGAAGGCGGCAAGTCAAAAAGACACCCTAGAGGGGCCGAGTGAACCCTTTTTGGGGGGATCGGGTATCCTAAAACGGGACGGGAAAGGGTTTAGGGTTTGATAGGCGGACTGCTACCGCGGATCCCCCTAATCAAACGCTAAACCCTTTCCATTGCTTCTCATTTGAAGGCGGCAAGAAAAAAAAGACACCCTAGAGGGGCGAGTGAACCCTTTTTGGGGGGACCGAGTATCCTAAAACGGGACGGGAAAGGGTTTAACGTTTGATTAGGCGGACCGCTACCGCGGATCCCCCTAATCCAACCCTAAACCCTTTCCCTTGCTTCTCATTCGAAGGCGGCAAGATAAAAAGACACCCTAGAGGGACCGAGTGAACCCTTTTTGGGGGGACCGGGTATCCTAAAACGGGACGGGAAAGGGTTTAGGGTTTGATTAGGCGGACCGCTACCGCGTGTAACGCCCCGGCCCAAACCGGGTCGGGAGCGGTTACTTATGATAGCTCACCGATCTATGTACATGGCCACGAGATCAACACGGGTCCTTTATAGCGCATTTTGTCCTCACTCATACGCATCCCGGGAACCTTCCCAGGAGGTCACCCATCCTAAGACTACTCCCAGCCAAGCACGCTTAACTTTCGAGTTCTTTCGCATGGATGACCATAAAAGAAAGTGCACTTTGTTGATATGAGTAGTACTTCCAATCCCTTTAAGCACTAGTCATTTAAGCATATCACTAGACCTCTTCAATTAACCTGGGGTGTTACACCGCGGATCCTCCTAATCAAACCCTAAACCCTTTCCCTTGCTTCTCATTTGAAGGCGGCAAGACAAAAAGACACCCTAGAGGGGCCGAGTGAACCCTTTTTGGGTGGACCGGGTATCCTAAAACGGGACGGGAAAGGGTTTTGTGTTTGATTAGGCGGACCGCTACCGCGGATCCCCCTAATCAAACCCTAAACCCTTTCCCTTGCTTCTTATTCGAAGGCGGCAAGACAAAACGACACCCTAGAGGGGCCGAGTGAACCCTTTTTGGGGGGACCGAGTATCCTAAAACGGGACGGGAAAGGGTTTAGGGTTTGATTAGGCAGACCGCTACCGCGGATCCCCCGGATCTCCATAATCAAACCCTAAACCCTTTCCCTTGCATCTCATTCGGAGGCAGCAAGACAAAAAGACACCCTAGAGGAGCCGAGTGAACCCTTTTTCAGGGGGACTGGGTATCCTAAAACGGGACGGGAAAGGGTTTAAGGTTTGATTAGGCGGACCGCTACCGCGGATCCCCCTAATCAAACCCTAAACCCTTTCCCTTGCTTCTTATTTGAAGGCGGCAAGACAAAAAGACACCCTAGAAGGGCCGAGTGAACCCTTTTTGGGGGGACCGGGTATCCTAAAACGGGACGGGAAAAGGTTTAGGGTTTGATAAGGCGGACCGCTACCGCGGATCCACCTCATCAAACCCTAAACCCTTTCCCTTGCTTCTCATTTGAAGGCGGCAAGTTAAAAGGACACCCTAGAGGGGCCGAGTGAACCCTTTTTGGGGGGACCGGGTATCCTAAAACGGGACGGGAAAGGGTTTAGGGTTTGATTAGGCGGACCGCTACGCGTGTAACGCCCGGCCCAAACCGGGTCGGGAGCGGTTACTTATGATAACTCACCGATCTATGTACATGGCCCACGATCAACACGGGTCCTTTATAGCGCATTTTGTCCTCACTCATACGCATCCCGGGAACCTTCCCAGGAGGTCACCCATCCTAAGACTACTCCCAGCCAAGCACGCTTAACTTTCGAGTTCTTTCGCATGGATGACCATAAAAGAAAGTGCACTTTGTTGATATGAGTAGTACTTCCAATCCCTTTAAGCACTAGTCATTTAAGCATATCACTAGACCTCTTCAATTAACCTGGGGTGTTACACCGCGGATCCTCCTAATCAAACCCTAAACCCTTTCCCTTGCTTCTCATTTGAAGGCGGCAAGACAAAAAGACACCCTAGAGGGGCCGAGTGAACCCTTTTTGGGTGGACCGGGTATCCTAAAACGGGACGGGAAAGGGTTTTGTGTTTGATTAGGCGGACCGCTACCGCGGATCCCCCTAATCAAACCCTAAACCCTTTCCCTTGCTTCTCATTCGAAGGCGGCAAGACAAAACGACACCCTAGAGAGGCCGAGTGAACCCTTTTTGGGGGGACCGGGTATCCTAAAACGGGACGGGAAAGGGTTTAGGGTTTGATTAGGCAGACCGCTACCGCGGATCCCCCGGATCTCCATAATCAAACCCTAAACCCTTTCCCTTGCATCTCATTCGGAGGCAGCAAGACAAAAAGACACCCTAGAGGAGCCGAGTGAACCCTTTTTCAGGGGGACTGGGTATCCTAAAACGGGACGGGAAAGGGTTTAAGGTTTGATCAGGCGGACCGCTACCGCGGATCCCACGGATCCCCATAATCAAACCCTAAACCCTTTCCCTTGCTTCTCATTCGGAGGCAGCAAGACAAAAATACACCCTAGAGGGGCCGAGTGAACCCTTTTTTGGGGGACCGGGTATCCTAAAATGGGACGGGAAATGGTTTAGGGTTTGATTAGGCGGACGCCACCGCGGATCCCCTAATCATACGCAAAACCCTTTCCATTGCTTCTCATTTGAAGGCGGCAAGTCAAAAAGACACCCTAGAGGGGCCGAGTGAACCCTTTTTGGGGGGATCGGGTATCCTAAAACGGGACGGGAAAGGGTTTAGGGTTTGATAGGCGGACTGCTACCGCGGATCCCCCGGATCCCCATATTCAAACCCTAAACCCTTTCCCTTGCTTCTCATTCGGAGGCAACAAGACAAAAAGACACCCTAGAGGGGCCGAGTGAACCCTTTTTTGGGGGACCGGGTATCCTAAAACAGGACGGGAAAGGGTTTAGGGTTTGATCAGGCGGACCGCTACCGCGGATCCCACGGATCCCCATAATCAAACCCTAAACCCTTTCCCTTGCTTCTCATTCGGAGGCAGCAAGACAAAAATACACCCTAGAGGGGCCGAGTGAACCCTTTTTGGGGGGACCGGGTATCCTAAAATGGGACGGGAAATGGTTTAGGGTTTGATTAGGCGGACCGCTACCGCGGATCCCCCTAATCATACGCAAAACCCTTTCCATTGCTTCTCATTTGAAGGCGGCAAGTCAAAAAGACACCCTAGAGGGGCCGAGTGAACCCTTTTTGGGGGGATCGGGTATCCTAAAACGGGACGGGAAAGGGTTTAGGGTTTGATAGGCGGACTGCTACCGCGGATCCCCCTAATCAAACGCTAAACCCTTTCCATTGCTTCTCATTTGAAGGCGGCAAGAAAAAAAAAGACACCCTAGAGGGGCGAGTGAACCCTTTTTGGGGGGACCGAGTATCCTAAAACGGGACGGGAAAGGGTTTAACGTTTGATTAGGCGGACCGCTACCGCGGATCCCCCTAATCCAACCCTAAACCCTTTCCCTTGCTTCTCATTCGAAGGCGGCAAGATAAAAAGACACCCTAGAGGGACCGAGTGAACCCTTTTTGGGGGGACCGGGTATCCTAAAACGGGACGGGAAAGGGTTTAGGGTTTGATTAGGCGGACCGCTACCGCGTGTAACGCCCCGGCCCAAACCGGGTCGGGAGCGGTTACTTATGATAGCTCACCAGTCTATGTACATGGCCCACAGATCAACACGGGTCCTTTATAGCGCATTTTGTCCTCACTCATACGCATCCCGGGAACCTTCCCAGGAGGTCACCCATCCTAAGACTACTCCCAGCCAAGCACGCTTAACTTTCGAGTTCTTTCGCATGGATGACCATAAAAGAAAGTGCACTTTGTTGATATGAGTAGTACTTCCAATCCCTTTAAGCACTAGTCATTTAAGCATATCACTAGACCTCTTCAATTAACCTGGGGTGTTACACCGCGGATCCTCCTAATCAAACCCTAAACCCTTTCCCTTGCTTCTCATTTGAAGGCGGCAAGACAAAAAGACACCCTAGAGGGGCCGAGTGAACCCTTTTTGGGTGGACCGGGTATCCTAAAACGGGACGGGAAAGGGTTTTGTGTTTGATTAGGCGGACACACCGTGGATCCCCCTAATCAAACCCTAAACCCTTTCCCTTGCTTCTTATTCGAAGGCGGCAAGACAAAACGACACCCTAGAGGGGCCGAGTGAACCCTTTTTGGGGGGACCGAGTATCCTAAAACGGGACGGGAAAGGGTTTAGGGTTTGATTAGGCAGACCGCTACCGCGGATCCCCCGGATCTCCATAATCAAACCCTAAACCCTTTCCCTTGCATCTCATTCGGAGGCAGCAAGACAAAAAGACACCCTAGAGGAGCCGAGTGAACCCTTTTTCAGGGGGACTGGGTATCCTAAAACGGGACGGGAAAGGGTTTAAGGTTTGATTAGGCGGACTTCACGCGGATCCCCTAATCAAACCCTAAACCCTTTCCCTTGCTTCTTATTTGAAGGCGGCAAGACAAAAAGACACCCTAGAAGGGCCGAGTGAACCCTTTTTGGGGGGACCGGGTATCCTAAAACGGGACGGGAAAAGGTTTAGGGTTTGATAAGGCGGACCGCTACCGCGGATCCACCTCATCAAACCCTAAACCCTTTCCCTTGCTTCTCATTTGAAGGCGGCAAGTTAAAAGGACACCCTAGAGGGGCCGAGTGAACCCTTTTTGGGGGGACCGGGTATCCTAAAACGGGACGGGAAAGGGTTTAGGGTTTGATTAGGCGGACCGCTACCGCGTGTAACGCCCCGGCCCAAACCGGGTCGGGAGCGGTTACTTATGATAACTCACCAGTCTATGTACATGGCCCACAGATCAACACGGGTCCTTTATAGCGCATTTTGTCCTCACTCATACGCATCCCGGGAACCTTCCCAGGAGGTCACCCATCCTAAGACTACTCCCAGCCAAGCACGCTTAACTTTCGAGTTCTTTCGCATGGATGACCATAAAAGAAAGTGCACTTTGTTGATATGAGTAGTACTTCCAATCCCTTTAAGCACTAGTCATTTAAGCATATCACTAGACCTCTTCAATTAACCTGGGGTGTTACACCGCGGATCCTCCTAATCAAACCCTAAACCCTTTCCCTTGCTTCTCATTTGAAGGCGGCAAGACAAAAAGACACCCTAGAGGGGCCGAGTGAACCCTTTTTGGGTGGACCGGGTATCCTAAAACGGGACGGGAAAGGGTTTTGTGTTTGATTAGGCGGACCGCTACCGCGGATCCCCCTAATCAAACCCTAAACCCTTTCCCTTGCTTCTCATTCGAAGGCGGCAAGACAAAACGACACCCTAGAGAGGCCGAGTGAACCCTTTTGGGGGACCAGGAGGGTATCCTAAAACGGGACGGGAAAGGGTTTAGGGTTTGATTAGGCAGACCGCTACCGCGGATCCCCCGGATCTCCATAATCAAACCCTAAACCCTTTCCCTTGCATCTCATTCGGAGGCAGCAAGACAAAAAGACACCCTAGAGGAGCCGAGTGAACCCTTTTTCAGGGGGACTGGGTATCCTAAAACGGGACGGGAAAGGGTTTAAGGTTTGATTAGGCGGACCGCTACCGCGGATCCCCCTAATCAAACCCTAAACCCTTTCCCTTGCTTCTCATTTGAAGGCGGCAAGACAAAAAGACACCCTAGAAGGGCCGAGTGAACCCTTTTTGGGGGGACCGGGTATCCTAAAACGGGCAGGAAAGGGTTTAGGGTTTGATTAGGCGGACCGCTACTGCGGATCCCCCTAATAAAACCCTAAACACTTTCCCTTGCTTCTCATTTGAAGGCGGCAAGACAAAAAGACATCCTAGAGGGGCCGAGTGAACCCTTTTTGGGGGGACCGGGTATCCTAAAACTGGACGGGAAATCGTTTAGGGTTTGATTAGGCGACCGCTACCCCGGATCCCCCTAATCAAACCCTAAATCCTTTCCCTTGCTTCTCATTTGAAGGCGGCAAGACAAAAATACACTTTAGAGGGGCCGAGTGAACCCTTTTTTGGGGGACCGGGTATCCTAAAACGAGACGGGAAAGGGTTTAGGGTTTTATTAGGCGGACCGCTACCGTGGATCCCCCTAATCATACGCTAAACCCTTTCCATTGCTTCTCATTTGAAGGCGGCAAGACAAAAAGACACCCTAGAGGGGCCGAGTGAACCCTTTTTGGGGGACCGGGTATCCTAAAACGGGACGGGAAAGGGTTTAGGGTTTGATTAGGCGGACCGCTACCGCGGATCCCCCTAATCAAACGCTAAACCCTTTCCATTGCTTCTCATTTGAAGGCGGCAAGAAAAAAAAGACACCCTAGAGGGGCCGAGTGAAACCTTTTTGGGGGGACCGAGTTTCCTAAAACGGGACGGGAAAGGGTTTAACGTTTGATTAGGCGGACCGCTACCGCGGATCCCCCTAATCCAACCCTAAACGCTTTCCCTTGCTTCTCATTCGAAGGCGGCAAGATAAAAAGACACACTAGAGGGACCGAGTGAACCCTTTTTTGGGGGGCCTGGTATCCTAAAACTGGACGGGAAAAGGTTTAGGGTTTGATTAGGCGGACCGCTACCGCGGATCCCCCTAATCAAACCCTAAACTCTTTCCCTTGCTTCTCATTTGAAGGCGGCAAGACAAAGAGACACCCTAGAGGGGCCGAGTGAACCCTTTTTGGGGGGACCGGGTATCCTAAAACGGGACGGGAAAGGGTTTAGGGTTTGATTAGGCGGACCACTACCGCGGATCCTCCTAATCAAACCCTAAACCCTTTCCCTTGCTTCTCATTTGAAGGCGGCAAGACAAAAAGACACCCTAGAGGGGCCGAGTGAACCCTTTTTGGGTGGACCGGGTATCCTAAAACGGGACGGGAAAGGGTTTAGGGTTTGATTAGACGGACCGCTACCGCGGATCCCCCTAATAAAACCCTAAACCCTTTCCCTTGCTTCTCATTCGAAGGCGGCAAGACAAAACGACACCCTAGAAGGGCCGAGTGAACCCTTTTTGGGGGGACCGGGTATCCTAAAACGGGACGGGAAAGGGATCAGGGTTTGATTAGGCAGACCGCTACCGCGGATCCCCCGGATCTCCATAATCAAACCCTAAACCCTTTCCCTTGCTTCTCATTCGGAGGCAAAGAAGACAAAAGACACCCTAGAGGGGCCGAGTGAACCCTTTTTCAGGGGGACTGGGTATCCTAAAACGGGACGGGAAAGGGTTTAAGGTTTGATTAGGCGGACCGCTACCGCGGATCCCCCTAATCAAACCCTAAACCCTTTCCCTTGCTTCTCATTTGAAGGCGGCAAGACAAAAAGACACCCTAGAAGGGCCGAGTGAACCCTTTTTGGGGGGACCGGGTATCCTAAACGGGGAAAGGGTTTAGGGTTTGATTAGGCGGACCGCTACTGCGGATCCCCCTAATAAAACCCTAAACACTTTCCCTTGCTTCTCATTTGAAGGCGGCAAGACAAAAAGACATCCTAGAGGGGCCGAGTGAACCCTTTTTTGGGGGACCGGGTATCCTAAAACAGGACGGGAAAGGATTTAGGGTTTGATTAGGCGGACCGCTACCGCGGATCCCCCGGATCCCCATATTCAAACCCTAAACCCTTTCCCTTGCTTCTCATTCGGAGGCAACAAGACAAAAATACACCCTAGAGGGGCCGAGTGAACCCTTTTTTGGGGGACCGGGTATCCTAAAACAGGACGGGAAAGGATTTAGGGTTTGATTAGGCGGACCGCTACCGCGGATCCCCCGGATCCCCATAATCAAACCCTAAACCCTTTCCCTTGCTTCTCATTCGGAGGCAGCAAGACAAAAATACACCCTAGAGGGGCCGAGTGAACCCTTTTTTGGGGGACCGGGTATCCTAAAATGGGACGGGAAAGGGTTTAGGGTTTGATTAGGCGGACCGCTACCGCGGATCCCCCTAATCATACGCAAAACCCTTTCCATTGCTTCTCATTTGAAGGCGGCAAGTCAAAAAGACACCCTAGAGGGGCCGAGTGAACCCTTTTTGGGGGGATCGGGTATCCTAAAACGGGACGGGAAAGGGTTTAGGGTTTGATTAGGCGGACCGCTACCGCGGATCCCCCTAATCAAACGCTAAACCCTTTCCATTGCTTCTCATTTGAAGGCGGCAAGAAAAAAAAGACACCCTAGAGGGGCGAGTGAACCCTTTTTGGGGGGACCGAGTATCCTAAAACGGGACGGGAAAGGGTTTAACGTTTGATTAGGCGGACCGCTACCGCGGATCCCCCTAATCAAACCCTAAACCCTTTCCCTTGCTTCTCATTCGAAGGCGGCAAGATAAAAAGACACCCTAGAGGGACCGAGTGAACCCTTTTTTGGGAGGCTTGGTATCCTAAAACGGGACGGGAAAAGGTTTAGGGTTTGATTAGGCGGACCGCTACCGTGGATCCCCCTAATCAAACCCTAAACCCTTTCCCTTGCTTCTCATTTGAAGGCGGCAAGTTAAAAGGACACCCTAGAGGGGCCGAGTGAACCCTTTTTGGGGGGACCGGGTATCCTAAAACGGGACGGGAAAGGGTTTAGGGTTTGATTAGGCGGACCGCTACCGCGTGTAACGCCCCGGCCAAAACTGGGTCGGGAGCGGTTACTTATGATAGCTCACCAGTCTATGTACATGGCCCACAGATCAACACGGGTCCTTTATAGCGCATTTTGTCCTCACTCATACGCATCCCGGGAACCTTCCCAGGAGGTCACCCATCCTAAGACTACTCCCAGCCAAGCACGCTTAACTTTCGAGTTCTTTCGCATGGATGACCATAAAAGAAAGTGCACTTTGTTGATATGAGTAGTACTTCCAATCCCTTTAAGCACTAGTCATTTAAGCATATCACTAGACCTCTTCAATTAACCTGGGGTGTTACAATCACCCCCACTTGAAGAACGCAACGTCCTCGTTGCGCCTGGGAGCATAACCGCTAACCCAGAATCCTCCCCCGCTAGGTGTGTGATTACAATGAAGCATATAACCACTGCCTCCAGGAGCGTATAACAACTGCCTCCGATCACCACACGGTCGCAGGGTTGCTCTGATACCAATTGTAACGCCCCGGCCCAAACCGGGTCGGGAGCGGTTACTTATGATAGCTCACCAGTCTATGTACATGGCCCACAGATCAACACGGGTCCTTTATAGCGCATTTTGTCCTCACTCATACGCATCCCGGGAACCTTCCCAGGAGGTCACCCATCCTAAGACTACTCCCAGCCAAGCACGCTTAACTTTCGAGTTCTTTCGCATGGATGACCATAAAAGAAAGTGCACTTTGTTGATATGAGTAGTACTTCCAATCCCTTTAAGCACTAGTCATTTAAGCATATCACTAGACCTCTTCAATTAACCTGGGGTGTTACACCGCGGATCCTCCTAATCAAACCCTAAACCCTTTCCCTTGCTTCTCATTTGAAGGCGGCAAGTTAAAAGGACACCCTAGAGGGGCCGAGTGAACCCTTTTTGGGGGGACCGGGTATCCTAAAACGGGATGGGAAAGGGTTTAGGGTTTGATTAGGCGGACCGCTACCGCGTGTAACGCCCCGGCCAAAACTGGGTCGGGAGCGGTTACTTATGATAGCTCACCAGTCTATGTACATGGCCCACAGATCAACACGGGTCCTTTATAGCGCATTTTGTCCTCACTCATACGCATCCCGGAAACCTTCCCAGGAGGTCACCCATCCTAAGACTACTCCCCGTCAAGCACGCTTAACTTTGGAGTTCTTTCGCATGGATGACCATAAAAGAAAGTGCACTTTGTTGATATGAGTAGTACTTCCAATCCCTTTAAGCACTAGTCATTTAAGCATATCACTAGACCTCTTCAATTAACCTGGGGTGTTACAATCACCCCCACTTGAAGAACGCAACGTCCTCGTTGCGCTTGGGAGCATAACCGCTAACCGGAGAATCCTCCCCGCTAGGTGTGTGATTACAATGGAGCATATAACCACTTTGCCTCGAGGAGCGTATAACAACCGCCTCCGATCACCACACGGTCGCAGGTTGCTCTGATACCAATTGTAACGCCCCGGCCCAAACCGGGTCGGGAGCGGTTACTTATGATAGCTCACCAGTCTATGTACATGGCCCACAGATCAACACGGGTCCTTTATAGCGCATTTTGTCCTCACTCATACGCATCCCGGGAACCTTCCCAGGAGGTCACCCATCCTAAGACTACTCCCAGCCAAGCACGCTTAACTTTCGAGTTCTTTCGCATGGATGACCATAAAAGAAAGTGCACTTTGTTGATATGAGTAGTACTTCCAATCCCTTTAAGCACTAGTCATTTAAGCATATCACTAGACCTCTTAAATTAACCTGGGGTGTTACACCGCGGATCCTCCTAATCAAACCCTAAACCCTTTACCTTGCTTCTCATTTGAAGGCGGCAAGACAAAAAGACACCCTAGAGGGGCCGAGTGAACCCTTTTTGGGTGGACCGGGTATCCTAAAACGGGACGGGAAAGGGTTTTGTGTTTGATTAGGCGGACCGCTACCACGGATCCCCCTAATCAAACCCTAAACCCTTTCCCTTGCTTCTCATTCGAAGGCGGCAAGACAAAACGACACCCTAGAGGGGCCGAGTGAACCCTTTTTGGGGGGACCGGGTATCCTAAAACGGGACGGGAAAGGGTTTAGGGTTTGATTAGGCAGACCGCTACCGCGGATCCCCCGGATCTCCATAATCAAACCCTAAACCCTTTCCCTTGCTTCTCATTCGGAGGCAGCAAGACAAAAAGACACCCTAGAGGAGCCGAGTGAACCCTTTTTCAGGGGGCCTGGGTATCCTAAAACGGGACGGGAAAGGGTTTAAGGTTTGATTAGGCGGACCGCTACCGCGGATCCCCCTAATCAAACCCTAAACCCTTTCCCTTGCTTCTCATTTGAAGGCGGCAAGACAAAAAGACACCCTAGAAGGGCCGAGTGAACCCTTTTTGGGGGGACCGGGTATCCTAAAACGGGTGGGGAAAGGGTTTAGGGTTTGATTAGGCGGACGCTCTGCGGATCCCCCTAATAAAACCCTAAACACTTTCCCTTGCTTCTCATTTGAAGGCGGCAAGACAAAAAGACATCCTAGAGGGGCCGAGTGAACCCTTTTTGGGGGGACCGGGTATCCTAAAACTGGACGGGAAATCGTTTAGGGTTTGATTAGGCAACCGCTACCCCGGATCCCCCTAATCAAACCCCAAACCCTTTCCCTTGCTTCTCATTTGTAGGCGGCAAGACAAAAATACACCTTAGAGGGGCCGAGTGAACCCTTTTTTGGGGGACCGGGTATCCTAAAACGAGACGGGAAAGGGTTTAGGGTTTTATTAGGCGGACCGCTACCGCGGATCCCCCTAATCGTACGCTAAACCCTTTCCATTGCTTCTCATTTGAAGGCGGCAAGACAAAAAGACACCCTAGAGGGGCCGAGTGAACCCTTTTTGGGGGGATCGGGTATCCTAAAACGGGACGGGAAAGGGTTTAGGGTTTGATAGGCGGACCGCTACCGCGGATCCCCCTAATCAAACGCTAAACCCTTTCCATTGCTTCTCATTTGAAGGCGGCAAGAAAAAAAAGACACCCTAGAGGGGCCGAGTGAACCCTTTTTGGGGGGACCGAGTTTCCTAAAACGGGACGGGAAAGGGTTTAACGTTTGATTAGGCGGACCGCTACCACGGATCCCCCTAATCCAACCCTAAACGCTTTCCCTTGCTTCTCATTCGAAGGCGGCAAGATAAAAAGACACACTAGAGGGACCGAGTGAACCCTTTTTTGGGGGGCCTGGTATCCTAAAACGGGACGGGAAAAGGTTTAGGATTTGATTAGGCGGACCGCTACCGCGGATCCCCCTAATCAAACCCTAAACTCTTTCCCTTGCTTCTCATTTGAAGGCGGCAAGACAAAGAGACACCCTAGAGGGGCCGAGTGAACCCTTTTTGGGGGGACCGGGTATCCTAAAACGGGACGGGAAAGGGTTTAGGGTTTGATTAGGCGGACCACTACCGCGGATCCTCCTAATCAAACCCTAAACCCTTTCCCTTGCTTCTCATTTGAAGGCGGCAAGACAAAAAGACACCCTAGAGGGGCCGAGTGAACCCTTTTTGGGTGGACCGGGTATCCTAAAACGGGACGGGAAAGGGTTTAGGGTTTGATTAGGCGGACCGCTACCGCGGATCCCCCTAATAAAACCCTAAACCCTTTCCCTTGCTTCTCATTCGAAGGCGGCAAGACAAAACGACACCCTAGAAGGGCCGAGTGAACCCTTTTTGGGGGGACCGGGTATCCTAAAACGGGACGGGAAAGGGTTTAGGGTTTGATTAGGCAGACCGCTACCGCGGATCCCCCGGATCTCCATAATCAAACCCTAAACCCTTTCCCTTGCTTCTCATTCGGAGGCAGCAAGACAAAAAGACACCCTAGAGGGGCCGAGTGAACCCTTTTTCAGGGGGACTGGGTATCCTAAAACGGGACGGGAAAGGGTTTAAGGTTTGATTAGGCGGACCGCTACCGCGGATCCCCCTAATCAAACCCTAAACCATTTCCCTTGCTTCTCATTTGAAGGCGGCAAGACAAAAAGACACCCTAGAAGGGCCGAGGGAACCCTTTTTGGGGGGACCGGGTATCCTAAAACGGGCAGGAAAGGGTTTAGGGTTTGATTAGGCGGACCGCTACTGCGGATCCCCTTAATAAAACCCTAAACACTTTCCCTTGCTTCTCATTTGAAGGCGGCAAGACAAAAAGACATCCTAGAGGGGCCGAGTGAACCCTTTTTGGGGGGACCGGGTATCCTAAAACTGGACGGGAAATCGTTTAGGGTTTGATTAGGCGGACCGCTACCCCGGATCCCCCTAATCAAACCCTAAACCCTTCCCCTTGCTTCTCATTTGAAGGCGGCAAGACAAAAATACACCCTAGAGGGGCCGAGTGAACCCTTTTTTGGGGGACCGAGTATCCTAAAACAGGACGGGAAAGGGTTTAGGGTTTGATTAGGCGGACCGCTACCGCGGATCCCCATAATCATACGCTAAACCCTTTCCATTGCTTCTCATTCGGAGGCAGCAAGACAAAAAGACACTCTAGAGGGGCCGAGTGAACAAAATATAACTAGTAAATCGTGGCGGAAACACGAGATTTTTTTTTAAACTTTTAAAGCTTCTAGTGAAGTCCAACGCCAGGTATCACGAACACGATAGATAAGTTTAGATAGTTAAAGTTAAGTTTACAACACAAGTCTATTTATTGGGGAAAAGATATCCCACGAATGAACATGTGTCTAAAAGTAGGTGAGTCTATTAAAGTGATAGCTAAATAAGGTCCAAGGTAAGAACTCGCTAGCTCACACGGTCTTCCCCACTTAAGCTTCATCACCAACCTGTCATTCATAATAAATATGAAAGCCACAGTCAGTGGGGAGTAACTCAGGGTTCTCCCAGCCACAATATGTCAAAATACAAGTAATTAGGAATTTAATTAAACAAACAAGCATAAGAATAAATACTTACGGTAACAAGAGAATCATGATTAGTATACAAAATTCAATAAGAGTAGTTATGCATAAATGAGAGAAGAATAATTAGGTCAAACGGTCACAAATTGACTCGACTCAAATGTAAGACAAATTACAAAGTATAGACTCAAACAAGACAACCCTCTAGACTCCAACCTCTTGGTAGGACGACGATCATAATACGGTCCTAGTCTAAACCTGGCCAGACTCTCGGGATGGACGACACCCGATTCGACAAACGATACCAAAGCGTAGCCAAGACTCGAAATATGGTACACCTAACCGTGCCCGAAAGTCGAGTAACCTCAAATCGGAACCTTGTCACCTAACCGTGACCCCCGGTCCGAAGAGGCGGAAGGAAAAATAGCCCAACTCGGAAACAATGGCACCTAACCGTGACCCAATGTCCGAGGGCAAATAAATAAGGAATGTCGAGTAGTCTCACAATGTAAAACGTCACACTCGGGTCTCAAATACGAGTGGAAAATATTGCACAAACATAACGTAAACAATTCATGTGAAGCATGTATAAGTATAAAGGTATGAGAAACATCAGGTACTCTCTGCCGGTGTGGGCACCGGCTGCCGGCCCACCGGCAGAGGATTCATGCTATGGTGAACAATGTCAAATTAGGTGAGGGTGTATTCTCTGGTGGGTGGCGCCTTGCCCACCGGCAGGGGATACAAGTTAAAGGAAACAAGGTCAAAAACATTCAATGTGTATTCTCTGCCGGGTGACCGGCTGCCGGCCCACCGGCAGGGAATACCTACTATAGTCAATTAAGTTCAACATTTCACCTTGTGTATTCTCCGCCGGTTGACCGGCTGCCGGCCCACCGGCAGGGGATACACCCTATTATAAAAGACACCAAAATTTCATGTACTCGATGCCGGTTGGGTAGGCCGGCTGCCGGCCCACTGGCAGGGGATCACAAAGGCTTAAATCCCTATTTTTATAACTCAGAAATGCCATGACGTGCTGCCGGTTGGGTAGGCGGCTGCTGCCCAAGCAGGGGATCACTGTATACGAAAACTCATCAAACATCCATCTAAAGTCTTCCAAATTCAACCATCTTTCATTTAATCATTTCATACTCCTTTAACATGATGAATACTCAGAAAATTACCACTTTCAAGATGTAATTAACATATGAGGTTGTTTATTAATCATTAAAAATGAGGTTTAATCATGTAATTATGAGAGAATTCCTTTAAGACAATCTCATGTTTTACCATATTACAACAAGACATGAATTTACTCCTTAAACATATGAGAATCATCATACAAGTAATCTACTCAACACCAAATCACCACAAAGCATGAAAGACACCAAATTTAACATTCATATGAGTCTAATACTACATAATTCACACAATTTTAACATAAAAGTCGAGTAACCCATCACTGTTACCTTTTTGCACTTCAATCTTCTAAAGACTCATCAATGATGTAGCTATCCTCCTCCGGGTTGTCCAAGTTCTCCCTTAGAAAGGAGGGGAATGAGAAAAGGAAGAGAATGGCGCAAAAAGGAACGAGATTGGTGAAGAATTGAGTGAGTTATGGTGATTTTAGGGTTGAGAGGAAAGGGTTTAACAATGGTGGTGTGTTTGTTGGGAAATTTCAGAAATTAGAGGTGAGGGAGATGAAGTTGTGAAGGTTTAGTTGAGGTTTTGTGTAGAGAAAAGAGGGGGAAAAGGCCCATGAGTCAAGTTAAGCCCAATAACTCAAAATGAGTCGGTATCCACTAGAATTTTCATCCCAAGTCTACTATAACTCGAGTCGGAGAATAATATTATTAAAATCTACACTATTATTACCGTTACACGGCTAAGACGATATTTTATGAAAATAAGCTTTAAATAATAATTATTTAATAAAAATTACTTAAAAGTTTATTTAAAATATAAGAAAGGCGCGGGGTGTTACAATCATCCCTCCTTTTAAAAAGTTTCGCCCTCGAAACTTGAAGTGAAAGGCATTACCTTAAGAAAACAAACTAGGGTACTTGACACGCATGGAAGCCTCCGGCTCCCAAGTCTCTTCTTCTACATCACCACACTTCCACAACACTTTCACCAAGGGCACCACTTTGCTCCTTAGCTTCTTCTCCTTCTTATCCAAGATACGAATCGGTCTCTCCTCGAAAGAAAGACTAGGCTCAAGCTCGGGAATTTCATTTTGCAATACATGACTAGGGTCGCTAATGTATTTCCTAAGTTGAGACACGTGGAAAACGTCATGAACTTTACCCAAACTCGGGGGCAAATCCAATCTATAAGCCACGGCACCAATCCTTTTTATCGCTTCATAAGGTCCAATGTACTTCGGACTCAACTTCCCTTTAACTCCGAACCTCTTTACTCCTTTCATCAGGGACACTTTTAAGAACACCTTATCTCCAACTTCAAACTCCAAGGGTCGACGGCGAACATCGGCATAAGATTTCTGTCGATCTTGGGCGGCTTTCATTCTTTCACGGATGAGTTTCACTTGATCAATCGTCTCGGTTAACTTGTTGGGTCCTAGGTCACGAACATCACTTGCTTGGTCCCAACAAATCGGACTACGGCATTTCCTTCCATAAAGGGCTTCATAAGGGGCCATCTTGATATAAGCATGATAACTATTGTTGTAAGAAAATTCCACCAAAGGTAAGCTCTTCTCCCAACTAGAATGGAAATCAAGGGCATAAGCACGCAACAAGTCTTCTAGAGTTTGAATCGTCCTCTCGGATTGTCCATCGGTAGCGGCATGAAAAGCGGTACTCATCAACAACTTACTACCCATAGCATCTTGCAAAGCTTTCCAAAATCTTGAACAAAAACGCGGGTCACGATCCGACACGATCTCCTTAGGAACACCATGGTAGCGAACGATCTCTTCCACATAAGCACTAGCAAGACGGTCTAAACTCCAAGTTTCTTTGATAGGGATGAACCTAGCACACTTGGTCAACCTATCCACAATAACCCATACGGCATCCTTTCCACCAACGGTCTTAGGCAAAGCCATCACAAAATCCATGGAAATGGACTCCCACTTCCATAAAGGAACATCCAAAGGTTGTAGCAAACCACCGGGTCTCTTATGCTCAATCTTCACTTGTTGACAAGTAAGACACCTTCCAACATATGACACAATGTCATTCTTCATGTTAGGCCACCAAAACTGAAGCTTCAAATCTTTATACATCTTGTCTCCTCCGGGGTGAATCGAATAAGGGGATAGATGAGCTTCATCTAGAACTCTCTTCCTCAAATCAACGGTATCGGGCACGTACATGCATCCTCGGTAACGAAGGTAACCTTTAGCATCAATCTCACAATCCTTTGCTTTCCCTTCAAGAAGCTTGGCTTGAAAACTTTTAAAGGTAGCATCGTCCACAAGGCTATCAAGGATCTCACGGTGAAGAACGGGCTCGGCAACCATAGCACCAAGATAATCAAAACCACTCTCCACAAGTTGCAAACTTAACTTACGAAACTCGGCACAAAGGTCATCGGGGAGTACGCGAATGGCACTCAAGGAATGAGTAGACTTCCTACTAAGGGCATCGGCAACCACATTTGCCTTTCCTTCATGATACAACATCTCTACGTCATAATCATTCACCAACTCCAACCATCGTCGTTGTCTCATATTCAAATCCTTTTGGGTGAAGATATATCTCAAACTCTTATGATCGGTATAGATGCGGCAATGGACTCCAACGAGGTAGTGTCTCCACATCTTCAAGGCATGAACAATGGCGGCTAATTCCAAATCATGAGTGGGGTAGTTCACTTCATGAACTCTTAATTGTCGCAAAGCATAGGCAACAACTCTTCTATTTTGCAAAAGAACACAACCTAAACCCATCTTAGAAGCATCACAAAACACATCGAAGTCAACTCCATCCTCGGGCAAGGTCAACACGGGAGCGGTAGTCAACCTCTTCTTCAACTCTTGGAATGCATCTTCACAAGCTTCGGTCCACGCAAACTTGGTCTCTTTCTTTAAAAGTTGAGTCATCGGTCTAGCAAGCTTGGAAAAATCTTTCACAAAGCGACGGTAATAACCCGCCAAACCCAAGAAACTACGGATCTCACCAACATCGGTTGGACTCTTCCACTCAATTACGGCTTCAATCTTCGAAGGGTCTACCATGACACCATCCTTAGATATAACATGGCCTAGAAAGGACACCTTAGACAACCAAAATTCACACTTGTAGAATTTGGCAAACAACTTTTGACGACGAAGGATCTCCAAAATGATACGAAGGTGATCGGCATGCTCTTCTTCGGACTTGGAAAAGATGAGGATATCGTTAATGAAGACCACAACACACTTGTCTAAGAACTCACTAAAGGTCCGGTTCATTTGGTCCATGAAGATAGAAGGGGCATTGGTTAAACCAAAGGGCATCACCTTAAACTCAAAGTGTCCATACCTTGTGCTAAAGGCGGTCTTAGGGATGTCGGACTCACGAACGGGAATTTGATGATAACCGGATCTCAAATCAATCTTGGAGAAGGTAGAAGCACTCTTGAGTTGATCAAACAAATCTTCAATTCTTGGTAGAGGATACTTGTTCTTGATGGTAACACGGTTAAGCTCGCGGTAGTCAATGCAAAGTCTCATGGATCCATCTTTCTTCTTCACAAAGAGAACGGGAGCACACCAAGGTGAGGCACTAGGTCTAATGAATCCTTTCTCAATCATCTCATCAAGTTGCTTCCTCAACTCCTTCAACTCGGTTGGCGCCATACGGTACGGGGCTTTAGCAATCGGTCCGGTTCCGGGTACAAGGTCGATAGAAAATTCTACATCACGCTCGGGAGGGATTCCGGGCAATTCTTCGGGAAAGACATCGGGAAACCCACAAACCACGGGCACTTCTTCGATCTTTGGTAAGGAAGGGGAGGTAGAAGTCACCACGCATAGAAAGATTTGGTAACCTTTCCTCTTCATGCTCATCAACTTCAAAGCGGAAATCAATTTCACACCTTCTTGGGAACGAACTCCTTTATAGGATACGCGGGTGCCTAGCAGACTCTTGAGGCAAATCTTTTGGTCTCTACACTCGAATATTGCATCATACTTTGACAACCAATCCATACCCAAAATTACATCGAATTCCTCAAGGGGGAAACGAAGTAGGTTAGCGGAAAACAAGGTTTCCGAAATAGAAATAGGAATGTCGGAGAAAATGAGGGAGCAAGAGAATATTTCTCCGGAAGGTAAGGATATAGAAGTTTCCTCACTAGGAATGGGCTCAAGAGCTAGTTTTTCCGAAAACTTGGAAGATATAAAAGATAGAGATGCGCCGGTATCAAATAAAATGAGGCAAGGATGATCAAAAATTGAGAACATACCCGTAATGATATCGGGATGAGCGGCGGCTTCGGCTCGACTCATGACAAAGATAGTTCCTCTTGGCCTAGCATTTGAAGTAGGAGCATTCTTCTTCTCGGGGCATTTGGCAACACGATGTCCGGGCTTCTTACAATGGAAGCAAGTCAAGGGCTTGCCATAGCATCCAATTCCGGGGTGTGCAGCTTGCCTACAATGGTAGCACTTACGGTCCTTCTCAAGTTCATTAGTTGATGCGGGAGCTTGTCCTATAGGTTCTTGAACTCTTGGTCCTTGTCCTCCATGGTCTTGTATCCTTGGCACAAACCTCCTCTTGTTGGCATAGTTTGGAGTAGAAGGCACAAATGGTCTCTTGCCATGAAAGTTAGAACGGTAAGAATGAGAAGAGGAGTGGGGCTTGGCTTCTTCTTCAATGGCCTTCAAAGAGCTTTCGGCCCAAATGGCATCATCATAGACTTCCACAAAGGTAGTTGAGTTTCTTCTCACCATGCTTTCCACTTTAGGATTCAACTTGTTCTTGTAGAAGTAGACACGATCCTCTTCATCTTTCACGAACTTGGAGGCATAATGCGCAAGTTCATTAAACTTGTCGGTGTAGGCTTGAATTGATAGCTTCCCTTGCTTGAAGTCCATGAACTCCTTCAATCTTTGTTGTTTGAGCTCCTTAGGGTAGAAGCGAGTCTCCACAAGTGACTTGAAGCGGTTCCAATCAAAGTTGGGGTCTTGAGTAGCGGTAGGACCGGTCAAAGTCCACCACCTATCGGCTTCCTTCACAAGAAAGTGAGAGGCTAACCTCACCTTGTCCTCCTCTCGGGCATCAAAGAGAGAGAAATTCTTCTCCATATCACGAAACCACTACGAGAGAGCAACGGGATCCACTTCAGCACCATAGGTCCTAGCCTTGTTCCTTGCTAATTGACTTGCAATCAACGCATAGCTTCCTTAACGGTTGGCTTCATGAGGAGGGGGAGCGGGTTGAGCATTTTGTTGATTAGCAAGCACTTGAGTGAGGGCTTGCATGATAGCATTTTCCACGTTGGTTGGTCATACCATCTTTTCGCACAAGAGCAAACAAGTTAGAACCTATCACAAAACATACACAAAAAGGCTACCAACTTAGGTCCTTAATTCTACCCATCTCTCATTCATTATTCAAGGTCAAGTAAGAATTTTAAATTGGGGTACACGTGTGTGCGTCGGGAGCAATATATGCTCTGATACCAACTGTGACACCCCTCGTTGATGCAACAAAATATAACTAGTAAATCGTGGCGGAAACACGAGATTTTTTTTTAAACTTTTAAAGTTTCTAGTGAAGTCCAACGCCAGGTATCACCAACACGATAGATAAGTTTAGATAGTTAAAGTTAAGTTTACAACACAAGTCTATTTATTGGGGAAAAGATATCCCACGAATGAACATGTGTCTAAAAGTAGGTGAGTCTATTAAAGTGATAGCTAAATAAGGTCCAAGGTAAGAAATCGCTAGCTCACACGGTCTTCCCCACTTAAGCTTCATCACCAACCTGTCATTCATAATAAATATGAAAGCCACAGTCAGTGGGGAGTAACTCAGGGTTCTCCCAGCCACAATATGTCAAAATACAAGTAATTAGGAATTTAATTAAACAAACAAGCATAAGAATAAATACTTACGGTAATAAGAGAATCATGATTAGTATACAAAATGCAATAAGAGTAGTTATGCATAAATGAGAGAAGAATAATTAGGTCAAACGGTCACAAATTGACTCGACTCAAATGTAAGACAAATTACAAAGTATAGACTCAAACAAGACAACCCTCTAGACTCCAACCTCTTGATAGGACGACGATCATAATACGGCCCTAGTCTAAACCTGGCCAGACTCTCGGGATGGACGACACCCGATTCGACAAACGATACCAAATCGTATCCAAGACTCGAAATATGGTACACCTAACCGTGCCCGAAAGTCGAGTAACCTCAAATCGGAACCTTGTCACCTAACCGTGACCCCCGGTCCGAAGAGGCGGAAGGAAAAATAGACCAACTCGGAAACAATGGCACCTAACCGTGACCCAATGTCCGAGGGCAAATAAATAAGGAATGTCGAGTAGTCTCACAATGTAAAACGTCACACTCGGGTCACAAATACGTGTGGAAAAGATTGCACAAACATAACGTAAACAATTCATGTGAAGCATGCATAAGTATAAAGGTATGAGAAACATCAGGTACTCTCTGCCGGTGTGGGCAACGGCTGCCGGCCCACCGGCATAGGATTCATGCTATGGTGAACAATGTCAAATTAGGTGAGGGTGTATTCTCTGCGGGTGGATTGCCACGCCCACCGGCGGGGATACAAGTTAAAGGAAACAAGGTAAAAACATTCAATGTGTATTCTCTGTAGGGTGACCTGATGCCCCACCGGCAGGGAATACCTACTATAGTCAATTAAGTTCAACATTTCACCTTGTGTATTCTCTGCCGGTTGACCGGTGCCGCGCCCACCGGCAGGGGATACACCCTATTATAAAAGACACCAAAATTTCATGTACTCGCTGCCGGTTGGGTAGGCCGGCTGCCGGCCCACCGGCAGGGGATCACAAAGGCTTAAATCCCTATTTTTATAACTCAGAAATGCCATGACGCTGCGGTTGGGTAGGCTGAGGCTGCCGCCCACCGGCGGGGATCACTTTATACGAAAACTCATCAAACATCCATCTAAAGTCTTCCAAATTCAACCATCTTTCATTTAATCATTTCATACTCCTTTAACATGATGAATACTCAGAAAATTACCACTTTCAAGATGTAATTAACATATGAGGTTGTTTATTAATCATTAAAAATGAGGTTTAATCATGTAATTATGAGAGAATTCCTTTAAGACAATCTCATGTTTTACCATATTACAACAAGACATGAATTTACTCCTTAAACATATGAGAATCATCATACAAGTAATCTACTCAACACCAAATCACCATAAAGCATGAAAGACACCAAATTTAACATTCATATGAGTCTAATACTACATAATTCGCACAATTTTAACATAAAAGTCGAGTAACCCATCACCGTTACCTTTTTGCACTTCAATCTTCTAAAGACTCGTCAATGATGTAGCTATCCTCCTCCGGGTTGTCCAAGTTCTCCCTTAGAAAGGAGGGGAATGAGAAAAGGAAGAGAATGGCGCGAAAAGGAACGAGATTGGTGAAGAATTGAGTGAGTTATGGTGATTTTAGGGTTGAGAGGAAAGGGTTTAACAATGGTGGTGTGTTTGTTGGGAAATTTCAGAAATTAGAAGTGAGGGAGAAGAAGTTGTGAGGGTTTAGTTGAGGTTTTGTGTAGAGAAAAGAGCGGGAAAAGGCCCATGAGTCAAGTTAAGCCCAATAACTCAAAATGAGTCGTTATCCACTAGAATTTTCATCCCAAGTCTACTATAACTCGAGTCGGAGAATAATATTATTAAAATCTACACTATTATTACCGTTACACGGCTAAGACGATATTTTATGAAAATAAGCTTTAAATAATAATTATTTAATAAAAATTACTTAAAAGTTTATTTAAAATATAAGAAAGGCGCGGGGTGTTACATAAACCCTTTCCCTTGCTTCTCATTCGGAGGCAGCAAGACAAAAAGACACCCTAGAGGGGCCGAGTGAACCCTTTTTTAGGGGGACTGGGTATCCTAAAACGGGACGGGAAAGGGTTTAGGGTTTGATTAGGGGGATCCGCGGTAAAGGTCCAGCTAATCAAACCCTAAACCCTTTCCCTTGCTTCTCATTCGAAGGCGGCAAGACAAAAAGACACCTTAGAGGTGCCGAGTGAATCTTTTTTGGGGGGACCGAGTATCCTAAAACGGGACGGGAAAGGGTTTAGGGTTTGATTAGGCGGACCACTACCGCGGATCCCTCTAATCAAACCCTAAACCCTTTCCCTTGCTTCTCATTCGGAGGCAGCAAGACAAAAAGACACCCTAGAGGGGCCGAGTGAACCCTTTTTCAGGGGGACCGGTTATCGTAAAACGGGACGGGAAAGGGTTTAGGGTTTGATTAGGGCGATCCGCGATAGCGGTCCGGCTAATCAAACCCTAAACCCTTTCCCTTGCTTCTCATTCGAAGGTGTTAAGACAAAAAGACACCCTAGAGGTGCCGAGTGAACCCTTTTTGGGGGGACCGAGTATCCTAAAACGGGGCGGGAAAGGGTTTAGGGTTTGATTAGGCGAACCGCTACCGCGGATCACCATAATCAAACCCTAAACCCTTTCCCTTGCTTCTCATTTGAAGGCGGCAAGAACAAACGACACCCTAGAGGGGCCGAGTGAACCGTTTTTGGGGGGACCGGGTATCCTAAAACGGGACGGAAAAGAGTTTAGGGTTTGATTAGGCGGACCGCTACCGAGGATCACCCTAATAAAACCCTAAACCCTATCCCTTGTTTCTCATTTGAAGGTGGCAAGACAAAAAGACACCCTAGAGGGGCCGAGTGAACCCTTTTTGGGGGGATCGGGTATCCTAAAACAGGTCTGGAAAGGGTTTAGGGTTTGATTAGGCGGACCGCTACCGCGGATCCCCCTAATTAAACCCTAAACACTTTCCCTTGCTTCTCATTTGAAGGCGGCAAGATAAAAAGACACCCTAGAGGGGCCGGGTGAACCCTTTTTGGGGGGGACCGGGTATCCTAAAACTGGACGGGAAATCATTTCGGGTTTGATTAGGCGGACCGCTACCCCGGATCCCCTTAATCAAACCCTAAACCCTTTCCCTTGCTTCTCATTTGAAGGCGGCAAGATAAAAATACACCCTAGAGGGGCCGAGTGAACCCTTTTTTGGGGGACCGGGTATCCTAAAACGGGACGGGAAAGGGTTTAGGGTTTGATTAGGCGGACCGCTACCACGGATCCCCCTAATCAAACGCTAAACCCTTTCCATTGCTTCTCATTTGAAGGCGGCAAGACAAAAAGACACCCTAGAGGGGCCGAGTGAACCCTTTTTGGGGGGATCGGGTATCCTAAAACGGGACGGGAAAGGGTTTAGGGTTTGATTAGGCGGACCGCTACCGCGGATCCCCTAATCAAATGCAAAACCCTTTCCATTGCTTCTCATTTGAAGGCGGCAAGAAAAAAAGACACCCCCTAGGGGCCGAATGAACCCTTTTGGGGGGACCGAGTATCCTAAACGGGACGGGAAAGGGTTTAATGTTTGATTAGGCGGACCACTACCGCGGATCCCCCTTATCCAACCCTAAACCCTTTCCCTTGCTTCTCATTCGAAGGAGGCAAGATAAAAAGACACCCTAGAGGGGCCGAGTGAACCCTTTTTGGGGGGACCGGGTATCCTAAAACTGGACGGGAAATCGTTTCGGGTTTGATTAGGCGGACCGCTACCCCGGATCCCCTTAATCAAACCCTAAACCCTTTCCCTTGCTTCTCATTTGAAGGCGGCAAGATAAAAATACACCCTAGAGGGGCCGAGTGAACCCTTTTTTGGGGGACCGGGTATCCTAAAACGGGACGGGAAAGGGTTTAAGGTTTGATTAGGCGGACCGCTACCACGGATCCCCCTAATCAAATGCAAAACCCTTTCCATTGCTTCTCATTTGAAGGCGGCAAGAAAAAAAAGACACCCTAGAGGGGCCGAATGAACCCTTTTTGGGGGGGACCGAGTATCCTAAAACGGGACGGGAAAGGGTTTAGTGTTTGATTAGGCGGACCACTACCGCGGATCCCCCTTCTCCAACCCTAAACCCTTTCCCTTGCTTCTCATTCAAAGGCGGCAAGATAAAAAGACACCCTAGAGGGGCCGAGTGAACCCTTTTTTGGGGGGCCTGGTATCCTAAAACGGGACGGGAAAGGGTTTAGGGTTTGATTAGGCGGACCGCTACCGCGGATCCCCCTAATCAAACCCTAAACCCTTTCCCTTGCTTCTCATTTAAAGGCGGCAAGACAAAAAGACACCCAAGAGGGGCCGAGTGAACCCTTTTTGGGGGACCGGGTATCCTAAAGCGGGACGGGAAAGGGTTTGGGGTTTGATTAGGCGGATCGCACCGCGAATCCCGGATCCCCATAATCAAACCCTAAACCCTTTCCTTGCTTCTCATTCGGAGGCAAAGACAAGACAAAAAGACACCCTAGAGAGGGGCCGAGTGAACCCTTTTTCGGGGGACCGAGTATCCTAAAAGCAGGATGGGAAAGGGTTTAGGGTTTGATTAGGGGAACCGCGGTAAAGATCCGCTAATCAAACCCTAAACCCTTTCCTGCTTCTCATTCGAAGGCGGCAAGACAAAAAGACACCCTAGAGGGGCCGAGTGAACCCTTTTTGGGGGGACCGGGTATCCTAAACGGGACGGGAAAGGGTTTAGGGTTTGATTAGGCGGAACGCTACCCGGATCCCCTAATCAAACCCTAAACCCTTTCCTTGCTTCTCATTTGAAGGCGGCAAGACAAAAAGACACCCTAGAGGGGCCGAGTGAACCCTTTTTTGGGGGACCGGGTATCCTAAAACGGGACGGGAAAGGGTTTAGGGTTTGATTAGGCGGACCGCTACCACGGATCCCCCTAATCAAACGCTAAACCCTTTCCATTGCTTCTCATTTGAAGGCGGCAAGACAAAAAGACACCCTAGAGGGGCCGAGTGAACCCTTTTTGGGGGGATCGGGTATCCTAAAACTGGACGGGAAATCGTTTCGGGTTTGATTAGGCGGACCGCTACCCCGGATCCCCCTAATCAAACCCTAAACCCTTTCCCTTGCTTCTCATTTGAAGGCGGCAAGACAAAAATACACCCTAGAGGGGCCGAGTGAACCCTTTTTTGGGGGACCGGGTATCCTAAAACGGGACGGGAAAGGGTTTAGGGTTTGATTAGGCGGACCGCTACCACGGATCCCCCTAATCAAACGCTAAACCCTTTCCATTGCTTCTCATTTGAAGGCGGCAAGACAAAAAGACACCCTAGAGGGGCCGAGTGAACCCTTTTTGGGGGGATCGGGTATCCTAAAACGGGACGGGAAAGGGTTTAGGGTTTGATTAGGCGGACCGCTACCGCGGATCCCCCTAATCAAATGCTAAACCCTTTCCATTGCTTCTCATTTGAAGGCGGAAAGAAAAAAAAGACACCATAGAGGGGCCGAGTGAACCCTTTTTGGGGGGACCGAGTATCCTAAAACGGGACGGGAAAGGGTTTAATGTTTGATTAGGCGGACCACTACCGCGGATCCCCCTTATCCAACCCTAAACCCTTTCCCTTGCTTCTCATTCGAAGGCGGCAAGATAAAAAGACACCCTAGAGGGGCCGAGTGAACCCTTTTTTGGGGGGCCTGGTATCCTAAAACAGGACGGGAAAGGGTTTAGGGTTTGATTAGGCGGACCGCTACCGCAGATCCCCCTAATCAAACCCTAAACCCTATCCCTTGCTTCTCATTTAAAGGCGGCAAGACAAAAAGACACCCAAGAGGGGCCGAGTGAACCCTTTTTGGGGGGACCGGGTATCCTAAAACGGGACGGGAAAGGGTTTAGGGTTTGATTAGGCGGACCGCTACCGCGAATCCCCCGGATCCCCATAATCAAACCCTAAACCCTTTCCCTTGCTTCTCATTCGGAGGCAGCAAGACAAAAAGACACCCTAGAGGGGCCGAGTGAACCCTTTTTCAGGGGGACCGAGTATCCTAAAATGGGACGGGAAAGGGTTTAGGGTTTGATTAGGGGGACCCGCGGTAAAGGTCCGGCTAATCAAACCCTAAACCCTTTCCCTTGCTTCTCATTCGAAGGCGGCAAGACAAAAAGATACCCTAGAGGGGCCGAGTGAACCCCTTTTGGGGGGACCGGGTATCCTAAAACGGGACAGGAAAGGGTTTCGGGTTTGATTAGGCGGAACGCTACCCCGGATCCCCCTAATCAAACCCTAAACCCTTTCCCTTGCTTCTCATTTGAAGGCGGCAAGACAAAAAGACACCCTAGAGGGGCCGAGTGAACCCTTTTTTGGGGGACCGGGTATCCTAAAACGGGACGGGAAAGGGTTTAGGGTTTGATTAGGCGGAACGCTACCCCGGATCCCCCTAATCAAACCCTAAACCCTTTCCCTTGCTTCTCATTTGAAGGCGGCAAGACAAAAAGACACCCTAGAGGGGCCGAGTGAACCCTTTTTTGGGGGACCGGGTATCCTAAAATGGGACGGGAAAGGGTTTAGGGTTTGATTAGGCGGACCGCTACCACGGATCCCCCTAATCAAACGCTAAACTCTTTCCATTGCTTCTCATTTGAAGGCGGCAAGACAAAAAGACACCCTAGAGGGGCCGAGTGAACCCTTTTTGGGGGATCGGGTATCCTAAAGCGGACGGAAATCGTTTCGGGTTTGATTAGGCGGACCGCTACCCCGGATCCCCCTAATCAAACCCTAAACCCTTTCCTTGCTTCTCATTTGAAGGCGGCAAGACAAAAATACACCCTAGAGGGGCCGAGTGAACCCTTTTTGGGGGACCGGGTATCCTAAAACGGGGCGGGAAAGGGTTTAGGGTTTGATTAGGCGGACCGCTACCACGGATCCCCCTAATCAAACGCTAAACCCTTTCCATTGCTTCTCATTTGAAGGCGGCAAGACAAAAAGACACCCTAGAGGGGCCGAGTGACCCCTTTTTGGGGGGATCGGGTATCCTAAAACTGGACGGGAAATCGTTTCGGGTTTGATTAGGCGGACCGCTACCCCGGATCCCCCTAATCAAACCCTAAACCCTTTCCCTTGCTTCTCATTTGAAGGCGG
This sequence comes from Silene latifolia, assembly GCF_048544455.1. Taxonomy (NCBI): domain Eukaryota; kingdom Viridiplantae; phylum Streptophyta; class Magnoliopsida; order Caryophyllales; family Caryophyllaceae; genus Silene; species Silene latifolia. Next base: position 120,330,374 of record NC_133537.1, read on the forward strand.
CAAGACAAAAATACACCCTAGAGGGGCCGAGTGAACCCTTTTTTGGGGGACCGGGTATCCTAAAACGGGACGGGAAAGGGTTTAGGGTTTGATTAGGCGGACCGCTACCACGGATCCCCTAATCAAACCCTAAACCCTTTCCATTGCTTCTCATTTGAAGGCGGCAAGACAAAAAGACACCCTAGAGGGGCCGAGTGAACCCTTTTTGGGGGATCTGGTATCCTAAAACCGGACGGGAAAGGGTTTAGGGTTTGATTAAGGCAGGCCGCCCGCGGATCCCCTAATCAAATGCTAAACCCTTTCCATTGCTTCTCATTTGAAGGCGGAAAGAAAAAAAAGACACCATAGAGGGGCCGAGTGAACCCTTTTTGGGGGGACCGAGTATCCTAAAACGGGACGGGAAAGGGTTTAATGTTTGATTAGGCGGACCACTACCGCGGATCCCCCTTTTCCAACCCTAAACCCTTTCCCTTGCTTCTCATTCGAAGGCGGCAAGATAAAAAGACACCCTAGAGGGGCCGAGTGAACCCTTTTTTGGGGGGCCTGGTATCCTAAAACAGGACGGAAGGGGTTTAGGGTTTGATTAGGCGGACCGCTACCGAAGATCCCCCTAATCAAACCCTAAACCCTATCCCTTGCTTCTCATTTAAAGGCGGCAAGACAAAAAGACACCCAAGAGGGGCCGAGTGAACCCTTTTTGGGGGGACCGGGTATCCTAAAACGGGACGGGAAAGGGTTTAGGGTTAGGGTTTGATTAGGCGGACCGCTACCGCGAATCCCCCGGATCCCCATAATCAAACCCTAAACCCTTTCCCTTGCTTCTCATTCGGAGGCAGCAAGACAAAAAGACACCCTAGAGGGGCCGAGTGAACCCTTTTTCAGGGGGACCGAGTATCCTAAAACGGGACGGGAAAGGGTTTAGGGTTTGATTAGGGGGACCCGCGGTAAAGGTCCGGCTAATCAAACCCTAAACCCTTTCCCTTGCTTCTCATTCGAAGGCGGCAAGACAAAAAGACACCCTAGAGGGGCCGAGTGAACCCCTTTTGGGGGGACCGGGTATCCTAAAACGGGACAGGAAAGGGTTTCGGGTTTGATTAGGCGGAACGCTACCCCGGATCCCCCTAATCCCCATAATCAAACCCTAAACCCTTTCCCTTGCTTCTCATTCGGAGAGCGCAAAGAAGACAAAAAGACACCCTAGAGGGGCCGAGTGAACCCTTTTCGGGGGACCGAGTATCCTAAACGGGACGGGGAAAGGGTTTAGGGTTTGATTAGGGCGATCCGCTGTAGCGGTCAGCAAATCAAACCCTAAACCCTTTCCTTGCTTCTCATTCGAAGGTGGCAAGACAAAAAGACACCCTAGAGGGGCCGGGTGAACCCTTTTTGGGGGACCAGGGTATCCTAAAGCGGACGGGAAATCGTTTCGGGTTTGATTAAGCGGACCGCTACCCGGATCCCCTAATCAAACCTAAACCCTTTCCCTTGCTTCTCATTTGAAGGCGGCAAGACAAAAATACACCCTAGAGGGGCCGAGTGAACCCTTTTTTGGGGGACCGGGTATCCTAAAACGGGACGGGAAAGGGTTTAGGGTTTGATTAGGCGGACCGCTACCACGGATCCTCCTAATCAAACACTAAACCCTTTCCATTGCTTCTCATTTGAAGGCGGCAAGACAAAAAGACACCCTAGAGGGGCCGAGTGAACCCTTTTTGGGGGGATCGGGTATCTTAAAACGGGACGGGAAAGGGTTTAGGGTTTGATTAGGCGGACCGCTACCGCGGATCCCCCTAATCAAATGCTAAACCCTTTCCATTGCTTCTCATTTGAAGGCGGCAAGAAAAAAAAAGACACCCTAGAGGTGCCGAGTGAACCCTTTTTGGGGGGACCGAGTATCCTAAAACGGGACGGGAAAGGGTTTAATGTTTGATTAGGCGGACCACTCACGCGGATCCCACTTATCCAACCCTAAACCATTTCCCTTGCTTCTCATTCGAAGGCAGCAAGATAAAAAGACACCCAAGAGGGCCCGAGTGAACCCTTTTTGGGGGGACCGGGTATCCTAAAACGGGACGGGAAAGGGTTTAGGGTTTGATTAGGCGGACCGCTACCGCGAATCCCCCGGATCCCCATAATCAAACCCTAAACCCTTTCCCTTGCTTCTCATTCGGAGGCAGCAAGACAAAAAGACACCCTAGAGGGGCCGAGTGAACCCTTTTTCAGGGGGACCGAGTATCCTAAAACGGGACGGGAAAGGGTTTAGGGTTTGATTAGGGGGAACCGCGGTAAAGATCCGGCTAATCAAACCCTAAACCCTTTCCCTTGCTTCTCATTCGAAGGCGGCAAGACAAAAAGACACCCTAGAGGGGCCGAGTGAACCCTTTTTGGGGGGACCGGGTATCCTAAAACGGGACAGGAAAGGGTTTCGAGTTTGATTAGGCGGACCGCTACCCCGGATCCCCCTAATCAAACCCTAAACCCTTTCCCTTTCTTCTCATTTGAAGGCGGCAAGACAAAAATACACCCTAGAGGGGCCGAGTGAACCCTTTTTTGGGGGACCGGGTATCCTAAAACGGGACGGGAAAGGGTTTAGGGTTTGATTAGGCGGACCGCTACCACGGATCCCCCTAATCAAACGCTAAACCCTTTCCATTGCTTCTCATTTGAAGGCGGCAAGACAAAAAGACACCCTAGAGGGGCTGAGTGAACCCTTTTTGGGGGGATCGGGTATCTTAAAACGGGACGGGAAAGGGTTTAGGGTTTGATTAGGCGGACCGCTACCGCGGATCCCCCTAATCAAATACTAAACCCTTTCCATTGCTTCTCATTTGAAGGCGGCAAGAAAAAAAAGACACCCTAGAGGGGCCGAGTGAACCCTTTTTGGGGGGATCGGGTATCCTAAAACGGGACGGGAAAGGGACTAATGTTTGATTAGGCGGACCGCTACCGCGGATCCCCCTAATCAAACGCTAAACCCTTTCCATTGCTTCTCATTTGAAGGTGGCAAGAAAAAAAAGACACCCAAGAGGGGCCGAGTGAACCCTTTTTTGGGGGGCCTGGTATCCTTAAACGGGACGGGAAAGGGTGTAGGGTTTGATTAGGCGGACCGCTACCGCGAATCCCCCTAATCCCCATAATCAAACCCTAAACCCTTTCCCTTGCTTCTCATTCGGAGGCAACAAGACAAAAAGACACCCTAGAGGGGCCGAGTGAACCCTTTTTCAGGGGGACCGAGTATCCTAAAATGGGACGGGAAAGGGTTTAGGGTTTGATTAGGGCGATCCGCGGTAGCGGTCCGTCTAATCAAACCCTAAACCCTTTCCCTTGCTTCTCATTCGAAGGTGGCAAGACAAAAAGACACCCTAGAGGGGCCGGGTGAACCCTTTTTGGGGGGACCGGGTATCCTAAAACTGGACGGGAAATCGTTTCGGGTTTGATTAGGCGGACCGCTACCCCGGATCCCCCTAATCAAACCCTAAACCCTTTCCCTTGCTTCTCATTTGAAGGCGGCAAGACAAAAATACACCCTAGAGGGGCCGAGTGAACCCTTTTTTGGGGGACCGGGTATCCTAATACGGGACGGGAAAGGGTTTAGGGTTTGATTAGGCGGACCGCTACCACGGATCCCCCGAATCAAACGCTAAACCCTTTCCATTGCTTCTCATTTGAAGGCGGCAAGACAAAAAGACACCCTAGAGGGGCCGAGTGAACCCTTTTTGGGGGGATCGGGTATCCTAAAACGGGACGGGAAAGGGTTTAGGGTTTGATTAGGCGGACCGCTACGCGGATCCCCTAATCAAATGTTAAACCCTTTCCATTGCTTCTCATTTGAAGGCGGCAAGAAAAAAAGACACCCTAGAGGGGCCGAGTGAACCCTTTTTGGGGGGACCGAGTATCCTAAAACGGGACGGGAAAGGGTTTAATGTTTGATTAGGCTGGCCACTACCGCGGATCCCCCTTATCCAACCCTAAACCCTTTCCCTTGCTTCTCATTCGAAGGCGGCAAGATAAAAAGACACCCTAGAGGGGCCGAGTGAACCCTTTTTTAGGGGGCCTGGTATCCTAAAACGGGACGGGAAATGGTTTAGGGTTTGATTAGGCGGACCGCTACCGCGGATCCCCCTAATCAAACCCTAAACCCTTTCCCTTGCTTCTCATTTAAAGGCGGCAAGACAAAAAGACACCCAAGAGGGGCCGAGTGAACCCTTTTTGGGGGGACCGGGTATCCTAAAACGGGACGGGAAAGGGTTTAGGGTTTGATTAGGCGGACCGCTACCGCGAATCCCCCGGATCCCCATAATCAAACCCTAAACCCTTTCCCTTGCTTCTCATTCGGAGGCAGCAAGACAAAAAGACACCCTAGAGGGGCCGAGTGAACCCTTTTTCAGGGGGACCGAGTATCCTAAAACGGGACGGGAAAGGGTTTAGGGTTTGATTAGGGGGACCCGCGGTAAAGGTCCGGCTAATCAAACTCTAAACCCTTTCCCTTGCTTCTCATTCGAAGGCGGCAAGACAAAAAAGACACCCTAGAGGGGCCGAGTGAACCCTTTTTGGGGGGATCGGGTATCCTAAAACGGGACGGGAAAGGGACTAATGTTTGATTAGGCGGACCGCTACCGCGGATCCCCCTAATCAAACGCTAAACCCTTTCCATTGCTTCTCATTTGAAGGCGGCAAGAAAAAAAAGACACCCAAGAGGGGCCGAGTGAACCCTTTTTTGGGGGGCCTGGTATCCTTAAACGGGACGGGAAAGGGTGTAGGGTTTGATTAGGCGGACCGCTACCGCGAATCCCCCAAATCCCCATAATCAAACTCTAAACCCTTTCCCTTGCTTCTCATTCGGAGGCAGCAAGACAAAAAGACACCCTAGAGGGGCCGAGTGAACCCTTTTTCAGGGGGACCGAGTATCCTAAAACGGGACGGGAAAGGGTTTAGGGTTTGATTAGGGCGATCCGCGGTAGCGGTCCGGCTAATCAAACCCTAAACCCTTTCCCTTGCTTCTCATTCGAAGGTGGCAAGACAAAAAGACACCCTAGAGGGGCCGGGTGAACCCTTTTTGGGGGACCGGTATCCTAAAGCGGACGGAAATCGTTTCGGGTTTGATTAGGCGGACCGCTACCCCGGATCCCCCTAATCAAACCCTAAACCCTTTCCCTTGCTTCTCATTTGAAGGCGGCAAGACAAAAATACACCCTAGAGGGGCCGAGTGAACCCTTTTTTGGGGGACCGGGTATCCTAAAACGGGACGGGAAAGGGTTTAGGGTTTGATTAGGCGGACCGCTACCACGGATCCCCCTAATCAAACGCTAAACCCTTTCCATTGCTTCTCATTTGAAGGCGGCAAGACAAAAAGACACCCTAGAGGGGCCGAGTGAACCCTTTTTGGGGGGATCGGGTATCCTAAAACGGGACGGGAAAGGGTTTAGGGTTTGATTAGGCGGACCGTTACCGCGGATCCCCCTAATCAAATGTTAAACCCTTTCCATTGCTTCTCATTTGAAGGCGGCAAGAAAAAAAAGACACCCTAGAGGGGCCGAGTGAACCCTTTTTGGAGGGACCGAGTATCCTAAAACGGGACGGGAAAGGGTTTAATGTTTGATTAGGCTGGCCACTACCGCGGATCCCCCTTATCCAACCCTAAACCCTTTCCCTTGCTTCTCATCCGAAGGCGGCAAGATAAAAAGACACCCTAGAGGGGCCGAGTGAACCCTTTTTTAGGGGGCCTGGTATCCTAAAACGGGACGGGAAAGGGTTTAGGGTTTGATTTGGCGGACCGCTACCGCGGATCCCCCTAATCAAACCCTAAACCCTTTCCCTTGCTTCTCATTTAAAGGCGGCAAGACAAAAAGACACCCAAGAAGGGCCGAGTGAACCCTTTTTGGGGGGACCGGGTATCCTAAAACGGGACGGGAAAGGGTTTAGGGTTTGATTAGGCGGACCGCTACCGTGAATCCCCCGGATCCCCATAATCAAACCCTAAACCCTTTCCCTTGCTTCTCATTCGGAGGCAGCAAGACAAAAAGACACCCTAGAGGGGCCGAGTGAACCCTTTTTCAGGGGGACCGAGTATCCTAAAACGGGACGGGAAAGGGTTTAGGATTTGATTAGGGGGACCCGCGGTAAAGGTCCGGCTAATCAAACCCTAAACCCTTTCCCTTGCTTCTCATTCGAAGGCGGCAAGACAAAAAAGACACCCTAGAGGGGCCGAGTGAACCCTTTTTGGGGGGACCGGGTATCCTAAAACGGGATAGGAAAGGGTTTCGAGTTTGATTAGGAGGACCGCTACCCCGGATCCCCCTAATCAAACCCTAAACCCTTTCCCTTTCTTCTCATTTGAAGGCGGCAAGACAAAAATACACCCTAGAGGGGCCGAGTGAACCCTTTTTTGGGGGACCGGGTATCCTAAAACGGGACGGGAAAGGGTTTAGGGTTTGATTAGGCGGACCGCTACCACGGATCCCCCTAATCAAACGCTAAACCCTTTCCATTGCTTTTAATTTGAAGGCGGCAAGACAAAAAGACACCCTAGAGGGGCTGAGTGAACCCTTTTTGGGGGGATCGGGTATCCTAAAACGGGACGGGAAAGGGTTTAGGGTTTGATTAGGCGGACCGCTACCGCGGATCCCCCTAATCAAATACTAAACCCTTTCCATTGCTTCTCATTTGAAGGCGGCAAGAAAAAAAAGACACCCTAGAGGGGCCGAGTGAACCCTTTTTGGGGGGATCGGGTATCCTAAAACGGGACGGGAAAGGGACTAATGTTTGATTAGGCGGACCGCTACCGCGGATCCCCCTAATTAAACGCTAAACCCTTTCCATTGCTTCTCATTTGAAGGCGGCAAGAAAAAAAAGACACCCAAGAGGGGCCGAGTGAACCCTTTTTTGGGGGGCCTGGTATCCTAAAACGGGACGGGAAAGGGTGTAGGGTTTGATTAGGCGGACCGCTACCGCGAATCCCCCTAATCCCCATAATCAAACCCTAAACCCTTTCCCTTGCTTCTCATTCGGAGGCAGCAAGACAAAAAGACACCCTAGAGGGGCCGAGTGAACCCTTTTTGGGGGACCGAGTATCCTAAAACGGACGGGAAAGGGTTTAGGGTTTGATTAGGGCGATCCATGTAGCGGTCCGGCTAATCAAACCCTAAACCCTTTCCCTTGCTTCTCATTCGAAGGTGGCAAGACAAAAAGACACCCTAGAGGGGCCGGGTGAACCCTTTTTGGGGGACCGGGTATCCTAAATCGGACGGAAATCGTTTCGGGTTTGATTAGGCGGACCGCTACCCCGGATCCCCCTAATCAAACCCTAAACCCTTTCCCTTACTTCTCATTTGAAGGCGGCAAGACAAAAATACACCCTAGAGGGGCCGAGTGAACCCTTTTTTGGGGGACCGGGTATCCTAAAACGGGACGGGAAAGGGTTTAGGGTTTGATTAGGCGGACCGCTACCACGGATCCCCCTAATCAAACCCTAAACCCTTTCCATTGCTTCTCATTTGAAGGCGGCAAGACAAAAAGACACCCTAGAGGGGCCGAGTGAACCCTTTTTGGGGGGATCGGGTATCCTAAAACGGGACGGGAAAGGGTTTAGGGTTTGATTAGGCGGACCGCTACCGCGGATCCCCCTAATCAAATGTTAAACCCTTTCCATTGCTTCTCATTTGAAGGCGGCAAGAAAAAAAAGACACCCTAGAGGGGCCGAGTGAACCCTTTTTGGGGGGACCGAGTATCCTAAAACGGGACGGGAAAGGGTTTAATGTTTGATTAGGCTGGCCTTTACCGCGGATCCCTCTTATCCAACCCTAAACCCTTTCCCTTGCTTCTCATTCGAAGGCGGCAAGATAAAAAGACACCCTAGAGGGGCCGAGTGAACCCTTTTTTAGGGGGCCTGGTATCCTAAAACGGGACGGGAAAGGGTTTAGGGTTTGATTAGGCGGACCGCTACCGCGGATCCCCCTAATCAAACCCTAAACCCTTTCCCTTGCTTCTCATTTAAAGGCGGCAAGACAAAAAGACACCCAAGAGGGGCCGAGTGAACCCTTTTTGGGGGGACCGGGTATCCTAAAACGGGACGGGAAAGGGTTTAGGGTTTGATTAGGCGGACCGCTACCGCGAATCCCACGGGTCCCCCTAATCAAACCCTAAACACTTTCCCTTGCTTCTCATTCGAAGGCGGCAAGACAAAAAGACACCCTAGAGGGGCCGAGTGAACCCTTTTTGGGGGGACCGAGTATCCTAAAACGGGACAGGAAAGGGTTTAGGGTTTGATTAGGCGGACCGCTACCGCGGATCCCCCTAAAAAAACCCTAAACACTTTCCCTTACTTCTCATTTGAAGGCGGCAAGACAAAAAGACACCCTATAGGGGCCGAGTGAACCCTTTTTGGGGGGACCGGGTATCCTAAAACTGGACGGGAAATCGTTTCGTGTTTGATTAGGCGGACCGCTACACCGGATCCCCCTAATCAAACCCTAAACCCTTTCCCTTGCTTCTTATTTGAAGGCGGCAAGACAAAAATACACCCTAGAGGGGCCGAGTGAACCCTTTTTGGGGGGGCCTGGTATCCTAAAACGGGACGGGAAAGGGTTTAGGGTTTGTTTAGGCGGACCGCTACCACGGATCCCCCTAATCAAACCCTAAACCTTTTCCCTTGCTTCACATTTGAAGGCGGCTAGACAAAAAGACACCCTAGAGGTGCCGAGTGAACCCTTTTTGGGGCGACCGGGTATCCTAAAACGGGACGGGAAGGGTTTAGGGTTTGATTAGGCGGACCACTACCGAGGATCCTCCTAATCAAACCCTAAACCCTTTCCCTTGCTTCTCATTTGAAGGCGGCAAGACAAAAAGACACCCAAGAGGGGCCGAGTGAACCCTTTTTCAGGGGGACCGGGTATCCTAAAACGGGACGGGAAAGGGTTTAGGGTTTGATTAGGGCGATCCGCGGTAGCGGTTCGGCGAATCAAACCCTAAACCCTTTCCCTTGCTTCTCATTCGAAGGCGGCAAGACAAAAAGACACCCTAGAGGTGCCGAGTGAACCCTTTTTGGGGGGACCGAGTATCCTAAAACGGGGCGGGAAATGGTTTAGGGTTTGATTAGGCGAACCGCTACCGCAGATCCCCCTAATCAAACCCTAAACCCTTTCCCATGCTTCTCATTAGAAGGAGGCAAGACAAAAAGACACCCTAGAGGGGCCGAGTGGACTCTTTTTGGGGGGACCGGGTATCCTAAAACGGGACGTAAAAGGGTTTTGGGTTTGATTAGGCGGACCGCTACCGCGGATCCCCCGGATCATCCTAATAAAACCCTAAACCCTTTCCCTTGCTTCTCATTTGAAAGCGGCAAGACAAAACGACACCGTAGAGGGGCCGAGTGAACCCTTTTTCAAGGGGACCGGGTATCCTAAAATGGGACGGGAAAGGGTTTAGGGTTTGATTAGGGCGATCCGCGGTAGCGGTCCGGCTAATCAAACCCTAAACCCTTTCCCTTGCTTCTCATTCGAAGGTGGCAAGACAAAAAGACACCCTAGAGGTGCCGAGTGAACCCTTTTTGGGAGGACCGAGTATCCTAAAACGGGGCGGGAAAGGGTTTAGGGTTTGATTAGGCGAACCGCTACCGCGGATCCCCCTAATCAAACCCTAAACCCTTTCCCTTGCTTCTCATTCGCAGGCGGCAAGAACAAAAGACACCCTAGAGGGGCCGAGTGAACCGTTTTTGGGGAGACTGGGTATCCTAAAACGGGACGGAAAAGAGTTTAGGGTTTGATTAGGCGGACCGCTACCGAGGATCCCCCTAATAAAACCCTAAACCCTATACCTTGCTTCTCATTTGTAGGTGGCAAGACAAAAAGACACCCTAGAGGGGCCGAGTGAACCCTTTTTGGGGAGACCGGGTATCCTAAAACGGGACTGGAAAGGATTTAGGGTTTGATTAGGCGGACCGCTACCGCGGATCCCCCTAATCAAACCCTAAACACTTTCCCTTGCTTCTCATTTGAAGGCGGCAAGACAAAAAGACACCCTAGAGGGGCCGGGTGAACCCTTTTTGGGGGGGACCGGGTATCCTAAAACTGGACGGGAAATCGTTTCGGGTTTGATTAGGGGGACCGCTACCCCGGATCCCCCTAATCAAACCCTAAACCCTTTCCCTTGCTTCTCATTTGAAGGCGGTAAGACAAAAATACAACCTAGAGGGGCCGAGTGAACCCTCTTTTGGGGGACCGGGTATCCTAAAACGGGACGGGAAAGGGTTTAGGGTTTGATTAGGCGGACCGCTACCACGGATCCCCCGAATCAAACGCTAAACCCTTTCCATTGCTTCTCATTTGAAAGCGGCAAGACAAAAAGACACCCTAGAGGGGCCGAGTGAACCCTTTTTGGGGGGATCGGGTATCCTAAAACGGGACGGGAAAGGGTTTAGGGTTTGATTAGGCGGACCGCTATCGCGGATCCCCCTAATCAAATGCTAAACCCTTTCCATTGCTTCTCATTTGAAGGCGGCAAGAAAAAAAAGACACCCTAGAGGGGCCGAGTGAACACTTTTTGGGGGGACCGAGTATCCTAAAACGGGACGGGAAAGGGTTTAATGTTTGATTAGGCGGACCACTACCGCGGATCCCCCTTATCCAACCCTAAACCCTTTCCCTTGCTTCTCATTCGAAGGCGGCAAGATAAAAAGACACCCTAGAGGGGCCGAGTGAACCCTTTTTTGGGGGGCCTGGTATCCTAAAACGGGACGGGAAAGGGTTTAGGGTTTGATTAGGCGGACGGCTACCGCGAATCCCCCGGATCCCCATAATCAAACCCTAAACCCTTTCCCTTGCTTCTCATTCGGAGGCAGCAAGACAAAAAGACACCCTAGAGGGGCCGAGTGAACCCTTTTTGGGGGGACCGGGTATCCTAAAACTGGACGGGAAATCGTTTCGGGTTTGATTAGGCGGACCGCTACCCCGGATCCCCCTAATCAAACCCTAAACCCTTTCTCTTGCTTCTCATTTGAAGGCGGCGAGACAAAAATACACCCTAGAGTGGCCGAGTGATCCCTTTTTTGGGGGACCGGGTATCCTAAAACGGGACGGGAAAGGGTTTAGGGTTTGATTAGGCGGACCACTACCGCAGATCCCCCTAATCAAACGCTAAACCCTTTCCATTGCTTCACATTTGAAGGCGGCAAGACAAAAAGACACCCTAGAGGGGCCGAGTGAACCCTTTTTGGGGGGATCGAGTATCCTAAAACGGGACGGGAAATGGACTAGGGTTTGATTAGGCGGACCGCTACCGCGCATCCCCCTAATAAAAAGCTAAACCCTTTCCATTGCTTCTCATTTGAAGGCGGCAAGAAAAAAAAGACACCCTAGAGGGACCGAGTGAACCCTTTTTGAGGGGACCGAGTATCCTAAAACGGGACGGGAAAGGGTTTAACGTTTGATTAGGCGGACCACTACCGCGGATCCCCCTAATCCAACCCTAAACCCTTTCCCTTGCTTCTCATTCGAAGGCGGCAAGATAAAAAGACACCCTACAGGGGCCGAGTGAACCCTTTTTTGGGGGGCCTGGTATCCTAAAACGGGACGGGAAAGGGTTTAGGGTTTGATTAGGCGGACCGCTACCGCGGATCCCCCTAATCAAACCCTAAACCCTTTCACTTGCTTCTCATTTGAAGACGGCAAGACAAAAAGACACCCTAGAGGGGCCGAGTGAACCCTTTTTGGGGGGACCGGGTATCCTAAAACGGGACGGGAAGGGTTTAGGGTTTGATTAGGCGGACCGCTACCGAGGATCCTCCTAATCAAACCCTAAACCCTTTCCCTTGCTTCTCATTTGAAGGCGGCAAGACAAAAAGACACCCAAGAGGGGCCGAGTGAACCCTTTTTCAGGAGGACCGGGTATCTTAAAACGGGACGGGAAAGGGTTTAGGGTTTGATTAGGGTGATCCGCGGTAGCGGTCCGGCTAATCAAACCCTAAACCCTTTCCCTTGCTTCTTATTCGAAGGCGGCAAGACAAAAAGACACCCTAGAGGTGCCGAGTGAACCCTTTTTGGGGGGACCGAGTATCCTAAAACGGGGCGGGAAATGGTTTAGGGTTTGATTAGGCGAACCGCAACCGCAGATCCCCCTAATCAAACCCTAAACCCTTTCCCATGCTTCTCATTCGAAGGCGGCAAGACAAAAAGACACCCTAGAGGGGCCGAGTGGACTCTTTTTGGGGGGACCGGGTATCCTAAAACGGGACGGGAAAGGGTTTTGGGTTTGATTAGGCGGACGCCACCGCGGATCCCCTAATCAAACCCTAAACCCTTTCCCTGCTTCTCATTAGAAGGCGCAAGACAAAACGACACCCTAGTGGGGCCGAGTGAACCCTTTTTGGGGGACCGAGTATCCTAAAACGGGACGGGAAAGGGTTTAGGGTTTGATTAGGCGGACGCCTCGCGGATCCCCGGATCCCCATAATCAAACCCTAAACCCTTTCCCTTGCTTCTCATTCGGAGGCAAAGAAGACAAAAAGACACCCTAGAGGGGCCGAGTGAACCCTTTTTCAGGGGGACTGGGTATCCTAAATAGGGACGGGAAAGGGTTTAGGGTTTGATTAGGGGGATCCGTGGTAAAGGTCCGGCTAATCAAACCCTAAACCCTTTCCCTTGCTTCTCATTCGAAGGCGGCAAGAAAAAAAGACACCCTAGAGGTGCCGAGTGAACCCTTTTTTGGGGGGACCGAGTATCCTAAAACGGGGCGGGAAAGGGTTTAGGGTTTGATTAGGCGAACCGCTACCGCGGATCCCCCTAATCAAACCCTAAACCCTTTTCCTTGTTTCTCATTCGAAGGCGGCAAGACAAAACGACACCCTAGAGGGGCCGAGTGAACCCTTTTTGGGGGAATCGGGTATCCTAAAACGGGGCGGGAAAGGGTTTAGGGTTTGATTAGGCGAACCGCTACCGCGGATCCCCCTAATCAAACCCTAAACCCTTTCCCTTGCTTCTCATTCGAAGGCGACAAGGCAAAAAGACACACTAGAGGGGCCGAGTGAACCGTTTTGGGGGACCAGGGTATCCTAAAACGGGACGGAAAGAGTTTAGGGTTTGATTAGTCGGAACGCTACCGAGGATCCCCCTAATAAAACCCTAAACCCTATCCCTTGCTTCTCATTTGAATGCGGCAAGACAAAAAGACACCCTAGAGGGGCCGAGTGAACCCTTTTTGGGGGGACCGGGTATCCTAAAACGGGACAGGAAAGGGTTTAGGGTTTGATTAGGCGGACCGCTACCGCGGATCCCCCTAATTAAACCCTAAAAACTTTCCCTTGCTTCTCATTTGAAGGCGGCAAGACAAAAAGACACCCTAGAGGGGCCGAGTGAACCCTTTTTGGGGGGACCGGGTATCCTAAAACTGGACGGGAAATCGTTTCGGGTTTGATTAGGCGGACCGCTACCCCGGATCCCCCTAATCAAACCCTAAACCCTTTCCCTTGCTTCTCATTTGAAGGCGGCAAGACAAAAATACACCCTAGAGGGGCCGAGTGAACCCTTTTTGGGGGGACCGGGTATCCTAAAACGGGACGGGAAAGGGTTTAGGGTTTGATTAGGCGGACCGCTACCACGGGTCCTCCTAATCAAACGCTAAACCCTTTCCATTGCTTCTCATTTGAAGGCGGCAAGACAAAAAGACACCCTAGAGGGGCCGAGTGAACCCTTTTTGGGGGGATCGGGTATCCTAAAACGGGACGGGAAAGGGTTTAGGGTTTGATTAAGCGGACCGCTACCGCGGATCCCCCTAATCAAACGCTAAACCCTTTCCATTGCTTCTCATTTGAAGGCGGCAAGAAAAAAAAGACACCCTAGAGGGGCCGAGTGAACCCTTTTTGGGGGGACCGAGTATCCTAAAACGGGACGGGATAGGGTTTAATGTTTGATTAGGGCGATCCGCGGTAGCGGTCCGGCTAATCAAACCCTAAACCCTTTCCCTTGCTTCTCATTCGAAGGCGGCAAGACAAAAAGACACCCTAGAGGGGCCGAGTGAACCCTTTTTTGGGGGGACCGAGTATCCTAAAACGGGGCGGGAAATGGTTTAGGGTTTGATTAGGCGAACCGCTACCGCGGATCCCCCTAATCAAACCCTAAACCCTTTCCCTTGTTTCTCATTCGAAGGCGGCAAGACAAAACGACACCCTAGAGGGGCCGAGTGAACCCTTTTTGGGGGAATCGGGTATCCTAAAACGGGACGGGAAAGGGTTTAGGGTTTGATTAGGCGGACCACTACCACGGATCCCTCTAATCAAACCCTAAAAACTTTCCCTTGCTTCTCATTCGGAGGCAGCAAGACAAAAAGACACCCTAGAGGGGCCGAGTGAACCCTTTTTCAGGGTGACCGGGTATCCTAAAACGGGACGGGAAAGGGTTTAGGGTTTGATTAGGGCGATCCGCGGTAGTGGTCCGGCTAATCAAACCCTAAACCCTTTCCCTTGCTTCTCATTCGAAGGTGGCAAGATAAAAAGACACCCTAGAGGTGCCGAGTGAACCCTTTTTGGGGGGACCGAGTATCCTAAAACGGGGCGGGAAAGGGTTTAGGGTTTGATTAGGCGAACCGCTACCGCGGATCCCCCTACTCAAACCCTAAACCCTTTCCCTTGCTTCTCATTCGAAGGCGACAAGGCAAAAAGACACACTAGAGGGGCCGAGTGAACGTTTTGGGAGGACAGGGTATCCTAAAACGGGACGGAAAAGAGTTTAGGGTTTGATTAGGCGGAACGCTACCGAGGATCCCCCTAATAAAACCCTAAACCCTATCCCTTGCTTCTCATTTGAATGCGGCAAGACAAAAAGACACCCTAGAGGGGCCGAGTGAACCCTTTTTGGGGGACCAGGTATCCTAAAACGGGACAGGAAAGGGTTTAGGGTTTGATTAGGCGGACTGCTACCGCGGATCCCCCTAATTAAATCCTAAAAACTTTCCCTTGCTTCTCATTTGAAGGCGGCAAGACAAAAAGACACCCTAGAGGGGCCGAGTGAACCCTTTTTGGGGGGACCGGGTATCCTAAAACTGGACGGGAAATCGTTTCGGGTTTGATTAGGCGGACCGCTACCCCGAATCCCCCTAATCAAACCCTAAACCCTTTCCCTTGCTTCTCATTTGAAGGCGGCAAGACAAAAATACACCCTAGAGGGGCCGAGTGAACCCTTTTTTGGGGGACCGGGTATCCTAAAACGGGACGGGAAAGGGTTTAGGGTTTGATTAGGCGGACCGCTACCACGGATCCCCCTAATCAAACGCTATTCCCTTTCCATTGCTTCTCATTTGAAGGCGGCAAGACAAAAAGACACCCTAGAGGGGCCGAGTGAACCCTTTTTGGGGGGATCGGGTATCCTAAAACGGGACGGGAAAGGGTTTAGGGTTTGATTAGGCGGACCGCTACCGCGGATCCCCCTAATCAAACGCTAAACCCTTTCCATTGCTTCTCATTTGAAGGCGGCAACAAAAAAAAGACACCCTAGAGGGGCCGAGTGAACCCTTTTTGGGGGGACCGAGTATCCTAAAACGGGACGGGATAGGGTTTAATGTTTGATTAGGGCGATCCGCGGTAGCGGTCCGGCTAATCAAACCCTAAACCCTTTCCCTTGCTTCTCATTCGAAGGCGGCAAGACAAAAAGACACCCTAGAGGGGCCGAGTGAACCTTTTTTGGGGGGACCGAGTATCCTAAAACGGGGCGGGAAATGGTTTAGGGTTTGATTAGGCGAACCGCTACCGAAGATCCCCCTAATCAAACCCTAAACCCTTTCCCATGCTTCTCATTCGAAGGCGGCAAGACAAAAAGACACCCTAGAGGGGCCGAGTGGACTCTTTTTGGGGGACCAGGGTATCCTAAAACGGGACGGGAAAGGGTTTAGGGTTTGATTAGGCGGACGCTACCGCGGATCCCGGATCCCCATAATCAAACCCTAAACCCTTTCCCTTGCTTCTCATCCGGAGGCAGCAAGACAAAAAGACACCCTAGAGGGGCCGAGTGAACCCTTATTCAGGGGGACTGGGTATCCTAAAATGGGACGGGAAAGGGTTTAGGGTTTGATTATGGGGATCCGCGGTAAAGGTCCGGCTAATCAAACCCTAAACCCTTTCCCTTGCTTCTCATTCGAAGGCGGCAAGAAAAAAAGACACCCTAGAGGTGCCGAGTGAACCCTTTTTGGGGGGACCGAGTATCCTAAAACGGGACGGGAAAGGGTTTAGGGTTTGATTAGGCGAACCGCTACCGCGGATCCCCTAATCAAACCCTAAACCCTTTCCCTTGTTTCTCATTCAAAGGCGGCAAGACAAAACGACACCCTAGAGGGGCCGAGTGAACCCTTTTTGGGGGGCTAGGGTATCTGAAAACGGGACGGGAAAGGGTTTAGGGTTTGATTAGGCGGACCACTACCACGGATCCCTCTAATCAAACCCTAAACCCTTTCCCTTGCTTCTCATTCGGAGGCAGCAAGACAAAAAGACACCCTAGAGGGGCCGAGTGAACCCTTTTTCAGGAGGACCGGGTATCTTAAAACGGGACGGGAAAGGGTTTAGGGTTTGATTAGGGCGATCCGCGGTAGCGGTCCGTCTAATCAAACCCTAAACCCTTTCCCTTGCTTCTCATTCGAAGGCGGCAAGACAAAAAGACACCCTAGAGGGGCCGAGTGAACCCTTTTTGAGGGGACCGAGTATCCTAAAACGGGACGGGAAAGGGTTTAACGTTTGATTAGGCGGACCACTACCGCGGATCCCCCTAATCCAACCCTAAACCCTTTCCCTTGCTTCTCATTCGTAGGCGGCAAGATAAAAAGACACCCTACGGGGCCGAGTGAACCCTTTTTTTGGGGCCTGGTATCCTAAAACGGACGGGGAAAGGGTTTAGGGTTTGATTAGGCGGACCGCTCCGCGGATCCCCCTAATCAAACCCTAAACCCTTTCACTTGCTTCTCATTTGAAGACGGCAAGACAAAAAGACACCCTAGAGGGGCCGAGTGAACCCTTTTTGGGGGGACCGGGTATCCTAAAACGGGACGGGAAGGGTTTAGGGTTTGATTAGGCGGACCGCTACCGAGGATCCTCCTAATCAAACCCTAAACCCTTTCCCTTGCTTCTCATTTGAAGGCGGCAAGACAAAAAGACACCCAAGAGGGGCCGAGTGAACCCTTTTTCGGGGAGGACCGGGTATCTTAAAACGGGACGGGGAAAGGGTTTAGGGTTTGATTAGGGCGATCCGCTGTAGCGGTCCGGCTAATCAAACCCTAAACCCTTTCCTGCTTCTTATTCAAGGCGGCAAGACAAAAAGACACCCTAGAGGTGCCGAGTGAACCCTTTTTGGGGGGACCGAGTATCCTAAACGGGACGGGAAATGGTTTAGGGTTTGATTAGGCGAACCGCTACCGCAGATCCCCCTAATCAAACCCTAAACCCTTTCCCATGCTTCTCATTCGAAGGCGGCAAGACAAAAAGACACCCTAGAGGGGCCGAGTGGACTCTTTTTGGGGGACCAGGGTATCCTAAAACGGGACGGGAAAGGGTTTTGGGTTTGATTAGGCGGACCGCTACCGCGGATCCCTCGGATCCCCCTAATCAAACCCTAAACCCTTTCCCTTGCTTCTCATTAGAAGGCGGCAAGACAAAACGACACCCTAGTGGGGCCGAGTGAACCCTTTTTGGGGGGACCGAGTATCCTAAAACGGGACGGGAAAGGGTTTAGGGTTTGATTAGGCGGACCGCTACCGCGGATCCCCCGGATCCCCATAATCAAACCCTAAACCCTTTCCCTTGCTTCTCATTCGGAGAGGCAGAAGATAAAAAGACACCCTAGAGGGGCCGAGTGAACCCTTTTTCAGGGGGACTGGGTATCCTAAATAGGGACGGGAAAGGGTTTAGGGTTTGATTAGGGGGATCCGTGGTAAAGGTCCGGCTAATCAAACCCTAAACCCTTTCCCTTGCTTCTCATTCGAAGGCGGCAAGAAAAAAAGACACCCTAGAGGTGCCGAGTGAACCCTTTTTTGGGGGGACCGAGTATCCTAAAACGGGGCGGGAAAGGGTTTAGGGTTTGATTAGGCGAACCGCTACCAAGGATCCCCCTAATCAAACCCTAAACCCTTTCCCTTGTTTCTCATTCGAAGGCGGCAAGACAAAACGACACCCTAGAGGGGCCGAGTGAACCCTTTTGGGGGGATCGGGTATCCTAAAACGGGACGGGGAAAGGGTTTAGGGTTTGATTAGGCGGACCACTACCACGGATCCCTCTAATCAAACCCTAGAACCTTTCCCTTGCTTCTCATTCGGAGGCAGCAAGACAAAAAGACACCCAAGAGGGGCCGAGTGAACCCTTTTTCAGGAGGACCGGGTATCTTAAAACGGGACGGGAAAGGGTTTAGGGTTTGATTAGGCGATCCGCGTAGCGGTCCCGCTAATCAAACCCTAAACCCTTTCCCTCGCTTCTTATTCGAAGGCGGCAAGACAAAAAGACACCCTAGAGGTGCCGAGTGAACCCTTTTTGGGGGACCGGGTATCCTAAAACGGGGCGGGAAATGGTTTAGGGTTTGATTAGGCGGACCGCTACCGAGGATCCTCCTAATCAAACCCTAAACCCTTTCCCTTGCTTCTCATTTGAAGGCGGCAAGACAAAAAGACACCCAAGAGGGGCCGAGTGAACCCTTTTTCGGGAGGACCGGTATCTTAAAACGGGACGGGGAAAGGGTTTAGGGTTTGATTAGGGCGATCCGCGTAGCGGTCCGGCTAATCAAACCCTAAACCCTTTCCCTCGCTTCTTATTCGAAGGCGGCAAGACAAAAGACACCCTAGAGGTGCCGAGTGAACCTTTTTGGGGGGACCGAGTATCCTAAAACGGGCGGGAAATGGTTTAGGGTTTGATTAGGCGGACCGCACCGAGGATCCTCCTAATCAAACCCTAAACCCTTTCCCCGCTTCTCATTGAAGGCGGCAAGACAAAAAGACACCCAAGAGGGGCCGAGTGAACCCTTTTTCAGGAGGACCGGGTATCTTAAAACGGGACGGGAAAGGGTTTAGGGTTTGATTAGGGCGATCCGCGGTAGCGGTCCGGCTAATCAAACCCTAAACCCTTTCCCTTGCTTCTTATTCGAAGGCGGCAAGACAAAAAGACACCCTAGAGGTGCCGAGTGAACCCTTTTTGGGGGGACCGAGTATCCTAAAACGGGGCGGGAAATGGTTTAGGGTTTGATTAGGCGAACCGCTACCGCAGATCCCCCTAATCAAACCCTAAACCCTTTCCCATGCTTCTCATTCGAAGGCGGCAAGACAAAAAGACACCCTAGAGGGGCCGAGTGGACTCTTTTTGGGGGGACCGGGTATCCTAAAACGGGACGGGAAAGGGTTTTGGGTTTGATTAGGCGGACCGCTACCGCGGATCCCTCGGATCCCCCTAATCAAACCCTAAACCCTTTCCCTTGCTTCTCATTCGGAGGCAGCAAGATAAAAAGACACCCTAGAGGGGCCGAGTGAACCCTTTTTCAGGGGGACTGGGTATCCTAAATAGGGACGGGAAAGGGTTTAGGGTTTGATTAGGGGGATCCGTGGTAAAGGTCCGGCTAATCAAACCCTAAACCCTTTCCCTTGCTTCTCATTCGAAGGCGGCAAGACAAAAAGACACCCTAGAGGGGCCGAGTGAACCCTTTTTGGGGGGACCGAGTATCCTAAAACGGGGCGGGAAAGGGTTTAGGGTTTGATTAGGCGAACCGCTACCAAGGATCCCCCTAATCAAACCCTAAACCCTTTCCCTTGTTTCTCATTCGAAGGCGGCAAGACAAAACGACACCCTAGAGGGGCCGAGTGAACCCTTTTTGGGGGAATCGGGTATCCTAAAACGGGACGGGAAAGGGTTTAGGGTTTGATTAGGCGGACCACTACCACGGATCCCTCTAATCAAACCCTAGAACCTTTCCCTTGCTTCTCATTCGGAGGCAGCAAGACAAAAAGACACCCAAGAGGGGCCGAGTGAACCCTTTTTCAGGAGGACCGGGTATCTTAAAACGGGACGGGAAAGGGTTTAGGGTTTGATTAGGGCGATCCGCGGTAGCGGTCCGGCTAATCAAACCCTAAACCCTTTCCCTTGCTTCTTATTCGAAGGCGGCAAGACAAAAAGACACCCTAGAGGTGCCGAGTGAACCCTTTTTGGGGGGACCGAGTATCCTAAAACGGGGCGGGAAATGGTTTAGGGTTTGATTAGGCGGACCGCTACCGAGGATCCTCCTAATCAAACCCTAAACCCTTTCCCTTGCTTCTCATTTGAAGGCGGCAAGACAAAAAGACACCCAAGAGGGGCCGAGTGAACCCTTTTTCAGGAGGACCGGGTATCTTAAAACGGGACGGGAAAGGGTTTAGGGTTTGATTAGGGCGATCCGCGGTAGCGGTCCGGCTAATCAAACCCTAAACCCTTTCCCTTGCTTCTTATTCGAAGGCGGCAAGACAAAAAGACACCCTAGAGGTGCCGAGTGAACCCTTTTTGGGGGACCGGGTATCCTAAAACGGGACGGGAAATGGTTTAGGGTTTGATTAGGCGGACGCTACCGAGGATCCTCCTAATCAAACCCTAAACCCTTTCCCTTGCTTCTCATTTGAAGGCGGCAAGACAAAAAGACACCCAAGAGGGGCCGAGTGAACCCTTTTTCAGGAGGACCGGGTATCTTAAAACGGGACGGGAAAGGGTTTAGGGTTTGATTAGGGCGATCCGCGGTAGCGGTCCGGCTAATCAAACCCTAAACCCTTTCCTCGCTTCTTATTCGAAGGCGCAAGACAAAAAGACACCCTAGAGGTGCCGAGTGAACCCTTTTTGGGGGGACCGAGTATCCTAAAACGGGGCGGGAAATGGTTTAGGGTTTGATTAGGCGAACCGCTACCGCAGATCCCCCTAATCAAACCCTAAACCCTTTCCCATGCTTCTCATTCGAAGGCGGCAAGACAAAAAGACACCCTAGAGGGGCCGAGTGGACTCTTTTTGGGGGGACCGGGTATCCTAAAACGGGACGGGAAAGGGTTTTGGGTTTGATTAGGCGGACCGCTACCGCGGATCCCTCGGATCCCCCTAATCAAACCCTAAACCCTTTCCCTTGCTTCTCATTAGAAGGCGGCAAGACAAAACGACACCCTAGTGGGGCCGAGTGAACCCTTTTTGGGGGGACCGAGTATCCTAAAACGGGACGGGAAAGGGTTTAGGGTTTGATTAGGCGGACCGCTACCGCGGATCCCCCGGATCCCCATAATCAAACCCTAAACCCTTTCCCTTGCTTCTCATTCGGAGGCAGCAAGATAAAAAGACACCCTAGAGGGGCCGAGTGAACCCTTTTTCAGGGGGACTGGGTATCCTAAATAGGGACGGGAAAGGGTTTAGGGTTTGATTAGGGGGATCCGTGGTAAAGGTCCGGCTAATCAAACCCTAAACCCTTTCCCTTGCTTCTCATTCGAAGGCGGCAAGAAAAAAAGACACCCTAGAGGTGCCGAGTGAACCCTTTTTTGGGGGGACCGAGTATCCTAAAACGGGGCGGGAAAGGGTTTAGGGTTTGATTAGGCGAACCGCTACCGCGGATCCCCCTAATCAAACCCTAAACCCTTTCCCTTGTTTCTCATTCGAAGGCGGCAAGACAAAACGACACCCTAGAGGGGCCGAGTGAACCCTTTTTGGGGGAATCGGGTATCCTAAAACGGGGCGGGAAAGGGTTTAGGGTTTGATTAGGCGGACCACTACCACGGATCCCTCTAATCAAACCCTAAAACCTTTCCCTTGCTTCTCATTCGGAGGCAGCAAGACAAAAAGACACCCAAGAGGGGCCGAGTGAACCCTTTTTCAGGAGGACCGGGTATCTTAAAACGGGACGGGAAAGGGTTTAGGGTTTGATTAGGGCGATCCGCGGTAGCGGTCCGGCTAATCAAACCCTAAACCCTTTCCCTTGCTTCTTATTCGAAGGCGGCAAGACAAAAAGACACCCTAGAGGTGCCGAGTGAACCCTTTTTGGGGGGACCGAGTATCCTAAAACGGGGCGGGAAATGGTTTAGGGTTTGATTAGGCGGACCGCTATCGAGGATCCTCCTAATCAAACCCTAAACCCTTTCCCTTGCTTCTCATTTGAAGGCGGCAAGACAAAAAGACACCCAAGAGGGGCCGAGTGAACCCTTTTCGGGAGGACCAGGGTATCTTAAAACGGGACGGGAAAGGGTTTAGGGTTTGATTAGGGCGATCCGCGGTTGCGGTCCGGCTAATCAAACCCTAAACCCTTTCCCTTGCTTCTTATTCGAAGGCGGCAAGACAAAAAGACACCCTAGAGGTGCCGAGTGAACCCTTTTTGGGGGACCGGGTATCCTAAAACGGGACGGGAAATGGTTTAGGGTTTGATTAGGCGAACCGCTACCGCAGATCCCCCTAATCAAACCCTAAACCCTTTCCCATGCTTCTCATTCGAAGGCGGCAAGACAAAAAGACACCCTAGAGGGGCCGAGTGGACTCTTTTTGGGGGGACCGGGTATCCTAAAACGGGACGGGAATGGGTTTTGGGTTTGATTAGGCGGACCGCTACCGCGGATCCCTCGGATCCCCCTAATCAAACCCTAAACCCTTTCCCTTGCTTCTCATTAGAAGGCGGCAAGACAAAACGACACCCTAGTGGGGCCGAGTGAACCCTTTTTGGGGGGACCGAGTATCCTAAAACGGGACGGGAAAGGGTTTAGGGTTTGATTAGGCGGACTGCTACCACGGATCCCCCGGATCCCCATAATCAAACCCTAAACCCTTTCCCTTGCTTCTCATTCGGAGGCAGCAAGATAAAAAGACACCCTAGAGGGGCCGAGTGAACCCTTTTTCAGGGGGACTGGGTATCCTAAATAGGGACGGGAAAGGGTTTAGGGTTTGATTAGGGGGATCCGTGGTAAAGGTCCGGCTAATCAAACCCTAAACCCTTTCCCTCGCTTCTCATTCGAAGGCGGCAAGAAAAAAAGACACCCTAGAGGGGCCGAGTGAACCCTTTTTCGGGGGGGGCCGAGTATCCTAAAGCGGTGCGGGGGAAAGGGTTTAGGGTTTGATTAGGCGAACGCACCGCGGATCCCCCTAATCAAACCCTAAACCCTTTCCCTTGTTTCTCATTCGAAGGCGGCAAGACAAAACGACACCCTAGAGGGGCCGAGTGAACCCTTTTGGGGGGATCGGGTATCCTAAAACGGGACGGGAAAGGGTTTAGGGTTTGATTAGGCGGACCACTACCACGGATCCCTCTAATCAAACCCTAAACCCTTTCCCTTGCTTCTCATTCGGAGGCAGCAAGACAAAAAGACACCCTAGAGGGGCCGAGTGAACCCTTTTTCAGGGTGACCGGGTATCCTAAAACGGGACGGGAAAGGGTTTAGGGTTTGATTAGGGCGATCCGCGGTAGTGGTCCGGCTAATCAAACCCTAAACCCTTTCCCTTGCTTCTCATTCGAAGGTGGCAAGATAAAAAGACACCCTAGAGGTGCCGAGTGAACCCTTTTTGGGGGGACCGAGTATCCTAAAACGGGACGGGAAAGGGTTTAGGGTTTGATTAGGCGGACCGCTACCGCGGATCCCCCTAATCAAACCCTAAACCCTTTCCCTTGCTTCTCATTCGAAGGCGACAAGGCAAAAAGACACACTAGAGGGGCCGAGTGAACCGTTTTGGGGGACCGGTATCCTAAAACGGGACGGAAAAGAGTTTAGGGTTTGATTAGGCGGAACGCTACCGAGGATCCCCCTAATAAAACCCTAAACCCTATCCCTTGCTTCTCATTTGAATGCGGCAAGACAAAAAGACACCCTAGAGGGGCCGAGTGAACCCTTTTTGGGGGGACCGGGTATCCTAAAACGGGACAGGAAAGGGTTTAGGGTTTGATTAGGCGGACCGCTACCGCGGATCCCCCTAATTAAACCCTAAAAACTTTCCCTTGCTTCTCATTTGAAGGCGGCAAGACAAAAAGACACCCTAGAGGGGCCGAGTGAACCCTTTTTGGGGGGACCGGGTATCCTAAAACTGGACGGGAAATCGTTTCGGGTTTGATTAGGCGGACCGCTACCCCGGATCCCCCTAATCAAACCCTAAACCCTTTCCCTTGCTTCTCCTTTGAAGGCGGCAAGACAAAAATACACCCTAGAGGGGCCGAGTGAACCCTTTTTTGGGGGACCGGGTATCCTAAAACGGTACGGGAAAGGGTTTAGGGTTTGATTAGGCGGACCACTACCACGGATCCCTCTAATCAAACCCTAAAACCTTTCCCTTGCTTCTCATTCGGAGGCAGCAAGACAAAAAGACACCCTAGAGGGGCCGAGTGAACCCTTTTTCAGGGTGACCGGGTATCCTAAAACGGGACGGGAAAGGGTTTAGGGTTTGATTAGGGCGATCCGCGGTAGTGGTCCGGCTAATCAAACCCTAAACCCTTTCCCTTGCTTCTCATTCGAAGGTGGCAAGATAAAAAGACACCCTAGAGGTGCCGAGTGAACCCTTTTTGGGGGGACCGAGTATCCTAAAACGGGGCGGGAAAGGGTTTAGGGTTTGATTAGGCGAACCGCTACCGCGGATCCCCCTAATCAAACCCTAAACCCTTTCCCTTGCTTCTCATTCGAAGGCGACAAGGCAAAAAGACACACTAGAGGGGCCGAGTGAACCGTTTTTTGGGGGACCAGGGTATCCTAAAACGGGACGGAAAAGAGTTTAGGGTTTGATTAGTCGGAACGCTACCGAGGATCCCCCTAATAAAACCCTAAACCCTATCCCTTGCTTCTCATTTGAATGCGGCAAGACAAAAAGACACCCTAGAGGGGCCGAGTGAACCCTTTTTGGGGGGACCAGGTATCCTAAAACGGGACGGGAAAGGGTTTAGGGTTTGATTAGGCGGACCGCTACCGCGGATCCCCCTAATTAAACCCTAAAAACTTCCTCGCTTCTCATTTGAAGGCGGCAAGACAAAAAGACACCCTAGAGGGGCCGAGTGAACCCTTTTTGGGGGACCAGGGTATCCTAAAACCGGACGGAAATCGTTTCGGGTTTGATTAGGCGGACCGCTACCGGATCCCCTAATCAAACCCTAAACCCTTTCCCTTGCTTCTCCTTTGAAGGCGGCAAGACAAAAATACACCCTAGAGGGGCCGAGTGAACCCTTTTTTGGGGGACCGGGTATCCTAAAACGGGACGGGAAAGGGTTTAGGGTTTGATTAGGCGGACCACTACCACGGATCCCTCTAATCAAACCCTAAAACCTTTCCCTTGCTTCTCATTCGAGGCAAAGCAAGACAAAAGACACCCTAGAGGGGCCGAGTGAACCCTTTTCGGGGTGACCGGGTATCCTAAAACGGGACGGGAAAGGGTTTAGGGTTTGATTAGGGCGATCCGCGGTAGTGGTCCGGCTAATCAAACCCTAAACCCTTTCCCTTGCTTCTCATTCGAAGGTGGCAAGATAAAAAGACACCCTAGAGGTGCCGAGTGAACCCTTTTTGGGGGGACCGAGTATCTTAAAACGGGGCGGGAAAGGGTTTAGGGTTTGATTAGGCGAACCGCTACCGCGGATCCCCCTAATCAAACCCTAAACCCTTTCCCTTGCTTCTCATTCGAAGGCGACAAGGCAAAAAGACACACTAGAGGGGCCGAGTGAACCGTTTGGGGGAAAGGGTATCCTAAAACGGGACGGAAAAGAGTTTAGGGTTTGATTAGGCGGAACGCTACCGAGGATCCCCCTAATAAAACCCTAAACCCTATCCCTTGCTTCTCATTTGAATGCGGCAAGACAAAAAGACACCCTAGAGGGGCCGAGTGAACCCTTTTTGGGGGACCAGGTATCCTAAAACGGGACGGGGAAAGGGTTTAGGGTTTGATTAGGCGGACCGCTACCGCGGATCCCCCTAATTAAACCCTAAAAACTTTCCCTTGCTTCTCATTTGAAGGCGGCAAGACAAAAAGACACCCTAGAGGGGCCGAGTGAACCCTTTTTGGGGGGACCGGGTATCCTAAAACTGGACGGGAAATCGTTTCGGGTTTGATTAGGCGGACCGCTACCCCGGATCCCCCTAATCAAACCCTAAACCCTTTCCCTTGCTTCTCCTTTGAAGGCGGCAAGACAAAAATACACCCTAGAGGGGCCGAGTGAACCCTTTTTTGGGGGACCGGGTATCCTAAAACGGGACGGGAAAGGGTTTAGGGTTTGATTAGGCGGACCACTACCACGGATCCCTCTAATCAAACCCTAAAACCTTTCCCTTGCTTCTCATTCGGAGGCAGCAAGACAAAAAGACACCCTAGAGGGGCCGAGTGAACCCTTTTTGGGGTGACCGGGTATCCTAAAACGGGACGGGAAAGGGTTTAGGGTTTGATTAGGGCGATCCGCGGTAGTGGTCCGGCTAATCAAACCCTAAACCCTTTCCCTTGCTTCTCATTCGAAGGTGGCAAGATAAAAAGACACCCTAGAGGTGCCGAGTGAACCCTTTTTGGGGGGACCGAGTATCCTAAAACGGGGCGGGAAAGGGTTTAGGGTTTGATTAGGCGAACCGCTACCGCGGATCCCCCTAATCAAACCCTAAACCCTTTCCCTTGCTTCTCATTCGAAGGCGACAAGGCAAAAAGACACACTAGAGGGGCCGAGTGAACGTTTTTGGGGGACCGGTATCCTAAAACGGGACGGAAAAGAGTTTAGGGTTTGATTAGGCGGAACGCTACCGAGGATCCCCCTAATAAAACCCTAAACCCTATCCCTTGCTTCTTATTTGAATGCGGCAAGACAAAAAGACACCCTAGAGGGGCCGAGTGAACCCTTTTTGGGGGGACCGGGTATCCTAAAACGGGACAGGAAAGGGTTTAGGGTTTGATTAGGCGGACCGCTACCGCGGATCCCCCTAATTAAACCCTAAAAACTTTCCCTTGCTTCTCATTTGAAGGCGGCAAGACAAAAAGACACCCTAGAGGGGCCGAGTGAACCCTTTTGGGGGACAGGGTATCCTAAAAGCGGACGGGAAATCGTTTCGGGTTTGATTAGGCGGACCGCTACCCCGGATCCCCCTAATCAAACCCTAAACCCTTTCCCTTGCTTCTCCTTTGAAGGCGGCAAGACAAAAATACACCCTAGAGGGGCCGAGTGAACCCTTTTTGGGGGACCGGGTATCCTAAAACGGACGGGGAAAGGGTTTAGGGTTTGATTAGGCGGACCACTACCACGGATCCCTCTAATCAAACCCTAAAACCTTTCCCTTGCTTCTCATTCGGAGGCAGCAAGACAAAAAGACACCCTAGAGGGGCCGAGTGAACCCTTTTTCAGGGTGACCGGGTATCCTAAAACGGGACGGGAAAGGGTTTAGGGTTTGATTAGGGCGATCCGCGGTAGTGGTCCGGCTAATCAAACCCTAAACCCTTTCCCTTGCTTCTCATTCGAAGGTGGCAAGATAAAAAGACACCCTAGAGGTGCCGAGTGAACCCTTTTTGGGGGGACCGAGTATCCTAAAACGGGGCGGGAAAGGGTTTAGGGTTTGATTAGGCGAACCGCTACCGCGGATCCCCCTAATCAAACCCTAAACCCTTTCCCTTGCTTCTCATTCGAAGGCGACAAGGCAAAAAGACACACTAGAGGGGCCGAGTGAACCGTTTTTGGGGGGACCGGGTATCCTAAAACGGGACGGAAAAGAGTTTAGGGTTTGATTAGGCGGAACGCTACCGAGGATCCCCCTAATAAAACCCTAAACCCTATCCCTTGCTTCTCATTTGAATGCGGCAAGACAAAAAGACACCCTAGAGGGGCCGAGTGAACCCTTTTTGGGGGGACCGGGTATCCTAAAACGGGACAGGAAAGGGTTTAGGGTTTGATTAGGCGGACCGCTACCGCGGATCCCCCTAATTAAACCCTAAAAACTTTCCCTTGCTTCTCATTTGAAGGCGGCAAGACAAAAAGACACCCTAGAGGGGCCGAGTGAACCCTTTTTGGGGGGACCGGGTATCCTAAAACTGGACGGGAAATCGTTTCGGGTTTGATTAGGCGGACCGCTACCCCGGATCCCCCTAATCAAACCCTAAACCCTTTCCCTTGCTTCTCCTTTGAAGGCGGCAAGACAAAAATACACCCTAGAGGGGCCGAGTGAACCCTTTTTTGGGGGACCGGGTATCCTAAAACGGGACGGGAAAGGGTTTAGGGTTTGATTAGGCGGACCACTACCACGGATCCCTCTAATCAAACCCTAAAACCTTTCCCTTGCTTCTCATTCGGAGGCAGCAAGACAAAAAGACACCCTAGAGGGGCCGAGTGAACCCTTTTCGGGGGGGACCGGGTATCCTAAAACGGGACGGGAAAGGGTTTAGGGTTTGATTAGGGCGATCCATGTAGTGGTCCGGCTAATCAAACCCTAAACCCTTTCCCTGCTTCTCATTCGAAGGTGGCAAGATAAAAAGACACCCTAGAGGTGCCGAGTGAACCCTTTTTGGGGGACCGGGTATCCTAAAACGGGGCGGGAAAGGGTTTAGGGTTTGATTAGGCGAACCGCTACCGCGGATCCCCCTAATCAAACCCTAAACCCTTTCCCTTGCTTCTCATTCGAAGGCGACAAGGCAAAAAGACACACTAGAGGGGCCGAGTGAACCGTTTTTGGGGGGACCGGGTATCCTAAAACGGGACGGAAAAGAGTTTAGGGTTTGATTAGGCGGAACGCTACCGAGGATCCCCCTAATAAAACCCTAAACCCTATCCCTTGCTTCTTATTTAAATGCGGCAAGACAAAAAGACACCCTAGAGGGGCCGAGTGAACCCTTTTTGGGGGGACCGGGTATCCTAAAACGGGACGGGAAAGGGTTTAGGGTTTGATTAGGCGGACGCTACCGCGGATCCCCTAATTAAACCCTAAAAACTTTCCCTTCGCTTCTCATTTGAAGGCGGCAAGACAAAAGACACCCTAGAGGGGCCGAGTGAACCCTTTTTGGGGGACCAGGGTATCCTAAAACCGGACGGGAAATCGTTTCGGGTTTGATTAGGCGGACCGCTACCCCGGATCCCCTAATCAAACCCTAAACCCTTTCCCTTGCTTCTCCTTTGAAGGCGGCAAGACAAAAAGACACCCTAGAGGGGCCGAGTGAACCCTTTTTTGGGGGACCGGGTATCCTAAAACGGGACGGGAAAGGGTTTAGGGTTTGATTAGGCGGACCACTACCACGGATCCCTCTAATCAAACCCTAAAACCTTTCCCTTGCTTCTCATTTGAAGGCGGCAAGACAAAAAGACACCCTAGAGGGGCCGAGTGAACCCTTTTTGGGGGGGACCGGGTATCCTAAAACGGGACGGGAAAGGGTTTAGGGTTTGATTAGGGCGATCCGCGGTAGTGGTCCGGCTAATCAAACCCTAAACCCTTTCCCTTGCTTCTCATTCGAAGGTGGCAAGATAAAAAGACACCCTAGAGGTGCCGAGTGAACCCTTTTTGGGGGGACCGAGTATCCTAAAACGGGACGGGAAAGGGTTTAGGGTTTGATTAGGCGGACCGCCACCGCGGATCCCCCTAATCAAACCCTAAACCCTTTCCCTTGCTTCTCATTCGAAGGCGACAAGGCAAAAAGACACACTAGAGGGGCCGAGTGAACCGTTTTTTGGGGAATAGGGTATCCTAAAACGGGACGGAAAAGAGTTTAGGGTTTGATTAGGCGGAACGCTACCGAGGATCCCCCTAATAAAACCCTTAACCCTATCCCTTGCTTCTCATTTGAATGCGGCAAGACAAAAAGACACCCTAGAGGGGCCGAGTGAACCCTTTTTGGGGGGACCAGGGATCCTAAAACGGGACGGGGAAAGGGTTTAGGGTTTGATTAGGCGGACCGCTACCGCGGATCCCCCTAATTAAACCCTAAAAACTTTCCCTTGCTACTCATTTGAAGGCGGCAAGACAAAAAGACACCCTAGAGGGGCCGAGTGAACCCTTTTTGGGGGGACCGGGTATCCTAAAGCGGACGGGAAATCGTTTCGGGTTTGATTAGGCGGACCGCTACCCCGGATCCCCTTAATCAAACCCTAAACCCTTCCCTTGCTTCTCATTTGAAGGCGGCAAGACAAAAATACACCCTAGAGGGGCCGAGTGAACCCTTTTTGGGGGGACCGGGTATCCTAAAACGGGACGGGAAAGGGTTTAGGGTTTGATTAGGCGGACCACTACCACGGATCCCTCTAATCAAACCCTAAAACCTTTCCCTTGCTTCTCATTCGGAGGCAGCAAGACAAAAAGACACCCTAGAGGGGCCGAGTGAACCCTTTTTCAGGGTGACCGGGTATCCTAAAACGGGACGGGAAAGGGTTTAGGGTTTGATTAGGGCGATCCGCGGTAGTGGTCCGGCTAATCAAACCCTAAACCTTTTCCCTTGCTTCTCATTCGAAGGTGGCAAGATAAAAAGACACCCTAGAGGTGCCGAGTGAACCCTTTTTGGGGGGACCGAGTATCCTAAAACGGGGCGGAAAAGGGTTTAGGGTTTGATTAGGCGAACCGCTACCGCGGATCCCCCTAATCAAACCCTAAACCCTTTCCCTTGCTTCTCATTCGAAGGCGACAAGGCAAAAAGACACACTAGAGGGGCCGAGTGAACCGTTTTTGGGGGGACCGGGTATCCTAAAACGGGACGGAAAAGAGTTTAGGGTTTGATTAGGCGGAACGCTACCGAGGATCCCCCTAATAAAACCCTAAACCCTATCCCTTGCTTCTCATTTGAATGCGGCAAGACAATAAGACACCCTAGAGGGGCCGAGTGAACCCTTTTGGGGGACCGGGTATCCTAAAACGGGACAGGAAAGGGTTTAGGGTTTGATTAGGCGGACCGCTACCGCGGATCCCCTAATCAAACCCTAAAACCTTTCCCTTGCTTCTCATTTGAAGGCGGCAAGACAAAAAGACACCCTAGAGGGGCCGAGTGAACCCTTTTTGGGGGGACCGGGTATCCTAAAACTGGACGGGAAATCGTTTAGGGTTTGATTAGGCGGACCGCTACCCCGGATCCCCCTAATCAAACCCTAAACCCTTTCCCTTGCTTCTCCTTTGAAGGCGGCAAGACAAAAATACACCCTAGAGGGGCCGAGTGAACCCTTTTTTGGGGGACCGGGTATCCTAAAACGGGACGGGAAAGGATTTAGGGTTTGATTAGGCGGACCACTACCACGGATCCCTCTAATCAAACCCTAAAACCTTTCCCTTGCTTCTCATTCGGAGGCAGCAAGACAAAAAGACACCCTAGAGGGGCCGAGTGAACCCTTTTTGGGGGGACCGGGTATCCTAAAACGGGACGGGAAAGGGTTTAGGGTTTGATTAGGGCGATCCCATGTAGTGGTCCGGCTAATCAAACCCTAAACCCTTTCCCTTGCTTCTCATTCGAAGGTGGCAAGATAAAAAGACACCCTAGAGGTGCCGAGTGAACCCTTTTTGGGGGGACCGAGTATCCTAAAACGGGGCGGGAAAGGGTTTAGGGTTTGATTAGGCGAACCGCTACCGCGGATCCCCCTAATCAAACCCTAAACCCTTTCCCTTGCTTCTCATTCGAAGGCGACAAGGCAAAAAGACACACTAGAGGGGCCGAGTGAACCGTTTTTGGGGGACCAGGGTATCCTAAAACGGGACGGAAAAGAGTTTAGGGTTTGATTAGGCGGAACGCTACCGAGGATCCCCCTAATAAAACCCTAAACCCTATCCCTTGCTTCTTATTTAAATGCGGCAAGACAAAAAGACACCCTAGAGGGGCCGAGTGAACCCTTTTTGGGGGGACCGGGTATCCTAAAACGGGACAGGAAAGGGTTTAGGGTTTGATTAGGCGGACCGCTACCGCGGATCCCCCTAATTAAACCCTAAAAACTTTCCCTTGCTTCTCATTTGAAGGCGGCAAGACAAAAAGACACCCTAGAGGGGCCGAGTGAACCCTTTTTGGGGGGACCGGGTATCCTAAAACTGGACGGGAAATCGTTTCGGGTTTGATTAGGCGGACCGCTACCCCGGATCCCCCTAATCAAACCCTAAACCCTTTCCCTTGCTTCTCCTTTGAAGGCGGCAAGACAAAAATACACCCTAGAGGGGCCGAGTGAACCCTTTTTTGGGGGACCGGGTATCCTAAAACGGGACGGGAAAGGGTTTAGGGTTTGATTAGGCGGACCACTACCACGGATCCCTCTAATCAAACCCTAAAACCTTTCCCTTGCTTCTCATTCGGAGGCAGCAAGACAAAAAGACACCCTAGAGGGGCCGAGTGAACCCTTTTTCAGGGGGACCGGGTATCCTAAAACGGGACGGGAAAGGGTTTAGGGTTTGATTAGGGCGATCCGCTTGTAGTGGTCCGGCTAATCAAACCCTAAACCCTTTCCCTTGCTTCTCATTCGAAGGTGGCAAGATAAAAAGACACCCTAGAGGTGCCGAGTGAACCCTTTTTGGGGGGACCGCGTATCCTAAAACGGGACGGGAAAGGGTTTAGGGTTTGATTAGGCGGACCGCTACCGCGGATCCCCTAATCAAACCCTAAACCCTTTCCCTTGCTTCTCATTCGAAGGCGACAAGGCAAAAAGACACACTAGAGGGGCCGAGTGAACCGTTTTTGGGGGGACCGGGTATCCTAAAACGGGACGGAAAAGAGTTTAGGGTTTGATTAGGCGGAACGCTACCGAGGATCCCCCTAATAAAACCCTAAACCCTATCCCTTGCTTCTCATTTGAATGCGGCAAGACAAAAAGACACCCTAGAGGGGCCGAGTGAACCCTTTTTGGGGGGACCGGGTATCCTAAAACGGGACAGGAAAGGGTTTAGGGTTTGATTAGGCGGACCGCTACCGCGGATCCCCCTAATTAAACCCTAAAAACTTTCCCTTGCTACTCATTTGAAGGCGGCAAGACAAAAAGACACCCTAGAGGGGCCGAGTGAACCCTTTTTGGGGGGACCGGGTATCCTAAAACTGGACGGGAAATCGTTTCGGGTTTGATTAGGCGGACCGCTACCCCGGATCCCCCTAATCAAACCCTAAACCCTTTCCCTTGCTTCTCATTTGAAGGCGGCAAGACAAAAATACACCCTAGAGGGGCCGAGTGAACCCTTTTTTGGGGGACCGGGTATCCTAAAACGGGACGGGAAAGGGTTTAGGGTTTGATTAGGCGGACCACTACCACGGATCCCTCTAATCAAACCCTAAAACCTTTCCCTTGCTTCTCATTCGGAGGCAGCAAGACAAAAAGACACCCTAGAGGGGCCGAGTGAACCCTTTTTCAGGGTGACCGGGTATCCTAAAACGGGACGGGAAAGGGTTTAGGGTTTGATTAGGCGATCCGCGGTAGTGGTCGGCTAATCAAACCCTAAACCTTTTCCCTTGCTTCTCATTCGAAGGTGGCAAGATAAAAAGACACCACAGAGGTGCCGAGTGAACCCTTTTGGGGGGACCGAGTATCCTAAAACGGGGCGGAAAAGGGTTTAGGGTTTGATTAGGCGAACCGCTACCGCGGATCCCCCTAATCAAACCCTAAACCCTTTCCCTTGCTTCTCATTCGAAGGCGACAAGGCAAAAAGACACACTAGAGGGGCCGAGTGAACCGTTTTTGGGGGGACCGGGTATCCTAAAACGGGACGGAAAAGAGTTTAGGGTTTGATTAGGCGGAACGCTACCGAGGATCCCCCTAATAAAACCCTAAACCCTATCCCTTGCTTCTCATTTGAATGCGGCAAGACAATAAGACACCCTAGAGGGGCCGAGTGAACCCTTTTTGGGGGGACCGGGTATCCTAAAACGGGACAGGAAAGGGTTTAGGGTTTGATTAGGCGGACCGCTACCGCGGATCCCCCTAATTAAACCCTAAAAACTTTCCCTTGCTTCTCATTTGAAGGCGGCAAGACAAAAAGACACCCTAGAGGGGCCGAGTGAACCCTTTTTGGGGGGACCGGGTATCCTAAAACTGGACGGGAAATCGTTTCGGGTTTGATTAGGCGGACCGCTACCCCGGATCCCCCTAATCAAACCCTAAACCCTTTCCCTTGCTTCTCATTTGAAGGCGGCAAGACAAAAATACACCCTAGAGGGGCCGAGTGAACCCTTTTTTGGGACCAGGGTATCCTAAACGGGACGGGAAAGGGTTTAGGGTTTGATTAGGCGGACCGCTACCGCGGATCCCCTAATCAAACCCTAAACCCTTTCCATTGCTTCTCATTTGAAGGCGGCAAGACAAAAAGACACCCTAGAGGGGCCGAGTGAACCCTTTTTGGGGGGACCGGGTATCCTAAAACGGGACGGGAAAGGGTTTAGGGTTTGATTAGGCGGACCGCTACCGCGGATCCCCCTAATCAAACGCTAAACCCTTTCCATTGCTTCTCATTTGAAGGCGGCAAGAAAAAAAAAGACACCCTAGAGGGGCCGAGTGAACCCTTTTTGGGGGGACCGAGTATCCTAAAACGGGACGGGATAGGGTTTAATGTTTGATTAGGGCGATCCGCGGTAGCGGTCCGGCTAATCAAACCCTAAACCCTTTCCCTTGCTTCTCATTCGAAGGCGGCAAGACAAAAAGACACCCTAGAGGTGCCGAGTGAACCTTTTTTGGGGGGACCGAGTATCCTAAAACGGGGCGGGAAATGGTTTAGGGTTTGATTAGGCGAACCGCTACCGCAGATCCCCCTAATCAAACCCTAAACCCTTTCCCATGCTTCTCATTCGAAGGCGGCAAGACAAAAAGACACCCTAGAGGGGCCGAGTGGACTCTTTTTGGGGGGACCGGGTATCCTAAAACGGGACGGGAAAGGGTTTTGGGTTTGTTTAGGCGGACCGCTACCGCGGATCCCCCGGATCCCCCTAATCAAACCCTAAACCCTTTCCCTTGCTTCTCATTCGAAGGCGGCAAGACAAAACGACACCCTAGTGGGGCCGAGTGAACCCTTTTTGGGGGGACCGGGTATCCTAAAACGGGACGGGAAAGGGTTTAGGGTTTGATTAGGCGGACGCTACCGCGGATCCCGGATCCCCATAATCAAACCCTAAACCCTTTCCCTTGCTTCTCATTCGAAGGCAGCAAGACAAAAAGACACCCTAGAGGGGCCGAGTGAACCCTTTTTGGGGGGACTGGGTATCCTAAAACGGGACGGGAAAGGGTTTAGGGTTTGATTAGGGGGATCCGCGGTAAAGGTCCGACAAATCAAACCCTAAACCCTTTCCTTTGCTTCTCATTCGAAGGCGGCAAGAAAAAAAGACACCCTAGAGGTGCCGAGTGAACCCTTTTTTGGGGGGACCGAGTATCCTAAAACGGGGCTGGAAAGGGTTTAGGGTTTGATTAGGCGAACCGCTACCGCGGATCCCCCTAATCAAACCCGAAACCCTTTCCCTTGTTTCTCATTCGATGGCGGCAAGACAAAACGACACCCTAGAGGGGCCGAGTGAACCCTTTTTGGGGGGGCCAGGTATCCTAAAACGGGACGGGAAAGGGTTTAAGGTTTGATTAGGCGGACCACTACCACGGATCCCTCTAATAAAACCCTAAACCCTTTCCCTTGCTTCTCATTCGGAGGCAGCAATACAAAAAGACACCCTAGAGGGGCCGAGTGAACCCTTTTCAGGGGGACCGGGTATCCTAAAATGGGACGGGAAAGGGTTTAGGGTTTGATTAGGGCGATCCGCGGTAGTGGTCCGGCTAATCAAACCCTAAACCCTTTCCCTTGCTTCTCATTCGAAGGTGGCAAGACAAAAAGACACCCTAGAGGTGTCGAGTGAACCCTTTTTGGGGGGACCGAGTATCCTAAAACGGGGCGGGAAAGGGTTTAGGGTTTGATTAGGCGAACCGCTACCGCGGATCCCCCTAATCAAACCCTAAACCCTTTCCCTTGCTTCTCATTCGAAGGCGACAAGGCAAAAAGACACACTAGAGGGGCCGAGTGAACCGTTTTTGGGGGGACCGGGTATCCTAAAACGGGACGGAAAAGAGTTTAGGGTTTGATTAGGCGGAACGCTACCGAGGATCCCCCTAATAAAACCCTATCCCTTGCTTCTCATTTGAATGAGGCAAGATAAAAAGACACCCTAGAGGGGCCGAGTGAACCCTTTTTGGGGGGACCGGGTATCCTAAAACGGGACAGGAAAGGGTTTAGGGTTTGATTAGGCGGACCGCTACCGCGGATCCCCCTAATTAAACCCTAAAAACTTTCCCTTGCTTCTCATTTGAAGGCGGCAAGACAAAAAGACACCCTAGAGGGGCCGAGTGAACCCTTTTTGGGTGGACCGGGTATCCTAAAACTGGACGGGAAATCGTTTCGGGTTTGATTAGGCGGACCGCTACCCCGGATCCCCCTAATCAAACCCTAAACCCTTTCCCTTGCTTCTCATTTGAAGGCGGCAAGACAAAAATACACCCTAGAGGGGCCGAGTGAACCCTTTTTTGGGGGACCGGGTATCCTAAAACGGGACGGGAAAGGGTTTAGGGTTTGATTAGGCGGACCGCTACCACGGATCCCCCTAATCAAACGCTAAACCTTTTCCATTGCTTCTCATTTGAAGGCGGCAAGACAAAAAGACACCCTAGAGGGGCCGAGTGAACCCTTTTTGGGGGGATCGGGTATCCTAAAACGGGACGGGAAAGGGTTTAGGGTTTGATTAGGCGGACCGCTACCGCGAATCCCCCTAATCAAACGCTAAACCCTTTCCATTGCTTCTCATTTGAAGGCGGCAAGAAAAAAAAGACACCCTAGAGGGGCCGAGTGAACCCTTTTTGGGGGGACCGAGTATCCTAAAACGGGACGGGAAAGGGTTTAATGTTTGATTAGGGCGATCCGCGGTAGCGGTCCGGCTAATCAAACCCTAAACCCTTTCCCTTGCTTCTCATTCGAAGGCGGCAAGACAAAAAGACACCCTAGAGGTGCCGAGTGAACCTTTTTTGGGGGGACCGAGTATCCTAAAACGGGGCGGGAAATGGTTTAGGGTTTGATTAGGCGAACCGCTACCGCAGATCCCCCTAATCAAACCCTAAACCCTTTCCTATGCTTCTCATTCGAAGGCGGCAAGACAAAAAGACACCCTAGAGGGGCCGAGTGGACTCTTTTTTGGGGGACCGGGTATCCTAAAACGGGACGGGAAAGGGTTTTGGGTTTGATTAGGCGGACCGCTACCGCGGATCCCCCGGATCCCCCTAATCAAACCCTAAACCCTTTCCCTTGCTTCTCATCCGGAGGCAGCAAGACAAAAAGACACCCTAGCTAGAGGGGCCGAGTGAACTCTTTTTCAGGGGGACTGGGTATCCTAAAACGGGACGGGAAAGGGTTTAGGGTTTGATTAGGGGGATCCGCGGTAAAGGTCCGGCTAATCAAACCCTAAACCCTTTCCCTTGCTTCTCATTCGAAGGCGGCAAGAAAAAAAGACACCCTAGAGGTGCCGAGTGAACCCTTTTTTGGGGGGACCGAGTATCCTAAAACGGGGCGGGATAGGGTTTAGGGTTTGATTAGGCGAACCGCTACCACGGATCCCCCTAATCAAACCCTAAACCCTTTCCCTTGTTTCTCATTCGAAGGCGGCAAGACAAAACGACACCCTAGAGGGGCCGAGTGAACCCTTTTTGGGGGGACCGGGTATCCTAAAACGGGACGGGAAAGGGTTTAGGGTTTGATTAGGCGGACCACTACCACGGATCCCTCTAATCAAACCCTAAACCCTTTCCCTTGCTTCTCATTCGGAGGCAGCAAGACAAAAAGACACCCTAGAGGGGCCGAGTGAACCCTTTTTCAGGAGGACCGGGTATCTTAAAACGGGACGGGAAAGGGTTTAGGGTTTGATTAGGGCGATCCGCGGTAGCGGTCCGGCTAATCAAACCCTAAACCCTTTCCCTTGCTTCTCATTCGAAGGCGGCAAGACAAAAAGACACCCTAGAGGTGCCGAGTGAACCCTTTTTGGGGGGACCGAGTATCCTAAAACGGGGCGGGAAATGGTTTAGGGTTTGATTAGGCGAACCGCTACCGTATATCCCCCTAATCAAACCCTAAACCCTTTCCCATGCTTCTCATTCGAAGGCGGCATGACAAAAAGACACCCTAGAGGGGCCGAGTGGACACTTTTTGGGGGGACCGGGTATCCTAAAACGGGACGGGAAAGGGTTTTGGGTTTCATTAGGCGGACCGCTACCGCGGATCCCCCGGATCCCCCTAATCAAACCCTAAACCCTTTCCCTTGCTTCTCATTCGAAGGCGGCAAGACAAAACGACACCCTAGTGGGGCCGAGTGAACCCTTTTTGGGGGGACCGGGTATCCTAAAACGGGACGGGA
The DNA here is from genome assembly GCF_048544455.1 of Silene latifolia. Classification (NCBI taxonomy): domain Eukaryota; kingdom Viridiplantae; phylum Streptophyta; class Magnoliopsida; order Caryophyllales; family Caryophyllaceae; genus Silene; species Silene latifolia. The sequence goes on from NC_133537.1 coordinate 120,368,587, forward strand.
AAGGGTTTAGGGTTTGATTAGGCGGACCGCTACCGCGGATCCCCCGGATCCCCATAATCAAACCCTAAACCCTTTCCCTTGCTTCTCATCCGGAGGCAGCAAGACAAAAAGACACCCTAGAGGGGCCGAGTGAACCCTTTTTCAGGGGGACTTGGTATCCTAAAACGGGACGGGAAAGGGTCTAGGGTTTGATTAGGGGGATCCGCGGTAAAGGTCCGGCAAATCAAACCCTAAACCCTTTCCCTTGCTTCTCATTCGAAGGCGGCAAGAAAAAAAGACACCCTAGAGGTGCCGAGTGAACCCTTTTTTGGGGGGACCGAGTATCCTAAAACGGGGCGGGAAAGGGTTTAGGGTTTGATTAGGCGAACCGCTACCGCGGATCCCCCTAATCAAACCCTAAACCCTTTCCCTTGTTTCTCATTCGAAGGCGGCAAGACAAAACGACACCCTAGAGGGGCCGAGTGAACCCTTTTTGGGGGGACCGGGTATCCTAAAACGGGACGGGAAAGGGTTTAGGGTTTGATTAGGCGGACCACTACCACGGATCCCTCTAATCAAACCCTAAACCCTTTCCCTTGCTTCTCATTCGGAGGCAGCAAGACAAAAAGACACCCTAGAGGGGCCGAGTGAACCCTTTTTCGGGGGGACCGGGTATCCTAAAACGGGACGGGAAAGGGTTTAGGGTTTGATTAGGGCGATCCGCGGTAGCGATCCGCCTAATCAAACCCTAAACCCTTTCCCTTGCTTCTCATTCGAAGGCGGCAAGACAAAAAGACACCCTAGAGGTGCCGAGTGAACCCTTTTGGGGGACCGAGTATCCTAAAACGGGCGGGAAATGGTTTAGGGTTTGATTAGGCGAACCGCTACCGCAGATCCCCCTAATCAAACCCTAAACCCTTTCCCATGCTTCTCATTCGAAGGCGGCATGACAAAAAGACACCCTAGAGGGGCCGAGTGGACTCTTTTTGGGGGGACCGGGTATCCTAAAACGGGACGGGAAAGGGTTTTGGGTTTGATTAGGCGGACCGCTACCGCGGATCCCCCTAATCAAACCCTAAACCCTTTCCCTTGCTTTTCATTCGAAGGCGGTAAGACAAAACGACACCCTAGTGGGGCCGAGTGAACCCTTTTTGGGGAGACCGGGTATCCTAAAACGGGACGGGAAAGGATTTAGGGTTTGATTAGGCGGACCGCTACCGCGGATCCCCCGGATCCCCATAATCAAACCCTAAACCCTTTCCCTTGCTTCTCATTCGGAGGCAGCAAGACAAAAAGACACCCTAGAGGGGCCGAGTGAACCCTTTTTGGGGGGACTGGGTATCCTAAAACGGGACGGGAAAGGGTTTAGGGTTTGATTAGGGGGATCCGCGGTAAAGGTCCGACTAATTAAACCCTAAAACCTTTCCCTTGCTTCTCATTCGAAGGCGGCAAGAAAAAAAGACACCCTAGAGGTGCCGAGTGAACCCTTTTTTGGGGGGACCGAGTATCCTAAAACGGGGCTGGAAAGGGTTTAGGGTTTGATTAGGCGAACCGCTACCGCGGATCCCCCTAATCAAACCCAAAACCCTTTCCCTTGTTTCTCATTCGATGGCGGCAAGACAAAACGACACCCTAGTGGGGCCGAGTGAACCCTTTTTGGGGGGACCAGGTATCCTAAAACGGGACGGGAAAGGGTTTAAGGTTTGATTAGGCGGACCACTACCACGGATCCCTCTAATCAAACCCTAAACCCTTTCCCTTGCTTCTCATTCGGAGGCAGCAATACAAAAAGACACCCTAGAGGGGCCGAGTGAACCCTTTTTCAGGGGGACCGGGTGTCCTAAAACGGGACGGGAAAGGGTTTAGGGTTTGATTAGGGCGATCCGCGGTAGCGGTCCGGCTAATCAAACCCTAAACCCTTTCCCTTTCTTCTCATTCGAAGGCGGCAAGACAAAAAGATACCCTAGAGGTGCCGAGTGAACCCTTTTTGGGGGGACCAAGTATCCTAAAACGGGGCGGGAAATGGTTTAGGGTTTGATTAGGCGAACCGCTACCGCAGATCCCCCTAATCAAACCCTAAACCCTTTCCCATGCTTCTCATTCGAAGGCGGCAAGACAAAAAGACACCCTAGAGGGGCCGAGTGGACTCTTTTTGGGGGGACCGGGTATCCTAAAACGGGACGGGAAAGGGTTTTGGGTTTGATTAGGCGGACCGCTACCGCGTATCCCCCAGATCCCCCTAATCAAACCCTAAACCCTTTCCCTTGCTTCTCATTCGAAGGCGGCAAGACAAAACGACACCCTAGTGGGGCCGAGTGAACCCTTTTTGGGGGGACCGGGTATCCTAAAACGGGACGGGAAAGGGTTTAGGGTTTGATTAGGCGAACCGCTACCGCGGATCCCCCTAATCAAACCCTAAACCCTTTCCCTTGTTTCTCATTCGAAGGCGGCAAGACAAAACGACACCCTAGAGGGGCCGAGTGAACCCTTTTTGGGGGGACCGGGTATCCTAAAACGGGACGGGAAAGGGTTTAGGGTTTGATTAGGCGGACCACTACCACGGATCCCTCTAATCAAACCCTAAACCCTTTCCCTTGCTTCTCATTCGGAGGCAGCAAGACAAAAAGACACCCTAGAGGGGCCGAGTGAACCCTTTTTCAGGAGGACCGGGTATCTTAAAACGGGACGGGAAAGGGTTTAGGGTTTGATTAGGGCGATCCGCGGTAGCAGTCCGGCTAATCAAACCCTAAACCCTTTCCCTTGCTTCTCATTCGAAGGCGGCAAGACAAAAAGACACCCTAGAGGTGCCGAGTGAACCCTTTTTGGGGGGACCGAGTATCCTAAAACGGGGCGGGAAATGGTTTAGGGTTTGATTAGGCGAACCGCTACCGCAGATCCCCCTAATCAAACCCTAAACCCTTTCCCATGCTTCTCATTCGAAGGCGGCATGACAAAAAGACACCCTAGAGGGGCCGAGTGGACTCTTTTTGGGGGGACCGGGTATCCTAAAACGGGACGGGAAAGGGTTTTGGGTTTGATTAGGCGGACGCACCGCGGATCCCGGATCCCCTAATCAAACCCTAAACCCTTTCCCTTGCTTTTCATTCGAAGGCGGTAAGACAAAACGACACCCTAGTGGGGCCGAGTGAACCCTTTTTGGGGAGACCGGGTATCCTAAAACGGGACGGGAAAGGGTTTAGGGTTTGATTAGGCGGACCGCTACCGCGGATCCCCCGAATCCCCATAATCAAACCCTAAACCCTTTCCCTTGCTTCTCATTCGGAGGCAGCAAGACAAAAAGACACCCTAGAGGGGCCGAGTGAACCCTTTTTGGGGGGACTGGGTATCCTAAAACGGGACGGGAAAGGGTTTAGGGTTTGATTAGGGGGATCCGCGGTAAAGGTCCGACTAATTAAACCCTAAAACCTTTCCCTTGCTTCTCATTCGAAGGCGGCAAGAAAAAAAGACACCCTAGAGGTGCCGAGTGAACCCTTTTTTGGGGGGACCGAGTATCCTAAAACGGGGCTGGAAAGGGTTTAGGGTTTGATTAGGCGAACCGCTACCGCGGATCCCCCTAATCAAACCCAAAACCCTTTCCCTTGTTTCTCATTCGATGGCGGCAAGACAAAACGACACCCTAGTGGGGCCGAGTGAACCCTTTTTGGGGGGACCAGGTATCCTAAAACGGGACGGGAAAGGGTTTAAGGTTTGATTAGGCGGACCACTACCACGGATCCCTCTAATCAAACCCTAAACCCTTTCCCTTGCTTCTCATTCGGAGGCAGCAATACAAAAAGACACCCTAGAGGGGCCGAGTGAACCCTTTTTCCGGGGGACCGGGTGTCCTAAACGGACGGGAAAGGGTTTAGGGTTTGATTAGGGCGATCCGCGGTAGCGGTCCGGCTAATCAAACCCTAAACCCTTTCCCTTTCTTCTCATTCGAAGGCGGCAAGACAAAAAGATACCCTAGAGGTGCCGAGTGAACCCTTTTTGGGGGGACCGAGTATCCTAAAACGGGGCGGGAAATGGTTTAGGGTTTGATTAGGCGAACCGCTACCGCAGATCCCCCTAATCAAACCCTAAACCCTTTCCCATGCTTCTCATTCGAAGGCGGCAAGACAAAAAGACACCCTAGAGGGGCCGAGTGGACTCTTTTTGGGGGGACCGGGTATCCTAAAACGGGACGGGAAAGGGTTTTGGGTTTGATTAGGCGGACCGCTACCGCGTATCCCCCAGATCCCCCTAATCAAACCCTAAACCCTTTCCCTTGCTTCTCATTCGAAGGCGGCAAGACAAAACGACACCCTAGTGGGGCCGAGTGAACCCTTTTTGGGGGGACCGGGTATCCTAAAACGGGACGGGAAAGGGTTTAGGGTTTGATTAGGCGGACCGCTACCGCGGATCCCCCGGATCCCCATAATCAAACCCTAAACCCTTTCCCTTGCTTCTCATTCGGAGGCAGCAAGACAAAAAGACACCCTAGAGGGGCCGAGTGAACCCTTTTTCAAGGGGACTGTGTATCCTAAAACGGGACGGGAAAGGGTTTAGGGTTTGATTAGGGGGATCCGCGGTAAAGGTCCGGCTAATCAAACCCTAAACCCTTTCCCTTGCTTCTCATTCGAAGGCGGCAAGAAAAAAAGACACCCTAGAGGTGCCGAGTGAACCCTTTTTGGGGGGACCGAGTATCCTAAAACGGGGCGGGAAAGGGTTTAGGGTTTGATTAGGCGAGCCGCTACCGCGGATCCCCCTAATCAAACCCTAAACCCTTTCCCTTGTTTCTCATTCGAAGGCGGCAAGACAAAACGACATCCTAGAGGGGCCGAGTGAACCCTTTTTTGGGGATCCAGGTATCCTAAAACGGGACGGGAAAGGGTTTAGGGTTTGATTAGGCGGACCGCTACCACGGATCCCCCTAATCAAACGCTAAACCCTTTCCATTGCTTCTCATTTGAAGGCGGCAAGACAAAAAGACACCCTAGAGGGGCCGAGTGAACCCTTTTTTGGGGACCGGGTATCCTAAAACGGGACAGGAAAGGGTTTAGGGTTTGATTAGGCGGACCGATACCGCGGATCCCTCTAATCAAACCCTAAACACTTTCCCTTGCTTCTCATTTGAAGGCGGCAAGACAAAAAGACACCCTATAGGGGCCGATTGAACCCTTTTTGGGGGGACCGGGTATCTTAAAACTGGACGGGAAATCGTTTCGGGTTTGATTAGGCGGACCGCTACCCCGGATCCCCCTAATCAAACCCTAAACCCTTTCCCTTGCTTCTCATTTGAAGGCGGCAAGACAAAAATACACCCTAGAGTGGCCGAGTGAACCCTTTTTTGGGGGACCGGGTATCCTAAAACGGAACGGGATAGGGTAAAGGGTTTGATTAGGCGGACCACTACCGCGGATCCCCCTAATCAAACGCTAAACCCTTTCCATTGCTTCTCATTTGAAGGCGGCAAGACAAAAAGACACCCTAGAGGGGCCGAGTGAACCCTTTTTGTGGGGGATCGGGTATCCTAAAACGGGACGGGAAAGGGTTTAGGGTTTGATTAGGCGGACCGCTACCGCGGATCCCCCTAATCAAACGCTAAACCCTTTCCATTGCTTCTCATTTGAAGGTGGCAAGAAAAAAAAGACACCCTAGAGGGGCCGAGTGAACCCTTTTTGGGGGGACCGGGTATCCTAAAACGGGACGGGAAAGGGTTTAGGGTTTGATTAGGCGGACCGCTACCGCGGATCCCCTTAATCAAACCCTAAACCCTTTCCCTTGCTTCTCATTTGAAGGCGACAAGACAAAAAGACACCCTAGAGGGGCCGAGTGAACCCTTTTTGGGGGGACCGAGTATCCTAAAACGGGACGGAAAAGGGTTTAGCGTTTGATTAGGCGGACCGCTACCCAGGATCCCCCTAATCAAACCCTAAACCATTTCCCTTGCTTCTCATTTGACGGCGGCAAGACAAAAATACACCCTAGAGGGGCCGAGTGAACCCTTTTTTGGGGGACCGGGTATCCTAAAACGGGACGGGAAAGGGTTTATGGTTTGATTAGGCGGACCACTACCGCGGATCCCCCTAATCAAACGCTAAACCCTTTCCATTGCTTCACATTTGAAGGCGACAAGACAAAAAGACACCCTAGAGGGGCCGAGTGAACCCTTTTTGGGGGGTCGGGTATCCTAAAACGGGACGGGAAAGGGTTTAGGGTTTGATTAGGCGGACCGCTATCGCGGATCCCCTAATCAAACCCTAAACCCTTTCCATTGCTTCTCATTTGAAGGCGGCAAGACAAAAAGACACCCTAGAGGGGCCGAGTGAACCCTTTTTCAGGGGGACCGGGTATCCTAAAACGGGACGGGAAAGGGTTTAGGGTTTGATTAGGGTGATCCGCGGTAGCGGTCCGGCTAATCAAACCCTAAACCCTTTCCCTTGCTTCTCATTCGAAGGCGGCAAGACAAGAAGACACCCTAGAGGGGCCGAGTGAACCCTTTTTTGGGGGGCCTGGTATCCTAAAACGCGACGGGAAAGAGTTTAGGGTTTGATTAGGCGGACCGCTACCGCGGATCCCCCTAATCAAACCCTAAACCCTTTCCCTTGCTTCTCATTTGAAGGCGGCAAGACAAAAAGACACCCTAGAGGGGCCGAGTGAACCCTTTTGGGGGGACCGGGTATCCTAAAACGGGACGGGAAGGGTTTAGGGTTTGATTAGGCGGACCGCTACCGAGGATCCTCCTAATCAAACCCTAAACCCTTTCCCTTGCTTCTCATTTGAAGGCGGCAAGACAAAAAGACACCCAAGAGGGGCCGAGTGAACCCTTTTTCAGGGGGACCGGGTATCCTAAAACGGGACGGGAAAGGGTTTAGGGTTTGATTAGGGTGATCCGCGGTAGCGGTCCGGCTAATCAAACCCTAAACCCTTTCCCTTGCTTCTCATTCGAAGGCGGCAAGACAAGAAGACACCCTAGAGGGGCCGAGTGAACCCTTTTTGGGGGGAACGGGTATCCTAAAACGGGACATGAAAGGGTTTAGGGTTTGATTAGGCGGACCGCTACCGCGGATCCCCCTAATCAAACCCTAAACACTTTCCCTTGCTTCTCATTTGAAGGCGGCAAGACAAAAAGACACCCTATAGGGGCCGATTGAACCCTTTTTGGGGGGACCGGGTATCTTAAAACTGGACGGGAAATCGTTTCGGGTTTGATTAGGCGGACCGCTACCCCGGATCCCCCTAATCAAACCCTAAACCCTTTCCCTTGCTTCTCATTTGAAGGCGGCAAGACAAAAATACACCCTAGAGTGGCCGAGTGAACCCTTTTTTGGGGGACCGGGTATCCTAAAACGGGACGGGATAGGGTTTAGGGTTTGATTAGGCGGACCACTACCGCGGATCCCCCTAATCAAACGCTAAACCCTTTCCATTGCTTCTCATTTGAAGGCGGCAAGACAAAAAGACACCCTAGAGGGGCCGAGTGAACCCTTTTTGGGGGGGATCGGGTATCCTAAAACGGGACGGGAAAGGGTTTAGGGTTTGATTAGGCGGACCGCTACCACAAATCCCCCTAATAAAACGCTAAACCCTTTCCATTGCTTCTCATTTGAAGGTGGCAAGAAAAAAAAGACACCCTAGAGGGGCCGAGTGAACCGTTTTTGGGGGGACCGGGTATCCTAAAACGGGACGGGAAAGGGTTTAGGGTTTGATTAGGCAGACCGCTACTGCGGATCCCCCTAATTAAACCCTAAACCCTTTCCCTTGCTTCTCATTTGAAGGCGGCAAGACAAAAAGACATCCTAGAGGGGCCGAGTGAACCCTTTTTTGGGGGACCGGGTATCCTAAAACGGGACGGGAAAGGGTTTAGGGTTTGATTAGGCGGACCGCTACCGCGGATCCCCTTAATCAAACCCTAAACCCTTTCCCTTGCTTCTCATTTGAAGGCGGCAAGACAAAAAGACACCCTAGAGGGGCCGAGTGAACCCTTTTTGGGGGACCGAGTATCCTAAAACGGGACGGAAAAGGGTTTAGCGTTTGATTAGGCGGACCGCTACCCAGGATCCCCCTAATCAAACCCTAAACCATTTCCCTTGCTTCTCATTTGACGGCGGCAAGACAAAAATACACCCTAGAGGGGCCGAGTGAACCCTTTTTTGGGGGACCGGGTATCCTAAAACGGGACGGGAAAGGGTTTAGGGTTTGATTAGGCGGACCACTACCGCGGATCCCCCTAATCAAACGCTAAACCCTTTCCATTGCTTCACATTTGAAGGCGACAAGACAAAAAGACACCCTAGAGGGGCCGAGTGAACCCTTTTTGGGGGGATCGGGTATCCTAAAACGGGACGGGAAAGGGTTTAGGGTTTGATTAGGCAGACCGCTACCGCGGATGCCCCTAATTAAACCCTAAACCCTTTCCCTTGCTTCTCATTTGAAGGCGGCAAGACAAAAAGACATCCTAGAGGGGCCGAGTGAACCCTTTTTTGGGGGACCGGGTATCCTAAAACGGGACGGGAAAGGGTTTAGGGTTTGATTAGGCGGACCGCTACCGCGGATCCCCTTAATCAAATCCTAAACCCTTTCCCTTGCTTCTCATTTGAAGGCGACAAGACAAAAAGACACCCTAGAGGGGCCGAGTGAACCCTTTTTGGGGGGACCGAGTATCCTAAAACGGGACGGAAAAGGGTTTAGCGTTTGATTAGGCGGACCGCTACCCAGGATCCCCCTAATCAAACCCTAAACCATTTCCCTTGCTTCTCATTTGACGGCGGCAAGACAAAAATACACCCTAGAGGGGCCGAGTGAACCCTTTTTTGGGGGACCGGGTATCCTAAAACGGGACGGGAAAGGGTTTAGGGTTTGATTAGGCGGACCACTACCGCGGATCCCCCTAATCAAACGCTAAACCCTTTCCATTGCTTCACATTTGAAGGCGACAAGACAAAAAGACACCCTAGAGGGGCCGAGTGAACCCTTTTTGGGGGGATCGGGTATCCTAAAACGGGACGGGAAAGGGATTAGGGTTTGATTAGGCGGACCGCTATCGCGGATCCCCCTAATCAAACGCTAAACCCTTTCCATTGCTTCTCATTTGAAGGCGGCAAGACAAAAAGACACCCTAGAGGGGCCGAGTGAACCCTTTTTGGGGGGACCGAGTATCCTAAAACGGGACGGGAAAGGGTTTAACGTTTGATTAGGCGGACCACTACCGCGGATCCCCCTAATCCAATCCTAAACCCTTTCCCTTGCTTCTCATTCGAAGGCGGCAAGATAAAAAGACACCCTAGAGGGGCCGAGTGAACCCTTTTTTGGGGGGCCTGGTATCCTAAAACGCGACGGGAAAGAGTTTAGGGTTTGATTAGGCGGACCGCTACCGCGGATCCCCCTAATCAAACCCTAAACCCTTTCCCTTGCTTCTCATTTGAAGGCGGCAAGACAAAAAGACACCCTAGAGGGGCCGAGTGAACCCTTTTGGGGGGACCGGGTATCCTAAAATGGGACGGGAAGGGTTTAGGGTTTGATTAGGCGGACCGCTACCGAGGATCCTCCTAATAAAACCCTAAACCCTTTCCCTTGCTTCTCATTTGAAGGCGGCAAGACAAAAAGACACCCAAGAGGGGCCGAGTGAACCCTTTTTGGGGGACCGGGTATCCTAAAATGGGACGGGAAAGGGTTTAGGGTTTGATTAGGCGATCCGCGGTAGCGGTCCGGCTAATCAAACCCTAAACCCTTTCCCTTGCTTCTCATTCGAAGGCGGCAAGACAAAAAGACACCTAGAGGGGCCGAGTGAACCCTTTTTGGGGGGAACGGGTATCCTAAAACGGGACATGAAAGGGTTTAGGGTTTGATTAGGCGGACCGCTACCGCGGATCCCCCTAATCAAACCCTAAACACTTTCCCTTGCTTCTCATTTGAAGGCGGCAAGACAAAAAGACACCCTATAGGGGCCGATTGAACCCTTTTGGGGGATAGGGTATCTTAAAACCGGACGGGAAATCGTTTCGGGTTTGATTAGGCGGACCGCTACCCCGGATCCCCCTAATCAAACCCTAAACCCTTTCCCTTGCTTCTCATTTGAAGGCGGCAAGACAAAAATACACCCTAGAGTGGCCGAGTGAACCCTTTTTTGGGGGACCGGGTATCCTAAAACGGGACGGGATAGGGTTTAGGGTTTGATTAGGCGGACCACTACCGCGGATCCCCCTAATCAAACGCTAAACCCTTTCCATTGCTTCTCATTTGAAGGCGGCAAGACAAAAAGACACCCTAGAGGGGCCGAGTGAACCCTTTTTGGGGGGGATCGGGTATCCTAAAACGGGACGGGAAAGGGTTTAGGGTTTGATTAGGCGGACCGCTACCGCAGATCCCCCTAATCAAACGCTAAACCCTTTCCATTGCTTCTCATTTGAAGGTGGCAAGAAAAAAAAGACACCCTAGAGAGGCCGAGTGAACCGTTTTTGGGGGGACCGGGTATCCTAAAACGGGACGGGAAAGGGTTTAGGGTTTGATTAGGCGGACCGCTCTGCGGATCCCCCTAATTAAACCCTAAACCCTTTCCCTTGCTTCTCATTTGAAGGCGGCAAGACAAAAAGACATCCTAGAGGGGCCGAGTGAACCCTTTTTGGGGGGACCGGGTATCCTAAAACGGGACGGGAAAGGGTTTAGGGTTTGATTAGGCGGACCGCTACGCGGATCCCCTTAATCAAACCCTAAACCCTTTCCCTTGCTTCTCATTTGAAGGCGACAAGACAAAAAGACACCCTAGAGGGGCCGAGTGAACCCTTTTTGGGGGGACCGAGTATCCTAAAACGGGACGGAAAAGGGTTTAGCGTTTGATTAGGCGGACCGCTACCCAGGATCCCCCTAATCAAACCCTAAAGCATTTCCCTTGCTTCTCATTTGACGGCGGCAAGACAAAAATACACCCTACAAAGGGCCGAGTGAACCCTTTTTTGGGGACCGGGTATCCTAAAACGGGACGGGAAAGGGTTTAGGGTTTGATTAGGCGGACCACTACCGCGGATCCCCCTAATCAAACGCTAAACCCTTTCCATTGCTTCACATTTGAAGGCGACAAGACAAAAAGACACCCTAGAGGGGCCGAGTGAACCCTTTTTGGGGGGATCGGGTATCCTAAAACGGGACGGGAAAGGGATTAGGGTTTGATTAGGCGGACCGCTATCGCGGATCCCCCTAATCAAACGCTAAACCCTTTCCATTGCTTCTCATTTGAAGGCGGCAAGAAAAAAAAGACACCCTAGAGGGGCCGAGTGAACCCTTTTTGAGGGGACCGAGTATCCTAAAACGGGACGGGACAGGGTTTAACGTTTGATTAGGCGGACCACTACCGCGGATCCCCCTAATCAAACGCTAAACCCTTTCCATTGCTTCACATTTGAAGGCGACAAGACAAAAAGACACCCTAGAGGGGCCGAGTGAACCCTTTTTGGGGGGATCGGGTATCCTAAAACGGGACGGGAAAGGGATTAGGGTTTGATTAGGCGGACCGCTATCGCGGATGCCCCTAATCAAACGCTAAACCCTTTCCATTGCTTCTCATTTGAAGGCGGCAAGAAAAAAAAGACACCCTAGAGGGGCCGAGTGAACCCTTTTTGAGGGGACCGAGTATCCTCAAACGGGACGGGAAAGGGTTTAACGTTTGATTAGGCGGACCACTACCGCGGATCCCCCTAATCCAATCCTAAACCCTTTCCCTTGCTTCTCATTCGAAGGCGGCAAGATAAAAAGACACCCTAGAGGGGCCGAGTGAACCCTTTTTTGGGGGGCCTGGTATCCTAAAACGCGACGGGAAAGAGTTTAGGGTTTGATTAGGCGGACCGCTACCGCGGATCCCCCTAATCAAACCCTAAACCCTTTCCCTTGCTTCTCATTTGAAGGCGGAAAGACAAAAAGACACCCTAGAGGGGCCGAGTGAACCCTTTTGGGGGGACCGGGTATCCTAAAACGGGACGGGAAGGGTTTAGGGTTTGATTAGGCGGACCGCTACCGAGGATCCTCCTAATAAAACCCTAAACCCTTTCCCTTGCTTCTCATTTGAAGGCGGCAAGACAAAAAGACACCCAAGAGGGGCCGAGTGAACCCTTTTTCAGGGGGACCGGGTATCCTAAAACGGGACGGGAAAGGGTTTAGGGTTTGATTAGGGCGATCCGCGGTAGCGGTCCGGCTAATCAAACCCTAAACCCTTTCCCTTGCTTCTCATTCGAAGGCGGCAAGACAAAAAGACACCCTAGAGGGGCCGAGTGAACCCTTTTTGGGGGGAACGGGTATCCTAAAACGGGACATGAAAGGGTTTAGGGTTTGATTAGGCGGACCGCTACCGCGGATCCCCCTAATCAAACCCTAAACACTTTCCCTTGCTTCTCATTTGAAGGCGGCAAGACAAAAAGACACACTATAGGGGCCGATTGAACCCTTTTTGGGGCCAGGGTATCTTAAAACCGGACGGGAAATCGTTTCGGGTTTGATTAGGCGGACCGCTACCCCGGATCCCCCTAATCAAACCCTAAACCCTTTCCCTTGCTTCTCATTTGAAGGCGGCAAGACAAAAATACACCCTAGAGTGGCCGAGTGAACCCTTTTTTGGGGGACCGGGTATCCTAAAACGGGACGGGATAGGGTTTAGGGTTTGATTAGGCGGACCACTACCGCGGATCCCCCTAATCAAACGCTAAACCCTTTCCATTGCTTCTCATTTGAAGGCGGCAAGACAAAAAGACACCCTAGAGGGGCCGAGTGAACCCTTTTTGGGGGGGATCGGGTATCCTAAAACGGGACGGGAAAGGGTTTAGGGTTTGATTAGGCGGACCGCTACCGCAGATCCCCCTAATCAAACGCTAAACCCTTTCCATTGCTTCTCATTTGAAAGTGGCAAGAAAAAAAAGACACCCTAGAGAGGCCGAGTGAACCGTTTTTGGGGGGACCGGGTATCCTAAAACGGGACGGGATAGGGTTTAGGGTTTGATTAGGCAGACCGCTACTGCGGATCCCCCTAATTAAACCCTAAACCCTTTCCCTTGCTTCTCATTTGAAGGCGGCAAGACAAAAAGACATCCTAGAGGGGCCGAGTGAACCCTTTTTTGGGGGACCGGGTATCCTAAAACGGGACGGGAAAGGGTTTAGGGTTTGATTAGGCGGACCGCTACCGCGGATCCCCTTAATCAAACCCTAAACCCTTTCCCTTGCTTCTCATTTGAAGGCGACAAGACAAAAAGTCACCCTAGAGGGGCCGAGTGAACCCTTTTTGGGGGGACCGAGTATCCTAAAACGGGACGGAAAAGGGTTTAGCGTTTGATTAGGCGGACCGCTACCCAGGATCCCCCTAATCAAACCCTAAACCATTTCCCTTGCTTCTCATTTGACGGCGGCAAGACAAAAATACACCCTAGAGGGGCCGAGTGAACCCTTTTTTGGGGGACCGGGTATCCTAAAACGGGACGGGAAAGGGTTTAGGGTTTGATTAGGCGGACCACTGCCGCGGATCCCCCTAATCAAACGCTAAACCCTTTCCATTGCTTCACATTTGAAGGCTACAAGACAAAAAGACACCCTAGAGGGGCCGAGTGAACCCTTTTTGGGGGGATCGGGTATCCTAAAACGGGACGGGAAAGGGATTAGGGTTTGATTAGGCGGACCGCTATCGCGGATCCCCCCAATCAAACGCTAAACCCTTTCCATTGCTTCTCATTTGAAGGCGGCAAGAAAAAAAAGACACCCTAGAGGGGCCGAGTGAACCCTTTTTGAGGGGACCGAGTATCCTAAAACGGGACGGGACAGGGTTTAACGTTTGATTAGGCGGACCACTACCGCGGATCCCCCTAATCCAACCCTAAACCCTTTCCCTTGCTTCTCATTCGAAGGCGGCAAGATAAAAAGACACCCTAGAGGGGCCGAGTGAACCCTTTTTTGGGGGGGCTGGTATCCTAAAACGGGACGGGAAAGAGTTTAGGGTTTGATTAGGCGGACCGCTACCGCGGATCCCCCTAATCAAACCCTAAACCCTTTCCCTTGCTTCTCATTTGAAGGCGGCAAGACAAAAAGACACCCTAGAGGGGCCGAGTGAACCCTTTTGGGGGGACCGGGTATCCTAAAACGGGACGGGAAGGGTTTAGGGTTTGATTAGGCGGACCGCTACCGAGGATCCTCCTAATCAAACCCTAAACCCTTTCCCTTGCTTCTCATTTGAAGGCGGCAAGACAAAAAGACACCCAAGAGGGGCCGAGTGAACCCTTTTTCAGGGGGACCGGGTATCCTAAAACGGGACGGGAAAGGGTTTAGGGTTTGATTAGGGCAATCCGCGGTAGCGGTCCGGCTAATCAAACCCTAAACCCTTTCCCTTGCTTCTCATTCGAAGGCGGCAAGTCAAAAAGACACCCTAGAGGTGCCGAGTGAACCCTTTTTGGGGGGACCGAGTATCCTAAAACGGGGCGGGAAATGGTTTAGGGTTTGATTAGGCGAACCGCTACCGCAGATCCCCCTAATCAAACCCTAAACCCTTTCCCATGCTTCTCATTCGAAGGCGGCAAAACAAAAAGACACCCTAGAGGGGCCGAGTGAACCGTTTTTGGGGGGACCGGGTATCCTAAAACGGGACGGAAAAGGGTTTAGGGTTTGATTTGGCAGACCGCTACCGTGGATCCCCCTAATAAAACCCTAAACCCTATCCCTTGCTTCTCATTTGAAGGCGGCAAGACAAAAAGACACCCTAGAGGGGCCGAGTGAACCCTTTTTGGGGGGACCGGGTATCCTAAAACGGGACAGGAAAGGGTTTAGGGTTTGATTAGGCGGACCGCTACCGCAGATCCCCCTAATCAAACGCTAAACCCTTTCCATTGCTTCTCATTTGAAGGTGGCAAGAAAAAAAAGACACCCTAGAGGGGCCGAGTGAACCGTTTTTGGGGGGACCGGGTATCCTAAAACGGGACGGGAAAGGGTTTAGGGTTTGATTAAATGGACCGCCACTTGCGGATCCCCCTAATTAAACCCTAAACCCTTTCCCTGCTTCTCATTTGAAGGCGGCAAGACAAAAAGACATCCTAGAGGGGCCGAGTGAACCCTTTTTTGGGGACCAAGGGTATCCTAAAAACGGGACGGGAAAGGGTTTAGGGTTTGATTAGGCGGACCGCTACCGCGGATCCCCTTAATCAAACCCTAAACCCTTTCCCTTGCTTCTCATTTGAAGGCGACAAGACAAAAAGACACCCTAGAGGGGCCGAGTGAACCCTTTTTGGGGGGACCGAGTATCCTAAAACGGGACGGAAAAGGGTTTAGCGTTTGATTAGGCGGACCGCTACCCAGGATCCCCCTAATCAAACCCTAAACCATTTCCCTTGCTTCTCATTTGACGGCGGCAAGACAAAAATACACCCTAGAGGGGCCGAGTGAACCCTTTTTTGGGGGACCGGGTATCCTAAAACGGGACGGGAAAGGGTTTAGGGTTTGATTAGACGGACCACTACCGCGGATCCCCCTAATCAAACGCTAAACCCTTTCCATTGCTTCACATTTGAAGGCGACAAGACAAAAAGACACCCTAGAGGGGCCGAGTGAACCCTTTTTGGGGGGATCGGGTATCCTAAAACGCGACGGGAAAGGGATTAGGGTTTGATTAGGCGGACCGCTATCGCGGATCCCCCCAATCAAACGCTAAACCCTTTCCATTGCTTCTCATTTGAAGGCGGCAAGAAAAAAAAGACACCCTAGAGGGGCCGAGTGAACCCTTTTTGAGGGGACCGAGTATCCTAAAACGGGACGGGAAAGGGTTTAACGTTTGATTAGGCGGACCACTACCGCGGATCCCCCTAATCCAACCCTAAACCCTTTCCCTTGCTTCTCATTCGAAGGCGGCAAGATAAAAAGACACCCTAGAGGGGCCGAGTGAACCCTTTTTGGGGGGACCGGGTATCCTAAAACGGGACGGGAAAGAGTTTAGGGTTTGATTAGGCGGACCGCTACCGCGGATCCCTAATCAAACCCTAAACCCTTTCCTTGCTTCTCATTTGAAGGCGGCAAGACAAAAAGACACCCTAGAGGGGCCGAGTGAACCCTTTTGGGGGGACCGGGTATCCTAAAACGGGACGGGAAGGGTTTAGGGTTTGATTAGGCGGACCGCTACCGAGGATCCTCCTAATCAAACCCTAAACCCTTTCCCTTGCTTCTCATTTGAAGGCGGCAAGACAAAAAGACACCCAAGAGGGGCCGAGTGAACCCTTTTTCAGGGGGACCGGGTATCCTAAAACGGGACGGGAAAGGGTTTAGGGTTTGATTAGGGCAATCCGCGGTAGCGGTCCGGCTAATCAAACCCTAAACCCTTTCCCTTGCTTCTCATTCGAAGGCGGCAAGTCAAAAAGACACCCTAGAGGTGCCGAGTGAACCCTTTTTGGGGGGACCGAGTATCCTAAAACGGGACGGGAAAGGGTTTAGGGTTTGATTAGGCGAACCGCTACCGCAGATCCCCCTAATCAAACCCTAAACCCTTTCCCATGCTTCTCATTCGAAGGCGGCAAAACAAAAAGACACCCTAGAGGGGCCGAGTGAACCGTTTTTGGGGGGACCGGGTATCCTAAAACGGGACGGAAAAGGGTTTAGGGTTTGATTTGGCAGACCGCTACCGTGGATCCCCCTAATAAAACCCTAAACCCTATCCCTTGCTTCTCATTTGAAGGCGGCAAGACAAAAAGACACCCTAGAGGGGCCGAGTGAACCCTTTTTGGGGGACCGGGTATCCTAAAAAAACGGGACAGAAAGGGTTTAGGGTTTGATTAGGCGGACGCAATCGCGGATCCGACTAATCAAACCCTAAACACTTTCCCTTGCTTCTCATTTGAAGGCGGCAAGACAAAAAGACACCCTAGAGGGGCCGAGTGAACCCTTTTTGGGGGGACCGAGTATCCTAAAACGGGACGGGAAATGGTTTAGGGTTTGATTAGGCGGACCGCTACCCCGGATCCCCTTAATCAAACCTTAAACCCTTTCCCTTGCTTCTCATTCGAAGGCGGCAAGACAAAAAGACACCCTAGAGGGGCCGAGTGAACCCTTTTTTTGGGGGCATGGTATCCTAAAACGGGACGGGAAAGGGTTTAGGGTTTGATTAGGCGGACCGCTACCGCGGATCCCCTTAATCAAACCCTAAACCCTATCCCTTGCTTCTCATTTGAAGGCGGCAAGACAAAAAGACACCCTAGAGGGGCCGAGTGAACCCTTTTTGGGGGGACCGGGTATCGTAAAACGGGACAGGAAAGGGTTTAGGGTTTGATTAGGCGGACCGCTACTGCGGATCCGACTAATCAAACCCTAAACACTTTCCCTTGCTTCTCATTTGAAGGCGGCAAGATAAAAAGACATCCTAGAGGGGCCGAGTGAACCCTTTTTTGGTGGACCGGGTATCCTAAAACGGGACGGGAAAGGGTTTAGGGTTTGATTAGGCGGACCGCTACCGCGGATCCCCTTAATCAAACCCTAAACCCTTTCCCTTGCTTCTCATTTGAAGGCGACAAGACAAAAAGACACCCTAGAGGGGCCGAGTGAACCCTTTTTGGGGGGACCGAGTATCCTAAAACGGGACGGAAAAGGGTTTAGCGTTTGATTAGGCGGACCGCTACCGCGGATCCCCCTAATCCAACCCTAAATCCTTTCCCTTGCTTCTCATTCGAAGGCGGCAAGACAAAAAGACACCCAAGAGGGGCCGAGTGAACCCTTTTTTGGGGGGCATGGTATCCTAAAACGGGACGGGAAAGGGTTTAGGGTTTGATTAGGCGGACCGCTATCACAGATCCCCCAAATCCAACCCTAAACCCTTTCCCTTGCTTCTCATTTGAAGGCGGCAAGAAAAAAAGACACCCTAGAGGGGCCGAGTGAACCCTTTTTGGGGGGACCGAGTATCCTAAAACGGGACGGGAAAGGGTTTAGGGTTTGATTAGGCGGACCACTACCGCGGATCCCCCGGATCCCCATAATCAAACCCTAAACCCTTTCCCTTGCTTCTCATTCGGAGGCAGCAAGACAAAAAGACACCCTAGAGGGGCCGAGTGAACCCTTTTTCAAGGGGACCGGGTATCCTAAAACGGGACGGGAAAGGGTTTAGGGTTTGATTAGGGGGATCCGCGGTAAAGGTCCGGCTAATCAAACCCTAAACCCTTTCCCTTGCTTCTCATTCGAAGGCGGCAAGACAAAAAGACACCCTAGAGGGGCCGAGTGAACCCTTTTTGGGGGACCGGGTATCCTAAAACGGGACAGGAAAGAGTTTAGGGTTTGATTAGGCGGACCGCTACCGCAGATCCCCCTAATCAAACCATAAACACTTTCCCTTGCTTCTCATTTTAAGGCGGCAAGACAAAAAGACACCCTAAAGGGGCCGAGTGAACCCTTTTTGGGGGGACCGAGTATCCTAAAACGGGGCGGGAAATGGTTTAGGGGTTGATTAGGCGAACCGCTACCGCAGATTCCCCTAATCAAACCCTAAACCCTTTCCCATGCTTCTCATTCGAAGGCGGCAAAACAAAAAGACACCCTAGAGGGGCCGAGTGAACCGTTTTTGGGGGGACCGGGTATCCTAAAACGGGACGGAAAAGGGTTTAGGGTTTGATTTGTGCATCGCCACCGTGGATCCCCCTAATAAAACCCTAAACCCTATCCCTTGCTTCTCATTTGAAGGCGGCAAGACAAAAAGACACCCTAGAGGGGCCGAGTGAACCCTTTTTGGGGGGACCGGGTATCCTAAAACGGGACAGGAAAGGGTTTAGGGTTTGATTAGGCGGACCGCAACTGCGGATCCGACTAATCAAACCCTAAACACTTTCCCTTGCTTCTCATTTGAAGGCGGCAAGACAAAAAGACACCCTAGAGGGGCCGAGTGAACCCTTTTTGGGGGGACCGAGTATCCTAAAACGGGACGGGAAATGGTTTAGGGTTTGATTAGGCGGAACGCTACCCCGGATCCCCTTAATCAAACCTTAAACCCTTTCCCTTGCTTCTCATTCGAAGGCGGCAAGACAAAAAGACACCCTAGAGGGGCCGAGTGAACCCTTTTTTTGGGGGCATGGTATCCTAAAACGGGACGGGAAAGGGTTTAGGTTTTGATTAGGCGGACCGCTATCGCAGATCCCCCTAATCAAACCCTAAACCCTTTCCCTTGCTACTCATTTGAAGGCGGCAAGACAAAAAGACACCCTAAAGGGGCCGAGTGAACCCTTTTTGGGGGGACCGGGTATCCTAAAACGGGACGGGAAAGGGTTTAGGGTTTGATTAGCAGAGCCGCCACCGCGGATCCCCTAATTAAACCCTAAACCCTTTCCCTTGCTTCTCATTTGAAGGCGGCAAGACAAAAAGACATCCTAGAGGGGCCGAGTGAACCTTTTTTGGGGGACCGGGTATCCTAAAGCGGGACGGGAAAGGGTTTAGGGTTTGATTAAGGGACCCGCAGCGGGTCCCCTTAATCAAACCCTAAACCCTTTCCCTTGCTTCTCATTTGAAGGCGACAAGACAAAAAGACACCCTAGAGGGGCCGAGTGAACCCTTTTTGGGGAGACCGAGTATCTTAAAACGGGACGGAAAAGGGTTTAGCGTTTGATTAGGCGGACCGCTACCGCGGATCCCCCTAATCCAACCCTAAATCCTTTCCCTTGCTTCTCATTCGAAGGCGGCAAGACAAAAAGACACCCTAGAGGGGCCGAGTGAACCCTTTTTGGGGGGACCGGGTATCCTAAAACGGGACAGGAAAGGGTTTAAGGTTTGATTAGGCGGACCGCTACTGCGGATCCGACTAATCAAACCCTAAACACTTTCCCTTGCTTCTCATTTGAAGGCGGCAAGACAAAAAGACACCCTAGAGGGGCCGAGTGAACCCTTTTTGGGGGGACCGAGTATCCTAAAACGGGACGGGAAATGGTTTAGGGTTTGATTAGGCGGAACGCTACCCCGGATCCCCTTAATCAAACCTTAAACCCTTTCCCTTGCTTCTCATTCGAAGGCGGCAAGACAAAAAGACACCCTAGAGGGGCCGAGTGAACCCTTTTTTTGGGGGCATGGTATCCTAAAACGGGACGGGAAAGGGTTTAGGTTTTGATTAGGCGGACCGCTATCGCAGATCCCCCTAATCAAACCCTAAACCCTTTCCCTTGCTACTCATTTGAAGGAGGCAAGACAAAAAGACACCCTAAAGGGGCCGAGTGAACCCTTTTTGGGGGGACCGGGTATCCTAAAACGGGACGGGAAAGGGTTTAGGGTTTGATTAGGCAGACCGCTACCGCGGATCCCCCTAATTAAACCCTAAACCCTTTCCCTTGCTTCTCATTTGAAGGCGGCAAGACAAAAAGACATCCTAGAGGGGCCGAGTGAACCCTTTTTTGAGGGACCGGGTATCCTAAAACGGGACGGGAAAGGGTTTAGGGTTTGATTAAGGGGACCCGCGGTAGCGGGTCCCCTTAATCAAACCCTAAACCCTTTCCCTTGCTTCTCATTTGAAGGCGACAAGACAAAAAGACACCCTAGAGGGGCCGAGTGAACCCTTTTTGGGGAGACCGAGTATCTTAAAACGGGACGGAAAAGGGTTTAGCGTTTGATTAGGCGGACCGCTACCGCGGATCCCCCTAATCCAACCCTAAATCCTTTCCCTTGCTTCTCATTCGAAGGCGGCAAGACAAAAAGACACCCTAGAGGGGCCGAGTGAACCCTTTTTTGGGGGGCATGGTATCCTAAAACGGGACGGGAAAGGGTTTAGGGTTTGATTAGGCGGACCGCTATCACAGATCCCCCTAATCCAACCCTAAACCCTTTCCCTTGCTTCTCATTTGAAGGCGGCAAGACAAAAAGACACCCTAGAGGGGCCGAGTGAACCCTTTTTGGGGGGACCGGTATCCTAAAACGGGACAGGAAAGAGTTTAGGGTTTGATTAGGCGGACCGCTACCGCGGATCCCCCTAATCAAATGCTAAACCCTTTCCATTGCTTCTCATTTGAAGGCGGCAAGAAAAAAAAGACACCTTAGAGGGGCCGAGTGAACCCTTTTTGGGGGGACCGAGTATCCTAAAACGGGACGGGAAGGGGTTTAACGTTTGATTAGGCGGACCACTACCGCAGATCCCCCTAATATAACCCTAAACCCTTTCCCTTGCTTCTCATTCGAAGGCGGCAAGATAAAAAGACACCCTAGAGGGGCCGAGTGAACCCTTTTTTGGGGGGCCTGGTATCCTAAAACGGGACGGGAAAGGGTTTAGGGTTTGATTAGGCGGACCGCAACCGCGGATCCTCCTAATCAAACCCTAAACCCTTTCCCTTGCTTCTCATTTGACGACGGCAAGACAAAAATACACCCTAGAGGGGCCGAGTGAACCCTTTTTTGGGGGACCGGGTATCCTAAAACGGGACGGGAAAGGGTTTAGGGTTTGATTAGGCGGACCACTACCGCGGATCCCCCTAATCAAACGCTAAACCCTTTCCATTGCTTCACATTTGAAGGCGGCAAGATAAAAAGACACCCTAGAGGGGCCGAGTGAACCCTTTTTGGGGGGATCGGGTATCCTAAAACGGGACGGGAAAGGGATTAGGGTTTGATTAGGCGGACCGCTATCGCGGATCCCCCTAATCAAACGCTAAACCCTTTCCATTACTTCTCATTTGAAGGCGGCAAGAAAAAAAAGACACCCTAGAGGGGCCGAGTGAACCCTTTTTGAGGGGACCGAGTATCCTAAAACGGGACGGGAACGGGTTTAACGTTTGATTAGGCGGACCACTTCCGCGGATCCCCCTAATCCAACCCTAAACCCTTTCCCTTGCTTCTCATTCGAAGGCGGCAAGATAAAAAGACACCCTAGAGGGGCCGAGTGAACCCTTTTTAAGGGGTACTGGGTATCCTAAAACGGGACGAGAAAGGGTTTAGGGTTTGATTAGGGCGATCCGCGGTAGCGGTCCGGCTAATCAAACCCTAAACCCTTTCCCTTGCTTCTCATTCGAAGGCGGCAAGACAAATAGACACCCTAGAGGTGCCGAGTGAACCCTTTTTGGGGGGACCGAGTATCCTAAAACGGGACGGGAAAGGGTTTAGGGTTTGATTAGGCGGACCGCTATCGCAGATCCCCCTAATAAAACCCTAAACCCTTTCCCTTGCTTCTCATTTGAAGGCGGCAAGACAAAAAGACACCCTAGAGGGGCCGAGTGAACCCTTTTTGGGGGGACCGGGTATCCTAAAACGGGACGGGAAAGGGTTTAGGGTTTGATTAGACAGACCGCTACCGCGGATCCCCCTAATTAAACCCTAAACCCTTTCCCTTGCTTCTCATTTGAAGGCGGCAAGACAAAAAGACATCCTAGAGGGGCCGAGTGAACCCTTTTTTGGGGGATCGGGTATCCTAAAACGGGACGGGAAAGGGTTTAGGGTTTGATTAGGCGGACCACTACCGCGGATCCCCCTAATCAAACGCTAAACCCTTTCCATTGCTTCACATTTGAAGGCGGCAAGATAAAAAGACACCCTAGAGGGGCCGAGTGAACCCTTTTTAAGGGGGACCGGGTATCCTAAAACGGGACGGAAAAGGGTTTAGGGTTTGATTAGGCGGACGCTATCGCGGATCCCCCTAATCAAACGCTAAACCCTTTCCATTACTTCTCATTTGAAGGCGGCAAGGAAAAAAAGACACCCTAGAGGGGCCGAGTGAACCCTTTTTGAGGGGACCGAGTATCCTAAAACGGGACGGGAACGGGTTTAACGTTTGATTAGGCGGACCACTTCCGCGGATCCCCCTAATCCAACCCTAAACCCTTTCCCTTGCTTCTCATTCGAAGGCGGCAAGATAAAAAGACACCCTAGAGGGGCCGAGTGAACCCTTTTTAAGGGGTACTGGGTATCCTAAAACGGGACGGGAAAGGGTTTAGGGTTTGATTAGGGCGATCCGCGGTAGCGGTCCGGCTAATCAAACCCTAAACCCTTTCCCTTGCTTCTCATTCGAAGGCGGCAAGACAAATAGACACCCTAGAGGTGCCGAGTGAACCCTTTTTGGGGGGACCGAGTATCCTAAAACGGGACGGGAAAGGGTTTAGGGTTTGATTAGGCGGACCGCTATCGCAGATCCCCCTAATAAAACCCTAAACCCTTTCCCTTGCTTCTCATTTGAAGGCGGCAAGACAAAAAGACACCCTAGAGGGGCCGAGTGAACCCTTTTTGGGGGGACCGGGTATCCTAAAACGGGACGGGAAAGGGTTTAGGGTTTGATTAGGCAGACCGCTACCGCGGATCCCCCTAATCAAACCCTAAACCCTTTCCTCTGCTTCTCATTTAAAGGCGGCAAGACAAAAAGACATCCTAGAGGGGCCGAGTGAACCCTTTTTTGGGGGACCGGGTATCCTAAACCGAGACGGGAAAGGGTTTAGGGTTTGATTAGGCGGACCGCTACCGCGGATCCCCTTAATCAAACCCTAAACCCTTTCCCTTGCTTCTCATATGAAGGCGACAAGACAAAAAGACACCCTAGAGGGGCCGAGTGAACCCTTTTTGGGGGGACCGAGTATCCTAAAACGGGACGGAAAAGGGTTTAGCGTTTGATTAGGCGGACCGCTACCGCGGATCCCCCTAATCCAACCCTAAACCCTTTCCCTTGCTTCTCATTCGAAGGCGGCAAGACAAAAAGACACCCTAGAGGGGCCGAGTGAACCCTTTTTTGGGAGGCATGGTATCCTAAAACGGGACGGGAAAGGGTTTAGGGTTTGATTAGGCGGACCGCTATCACAGATCCCCCTAATCAAACCCTAAACCCTTTCCCTTGCATCTCATTTGAAGGCGGCAAGACAAAAAGACACCCTAGAGGGGCCGAGTGAACCCTTTTTGGGGGGGCCGGGTATCCTAAAACGGGACGGGAAAGGGTTTAGGGTTTGATTAGGCGGACCGCTACCGCGGATCCCCCGGATCCCCATAATCAAACCCTAAACCCTTTCCCTTGCTTCTCATTCGGAGGCAGCAAGACAAAAAGACACCCTAGAGGGGCCGAGTGAACCCTTTTTCAGGGGGACCGGGTATCCTAAAACGGGACGGGAAAGGGTTTAGGGTTTGATTAGGGGGATCCGCGGTAAAGGTCCGGCTAATCAAACCCTAAACCCTTTCCCTTGCTTCTCATTCGAAGGCGGCAAGACAAAAAGACACCCTAGAGGGGCCGAGTGAACCCTTTTTGGGGGGACCGGGTATCCTAAAACGGGACAGGAAAGAGTTTAGGGTTTGATTAGGCGGACCGCCACCTGATCCCCTAATCAAACCATAAACACTTTCCCTTGCTTCTCATTTTAAGGCGGCAAGACAAAAAGACACCCTAGAGGGGCCGAGTGAACCCTTTTTGGGGGGACCGGGTATCCTAAAACGGAACGGGAAATCTATTCGGGTTTGATTAGGCGGACCGCTACCCCGGATCCCCCTAATCAAACCCTAAACCCTTTCCCTTGCTTCACATTTGAAGGCGGCAAGACAAAAGTACACCCTAGAGGGGCCGAGTGAACCCTTTTTTGGGGGACCGGGTATCCTAAAACGGGACGGGAAAGGGTTTAGGGTTTGATTAGGCGGACCACTACCGCGGATCCCTCTAATCAAACGCTAAACCCTTTCCATTGCTTCTCATTTGAAGGCGGCAAGACAAAAAAAAACCCTAGAGGGGCCGAGTGAACCCTTTTTGGGGGGATCGGGTATCCTAAAACGGGACGGGAAAGGGTTTAGGGTTTGATTAGGCGGACTGCTACCGCGGATCCCCCTAATCAAATGCTAAACCCTTTCCATTGCTTCTCATTTGAAGGCGGCAAGAAAAAAAAGACACCTTAGAGGGGCCGAGTGAACCCTTTTTGGGGGGACCGAGTATCCTAAAACGGGACGGGAAGGGGTTTAACGTTTGATTAGGCGGACCACTACCGCAGATCCCCCTAATATAACCCTAAACCCTTTCCCTTGCTTCTCATTCGAAGGCGGCAAGATAAAAAGACACCCTAGAGGGGCCGAGTGAACCCTTTTTTGGGGGGCCTGGTATCCTAAAACGGGACGGGAAAGGGTTTAGGGTTTGATTAGGCGGACCGCAACCGCGGATCCTCCTAATCAAACCCTAAACCCTTTCCCTTGCTTCTCATTTGACGACGGCAAGACAAAAATACACCCTAGAGGGGCCGAGTGAACCCTTTTTTGGGGGACCGGGTATCCTAAAACGGGACGGGAAAAGGGTTTAGGGTTTGATTAGGCGGACCACTACCGCGGATCCCCTAATCAAACGGTAAACCCTTTCCATTGCTTCACATTTGAAGGCGGCAAGATAAAAAGACACCCTAGAGGGGCCGAGTGAACCCTTTTTGGGGGACCGGGTATCCTAAAACGGGACGGGGAAAGGGATTAGGGTTTGATTAGGCGGACCGCTATCGCGGATCCCCCTAATCAAACGCTAAACCCTTTCCATTACTTCTCATTTGAAGGCGGCAAGGAAAAAAAGACACCCTAGAGGGGCCGAGTGAACCCTTTTTGAGGGGACCGAGTATCCTAAAACGGGACGGGGAACGGGTTTAACGCGTTTGATTAGGCGGACCACTTCCGCGGATCCCCTAATCCAACCCTAAACCCTTTCCTCGCTTCTCATTCGAAGGCGGCAAGATAAAAAGACACCCTAGAGGGGCCGAGTGAACCCTTTTTAAGGGGTACTGGGTATCCTAAAACGGGACGGGAAAGGGTTTAGGGTTTGATTAGGGCGATCCGCGGTAGCGGTCCGGCTAATCAAACCCTAAAACCTTTCCTCGCTTCTCATTCGAAGGCGGTAAGACAAATAGACACCCTAGAGGTGCCGAGTGAACCCTTTTTGGGGGGACCGAGTATCCTAAACGGGACGGGAAAGGGTTTAGGGTTTGATTAGGCGGACGCTATCGCAGATCCCCTAATAAAACCCTAAACCCTTTCCCTTGCTTCTCATTTGAAGGCGGCAAGACAAAAAGACACCCTAGAGGGGCCGAGTGAACCCTTTTTGGGGGACCGGGTATCCTAAAAACGGGACAGGGGAAAGGGTTTAGGGTTTGATTAGACAGACCGCTACCGCGGATCCCCCTAATTAAACCCTAAACCCTTTCCCTTGCTTCTCATTTGAAGGCGGCAAGACAAAAAGACATCCTAGAGGGGCCGAGTGAACCCTTTTTTGGGGGATCGGGTATCCTAAAACGGGACGGGAAAGGGTTTAGGGTTTGATTAGGTGGACCACTACCGCGGATCCCCCTAATCAAACGCTAAACCCTTTCCATTGCTTCACATTTGAAGGCGGCAAGATAAAAAGACACCCTAGAGGGGCCGAGTGAACCCTTTTTGAGGGGACCGAGTATCCTAAAACGGGACGAGAACGGGTTTAACGTTTGATTAGGCGGACCACTTCCGCGGATCCCCCTAATCCAACCCTAAACCCTTTCCCTTGCTTCTCATTCGAAGGCGGCAAGATAAAAAGACACCCTAGAGGGGCCGAGTGAACCCTTTTTAAGGGGTACTGGGTATCCTAAAACGGGACGGGAAAGGGTTTAGGGTTTGATTAGGGCGATCCGCGGTAGCGGTCCGGCTAATCAAACCCTAAACCCTTTCCCTTGCTTCTCATTCGAAGGCGGCAAGACAAAT
Source organism: Silene latifolia (assembly GCF_048544455.1). Classification (NCBI taxonomy): domain Eukaryota; kingdom Viridiplantae; phylum Streptophyta; class Magnoliopsida; order Caryophyllales; family Caryophyllaceae; genus Silene; species Silene latifolia. The sequence continues at coordinate 120,395,161 of NC_133537.1, forward strand.
AGACACCCTAGAGGTGCCGAGTGAACCCTTTTTGGGGGGACCGAGTATCCTAAAACGGGACGGGAAAGGGTTTAGGGTTTGATTAGGCGGACCGCTATCGCAGATCCCCCTAATAAAACCCTAAACCCTTTCCCTTGCTTCTCATTTGAAGGCGGCAAGACAAAAAGACACCCTAGAGGGGCCGAGTGAACCCTTTTTGGGGGGACCGGGTATCCTAAAACGGGACGGGAAAGGGTTTAGGGTTTGATTAGGCAGACCGCTACCGCGGATCCCCCTAATTAAACCCTAAACCCTTTCCCTTGCTTCTCATTTGAAGGCGGCAAGACAAAAAGACATCCTAGAGGGGCCGAGTGAACCCTTTTTTGGGGGACCGGGTATCCTAAAACGGGACGGGAAAGGGTTTAGGGTTTGATTAGGCGGACCGCTACCGCGGATCCCCTTAATCAAACCCTAAACCCTTTCCCTTGCTTCTCATATGAAGACGACAAGACAAAAAGACACCCTAGAGGGGCCGAGTGAACCCTTTTTGGGGGGACCGAGTATCCTAAAACGGGACGGAAAAGGGTTTAGCGTTTGATTAGGCGGACGCACCGCGGATCCCCTAATCCAACCCTAAACCCTTTCCTCGCTTCTCATTCGAAGGCGGCAAGACAAAAAGACACCCTAGAGGGGCCGAGTGAACCCTTTTTTGGGAGGCATGGTATCCTAAAACGGGACGGGAAAGGGTTTAGGGTTTGATTAGGCGGACCGCTATCACAGATCCCCCTAATCAAACCCTAAACCCTTTCCCTTGCTTCTCATTTGAAGGCGGCAAGACAAAAAGACACCCTAGAGGGGCCGAGTGAACCCTTTTTGGGGGGGCCGGGTATCCTAAAACGGGACGGGAAAGGGTTTAGGGTTTGATTAGGCGGACCGCTACCGCGGATACCCCGGATCCCCATAATCAAACCCTAAACCCTTTCCCTTGCTTCTCATTCGGAGGCAGCAAGACAAAAAGACACCCTAGAGGGGCCGAGTGAACTCTTTTTAAGGGGGACCGGGTATCCTAAAACGGGACGGGAAAGGGTTTAGGGTTTGATTAGGGGGATCCGCGGTAAAGGTCCGGCTAATCAAACCCTAAACCCTTTCCCTTGCTTCTCATTCGAAGGCGGCAAGACAAAAAGACACCCTAGAGGGGCCGAGTGAACCCTTTTTGGGGGGACCGGGTATCCTAAAACGGGACAGGAAAGAGTTTAGGGTTTGATTAGGCGGACCGCTACCGCGGATCCCCCTAATCAAACCATAAACACTTTCCCTTGCTTCTCATTTGAAGGCGGCAAGACAAAAAGACACCCTAGAGGGGCCGAGTGAACCCTTTTTGGGGGGACCGGGTATCCTAAAACGGAACGGGAAATCTATTCGGGTTTGATTAGGCGGACCGCTACCCCGGATCCCCCTAATCAAACCCTAAACCCTTTCCCTTGCTTCTCATTTGAAGGCGGCAAGACAAAAATACACCCTAGAGGGGCCGAGTGAACCCTTTTTGGGGGACCGGTAGGGTATCCTAAAGCAGTACGGGAAAGGGTTTAGGGTTTGATTAAGCGGATCGCTACCGCGGATCCCCCTAATCAAACCCTAAACCCTTTCCATTGCTTCTCATTTGAAGGCGGCAAGAAAAAAAGACACCCTAGAGGGGCCGAGTGAACCCTTTTTGGGGGGACCGAGTATCCTAAAACGGGACGGGAAAGGGTTTAACGTTTGATTAGGCGGACCACTACCGCAGATCCCCCTAATCTAACCCTAAACCCTTTCCCTTGCTTCTCATTCGAAGGCCGCAAGATAAAAAGACACCCTAGAGGGGCCGAGTGAACCCTTTTTTGGGGGGCCTGGTATCCTAAAACGGGACGGGAAAGGGTTTAGGGTTTGATTAGGCAGACCGCTACCGCGGATCCCCCTAATTAAACCCTAAACCCTTTCCCTTGCTTCTCATTTGAAGGCGGCAAGACAAAAAGACATCCTAGAGGGGCCGAGTGAACCCTTTTTTGGGGGACCGGGTATCCTAAAACGGGACGGGAAAGGGTTTAGGGTTTGATTAGGCGGACCGCTACCGCGGATCCCCTTAATCAAACCCTAAACCCTTTCCCTTGCTTCTCATATGAAGGCGACAAGACAAAAAGACACCCTAGAGGGGCCGAGTGAACCCTTTTTGGGGGGACCGAGTATCCTAAAACGGGACGGAAAAGGGTTTAGCGTTTGATTAGGCGGACCGCTACCGCGGATCCCCCTAATCCAACCCTAAACCCTTTCCCTTGCTTCTCATTCGAAGGCGGCAAGACAAAAAGACACCCTAGAGGGGCCGAGTGAACCCTTTTTTGGGAGGCATGGTATCCTAAAACGGGACGGGAAAGGGTTTAGGGTTTGATTAGGCGGACCGCTATCACAGATCCCCCTAATCAAACCCTAAACCCTTTCCCTTGCTTCTCATTTGAAGGCGGCAAGACAAAAAGACACCCTAGAGGGGCCGAGTGAACCCTTTTTGGGGGCCGGGTATCCTAAAACGGGACGGGAAAGGGTTTAGGGTTTGATTAGGCGGACGCACCGCGGATCCCGGATCCCCATAATCAAACCCTAAACCCTTTCCCTTGCTTCTCATTCGGAGGCAGCAAGACAAAAAGACACCCTAGAGGGGCCGAGTGAACCCTTTTTCGGGGGACCGGGTATCCTAAAACGGGACGGGAAAGGGTTTAGGGTTTGATTAGGGGGATCCGCGGTAAAGGTCCGGCTAATCAAACCCTAAACCCTTTCCTCGCTTCTCATTCAAGGCGGCAAGACAAAAAGACACCCTAGAGGGGCCGAGTGAACCCTTTTTGGGGGGACCGGGTATCCTAAAACGGGACAGGAAAGAGTTTAGGGTTTGATTAGGCGGACCGCTACCGTGGATCCCCCTAATCAAACCGTAAACACTTTCCCTTGCTTCTCATTTGAAGGCGGCAAGACAAAAAGACACCCTAGAGGGGCCGAGTGAACCCTTTTTGGGGGGACCGGGTATCCTAAAACGGAACGGGAAATATATTCGGGTTTGATTAGGCGGACCGCTACCCCGGATCCCCCTAATCAAACCCTAAACCCTTTCCCTTGCTTCTCATTTGAAGGCGGCAAGACAAAAATACACCCTAGAGGGGCCGAGTGAACCCTTTTTTGGGGGACCGGGTATCTTAAAACGGTACGGGAAAGGCTTTAGGGTTTGATTAGGCGGACTGCTACCGCGGATCCCCCTAATCAAACGCTAAACCCTTTCCATTGCTTCTCATTTGAAGGCGGCAAGAAAAAAAAGACACCCTAGAGGGGCCGAGTGAACCCTTTTTGGGGGGACCGAGTATCCTAAAACGGGACGGGAAAGGGTTTAACGTTTGATTAGGCGGACCACTACCGCAGATCCCCCTAATCTAACCCTAAACCCTTTCCCTTGCTTCTCATTCGAAGGCGGCAAGATAAAAAGACACCCTAGAGGGGCCGAGTGAACCCTTTTTTGGGGGGCCTGGTATCCTAAAACGGGACGGGAAAGGGTTTAGGGTTCAGAGAGAAAATTTCTCCAAAACCCTAGTTTTCTGTAAAATGAAATTGTCTAGGTCAAAAGGAGAGGGAGTCTCTTCTTTTGTTAACCTCGGCCAGCCGTGGGTTTTCATGGGGAAGTGGGCTTCCACTTCCTCTTAATTTTACCTCGTGGACTGGCTCATAAATTGCTAAATGTATATGACGCGGTTTATTATAAATCGTCATCGGTTATCGGCTATTAAAACATCAACTAATAACACGGGTTAGTTGAAGTATTAATACATGTCCGACAAAGACGATATTGTATAATTAATTCAATATACATTAATTAAATATAAAACGCTTATATTTAATTTTATTTAATTAATCGGTTAATTCGCCTTAGCCCATGATATCTAATCCGTATTAAATATAATATCTCAACATCACATTTTGACTAATTACTAGTCAAATGACTCGGACTAACTGGTTAGTCAAATTTGGCATCTACATGACTGTATTTTCATACCGTCACATCTCTCGAACGTATCCTATAGGTGTGACTTTTAGGGACCAGTTGATCACCGCCATCTGTATGACAATAACGTCAAACTTATCTAGCAAGCCAACCGTTACTGATAAACGTGGATCAACTGATAATAATACCAAAGGTATGCCCTTTGATCCTTTTAGAGGTTTATAAGTCCTTGCACTAACTATTAAGGACACCAACCCCAACAAGCTCCCACTTGTCCGTACAAGTGCATGTGCAATGACGTTATCCGCACTAACTGGAGGACACAGCCCCAACAAACTCCCACTTTTCCGTACAAGTGTATGTGCGATAACCGATTCTCATATTCATTTAAAATTTCTCCCACTCAATGTAAAACAATTTGCAGATCTGGATCCACAAAGGTCGTATTTTACAATCGATCTGTATCTAGAGTGGTTTCCCCGACTAGAGAGTAACTTAACCGATAAAACGAATCCGTATCCGAGCATGGCCATGCATTTCGATTCTGACTCTCGAGTGGCCCCGAGAAATATCGAGTACTGATAAAGGCTGAATATTTCCTTCAACTCGACTCCTTCCGATCTAAGCACAACATGAAATGACCAAGAAAAAATCTACTTGGCCCCCTGTTACGGATGACCGTGAGAAAGAAACCAAAGTCACCCAAAATGCCTTAGTCTCAAGAGACAGTCGATAGTCAAAAGAATCGACTCTTAGGATCACCATGGAAGTCCTATCCACGACCGGGCAACGAATGTTATAAAACATTTAGGACTCCACGTCGATGTCACACGTGTGTCCTACGAAATATCCGTATAAATCGCCTCTGTGATTGGTCAGTCAACCGGTTGACTTATGGCTCGTTGAACCCACCATCAACCAACGTCACAAAATAATTGCCGAGTTATCAGCTCATGTGGGCAATTAAGGATGAAAAAAGATATAATGTTCGTTCGAGTTCACTTTGTGGTGTTCAAAATTTGTCGTACAAATCCACATGACAAACAAAATATATATATAAAATATCAAAACGATGATGTCGTATAGAGTACAAGAGAGAATGAATCTGATCCATAAAAGAGTACTACAACTTAGGAACACGTTTAATTCCCATGGAATTAACATGCCCTTCATGCTTATCTTGTCGTAATGGTTTAGTGAGAGGATCTGCTATGTTATCATCTGTAGCAATCTTTTCTATCACTACTTCCTTTTGCTCCACGTAATCCCGGATTAGATGAGCTTTCCGTTGTACATGTCTAGACTTGTTGCTAGACATTGGCTCCTTAGCTTGGAAGATGGCACCACTATTGTCGCAATAGATGGTGATCGGGTCATTCGAACTAGGCACTACAGAGAGCCCATGTAAGAATTGACGCATCCATATCGCTTCCTTTGTAGCTTCTGACGCGGCATAGTACTCGGACTCGTCGTAGAATCTCTTTATGTAACAGTTTGTTTCGAACTCTTCCGGTGATCATAAGGCCATTAAGAGTAAAAACGAATCCGCATCGAGATTTCGAGTCATCTCGATCCGTTTGGAAGCTAGCATCGCAGAACCGGTTGCGCATAGCTTTTGATCGCCTCCATAAGTCAATGCCCAATCTTTAGTCCTCCGTAGGTACTTAAGAATGTTCTTGAAACTAACCAGTGTGATTCACCTGGATCTTTGTTGGAATCGACTTGTCATACTCAATGCATATGCCACGTCCGGACGTGTGCATATCATGGCATACATGATTGATCCTATAGCCGAAGCATAAGGAATCCGTGTCATGCGCTCTTTCTCTTCCGGTGTCTCTGGTGCCTGAGACTTGCTCAAATGCACCCCTGGAGCCATAGGAAGGAACCCCTTCTTGGAGTTGGTCATGCTGAATCTCTCTAGGACTTTGTCTATGTAAGACTCCTGACTGAGAGATAGCATCCGTCGTGATCTATCTCGATAGATACGAATGCCCAGAATTCTTTGTGCCTCTCCCAGATCTTTCATCTGGAAATGGTTCTTCAACCATACTTTCACCGAAGTTAAGAGAGGTATGTCATTCCCAATCAGGAGTATGTCGTCAACATACAATATTAGGAAGACAATCTTGCTCCCACTCGACTTGATATATAGACATGGTTCCTCGACAGATCGAGTAAATCCATTTTCTTTAATCACTTGGTCGAAGCGATGATTCCAACTCCGAGATACTTGCTTAAGTCCATAAATGGAACGCTTAAGTTTGCATACTTTCTTAGGATGTTGTGGATCGATGAAACCTTCGGGTTGTACCATGTACAACTCTTCCTCCAAAAAACCGTTTAAGAAGGCGGTTTTCACGTCCATTTGCCAAATTTCATAGTCATGAAAAGCGGCAATCGCTAAGATAATCCGAATGGAACGCAGCATGACTACGGGTGCGAAAATTTCATCGTAGTGCAAACCTGGCACTTGGGTGAAACCTTTAGCAACTAGTCGTGCTTTATAGATATCTTGTTGACCTTCCACAGAATGCTTTATCTTGTAAAGCCATTTGCATTGAAGGGGACGAACCTTAGCAGGTAAGTCAACGAGATCCCATACGTTGTTCTCATACATGGAGTCCATCTCGGATTGCATGGCCTCAAGCCATAGCTTTGAGTCAGAACTAGTCATGGCACCTTTATAGGTTGCGGGTTCACTACTCGTTAAGAGTAGAACGTCATCTATGTCATGTTCCTCGACCATACCAATGTATCCGTCCGGAGGAATAGAGACTCTTCCCGACCTCCTAGGTTCCTCGAAATATTCACCGCAGAATGGGATTGAAGGAACAGTTCCTCCAATGGTTGCTCGGTGTTTGGTTTGGAATCTCCGACAGTCGAAGGTTCTATTACTCTTTGCATTCTCGAGAAATTCCTTCTCTAAGAATGTCGCACTAGCCGCAACAAAAACACGTTGTTCGGTTGGCGAATAGAAGTAATGACCCAGTGTTCCTTTAGGATAACCTATAAAGTATGTCTTGACCGATCGCGGGCCGAGCTTATCTTCAGGTCTCCACTTGACATAAGCCTCGCAGCCCCAAACCCGTATAAAGGACAAGTTAGGGACCGTTCCCTTCCATAGTTCATATGGAGTCTTGTCAACAGATTTAGACGGACTTGATTAAGTATTAGAGCAAATGATTGTAAGAGCATAACCCCACAATGAGTCGTGCAACACGGTGTGACTCATCATGGATCGAACCATATCAAGTAGTGTCCGATTTCTCCGTTCGGACACACCATTCAAACCGAGGTGTTCGGTGGAGTTAATCGTAGGGCAATCCCACGAGTCCTTTAGGTGTCCGATCAAACTCGTGAGAAAGATACTCGCCACCACGATCCGAACGCAGTGTTTTAATCTTCCTACCTAATAGGTTCTGCCCCTATTCTCGGTATTCCTTGAATTTCTCAAAGGATTCACTTTTGTGCTTCATTAAGTAGACATAGCCATATCTACTTAAATCGTCCGTGAAAGTGATGAAATACCTATAGCCTTCTCGTGCGGTGATTGACATAGGACCACATACATCCGTGTGTATGAGTCCTAATAGGTCAGCCGCGCGAATTCCAACACCTTTGAAGGAAATCCGAGTCATCTTACCGATGAGACATGATTCACACGTGCCAAATGATTGAAAATCAAAGGCCGAGATAGCTCCATGTTTAATGAGCTGTTTTACACGTTTCTCATTTATGTGTCCCATACGGCAGTGCCATAGATACGTTTGATCTTTGTCACCAACCTTTAACTTTTTATTCATTACGTGTAATATTTCGGTGGTCTCATCTAAAACATAAATTCCGTTCATGGAGACTGCCTTGCCATAAATCATATTGTGTAAAGAGAAAATGCAAGTATTATTCTCAATTACAAATGAAAAACCAAGTTTGTCAAGTGCGTAAACCGAAATAATGTTTTTCGAAAGACTCGGGTACATAATAGCAATCATATAATGATAACTCAAATCCGCTAGGAAAGTGGATCACATATGTTCCCCTCGAGACGGCAGCCACTCTTGCTCCATTCCCGACACGCAGATCAACCTCACCCTTTACGAGAGGTTTGAGATTTGGAGGCCCCGCACATGATTACACGAGATGAGAACCACAACCAAGTATCAAGTACCCAAGTTCCGTAACTTGCGTGGTTAATCTCAATCATATGAATAAAAGTAGAAGGAGAAGACATACCAACAGTTTAACGCGACCGCTTTTATGTCCTCATGATAAACAGGACATGTACGCCTCCAATGCCCGGTCTTGTGGCAATGATGGCATTCCATGTTTTCGGTCTTGCTCTTTGTCGCGCCCGATGAGTTACTTGCCTCACCAGGCCCACTCTTACCTGATCCCGACTTCTTAAACTTCGGTTTGCCCCACCGCTAGGCCCTGGCTGAACTTTGCCCTTACCCTTGCCCTTGTTTGACACAACGAGAACATCCTGTTTCATGCTCCCACTGAACTTCATGTCCTTCTCGGTCATGTACGAGGAGGAGTGCGATTCATGGGGAGTTTTCTTCAAATCATTCATATAGTAATTCGCTCTAAATTGCGAATAACCATCGTGGAGTGAGTGAAGTATGCGGTCAATAACAATGTTCTCGCTGATCTTACAATCAAAGGTCTCCAGCTTCTCGACATTCTCAATCATGCTGAGAATGTGTGGGCTAACTGGTTGGCCCTTCTGGAGTCTCGCATCAAAGAAGCGAGTGGTAATCTCATAGGTCACGATTCTCGGTGCTTTTGAGAATTCCCTAGTGAGTGTAGTGAAAATCTTGTTTGCACTTTGAGCTACGAAGCGTTTCTGCAAATTGGATTCCATTGCAAAAATAAGTACGTTCTTTACCGCACCCGCTTCCATGGCGAAATCGTTATACTTGTCGATTTCGTTAATTTCAGCCGTGGGGCCTGGGTTTGGTGGGATGGGCTCAATCAGATATTTGAGCTTCCCATCAGCAATGGCAGCATTCCGTAATGCCGCCTCCCAGTCCGTGAAGTTTGATCCATCATTCTTGATCGAGTAGATCGATTCATCCGATCCATGAAGATCCGAAGCCAGGACTCACGGTCCAATGTGACACTTGGCATTGGGTCGTCCTCACGGCCAGCCATTATGTTATTAGCAGTTTAAATGTTCGTGTTCTACACCGAAAAAGGAAGAAAAACAAAACGAAATAAGCAACTCATCGAGGTGATTTAAGTCTATTTTAAAATTCATTTTAAACATGTAGACTCTCGCACTTGTATAATTGATCTCCCTCAAGAATGATACAAGTGATCCCAAGACTCAATTTCTGTAAATTGATAAGCCAACTGTTTAGCTAATTCTTCCGGAAGAACTCTTGGTCGATAGATTTCCGTAAATCCTATCTATAGTCCACCACAGTCACAGGATCGTACGAGTGACCATAGTGTTGAGATAAAATAGGTCAATTGGTTCCAACTTACCCGACGTAAAAGGGGTCATATTATGCCTACCGACGAAGAAGGGACTCATTGGAGTTTGACCTATAAAGACCGTTCTCAATTTTAGTTTATACGAGGAAGATCCCATCAACTAAATTATAATTCATATTAAGTGAACGAATAACTAGCGTCTGCGTGAATGAATTAATTTGGGTGATGGCTTATAAAAATCGTGTGACATACGAATGTCAAAGAAAACTAACTCGTGACCTCTAAATGTGTCAGTTTTCATGCATTTATTAGGTGGTTTGGTTTTTAGGCGGAATATGATGCATACTATCGTTACGGAAAAAAAAAAAAATTAATTGAATGCAATACGTAAATAAAATTTCCTAGTGTGGCCTATCCTAATAAAAAGAACAAAATACAACTTTGGAATCCACCGTTGGACCCAAGAAGCTTGTCTTGTTGTTCCATCTTGATCCAGGTAGCGGGAGTGAGCATCTGGTCTCCGTCTTTGGTCTTCTCAAAAATTACAATTAAAATTACAAAATATAAACCTAATTACATTCTAATAAAAACTGTAATTACAAGTGAAAAATCCAAAACGGAGATACGAGATCTCAAAATACAACCAAGACCGTGTTCCATCATTACGGTAACACGTTCTACTAAGGCCACACTAAGTTACAACCGTTTGCAAAATAAATAAATACGTAATAAAAGGCATTCAAGGCATTTAACAAAACGATAAATAAATGCATCAACTAAAAACAAATTCATTCGTGACATAATTCCGTAATTATGTTAAATTTATCCAAACCACCTTTTAATGATTAAAATTCATGTGATAAAACCGCTTCTATCATTCAATTTTAATCCATTACAATCCGTTACTTTAAATACGCTTTAAAATAACTTAATGGTACGTGTGTGAACCGTTTCACAATCATAGCGAGTGTACAATATCCGTATAATGTACATTTTGTAGCCAAAAGAAAATTTAAAGCAAAAAGAATAAATTTTCAAAGCTGTCAAAACAGAAATACCTCGATCCAAGGACACAGGTGCTCGATCGAGGGACGAAAGGGCTCGATCGACTGAACTGCAAGTCGATCGAGAGGTGTGCTAATCAGGAAGTACTCGATCGACAAAACTGGTAGTCGATCGAGGACTTATATCAGCAATACTTGCTCGATCGAGTCGAGGACTTCTCGATCGAGCGTTGGGTTTTAAAGGTGTCGATCGATACTGAGCAAGGACTCGATCGAGTAAAAACATGTCAGAAAAACCATTCGATCGACCAAAAACATGCTCGATCGAGGAAAAAAGTTTCTGGAAAACATAAAACCCTCGTGAAAACAGTTTGACAAAACAAAATCAATTGCAATTTTGATCAAAAACGCATCAAAACAATTTAACAATTGACAAAACTTGACATATTGTTATAATCTCTGTATAAAACAACAATATGTAAAAGATCAAATCGAAAATCACACAAAACAACCGTGTAATATCATGTCACGGTTAAAAAAAAATCCAGCCGTGTATACATGGCACGGTTTTCGAGATAAAACACAACCGTTTCAAAATCGTTTTATGCAAAACACATAGAAAAATTTACGTGGCCTCGCTCTGATACCACTTGTGGGGTAATATCCGTATAAGACCCTCTAAATTTAGGACTATAACGTAAATTTAGCATGCGATTATCGTCATAAAACATAAATACAATAGAGAAACGATAAGGAACAAGAATTAACCTCGGGTCCTTTATAGTGCGGCGTAAAGAACAGAAATCAAACGAGATTCCCTCCTAATTGTTGCACCCAAGACTTGTCCGAGATATGCCCTTGTGCTAGATGGTGTTCTCCGATTGCCTTGCAATATTGGGAGAACTTGTTGTGAGGTTTTCGAGATGTGAGATCTAGGTTTCAGAGAGAAAATGTCTCCAAAACCCTAGTTTTTCTGTAAATGAAATTGTCTAGGTCAAAAGGAGAGGGAGTCTCTCCTTTTGTTAACCTCGGCCAGCCGTGGGTTTGCATGGGGAAGTGGGCTTCCACTTCCTCTTAATTTTACCTCGTGGACCGGCTCATAAATTGCTAAATGTATATGACGCGGTTTATTATAAATCGTCATCGGTTATCGGCTATTAAAACATCAACTAATAACACGGGTTAGTTGAAGTATTAATACATGTCCGACAAAGACGATATTGTATAATTAATTCAATATACATTAATTAAATATAAAACGCTTATATTTAATTTTACGAATTAACTGGTTAATTCGCCTTAGCCCATGATATCTAATCCGTATTAAATATAATATCTCAACATCACATTTTGACTAATTACTAGTCAAATGACTAGGACTAACTGGTTAGTCAAATTTGGCATCTACATGACTGTATTTTCATACCGTCACATCTCTCGAACGTATCCTATAGGTGTGATTTTTAGGGACCAGTTGATCACCGCCATCTGTATGACAATAACGTCAAACTTATCTAGCAAGCCAACCGTTATTGATAAACGTGGATCAACTGATAATAATACCAAAGGTATGCCCTTTGATCCTTTTAGAGGTTTATAAGTACTTGCACTAACTGTTAAGGACACCAACCCCAACAGATCCCCCTAATAAAACCCTAAACCCTATCCCTTGCTTCTCATTTGAAGGCAGCAAGACAAAAAGACACCCTAGAGGGGCCGAGTGAACCCTTTTTGGGGGGACCGGGTATCCTAAAACGGAACAGGAAAGGGTTTAGTGTTTGATTAGGCGGACGCTCTCGCGGATCCCCTAATCAAACCCTAAACACTTTCCCTTGCTTCTCATTTGAAGGCGGCAAGACAAAAAGACACCCTAGAGGGGCCGAGTGAACCCTTTTTGGGGGGACCGAGTATCCTAAAACGGGACGGGAAATGGTTTAGGGTTTGATTAGGCGGACCGCTACCCCGGATCCCCCTAATCAAACCCTAAACCCTTTCCCTTGCTTCTCATTTGAAGGCGGCAAGACAAAAATACACCCTAGAGGGGCCGAGTGAACCCTTTTTTGGGGGACCGGGTATCCTAAAATGGGACGGGAAAGGGTTTAGGGTTTGATTAGGCGGACCACTACCGCGGATCCCTCTAATCAAACGCCAAACCCTTTCCATTGCTTCTCATTTGAAGGCGGCAAGACAAAAAGACACCCTAGAGGGGCCGAGTGAACCCTTTTTGGGGGGATCGGGTATCCTAAAACGGTACGGGAAAGGGTTTAGGGTTTGATTAGGCGGACTGCTACCGCGGATCCCCCTAATCAAACGCTAAACCCTTTCCATTGCTTCTCATTTGAAGGCGGAAAGAAAAAAAAGACACCCTAGAGGGGCCGAGTGAACCCTTTTTGGGGGGACCGAGTATCCTAAAACGGGACGGGAAAGGGTTTAACGTTTGATTAGGCGGACCACTACCGCAGATCCCCCTAATCTAACCCTAAACCCTTTCCCTTGCTTCTCATTCGAAGGCGGCAAGATAAAAAGACACCCTAGAGGGGCCGAGTGAACCCTTTTTTGGGGGGCCTGGTATCCTAAAACGGGACGGGAAAGGGTTTAGGGTTTGATTAGGCGGACCGCAACCGCGGATCCTCCTAATCAAACCCTAAACCCTTTCCCTTGCTTCTCATTTGTAGGCGGCAAGACAAAAATACACCCTAGAGGGGCCGAGTGAACCCTTTTTTGGGGGACCGGGTATCCTAAAACGGGACGGGAAAGGGTTTAGGGTTTGATTAGGCGGACCACTACCGCGGATCCCCCTAATCAAACGCTAAACCCTTTCCATTGCTTCACATTTGAAGGCGGCAAGACAAAAAGACACCCTAGAGGGGCCGAGTGAACCCTTTTTGGGGGGACCGGGTATCCTAAAACGGGACGGGAAAGGGATTAGGGTTTGATTAGGCGGACCGCTATCGCGGATCCCCCTAATCAAACGCTAAACCCTTTCCATTGCTTCTCATTTGAAGGCGGCAAGAAAAAAAAGACACCCTAGAGGGGCCGAGTGAACCCTTTTGGGGGGACCGGGTATCCTAAAACGGACGGGAACGGGTTTAACGTTTGATTAGGCGGACCACTACCGCGGATCCCCCTAATCCAACCCTAAACCCTTTCCCTTGCTTCTCATTCGAAGGCGGCAAGATAAAAAGACACCCTAGAGGGGCCGAGTGAACCCTTTTTAAGGGGTACTGGGTATCCTAAAACGGGACGGGAAAGGGTTTAGGGTTTGATTAGGGCGATCCGCGGTAGCGGTCCGGCTAATCAAACCCTAAACCCTTTCCCTTGCTTCTCATTCGAAGGCGGCAAGACAAAAAGACACCCTAGAGGTGCCGAGTGAACCCTTTTTGGGGGGACCGAGTATCCTAAAACGGGGCGGGAAATGGTTTAGGGTTTGATTAGGCGAAACCGCGCCGCAGATCCCCCTAATCAAACCCTAAACCCTTTCCCATGCTTCTCATTCGAAGGCGGCAAAACAAAAAGACACCCTAGAGGGTCCGAGTGAACCGTTTTTGGGGGGACCGGGTATCCTAAAACGGGACGGAAAAGGGTTTAGGGTTTGATTTGGCAGACCGCTACCGTGGATCCCCCTAAAAAACCCTAAACCCTATCCCTTGCTTCTCATTTGAAGGCAGCAAGACAAAAAGACACCATAGAGGGGCCGAGTGAACCCTTTTTTGGGGGACCGGGTTTCCTAAAACGGAACAGGAAAGGGTTTAGTGTTTGATTAGGCGGACCGCTACTGCGGATCCCCCTAATCAAACCCTAAACACTTTCCCTTGCTTCTCATTTGAAGGCGGCAAGACAAAAAGACACCCTAGAGGGGCCGAGTGAACCCTTTTTGGGGGGACCGAGTATCCTAAAACGGGACGGGAAATGGTTTAGGGTTTGATTAGGCGGACCGCTACCCCGGATCCCCCTAATCAAACCCTAAACCCTTTCCCTTGCTTCTCATTTGAAGGCGGCAAGACAAAAATACACCCTAGAGGGGCCGAGTGAACCCTTTTTTTGGGGACCGGGTATCCTAAAATGGGACGGGAAAGGGTTTAGGGTTTGATTAGGCGGACCACTACCGCGGATCCCTCTAATCAAACGCCAAACCCTTTCCATTGCTTCTCATTTGAAGGCGGCAAGACAAAAAGACACCCTAGAGGGGCCGAGTGAACACTTTTTGGGGGGATCGGGTATCCTAAAACGGTACGGGAAAGGGTTTAGGGTTTGATTAGGCGGACTGCTACCGCGGATCCCCCTAATCAAACGCTAAACCCTTTCCATTGCTTCTCATTTGAAGGCGGCAAGAAAAAAAAGACACCCTAGAGGGGCCGAGTGAACCCTTTTTGGGGGGACCGAGTATCCTAAAACGGGACGGGAAAGGGTTTAACGTTTGATTAGGCGGACCACTACCGTGCATCCCCCTAATCTAACCCTAAACCCTTTCCCTCGCTTCTCATTCGAAGGCGGCAAGATAAAAAGACACCCTAGAGGGGCCGAGTGAACCCTTTTTTGGGGGGCCTGGTATCCTAAAACGGGACGGGAAAGGGTTTAGGGTTTGATTAGGCGGACCGCAACCGCGGATCCTCCTAATCAAACCCTAAACCCTTTCCCTTGCTTCTCATTTGTAGGAGGTAAGACAAAAATACACCCTAGAGTGGCCGAGTGAACCCTTTTTTGGGGGACCGGGTATCCTAAAACGGGACGGGAAAGGGTTTAGGGTTTGATTAGGCGGACCACTACCGCGGATCCCCCTAATCAAACGTTAAACCCTTTCCATTGCTTCACATTTGAAGGCGGCAAGACAAAAAGACACCCTAGAGGGGCCGAGTGAACCCTTTTTGGGGGGATCGGGTATCCAAAAACGGGACGGGAAAGGGATTAGGGTTTGATTAGGCGGACCGCTATCGCGGATCCCCCTAATCAAACGCTAAACCCTTTCCATTGCTTCTCATTTGAAGGCGGCAAGAAAAAAAAGACACCCTAGAGGGGCCGAGTGAACCCTTTTTGAGGGGACCGAGTATCCTAAAACGGGACGGGAACGGGTTTAACGTTTGATTAGGCGGACCACTACCGCGGACCCCCCTAATCCAACCCTAAACCCTTTCCCTTGCTTCTCATTCGAAGGCGGCAAGATAAAAAGACACCCTAGAGGGGCCGAGTGAACCCTTTTTAAGGGGTACTGGGTATCCTAAAACGAGACGGGAAAGGGTTTAGGGTTTGATTAGGGCGATCCACGGTAGCGGTCCGGCTAATCAAACCCTAAACCCTTTCCCTTGCTTCTCATTCGAAGGCGGCAAGACAAAAAGACACCCTAGAGGTGCCGAGTTAACCCTTTTTGGGGGGACCGAGTATCCTAAAACGGGACGGGAAAGGGTTTAGGGTTTGATTAGGGCGATCCGCGGTAGCGGTCCGGCTAATCAAACCCTAAACCCTTTCCCTTGCTTCTCATTCGAAGGCGGCAAGACAAAAAGACACCCTAGAGGTGCCGAGTGAATTCTTTTTGGGGGGACCGAGTATCCTAAAACGGGGCGGGAAATGGTTTAGGGTTTGATTAGGCGAACCGCTGCCGCAGATCCCCCTAATCAAACCCTAAACCCTTTCCCATGCTTCTCATTCGAAGGCGGCAAAACAAAAAGACACCCTAGAGGGTCCGAGTGAACCGTTTTCTGGGGGACCGGGTATCCTAAAACGGGACGGAAAAGGGTTTAGGGTTTGATTTGGCAGACCGCTACCGTGGATCCCCCTAATAAAACCCTAAACCCTATCCCTTGCTTCTCATTTGAAGGCAAGAAGACAAAAAGACACCCTAGAGGGGCCGAGTGAACCCTTTTTGGGGGACCGGGTATCCTAAAACGGAACAGAAAGGGTTTAGGGTTTGATTAGGCGGACTGCCATCTGCGGATCCCCCTAATCAAACCGTAAAAACTTTCCCTTGCTTCTCATTTGAAGGCGGCAAGACAAAAAGACACCCTAGAGGGGCCGAGTGAACCCTTTTTGGGGGGACCGAGTATCCTTAAACGGGACGGGAAATGGTTTAGGGTTTGATTAGGCGGACCGCTACCTCGGATCCCCTTAATCAAACCCTAAACCCTTTCCTTTGCTTCTCATTCGAAGGCGGCAAGACAAAAAGACACCCTAGAGGGGCCGAGTGAACCCTTTTTTGGGGGGCATGGTATCCTAAAACGGGACGGGAAAGGGTTTAGGGTTTGATTAGGCGGACCGCTATCGTAGATCCCCCTAATCAAACCCTAAACCCTTTCCCATGCTTCTCATTCGAAGGCGGCAAAACAAATAGACACCCTAGAGGGTCCGAGTGAACCGTTTTTGGAGGGACCGGGTATCCTAAAACGGGACGGAAAAGGGTTTAGGGTTTGATTTGGCAGACCGCTACCGTGGATCCCCCTAATAAAACCCTAAACCCTATCCCTTGCTTCTCATTTGAAGGCAGCAAGACAAAAAGACACCCTAGAGGGGCCGAGTGAACCCTTTTTGGGGGGACCGGATATCCTAAAACGGAACAGGAAAGGGTTTAGGGTTTGATTAGGCGGACCGCTACTGTGGATCCCCCTAATCAAACCCTAAACACTTTCCCTTGCTTCTCATTTGAAGGCGGCAAGACAAAAAGACACCCTCGAGGGGCCGAGTGAACCCTTTTTGGGGGGACCGAGTATCCTTAAACGGGTCGGGAAATGGTTTAGGGTTTGATTAGGCGGACCGCTACCTCGGATCCCCTTAATCAAACCCTAAACCCTTTCCCTTGCTTCTCATTCGAAGGCGGCAAGACAAAAAGACACCCTAGAGGGGCCGAGTGAACCCTTTTTGGGGGCACTGGTATCCTAAACAAAACGGGAAAGGGTTTAGGGTTTGATTAGGCGGACCGCTATCGTAGATCCCCCTAATCAAACCCTAAACCCTTTCCCTTGCTTCTCATTTGAAGGCGGCAAGACAAAAACACACCCTAGAGGGGCCGAGTGAACCCTTTTTGGGGGGACCGGGTATCCTAAAACGGGACGGGAAAGGGTTTAGGGTTTGATTAGGCAGACCGCTATCGCGGATCCCCCTAATCAAACCCTAAACCCTTTCCTTGCTTCTCATTTGAAGGCGGCAAGACAAAAAGACACCCTAGAGGGGCCAAGTGAACTCTTTTTTGGGGGATAGGGTATCTTAAAACAGACGGGAAAGGGTTTAGGGTTTAATTAGAGGATCGCTAACGCAGATTGCCCTAAACAAACTCTAAACCCTTTCCATTGCTTCTCGTTTGAACGCGGCAAGACAAAAAGTCACCCTAGAGGGGCCGAGTGAACCCTTTTTTGGGGGACCGGGTATCCTAAAACGGGACGGGAAAGGGTTTAGGGTTTGATTAGGCGGACCGCTACCGCGGATCCCCTTAATCAAACCCTAAACCCTTTCCCTTGCTTCTCATTTGAAGGTGACAAGACAAAAAGACACCCTAGAGGGGCCGAGTGAACCCTTTTTGGGGGGACCGGGAATCCTAAAACGGGACGGAAAAGGGTTTAGCGTTTGATTAGGTGGACCGCTACCACGGATCCCTCTAATCCAACCCTAAACCCTTTCCCTTGCTTCTCATTCGAAGGCGGCAAGACAAAAAGACACCCTAGAGGGGCCGAGTGAACCCTTTTTGGGGGCACTGGTATCCTAAAACGGGACGGGAAAGGGTTTAGGGTTTGATTAGGCGGACCGCTATCACAGCACCCCTAATCAAACCCTAAACCCTTTCCCTTGCTTCTCATTTGAAGGCGGCAAGACAAAAAGACACCCTAGAGGGGCCGAGTGAACCCTTTTTGGGGGGACCGAGTATCCTAAAACGGGACGGGAAAGGGTTTAGGGTTTGATTAGGCGGACCGCTACCACGGATCCCTCTAATCCAACCCTAAACCCTTTCCCTTGCTTCTCATTCGAAGGCGGCAAGACAAAAAGACACCCTAGAGGGGCCGAGTGAACCCTTTTTTGGGGGGCATGGTATCCTAAAACGGGACGGGAAATGGTTTAGGGTTAGATTAGGCGGACCGCTATCACAGACCCCCCTAATCAAACCCTAAACCCTTTCCCTTGCTTCTCATTTGAAGGCGGCAAGACAAAAAGACACCCTAGAGGGGCCGAGTGAACCCTTTTAGGGGGGACCGGGTATCCTAAAACGGGACGAAAAAGGGTTTAGGGTTTGATTAGGCGGACACATCGCGGATCCCGGATCCCCATAATCAAACCCTAAACCCTTTCCCTTGCTTCTCATTCGGAGGCAGCAAGACAAAAAGACACCCTAGAGGGGCCGAGTGAACCCTTTTTCAGGGGGACCGGGTATCCTAAAACGGGACGGGAAAGGGTTTAGGGTTTGATTAGGGGGATCCGCAGTAAAGGTCCGGCTAATCAAACCCTAAACCCTTTCCCTTGCTTCTCATTCGAAGGCGGCAAGACAAAACGACACCCTAGAGGGGCCGAGTGAACCCTTTTTGGGGGGACCGGGTATCCTAAAACGGGACAGGAAAGAGTTTAGGGTTTGATTAGGCGGACCGCTACCGCGGATCCCCCTAATCAAACCGTAAACACTTTCCCTGCTTCTCATTTGAAGGCGGCAAGATAAAAAGACACCCTAGAGGGGCCGAGTGAACCCTTTTGGGGAACCGGTATCCTAAAACGGAACGGAAATCGATTCGGGTTTGATTAGGCGGACCGCTACCCCGGATCCCCTAATCAAACCCTAAACCCTTTCCCTTGCTTCTCATTTGAAGGCGGCAAGACAAAATGACACCCTAGAGGGGCCGAGTGAACCCTTTTTTGGGGGACCGGGTATCCTAAAACGGGACGGGAAAGGGTTTAGGGTTTGATTAGGCGGACCACTACCGCGGATCCCCTAATCAAACGCTAAACCCTTTCCATTGCTTTTCGTTTTAAGGCGGCAAGACAAAAAGACACCCTAGAGGGGCCGAGTGAACCCTTTTTGGGGGATCGGGTATCCTAAAACGGGACGGGAAAGGGTTTAGGGTTTTATTAGGCGGACCGCCACCGCGGATCCCCTAATCAAACGCTAAACCCTTTCCATTGCTTCTCATTTGAAGGCGGCAAGACAAAAAGACACCCTAGAGGGGCCGAGTGAACCCTTTTGGGGGACCGGGTATCCTAAAACGGGACGGAAAAGGGTTTAGGGTTTGATTAGGCGGACCGCTACCGCGGATCCCTCTAATCAAACCGTAAACACTTTCCCTTGCTTCTCATTTGAAGGCGGCAAGACAAAAAGACACCCTAGAGGGGCCGAGTGAACCTTTTTGGGGGACCGGGTATCCTAAAACGGAACGGAAATCGATTCGGGTTTGATTAGGCGGACCGCTACCCCGGATCCCCCTAATCAAACCCTAAACCCTTTCCATTGCTTCTCATTTGAAGGCGGCAAGACAAAAATACACCCTAGAGGGGCCGAGTGAACCCTTTTTTGGGGGACCGGGTATCCTAAAACGGGACGGGAAAGGGTTTAGGGTTTGATTAGGCGGACCACTACCGCAGATCCCCCTAATCAAACGCTAAACCCTTTCCATTGCTTCTCATTTTAAGGCGGCAAGACAAAAAGACACCCTAGAGGGGCCGAGTGAACCCTTTTGGGGGACCGGGTATCCTAAAACGGGACGGGAAATGGTTTAGGGTTTGATTAGGCGGACCGCTACCTCGGATCCCCTTAATCAAACCCTAAACCCTTTCCCTTGCTTCTCATTCGAAGGCGGCAAGACAAAAAGTCACCCTAGAGGGGCCGAGTGAACCCTTTTTTGGGGGGCATGGTATCCTAAAACGGGACGGGAAAGGGTTTAGGGTTTGATTAGGCGGACCGCTATCGTAGATCCCCCTAATCAAACCCTAAACCCTTTTCCATGCTTCTCATTCGAAGGCGGCAAAACAAAAAGACACCCTAGAGTGTCCGAGTGAACCGTTTTTGGGGGGACCGGGTATCCTAAAACGGGACGGAAAAGGGTTTAGGGTTTGATTTGGCAGACCGCTACCGTGGATCCCCCTAATAAAACCCTAAACCCTATCCCTTGCTTCTCATTTGAAGGCAGCAAGACAAAAAGACACCCTAGAGGGGCCGAGTGAACCCTTTTTGGGGGGACCGGATATCCTAAAACGGAACAGGAAAGGGTTTAGGGTTTGATTAGGCGGACTGCCATGCGGATCCCCCAATCAAACCCTAAACACTTTCCCTTGCTTCTCATTTGAAGGCGGCAAGACAAAAAGACACCCTCGAGGGGCCGAGTGAACCCTTTTTGGGGGGACCGAGTATCTTTAAACGGGTCGGGAAATGGTTTAGGGTTTGATTAGGCGGACCGCTACCTCGGATCCCCTTAATCAAACCCTAAACCCTTTCCCTTGCTTCTCATTCGAAGGCGGCAAGACAAAAAGACACCCTAGAGGGGCCGAGTGAACCCTTTTTTGGGGGGCATGGTATCCTAAAACGGGACGGGAAAGGGTTTAGGGTTTGATTAGGCGGACCGCTATCGTAGATCCCCCTAATCAAACCCTAAACCCTTTCCCTTGCTTCTCATTTGAAGGCGGCAAGACAAAAAAACACCCTAGAGGGGCCGAGTGAACCCTTTTTGGGGGGACCGGGTATCCTAAAACGGGACGGGAAAGGGTTTAGGCTTTGATTAGGCAGACCGCTACCGCGGATCCCCCTAATTAAACCCTAAACCCTTTCCTTGCTTCTCATTTGAAGGCGGCAAGACAAAAAGAAACCCTAGAGGGGCCAAGTGAACTCTTTTTGGGGGACCAGGGTATCTAAAAACAGGACGGGAAAGGGTTTAGGGTTTAATTAGGAGGATCGCTAACGCAGACGCCCTAAACAAACTCTAAACCCTTTCCATTGCTTCTCGTTTGAAGGCGGCAAGACAAAAAGTCACCCTAGAGGGGCCGAGTGAACCCTTTTTTGGGGGACCGGGTATCCTAAAACGGGACGGGAAAGGGTTTAGGGTTTGATTAGCCGGACCGCTACCGCGGATCCCCCTAATCAAACCCTAAACCCTTTCCTCGCTTCTCATTTGAAGGCGACAAGATAAAAAGACACCCTAGAGGGGCCGAGTGAACCCTTTTTGGGGGACCGGGTATCCTAAAACGGGACGGAAAAGGGTTTAGCGTTTGATTAGGCGGACCGCTACCACGGATCCCTCTAATCCAACCCTAAACCCTTTCCCTTGCTTCTCATTCGAAGGCGGCAAGACAAAAAGACACCCTAGAGGGGCCGAGTGAACCCTTTTTTGGGGGGCCGGGTATCCTAAAACGGGACGGGAAAGGGTTTAGGGTTTTATTAGGCGGACCGCTATCACAGACCCCCTAATCAAACCCTAAACCCTTTCCTCGCTTCTCATTTGAAGGCGGCAAGACAAAAGGACACCCTAGAGGGGCCGAGTGAACCCTTTTCGGGGGGACCGAGTATCCTAAAACGGGACGGGAAAGGGTTTAGGGTTTGATTAGGCGGACCGCAACCGCGGATCCTCCTAATCAAACCCTAAACCCTTTCCCTTGCTTCTCATTTGTAGGCGGTAAGACAAAAATACACCCTAGAGTGGCCGAGTGAACCCTTTTTTGGGGGACCGGGTATCCTAAAACGGGACGGGAAAGGGTTTAGGGTTTGATTAGGCGGACCACTACCGCGGATCCCCCTAATCAAATGTTAAACCCTTTCCATTGCTTCACATTTGAAGGCGGCAAGACAAAAAGACACCCTAGAGGGGCCGAGTGAACCCTTTTTGGGGGGATCGGGTATCCTAAAACGGGACGGGAAAGGGATTAGGGTTTGATTAGGCGGACCGCTATCGCGGATCCCCCTAATCAAACCCTAAACCCTTTCCATTGCTTCTCATTTGAAGGCGGCAAGAAAAAAAGACACCCTAGAGGGGCCGAGTGAACCCTTTTGGGGGGACCGGGTATCCTAAAACGGGACGGAACGGGTTTAACGTTTGATTAGGCGGACCACTACCGCGGACCCCCCTAATCCAACCCTAAACCCTTTCCCTTGCTTCTCATTCGAAGGCGGCAAGATAAAAAGACACCCTAGAGGGGCCGAGTGAACCCTTTTTAAGGGGTACTGGGTATCCTAAAACGGGACGGGAAAGGGTTTAGGGTTTGATTAGGGCGATCCACGGTAGCGGTCCGGCTAATCAAACCCTAAACCCTTTCCCTTGCTTCTCATTCGAAGGCGGCAAGACAAAAAGACACCCTAGAGGTGCCGAGTTAACCCTTTTTGGGGGGACCGAGTATCCTAAAACGGGACGGGAAAGGGTTTAGGGTTTGATTAGGGCGATCCGCGGTAGCGGTCCGGCTAATCAAACCCTAAACCCTTTCCCTTGCTTCTCATTCGAAGGCGGCAAGACAAAAAGACACCCTAGAGGTGCCGAGTGAACCCTTTTTGGGGGGACCGAGTATCCTAAAACGGGGCGGGAAATGGTTTAGGGTTTGATTAGGCGAACCGCTGCCGCAGATCCACCTAATCAAACCCTAAACCCTTTCCCATGCTTCTCATTCGAAGGCGGCAAAAAGAAAAGACACCCTAGAGGGTCCGAGTGAACCGTTTTTGGGGGGACCGGGTATCCTAAAACGGGACGGAAAAGGGTTTAGGGTTTGATTTGGCAGACCGCTACCGTGGATCCCCCTAATAAAACCCTAAACCCTATCCCTTGCTTCTCATTTGAAGGCAGCAAGACAAAAAGACACCCTAGAGGGGCCGAGTGAACCCTTTTTGGGGGACCTGGATATCCTAAACGGAACAGGGAAAGGGTTTAGGGTTTGATTAGGCGGACCGCTACTGCGGATCCCCCTAATCAAACCCTAAACACTTTCCCTTGCTTCTCATTTGAAGGCGGCAAGACAAAAAGACACCCTAGAGGGGCCGAGTGAACCCTTTTTGGGGGGACCGAGTATCCTTAAACGGGACGGGAAATGGTTTAGGGTTTGATTAGGCGGACCGCTACCTCGGATCCCCTTAATCAAACCCTAAACCCTTTCCTTTGCTTCTCATTCGAAGGCGGCAAGACAAAAAGACACCCTAGAGGGGCCGAGTGAACCCTTTTTTGGGGGGCATGGTATCCTAAAACGGGACGGGAAAGGGTTTAGGGTTTGATTAGGCGGACCGCTATCGTAGATCCCCCTAATCAAACCCTAAACCCTTTCCCATGCTTCTCATTCGAAGGCGGCAAAACAAATAGACACCCTAGAGGGTCCGAGTGAACCGTTTTTGGGGGGACCGGGTATCCTAAAACGGGACGGAAAAGGGTTTAGGGTTTGATTTGGCAGACCGCTACCGTGGATCCCCCTAATAAAACCCTAAACCCTATCCCTTGCTTCTCATTTGAAGGCAGCAAGACAAAAAGACACCCTAGAGGGGCCGAGTGAACCCTTGGGGGGGGACCGGGATATCCTAAACGGAACAGGGAAAGGGTTTAGGGTTTGATTAGGCGGACCGCTACTGTGGATCCCCCTAATCAAACCCTAAACACTTTCCCTTGCTTCTCATTTGAAGGCGGCAAGACAAAAAGACACCCTCGAGGGGCCGAGTGAACCCTTTTTGGGGGGACCGGGTATCCTTAAACGGGACGGGAAATGGTTTAGGGTTTGATTAGGCGGACCGCTACCTCGGATCCCCTTAATCAAACCCTAAACCCTTTCCCTTGCTTCTCATTCGAAGGCGGCAAGACAAAAAGACACCCTAGAGGGGCCGAGTGAACCCTTTTTTGGGGGGCATGGTATCCTAAAACGGGACGGGAAAGGGTTTAGGGTTTGATTAGGCGGACCGCTATCGTAGATCCCCCTAATCAAACCCTAAACCCTTTCCCTTGCTTCTCATTTGAAGGCGGCAAGACAAAAAAACACCCTAGAGGGGCCGAGTGAACCCTTTTTGGGGGGACCGGGTATCCTAAAACGGGACGGGAAAGGGTTTAGGGTTTGATTAGGCAGACCGCTACCGCGGATCCCCCTAATTAAACCCTAAACCCTTTCCCTTGCTTCTCATTTGAAGGCGGCAAGACAAAAAGAAACCCTAGAGGGGCCAAGTGAACTCTTTTTGGGGGGACCGGGTATCTTAAAACAGGACGGGAAAGGGTTTAGGGTTTAATTAGGAGGACTGCTAACGCAGATCGCCCTAAACAAACTCTAAACCCTTTCCATTGCTTCTCGTTTGAAGGCGGCAAGACAAAAAGTCACCCTAGAGGGGCCGAGTGAACCCTTTTTGGGGGACCGGGTATCCTAAAACGGGACGGGAAAGGGTTTAGGGTTTGATTGGCGGACGCTACCGCGGATCCCCTTAATCAAACCCTAAACCCTTTCCCTTGCTTCTCATTTGAAGGCGACAAGACAAAAAGACACCCTAGAGGGGCCGAGTGAACCCTTTTTGGGGGTACCGGGTATCCTAAAACGGGACGGAAAAGGGTTTAGCGTTTGATTAGGCGGACCGCTACCACGGATCCCTCTAATCCAACCCTAAACCCTTTCCCTTGCTTCTCATTCGAAGGCGGCAAGACAAAAAGACACCCTAGAGGGGCCGAGTGAACCCTTTTTTGGGGGCAGGGTATCCTAAAACGGGACGGGAAATGGTTTAGGGTTTGATTAGGCGGACCGCTATCACAGACCCCCCTAATCAAACCCTAAACCCTTTCCCTTGCTTCTCATTTAAAGGCGGCAAGACAAAAAGACACCCTAGAGGGGCCGAGTGAACCCTTTTTGGGGGGACCGGGTATCCTAAAACGGGACGGGAAAGGGTTTAGGGTTTGATTAGGCGGACCGCTACCGCGGATCCCCTAATCAAACCCTAAACCCTTTCCCTTGCTTCTCATTTAAAGGCGGCAAGACAAAAAGACACCCTAGAGGGGCCGAGTGAACCCTTTTTGGGGGGACCGGGTATCCT
This sequence comes from Silene latifolia, assembly GCF_048544455.1. Classification (NCBI taxonomy): domain Eukaryota; kingdom Viridiplantae; phylum Streptophyta; class Magnoliopsida; order Caryophyllales; family Caryophyllaceae; genus Silene; species Silene latifolia. Next base: position 120,420,518 of record NC_133537.1, read on the forward strand.
AAAACGGGACGAAAAAGGGTTTAGGGTTTGATTAGGCGGACCGCTACCGCGGATCCCCCGGATCCCCATAATCAAACCCTAATCCCTTTCCCTTGCTTCTCATTCGGAGGCAGCAAGACAAAACGACACCCTAGAGGGGCCGAGTGAACCCTTTTTGGGGGGGACCGGGTATCCTAAAACGGGACAGGAAAGAGTTTAGGGTTTGATTAGGCGGACCGCTACCGCGGATCCCCCTAATCAAACCGTAAACACTTTCCCTTGCTTCTCATTTGAAGGCGGCAAGATAAAAAGACACCCTAGAGGGGCCGAGTGAACCCTTTGGGGGAACCAGGGTATCCTAAAACGGAACGGAAATCGATTCGGGTTTGATTAGGCGGACCGCTACCCGGATCCCCCTAATCAAACCCTAAACCCTTTCCCTTGCTTCTCATTTGAAGGCGGCAAGACAAAATTACACCCTAGAGGGGCCGAGTGAACCCTTTTTGGGGACCGGGTATCCTAAAATGGGACGGGGAAAGGGTTTAGGGTTTGATTAGGCGGACCGCTACCGCGGATCCCCCTAATCAAACGCTAAACCCTTTCCATTGCTTCTCGTTTTAAGGCGGCAAGACAAAAAGACACCCTAGAGGGGCCGAGTGAACCCTTTTTGGGGGGATCGGGTATCCTAAAACGGGACGGGAAAGGGTTTAGGGTTTTATTAGGCGGACCGCTACCGCGGATCCCCCTAATCAAACGCTAAACCCTTTCCATTGCTTCTCATTTGAAGGCGGCAAGACAAAAAGACACCCTAGAGGGGCCGAGTGAACCCTTTTTGGGGGACCGGGTATCCTAAAACGGGACGGGAAAGGGTTTAGGGTTTGATTAGGCGGACCGCTACCGCGGATCCTCTAATCAAACCCTAAACCCTTTCCCTTGCTTCTCATTTGAAGGCGGCAAGACAAAAAGACACCCTAGAGGGGCCGAGTGAACCTTTTTTGGGGGACCGGGTATCCTAAAACGGAACGGGAAATCGATTCGGGTTTGATTAGGCGGACCGCTACCCCGGATCCCCCTAATCAAACCCTAAACCCTTTCCCTTGCTTCTCATTTGAAGGCGGCAAGACAAAATTACACCCTAGAGGGGCCGAGTGAACCCTTTTTTGGGGGACCGGGTATCCTAAAACGGGACGGGAAAGGGTTTAGGGTTTGATTAGGCGGACCACTACCGCAGATCCCCCTAATCAAACGCTAAACCCTTTCCATTGCTTCTCATTTTAAGGCGGCAAGACAAAAAGACACCCTAGAGGGGCCGAGTGAACCCTTATTGGGGGGACCGAGTATCCTTAAACGGGACGGGAAATGGTTTAGGGTTTGATTAGGAGGACCGCTACCTCGGATCCCCTTAATCAAACCCTAAACCCTTTCCCTTGCTTCTCATTCGAAGGCGGCAAGACAAAAAGTCACCCTAGAGGGGCCGAGTGAACCCTTTTTTGGGGGGCATGGTATCCTAAAACGGGACGGGAAAGGGTTTAGGGTTTGATTAGGCGGACCGCTATCGTAGATCCCCCTAATCAAACCCTAAACCCTTTTCCATGCTTCTCATTCGAAGGCGGCAAAACAAAAAGACACCCTAGAGTGTCCGAGTGAACCGTTTTTGGGGGGACCGGGTATCCTAAAACGGGACGGAAAAGGGTTTAGGGTTTGATTTGCACTGCGTTACCGTGGATCCCCTAATAAAACCCTAAACCCTATCCTTGCTTCTCATTTGAAGGCAGCAAGACAAAAAGACACCCTAGAGGGGCCGAGTGAACCCTTTTTGGGGGGACCGGATATCCTAAAACGGAACAGGAAAGGGTTTAGGGTTTGATTAGGCGGACCGCTACTGCGGATCCCCCTAATCAAACCCTAAACACTTTCCCTTGCTTCTCATTTGAAGGCGGCAAGACAAAAAGACACCCTCGAGGGGCCGAGTGAACCCTTTTTGGGGGGACCGAGTATCCTTAAACTGGTCGGGAAATGGTTTAGGGTTTGATTAGGCGGACCGCTACCTCGGATCCCCTTAATCAAACCCTAAACCCTTTCCCTTGCTTCTCATTCGAAGGCGGCAAGACAAAAAGACACCCTAGAGGGGCCGAGTGAACCCTTTTTGGGGGCACTGGTATCCTAAAACGGGACGGGAAAGGGTTTAGGGTTTGATTAGGCGGACCGCTATCGTAGATCCCCCTAATCAAACCCTAAACCCTTTCCCTTGCTTCTCATTTGAAGGCGGCAAGACAAAAAAACACCCTAGAGGGGCCGAGTGAACCCTTTTTGGGGGGACCGGGTATCCTAAAACGGGACGGGAAAGGGTTTAGGGTTTGATTAGGCAGACCGCTACCGCGGATCCCCCTAATTAAACCCTAAACCCTTTCCCTTGCTTCTCATTTGAAGGCGGCAAGACAAAAAGAAACCCTAGAGGGGCCAAGTGAACTCTTTTTGGGGGGACCGGGTATCTTAAAACAGGACGGGAAAGGGTTTAGGGTTTAATTAGGAGGACTGCTAACGCAGATCGCCCTAAACAAACTCTAAACCCTTTCCATTGCTTCTCGTTTGAAGGCGGCAAGACAAAAAGTCACCCTAGAGGGGCCGAGTGAACCCTTTTTTGGGGGACCGGGTATCCTAAAACGGGACGGGAAAGGGTTTAGGGTTTGATTAGGCGGACCGCTACCGCGGATCCCCTTAATCAAACCCTAAACCCTTTCCCTTGCTTCTCATTTGAAGGCGACAAGACAAAAAGACACCCTAGAGGGGCCGAGTGAACCCTTTTTGGGGGGACCGGGTATCCTAAAACGGGACGGAAAAGGGTTTAGCGTTTGATTAGGCGGACCGCTACCACGGATCCCTCTAATCCAACCCTAAACCCTTTCCCTTGCTTCTCATTCGAAGGCGGCAAGACAAAAAGACACCCTAGAGGGGCCGAGTGAACCCTTTTTTGGGGGGCATGGTATCCTAAAACGGGACGGGAAATGGTTTAGGGTTTGATTAGGCGGACCGCTATCACAGACCCCCCTAATCAAACCCTAAACCCTTTCCCTTGCTTCTCATTTGAAGGCGGCAAGACAAAAAGACACCCTAGAGGGGCCGAGTGAACCCTTTTTGGGGGGACCGAGTATCCTAAAACGGGACGGGAAAGGGTTTAGGGTTTGATTAGGTGGACCGCTACCGCGGATCCCCCTAATCAAACCCTAAACCCTTTCCCTTGCTTCTCATTTAAAGGCGGCAAGACAAAAAGACACCCTAGAGGGGCCGAGTGAACCCTTTTTGGAGGGGACCGGGTATCCTAAAACGGGACGAAAAAGGGTTTAGGGTTTGATTAGGCGGACCGCTACCGCGGATCCCCCGGATCCCCATAATCAAACCCTAAATCCTTTCCCTTGCTTCTCATTCGGAGGCAGCAAGACAAAAAGACACCCTAGAGGGGCCGAGTGAACCCTTTTTCAGGGGGACCGGGTATCCTAAAACGGGACGGGAAAGGGTTTAGGGTTTGATTAGGGGGATCCGCAGTAAAGGTCCGGCTAATCAAACCCTAAACCCTTTCCCTTGCTTCTCATTCGAAGGCGGCAAGACAAAACGACACCCTAGAGGGGCCGAGTGAACCCTTTTTGGGGGGACCGGGTATCCTAAAACGGGACAGGAAAGAGTTTAGGGTTTGATTAGGCGGACCGCTACCGCGGATCCCCCTAATCAAACCGTAAAAACTTTCCCTTGCTTCTCATTTGAAGGCGGCAAGATAAAAAGACACCCTAGAGGGGCCGAGTGAACCCTTTTTGGGGAACCGGGTATCCTAAAACGGAACGGGAAATCGATTCGGGTTTGATTAGGTGGACCGCTACCCCGGATCCCCCTAATCAAACCCTAAACCCTTTCCCTTGCTTCTCATTTGAAGGCGGCAAGACAAAATTACACCCTAGAGGGACCGAGTGAACCCTTTTTTGGGGGACCGGGTATCCTAAAACGGGACGGGAAAGGGTTTAGGGTTTGATTAGGCGGACCACTACCGCGGATCCCCCTAATCAAACGCTAAACCCTTTCCATTGCTTCTCGTTTTAAGACGGCAAGACAAAAAGACACCCTAGAGGGGCCGAGTGAACCCTTTTTGGGGGGATCGGGTATCCTAAAACGGGACGGGAAAGGGTTTAGGGTTTTATTAGGCGGACCGCTACCGCGGATCCCCCTAATCAAACGCTAAACCCTTTCCATTGCTTCTCATTTGAAGGCGGCAAGACAAAAAGACACCCTAGAGGGGCCGAGTGAACCCTTTTTGGGGGGATCGGGTATCCTAAAACGGGACGGGAAAGGGTTTAGGGTTTGATTAGGCGGACCGCTACCGCGGATCCCTCTAATCAAACCGTAAACACTTTCCCTTGCTTCTCATTTGAAGGCGGCAAGACAAAAAGACACCCTAGAGGGGCCGAGTGAACCTTTTTTGGGGGGACCGGGTATCCTAAAACGGAACGGGAAATCGATTCGGGTTTGATTAGGCGGACCGCTACCCCGGATCCCCCTAATCAAACCCTAAACCCTTTCCCTTGCTTCTCATTTGAAGGCGGCAAGACAAAATTACACCCTAGAGGGGCCGAGTGAACCCTTTTTTGGGGGACCGGGTATCCTAAAACGGGACGGGAAAGGGTTTAGGGTTTGATTAGGCGGACCACTACCGCAGATCCCCCTAATCAAACGCTAAACCCTTTCCATTGCTTCTCATTTTAAGGCGGCAAGACAAAAAGACACCCTAGAGGGGCCGAGTGAACCCTTTTTGGGGGGACCGAGTATTCTTAAACGGGACGGGAAATGGTTTAGGGTTTGATTAGGCAGACCGCTACCTCGGATCCCCTTAATCAAACCCTAAACCCTTTCCCTTGCTTCTCATTCGAAGGCGGCAAGACAAAAAGTCACCCTAGAGGGGCCGAGTGAACCCTTTTTGGGGGGACCTGGTATCCTAAAACGGGACGGGAAAGGGTTTAGGGTTTGATTAGGCGGACCGCTACCGTAGATCCCCCTAATCAAACCCTAAACCCTTTTCCATGCTTCTCATTCGAAGGCGGCAAAACAAAAAGACACCCTAGAGGGTCCGAGTGAACCGTTTTTGGGGGGACCGGGTATCCTAAAACGGGACGGAAAAGGGTTTAGGGTTTGATTTGGCAGACCGCTACCGTGGATCCCCCTAATAAAACCCTAAACCCTATCCCTTGCTTCTCATTTGAAGGCAGCAAGACAAAAAGACACCCTAGAGGGGCCGAGTGAACCCTTTTTGGGGGGGCCGGATATCCTAAAACGGAACAGGAAAGGGTTTAGGGTTTGATTAGGCGGACCGCTACTGCGGATCCCCCTAATCAAACCCTAAACACTTTCCCTTGCTTCTCATTTGAAGGCGGCGAGACAAAAAGACACCCTAGAGGGGCCGAGTGAACCCTTTTTGGGGGGACCGAGTATCCTTAAACGGGACGGGAAATGGTTTAGGGTTTGATTAGGCGGACCGCTACCTCGGATCCCCTTAATCAAACCCTAAACCCTTTCCCTTGCTTCTCATTCGAAGGCGGCAAGACAAAAAGACACCCTAGAGGGGCCGAGTGAAACCTTTTTTGGGGGGCATGGTATCCTAAAACGGGACGGGAAAGGGTTTAGGGTTTGATTAGGCGGACTGCTATCGTAGATCCCCCTAATCAAACCCTAAACCCTTTCCCTTGCTTCTCATTTGAAGGCGGCAAGACAAAAAAACACCCTAGAGGGGCCGAGTGAACCCTTTTTGGGGGATAGGGTATCCTAAAAACGGGACGGGGAAAGGGTTTAGGGTTTGATTAGGCAGACCGCTACCGCGGATCCCCCTAATTAAACCCTAAACCCTTTCCCTTGCTTCTCATTTGAAGGCGGCAAGACAAAAAGACACCCTAGAGGGGCCAAGTGAACTCTTTTTGGGGGGACCGGGTATCTTAAAACAGGACGGGAAAGGGTTTAGGGTTTAATTAGGAGGACTGCTAATGCAGATCGCCCTAAACAAACTCTAAACCCTTTCCATTGCTTCTCGTTTGAAGGCGGCAAGACAAAAAGTCACCCTAGAGGGGCCGAGTGAACCCTTTTTTGGGGGACCGGGTATCGTAAAACGGGACGGGAAAGGGTTTAGGGTTTGATTAGGCGGACCGCTACCGCGGATCCCCTTAATCAAACCCTAAACCCTTTCCCTTGCTTCTCATTTGAAGGCGACAAGACAAAAAGACACCCTAGAGGGGCCGAGTGAACCCTTTTTGGGGGGACCGGGTATCCTAAAACGGGACGGAAAAGGGTTTAGCGTTTGATTAGGCGGACCGCTACCACGGATCCCTCTAATCCAACCTTAAACCCTTTCCCTTGCTTCTCATTCGAAGGCGGCAAGACAAAAAGACACCCTAGAGGGGCCGAGTGAACCCTTTTTTGGGGGGCATGGTATCCTAAAACGGGACGGGAAATGGTTTAGGGTTTGATTAGGCGGACCGCTATCACAGATCCCCCTAATCAAACCCTAAACCCTTTCCCTTGCTTCTCATTTGAAGGCGGCAAGACAAAAAGACACCCTAGAGGGGCCGAGTGAACCCTTTTTGGGGGGACCGAGTATCCTAAAACGGGACGGGAAAGGGTTTAGGGTTTGATTAGGCGGACCGCTACCGCGGATCCCCCTAATCAAACCCTAAACCCTTTCCCTTGCTTCTCATTTAAAGGCGGCAAGACAAAAAGACACCCTAGAGGGGCCGAGTGAACCCTTTTTGGGGGGACCGGGTATCCTAAAACGGGGCGAAAAAGGGTTTAGGGTTTGATTAGGCGGACCGCTACCGCGGATCCCCCGGATCCCCATAATCAAACCCTAAACCCTTTCCCTTGCTTCTCATTCGGAGGCAGCAAGACAAAAAGACACCCTAGAGGGGCCGAGTGAACCCTTTTTCAGGGGGACCGGGTATCCTAAAACGGGACGGGAAAGGGTTTAGGGTTTGATTAGGGGGATCCGCGGTAAAGGTCCGGCTAATCAAACCCTAAACCCTTTCCCTTGCTTCTCATTCGAAGGCGGCAAGACAAAACGACACCCTAGAGGGGCCGAGTGAACCCTTTTTGGGGGGACCGGGTATCCTAAAACGGGACAGGAAAGAGTTTAGGGTTTGATTAGGCGGACCGCTACCGCGGATCCCCCTAATCAAACCGTAAACACTTTCCCTTGCTTCTCATTTGAAGGCGGCAAGATAAAAAGACACCCTAGAGGGGCCGAGTGAACCCTTTTTGGGGAACCGGGTATCCTAAAACGGAACGGGAAATCGATTCGGGTTTGATTAGGCGGACCGCTACCCCGGATCCCCCTAATCAAACCCTAAACCCTTTCCCTTGCTTCTCATTTGAAGGCGGCAAGACAAAATTACACCCTAGAGGGGCCGAGTGAACCCTTTTTTGGGGGACCGGGTATCCTAAAACGGGACGGGAAAGGGTTTAGGGTTTGATTAGGCGGACCACTACCGCGGATCCCCCTAATCAAACGCTAACCCTTTCCATTGCTTCTCGTTTTAAGGCGGCAAGACAAAAAGACACCCTAGAGGGGCCGAGTGAACCCTTTTTGGGGGATCGGGTATCCTAAACGGGACGGGGAAAGGGTTTAGGGTTTTATTAGGCGGACCGCTACCGCGGATCCCCCTAATCAAACGCTAAACCCTTTCCATTGCTTCTCATTTGAAGGCGGCAAGACAAAAAGACACCCTAGAGGGGCCGAGTGAACCCTTTTTGGGGGGATCGGGTATCCTAAAACGGGACGGGAAAGGGTTTAGGGTTTGATTAGGCGGACCGCTACCGCGGATCCCCTAATCAAACCCTAAACACTTTCCCTTGCTTCTCATTTGAAGGCGGCAAGACAAAAAGACACCCTAGAGGGGCCGAGTGAACCCTTTTTGGGGGACCGGGTATCCTAAAACGGAACGGGAAATCGATTCGGGTTTGATTAGGCGGACCACACACCGGATCCCCTAATCAAACCCTAAACCCTTTCCTTGCTTCTCATTTGAAGGCGGCAAGACAAAATTACACCCTAGAGGGGCCGAGTGAACCCTTTTTTGGGGGACAGGGTATCCTAAAACGGGACGGGAAAGGGTTTAGGGTTTGATTAGGCGGACCACTACCATGGATCCCCCTAATCAAACGCTAAACCCTTTCCATTGCTTCTCATTTTAAGACGGCAAGACGGCAAGACACCCTAGAGGAGCCGAGTGAACCCTTTTTGGGGGGATCGGGTATCCTAAAACGGGACGGGAAAGGGTTTAGGGTTTTATTAGGCGGACCGCTACCGCGGATCCCCCTAATCAAACGCTAAACCCTTTCCATTGCTTCTCATTTGAAGGCGGCAAGAAAAAAAAAGACACCCTAGAGGGGCCGAGTGAACCCTTTTTGGGGGGACCGAGTATCCTAAAACGGGACGGGAAAGGGTTTAACGTTTGATTAGGCGGACCACTACCGCAGATCCCCCTAATCTAACCCTAAACCCTTTCCCTTGCTTCTCATTCGAAGGCGGCAAGATAAAAAGACACCCTAGAGGGGCTGAGTGAACCCTTTTTTGGGGGGCCTGGTATCCTAAAACGGAACGGGAAATCGATTCGGGTTTGATTAGGCGGACCGCTACCCCGGATCCCCCTAATCAAACCCTAAACCCTTTCCCTTGCTTCTCATTTGAAGGCGGCAAGACAAAATTACACCCTAGAGGGGCCGAGTGAACCCTTTTTTGGGGGACCGGGTATCCTAAAACGGGACGGGAAAGGGTTTAGGGTTTGACTAGGCGGACCACTACCGCGGATCCCCCTAATCAAACGCTAACCCTTTCCATTGCTTCTCGTTTTAAGGCGGCAAGACAAAAAGACACCCTAGAGGGGCCGAGTGAACCCTTTTTGGGGGGATCGGGTATCCTAAAACGGGACGGGAAAGGGTTTAGGGTTTTATTAGGCGGACCGCTACCGCGGATCCCCCTAATCAAACGCTAAACCCTTTCCATTGCTTCTCATTTGAAGGCGGCAAGACAAAAAGACACCCTAGAGGGGCCGAGTGAACCCTTTTTGGGGGGATCGGGTATCCTAAAACGGGACGGGAAAGGGTTTAGGGTTTGATTAGGCGGACCGCTACCGCGGATCCCCCTAATCAAACCGTAAACACTTTCCCTTGCTTCTCATTTGAAGGCGGCAAGACAAAAAGACACCCTAGAGGGGCCGAGTGAACCCTTTTTGGGGGGACCGGGTATCCTAAAACGGAACGGGAAATCGATTCGGGTTTGATTAGGCGGACCGCTACACCGGATCCCCCTAATCAAACCCTAAACCCTTTCCCTTGCTTCTCATTTGAAGGCGGCAAGACAAAATTACACCCTAGAGGGGCCGAGTGAACCCTTTTTTGGGGGACCGGGTATCCTAAAACGGGACGGGAAAGGGTTTAGGGTTTGATTAGGCGGACCACTACCGCAGATCCCCCTAATCAAACGCTAAACCCTTTCCATTGCTTCTCATTTTAAGACGGCAAGACGGCAAGACACCCTAGAGGAGCCGAGTGAACCCTTTTTGGGGGGATCGGGTATCCTAAAACGGGACGGGAAAGGGTTTAGGGTTTTATTAGGCGGACCGCTACCGCGGATCCCCCTAATCAAACGCTAAACCCTTTCCATTGCTTCTCATTTGAAGGCGGCAAGAAAAAAAAAAGACACCCTAGAGGGGCCGAGTGAACCCTTTTTGGGGGGACCGAGTATCCTAAAACGGGACGGGAAAGGGTTTAACGTTTGATTAGGCGGACCACTACCGCAGATCCCCCTAATCTAACCCTAAACCCTTTCCCTTGCTTCTCATTCGAAGGCGGCAAGATAAAAAGACACCCTAGAGGGGCTGAGTGAACCCTTTTTTGGGGGGCCTGGTATCCTAAAACGGGACGGGAAAGGGTTTAGGGATTGATTAGGTGGACCGCAACCGCGGATCCTCCTAATCAAACCCTAAACCCATTTCCTTGCTTCTCATTTGAAGGCGACAAGACAAAAAGACACCCTAGAGGGGCCGAGTGAACCCTTTTTGGGGGGGACCGGGTATCCTAAAACGGGACGGAAAAGGGTTTAGCGTTTGATTAGGCGGACCGCTATCACAGATCACCCTAATCAAACCCTAAACCCTTTCCCTTGCTTCTCATTTGAAGGCGGCAAGACAAAAAGACACCCTAGAGGGGCCGAGTGAACCCTTTTTGGGGGGATCGGGTATCCTAAAACGGGACGGGAAAGGGTTTAGGGTTTTATTAGGCGGACCGCTACCGCGGATCCCCCTAATCAAACGCTAAACCCTTTCCATTGCTTCTCATTTGAAGGCGGCAAGAAAAAAAAGACACCCTAGAGGGGCCGAGTGAACCCTTTTTGGGGGGACCGAGTATCCTAAAACGGGACGGGAAAGGGTTTAACGTTTGATTAGGCGGACCACTACCGCAGATCCCCCTAATCTAACCCTAAACCCTTTCCCTTGCTTCTCATTCGAAGGCGGCAAGATAAAAAGACACCCTAGAGGGGCTGAGTGAACCCTTTTTTGGGGGGCCTGGTATCCTAAAACGGGACGGGAAAGGGTTTAGGGATTGATTAGGTGGACCGCAACCGCAGATCCTCCTAATCAAACCCTAAACCCATTCCCTTGCTTCTCATTTGAAGGCGACAAGACAAAAAGACACCTTAGAGGGGCCGAGTGAACCCTTTTTGGGGGGGACCGGGTATCCTAAAACGGGACAGAAAAGGGTTTAGCGTTTGATTAGGCGGACCGCTATCACAGATCCCCCTAATCAAACCCTAAACCCTTTCCCTTGCTTCTCATTTGAAGGCGACAAGACAAAATTACCCCCTAGAGGGGCCGAGTGAACCCTTTTTTGGGGGACCGGGTATCCAAAAACGGGACGGGAAAGGGTTTAGGGTTTGATTAGGCGGACCGCTACCGCGGATCCCCCTAATCAAACCCTAAACCCTTTCCCTTGCTTCTCATTTAAAGGCGGCAAGACAAAAAGACACCCTAGAGGGGCCGAGTGAACCCTTTTTTGGGGGACCGGGTATCCTAAAACGGGATGAAAAAGGGTTTAGGGTTTGATTAGGCGGACCGCTACCGCGGATCCCCCGGATCCCCATAATCAAACCCTAAACCCTTTCCCTTGCTTCTCATTCGGAGGCAGCAAGACAAAAAGACACCCTAGAGGGGCCGAGTGAACCCTTTTTCAGGGGGACCAGGTATCCTAAAACGGGACGGGAAAGGGTTTAGGGTTTGATTAGGGGGATCCGCGGTAAAGGTCCGGCTAATCAAACCCTAAACCCTTTCCCTTGCTTCTCATTCGAAGGCGGCAAGACAAAAAGACACCCTAGAGGGGCCGAGTGAACCCTTTTTGGGGGGACCGGGTATCCTAAAACGGAACGGGAAATCGATTCGGGTTTGATTAGGCGGACCGCTACCGCGGATCCCCCTAATCAAACCGTAAACACATTCCCTTTCTTCTCATTTGAAGGCGGCAAGACAAAAAGACACCCTAGAGGGGCCGAGTGAACCCTTTTTGGGGGGACCGGGTATCCTAAAACGGGACAGGAAAGAGTTTAGGGTTTGATTAGGCGGACCACTACCGCGGATCCCCCTAATCAAACCGTAAACACATTCCCTTGCTTCTCATTTGAAGGCGGCAAGACAAAAAGACACCCTAGAGGGGCCGAGTGAATCCTTTTTGGGGGGACCGGGTATCCTAAAACGGAACGGGAAATCGATTCGGGTTTGATTAGGCGGACCGCTACCCCGGATCCCCCTAATCAAACCCTAAACCCTTTCCCTTGCTTCTCATTTGAAGGCGGCAAGACAAAATTACACCCTAGAGGGGCCGAGTGAACCCTTTTTTGGGGGACCGGGTATCCTAAAACGGGACGGGAAAGGGTTTAGGGTTTGATTAGGCGGACCACTACCGCGGATCCCCCTAATCAAACGCTAAACCCTTTCCATTGCTTCTCATTTTAAGGCGGCAAGACAAAAGGACACCATAGAGGGGCCGAGTGAACCCTTTTTGGGGGGATCGGGTATCCTAAAACGGGACGGGAAAGGGTTTAGGGTTTTATTAGGCGGACCGCTACCGCGGATCCCCCTAATCAAACGCTAAACCCTTTCCATTGCTTCTCATTTGAAGGCGGCAAGACAAAAAGACACCCTAGAGGGGCCAAGTGAACCCTTTTTGGGGGGATCGGGTATCCTAAAACGGGACGGGAAAGGGTTTAGGGTTTGATTAGGCGGACCGCTACCGCGGATCCCCCTAATCAAACCGTAAACACTTTCCTGCTTCTCATTTGAAGGCGGCAAGACAAAAGACACCCTAGAGGGGCCGAGTGAACCCTTTTTGGGGGGACCGGGTATCCTAAAACGGAACGGGAAATCGATTCGGGTTTGATTAGGCGGACCGCTACCCCGGATCCCCCTAATCAAACCCTAAACCCTTTCCCTTGCTTCTCATTTGAAGGCGGCAAGACAAAATTACACCCTAGAGGGGCCGAGTGAACCCTTTTTTGGGGGACCGGGTATCCTAAAACGGGACGGGAAAGGGTTTAGGGTTTGATTAGGCGGACCACTACCGCGGATCCCCTAATCAAACGCTAAACCCTTTCCATTGCTTCTCATTTTAAGGCGGCAAGACAAAAAGACACCCTAGAGGGGCCGAGTGAACCCTTTTGGGGGATCGGGTATCCTAAAGCGGGACGGGGAAAGGGTTTAGGGTTTTATTAGGCGGACCGCTACCGCGGATCCCCCTAATCAAACGCTAAACCCTTTCCATTGCTTCTCATTTGAAGGCGGCAAGAAAAAAAAGACACCCTAGAGGGGCCGAGTGAACCTTTTTTGGGGGGACCGAGTATCCTAAAACGGGACGGAAAAGGGTTTAGCGTTTGATTAGGCGGACCGCTACCACGGATCCCTCTAATCCAACCCTAAACCCTTTCCCTTGCTTCTCATTCGAAGGCGGCAAGACAAAAAGACACCCTAGAGGGGCCGAGTGAACCCTTTTTTGGGGGGCATGGTATCCTAAAACGGGACGGGAAATGGTTTAGGGTTTGATTAGGCGGACCGCTATCACAGATCCCCCTAATCAAACCCTAAACCCTTTCCCTTGCTTCTCATTTGAAGGCGGCAAGACAAAAAGACACCCTAGAGGGGCCGAGTGAACCCTTTTTGGGGGGACCGAGTATCCTAAAACGGGACGGGAAAGGGTTTAGGGTTTGATTAGGCGGACCGCTACCGCGGATCCCCCTAATCAAACCCTAAACCCTTTCCTTGCTTCTCATTTGAAGGCGGCAAGACAAAAAGACACCCTAGAGGGGCCGAGTGAACCCTTTTTGGGGGACCGGGTATCCTAAAACGGGACGAAAAGGGGTTTAGGGTTTGATTAGGCGGACCGCTACATCGCAGATCCCGGATCCCCATAATCAAACCCTAAACCCTTTCCCTTGCTTCTCATTCGGAGGCAAAGAAGACAAAAAGACACCCTAGAGGGGCCGAGTGAACCCTTTTTCAGGGGGACCGGGTATCCTAAAACGGGACGGGAAAGGGTTTAGGGTTTGATTAGGGGGATCCGCGGTAAAGGTCCGGCTAATCAAAGCCTAAACCCTTTCCCTTGCTTCTCATTCGAAGGCGGCAAGACAAAACGACACCCTAGAGGGGCCGAGTGAACCCTTTTTGGGGGGACCGGGTATCCTAAAACGGGACAGGAAAGAGTTTAGGGTTTGATTAGGCGGACCGCTACCGCGGATCCCCCTAATCAAACCGTAAACACTTTCCCTTGCTTCTCATTTGAAGGCGGCAAGACAAAAAGACACCCTAGAGGGGCCGAGTGAACCCTTTTTGGGGGGACCGAGTATCCTAAAACGGGACGGGAAAGGGTTTAGGGTTTGATTAGGCGGACCGCTACCGCGGATCCCCCTAATCAAACCCTAAACCCTTTCCCTTGCTTCTCATTTAAAGGCGGCAAGACAAAAAGACACCCTAGAGGGGCCGAGTGAACCCTTTTTGGGGGGACCGGGTATCCTAAAACGGGACGAAAAGGGGTTTAGGGTTTGATTAGGCGGACCGCTACCGCGGATCCCCCGGATCCCCATAATCAAACCCTAAACCCTTTCCCTTGCTTCTCATTCGGAGGCAGCAAGACAAAAAGACACCCTAGAGGGGCCGAGTGAACCCTTTTTCAGGGGGACCGGGTATCCTAAAACGGGACGGGAAAGGGTTTAGGGTTTGATTAGGGGGATCCGCGGTAAAGGTCCGGCTAATCAAACCCTAAACCCTTTCCCTTGCTTCTCATTCGAAGGCGGCAAGACAAAACGACACCCTAGAGGGGCCGAGTGAACCCTTTTTGGGGGGACCGGGTATCCTAAAACGGGACAGGAAAGAGTTTAGGGTTTGATTAGGCGGACCGCTACCGCGGATCCCCCTAATCAAACCGTAAACACTTTCCCTTGCTTCTCATTTGAAGGCGGCAAGATAAAAAGACACCCTAGAGGGGCCGAGTGAACCCTTTTTGGGGGGACCGGGTATCCTAAAACGGAACGGGAAATCGATTCGGGTTTGATTAGGCGGACCGCTACCCCGGATCCCCCTAATCAAACCCTAAACCCTTTCCCTTGCATCTCATTTGAAGGCGGCAAGACAAAATTACACCCTAGAGGGGCCGAGTGAACCCTTTTTTGGGGGACCGGGTATCCTAAAACGGGACGGGAAAGGGTTTAGGGTTTGATTAGGCGGACCACTACCGCGGATCCCCCTAATCAAACGCTAACCCTTTCCATTGCTTCTCGTTTTAAGGCGGCAAGACAAAAAGACACCCTAGAGGGGCCGAGTGAACCCTTTTTGGGGGGATCGGGTATCCTAAAACGGGACGGGAAAGGGTTTAGGGTTTTATTAGGCGGACCGCTACCGCGGATCCCCCTAATCAAACGCTAAACCCTTTCCATTGCTTCTCATTTGAAGGCGGCAAGACAAAAAGACACCCTAGAGGGGCCGAGTGAACCCTTTTTGGGGGGATCGGGTATCCTAAAACGGGACGGGAAAGGGTTTAGGGTTTGATTAGGCGGACCGCTACCGCGGATCCCCCTAATCAAACCGTAAACACTTTCCCTTGCTTCTCATTTGAAGGCGGCAAGACAAAAAGACACCCTAGAGGGGCCGAGTGAACCCTTTTTGGGGGGACCGGGTATCCTAAAACGGAACGGGAAATCGATTCGGGTTTGATTAGGCGGACCGCTACCCCGGATCCCCCTAATCAAACCCTAAACCCTTTCCCTTGCTTCTCATTTGAAGGCGGCAAGACAAAATTACACCCTAGAGGGGCCGAGTGAACCCTTTTTTGGGGGACCGGGTATCCTAAAACGGGACGGGAAAGGGTTTAGGGTTTGATTAGGCGGACCACTACCGCAGATCCCCCTAATCAAACGCTAAACCCTTTCCATTGCTTCTCATTTTAAGGAGGCAAGACAAAAAGACACCCTAGAGGGGCCGAGTGAACCCTTTTTGGGGGGATCGGGTATCCTAAAACGGGACGGGAAAGGGTTTAGGATTTTAGTAGGCGGACCGCTACCGCGGATCCCCCTAATCAAACGCTAAACCCTTTCCATTGCTTCTCATTTGAAGGCGGCAAGAAAAAAAAGACACCCTAGAGGGGCCGAGTGAACCCTTTTTGGGGGGACCGAGTATCCTAAAACGGGACGGGAAAGGGTTTAACGTTTGATTAGGCGGACCACTACCGCAGATCCCCCTAATCTAACCCTAAACCCTTTCCCTTGCTTCTCATTCGAAGGCGGCAAGATAAAAAGACACCCTAGAGGGGCTGAGTGAACCCTTTTTTGGGGGGCCTGGTATCCTAAAACGGGACGGGAAAGGGTTTAGGGATTGATTAGGTGGACCGCAACCGCGGATCCTCCTAATCAAACCCTAAACCCATTCCCTTGCTTCTCATTTGAAGGCGACAAGACAAAAAGACACCCTAGAGGGGCCGAGTGAACCCTTTTTGGGGGGGACCGGGTATCCTAAAACGGGACGGAAAAGGGTTTAGCGTTTGATTAGGCGGACCGCTATCACAGATCCCCCTAATCAAACCCTAAACCCTTTCCCTTGCTTCTCATTTGAAGGCGGCAAGACAAAAAGACACCCTAGAGGGGCCGAGTGAACCCTTTTTAGGGGGATCGGGTATCCTAAAACGGGACGGGAAAGGGCTTAGGGTTTTATTAGGCGGACCGCTACCGCGGATCCCCCTAATCAAACGCTAAACCCTTTCCATTGCTTCTCATTTGAAGGCGGCAAGAAAAAAAAAGACACCCTAGAGGGGCCGAGTGAACCCTTTTTGGGGGGACCGAGTATCCTAAAACGGGACGGGAAAGGGTTTAACGTTTGATTAGGCGGACCACTACCGCAGATCCCCCTAATCTAACCCTAAACCCTTTCCCTTGCTTCTCATTCGAAGGCGGCAAGATAAAAAGACACCCTAGAGGGGCTGAGTGAACCCTTTTTTGGGGGGCCTGGTATCCTAAAACGGGACGGGAAAGGGTTTAGGGATTGATTAGGTGGACCGCAACCGCAGATCCTCCTAATCAAACCCTAAACCCATTCCCTTGCTTCTCATTTGAAGGCGACAAGACAAAAAGACACCCTAGAGGGGCTGAGTGAACCCTTTTTGGGGGGGACCGGGTATCCTAAAACGGGACGGAAAAGGGTTTAGCGTTTGATTAGGCGGACCGCTATCACAGATCCCCCTAATCAAACCCTAAACCCTTTCCCTTGCTTCTCATTTGAAGGCGGCAAGACAAAATTACACCCTAGAGGTGCCGAGTGAACCCTTTTTTGGGGGACCGGGTATCCAAAAACGGGACGGGAAAGGGTTTAGGGTTTGATTAGGCGGACCGCTACCGCGGATCCCCCTAATCAAACCCTAAACCCTTTCCCTTGCTTCTCATTTGAAGGCGGCAAGAAAAAAAAAAGACACCCTAGAGGCGCCGAGTGAACCCTTTTTGGGGGGACCGAGTATCCTAAAACGGGACGGGAAAGGGTTTAACGTTTGATTAGGCGGACCACTACCGCAGATCCCCCTAATCTAACCCTAAACCCTTTCCCTTGCTTCTCATTCGAAGGCGGCAAGATAAAAAGACACCCTAGAGGGGCTGAGTGAACCCTTTTTTGGGGGGCCTGGTATCCTAAAACGGGACGGGAAAGGGTTTAGGGATTGATTAGGTGGACCACAACCGCAGATCCTCCTAATTAAACCCTAAACCCATTCCCTTGCTTCTCATTTGAAGGCGACAAGACAAAAAGACACCCTAGAGGGGCCGAGTGAACCCTTTTTGGGGGGGACCGGGTATCCTAAAACGGGACGGAAAAGGGTTTAGCGTTTGATTAGGCGGACCGCTATCACAGATCCCCCTAATCAAACCCTAAACCCTTTCCCTTGCTTCTCATTTGAAGGCGGCAAGAAAAAATTACACCCTAGAGGGGCCGAGTGAACCCTTTTTTGGGGGACCGGGTATCCAAAAACGGGACGGGAAAGGGTTTAGGGTTTGATTAGGCGGACCGCTACCGCGGATCCCCCAATCAAACCCTAAACCCTTTCCTCGCTTCTCATTTAAAGGCGGCAAGACAAAAAGACACCCTAGAGGGGCCGAGTGAACCCTTTTTGGGGGGACCGGGTATCCTAAAACGGGACGAAAAAGGGTTTAGGGTTTGATTAGGCGGACCGCTACCGCGGATCCCCCGGATCCCCATAATCAAACCCTAAACCCTTTCCCTTGCTTCTCATTCGGAGGCAGCAAGACAAAAAGACACCCTAGAGGGGCCGAGTGAACCCTTTTTCAGGGGGACCGGGTATCCTAAAACGGGACGGGAAAGGGTTTAGGGTTTGATTAGGGGGATCCGCGGTAAAGGTCCGGCTAATCAAACCCTAAACCCTTTCCCTTGCTTCTCATTCGAAGGCGGCAAGACAAAAAGACACCCTAGAGGGGCCGAGTGAACCCTTTTTGGGGGGACCGGGTATCCTAAAACGGGACAGGAAAGAGTTTAGGGTTTGATTAGGCGGACCGCTACCGCGGATCCCCCTAATCAAACCGTAAACACATTCCCTTGCTTCTCATTTGAAGGCGGCAAGACAAAAAGACACCCTAGAGGGGCCGAGTGAACCCTTTTTGGGGGGACCGGGTATCCTAAAACGGAACGGGAAATCGATTCGGGTTTGATTAGGCGGACCGCTACCCCGGATCCCCCTAATCAAACCCTAAACCCTTTCCCTTGCTTCTCATTTGAAGGCGGCAAGACAAAATTACACCCTAGAGGGGCCGAGTGAACCCTTTTTTGGGGGACCGGGTATCCTAAAACGGGACGGGAAAGGGTTTAAGGTTTGATTAGGCGGACCACTACCGCGGATCCCCCTAATAAAACGCTAAACCCTTTCCATTGCTTCTCATTTTAAGGCGGCAAGACAAAAAGACACCATAGAGGGGCCGAGTGAACCCTTTTTGGGGGGATCGGGTATCCTAAAACGGGACGGGAAAGGGTTTAGGGTTTTATTAGGCGGACCGCTACCGCGGATCCCCCTAATCAAACGCTAAACCCTTTCCATTGCTTCTCATTTGAAGGCGGCAAGACAAAAAGACACCATAGAGGGGCCGAGTGAACCCTTTTTGGGGGGATCGGGTATTCTAAAACGGGACGGGAAAGGGTTTAGGGTTTGATTAGGCGGACCGCTACCGCGGATCCCCCTAATCAAACCGTAAACACTTTCCCTTGCTTCTCATTTGAAGGCGGCAAGACAAAAAGACACCCTAGAGGGGCCGAGTGAACCCTTTTTGGGGGGACCGGGTATCCTAAAACGGAACGGGAAATCGATTCGGGTTTGATTAGGCGGACCGCTACCCCGGATCCCCCTAATCAAACCCTAAACCCTTTCCCTTGCTTCTCATTTGAAGGCGGCAAGACAAAATTACACCCTAGAGGGGCCGAGTGAACCCTTTTTTGGGGGACCGGGTATCCTAAAACGGGACGGGAAAGGGTTTAGGGTTTGATTAGGCGGACCACTACCGCGGATCCCCCTAATCAAACGCTAAACCCTTTCCATTGCTTCTCATTTTAAGGCGGCAAGACAAAAAGACACCCTAGAGGGGCCGAGTGAACCCTTTTTGGGGGGGGGGGGGTATCCTAAAACGGGACGGGAAAGGGTTTAGGGTTTTATTAGGCGGACCGCTACCGCGGATCCCCCTAATCAAACGCTAAACCCTTTCCATTGCTTCTCATTTGAAGGCGGCAAGAAAAAAAAGACACCCTAGAGGGGCCGAGTGAACCTTTTTTGGGGGGACCGAGTATCCTAAAACGGGACGGGAAATGGTTTAACGTTTGATTAGGCGGACCACTACCGCAGATCCCCCTAATTTAACCCAAACCCTTTCCCTTGCTTCTCATTCGAAGGCGGCAAGATAAAAAGACACCCTAGAGGGGCCGAGTGAACCCTTTTTTGGGGGGCCTGGTATCCTAAAACGGGACGGGAAAGGGTTTAGGGATTGATTAGGTGGACCGCAACCGCGGATCCTCCTAATCAAACCCTAAAACCATTCCCTTGCTTCTCATTTGAAGGCGACAAGACAAAAAGACACCCTAGAGGGGCCGAGTGAACCTTTTTTGGGGGGGACCGGGTATCCTAAAACGGGACGGCAAAGGATTTAGGGTTTGATTAGGCGGACCGCTACCGCGGATCCCCCGGATCCCCATAATCAAACCCTAAACCCTTTCCCTTGCTTCTCATTCGGAGAGGCAAAGAAGACAAAAAGACACCCTAGAGGGGCCGAGTGAACCCTTTTCGGGGGAACGGGTATCCTAAAACGGGACGGGAAAGGGTTTATGGTTTGATTAGGGGGATCCGCGGTAAAGGTCCGGCTAATCAAACCCTAAACCCTTTCCCTTGCTTCTCATTCGAAGGCGGCAAGACAAAAAGACACCCTTGAGGGGCCGAGTGAACCCTTTTTAGAGGGACCGGGTATCCTAAAACGGGACAGGAAAGGGTTTAGGGTTTGATTAGGCGGACCGCTACCGCGGATCCCCCTAATCAAACCCTAAACACTTTCCCTTGCTTCTCATTTGAAGGCGGCAAGACAAAAAGACACCCTATAGGGGCCGATTGGACCCTTTTTGGGGGGGACCGGGTATCCTAAAACGGGACGGAAAAGGGTTTAGCGTTTGATTAGGCGGACCGCTACCACGGATCCCCCTAATCCAACCATAAACCCTTTCCCTTGCTTCTCATTCGAAGGCGGCAAGACAAAAAGACACCCTAGAGGGGCCGAGTGAACCCTTTTTTTGGGGGCATGGTATCCTAAAACGGGACGGGAAGGGTTTAGGGTTTGATTAGGCGGACCGCTATCGCAAATCCCCCTAATCAAACCCTAAACCCTTTCCCTTATTTCTCATTTGAAGGCGGCAAGACAAAAAGACACCCTAGAGGGGCCGAGTGAACCTTTTTTGGGGAGGACCGGGTATCCTAAAACGGGACGGCAAAGGATTTAGGGTTTGATTAGGCGGACCGCTACCGCGGATCCCCCGGATCCCCATAATCAAACCCTAAACCCTTTCCCTTGCTTCTCATTCGGAGGCAGCATAACAAAAAGACACCCTAGAGGGGCCGAGTGAACCCTTTTTCAGGGGGACCGGGTATCCTAAAACGGGACGGGAAAGGGTTTATGGTTTGATTAGGGGGATCCGCGGTAAAGGTCCGGCTAATCAAACCCTAAACCCTTTCCCTTGCTTCTCATTCGAAGGCGGCAAGACAAAAAGACACCCTAGAGGGGCCGAGTGAACCCTTTTTAGAGGGACCGGGTATCCTAAAACGGGACAGGAAAGGGTTTAGGGTTTGATTAGGCGGACCGCTACCGCGGATCCCCCTAATCAAACCCTAAACACTTTCCCTTGCTTCTCATTTGAAGGCGGCAAGACAAAAAGACACCCTATAGGGGCCGATTGGACCCTTTTTGGGGAGACCGGGTATCTTAAACTGGACGGGAAATCGTTTCGGGTTTGATTAGGCGGACCGCTACCCCGGATCCCCCTAATCAAACCCTAAACCCTTTCCCTTGCATCTCATTTGAAGGCGGCAAGACAAAAATACACCCTAGAGGGGCCGAGTGAACCCTTTTTTGGGGGACCGGGTATCCTAAAACGGGACGGGAAAGGGTTTAGGGTTTGATTAGGCGGACCACTACCGCGGATCCCCCTAATCAAACGCTAAACCCTTTCCCTTGCTTCTCATTCGAAGGCGGCAAGACAAAAAGACACCCTAGAGGGGCCGAGTGAACCCTTTTTTGGGGGGCATGGTATCCTAAAACGGGACGGGAAGGGTTTAGGGTTTGATTAGGCGGACCGCTATCGCAGATCCCCCTAATCAAACCATAAACCCTTTACCTTGCTTCTCATTTGAAGGCGGCAAGATAAAAAGACACCCTAGAGGGGCCGAGTGAACCCTTTTTGGGGGGGACCGGGTATCCTAAAATGGGACGGGAAAGGATTTAGGGTTTGATTAGGCGGACCGCTACCGCGGATCCCACGGATCCCCATAATCAAACCCTAAACCCTTTCCCTTGCTTCTCATTCGGAGGCAGCAAGACAAAAAGACACCCTAGAGGGGCCGAGTGAACCCTTTTTCAGGGGGACCGGGTATCCTAAAACGGGACGGGAAAGGGTTTATGGTTTGATTAGGGGGATCCGCGGTAAAGGTCCGGCTAATCAAACCCTAAACCCTTTCCCTTGCTTCTCATTCGAAGGCGGCAAGACAAAAAGACACCCTAGAGGGGCCGAGTGAACCCTTTTTAGAGGGACCGGGTATCCTAAAACGGGACAGGAAAGGGTTTAGGGTTTGATTAGGCGGACCGCTACCGCGGATCCCCCTAATCAAACCCTAAACACTTTCCCTTGCTTCTCATTTGAAGGCGGCAAGACAAAAAGACACCCTATAGGGGCCGATTGGACCCTTTTTGGGGAGACCGGGTATCTTAAACTGGACGGGAAATCGTTTCGGGTTTGATTAGGCGGACCGCTACCCCGGATCCCCCTAATCAAACCCTAAACCCTTTCCCTTGCATCTCATTTGAAGGCGGCAAGACAAAAATACACCCTAGAGGGGCCGAGTGAACCCTTTTTTGGGGGACCGGGTATCCTAAAACGGGACGGGATAGGGTTTAGGGTTTGATTAGGCGGACCACTACCGCGGATCCCCCTAATCAAACGCTAAACCCTTTCCCTTGCTTCTCATTCGAAGGCGGCAAGACAAAAAGACACCCTAGAGGGGCCGAGTGAACCCTTTTTTGGGGGGCATGGTATCCTAAAACGGGACGGGAAGGGTTTAGGGTTTGATTAGGCGGACCGCTATCGCAGATCCCCCTAATCAAACCATAAACCCTTTACCTTGCTTCTCATTTGAAGGCGGCAAGATAAAAAGACACCCTAGAGGGGCCGAGTGAACCCTTTTGGGGGGACCAAGGGTATCCTAAAATGGGACGGGAAAGGATTTAGGGTTTGATTAGGCGGACCGCTACCGCGGATCCCACGGATCCCCATAATCAAACCCTAAACCCTTTCCCTTGCTTCTCATTCGGAGGCAAAGCAAGACAAAAGACACCCTAGAGGGGCCGAGTGAACCCTTTTTGGGGGGGGACCGGGTATCCTAAAACGGGACGGGAAAGGGTTTATGGTTTGATTAGGGGGATCCGCGGTAAAGGTCCGGCTAATCAAACCATAAACCCTTTCCCTTGCTTCTCATTCGAAGGCGGCAAGACAAAAAGACACCCTAGAGGGGCCGAGTGAACCCATTTTGGGGGGACCGGGTATCCTAAAACGGGACAGGAAAGGGTTTAGGGTTTGATTAGGCGGACCGCTACGCGGATCGCCTAATCAAACCCTAAACACTTTCCTTGCTTCTCATTTGAAGGCGGCAAGACAAAAAGACACCCTATAGGGGCCGATTGAACCCTTTTTGGGGGGACCGGGTATCTTAAAACTGGACGGGAAATCGTTTCGGGTTCTATTAGGCGGACCGCTACCCCGGATCCCCCTAATCAAACCCTAAACCCTTTCCCTTGCTTCTCATTTGAAGGCGGCAAGACAAAATTACACCCTAGAGGGGCCGAGTGAACCCTTTTTTGGGGGGCATGGTATCCTAAAACGGGACGGGAAAGGGTTTAGGGTTTGATTAGGCGGACCGCTATCGCAGATCCCCCTAATCAAACCCTAAACCCTTTCCCTTGCTTCTCATTTGAAGGCGGCAAGACAAAAAGACACCCTAGAGGGGCCGAGTGAACCCTTTTGGGGGGGGGGGGAACGGGTATCCTAAAACGGGACGGGAAAGGGTTTAGGGTTTGATTAGGCGGACCGCTACCGCGGATCCCCCTAATCAAACGCTAAACCCTAGAGGGGCCGAGTGAACCCTTTTTAGAGGGACCGGGTATCCTAAAACGGGACAGGAAAGGGTTTAGGGTTTGATTAGGCGGACCGCTACCGCGGATCCCCCTAATCAAACCCTAAACACTTTCCCTTGCTTCTCATTTGAAGGCGGCAAGACAAAAAGACACCCTAGAGGGGCCGAGTGAACCCTTTTTGGGGGGGATCGGGTATCCTAAAACGGGACGGGAAAGGGTTTAGGGTTTGATTAGGCGGACCGCTACCGCGGATCCCCCTAATCAAACGCTAAACCCTAGAGGGGCCGAGTGAACCCTTTTTAGAGGGACCGGGTATCCTAAAACGGGACAGGAAAGCGTTTAGGGTTTGATTAGGCGGACCGCTACCGCGGATCCCCCGAATCAAACCGTAAACACTTTCCCTTGCTTCTCATTTGAAGGCGGCAAGACAAAAAGACACCCTAGAGGGGCCGAGTGAACCCTTTTTGGGGGGATCGGGTATCCTAAAACGGGACGGGAAAGGGTTTAGGGTTTGATTAGGCGGACCGCTACCGCGAATCCCCCTAATCAAACCGTAAACACTTTCCCTTGCTTCTCATTTGAAGGCGGCAAGACAAAAAGACACCCTAGAGGGGCCGAGTGAACCCTTTTTTGGGGGACCGGGTATCCTAAAACGGGACGGGATAGGGTTTAGGGTTTGATTAGGCGGACCACTACCGCGGATCCCCCTAATCAAACGCTAAACCCTTTCCCTTGCTTCTCATTCGAAGGCGGCAAGACAAAAAGACACCCTAGAGGGGCCGAGTGAACCCTTTTTTGGGGGGCATGGTATCCTAAAACGGGACGGGAAGGGTTTAGGGTTTGATTAGGCGGACCGCTATCGCAGATCCCCCTAATCAAACCATAAACCCTTTACCTTGCTTCTCATTTGAAGGCGGCAAGATAAAAAGACACCCTAGAGGGGCCGAGTGAACCCTTTTTGGGGGGGACCGGGTATCCTAAAATGGGACGGGAAAGGATTTAGGGTTTGATTAGGCGGACCGCTACCGCGGATCCCACGGATCCCCATAATCAAACCCTAAACCCTTTCCCTTGCTTCTCATTCGGGAGGCAAAGCAAGACAAAAAGACACCCTAGAGGGGCCGAGTGAACCCTTTTCAGGGGGACCGGGTATCCTAAAACGGGACGGGAAAGGGTTTATGGTTTGATTAGGGGGATCCGCGGTAAAGGTCCGGCTAATCAAACCATAAACCCTTTCCCTTGCTTCTCATTCGAAGGCGGCAAGACAAAAAGACACCCTAGAGGGGCCGAGTGAACCCATTTTGGGGGGACCGGGTATCCTAAAAACGGACGGGGAAAGGGTTTAGGGTTTGATTAGGCGGACGCTACCGCGGATCGCCCTAATCAAACCCTAAACACTTTCCCTTGCTTCTCATTTGAAGGCGGCAAGACAAAAAGACACCCTATAGGGGCCGATTGAACCCTTTTTGGGGGACCAGGGTATCTTAAAAGCTGGACGGGAAATCGTTTCGGGTTCTATTAGGCGGACCGCTACCCCGGATCCCCCTAATCAAACCCTAAACCCTTTCCCTTGCTTCTCATTTGAAGGCGGCAAGACAAAATTACACCCTAGAGGGGCCGAGTGAACCCTTTTTTGGGGGGCATGGTATCCTAAAACGGGACGGGAAAGGGTTTAGGGTTTGATTAGGCGGACCGCTATCGCAGATCCCCCTAATCAAACCCTAAACCCTTTCCCTTGCTTCTCATTTGAAGGCGGCAAGACAAAAAGACACCCTAGAGGGGCCGAGTGAACCCATTTTGGGGGGACCGGGTATCCTAAAACGGGACAGGAAAGGGTTTAGGGTTTGATTAGGCGGACCGCTACCGCGGATCGCCCTAATCAAACCCTAAACACTTTCCCTTGCTTCTCATTTGAAGGCGGCAAGACAAAAAGACACCCTATAGGGGCCGATTGAACCCTTTTTGGGGGGACCGGGTATCTTAAAACTGGACGGGAAATCGTTTCGGGTTCTATTAGGCGGACCGCTACCCCGGATCCCCCTAATCAAACCCTAAACCCTTTCCCTTGCTTCTCATTTGAAGGCGGCAAGACAAAATTACACCCTAGAGGGGCCGAGTGAACCCTTTTTTGGGGGGCATGGTATCCTAAAACGGGACGGGAAAGGGTTTAGGGTTTGATTAGGCGGACCGCTATCGCAGATCCCCCTAATCAAACCCTAAACCCTTTCCCTTGCTTCTCATTTGAAGGCGGCAAGACAAAAAGACACCCTAGAGGGGCCGAGTGAACCCTTTTTGGGGGGGACCGGGTATCCTAAAACGGGACGGGAAAGGGTTTAGGGTTTGATTAGGCGGACCGCTACCGCGGATCCCCCTAATCAAACGCTAAACCCTAGAGGGGCCGAGTGAACCCTTTTAGAGGGACCAGGGTATCCTAAACGGGACAGGAAAGGGTTTAGGGTTTGATTAGGCGGACGCCACCGCGGATCCCCTAATCAAACCCTAAACACTTTCCTTGCTTCTCATTTGAAGGCGGCAAGACAAAAAGACACCCTAGAGGGGCCGAGTGAACCCTTTTTGGGGGGATCGGGTATCCTAAAACGGGACGGGAAAGGGTTTAGGGTTTGATTAGGCGGACCGCTACCGCGAATCCCCCTAATCAAACCGTAAACACTTTCCCTTGCTTCTCATTTGAAGGCGGCAAGACAAAAAGACACCCTAGAGGGGCCGAGTGAACCCTTTTTGGGGGGATCGGGTATCCTAAAACGGGACGGGAAAGGGTTTAGGGTTTGATTAGGCGGACCGCTACCGCGGATCCCCCTAATCAAATCGTAAACACTTTCCCTTGCTTCTCATTTGAAGGCGGAAAGACAAAAAGACACCCTATAGGGGCCGATTGAACCCTTTTTGGGGGGACCGGGTATCCTAAAACTGGACGGGAAATCGTTTCGGGTTTGATTAGGCGGACCGCTACCCCGGATCCCCCTAATCAAACCCTAAACCCTTTCCCTTGCTTCTCATTTGAAGGCGGCAAGACAAAAATACACCCTAGAGGGGCCGAGTGAACCCTTTTTTGGGGGACGGGGTATCCTAAAACGGGACGGGATAGGGTTTAGGGTTTGATTAGGCAGACCACTACCGCGGATCCCCCTAATCAAACGCTAAACCCTTTCCATTGCTTCTCATTTGAAGGCGGCAAGACAAAAAGACACCCTAGAGGGGCCGAGTGAACCCTTTTTGGGGGATCGGGTATCCTAAAACGGGACAGGAAAGGGTTTAGGGTTTGATTAGGCGGACCGCTACCGCGGATCCCCCTAATCAAACGCTAAACCCTTTCCATTGTTTCTCATTTGAAGGTGGCAAGAAAAAAAAGACACCCTAGAGGGGCCGAGTGAACCCTTTTTGGGGGGACCGAGTATCCTAAAATGGGACGGGAAAGGGTTTAACATTTGATTAGGCGGACCACTACCGCGGATCCCCCTAATCCAACCCTAAACCCTTTCCCTTGCTTCTCATTCGAAGGCGGCAAGATAATAAGACACCCTAGAGGGGCCGAGTGAACCCTTTTTTGGGGGGCCTGGTATCCTAAAACAGGACGGGAAAGGGATTAGGGTTTGATTAGGCGGACCGCTACCGCGGATCCCCCTAATCAAACCCTAAACCCATTCCCTTGCTTCTCATTTGAAGGCGACAAGACAAAAAGACACCCTAGAGGGACCGAGTGAACCCTTTTTGGGGAGACCGGGTATCCTAAAACGGGACAGGAAAGGGTTTAGGGTTTGATTAGGCGGACCTCTACCGCGGATCCCCCCAACAAAACCCTAAACCCTTTCCCTTGCTTCTCATTTAAAGGCGGCAAGACAAAAAGACACCCTAGAGGGGCCGAGTGAACCCTTTTGGAGGGAAGGGTATCCTAAAACGGGACGGGAAAGGGTTTAGGGTTTGATTAGGCGGACACTTCGCGGATCCCCGGATCTCCATAATCAAACCCTAAACACTTTCCCTTGCTTCTCATTCGGAGGCAGCAAGACAAAAAGACACCCTAGAGGGGCCGAGTGAACCCTTTTCGTGGGGCCAGGGAATCCTAAAACGGGACGGGAAAGGGTTTAGGGTTTGATTAGGGGATCCGCGGTAAAGGTCCAAGCAAATCAAACCCTAAACCCTTTCCCTTGCTTCTCATTCGAAGGCGGCAAGACAAAAAGACACCCTAGAGGGGCCGAGTGAACCCTTTTAGGGGGGACCGGGTATCCTAAAACGGGACAGGAAAGGGTTTAGGGTTTGATTAGGCGGACCGCTACCGCGGATCCCCCGAATAAAACCCTAAATACTTTCTCTTGCTTATCATTTGAAGGCGGCAAGACAAAAAGACACCCTAGAGGGGCCGAGTGAACCCTTTTTGGGGGACCATAGGGTATCCTAAAACGGGACGGGGAAAGGGTTTAGGGTTTGATTAGGCGGACCACTACCGCGGAACCCCCTAATAAAACGCTAAACCCTTTCCATTGCTTCTCATTTGAAGGCGGCAAGACAAAAAGACACCCTAGAGGGGCCGAGTGAACCCTTTTTGGGGGGATCGGGTATCTGAACGGGACGGGGAAAGGGTTTAGGGTTTGATTAGGCGGACCGCTATCGCGGATCCCCCTAATCAAACGCTAAACCCTTTCCATTGCTTCTCATTTGAAGGCGGCAAGAAAAAAAAGACACCCTAGAGGGGCCGAGTGAACCCTTTTTGGGGGGACCGGGTATCCTAAAACGGAACGGGAAATCGATTCGGGTTTGATTAGGCGGACCGCTACCCCAGATCCCCCTAATCAAACCCTAAACCCTTTCCCTTGCTTCTCATTTGAAGGCGGCAAGACAAAAATACACCCTAGAGGGGCCGAGTGAACCCTTTTTGGGGGGAACGGGTATCCTACAACGGGACGGAAAAGGGTTTAGCGTTTGATTAGGCGGACCGCTACGGCGGATCCCCCTAATCCAACCCTAAACCCTTTCCCTTGCTTCTCATTCGAAGGCGGCAAGACAAAAAGACACCCTAGAGGGGCCGAGTGAACCCTTTTTTGGGGGGCATGGTATCCTAAAACGGGACCGGAAGGGTTTAGGGTTTGATTAGGCGGACCGCTATCGCAGATCCCCCTAATCAAACCCTAAACCCTTTCCCTTGCTTCTCATTTGAAGGCGGCAAGACAAAAAGACACCCTAGAGGGGCCGAGTGAACCCTTTTTGGGGGGGACCGGGTATCCTAAAACGGGACGGGAAAGGATTTAGGGTTTGATTAGGCGGACCGCTACCGCGGATCCCCCGGATCCCCATAATCAAACCCTAAACCCTTTCCCTTGCTTCTCATTCGGAGGCAGCAAGACAAAAAGACACCATAGAGGGGCCGAGTGAACCCTTTTTCAGGGGGACCGGGTATCCTAAAACGGGACGGGAAAGGGTTTATGGTTTGATTAGGGGGATCCGCGGTAAAGGTCCGGCTAATCAAACCTTAAACCCTTTCCCTTGCTTCTCATTCGAAGGCGGCAGGACAAAAAGACACCCTAGAGGGGCCGAGTGAACCCTTTTTGGGGGGACCGGGTATCCTAAAACGGGACAGAAAAGGGTTTAGGGTTTGATTAGGCGGACCGCTACCGCGGATCCCCCCAACAAAACCCTAAACCCTTTCCCTTGCTTCTCATTTAAAGGCGGCAAGACAAAAAGACACCCTAGAGGGGCCGAGTGAACCCTTTTTGGAGGGACCGGGTATCCTAAAACGGGACGGGAAAGGGTTTAGGGTTTGATTAGGCGGACCGCTACCGCGGATCCCCCGGATCTCCATAATAAAACCCTAAACACTTTCCCTTGCTTCTCATTCGGAGGCAAAGAAGACAAAAAGACACCCTAGAGGGGCCGAGTGAACCCTTTTTCGGGGGACCGGAATCCTAAAACGGGACGGGGAAAGGGTTTAGGGTTTGATTAGGGGATCCGCGGTAAAGGTCCGCAAATCAAACCCTAAACCCTTTCCCTTGCTTCTCATTCGAAGGCGGCAAGACAAAAAGACACCCTAGAGGGGCCGAGTGAACCCTTTTAGGGGGACCGGTATCCTAAAAACGGGACGGGGAAAGGGTTTAGGGTTTGATTAGGCGGACCGCTACCACGGATCCCCCTAATCAAACCCTAAACCCTTTCCTTGCTTCTCATTTGAAGGCGGCAAGACAAAAATACACCCTAGAGGGGCCGAGTGAACCCTTTTTGGGGGACCGGGTATCCTAAAACGGGACGGGATAGGGTTTAGGGTTTGATTAGGCAGACCACTACCGCGGATCCCCCTAATCAAACGCTAAACCCTTTCCATTGCTTCTCATTTGAAGGCGGCAAGACAAAAAGACACCCTAGAGGGGCCGAGTGAACCCATTTTGGGGGGGGATCGGGTATCCTAAAACGGGACGGGAAAGGGTTTAGGGTTTGATTAGGGGGATCCGCGGTAAAGGTCCGGCTAATCAAACCCTAAACCCTTTCCCTTGCTTCTCATTCGAAGGCGGCAAGACAAAAAGACACCCTAGAGGGGCCGAGTGAACCCTTTTTGGGGGGACCGGGTATCCTAAAACGGGACAGGAAAGGGTTTAGGGTTTGATTAGGCGGACCGCTACCGCGGATCCCCCTAATAAAACCCTAAATACTTTCCCTTGCTTCTCATTTGAAGGCGGCAAGACAAAAAGACACCCTAGAGGGGCCGAGTGAACCCTTTTTGGGGGGACCGGGTATCCTAAAACGGGACGGGAAAGGGTTTAGGGTTTGATTAGGCGGACCGCCTCTGCGGATCCCGGATCTCCATAATCAAACCCTAAACACTTTCCCTCGCTTCTCATTCGGAGGCAAAGAAGACAAAAAGACACCCTAGAGGGGCCGAGTGAACCCTTTTTCGGGGGACCGGATATCATAAAACGGGACGGGAAAGGGTTTAGGGTTTGATTAGGGGGATCCGCGGTAAAGGTCCGGCTAATCAAACCCTAAACCCCTTTCCCTTGCTTCTTTTTCGAAGGCGGCAAGACAAAAAGACACCCTAGAGGGGCCGAGTGAACCCTTTTTGGGGGGACCGGGTATCCTAAAACGGGACAGGAAAAGGTTTAGGGTTTGATTAGGCGGACCACTACCGCGGAACCCCCTAATCAAACGCTAAACCCTTTCCATTGCTTCTCATTTGAAGGCGGCAAGACAAAAAGACACCCTAGAGGGGCCGAGTGAACCCTTTTTGGGGGGATCGGGTATCCTGAAACGGGACGGGAAAGGGTTTAGGGTTTGATTAGGCGGACCGCTACCGCGGATCCCCCTAATCAAACGCTAAACCCTTTCCATTGCTTCTCATTTGAAGGCGGCAAGAAAAAAAAGACACCCTAGAGGGGCCGAGTGAACCCTTTTTGGGGGGACCGGGTATCCTAAAACGGAACGGGAAATCGATTCGGGTTTGATTAGGCGGACCGCTACCCCGGATCCCCCTAATTAAACCCTAAACCCTTTCCCTTGTTTCTCATTTGAAGGCGGCAAGACAAAAATACACCCTAGAGGGGACGAGTGAACCCTTTTTGGGGGGAACGGGTATCCTACAACGGGACGGAAAAGGGTTTAGCGTTTGATTAGGCGGACCGCTACCGCGGATCCCCCTAATCCAACCCTAAACCCTTTCCCTTGCTTCTCATTCGAAGGCGGCAAGACAAAAAGACACCCTAGAGGGGCCGAGTGAACCCTTTTAGGGGGGACCGGGTATCCTAAAACGGGACAGGAAAGGGTTTAGGGTTTGATTAGGCGGACCGCTACCCCGGATCCCCCTAATCAAACCCTAAACCCTTTCCCTTGCTTCTCATTTGAAGGCGGCAAGACAAAAATACACCCTAGAGGGGCCGAGTGAACCCTTTTTTGGGGGACCGGGTATCCTAAAACGGGACGGGATAGGGTTTAGGGTTTGATTAGGCAGACCACTACCGCGGATCCCCCTAATCAAACGCTAAACCCTTTCCATTGCTTCTCATTTGAAGGCGGCAAGACAAAAAGACACCCTAGAGGGGCCGAGTGAACCCATTTTGGGGGACCGGGTATCCTAAAACGGGACGGGAAAGGGTTTAGGGTTTGATTAGGGGATCCGCGGTAAAGGTCAAGCTAATCAAACCCTAAACCCTTTCCTTGCTTCTCATTCGAAGGCGGCAAGACAAAAGACACCCTAGAGGGGCCGAGTGAACCCTTTTTGGGGGGGACCGGGTATCCTAAAACGGGACGGGAAAGGGTTTAGGGTTTGATTAGGCGGACCGCTACCGCGGATCCCCTAATAAAACCCTAAATACTTTCCTTGCTTCTCATTTGAAGGCGGCAAGACAAAAAGACACCCTAGAGGGGCCGAGTGAACCCTTTTTGGGGGGACCGGGTATCCTAAAACGGGACGGGAAAGGGTTTAGGGTTTGATTAGGCGGACCGCTACTGCGGATCCCCCGGATCTCCATAATCAAACCCTAAACACTTTCCCTTGCTTCTCATTCGGAGGCAAAGAAGACAAAAAGACACCCTAGAGGGGCCGAGTGAACCCTTTTTCAGGGGGACCGGGAATCCTAAAACGGGACGGGAAAGGGTTTAGGGTTTGATTAGGGGGATCCGCGGTAAAGGTCCGGCTAATCAAACCCTAAACCCCTTTCCCTTGCTTCTTTTTCGAAGGCGGCAAGACAAAAAGACACCCTAGAGGGGCCGAGTGAACCCTTTTTGGGGGGACAGGGTATCCTAAACGGGACGGGGAAAAGGTTTAGGGTTTGATTAGGCGGACCACTACCGCGGAACCCCCTAATCAAACGCTAAACCCTTTCCATTGCTTCTCATTTGAAGGCGGCAAGACAAAAAGACACCCTAGAGGGGCCGAGTGAACCCTTTTTGGGGGATCGGGTATCTGAACGGGACGGGAAAGGGTTTAGGGTTTGATTAGCGGACCGCCACCGCGGATCCCCTAATCAAACGCTAAACCCTTTCCATTGCTTCTCATTTGAAGGCGGCAAGAAAAAAAAGACACCCTAGAGGGGCCGAGTGAACCCTTTTTGGGGGGACCGGGTATCCTAAAACGGAACGGGAAATCGATTCGGGTTTGATTAGGCGGACCGCTACCCCGGATCCCCCTAATTAAACCCTAAACCCTTTCCCTTGTTTCTCATTTGAAGGCGGCAAGACAAAAATACACCCTAGAGGGGACGAGTGAACCCTTTTTGGGGGGAACGGGTATCCTACAACGGGACGGAAAAGGGTTTAGCGTTTGATTAGGCGGACCGCTACCGCGGATCCCCCTAATCCAACCCTAAACCCTTTCCCTTACTTCTCATTCGAAGGCGGCAAGACAAAAAGACACCCTAGAGGGGCCGAGTGAACCCTTTTTTGGGGGGCATGGTATCCTAAAACGGGACCGGAAGGGTTTAGGGTTTGATTAGGCGGACCGCTATCGCAGATCCCCCTAATCAAACCCTAAACCCTTTCCCTTGCTTCTCATTTGAAGGCGGCAAGACAAAAAGACACCCTAGAGGGGCCGAGTGAACCCTTTTTGGGGGACCGGGTATCCTAAAACGGGACGGGAAAGGGTTTAGGGTTTGATTAGGCGGATCGCTATCGCGGATCCCCCGGATCCCCATAATCAAACCCTAAACCCTTTCCTTTGCTTCTCATTCGGAGGCAGTAAGACAAAAAGACACCATAGAGGGGCCGAGTGAACCCTTTTCGGGGGGACCGGGTATCCTAAAACGGGACGGGAAAGGGTTTATGGTTTTATTAGGGGATCCGCGGAAAGGTCCGGCTAATCAAACCTCAAACCCTTTCCCTTGCTTCTCATTCGAGGCGGCAAGACAAAAAGACACCCTAGAGGGGCCGAGTGAACCCTTTTGGGGGACCGGGTATCCTAAAACGGGACGGAAAAGGGTTTAGGGTTTGATTAGGCGGACCGCTACCGCGGATCCCCTTAATCAAACCCTAAACACTTTCCCTTGCTTCTCATTTGAAGGCGGCAAGACAAAAGACACCCTAGAGGGGCCGAGTGAACCCTTTTTGGGGGACCGGGTATCCTAAACGGACGGAAATCGTTTTGGGTTTGATTAGGCGGACCGCTACCCCGGATCCCCTAATCAAACCCTAAACCCTTTCCCTTGCTTCTCATTTGAAGGCGGCAAGACAAAAATACACCCTAGAGGGGCCGAGTGAACCCTTTTTGGGGGACCGGGTATCCTAAAACGGAACGGGATAGGGTTTAGGGTTTGATTAGGCAGACTCTCACCGCGGATCCCCTAATCAAACGCTAAACCCTTTCCCTTGTTTCTCATTTGAAGGCGGCAAGACAAAAAGACACCCTAGAGGGGCCGAGTGAACCCTTTTTTGGGGGGCATGGTATCCTAAAACGGGACCGGAAGGGTTTAGGGTTTGATTAGGCGGACCGCTACCGCGGATCCCCCTAATCAAACCCTAAACACTTTCCCTTGCTTCTCATTCGAAGGCGGCAAGACAAAAAGACACCCTAGAGGGGCCGAGTGAACCCTTTTTGGGGGCACTGGTATCCTAAAACGGGATCGGAAGGGTTTAGGGTTTGATTAGGCGGACCGCTATCGCAGATCCCCCTAATCAAACCCTAAACCCTTTCCCTTGCTTCTCATTTGAAGGCGGCAAGACAAAAAGACACCCTAGAGGGGCCGAGTGAACCCTTTTTGGGGGGGGACCGGGTATCCTAAAACGGGACGGGAAAGGATTTAGGGTTTGATTAGGCGGACGGCCTCGCGGATCCCCGGATCCCCATAATCAAACCCTAAACCCTTTCCCTTGCTTCTCATTCGGAGGCAGTAAGACAAAAAGACACCATAGAGGGGCCGAGTGAACCCTTTTTCAGGGGGACCGGGTATCCTAAAACGGGATGGGAAAGGGTTTATGGTTTTATTAGGGGGATCCGCGGTAAAGGTCCGGCTAATCAAACCTCAAACCCTTTCCCTTGCTTCTCATTCGAAGGCGGCAAGACAAAAAGACACCCTAGAGGGGCCGAGTGAACCCTTTTTGGGGGACCGGGTATCCTAAAACGGGGAGAAAAGGGTTTAGGGTTTGATTAGGCGGACGCTACCGCGGATCCACCTAATCAAACCCTAAACACTTTCCCTTGCTTCTCATTTGAAGGCGGCAAGACAAAAAGACACCCTATAGGGGCCGATTGAACCCTTTTTGGGGGACCGGTATCCTAAAATCGGACGGAAATCGTTTTGGGTTTGATTAGGCGGACGCTACCCCGGATCCCCCTAATCAAACCCTAAACCCTTTCCCTCGCTTCTCATTTGAAGGCGGCAAGACAAAAATACACCCTAGAGGGGCCGAGTGAACCCTTTTTGGGGGACCGGGTATCCTAAAACGGAACGGGATAGGGTTTAGGGTTTGATTAGGCAGACCTCTATCGCGGATCCCCTAATCAAACGCTAAACCCTTTCCATTGCTTCTCATTTGAAGGCGGCAAGACAAAAAGACACCCTAGAGGGGCCGAGTGAACCCTTTTTGGGGGGACCGGGTATCCTAAAACGGGACGGGAAAGGGTTTAGGGTTTGATTAGGGGGATCCGCGGTAAAGGTCCGGCTAATCAAACCCTAAACCCTTTCCTCGCTTCTCATTCAAGGCGGCAAGACAAAAAGACACCCTAGAGGGGCCGAGTGAACCCTTTTGGGGGACCGGGTATCCTAAAACGGGACAGGAAAGGGTTTAGGGTTTGATTAGGCGGACCACTACCGCGGAACCCCCTAATCAAACGCTAAACCCTTTCCATTGCTTCTCATTTGAAGGCGGCAAGACAAAAAGACACCCTAGAGGGGCCGAGTGAACCCTTTTTGGGGGATCGGGTATCTGAACGGGACGGAAAGGGTTTAGGGTTTGATTTGGCGGACCGCTATCGCGGATCCCCCTAATTAAACGCTAAACCCTTTCCATTGCTTCTCATTTGAAGGCGGCAAGAAAAAAAAGACACCCTAGAGGGGCCGAGTGAACCCTTTTTGGGGGGACCGGGTATCCTAAAACGGAACGGGAAATCGATTCGGGTTTGATTAGGCGGACCGCTACCCCGGATCCCCCTAATCAAACCCTAAACCCTTTCCCTTGCTTCTCATTTGAAGGCGGCAAGACAAAAATACACCCTAGAGGGGCCGAGTGAACCCTTTTTGGGGGGAACGGGTATCCTGCAACGGGACGGAAAAGGGTTTAGCGTTTGATTAGGCGGACCGCTACCACGGATCCCCCTAATCCAACCCTAAACCCTTTCCCTTGCTTCTCATTCGAAGGCGGCAAGACAAAAAGACACCCTAGAGGGGCCGAGTGAACCCTTTTTTGGGGGGCATGGTATCCTAAAGCGGGACCGGAAGGGTTTAGGGTTTGATTAGGCGGACCGCTATCGCAGATCCCCCTAATCAAACCCTAAACCCTTTCCCTTGCTTCTCATTTGAAGGCGGCAAGACAAAAAGACACCCTAGAGGGGCCGAGTGAACCCTTTTTGGGGGGGACCGGGTATCCTAAAACGGGACGGGAAAGGATTTAGGGTTTGATTAGGCGGACCGCTACCGCGGATCCCCCGGATCCCCATAATCAAACCCTAAACCCTTTCCCTTGCTTCTCATTCGGAGGCAGCAAGACAAAAAGACACCCTAGAGGGGCCGAGTGAACCCTTTTTCAGGGGGACCGGGTATCCTAAAACGGGACGGGAAAGGGTTTATGGTTTGATTAGGGGGATCCGCGGTAAAGGTCCGGCTAATCAAACCTTAAACCCTTTCCCTTGCTTCTCATTCGAAGGCGGCAGGACAAAAAGACACCCTAGAGGGGCCGAGTGAACCCTTTTTGGGGGGACCGGGTATCCTAAAACGGGGAGTAAAAGGGTTTAGGGTTTGATTAGGCGGACCGCTACCGCGGATCCCCCCAACAAAACCCTAAACCCTTTCCCTTGCTTCTCATTTAAAGGCGGCAAGACAAAAAGACACCCTAGAGGGGCCGAGTGAACCCTTTTTGGAGGGACCGGGTATCCTAAAACGGGACGGGAAAGGGTTTAGGGTTTGATTAGGCGGACCGCTACCGCGGATCCCCCGGATCTCCATAATCAAACCCTAAACACTTTCCCTTGCTTCTCATTCGGAGGCAGCAAGACAAAAATACACCCTAGTGGGGCCGAGTGAACCCTTTTTAAGGGGGACCGGGAATCCTAAAACGGGACGGGAAAGGGTTTAGGGTTTGATTAGGGGGATCCGCTGTAAAGGTCCGGCAAATCAAACCCTAAACCCTTTCCCTTGCTTCTCATTCGAAGGCGGCATGACAAAAAGACACCCTAGAGGGGCCGAGTGAACCCTTTTAGGGGGGACCGGGTATCCTAAAACGGGATAGGAAAGGGTTTAGTGTTTGATTAGGCGGACCGCTACCGCGGATCCCCCTAATAAAACCCTAAATACTTTCCCTTGCTTCTCATTTGAAGGCGGCAAGACAAAAAGACACCCTAGAGGGGCCGAGTGAACCCTTTTTGGGGGGACCGGGTATCCTAAAACGGGACGGGAAAGGGTTTAGGGTTTGATTAGGTGGACCGCTACCGCGGATCCCCTGATTTCCATAATCAAACCCTAAACACTTTCCCTTGCTTCTCATTCGGAGGCAAAGAAGACAAAAAGACACCCTAGAGGGGCCGAGTGAACCCTTTTTCGGGGGGACCGGGTATCCTAAAACGGGACGGGAAAGGGTTTAGGTTTGATTAGGGGATCCGCGGTAAAGGTCCGCAAATCAAACCCTAAACCCTTTCCTCGCTTCTCATTCGAAGGCGGCAAGACAAAAAGACACCCTAGAGGGGCCGAGTGAACCCTTTTGGGGGACCGGGTATCCTAAAACGGGATAGGAAAGGGTTTAGGGTTTGATTAGGCGGACGCACCGCGGATCCCCTAATAAAACCCTAAATACTTTCCCTTGCTTCTCATTTGAAGGCGGCAAGACAAAAAGACACCCTAGAGGGGCCGAGTGAACCCTTTTTGGGGGGACCGGGTATCCTAAAACGGGACGGGAAAGGGTTTAGGGTTTGATTAGGCGGACCGCTACCGCGGATCCCCCGGATCTCCATAATCAAACCCTAAACACTTTCCCTTGCTTCTCATTCGGAGGCAGCAAGACAAAAAGACACCCTAGAGGGGCCGAGTGAACCCTTTTTCAGGGGGACCGGGAATCCTAAAACGGGACGGGAAAGGGTTTAGGGTTTGATTAGGGGGATCCGCGGTAAAGGTCCGGCTAATCAAACCCTAAACCCTTTCCCTTGCTTCTCTTTCGAAGGCGGCAAGACAAAAAGACACCCTAGAGGGGCCGAGTGAACCCTTTTTGGGGGGACCGGGTATCCTAAAACGGGACAGGAAAGGGTTTAGGGTTTGATTAGGCGGACCACTACCGCGGAACCCCCTAATCAAACGCTAAACCCTTTCCATTGCTTCTCATTTGAAGGCGGCAAGACAAAAAGACACCCTAGAGGGGCCGAGTGAACCCTTTTTGGGGGGATCGGGTATCCTGAAACGGGACGGGAAAGGGTTTAGGGTTTGATTAGGCGGACCGCTACCGCGGATCCCCCTAATCAAACGCTAAACCCTTTCCATTGCTTCTCATTTGAAGGCGGCAAGAAAAAAAAGACACCCTAGAGGGGCCGAGTGAACCCTTTTTGGGGGGACCGGGTATCCTAAAACGGAACGGGAAATCGATTCGGGTTTGATTAGGCGGACCGCTACCCCGGATCCCCCTAATCAAACCCTAAACCCTTTCCCTTGCTTCTCATTTGAAGGCGGCAAGACAAAAATACACCCTAGAGGGGCCGAGTGAACCCTTTTTTGGGGGGAACGGGTATCCTACAACGGGACGGAAAAGGGTTTAGCGTTTGATTAGGTGGAACGCTACCGCGGATCCCCCTAATCCAACCCTAAACCCTTTCCCTTGCTTCTCATTCGAAGGCGGCAAGACAAAAAGACACCCTAGAGGGGCCGAGTGAACCCTTTTTTGGGGGGCATGGTATCCTAAAACGGGACCGGAAGGGTTTAGGGTTTGATTAGGCGGACCGCTATCGCAGATCCCCCTAATCAAACCCTAAACCCTCTCCCTTGCTTCTCATTTGAAGGCGGCAAGACAAAAAGACACCCTAGAGGGGCCGAGTGAACCCTTTTTGGGGGGGACCGGGTATCCTAAAACGGGACGGGGAAAGGATTTAGGTTTGATTAGGCGGACGCCACCGCGGATCCCCCGGATCCCCATAATCAAGCCCTAAACCCTTTCCTCGCTTCTCATTCGGGAGCAAAGCAAGACAAAAGACACCATAGAGGGGCCGAGTGAACCCTTTTTCGTGGGGACCGGTATCCTAAAACGGGACGGGAAAGGGTTTATGGTTTTATTAGGGGGATCCGCGGTAAAGGTCCGGCTAATCAAACCTTAAACCCTTTCCCTTGCTTCTCATTCGAAGGCGGCAAGACAAAAAGACACCCTAGAGGGGCCGAGTGAACCCTTTTGGGGGACCGGGTATCCTAAAACGGGGATGAAAAGGGTCTAGGGTTTGATTAGGCGGACCGCACCGCGGATCCCCCTAATCAAACCCTAAACACTTTCCCTTGCTTCTCATTTGAAGGCGGCAAGACAAAAAGACACCCTATAGGGCCGATCAACCCTTTTGGGGGACCGGTATCCTAAAATCGGACGGGAAATCGTTTGGGTTTGATTAGGCGGACCGCTACCCCGGATCCCCCTAATCAAACCCTAAACCCTTTCCCTTGCTTCTCATTTGAAGGCGGCAAGACAAAAATACACCCTAGAGGGGCCGAGTGAACCCTTTTTGGGGGGGACCGGGTATCCTAAAACGGGACGGGAAAGGATTTAGGGTTTGATTAGGCGGACCGCTACCGCGGATCCCCCGGATCCCCATAATCAAACCCTAAACCCTTTCCCTTGCTTCTCATTCGGAGGCAGCAAGACAAAAAGACACCATAGAGGGGCCGAGTGAACCCTTTTTCAGGGGGACCGGGTATCCTAAAACGGGACGGGAAAGGGTTTATGGTTTTATTAGGGGGATCCGCGGTAAAGGTCCGGCTAATCAAACCTTAAACCCTTTCCCTTGCTTCTCATTCGAAGGCGGCAAGACAAAAAGACACCCTAGAGGGGCCGAGTGAACCCTTTTTGGGGGGACCGGGTATCCTAAAACGGGACAGAAAAGGGTCTAGGGTTTGATTAGGCGGACCGCTATCGCAGATCCCCCTAATCAAACCCTAAACCCTTTCCCTTGCTTCTCATTTGAAGGCGGCAAGACAAAAAGACACCCTAGAGGGGCCGAGTGAACCTTTTTGGGGGGACCGGGTATCCTAAAACGGGACGGGAAAGGGTTTAGGGTTTGATTAGGCGGACCGCACATCGCGGATCCCCGGATCCCCATAATCAAACCCTAAACCCTTTCCTTGCTTCTCATTCGGAGGCAGCAAGACAAAAAGACACCATAGAGGGGCCGAGTGAACCCTTTTTCGGGGGGACCGGGTATCCTAAAACGGGACGGGAAAGGGTTTATGGTTTGATTAGGGGGATCCGCAGTAAAGGTCCCGCTAATCAAACCTTAAACCCTTTCCCTTGCTTCTCATTCGAAGGCGGCAGGACAAAAAGACACCCTAGAGGGGCCGAGTGAACCCTTTTTGGGGGGACCGGGTATCCTAAAACGGGACAGAAAAGGGTTTAGGGTTTGATTAGGCGGACCGCTACCGCGGATCCCCCCAACAAAACCCTAAACCCTTTCCCTTGCTTCTCATTTAAAGGCGGCAAGACAAAAAGACACCCTAGAGGGGCCGAGTGAACCCTTTTTGGAGGGACCGGGTATCCTAAAACGGGACGGGAAAGGGTTTAGGGTTTGATTAGGCGGACGCCACCGCGGATCCCCGGATCTCCATAATCAAACCCTAAACACTTTCCCTTGCTTCTCATTCGGAGGCAAAGAAGACAAAAATACACCCTAGTGGGGCCGAGTGAACCCTTTTAAGGGGGACCGGAATCCTAAAACGGGACGGGAAAGGGTTTAGGTTTGATTAGGGGGATCCGCTGTAAAGGTCCGCAAATCAAACCCTAAACCCTTTCCTGCTTCTCATTCGAAGGCGGCATGACAAAAGACACCCTAGAGGGGCCGAGTGAACCCTTTTAGGGGGGACCGGGTATCCTAAAACGGGATAGGAAAGGGTTTAGGGTTTGATTAGGCGGACCGCTACCGCGGATCCCCCTAATAAAACCCTAAATACTTTCCTTGCTTCTCATTTGAAGGCGGCAAGACAAAAAGACACCCTAGAGGGGCCGAGTGAACCCTTTTTGGGGGACCGGGTATCCTAAAACGGGACGGGAAAGGGTTTAGGGTTTGATTAGGCGGACCGCTACCGCGGATCCCCCGGATCTCCATAATCAAACCCTAAACACTTTCCCTTGCTTCTCATTCGGAGGCAGCAAGACAAAAAGACACCCTAGAGGGGCCGAGTGAACCCTTTTTCAGTGGGGACCGAATCCTAAAACGGGACGGAAAGGGTTTAGGGTTTGATTAGGGGGATCCGCGGTAAAGGTCCCATTAATCAAACCCTAAACCCTTTCCCTTGCTTCTCTTTCGAAGGCGGCAAGACAAAAAGACACCCTAGAGGGGCCGAGTGAACCCTTTTTGGGGGGACCGGGTATCCTAAAACGGGACAGGAAAGGGTTTAGGGTTTGATTAGGCGGACCACTACCGCGGAACCCCCTAATCAAACGCTAAACCCTTTCCATTGCTTCTCATTTGAAGGCGGCAAGACAAAAAGACACCCTAGAGGGGCCGAGTGAACCCTTTTTGGGGGGATCGGGTATCCTGAAACGGGACGGGAAAGGGTTTAGGGTTTGATTAGGCGGACCGCTACCGCGGATCCCCCTAATCAAACCCTAAACCCTTTCCCTTGCTTCTCATTTGAAGGCGGCAAAAAAAAAAGACATCCTAGAGGGGCCGAGTGAACCCCTTTTGGGGGGGCCGGGTATCCTAAAACGGAACGGAAATCGATTCGGGTTTGATTAGGCGGACCGCTACCCGGATCCCCTAATCAAACCCTAAACCCTTTCCCTTGCTTCTCATTTGAAGGCGGCAAGACAAAAATACACCCTAGAGGGGCCGAGTGAACCCTTTTTTGGGGGGAACGGGTATCCTACAACGGGACGGAAAAGGGTTTAGCGTTTGATTAGGTGGAACGCTACCGCGGATCCCCCTAATCCAACCCTAAACCCTTTCCCTTGCTTCTCATTCGAAGGCGGCAAGACAAAAAGACACCATAGAGGGGCCGAGTGAACCTTTTTGGGGGGGCATGGTATCCTAAAACGGGACGGAAGGGTTTAGGTTTGATTAGGCGGACCGCTATCGCAGATCCCCCTAATCAAACCCTAAACCCTTTCCCTTGCTTCTCATTTGAAGGCGGCAAGACAAAAAGACACCCTAGAGGGGCCGAGTGAACCCTTTTTGGGGGGACCGGGTATCCTAAAAACGGGACGGGGAAAGGATTTAGGGTTTGATTAGGCGGACCGCTACGCGGATCCCGGATCCCCCTAATCAAACCCTAAACCCTTTCCCTTGCTTCTCATTCGGAGGCAGCAAGACAAAAAGACACCCTAGAGGGGCCGAGTGAACCCTTTTTCAGGGGGACCGGGTATCCTAAAACGGGACGGGAAAGGGTTTATGGTTTTATTAGGGGGATCCGCGGTAAAGGTCCGGCTAATCAAACCTTAAACCCTTTCCCTTGCTTCTCATTCGAAGGCGGCAAGACAAAAAGACACCCTAGAGGGGCCGAGTGAACCCTTTTTGGGGGGACCGGGTATCCTAAAACGGGACAGAAAAGGGTCTAGGGTTTGATTAGGCGGACCGCTACCGCGGATCCCCCTAATCAAACCCTAAACACTTTCCCTTGCTTCTCATTTGAAGGCGGCAAGACAAAAAGACACCCTATAGGGGCCGATTGAACCCTTTTTGGGGGGACCGG
Organism: Silene latifolia; assembly: GCF_048544455.1. NCBI lineage: Eukaryota > Viridiplantae > Streptophyta > Magnoliopsida > Caryophyllales > Caryophyllaceae > Silene > Silene latifolia. The sequence continues at coordinate 120,462,983 of NC_133537.1, forward strand.
GTATCCTAAAACTGGACGGGAAATCGTTTCGGGTTTGATTAGGCGGACCGCTACCCCGGATCCCCCTAATCAAACCCTAAACCCTTTCCCTTGCTTCTCATTTGAAGGCGGCAAGACAAAAATACACCCTAGAGGGGCCGAGTGAACCCTTTTTTGGGGGACCGGGTATCCTAAAACGGGACGGGATAGGGTTTAGGGTTTGATTAGGCAGACCACTACCGCGGATCCCCCTAATCAAACGCTAAACCCTTTCCATTGCTTCTCATTTGAAGGCGGCAAGACAAAAAGACACCCTAGAGGGGCCGAGTGAACCCTTTTTGGGGGGGGATCGGGTATCCTAAAACGGGACGGGAAAGGGTTTAGGGTTTGATTAGGCGGACCGCTACCGCGGATCCCCCTAATCAAACGCTAAACCCTTTCCATTTCTTCTCATTTGAAGGTGGCAAGAAAAAAAAGACACCCTAGAGGGGCCGAGTGAACCCTTTTTGGGGGGACCGAGTATCCTAAAATGGGACGGGAAAGGGTTTAACATTTGATTAGGCGGACCACTACCGCGGATCCCCCTAATCCAACCCTAAACCCTTTCCCTTGCTTCTCATTCGAAGGCGGCAAGATAATAAGACACCCTAGAGGGGCCGAGTGAACCCTTTTTGGGGGACCGGTATCCTAAATCGGACGGAAATCGTTTCGGGTTTGATTAGGCGGACCGCTACCCCGGATCCCCTAATCAAACCCTAAACCCTTTCCCTTGCTTCTCATTTGAAGGCGGCAAGACAAAAATACACCCTAGAGGGGCCGAGTGAACCCTTTTGGGGGATCGGGTATCCTAAACGGGACGGGGAAAGGGTTTAGGGTTTGATTAGGCGGAACGCTACCGCGGATCCCCCTAATCAAACGCTAAACCCTTTCCATTGCTTCTCATTTGAAGGCGGCAAGAAAAAAAAGACACTCTAGAGGGGCCGAGTGAACCCTTTTTGGGGGGACCGAGTATCCTAAAACGGGACATGAAAGGGTTTAACGTTTGATTAGGCGGACCACTACCGCAGATCTCCCTAATCTAACCCTAAACCCTTTCCTTTGCTTCTCATTCGAAGGCGGCAAGATAAAAAGACACACTAGAGGGGCCGAGTGAACCCTTTTTTGGGGGGCCTGGTATCCTAAAACGGGACGGGAAAGGGTTTAGGGTTTGATTAGGCGGACCGCAACCGCGGATCCCCCTAATCAAACCCTAAACCCTTTCCCTTGCTTCTCATTTGAAGGCGACAAGACAAAAAGACACCCTAAAGGGGCCGAGTGAACCCTTTTTGGGGGGACCGGGTATCCTAAAACGGGACGGAAAAGGGTTTAGGGTTGGATTAGGCGGACGCCATCGCGGATCCCCCTAATCCAACCCTAAACCCTTTCACTTGCTTCTCATTCGAAGGCGGCAAGACAAAAAGACACCCTAGAGGGGCAGAGTGAACCCTTTTTTGGGGGGCATGGTATCCTAAAATAGGACGGGAAAGGGTTTAGGGTTTGATTAGGCGGACCGCTATCGTAGATCCCCCTAATCAAACCCTAAACCCTTTCCCTTACTTCTCATTTGAAGGCGGCAAGACAAAAAGCCACCCTAGAGGGGCCGAGTGAACCTTTTTTGGGGGGGACCGGGTATCCTAAAACGGGACGGGAAAGGATTTAGGGTTTGATTAGGCGGACCGGTACCGCGGATCCCCCGGATCCCCATAATCAAACCCTAAACCCTTTCCCTTGCTTCTCATTCGGAGGCAGCAAGACAAAAAGACACCCTAGAGGGGCCGAGTGAACCCTTTTTCAGGGGGACTGGGTATCCTAAAACGGGACGGGAAAGGGTTTAGGGTTTGATTAGGCGGACCGCTACCGCGGATCCCCCTAATCAAACGCTAAACCCTTTCCATTGCTTCTCATTTGAAGGTGGCAAGAATAAAAAGACACCCTAGAGGGGCCGAGTGAACCCTTTTTGGGGGGGGGACCGAGTATCCTAAAACGGGACGGGAAAGGGTTTAACGTTTGATTAGGCGGACCACTACCGCGGATCCCCCTAATCCAACGCTAAACCCTTTCCCTTGCTTCTCATTCGAAGGCGGCAAGATAAAAAGACACCCTAGAGGGGCCGAGTGAACCCTTTTTTGGGGGCCGGTTATCCTAAAACGGGATGGGAAAGGGTTTAGGGTTTGATTAGGCGGACCGCTACCGCGGATCCCCCTAATCAAACCCTAAACCCTTTCCCTTGCTTCTCATTTGAAGGCGGCAAGACAAAAAGACACCCTAGAGGGGCCGAGTGAACCCTTTTTGGGGGGACCGGGTATCCTAAAACGGGACGGAAAAGGGTTTAGCGTTTGATTAGGCGGACCGCTACCACGGATCCCCCTAATCCAACCCTAAACCCTTTCCCTTGCTTCTCATTCGAAGGCGGCAAGACAAAAAGACACCCTAGAGGGGCCGAGTGAACCCTTTTTTGGGGGGCATGGTATCCTAAAACGGGACCGGAAGGGTTTAGGGTTTGATTAGGCGGACCGCTATCGCAGATCCCCCTAATCAAACCCTAAACCCTTTCCCTTGCTTCTCATTTGAAGGCGGCAAGACAAAAAGACACCCTAGAGGGGCCCAGTGAACCCTTTTTGGGGGGGGACCGGGTATCCTAAAACGGGACGGGAAAGGATTTAGGGTTTGATTAGACGGACCGCTACCGCGGATCCCCCAGATCCCCATAATCAAACCCTAAACCCTTTCCCTTGCTTCTTATTCGGAGGCAGCAAGACAAAAAGACACCATAGAGGGGCCGAGTGAACCCTTTTTCAGGGGGACCGGGTATCCTAAAACGGGACGGGAAAGGGTTTATGGTTTGATTAGGGGGATCCGCGGTAAAGGTCCGGCTAATCAAACCCTAAACCCTTTCCCTTGCTTCTCATTCGAAGGCGGCAAGACAAAAAGACACTCTAGAGGGGCCGAGTGAACCCTTTTTGGGGGACCGGGTATCCTAAAACGGGACAGGAAAGGGTTTAGGGTTTGATTAGGCGGACCGCTACCGCGGATCCCCCTAATCAAACCCTAAACACTTTCCCTTGCTTCTCATTTGAAGGCGGCAAGACAGAAAGAAACCCTATAGGGGCCGATTGAACCCTTTTTGGGGGGACCGGGTATCCTAAAACTGGACGGGAAATCGTTTCGGGTTTGATTAGGCGGACCGCTACCCCGGATCCCCCTAATCAAACCCTAAACCCTTTCCCTTGCTTCTCATTTGAAGGCAGCAAGACAAAAATACACCCTAGAGGGGCCGAGTGAACCCTTTTTGGGGGGATCGGGTATCCTAAAACGGGACGGGAAAGGGTTTAGGGTTTGATTAGGCGGAACGCTACCGCGGATCCCCCTAATCAAACGCTAAACCCTTTCCATTGCTTCTCATTTGAAGGCGGCAAGAAAAAAAAGACACTCTAGAGGGGCCGAGTGAACCCTTTTTGGGGGGACCGAGTATCCTAAAACGGGACGGGAAAGGGTTTAACGTGTTATTAGGCGGACCACTACCGCAGATCTCCCTAATCTAACCCTAAACCCTTTCCCTTGCTTCTCATTCGAAGGCGGCAAGATAAAAAGACACACTAGAGGGGCCGAGTGAACCCTTTTTTGGGGGGCCTGGTATCCTAAAACGGGACGGGAAAGGGTTTAGGGTTTGATTAGGCAGACCGCAACCGCGGATCCCCCTAATCAAACCCTAAACCCTTTCCCTTGCTTCTCATTTGAAGGCGACAAGACAAAAAGACACCCTAGAGGGGCCGAGTGAACCCTTTTTGGGGGGACCGGGTATCCTAAAACGGGACGGAAAAGTGTTTAGCGTTTGATTAAGCGGACCGCTACTGCGGATCCCCCTAATCCAACCCTAAACCCTTTCACTTGCTTCTCATTCGAAGGCGGCAAGACAAAAAGACACCCTAGAGGGGCCGAGTGAACCCTTTTTTGGGGGGCATGGTATCCTAAAACGGGACGGGAAAGGGTTTAGGGTTTGATTAGGCGGACCGCTATCGCAGATCCCCCTAATCAAACCCTAAACCCTTTCCCTTGCTTCTCATTTGAAGGCGGCAAGACAAAAAGACACCCTAGAGGGGCCGAGTGAACCTTTTTTGGGGGGGACCGGGTATCCTAAAACGGGACGGGAAAGGATTTAGGGTTTGATTAGGCGGACCGGTACCGCGGATCCCCCGGATCCCCATAATCAAACCCTAAACCCTTTCCCTTGCTTCTCATTCGGAGGCAGCAAGACAAAAAGACACCCTAGAGGGGCCGAGTGAACCCTTTTTCAGGGGGACTGGGTATCCTAAAACGGGACGGGAAAGGGTTTAGGGTTTGATTAGGCGGACCGCTACCGCGGATCCCCCTAATCAAACGCTAAACCCTTTCCATTGCTTCTCATTTGAAGGTGGCAAGAAAAAAAAGACACCCTAGAGGGGCCGAGTGAACCCTTTTTGGGGGGGACCGAGTATCCTAAAACGGGACGGGAAAGGGTTTAACGATTGATTAGGCGGACCACTACCGCGGATCCCCCTAATCCAACGCTAAACCCTTTCCCTTGCTTCTCATTCGAAGGCGGCAAGATAAAAAGACGCCCTAGAGGGGCCGAGTGAACCCTTTTTGGGGGGGCCTGGTATCCTAAAACGGGACGAGAAAGGGTTTACGGTTTGATTAGGCGGACTGCTACCGCGGATCCCCCTAATCAAACCCTAAACCCTTTCCCTTGCTTCTCATTTGAAGGCGGCAAGACAAAAAGACGCCCTAGAGGGGCCGAGTGAACCCTTTTTGGGGGGACCGGGTATCCTAAAACGGGACGGAAAAGGGTTTAGCGTTTGATTAGGCGGACCGCTACCGCGGATCCCCCTAATCCAACCCTAAACCCTTTCCCTTGCTTCTCATTCGAAGGCGGCAAGACAAAAAGACACCCTAGAGGGGCCGAGTGAACCCTTTTTTGGGGGGCATGGTATCCTAAAACGGGACCGGAAGGGTTTAGGGTTTGATTAGGCGGACCGCTATCGCAGATCCCCCTAATAAAACCCTAAACCCTTTCCCTTGCTTCTCATTTGAAGGCGGCAAGACAAAAAGACACCCTAGAGAGGCCCAGTGAACCCTTTTGGGGGACGGGTATCGTAAAACGGACGGGAAAGGATTTAGGGTTTGATTAGGCGGATCGCTACCGCGGATCCCGGATCCCCATAATCAAACCCTAAACCCTTTCCCTTGCTTCTCATTCGGAGGCAACAAGACAAAAAGACACCCTAGAGGGGCCGAGTGAACCCTTTTTCGTGGGGACCGGTATCCTAAAACGGGACGGGAAAGGGTTTATGGTTTGATTAGGGGGATCCGCGGTAAAGGTCCGGCTAATCAAACCCTAAACCCTTTCCCTTGCTTCTCATTCGAAGGCGGCAAGACAAAAAGACACTCTAGAGGGGCCGAGTGAACCCTTTTGGGAGGACCGGTATCCTAAAACGGGACGGGGAAAGGGTTTAGGGTTTGATTAGGCGGACCGCTACCGCGGATCCCCATAATCAAACCCTAAACACTTTCCCTTGCTTCTCATTTGAAGGCGGCAAGACAAAAAGACACCCTATAGGGGCCGATTGAACCCTTTTTGGGGGACCGGTATCCTAAATCGGACGGGAAATCGTTTCAGTTTGATTAGGCGGACCGCTACCCGGATCCCCTAATCAAACCCTAAACCCTTTCCCTTGCTTCTCATTTGAAGGCGGCAAGACAAAAATACACCCTAGAGGGGCCGAGTGAACCCTTTTTGGGGGACCGGTATCCTAAAAACGGGACGGGATAGGGTTTAGGGTTTGATTAGGCAGACCACTACCGCGGATCCCCCTAATCAAACGCTAAACCCTTTCCATTGCTTCTCATTTGAAGGCGGCAAGACAAAAAGACACCCTAGAGGGGCCGAGAGAACCCTTTTTGGGGGGATCGGGTATCCTAAAACGGGACGGGAAAGGGTTTAGGGTTTGATTAGGCGGAACGCTACCGCGGATCCCCCTAATCAAACGCTAAACCCTTTCCATTGCTTCTCATTTGAAGGCGGCAAGAAAAAAAAGACACTCTAGAGGGGCCGAGTGAACCCTTTTTGGGGGGACCGAGTATCCTAAAACGGGACGGGAAAGGGTTTAACGTTTGATTAGGCGGACCACTACCGCAGATCTCCCTAATCTAACCCTAAACCCTTTCCCTTGCTTCTCATTTGAAGGCGACAAGATAAAAAGACACCCTAGAGGGGCCGAGTGAACCCTTTTTTGGGGGGCTTGGTATCCTAAAACGGGACGGGAAAGGGTTTAGGGTTTGATTAGGCGGACCGCAACCGCGGATCCCCCTAATCAAACCCTAAACCCTTTCCCTTGCTTCTCATTTGAAGGCGACAAGACAAAAAGACACCCTAGAGGGGCCGAGTGAACCCTTTTTAGGGGGACCGGGTATCCTAAAACGGGACGGAAAAGGGTTTAGCGTTTGATTAGGCGGACCGCTACTGCGGATCCCCCTAATCCAACCCTAAACCCTTTCACTTGCATCTCATTCGAAGGCGGCAAGACAAAAAGACACCCTAGAGGGGCCGAGTGAACCCTTTTTTGGGGGGCATGGTATCCTAAAACGGGACGGGAAAGGGTTTAGGGTTTGATTAGGCGGACCGCTATCGCAGATCCCCCTAATCAAACCCTAAACCCTTTCCCTTGCTTCTCATTTGAAGGCGGCAAGACAAAAAGATACCCTAGAGGGGCCGAGTGAACCTTTTTTGGGGGGGATCGGGTATCCTAAAACGGGACGGGAAAGGATTTAGGGTTTGATTAGGCGGACCGCTACCGCGGAACCACCGGATCCCCATAATCAAACCCTAAACCCTTTCCCTTGCTTCTCATTCGGAGGCAGCAAGACAAAAAGACACCCTAGAGGGGCCGAGTGAACCCTTTTTCAGGGGGACTGGGTATCCTAAAACGGGACGGGAAAGGGTTTAGGGTTTGATTAGGCAGACCGCTACCGCGGATCCCCCTAATCAAACGCTAAACCCTTTCCATTGCTTCTCATTTGAAGGTGGCAAGAAAAAAAAGACACCCTAGAGGGGCCGAGTGAACCCTTTTTGGGGGGGACCGAGTATCCTAAAACGGGACGGGAAAGGGTTTAACGTTTGATTAGGCGGACCACTACCGCGGATCCCCCTAATCCAACGCTAAACCCTTTCCCTTGCTTCTCATTCGAAGGCGGCAAGATAAAAAGACACCCTAGAGGGGCCGAGTGAACCCTTTTTTGGGGGGCCTGGTATCCTAAAACGGGACGGGAAAGGGTTTAGGGTTTGATTAGGCGGACCGCTACCGCGGATCCCCCTAATCAAACCCTAAACCCTTTCCCTTGCTTCTCATTTGAAGGCGGCAAGACAAAAAGACGCCCTAGAGGGGCCGAGTGAACCCTTTTTGGGGGGACCGGGTATCCTAAAACGGGACGGAAAAGGGTTTAGAGTTTGATTAGGCGGACCGCTACGGCGGATCCCCCTAATCCAACCCTAAACCCTTTCCCTTGCTTCTCATTCGAAGGCGGCAAGACAAAAAGACACCCTAGAGGGGCCGAGTGAACCCTTTTTTGGGGGGCATGGTATCCTAAAACGGGACCGGAAGGGTTTAGGGTTTGATTAGGCAGACCGCTATCACAGATCCCCCTAATCAAACCCTAAACCCTTTCCCTTGCTTCTCATTTGAAGGCGGCAAGACAAAAAGACACCCTAGAGGGGCCGAGTGAACCCTTTTTGGGGGGGACCGGGTATCCTAAAACGGGACGGGAAAGGATTTAGGGTTTGATTAGGCGGATCGCACCGCGGATCCCCAGGATCCCCATAATCAAACCCTAAACCCTTTCCCCTCGCTTCTCATTCGGAGGCAGCAAGACAAAAAGACACCATAGAGGGGCCGAGTGAACCCTTTTTCAGGGGGACCGGGTATCCTAAAACGGGACGGGAAAGGGTTTATGGTTTGATTAGGGGGATTCGCGGTAAAGGTCCGGCTAATCAAACCCTAAACCCTTTCCCTTGCTTCTCATTCGATGGCGGCAAGACAAAAAGACACTCTAGAGGGGCCGAGTGAACCCTTTTTTGGGGGACCGGGTATCCTAAAACGGGACGGGATAAGGTTTAGGGTTTGATTAGGCAGACCACTACCGCGGATCCCCCTAATCAAACGCTAAACCCTTTCCATTGCTTCTCATTTGAAGGTGGCAAGAAAAAAAAGACACCCTAGAGGGGCCGAGTGAACCCTTTTTGGGGGGACCGGGTATCCTAAAACTGGACGGGAAATCATTTCGGGTTTGATTAGGCGGACCGCTACCCTGGATCCCCCTAATAAAACCCTAAACCCTTTCCCTTGCTTCTCATTTGAAGGCGGCAAGATAAAAATACACCCTAGAGGGGCCGAGTGAACCCTTTTTTGGGGGACCGGGTATCCTAAAACGGGACGGGATAGGGTTTAGGGTTTGATTAGGCAGACCACTACAGCGGATCCCCCTAATCAAACGCTAAACCCTTTCCATTGCTTCTCATTTGAAGGTGGCAAGAAAAAAAAGACACCCTAGAGGGGCCGAGTGAACCCTTTTTGGGGGGACCGAGTATCCTAAAACGGGACGGGAAAGGGTTTAACATTTGATTAGGCGGACCACTACCGTGGATCCCCCTAATCCAACCCTAAACCCTTTCCCTTGCTTCTCATTCGAAGGCGGCAAGATAAAAAGACACCCTAGAGGGGCCGAGTGAACCCTTTTTTTGGGGGCCTGGTATTCTAAAACGGGACGGGAAAGGGTTTAGGGATTGATTAGGCGGACCGCTATCGCGGATCCCCCTAATCAAACCCTAAACCCTTTCCCTTGCTTCTCATTTGAAGGCGACAAGACAAAAAGACACCCTAGAGGGGCCGAGTGAACCCTTTTTGGGGGGACCGGGTATCCTAAAACGGGACAGGAAAGGGTTTAGGGTTTGATTAGGCGGATCGCTACCGCGGATCCCCCCAACAAAACCCTAAAACCTTTCCCTTGCTTCTCATTTAAAGGCGGCAAGACAAAAAGACACCCTAGAGGGGCCGAGTGAACCCTTTTTGGGGGGACCGGGTATCCTAAAACAGGACGGGAAAGGGTTTAGGGTTTGATTAGGCGGACCGCTACCGCGGATCCCCCGGATCTCCATAATCAAACCCTAAACCCTTTCCCTTGCTTCTCATTCGGAGGCAACAAGACAAAAAGACACCCTAGAGGGGCCGAGTGAACCCTTTTTCAGGGGGACCGGGAATCCTAAAACGGGACGGGAAAGGGTTTAGGGTTTGATTAGGGGGATCCGCGGTAAAGGTCCGGCAAATCAAACCCTAAACCCTTTCCCTGCTTCTCATTCGAAGGCGGCAAGACAAAAAGACACCCTAGAGGGGCCGAGTGAACCCTTTTTTGGGGGACCGGGTATCCTAAAACGGGATAGGAAAGGGTTTAGGGTTTGATTAGGCGGACCGCTACTGCGGATCCTCCTAATCAAACCCTAAACACTTTCCCTTGCTTCTCATTTGAAGGCGGCAAGACAAAAAGACACCCTAGAGGGGCCGAGAGAACCCTTTTTGGGGGGACGGGGTATCCTAAAACGGGACGGGAAAGGGTTTAGGGTTTGATTAGGCGGACCGCTACCGCGGATCCCTCTAATAAAACCCTAAACCCTTTCCCTTGCTTCTCATTTAAAGGCGGCAAGACAAAAAGACACCTTAGAGGGGCCGAGTGAACCCTTTTGGGAAGACCGGTATCCTAAAACGGGACGGGAAAGGGTTTAGGGTTTGATTAGGCGGACCGCTACCGCGGATCCCCCGGATCTCCATAATCAAACCCTAAACCCTTTCCCTTGCTTCTCATTCGGAGGCAGCAAGACAAAAAGACACCCTAGAGGGGCCGAGTGAACCCTTTTTCAGGGGGACCGGGAATACTAAAACGGGATGGGAAAGGGTTTAGGGTTTGATTAAGGGGATCCGCGGTAAAGGTCCGGCTAATAAAACCCTAAACCCTTTCCCTTGCTTCTCATTCGAAGTCGGCAAGACAAAAAGACACCCTAGAGGGGCCGAGTGAACCCTTTTTGGGGGGACCGGGTATCCTAAAACTGGACGGGAAATCGTTTCGGGTTTGATTAGGCGGACCGCTACCCCGGATCCCCCTAATCAAGCCCTAAACACTTTCCCTTGCTTCTCATTTGAAGGCGGCAAGACAAAATGACACCCTAGAGGGGCCGAGTGAACCCTTTTTTGGGGGACCGGGTATCCTAAAACGGGACGGGAAAGGGTTTAGGGTTTGATTAGGCGGACCACTACCGCGGATCCCCCTAATCAAACCCTAAACCCTTTCCATTGCTTCTCCTTTGAAGGTGGCAAGAAAAAAAAGACACCCTAGAGGGGCCGAGTGAACCCTTTTTGGGGGACCGGTATCCTAAAATCGGACGGAAATCATTTCGGGTTTGATTAGGCGGACCGCTACCCTGGATCCCCCTAATCAAACCCTAAACCCTTTCCCTTGCTTCTCATTTGAAGGCGGCAAGACAAAAAGACACCCTAGAAGGGCCGAGTGAACCCTTTTTTGGGGGACCGGGTATCCTAAAACGGGACGGGATAGGGTTTAGGGTTTGATTAGGCAGACCACTACAGCGGATCCCTCTAATCAAACGCTAAACCCTTTCCATTGCTTCTCATTTGAAGGTGGCAAGAAAAAAAAGACACCCTAGAGGGGCCGAGTGAACCCTTTTTGGGGGGACCGAGTATCTTGAAACGGGACGGGAAAGGGATTAACATTTGATTAGGCGGACCACTACCGTGGATCCCCCTAATCCAACCCTAAACCCTTTCCCTTGCTTCTCATTCGAAGGCGGCAAGATAAAAAGACACTCTAGAGGGGCCGAGTGAACCCTTTTTTGGGGGGCCTGGTATTCTAAAACGGGACGGGAAAGGGTTTAGGGTTTGATTAGGCGGACCGCTATCGCGGATCCCCCTAATCAAACCCTAAACCCTTTCCCTTGCTTCTCATTTGAAGGCGACAAGACAAAAAGACACCCTAGAGTGGCCGAGTGAACCCTTTTTGGGGGGACCGGGTATCCTAAAACGGGACAGGAAAGGGTTTAGCGTTTGATTAGGCGGACCGCTACCGCGGATCCCCCCAACAAAACCCTAAACCCTTTCCCTTGCTTCTCATTTAAAGGCGGCAAGACAAAAAGACACCCTAGAGGGGCCGAGTGAACCCTTTTTGGGGGGACCGGGTATCCTAAAACAGGACGGGAAAGGGTTTAGGGTTTGATTAGGCGGACCGCTACCGCGGATCCCCCGGATCTCCATAATCAAACCCTAAACCCTTTCCCTTGCTTCTCATTCGGAGGCAACAAGACAAAAAGACACCCTAGAGGGGCCGAGTGAACCCTTTTTCGGGGGACCGGAATCCTAAAACGGACGAGAAAGGGTTTGGGGTTTGATTAGGGGGATCCGCGGTAAAGGTCCGGCAAATCAAACCCTAAACCCTTTCCCTTGCTTCTCATTCGAAGGCGGCAAGACAAAAAGACACCCTAGAGGGGCCGAGTGAACCCTTTTTGAGGGGACCGGGTATCCTAAAACGGGATAGGAAAGGGTTTAGGGTTTGATTAGGCGGACCGCTACCGCGGATCCTCCTAATCAAACCCTAAACACTTTCCCTTGCTTCTCATTTGAAGGCGGCAAGACAAAAAGACACCCTAGAGGGGCCGAGTGAACCCTTTTTGGGGGGACGAGGTATCCTAAAACGGGACGGGAAAGGGTTTAGGGTCTGATTAGGCGGACCGCTACCGCGGATCCCTCTAATAAAACCCTAAACCCTTTCCCTTGCTTCTCATTTAAAGGCGGCAAGACAAAAAGACACCCTAGAGGGGCCGAGTGAACCCTTTTTGGGAAGACCGGGTATCCTAAAACGGGACGGGAAAGGGTTTAGGGTTTGATTAGGCGGACCGCTACCGCGGATCCCCCGGATCTCCATAATCAAACCCTAAACCCTTTCCCTTGCTTCTCATTCGGAGGCAGCAAGACAAAAAGACACCCTAGAGGGGCCGAGTGAACCCTTTTTCAGGGGGACCGGGAATACTAAAACGGGATGGGAAAGGGTTTAAGGTTTGATTAGGGGGATCCGTGGTAAAGGTCCGGCTAATAAAACCCTAAACCCTTTCCCTTGCTTCTCATTCGAAGTCGGCAAGACAAAAAGACACCCTAGAGGGGCCGAGTGAACCCTTTTTGGGGGGACCGGGTATCCTAAAACGGACGGGAAATCGTTTCGGGTTTGATTAGGCGGACCGCTACCCCGGATCCCCTTAATCAAACCCTAAACCCTTTCCCTCGCTTCTCATTTGAAGGCGGCAAGACAAAAAGACACCCTAGAGGGGCCGAGTGAACCTTTTTTGGGGGACCGGGTATCCTAAAACGGGACGGGAAAGGGTTTAGGGTTTGATTAGGCGGACCACTACCGCGGATCCCCCTAATAAAACCCTAAACCCTTTCCCTTGCTTCTCATTTAAAGGCGGCAAGACAAAAAGACACCCTAGAGGGGCCGAGTGAACCCTTTTTGGGGGGACCGGGTATCCTAAAACGGGACGGGAAAGGGTTTACGGTTTGATTAGGCGGACCGCACCGCGGATCCCCGGATCTCCATAATCAAACCCTAAACCCTTTCCCTTGCTTCTCATTCGGAGGAGGCAAGACAAAAAGACACCCTAGAGGGGCCGAGTGAACCCTTTTTGGGGGGACCGGGAATCCTAAAACGGGACGGGAAAGGGTTTAGGGTTTGATTAGGGGGATCCGCGGTAAAGGTCCGGCAAATCAAACCCTAAACCCTTTCCCTTGCTTCTCATTCGAAGGCGGCAAGACAAAAAGACACCCTAGAGGGGCCGAGTAAACCCTTTTTGGGGGGACCGGGTATCCTAAAACGGGACAGGAAAGGGTTTAGGGTTTGATTAGGCGGACCGCTACCGCGGATCCCCCTAATCAAACCCTAAACACTTTCCCTTGCTTCTCATTTGAAGGCGGCAAGACAAAAAGACACCCTAGAGGGGCCGAGTGAACCCTTTTTGGGGGGACGGGGTATCCTAAACGGGACGGGAAAGGGTTTAGGGTTTGACTAGGCGGACAGCTACCGCGGATCCCCCTAATAAAACCCTAAACCCTTTCCCTTGCTTCTCATTTAAAGGCGGCAAGACAAAAAGACACCCTAGAGGGGCCGAGTGAACCCTTTTTGGGGGGACCAGGTATCCTAAAACGGGACGGGAAAGGGTTTAGGGTTTGATTAGGCGGACCGCTACCGCGGATCCCCCGGATCTCCATAATCAAACCCTAAACCCTTTCCTTTGCTTCTCATTCGAAGGCGGCAAGATAAAAAGACACTCTAGAGGGGCCGAGTGAACCCTTTTTTGGGGGGCCTGGTATTCTAAAACGGGACGGGAAAGGGTTTAGGGTTTGATTAGGCGGACCGCTATCGCGGATCCCCCTAATCAAACCCCAAACCCTTTCCCTTGCTTCTCATTTGAAGGCGACAAGACAAAAAGACACCCTAGAGTGGCCGAGTGAACCCTTTTTGGGGGGACCGGGTATCCTAAAACGGGACAGGAAAGGGTTTAGCGTTTGATTAGGCGGACCGCTACCGCGGATCCCCCAAACAAAACCCTAAACCCTTTCCCTTGCTTCTCATTTAAAGGCGGCAAGACAAAAAGACACCCTAGAGGGGCCGAGTGAACCCTTTTTGGGGGGACCGGGTATCCTAAAACAGGACGGGAAAGGGTTTAGGGTTTGATTAGGCGGACCGCTACCGCGGATCCCCCGGATCTCCATAATCAAACCCTAAACCCTTTCCCTTGCTTCTCATTCGGAGGCAACAAGACAAAAAGACACCCTAGAGGGGACGAGTGAACCCTTTTTCAGGGGGACCGGGAATCCTAAAACGGGACGAGAAAGGGTTTGGGGTTTGATTAGGGGGATCCGCGGTAAAGGTCCGGCAAATCAAACCCTAAACCCTTTCCCTTGCTTCTCATTCGAAGGCGGCAAGACAAAAAGACACCCTAGAGGGGCCGAGTGAACCCTTTTTGAGGGGACCGGGTATCCTAAAACGGGATAGGAAAGGGTTTAGGGTTTGATTAGGCGGACCGCCACCGCGGATCCCCCTAATCAAACCCTAAACCCTTTCCCTGCTTCTCATTTGAAGGCGGCAAGACAAAAAGACACCCTAGAGGGGCCGAGTGAACCCTTTTTGGGGGACCAGGTATCCTAAAACGGGACGGGAAAGGGTTTAGGGTCTGATTAGGCGGACCGCTACCGCGGATCCCTCTAATAAAACCCTAAACCCTTTCCCTTGCTTCTCATTTAAAGGCGGCAAGACAAAAAGACACCCTAGAGGGGCCGAGTGAACCCTTTTTGGGAAGACCGGGTATCCTAAAACGGGACGGGAAAGGGTTTAGGGTTTGATTAGGCGGACCGCTACCGCGGATCCCCCGGATCTCCATAATCAAACCCTAAACCCTTTCCCTTGCTTCTCATTCGGAGGCAGCAAGACAAAAAGACACCCTAGAGGGGCCGAGTGAACCCTTTTTCAGGGGGACCGGGAATACTAAAACGGGATGGGAAAGGGTTTAGGGTTTGATTAGGGGGATCCGTGGTAAAGGTCCGGCTAATAAAACCCTAAACCCTTTCCCTTGCTTCTCATTCGAAGTCGGCAAGACAAAAAGACACCCTAGAGGGGCCGAGTGAACCCTTTTTGGGGGGACCGGGTATCCTAAAACTGGACGGGAAATCGTTTCGGGTTTGATTAGGCGGACCGCTACCCCGGATCCCCCTAATCAAACCCTAAACACTTTCCCTTGCTTCTCATTTGAAGGCGGCAAGACAAAAAGACACCCTAGAGGGGCCGAGTGAACCCTTTTTTTGGGGGACGGGTATCCTAAAACGGGACGGGAAAGGGTTTAGGGTTTGATTAGGCGGACCGCTACCGCGGATCCCTCTAATAAAACCCTAAACCCTTTCCCTTGCTTCTCATTTAAAGGCGGCAAGACAAAAAGACACCCTAGAGGGGCCGAGTGAACCCTTTTTGGGGGGACCGGGTATCCTAAAACGGGACGGGAAAGGGTTTACGGTTTGATTAGGCGGACCGCTACCGCGGATCCCCCGGATCTCCATAATCAAACCCTAAACCCTTTCCCTTGCTTCTCATTCGGAGGCAGCAAGACAAAAAGACACCCTAGAGGGGCCGAGTGAACCCTTTTTCAGGGGGACCGGTAATCCTAAAACGGGACGGGAAAGGGTTTAGGGTTTGATTAGGGGGATCCGCGGTAAAGGTCCGGCAAATCAAACCCTAAACCCTTTCCCTTGCTTCTCATTCGAAGGCGGCAAGACAAAAAGACACCCTAGAGGGGCCGAGTAAACCCTTTTTGGGGGGACCGGGTATCCTAAAACGGGACAGGAAAGGGTTTAGGGTTTGATTAGGCGGACCGCTACCGCGGATCCCCCTAATCAAACCCTAAACACTTTCCCTTGCTTCTCATTTGAAGGCGGCAAGACAAAAAGACACCCTAGAGGGGCCGAGTGAACCCTTTTTGGGGGGACGGGGTATCCTAAACGGGACGGGAAAGGGTTTAGGGTTTGATTAGGCGGACAGCTACCGCGGATCCCCCTAATAAAACCCTAAACCCTTTCCCTTGCTTCTCATTTAAAGGCGGCAAGACAAAAAGACACCCTAGAGGGGCCGAGTGAACCCTTTTTGGGGGGACCGGGTATCCTAAAACGGGACGGGAAAGGGTTTAGGGTTTGATTAGGCGGACCGCTACCGCGGATCCCCCGGATCTCCATAATCAAATCCTAAACCCTTTCCCTTGCTTCTCATTCGGAGGCAGCAAGACAAAAAAACACCCTAGAGGGGCCGAGTGAACCCTTTTTCAGGGGGACCGGGAATACTAAAACGGGATGGGAAAGGGTTTAGGGTTTGATTAGGGGGATCCGCGGTAAAGGTCCGGCTAATCAAACCCTAAACCCTTTCCCTTGCTTCTCATTCGAAGTCGGCAAGACAAAAAGACACCCTAGAGGGGCCGAGTGAACCCTTTTTGGGGGGACCGGGTATCCTAAAACTGGACGGGAAATCGTTTCGGGTTTGATTAGGCGGACCGCTACCCCGAATCCCCCTAATCAAACCCTAAACACTTTCCCTTGCTTCTCATTTGAAGGCGGCAAGACAAAAAGACACCCTAGAGGGGCCGAGTGAACCCTTTTTTGGGGGACCGGGTATCCTAAAACGGGACGGGAAAGGGTTTAGGGTTTGACTAGGCGGACCGCTACCACGGATCCCCCTAATAAAACCCTAAACCCTTTCCCTTGCTTCTCATTTAAAGGCGGCAAGACAAAAAGACACCCTAGAGGGGCTGAGTGAACCCTTTTTGGGAGGACCGGGTATCCTAAAACGGGACGGGAAAGGGTTTAGGGTTTGATTAGGCGGACCGCTACCGCGGATCCCCCGGATCTCCATAATCAAACCCTAAACCCTTTCCCTTGCTTCTCATTCGGAGGCAGCAAGACAAAAAGACACCCTAGAGGGGCCGAGTGAACCCTTTTTCATAGGGACCGGGAATCCTAAAACGGGATGGGAAAGGGTTTAGGTTTTGATTAGGGGGAGCCGCGGTAAAGGTCCGGCTAATCAAACCCTAAACCCTTTCCCTTGCTTCTCATTCGAAGGCGGCAAGACAAAAAGACACCCTAGAGGGGCCGAGTGAACCCTTTTTGGGGGGACCGGGTATCCTAAAACTGGACGGGAAATCGTTTCGGTTTTGATTAGGCGGACCGCTACCCCGGATCCCCCTAATAAAACCCTAAACCCTTTCCCTTGCTTCTCATTTGAAGGCGGCAAGACAAAAATACACCCTAGAGGGGCCGAGTGAACCCTTTTTTGGGGGACCGGGTATCCTAAAACGGGACGGGAAAGGGTTTAGGGTTTGATTAGGCGGACCACTACCGCGGATCCCCCTAATCAAATGCTAAACCCTTTCCATTGCTTCTCATTTGAAGGCGGCAAGACAAAAAGACACCCTAGAGGGGCCGAGTGAACCCTTTTTGGGGGGGCCGGGTATCCTAAAACGGGACGGGAAAGGGTTTAGGGTTTGATTAGGCGGACCGCTACCGCGGATCCCCCTAATCAAACGCTAAACCCTAAACCCTTTCCCTTGCTTCTCATTTGAAGGCGACAAGACAAAAAGACACCCTAGAGGGGCCGAGTGAACCCTTTTTGGGGGGACCGGGTATCCTAAAACAGGACGGAAAAGGGTTTAGCGTTTGATTAGGCGGACCGTTACTGCGGATCCCCCTAATCCAACCCTAAACCCTTTCACTTGTTTCTCATTCGAAGGCGGCAAGACAAAAAGACACCCTAGAGGGGCCGAGTGAACCCTTTTTTGGGGGCATGGTATCCTAAAAACGGACGGGTAAGGGTTTAGGGTTTGATTAGGCGGACCGCTATCGCGGATCCCCCTAATAAAACTATAAACCCTTTCCCTTGCTTCTCATTTAAAGGCGGCAAGACAAAAAGACACCCTAGAGGGGCCGAGTGAACCCTTTTTGGGGGGACCGAGTATCCTAAAACGGGACGGGAAAGGGTTTAACGTTTGATTAGGCGGACCACTACCGCAGATCCCCCTAATCTAACCCTAAACCCTTTCCCTTGCTTCTCATTCGAAAGCGGCAAGATAAAAAGACACCCTAGAGGGGCCGAGTGAACCCTTTTTTGGGAGGCCTGGTATCCTAAAACGGGGCGGGAAAGGGTTTAGGGTTTGATTAGGCGGACCGCAACCGCGGATCCCCCTAATCAAACCCTAAACCCTAAACCCTTTCCCTTGCTTCTCATTTGAAGGCGACAAGACAAAAAGACACCCTAGAGGGGCCGAGTGAACCCTTTTTGGGGGGACCGGGTATCCTAAAACAGGACGGAAAAGGGTTTAGCGTTTGATTAGGCGGACCGCTACTGCGGATCCCCCTAATCCAACCCTAAACCCTTTCACTTGTTTCTCATTCGAAGGCGGCAAGACAAAAAGACACCCTAGAGGGGCCGAGTGAACCCTTTTTTGGGGGGCATGGTATCCTAAAACGGGACGGGAAAGGGTTTAGGGTTTGATTAGGCGGACGCTATCGCGGATCCCCTAATAAAACTATAAACCCTTTCCCTTGCTTCTCATTTAAAGGCGGCAAGACAAAAAGACACCCTAGAGGGGCCGAGTGAACCCTTTTTGGGGGGACCGGGTATCCTAAAACGGGACGGGAAAGGGTTTAGGGTTTGATTAGGCGGACCGCTATCGCGGATCCCCCGGATCCCCATAATCAAACCCTAAACCCTTTCCCTTGCTTCTCATTCGGAGGAAGCAAGACAAAAAGACACCCTAGAGGGGCCGAGTGAACCCTTTTTCGTGGGGACTCGGGTATCCTAAAACGGACAGAAAGGGTTTAGGGTTTGATTAGGCGGACCGCTACCACGGATCCCCCTAATCAAACCCTAAACACTTTCCCTTGCTTCTCATTTGAAGGCGGCAAGACAAAAAGACACCCTAGAGGGGCCGATTGAACCCTTTTTGGGGGGACCTGGTATCCTAAAACTGGACGGGAAATCGTTTCGGGTTTGATTAGGCGGACCGCTACCCCGGATCCCCCTAATCAAACCCTAGACCCTTTCCCTTGCTTCTGATTTGAAGGTGGCAAGACAAAAATACACCCTAGAGGGGCCGAGTGAACCCTTTTTTGGGGGACCGGGTATCCTAAAACGGGACGGGATAGGGTTTAGGGTTTGATTAGGCGGACCACTACCGCGGATCCCCCTAATCAAACGCTAAACCCATTCCATTGCTTCTCATTTGAAGGCGGCAAGACAAAAAGACACCCTAGAGGGGCCGAGTGAACCCTTTTTGGGCGGACCGGGTATCCTAAAACTGGACGGGAAATCGTTTCGGGTTTGATTAGGCGGACCGCTACCCCGGATCCCCCTAATCAAACCCTAAACACTTTCCCTTGCTTCTTATTTGAAGGCGGCAAGACAAAAAGACACCCTAGAGGGGCCGAGTGAACCCTTTTTTGGGGGACCGGGTATCCTTAAACGGGACAGGAAAGGGTTTAGGGTTTGATTAGGCGGACCACTACCGCGGATCCCCCTAATCAAACGCTAATCCCTTTCCATTGCTTCTCATTTGAAGGCGGCAAGACAAAAAGACACCCTAGAGGGGCCGAGTGAACCCTTTTTGGGGGGATCGGGTATCCTAAAACGGGACGGGAAAGGGTTTAGGGTTGGATTAGGCGGACCGCTACCGCGGATCCCCCGGATCTCCATAATCAAACCCTAAACCCTTTCCCTTGCTTCTCATTCGGAGGCAGCAAGACAAAAAGATACCCTAGAGGGGCCGAGTGAACCCTTTTGCAGGGGGACCGGGAATCCTAAAACGGGATGGGAAAGGGTTTAGGGTTTGATTAGAGGGATCCGCGGTAAAGGTCCGGCTATCAAACCCTAAACCCTTTCCCTTGCTTCTCATTCGAAGGCGGCAAGACAAAAAGACACCCTAGAGGGGCCGAGTGAACCCTTTTTGGGGGGACCGGGTATCCTAAAACTGGACGGGAAATCGTTTCGGTTTTGATTAGGCGGACCGCTACCCCGGATCCCCCTAATAAAACCCTAAACCCTTTCCCTTGCTTCTCATTTGAAGGCGGCAAGACAAAAATACACCCTAGAGGGGCCGAGTGAACCCTTTTTTGGGGGACCGGGTATCCTAAAACGGGACGGGAAAGGGTTTAGGTTTTGATTAGGGGGAGCCGCGGTAAAGGTCCGGCTAATCAAACCCTAAACCCTTTCCCTTGCTTCTCATTCGAAGGCGGCAAGACAAAAAGACACCCTAGAGGGGCCGAGTGAACCCTTTTTGGGGGGACCGGGTATCCTAAAACTGGACGGGAAATCGTTTCGGTTTTGATTAGGCGGACCGCTACCCCGGATCCCCCTAATAAAACCCTAAACCCTTTCCCTTGCTTCTCATTTGAAGGCGGCAAGACAAAAATACACCCTAGAGGGGCCGAGTGAACCCTTTTTTGGGGGACCGGGTATCCTAAAACGGGACGGGAAAGGGTTTAGGGTTTGATTAGGCGGACCACTACCGCGGATCCCCCTAATCAAATGCTAAACCCTTTCCATTGCTTCTCATTTGAAGGCGGCAAGACAAAAAGACACCCTAGAGGGGCCGAGTGAACCCTTTTTGGGGGGATCGGGTATCCTAAAACGGGACGGGAAAGGGTTTAGGGTTTGATTAGGCGGACCGCTACCGCGGATCCCCCTAATCAAACGCTAAACCCTAAACCCTTTCCCTTGCTTCTCATTTGAAGGCGACAAGACAAAAAGACACCCTAGAGGGGCCGAGTGAACCCTTTTTGGGGGGACCGGGTATCCTAAAACAGGACGGAAAAGGGTTTAGCGTTTGATTAGGCGGACCGTTACTGCGGATCCCCCTAATCCAACCCTAAACCCTTTCACTTGTTTCTCATTCGAAGGCGGCAAGACAAAAAGACACCCTAGAGGGGCCGAGTGAACCCTTTTTTGGGGGGCATGGTATCCTAAAACGGGACGGGTAAGGGTTTAGGGTTTGATTAGGCGGACCGCTATCGCGGATCCCCCTAATAAAACTATAAACCCTTTCCCTTGCTTCTCATTTAAAGGCGGCAAGACAAAAAGACACCCTAGAGGGGCCGAGTGAACCCTTTTTGGGGGGACCGAGTATCCTAAAACGGGACGGGAAAGGGTTTAACGTTTGATTAGGCGGACCACTACCGCAGATCCCCCTAATCTAACCCTAAACCCTTTCCCTTGCTTCTCATTCGAAAGCGGCAAGATAAAAAGACACCCTAGAGGGGCCGAGTGAACCCTTTTTGGGGGGCCCGGGTATCCTAAAACGGGACGGGAAAGGGTTTAGGGTTTGATTAGGCGGACCGCAACCGCGGATCCCCCTAATCAAACCCTAAACCCTAAACCCTTTCCCTTGCTTCTCATTTGAAGGCGACAAGACAAAAAGACACCCTAGAGGGGCCGAGTGAACCCTTTTTGGGGGGACCGGGTATCCTAAAACAGGACGGAAAAGGGTTTAGCGTTTGATTAGGCGGACCGCTACTGCGGATCCCCCTAATCCAACCCTAAACCCTTTCACTTGTTTCTCATTCGAAGGCGGCAAGACAAAAAGACACCCTAGAGGGGCCGAGTGAACCCTTTTTGGGGGCACTGGTATCCTAAAACGGGACGGGAAAGGGTTTAGGGTTTGATTAGGCGGACCGCTATCGCGGATCCCCCTAATAAAACTATAAACCCTTTCCTCGCTTCTCATTTAAAGGCGGCAAGACAAAAAGACACCCTAGAGGGGCCGAGTGAACCCTTTTTGGGGGGACCGGGTATCCTAAAACGGGACGGGAAAGGGTTTAGGGTTTGATTAGGCGGACCGCTATCGCGGATCCCCCGGATCCCCATAATCAAACCCTAAACCCTTTCCCTTGCTTCTCATTCGGAGGAAGCAAGACAAAAAGACACCCTAGAGGGGCCGAGTGAACCCTTTTTCAGGGGGACTGGGTATCCTAAAACGGGACAGGAAAGGGTTTAGGGTTTGATTAGGCGGACCGCTACCACGGATCCCCCTAATCAAACCCTAAACACTTTCCCTTGCTTCTCATTTGAAGGCGGCAAGACAAAAAGACACCCTAGAGGGGCCGATTGAACCCTTTTTGGGGGGACCTGGTATCCTAAAACTGGACGGGAAATCGTTTCGGGTTTGATTAGGCGGACCGCTACCCCGGATCCCCCTAATCAAACCCTAGACCCTTTCCCTTGCTTCTGATTTGAAGGTGGCAAGACAAAAATACACCCTAGAGGGGCCGAGTGAACCCTTTTTTGGGGGACCGGGTATCCTAAAACGGGACGGGATAGGGTTTAGGGTTTGATTAGGCGGACCACTACCGCGGATCCCCCTAATCAAACGCTAAACCCATTCCATTGCTTCTCATTTGAAGGCGGCAAGACAAAAAGACACCCTAGAGGGGCCGAGTGAACCCTTTTTGGGCGGACCGGGTATCCTAAAACTGGACGGGAAATCGTTTCGGGTTTGATTAGGCGGACCGCTACCCCGGATCCCCTTAATCAAACCCTAAACACTTTCCTTGCTTCTTATTTGAAGGCGGCAAGACAAAAAGACACCCTAGAGGGGCCGAGTGAACCCTTTTTTGGGGGACCAAGGGTATCCTTAACGGGACAGAAAGGGTTTAGGGTTTGATTAGGCGGACCACTACCGCGGATCCCCTAATCAAACGCTAATCCCTTTCCATTGCTTCTCATTTGAAGGCGGCAAGACAAAAAGACACCCTAGAGGGGCCGAGTGAACCCTTTTGGGGGACCGGGTATCCTAAAACGGGACGGGAAAGGGTTTAGGGTTTGATTAGGCGGACGCTATCGCGGATCCCCGGATCTCCATAATCAAACCCTAAACCCTTTCCCCTGCTTCTCATTCGGAGGCAGCAAGACAAAAAGATACCCTAGAGGGGCCGAGTGAACCCTTTTGCGGGGGGACGGGGAATCCTAAAACGGGATGGGAAAGGGTTTAGGGTTTGATTAGAGGGATCCGCGGTAAAGGTCCGGCTATCAAACCCTAAACCCTTTCCCTTGCTTCTCATTCGAAGGCGGCAAGACAAAAAGACACCCTAGAGGGGCCGAGTGAACCCTTTTTGGGGGGACCGGGTATCCTAAAACTGGACGGGAAATCGTTTCGGTTTTGATTAGGCGGACCGCTACCCCGGATCCCCCTAATAAAACCCTAAACCCTTTCCCTTGCTTCTCATTTGAAGGCGGCAAGACAAAAATACACCCTAGAGGGGCCGAGTGAACCCTTTTTTGGGGGACCGGGTATCCTAAAACGGGACGGGAAAGGGTTTAGGGTTTGATTAGGCGGACCACTACCGCAGATCCCCTAATCAAATGCTAAACCCTTTCCATTGCTTCTCATTTGAAGGCGGCAAGACAAAAAGACACCCTAGAGGGGCCGAGTGAACCCTTTTTGGGGGGACCGGGTATCCTAAAACGGGACGGGAAAGGGTTTAGGGTTTCATTAGGCGGACCGCTACCGCGGATCCCCCTAATCAAACGCTAAACCCTTTCCATTGCTTCTCATTTGAAGGCGGCAAGAAAAAAAAAGACACTCTAGAGGGGCCGAGTGAACCCTTTTTGGGGGGACTGAGTATCCTAAAACGGGACGGGAAAGGGTTTAACGTTTGATTAGGCGGACCACTACCGCAGATCCCCCTAATCTAACCCTAAACCCTTTCCCTTGCTTCTCATTCGAAGGCGGCAAGATAAAAAGACACCCTAGAGGGGCCGAGTGAACCCTTTTTTGGGAGGCCTGGTATCCTAAAACGGGACGGGAAAGGGTTTAGGGTTTGATTAGGCGGACCGCAACCGCGGATCCCCCTAATCAAACCCTAAACCCTTTCCCTTGCTTCTCATTTGAATGCGACAAGACAAAAAGACACCCTAGAGGGGCCGAGTGAACCCTTTTTGGGGGGACCGGGTATCCTAAAACAGGACGGAAAAGAGTTTAGCGTTTGATTAGGCGGAACGCTACTGCGGATCCCCCTAATCCAACCCTAAACCCTTTCACTTGCTTCTCATTCGAAGGCGGCAAGACAAAAAGACACCCTAGAGGGGCCGAGTGAACCCTTTTTTGGGGGGCATGGTATCCTAAAACGGGACGGGAAAGGGTTTAGGGTTTGATTAGGCGGACCGCTATCGCGGATCCCCCTAATAAAACTCCAAACCCTTTCCCTTGCTTCTCATTTAAAGGCGGCAAGACAAAAAGACACCCTAGAGGGGCCGAGTGAACCCTTTTTTGGGGGGACCGGGTATCCTAAAACGGGACGGGAAAGGGTTTAGGGTTTGATTAGGCGGACCGCTATCGCGGATCCCCCGGATCCCCATAATCAAACCCTAAACCCTTTCCCTTGCTTCTCATTCGGAGGCAGCAAGACAAAAAGACACCCTAGAGGGGTCGAGTGAACCCTTTTTGGGGGGATCGGGTATCCTAAAACGGGACGGGAAAGGGTTTAGGGATTGATTAGGCGGACCGCTACCGCGGATCCCCCTAATCAAACGCTAAACCCTTTCCATTGCTTCTCATTTGAAGGTGGCAAGAAAAAAAAGACACCCTAGAGGGGCCGAGTGAACCCTTTTTGGGGGGGACCGAGTAACCTAAAACTGGACGGGAAAGGGTTTAACGTTTGATTAGGCGGACCACTACCGCGGATCCCCCTAATCCAACGCTAAACCCTTTCCCTTGCTTCTCATTCGAAGGCGGCAAGACAAAAAGACACTCTAGAGGGGCCGAGTGAACCCTTTTTGGGGGGACCGGGTATCCTAAAACGGGACGGAAAAGGGTTTAGCGTTTGATTAGGCGGACCGCTACCGCGGATCCCCCTAATCAAACCCTAAACCCTTTCCCTTGCTTCTCATTTGAAGGCGGCAAGACAAAAAGACACCCTAGAGGGGCCGAGTGAACCCTTTTTGGGGGGACCGGTATCCTAAAACGGGACGGGAAAGGGTTTAGGGTTTGATTAGGCGGACGCACCGCGGATCCCCCTAATCCAACCCTAAACCCTTTCCCTTGCTTCTTATTCGAAGGCGGCAAGACAAAAAGACACTCTAGAGGGGCCGAGTGAACCCTTTTTTGGGGGGCATGGTATCCTAAAACGGGACGGGAAAGGGTTTAGGGTTTGATTAGGCGGACCGCTACCGCAGATCCCCCTAATCAAACCCTAAACCCTTTTCCTTGCTTCTCATTTGAAGGCGACAAGACAAAAAGACACCCTAGAGGGGCCGAGTGAACCCTTTTTGGGGGGACCGGGTATCCTAAAACGGGACGGGAAAGGGTTTAGGGTTTGATTAGGCGGACCGCTACCGCGGATCCCCCTAATAAAACTCTAAACCCTTTCCCTTGCTTCTCATTTAAAGGCGGCAAGACAAAAAGACACCCTAGAGGGGCCGAGTGAACACTTTTTGGGGGGACCGGGTATCATAAAACAGGACGGGAAAAGGATTAGGGTTTGATTAGGCGGACCGCTACCGCGGATCCCCCGGATCTCCATAATCAAACCCTAAACCCTTTCCCTTGCTTCTCATTCGGAGGCAGCAAGACAAAAAGACACCCTAGAGGGCCCGAGTGAACCCTTTTTCAGGGGAACCGGGAATCCTAAAACGGGACGGGAAAGGGTTTAGGGTTTGATTAGGGGGATCCGCGGTAAAGGTCCGGCTAATCAAACCCTAAACCCTTTCCCTTGCTTCTCATTCGAAGGCGGCAAGACAAAAAGACACCCTAGAGGGGCCGAGTGAACCCTTTTTGGGGGGACCGGGTATCCTAAAACTGGACGGGAAATCGTTTCGGGTTTGATTAGGCTGACCGCTACCCCGGATCCCCCTAATCAAACCCTAAACCCTTTCCCTTGCTTCTCATTTGAAGGCGGCAAGACAAAAATACACCCTAGAGGGGCCGAGTGAACCCTTTTTGGGGGATAGGGTATTCTAAAACGGAAGGGAAAGGGTTTAGGGTTTGATTAGGTGGACCACTACCGCAGATCCCCCTAATCATACGCTAAACCCTTTCCATTGCTTCTCATTTGAAGGGGGAAAGACAAAAAGACACCCTAGAGGGGCCGAGTGAACCCTTTTGGGGGGATCGGGTATCCTAAAACGGGACGGGAAAGGGTTTAGGGTTTGATTAGGCGGACCGCTACCGCGGATCCCCCTAATCAAACCCTAAACACTTTCCCTTGCTTCTTATTTGAAGGCGGCAAGACAAAAAGACACCCTAGAGGGGCCGAGTGAACCCTTTTTGGGGGACCGGGTATCCTAAAATCGTACGGAAATCGTTTCGGGTTTGATTAGGCGGACGCTACCCCGGATCCCCTAATCAAACCCTAAACCCTTTCCCTCGCTTCTCATTTGAAGGCGGCAAGACAAAAATACACCCTAGAGGGGCCGAGTGAACCCTTTTTGGGGGGAACGGGTATCCTAAAACGGGACGGGAAAGGGTTTAGGGTTTGATTAGGCGGACTATCGCGGACCCCTAATCAAACGCTAAACCCTTTCCATTGCTTCTCATTTGAAGGCGGAAGACAAAAAGACACCCTAGAGGGGCCGAGTGAACCCTTTTGGGGGATCGGTATCCTAAAACGGGACGGGAAAGGGTTTAGGGTTTGATTAGGCGGAGCGCTACCGCGGATCCCCCTAATCAAACGCTAAACCCTTTCCATTGCTTCTCATTTGAAGGCGGCAATAAAAAAAAGACACCCTAGAGGGGCCGAGTGAACCCTTTTTGGGGGGACCGAGTATCCTAAAACGGGACGGGAAAGGGTTTAACGTTTGATTAGGCGGACCACTACCGCGGATCCCCCTAATCCAACGCTAAACCCTTTCCCTTGCTTCTCATTCGAAGGCGGCAAGATAAAAAGACACCCTAGAGGGGCCGAGTGAACCCTTTTTTGGTGGGCCTGGTATCCTAAAACGGGACAGGAAAGGGTTTAGGGTTTGATTAGGAGGACCGTTACCGCGGATCCCCCTAATCAAACCCTAAACCCTTTCCCTTGCTTCTCATTTGAAGGCGACAAGACAAAAAGACACCCTAGAGGGGCCGAGTGAACCCTTTTTTGGGGGACCGGGTATTCTAAAACGGAACGGGAAAGGGTTTAGGGTTTGATTAGGCGGACCACTACCGCAGATCCCCCTAATCATACGCTAAACACTTTCCATTGCTTCTCATTTGAAGGGGGCAAGACAAAAAGACACCCTAGAGGGGCCGAGTGAACCCTTTTGGGGGATCGGTATCCTAAACGGGACGGGAAAGGGTTTAGGGTTTGATTAGGCGGACCGCTACCGCGGATCCCCCTAATCAAACCCTAAACACTTTCCCTTGCTTCTTATTTGAAGGCGGCAAGACAAAAAGACACCCTAGAGGGGCCGAGTGAACCCTTTTTGGGGGGACCGGGTATCCTAAAACCGTACGGAAATCGTTTCGGGTTTGATTAGGCGGATCGCTACCCGGATCCCCCTAATCAAACCCTAAACCCTTTCCCTTGCTTCTTATTTGAAGGCGGCAAGACAAAAATACACCCTAGAGGGGCCGAGTGAACCCTTTTTTGGGGGACCGGGTATCCTAAAACGGGACGGGAAAGGGTTTAGGGTTTGATTAGGCGGACCACTACCGCGGATCCCCTAATCAAACTCTAAACCCTTTCCATTGCTTCTCATTTGAAGGCGGCAAGACAAAAAGACACCCTAGAGGGGCCGAGTGAACCCTTTTTGGGGGGATCGGGTATCCTAAAACGGGACGGGAAAGGGTTTAGGGTTTGATTAGGTGGAGCGCTACCGCGGATCCCCCTAATCAAACGCTAAACCCTTTCCATTGCTTCTCATTTGAAGGCGGCAATAAAAAAAAGACACCCTAGAGGGGCCGAGTGAACCCTTTTTGGGGGGACCGAGTATCCTAAAACGGGACGGAAAAGGGTTTAACGTTTGATTAGGCGGACCACTACCGCGGATCCCCCTAATCCAACCCTAAACCCTTTCCCTTGCTTCTCATTCGAAGGCGGCAAGATAAAAAGACACCCTAGAGGGGCCGAGTGAACCCTTTTTTGGTGGGCCTGGTATCCTAAAACGGGACAGGAAAGGGTTTAGGGTTTGATTAGGCGGACCGCTACCGCGGATCCCCCTAATCAATCCCTAAACCCTTTCCCTTGCTTCTCATTTGAAGGCGACAAGACAAAAAGACACCCTAGAGGGGCCGAGTGAACCCTTTTTGGGGGGACCGGGTATCCTAAAACGGGACGGAAAAGGGTTTAGCGTTTGATTAGGCGGACCGCTACCGCGGATCCCCCTAATCCAACCCTAAACCCTTTCCCTTGCTTCTCATTCGAAGGCGGCAAGGCAAAAAGACACCCTAGAGGGGCCGAGTGAACCCTTTTTTGGGGGGCCTGGTATCCTAAAACGGGACGGGAAAGGGTTTAGGGTTTTATTAGGCGGGCCGCTATCGCAGATCCCCCTAATCAAACCCTAAACCCTTTCCCTTGCTTCTCATCTGAAGGCGGCAAGACAAAAAGACACCCTAGAGGGGCCGAGTGAACCCTTTTTGGGAGGACCGGGTATCCTAAAACAGGACGGGAAAGGATTTAGGGTGTTATTAGGCGGACCGCACCGCGGATCCCGGATCTCCATAATCAAACCCTAAACCCTTTCCCTTGCTTCTCATTTGGAGGCAGCAAGACAAAAAGACTACCTAGAGGGGCCGAGTGAACCCTTTTTCAGGGGGACCGGGAATCCTAAAACGGGACGGGAAAGGGTTTAGGGTTTGATTAGGGGGATCCGCGGTAAAGGTCCGGCTAATCAAACCCTAAACCCTTTCCTCGCTTCTCTTTCAAGGCGGCAAGAAAAAAAGACACCCTAGAGGGGCCGAGTGATACCTTTTGAGGGGACCGGGTATCCTAAAACGGGACGGGAAAGGGTTTAGGGTTTGATTAGGCGGACCGCTACCGCGGATCCCCCTAATCAAACCCTAAACACTTTCCCTTGCTTCTTATTTGAAGGTGGCAAGACAAAAAGACACCCTAGAGGGGCCGAGTGAACCCTTTTTGGGGGGACCGGGTATCCTAAAACTGGACGGGAAAAGGTTTAGGGTTTGATTAGGCGGACCGCTACCGCGGATCCCCCGGATCTCCATAATCAAACCCTAAACCCTTTCCCTTGCTTCTCATTCAGGCAAAGCAAGACAAAAAGACACCCTAGAGGGGCCGAGTGAACCTTTTTCTGGGGGGCCGGGTATCCTAAAACGGGACGGGAAAGGGTTTAGGGTTTGATTAGGGGATCCGCGGTAAAGGTCCGGCTAATCAAACCCTAAACCCTTTCCTCGCTTCTCATTCAAGGCAAAG
This sequence comes from Silene latifolia, assembly GCF_048544455.1. Taxonomy (NCBI): domain Eukaryota; kingdom Viridiplantae; phylum Streptophyta; class Magnoliopsida; order Caryophyllales; family Caryophyllaceae; genus Silene; species Silene latifolia. Next base: position 120,492,016 of record NC_133537.1, read on the forward strand.
AAGACAAAAAGACACCCTAGAGGGGCCGAGTGAACCCTTTTTGGGGGGACCGGGTATCCTAAAACTGGACGGGAAATCGTTTCGGGTTTGATTAGGCTGACCGCTACCCCGGATCCCCCTAATCAAACCCTAAACCCTTTCCCTTGCTTCTTATTTGAAGGCGGCAAGACAAAAATACACCCTCGAGGGGCCGAGTGAACCCTTTTTTGGGGGACCGGGTATTCTAAAACGGAACGGGAAAGGGTTTAGGGTTTGATTAGGCGGACCACTACCGCAGATCCCCCTAATCATACGCTAAACCCTTTCCATTGCTTCTCATTTGAAGGGGGCAAGACAAAAAGACACCCTAGAGGGGCCGAGTGAACCCTTTTGGGGGGATCGGGTATCCTAAAACGGGACGGGAAAGGGTTTAGGGTTTGATTAGGCGGACCGCTACCGCGGATCCCCCTAATCAAACCCTAAACACTTTCCCTTGCTTCTTATTTGAAGGCGGCAAGACAAAAAGACACCCTAGAGGGGCCGAGTGAACCCTTTTTGGGGGGACCGGGTATCCTAAAACTGTACGGGAAATCGTTTCGGGTTTGATTAGGCGGACCGCTACCCCGGATCCCCCTAATCAAACCCTAAACCCTTTCCCTTGCTTCTCATTTGAAGGCGGCAAGACAAAAATACAACCTAGAGGGGCCGAGTGAACCCTTTTTTGGTGGACCGGGTATTCTAAAACGGGACGGGAAAGGGTTTAGGGTTTGATTAGGCGGACCACTACCGCGGATCCCCCTAATCAAACGCTAAACCCTTTCCATTGCTTCTCATTTGAAGGCGGCAAGACAAAAAGACACCCTAGAGGGGCCGAGTGAACCCTTTTTGGGGGGATCGGGTATCCTAAAACGGGACGGGAAAGGGTTTAGGGTTTGATTAGGTGGAGCGCAACCGCGGATCCCCCTAATCAAACGCTAAACCCTTTCCATTGCTTCTCATTTGAAGGCGGCAATAAAAAAAAGACACCCTAGAGGGGCCGAGTGAACCCTTTTTGGGGGGACCGGGTATCCTAAAACGGGACGGAAAAGGGTTTAGCGTTTGATTAGGCGGACCGCTACCGCGGATCCCCCTAATCCAACCCTAAACCCTTTCCCTTGCTTCTCATTCGAAGGCGGCAAGGCAAAAAGACACCCTAGAGGGGCCGAGTGAACCCTTTTTTGGGGGGCATGGTATCCTAAAACGGGACGGGAAAGGGTTTAGGGTTTTATTAGGCGGGTCGCTATCGCAGATCCCCCTAATCAAACCCTAAACCCTTTCCCTTGCTTCTCATCTGAAGGCGGCAAGACAAAAAGACACCCTAGAGGGGCCGAGTGAACCCTTTTGGGAGGACCGGTATCCTAAAACAGACGGGAAAGGATTTAGGGTTTGATTAGGCGGACCGCTACCGCGGATCCCCCGGATCTCCATAATCAAACCCTAAACCCTTTCCCTTGCTTCTCATTTGGAGGCAGCAAGACAAAAAGACACCCTAGAGGGGCCGAGTGAACCCTTTTTGGGAGGACCGGGTATCCTAAAACAGGACGGGAAAGGATTTAGGGTGTTATTAGGCGGACCGCTACCGCGGATCCCCCGGATCTCCATAATCAAACCCTAAACCCTTTCCCTTGCTTCTCATTTGGAGGCAGCAAGACAAAAAGACTACCTAGAGGGGCCGAGTGAACCCTTTTTCAGGGGGACCGGGAATCCTAAAACGGGACGGGAAAGGGTTTAGGGTTTGATTAGGGGGATCCGCGGTAAAGGTCCGGCTAATCAAACCCTAAACCCTTTCCCTTGCTTCTCTTTCGAAGGCGGCAAGAAAAAAAGACACCCTAGAGGGGCCGAGTGATACCTTTTGAGGGGACCGGGTATCCTAAAACGGGACAGGAAAGGGTTTAGGGTTTGATTAGGCGGACCGCTACCGCGGATCCCCCTAATCAAACCCTAAACACTTTCCCTTGCTTCTTATTTGAAGGTGGCAAGACAAAAAGACACCCTAGAGGGGCCGAGTGAACCCTTTTTGGGGGGACCGGGTATCCTAAAACTGGACGGGAAAAGGTTTAGGGTTTGATTAGGCGGACCGCTACCGCGGATCCCCCGGATCTCCATAATCAAACCCTAAACCCTTTCCCTTGCTTCTCATTCAGAGGCAGCAAGACAAAAAGACACCCTAGAGGGGCCGAGTGAACCCTTTTTCAGGGGGACCGGGAATCCTAAAACGGGACGGGAAAGGGTTTAGGGTTTGATTAGGGGGATCCGCGGTAAAGGTCCGGCTAATCAAACCCTAAACCCTTTCCCTTGCTTCTCATTCGAAGGCAGCAAGACAAAAAGACACCCTAGAGGGGCCGAGTGAACCCTTTTTGGGGGGACCGGGTATCCTAAAACTGGACGGGAAATCGTTTCGGGTTTGATTAGGCTGACCGCTACCCCGGATCCCCCTAATCAAACCCTAAACCCTTTCCCTTGCTTCTTATTTGAAGGCGGCAAGACAAAAATACACCCTCGAGGGGCCGAGTGAACCCTTTTTTGGGGGACCGGGTATTCTAAAACGGAACGGGAAAGGGTTTAGGGTTTGATTAGGCGGACCACTACCGCAGATCCCCCTAATCATACGCTAAACCCTTTCCATTGCTTCTCATTTGAAGGGGGCAAGACAAAAAGACACCCTAGAGGGGCCGAGTGAACCCTTTTGGGGGGATCGGGTATCCTAAAACGGGACGGGAAAGGGTTTAGGGTTTGATTAGGCGGACAGCTACCGCGGATCCCCCTAATCAAACCCTAAACACTTTCCTCGCTTCTTATTTGAAGGCGGCAAGACAAAAAGACACCCTAGAGGGGCCGAGTGAACCCTTTTTTGGGGGACCGGTATCCTAAATGCGTACGGGAAATCGTTTCGGGTTTGATTAGGCGGACCGCTACCCCGGATCCCCCTAATCAAACCCTAAACCCTTTCCCTTGCTTCTCATTTGAAGGCGGCAAGACAAAAATACAACCTAGAGGGGCCGAGTGAACCCTTTTTTGGTGGACCGGGTATTCTAAAACGGGACGGGAAAGGGTTTAGGGTTTGATTAGGCGGACCACTACCGCGGATCCCCCTAATCAAACCCTAAACCCTTTCCATTGCTTCTCATTTGAAGGCGGCAAGACAAAAAGACACCCTAGAGGGGCCGAGTGAACCCTTTTTGGGGGGATCGGGTATCCTAAAACGGGACGGGAAAGGGTTTAGGGTTTGATTAGGTGGAGCGCAACCGCGGATCCCCCTAATCAAACGCTAAACCCTTTCCATTGCTTCTCATTTGAAGGCGGCAATAAAAAAAAGACACCCTAGAGGGGCCGAGTGAACCCTTTTTGGGGGGACCGGGTATCCTAAAACGGGACGGAAAAGGGTTTAGCGTTTGATTAGGCGGACCGCTACCGCGGATCCCCCTAATCCAACCCTAAACCCTTTCCCTTGCTTCTCATTCGAAGGCGGCAAGGCAAAAAGACACCCTAGAGGGGCCGAGTGAACCCTTTTTTGGGGGGCATGGTATCCTAAAACGGGACGGGAAAGGGTTTAGGGTTTTATTAGGCGGGTCGCTATCGCAGATCCCCCTAATCAAACCCTAAACCCTTTCCCTTGCTTCTCATCTGAAGGCGGCAAGACAAAAAGACACCCTAGAGGGGCCGAGTGAACCCTTTTTGGGAGGACCGGGTATCCTAAAACAGGACGGGAAAGGATTTAGGGTTTGATTAGGCGGACCGCTACCGCGGATCCCCCGGATCTCCATAATCAAACCCTAAACCCTTTCCCTTGCTTCTCATTTGGAGGCAGCAAGACAAAAAGACACCCTAGAGGGGCCGAGTGAACCCTTTTTCGGGGGACCGGATATCATAAAACGGGACGGGAAAGGGTTTAGGGTTTGATTAGGGGATCCGCGGTAAAGGTCCGGCTAATCAAACCCTAAACCCTTTCCTCGCTTCTCTTTCGAAGGCGGCAAGAAAAAAGACACCCGGGAGGGGCCGAGTGATACCTTTTGAGGGGACCGGTATCCTAAAACGGGACAGAAAGGGTTTAGGGTTTGATTAGGCGGACGCACCGCGGATCCCCCTAATCAAACCCCAAACACTTTCCCTTGCTTCTTATTTGAAGGTGGCAAGATAAAAAGACACCCTAGAGGGGCCGAGTGAACCCTTTTTGGGGGACCGGCATCCTAAAATCGGACGGGAAAAGGTTTAGGGTTTGATTAGGCGGACCGCACCGCGGATCCCCCGGATCTCCATAATCAAACCCTAAACCCTTTCCCTTGCTTCTCATTCGGAGGCAAAGAAGACAAAAAGACACCCTAGAGGGGCCGAGTGAACCCTTTTTGTGGGGACCGGGAATCCTAAAACGGACGGAAAGGGTTTAGGGTTTGATTAGGGGGATCCGCGGTAAAGGTCCGGCTAATCAAACCCTAAACCCTTTCCCTTGCTTCTCATTCGAAGGCGGCAAGACAAAAAGACACCCTAGAGGGGCCGAGTGAACCCTTTTTGGGGGGACCGGGTATCCTAAAACTGGACGGGAAATCGTTTCGGGTTTGATTAGTCTGACCGCTACCCCGGATCCCCCTAATCAAACCCTAAACCCTTTCCCTTGCTTCTTATTTGAAGGCGGCAAGACAAAAATACACCCTCGAGGGGCCGAGTGAACCCTTTTTTGGGGGACCGGGTATTCTAAAACGGGACGGGAAAGGGTTTAGGGTTTGATTAGGCGGACCACTACCGCGGATCCCCCTAATCATACGCTAAACCCTTTCCATTGCTTCTCATTTGAAGGGGGCAAGACAAAAAGACACCCTAGAGGGGCCGAGTGAACCCTTTTTTGGGGGACCGGGTATCCTAAAACTGGACGGGAAATCGTTTCGGGTTTGATTAGGCGGACCGCTACCCCGGATCCCCCTAATCAAACCCTAAACCCTTTCCCTTGCTTCTCATTTGAAGACGGCAAGACAAAAATACACCCTAGAGGGGCCGAGTGAACCCTTTTTTGGGGGACCGGGTATTCTAAAACGGGACGGGAAAGGGTTTAGGGTTTGATTCGGCGGACCACTACCGCGGATCCCCCTAATCAAACGCTAAACCCATTCCATTGCTTCTCATTTTAAGGCGGCAAGACAAAAAGACACCCTAGAGGGGCCGAGTGAACCCTTTTTGGGGGGATCGGATATCCTAAAACTGGACGGGAAAAGGTTTAGGGTTTGATTAGGCGGACCGCTACCGCGGATCCCCCGGATCTCCATAATAAAACCCTAAACCCTTTCCCTTGCTTCTCATTCGGAGGCAGCAAGACAAAAAGACACCCTAGAGGGGCCGAGTGAACCCTTTTTCAGGGGGACCGGGAATCCTAAAACGGGACGGGAAAGGGTTTAGGGTTTGATTAGGGGGATCCGCGGTAAAGGTCCGGCTAATCAAACCCTAAACCCTTTCCCTTGCTTCTCATTCGAAGGCGGCAAGACAAAAAGACACCCTAGAGGGGCCGAGTGAACCCTTTTGGGGGAGGGTATCCTAAAACCGGACGGAAATCGTTTCGGGTTTGATTAGGCTGACCGCTACCCCGGATCCCCTAATCAAACCCTAAACCCTTTCCCTTGCTTCTCATTTGAAGGCGGCAAGACAAAAATACACCCTCGAGGGGCCGAGTGAACCCTTTTTTGGGGGACCGGGTATTCTAAAACGGGACGGGAAAGGGTTTAGGGTTTGATTAGGCGGACCACTACCGCGGATCCCCCTAATCATACGCTAAACCCTTTCCATTGCTTCTCATTTGAAGGGGGCAAGACAAAAAGACACCCTAGAGGGGCCGAGTGAACCCTTTTTTGGGGGACCGGGTATCCTAAAAACTGGACGGGAAATCGTTTCGGGTTTGATTAGGCGGACCGCTACCCCGGATCCCCCTAATCAAACCCTAAACCCTTTCCCTTGCTTCTCATTTGAAGGCGGCAAGACAAAAATACACCCTAGAGGGGCCGAGTGAACCCTTTTTTGGGGGACCGGGTATTCTAAAACGGGACGGGAAAGGCTTTAGGGTTTGATTAGGCGGACCACTACCGCGGATCCCCCTAATCAAACGCTAAACCCATTCCATTGATTCTCATTTGAAGGCGGCAAGACAAAAAGACACCCTAGAGGGGCCGAGTGAACCCTTTTTGGGGGGATCGTGTATCCTAAAACGGGACGGGAAAGGGTTTAGGGTTTGATTAGGCGGAGCGCTACCGCGGATCCCCCTAATCAAACGCTAAACCCTTTCCATTGCTTCTCATTTGAAGGCGGCAATAAAAAAAGACACCCTAGAGGGGCCGAGTGAACCCTTTTTGGGGGGACCGAGTATCCTAAAACGGGACGGGAAAGGGTTTAACGTTTGATTAGGTGGACCACTACCGCGGATCCCCCTAATCCAACCCTAAACCCTTTCCCTTGCTTCTCATTCGAAGGCGGCAAGACAAAAAGACACCCTAGAGGGGCCGAGTGAACCCTTTTTGGGGGGACCGGGTATCCTAAAACTGGACGGGAAATCGTTTCGGGTTTGATTAGGCTGACCGCTACCCCGGATCCCCCTAATCAAACCCTAAACCATTTTCCATGCTTCTCATTTGAAGGCAGCAAGACAAAAAGACACCCTAGAGGGGCCGAGTGAACCCTTTTTCAGGGGGACCGGGAATCCTAAAACGGGACGGGAAAGGGTTTAGGGTTTGATTAGGGGGATCCGCGGTAAAGGTCCGGCTAATCAAACCCTAAACCCTTTCCCTTGCTTCTCATTCGAAGGCGGCAAGACAAAAAGACACCCTAGAGGGGCCGAGTGAACCCTTTTCGGGGGGTATCCTAAAACTGGACGGGAAATCGTTTCGGGTTTGATTAGGCTGACCGCTACCCCGGATCCCCCTAATCAAACCCTAAACCCTTTCCCTTGCTTCTCATTTGAAGGTGGCAAGACAAAAAGACACCCTAGAGGGGCCGAGTGAACCCTTTTTGGGGGGACCGGGTATCCTAAAACTGGACGGGAAAAGGTTTAGGGTTTGATTAGGTGGACCGCTACCGCGGATCCCCCGAATCTCCATAATCAAACCCTAAACCCTTTCCCTTGCTTCTCATTCGGAGGCAGCAAGACAAAAAGACACCCTAGAGGGGCCGAGTGAACCCTTTTTCAGGGGGACCGGGAATCCTAAAACGGGACGGGAAAGGGTTTAGGGTTTGATTAGGGGGATCCACGGTAAAGGTCCGGCTAATCAAACCCTAAACACTTTCCCTTGCTTCTCATTCGAAGGCGGCAAGACAAAAAGACACCCTAGAGGGACCGAGTGAACCCTTTTTGGGGGGACCGGGTATCCTAAAACTGGACGGGAAATCGTTTCGGGTTTGATTAGGCTGACCGCTACCCCGGATCCCCCTAATCAAACCCTAAACCCTTTCCCTTGCTTCTCATTTGAAGGCGGCAAGACAAAAATACACCCTAGAGGGGCCGAGTGAACCCTTTTTTGGGGGACCGGGTATTCTAAAACGGGACGGGAAAGGGTTTAGGGTTTGATTAGGCGGACCACTACCGCGGATCCCCCTAATCATACGCTAAACCCTTTCCATTGCTTCTCATTTGAAGGGGGCAAGACAAAAAGACACCCTAGAGGGGCCGCGTGAACCCTTTTGGGGGGATCGGGTATCCTAAAACGGGACGGGAAAGGGTTTAGGGTTTGATTAGGCGGACGCACCGCGGATCCCCTAATCAAACCCTAAACACTTTCCCTTGCTTCTTATTTGAAGGTGGCAAGACAAAAAGACACCCTAGAGGGGCCGAGTGAACCCTTTTTGGGGGGACCGGGTATCCTAAAACTGGAAGGGAAAAGGTTTAGGGTTTGATTAGGCGAACCGCTACCGCGGATCCCCCGGATCTCCATAATCAAACCCTAAACCCTTTCCCTTGCTTCTCATTCGGAGGCAGCAAGACAAAAAGACACCCTAGAGGGGCCGAGTGAACCCTTTTTCAGGGGGACCGGGAATCCTAAAACGGGACGGGAAAGGGTTTAGGGTTTGATTAGGGGGATCCGCGGTAAAGGTCCGGCTAATCAAACCCTAAACACTCTCCCTTGCTTCTCATTCGAAGGCGGCAAGACAAAAAGACACCCTAGAGGGGCCGAGTGAACCCTTTTTGGGGGGACCGGGTATCATAAAACTGGACGGGAAATCGTTTCGGGTTTGATTAGGCTGACGGCTACCCCGGATCCCCCTAATCAAACCCTAAACCATTTCCCTTGCTTCTCATTTGAAGGCGGCAAGACAAAAATACACCCTAGAGGGGCCGAGTGAACCCTTTTTGGGGGACCGGGTATCCTAAAACGGGACGGGAAAGGGTTTAGGGTTTGATTAGGCGGACCACTACCGCGGATCCCCCTAATCATATGCTAAACCCTTTCCATTGCTTCTCATTTGAAGGGGGCAAGACAAAAAGACACCCTAGAGGGGCCGAGTGAACCCTTTTGGGGGGATCGGGTATCCTAAAATGGGACGGGAAAGGGTTTAGGGTTTGATTAGGCGGACCGCTACTGCGGATGCCCCTAATCAAACCCTAAACACTTTCCCTTGGTTCTTATTTGAAGGCGGCAAGACAAAAAGACACCCTAGAGGGGCCGAGTGAACCCTTTTTGGGGGGACCGGGTATCCTAAAACTGGACGGGAAATCGTTTCGGGTTTTATTAGGCGGACTGCTACCCCGGATCCCCCTAATCAAACCCTAAACCCTTTCCCTTGCTTCTCATTTGAAGGCGGCAAGACAAAAATACACCCTAGAGGGGCCGAGTGAACCCTTTTTTGGGGGACCGGGTATTCTAAAACGGGACGGGAAAGGGTTTAGGGTTTGATTAGGCGGACCACTACCGCGGATCCCCCTAATCAAACGCTAAACCCTTTCCATTGCTTCTCATTTGAAGGCGGCAATAAAAAAAAGACACCCTAGAGGGGCCGAGTGAACCCTTTTTGGGGGGACCGAGTATCCTAAAACGGGACGGGAAAGGGTTTAACGTTTGATTAGGCGGATCACTACCGCGGATCCCCCTAATCCAACCCTAAACCCTTTCCCTTGCTTCTCATTCGAAGGCGGCAAGATAAAAAGACACCCTAGAGGGGCCGAGTGAACCCTTTTTTGGGGGGCCTGGTATCCTAAAACGGGACGGGAAAGGGTTTAGGGTTTGATTAGGCGGACCGCTACCGCGAATCCCCCTAATCAAACCCTAAACCCTTTCCCTTGCTTCTCATTTGAAGGCGACAAGACAAAAAGACACCCTAGAGGGGCCGAGTGAACCCTTTTTCTGGGGGACCGGGAATCCTAAAACGGGACGGGAATGGGTTTAGGGTTTGATTAGGGGGATCCGCGGTAAAGGTCCGGCTAATCAAACCCTAAACCCTTTCCCTTGCTTCTCATTCGAAGGCGGCAAGACAAAAAGACACCCTAGAGGGGCCGAGTGAACCCTTTTCTGGGGGACCGTGTATCCTAAAACTGGACGGGAAAAGGTTTAGGGTTTGATTAGGCGGACCGCTACAGCGGATCCCCCGAATCTCCATAATCAAACCCTAAACCCTTTCCCTTGCTTCTCTTTCGGAGGCAGCAAGACAAAAAGACACCCTAGAGGGGCCGAGTGAACCCTTTTTCAGGGGGACCGGGAATCCTAAAACGGGACGGGAAAGGGTTTAGGGTTTGATTAGGGGGATCCACGGTAAAGGTCCGGCTAATCAAACCCTAAACACTTTCCCTTGCTTCTCATTCGAAGGCGGCAAGACAAAAAGACACCCTAGAGGGACCGAGTGAACCCTTTTTGGGGGGACCGGGTATCCTAAAACTGGACGGGAAATCGTTTCGGGTTTGATTAGGCTGACCGCTACCCCGGATCCCCCTAATCAAACCCTAAACCCTTTCCCTTGCTTCTCATTTGAAGGCGGCAAGACAAAAATACACCCTAGAGGGGCCGAGTGAACCCTTTTTTGGGGGACCGGGTATTCTAAAACGGGACGGGAAAGGGTTTAGGGTTTGATTAGGCGGACCACTACCGCGGATCCCCCTAATCATACGCTAAACCCTTTCCATTGCTTCTCATTTGAAGGGGGCAAGACAAAAAGACACCCTAGAGGGGCCGCGTGAACCCTTTTGGGGGGATCGGGTATCCTAAAACGGGACGGGAAAGGGTTTAGGGTTTGATTAGGCGGACCGCTACCGCGGATCCCCCTAATCAAACCCTAAACACTTTGCCTTGCTTCTTATTTGAAGGTGGCAAGACAAAAAGACACCCTAGAGGGGCCGAGTGAACCCTTTTTGGGGGGACCGGGTATCATAAAACTGGACGGGAAAAGGTTTAGGGTTTGATTAGGCGGACCGCTACCGCGGATCCCCCGGATCTCCATAATCAAACCCTAAACCCTTTCCCTTGCTTCTCATTCGGAGGCAGCAAGACAAAAAGACACCCTAGAGGGGCCGAGTGAACCCTTTTTCAGGAGGACCGGGAATCCTAAAACGGGACGGGAAAGGGTTTAGGGTTTGATTAGGCGGACCACTACCGCGGATCCCCCTAATCAAACGCTAAACCCTTTCCATTGCTTCTCATTTGAAGGCGGCAAGACAAAAAGACACCCTAGAGGGGCCGAGTGAACCCTTTTTGGGGGACCGGGTATCCTAAAACGGGACGGGAAAGGGTTTAGGGTTTGATTAGGCGGAGGGCTACCGCGGATCCCCCTAATCAAACGCTAAACCCTTTCCATTGCTTCTCATTCGAAGGCGCCAAGACAAAAAGACACCCTAGAGGGGCCGAGTGAACCCTTTTTGGGGGGACCGGGTATCCTAAAACTGGACGGGAAATCGTTTCGGGTTTGATTAGGCGGACCGCTACCCCGGATCCCCCTAATCAAACCCTAAACCCTTTCCCTTGCTTCTCATTTGAAGGCGGCAAGACAAAAATACACCCTAGAGGGGCCGAGTGAACCCTTTTTGGGGGGATCGGGTATCCTAAAACGGGACGGGAAAGGGTTTAGGGTTTGATTAGGCGGAGGGCTACCGCGGATCCCCCTAATCAAACGCTAAACCCTTTCCATTGCTTCTCATTTGAAGGCGGCAAGACAAAAAGACACCCTAGAGGGGCCGAGTGAACCCGTTTTGGGGGGATCGGGTATCCTAAAACGGGACGGGAAAGGGTTTAGGGTTTGATTAGGCGGAGGGCTACCGCGGATCCCCCTAATCAAACGCTAAACCCTTTCCATTGCTTCTCATTCGAAGGCGCCAAGACAAAAAGACACCCTAGAGGGGCCGAGTGAACCCTTTTTGGGGGGACCGGGTATCCTAAAACTGGACGGGAAATCGTTTCGGGTTTGATTAGGCTGACCGCTACCCCGGATCCCCCTAATCAAACGCTAAACCCTTTCCATTGCTTCTCATTTGAAGGCGGCAAGACAAAAAGACACCCTAGAGGGGCCGAGTGAACCCTTTTTGGGGGGATCGGGTATCCTAAAACGGGACGGGAAAGGGTTTAGGGTTTGATTAGGCGGAGGGCTACCGCGGATCCCCCTAATCAAACGCTAAACCCTTTCCATTGCTTCTCATTCGAAGGCGCCAAGACAAAAAGACACCCTAGAGGGGCCGAGTGAACCCTTTTTGGGGGGACCGGGTATCCTAAAACTGGACGGGAAATCGTTTCGGGTTTGATTAGGCGGACCGCTACCCCGGATCCCCCTAATCAAACCCTAAACCCTTTCCCTTGCTTCTCATTTGAAGGCGGCAAGACAAAAATACACCCTAGAGGGGCCGAGTGAACCCTTTTTTGGGGGACCGGGTATTCTAAAACGGGACGGGAAAGGGTTTAGGGTTTGATTAGGCGGACCACTACCGCGGATCCCCCTAATCATACGCTAAACCCTTTCCATTGCTTCTCATTTGAAGGGGGCAAGACAAAAAGACACCCTAGAGGGGCCGAGTGAACCCTTTTGGGGGGATCGGGTATCCTAAAATGGGACGGGAAAGGGTTTAGGGTTTGATTAGGCGGACCGCTACTGCGGATCCCCCTAATCAAACCCTAAACACTTTCCCTTGGTTCTTATTTGAAGGCGGCAAGACAAAAAGACACCCTAGAGGGGCCGAGTGAACCCTTTTTGGGGGGACCGGGTATCCTAAAACTGGACGGGAAATCGTTTCGGGTTTGATTAGGCGGACCGCTACCCCGGATCCCCCTAATCAAACCCTAAACCCTTTCCCTTGCTTCTCATTTGAAGGCGGCAAGACAAAAATACACCCTAGAGGGGCCGAGTGAACCCTTTTTTGGGGGACCGGGTATTCTAAAACGGGACGGGAAAGGGTTTAGGGTTTGATTAGGCGGACCACTACCGCGGATCCCCCTAATCAAACGCTAAACCCTTTCCATTGCTTCTCATTTGAAGGCGGCAAGACAAAAAGACACCCTAGAGGGGCCGAGTGAACCCTTTTTGGGGGGGTCGGGTATCCTAAAACTGGACGGGAAATCGTTTCGGGTTTGATTAGGCTGACCGCTACCCCGGATCCCCCTAATCAAACCCTAAACCCTATCCCTTGCTTCTCATTTGAAGGCGGCAAGACAAAAAGACACCCTAGAGGGGCCAAGTGAACCCTTTTTGGGGGGATCGGGTATCCTAAAACGGGACGGGAAAGGGTTTAGGGTTTGATTAGGCGGACCGCTACCGCGGATCCCCATAATCAAACCCTAAACACTTTCCCTTGCTTCTTATTTGAAGGCGGCAAGACAAAAAGACACCCTAGAGGGGCCGAGTGAACCCTTTTTGGGGGACGGGTATCCTAAAAGCGGACGGGAAATTGTTTCGGGTTTGATTAGGCGGACGCTACCCGGATACCCCTAATCAAACCCTAAACCCTTTCCCTTGATTCTCATTTGAAGGCGGCAAGACAAAAATACACCCTAGAGGGGCCGAGTGAACCCTTTTTTGGGGGACCGGGTATTCTAAAACGGGACGGGAAAGGGTTTAGGGTTTGATTAGGCGGAACACTATCGCGGATCCCCCTAATGTAAAGCTAAACCCTTTCCATTGATTCTCATTTGAAGGCGGCAAGACAAAAAGACACCCTAGAGGGGCCGAGTGAACCCTTTTTGGGGGGATCGGGTATCCTAAAACGGGACGGGAAAGGGTTTAGGGTTTGATTAGGCGGACCGCTACCGCGGATCCCCCTAATCCAACCCTAAACCCTTTCCCTTGCTTCTCATTCGAAGGCGGCAAGACAAAAAGACACCCTAGAGGGGCCGAGTGAACCCTTTTCGGGGGGGTCGGGTATCCTAAAACTGGACGGGAAATCGTTTCGGGTTTGATTAGGCTGACCGCTACCCCGGATCCCCCTAATCAAACCCTAAACCCTATCCCTTGCTTCTCATTTGAAGGCGGCAAGACAAAAAGACACCCTAGAGGGGCCAAGTGAACCCTTTTTGGGGGGATCGGGTATCCTAAAACGGGACAGGAAAGGGTTTAGGGTTTGATTAGGCGGAGGGCTACCGCGGATCCCCCTAATCAAACGCTAAACCCTTTCCATTGCTTCTCATTCGAAGGCGCCAAGACAAAAAGACACCCTAGAGGGGCCGAGTGAACCCTTTTTGGGGGGACCGGGTATCCTAAAACGGGACGGGAAAGGATTTAGGGTTTGATTAAGCGGACCGCTACCGCGGATCCCCCGGATCTCCATAATCAAACCCTAAACCCTTTCCCTTACTTCTCATTCGGAGGCAGCAAGACAAAAAGACACCCTAGGGGGGCCGAGTGAACCCTATTTCAGGGGGACCGGGAATCCTAAAACGGGACGGGAAAGGGTTTAGGGTTTGATTAGGGGGATCCACGGTAAAGGTCCGGCTAATCAAACCCTAAACCCTTTCCCTTGCTTCTCATTCGAAGGCGGCAAGACAAAAAGACACCCTAGAGGGGCCGAGTGATACCTTTTGAGGGGACCGGGTATCCTAAAACGGGACAGGAAAGGGTTTAGGGTTTGATTAGGCGGACCGCTACCGCGGATCCCCCTAATCAAACCCTAAACACTTTCCCTTGCTTCTTATTTGAAGGTGGCAATACAAAAACACACCCTAGAGGGGCCGAGTGAACCCTTTTTGGGGGGACCGGGTATCCTAAAACTGGACGGGAAATCGTTTCGTGTTTGATTAGGCGGACCGCTACCCCAGATCCCCTAATCAAACCCTAAACCCTATCCCTTGCTTCTCATTTGAAGGCGGCAAGACAAAAATACACCCTAGAGGGGCCGAGTGCACCCTTTTTTTGGGGGACCGGGTATTCTAAAACGGGACGGGAAAGGGTTTAGGGTTTGATTAGGCGGACCACTACCGCGGATCCCCCTAATCAAACGCTAAACCCTTTCCATTGCTTCTCATTTGAAGGCGGCAAGACAAAAAGACACCCTAGAGGGGCCAAGTGAACCCTTTTTGGGGGGATCGGGTATCCTAAAACGGGACGGGAAAGGGTTTAGGGTTTGATTAGGCGGACCGCTACCGCGGATCCCCATAATCAAACCCTAAACACTTTCCCTTGCTTCTTATTTGAAGGCGGCAAGACAAAAAGACACCCTAGAGGGGCCGAGTGAACCTTTTTGGGGGACCAGGGTATCCTAAAACTGGACGGGAAATCGTTTCGGGTTTGATTAGGCGGACCGCTACCCCGGATACCCCTAATCAAACCCTAAACCCTTTCCCTTGCTTCTCATTTGAAGGCGGCAAGACAAAAATACACCCTAGAGGGGCCGAGTGAACCCTTTTTTGGGGGACCGGGTATTCTAAAACGGGACGGGAAAGGGTTTAGGGTTTGATTAGGCGGAACACTATCGCGGATCCCCCTAATCAAATGCTAAACCCTTTCCATTGATTCTCATTTGAAGGCGGCAAGACAAAAAGACACCCTAGAGGGGCCGAGTGAACCCTTTTTGGGGGGATCGGGTATCCTAAAACGGGACGGGAAAGGGTTTAGGGTTTGATTAGGCGGACCGCTACCACGGATCCTCCTAATCAAACGCTAAAACCTTTCCATTGCTTCTCATTTGAAGGCGGCAAGAAAAAAAAGACACCTTAGAGGGGCCGAGTGAACCCTTTTTGGGGGGACCGAGTATCCTAAAACGGGACGGGAAAGGGTTTAACGTTTGATTAGGCGGACCACTACCACGGATCCCCCTAATCCAACCCTAAACCCTTTCCCTTGCTTCTCATTCGAAGGCGGCAAGATAAAAAGACACCCTAGAGGGGCCGAGTGAACCCTTTTTTGAGGGGCCTGGTATCCTAAAACGGGACGGGAAAGGGTTTAGGGTTTGATTAGGCAGACCGCTACCGCAGATCCCTCTAATCAAACCCTAAACCCTTTCCCTTGCTTCTCATTTGAAGGCGGCAAGACAAAAAGACACCCTAGAGGGGCCGAGTGAACCCTTTTTGGGGGGACCGGGTATCCTAAAACGGGACGGGAAAGGGTTTAGGTTTTGATTAGGCGGACCGCTACCGAGGATCCTCCTAATCAAACCATAAACACTTTCTCTTGCTTCTCATTTGAAGGCTGCAAGACAAAAAGACACCCAAGAGGGGCCGAGTGAACCCTTTTTGGGGGGACCGGGTATCCTAAAACGGGACGGGAAAGGGTTTAGGGTTTGATTAGGCGGACCGCTACCGAGGATCCTCCTAATCAAACCATTAACCCTTTCTCTTGCTTCTCATTTGAAGGCGGCAAGACAAAAAGACACCCAAGAGGGGCCGAGTGAACCCTTTTTCAGGGGGACCGGGTATCCTAAAACGGGACGGGAAAGGGTTTAGGGTTTGATTAGGCGGACCGCTACCACGGATCCCCCTAATCAAACGCTAAACCCTTTCCATTGCTTCTCATTTGAAGGCGGCAAGAAAAAAAAGACACCCTAGAGGGGCCGAGTGAACCCTTTTTGGGGGGACCGAGTATCCTAAAACGGGACGGGAAAGGGTTTAACGTTTGATTAGGCGGACCACTACCGCGGATCCCCCTAATCCAACCCTAAACCCTTTCCCTTGCTTCTCATTCGAAGGCGGCAAGATAAAAAGACACCCTAGAGGGGCCGAGTGAACCCTTTTTGAGGGGACCGGGTATCCTAAAACGGGACGGGAAAGGGTTTAGGTTTTGATTAGGCGGACCACTACCGCGGATCCCCCTAATCAAACCCTAAACCCTTTCCCTTGCTTCTCATTTGAAGGCGGCAAGACAAAAAGACACCCTAGAGGGGCCGAGTGAACCCTTTTTGGGGGGACCGGGTATCCTAAAACGGGACGGGAAAGGGTTTAGGGTTTGATTAGGCGGACCACTACCGAGGATCCTCCTAATCAAACCATAAACCCTTTCTCTTGCTTCTCATTTGAAGGCGGCAAGACAAAAAGACACCCAAGAGGGGCCGAGTGAACCCTTTTTCAGGGGGACCGGGTATCCTAAAACGGGACGGGAAAGGGTTTAGGGTTTGATTAGGGCGATCCGCGGTAGCGGCCCGGCTAATCAAACCCTAAACCCTTTCCCTTGCTTCTCATTCGAAGGCGGCAAGACAAAAAGACACCCTAGAGGGGCCGAGTGAACCGTTTTTGGGGGGACCGGGTATCCTAAAACGAGACGGAAAAGGGTTTAGGGTATGATTAGGCAGACCGCTACCATGGATCCCCCTAATAAAACCCTATACCCTATCCCTTGCTTCTCATTTGAAGGCGGCAAGACAAAAAGACACCCTAGAGGGGCCGAGTGAACCCTTTTTGGGGGGACCGGGTATCCTAAAACGGGACAGGAAAGGGTTTAGGGTTTGATTAGGCGGACAGCTACTGCGGATCCCCCTAATCAAACCCTAAACACTTTCCCTTGCTTCTCATTTGAAAGCGGCAAGACAAAAAGACACCCTAGAGGGGCCGAGTGAACCCTTTTTGGGGGGACCAGGTATCCTAAAACGGGACGGGAAATCGTTTAGGGTGTGATTAGGCGGACCGCTACCCCGGATCCCCCTAATCAAACCCTAAACCCTTTCCCTTTCTTCTCATTTGAAGGCAGCAAGACAAAAAGACACCCTAGAGGGGCCGAGTGAACCCTTTTTTGGGGGGCATGGTATCCTAAAACGGGACGGGAAAGGGTTTAGGGTTTGATTAGGCGGGCCGCTATCGCAGATCCCCCTAATCAAACCCTAAACCCTTTCCCTTGCTTCTCATTTGAAGGCGGCAAGACAAAAAGACACCCTAGAGGGGCCGAGTGAACCCTTTTTGGGGGGACCGGGTATCCTAAAACGGGACGGGAAAGGGTTTAGGGTTTGATTAGGCGGACGCACCGCGGATCCCCGGATCTCCATAATCAAACCCTAAACCCTTTCACTTGCTTCTCATTCGGAGGCAGCAAGACAAAAAGACACCCTAGAGGGGCCGAGTGAACCTTTTTTCAGGGGGACCGGGAATCCTAAAACGGGACGGGAAAGGGTTTAGGGTTTGATTAGGGGGATCCGCGGTAAAGGTCCGGCTAATCAAACCCTAAACCCTTTCCCTTGCTTCTCATTCGAAGGCAGCAAGAAAAAAAGACACCCTAGAGGGGCCGAGTGATACCTTTTGAGGGGACCGGGTATCCTAAAACGGGACAGGAAAGGGTTTAGGGTTTGATTAGGCGGACCGCTACCGCGGATCCCCCTAATCAAACCCTAAACACTTTCCCTTGCTTCTTATTTGAAGGTGGCAAGACAAAAAGACACCCTAGAGGGGCCGAGTGAACCCTTTTTGGGGGACCGGTATCCTAAAAGCGGACGGAAATCGTTTCGTGTTTGATTAGACGGACCGCTACCCAGATCCCCCTAATCAAACCCTAAACCCTTTCCCTTGCTTCTCATTTGAAGGCGGCAAGACAAAAATACACCCTAGAGGGGCCGGGTGAACCCTTTTTTGGGGGACCGGGTATTCTAAAACGGGACGGGAAAGGGTTTAAGGTTTGATTAGGCGGACCACTACCGCGGATCCCCCTAATCAAACGCTAAACCCTTTCCATTGCTTCTCATTTGAAGGCGGCAAGACAAAAAGACACCCTAGAGGGGCCAAGTGAACCCTTTTTGGGGGGATCGGGTATCCTAAAACGGGACGGGAAAGGGTTTAGGGTTTGATTAGGCGGACCGCTACCACGGATCCTCCTAGTCAAACGCTAAACCCTTTCCATTGCTTCTCATTTGAAGGCGGCAAGAAAAAAAAGACACCCTAGAGGGGCCGAGTGAACCCTTTTTGGGGGGACCGAGTATCCTAAAACGGGACGGGAAAGGGTTTAGGGTTTGATTAGGTGGACCGCTACCGAGAATCCTCCTAATCAAACCATAAACCCTTTCTCTTGCTTCTCATTTGAAGGCGGCAAGACAAAAAGACACCCAAGAGGGGCCGAGTGAACCCTTTTTCAGGGGGACAGGGTATCCTAAAACGGGACGGAAAAGGGTTTAGGGTTTGATTAGGCGGACCGCTACCACGGATCCCCCTAATCAAACGCTAAACCCTTTCCATTGCTTCTCATTTGAAGGCGGCAAGAAAAAAAAAGACACCCTAGAGGGGCCGAGTGAACCCTTTTTGGGGGGACCGAGTATCCTAAAACGGGACGGGAAAGGGTTTAACGTTTGATTAGGTGGACCACTACCGCGGATCCCCCTAATCCAACCCTAAACCCTTTCCCTTGCTTCTCATTCGAAGGCGGCATGATAAAAAGACACCCTAGAGGGGCCGAGTGAACCCTTTTTTGAGGGGCCTGGTATCCTAAAACGGGACGGGAAAGGGTTTAGGGTTTGATTAGGCGGACCGCTACCGCGGATCCCCCTAATCAAACCCTAAACCCTTTCCCTTGCTTCTCATTTGAAGGCGACAAGAACAAAAGACACCCTAGAGGGGCCGAGTGAACCCTTTTTGGGGGGACCGGGTATCCTAAAACGGGACGGGAAAGGGTTTAGGGTTTGATTAGGCGGACCGCTACCGAGGATCCTCCTAATCAAACCATAAACCCTTTCTCTTGCTTCTCATTTGAAGGCGGCAAGACAAAAAGACACCCAAGAGGGGCCGAGTGAACCCTTTTTGGGGGGACCGGGTATCCTAAAATGGGACGGGAAAGGGTTTAGGGTTTGATTAGGGCGATCCGCGGTAGCGGCCCGGCTAATCAAACCATAAACCCTTTCCCTTGCTTCTCATTTGAAGGCGGCAAGACAAAAAGACACCCTAGAGGGGCCGAGTGAACCGTTTTGGGGGACCGGGTATCGTAAACGAGACGGAAAAGGGTTTAGTGTTTGATTAGGCAGACCGCTACCGTGGATCCCCCTAATAAAACCCTATACCCTATCCCTTGCTTCTCATTTGAAGGCGGCAAGACAAAAAGACACCCTAGAGGGGCCGAGTGAACCCTTTTTGGGAGGAACGGGTATCCTAAAACAGGACGGGAAAGGATTTAGGGTTTGATTAGGCAGACCCTACCGTGGATCCCCCTAAAAAAACCCTATACCCTATCCCTTGCTTCTCATTTGAAGGCGGCAAGACAAAAAGACACCCTAGAGGGGCCGAGTGAACCGTTTTTGGGGGGACCGGGTATCCTAAAACGAGACGGAAAAGGGTTTAGGGTTTGATTAGGCAGACCGCTACCGTGGATCCCCCTAATAAAACCCTATACCCTATCCCTTGCTTCTCATTTGAAGGCGGCAAGACAAAAAGACACCCTAGAGGGGCCGAGTGAACCCTTTTTGGGAGGACCGGGTATCCTAAAACAGGACGGGAAAGGATTTAGGGTTTGATTAGGCGGACCGCTACCGCGGATCCCCCGGATCTCCATAATCAAACCCTAAACACTTTCCCTTGCTTCTCATTTGAAGGCGGCAAGACAAAAAGACACCCTAGAGGGGCCGAGTGAACCCTTTTGGGGGGACCGGGTATCCTAAAACGGGACGGGAAATCGTTTAGGGTGTGATTAGGCGGACCGCTACCCCGGATCCCCCTAATCAAACCCTAAACCCTTTCCCTTGCTTCTCATTTGAAGGCAGCAAGACAAAAAGACACCCTAGAGGGGCCGAGTGAACCCTTTTTTGGGGGCAGGGTATCCTAAAACGGGACGGGAAAGGGTTTAGGGTTTGATTAGGCGGGCCACTATCACAGATCCCCCTAATCAAACCCTACACCCTTTCCCTTGCTTCTCATTTGAAGGCGGCAAGACAAAAAGACACCCTAGAGGGGCCGAGTGAACTTTTTTGGGGGGACCGGGTATCCTAAAACGGGACGGGAAAGGATTTAGGGTTTGATTAGGCGGACCGCTACCGCGGATCCCCCGGATCTCCATAATCAAACCCTAAACCCTTTCACTTGCTTCTCATTCGGAGGCAGCATGACAAAAAGACACCCAAGAGGGGCCGAGTGAACCCTTTTTCAAGGGGACCGGGTATCCTAAAACGGGACGGGAAAGGGTTTAGGGTTTGATTAGGGCGATCCGCATGATAGCGGCCCTGGCTAATCAAACCCTAAACCCTTTCCCTTGCTTCTCATTCGAAGGCGGCAAGACAAAAAGACACCCTAGAGGGGCCGAGTGAACCGTTTTTGGGGGGACCGGGTATCCTAAAACGAGACGGAAAAGGGTTTAGGGTTTGATTAGGCAGACCGCTACCGTGGATCCCCCTAATAAAACCCTATACCCTATCCCTTGCTTCTCATTTGAAGGCGGCAAGACAAAAAGACACCCTAGAGGGGCCGAGTGAACCCTTTTTGGGAGGAACGGGTATCCTAAAACAGGACGGGAAAGGATTTAGGGTTTGCTTAGGCAGACCGCTACCGTGGATCCCCCTAATAAAACCCTGTACCCTATCCCTTGCTTCTCATTTGAAGGCGGCAAGACAAAAAGACACCCTAGAGGGGCCGAGTGAACCGTTTTGGGGGACAGGGTATCCTAAAACGAGACGGAAAAGGGTTTAGGGTTTGATTAGGTGGACCGCTACCGTGGATCCCCCTAATAAAACCCTATACCCTATCCCTTGATTCTCATGTGAAGGCGGCAAGACAAAAAGACACCCTAGAGGGGCCGAGTGAACCCTTTTTGGGAGGACCGGGTATCCTAAAACAGGACGGGAAAGGATTTAGGGTTTGATTAGGCGGACCGCTACCGCGGATCCCCCGGATCTCCATAATCAAACCCTAAACACTTTCCCTTGCTTCTCATTTGAAGGCGGCAAGACAAAAAGACACCCTAGAGGGGCCGAGTGAACCCTTTTTGGGGGGACCAGGTATCCTAAAACGGGACGGGAAATCGTTTAGGGTGTGATTAGGCGGACCGCTACCCCGGATCCCCCTAATCAAACCCTAAACCCTTTCCCTTTCTTCTCATTTGAAGGCAGCAAGACAAAAAGACACCCTAGAGGGGCCGAGTGAACCCTTTTTTGGGGGGCATGGTATCCTAAAACAGGACGGGAAAGGGTTTAGGGTTTAATTAGGCGGGCCGCTATCGCAGATCCCCCTAATCAAACCCTAAACCCTTTCCCTTGCTTCTCATTTGAAGGCGGCAAGACAAAAAGACACCCTAGAGGGGCCGAGTGAACCCTTTTTGGGAGGACCGGGTATCCTAAAATGGGACGGGAAAGGATTTAGGGTTTGATTAGGCGGACCGCTACCGCGGATCCCCCGGATCTCCATAATCAAACCCTAAACCCTTTCACTTGCTTCTCATTCGGAGGCAGCAAGACAAAAAGACACCCTAGAGGGGCCGAGTGAACCCTTTTTCAGGGGGACCGGGAATCCTAAAACGGGACGGGAAAGGGTTTAGGGTTTGATTAGGGGGATCCGCGGTAAAGGTCCGGCTAATCAAACCCTAAACCCTTTCCCTTGCTTCTCATTCGAAGGCAGCAAGAAAAAAAGACACCCTAGAGGGGCCGAGTGATACCTTTTGAGGGGACCGGGTATCCTAAAACGGGACAGGAAAGGGTTTAGGGTTTGATTAGGCGGACCGCTACCGCGGATCCCCCTAATCAAACCCTAAACACTTTCCCTTGCTTCTTATTTGAAGGTGGCAAGACAAAAAGACACCCTAGAGGGGCCGAGTGAACCCTTTTTGGGGGGACCGGGTATCCTAAAACTGGACGAGAAATCGTTTCGTGTTTGATTAGACGGACCGCTACCCCAGATCCCCCTAATCAAACCCTAAACCCTTTCCCTTGCTTCTCATTTGAAGGCGGCAAGACAAAAATACACCCTAGAGGGGCCGGGTGAACCCTTTTTTGGGGGACCGGGTATTCTAAAACGGGACGGGAAAGGGTTTAAGGTTTGATTAGGCGGACCACTACCGCGGATCCCCCTAATCAAACGCTAAACCCTTTCCATTGCTTCTCATTTGAAGGCGGCAAGACAAAAAGACACCCTAGAGGGGCCAAGTGAACCCTTTTTGGGGGGATCGGGTATCCTAAAACGGGACGGGAAAGGGTTTAGGGTTTGATTAGGCGGACCGCTACCACGGATCCTCCTAGTCAAACGCTAAACCCTTTCCATTGCTTCTCATTTGAAGGCGGCAAGAAAAAAAAGACACCCTAGAGGGGCCGAGTGAACCCTTTTTGGGGGGACCGAGTATCCTAAAACGGGACGGGAAAGGGTTTAGGGTTTGATTAGGTGGACCGCTACCGAGGATCCTCCTAATCAAACCATAAACCCTTTCTCTTGCTTCTCATTTGAAGGCGGCAAGACAAAAAGACACCCAAGAGGGGCCGAGTGAACCCTTTTTCAGGGGGACCGGGTATCCTAAAACGGGACGGAAAAGGGTTTAGGGTTTGATTAGGCGGACCGCTACCACGGATCCCCCTAATCAAACGCTAAACCCTTTCCATTGCTTCTCATTTGAAGGCGGCAAGAAAAAAAAGACACCCTAGAGGGGCCGAGTGAACCCTTTTTGGGGGGACCGAGTATCCTAAAACGGGACGGGAAAGGGTTTAACGTTTGATTAGGTGGACCACTACCGCGGATCCCCCTAATCCAACCCTAAACCCTTTCCCTTGCTTCTCATTCGAAGGCGGCATGATAAAAAGACACCCTAGAGGGGCCGAGTGAACCCTTTTTTGAGGGGCCTGGTATCCTAAAACGGGACGGGAAAGGGTTTAGGGTTTGATTAGGCGGACCGCTACCGCGGATCCCCCTAATCAAACCCTAAACCCTTTCCCTTGCTTCTCATTTGAAGGCGACAAGAACAAAAGACACCCTAGAGGGGCCGAGTGAACCCTTTTTGGGGGGACCGGGTATCCTAAAACGGGACGGGAAAGGGTTTAGGGTTTGATTAGGCGGACCGCCACCGAGGATCCTCCTAATCAAACCATAAACCCTTTCTCTTGCTTCTCATTTGAAGGCGGCAAGACAAAAAGACACCCAAGAGGGGCCGAGTGAACCCTTTTTCAGGGGGACCGGGTATCCTAAAACGGGACGGGAAAGGGTTTAGGGTTTGATTAGGGCGATCCGCGGTAGCGGCCCGGCTAATCAAACCATAAACCCTTTCCCTTGCTTCTCATTTGAAGGCGGCAAGACAAAAAGACACCCTAGAGGGGCCGAGTGAACCGTTTTGGGGGAGGGTATCGTAAAACGAGACGGAAAAGGGTTTAGTGTTTGATTAGGCAGACCGCTACCGTGGATCCCCCTAATAAAACCCTATACCCTATCCCTTGCTTCTCATTTGAAGGCGGCAAGACAAAAAGACACCCTACAGGGGCCGAGTGAACCCTTTTTGGGAGGAACGGGTATCCTAAAACAGGACGGGAAAGGATTTAGGGTTTGATTAGGCAGACCGCTACCGTGGATCCCCCTAAAAAAACCCTATACCTTATCCCTTGCTTCTCATTTGAAGGCGGCAAGACAAAAAGACACCCTAGAGGGGCCGAGTGAACCGTTTTTGGGGGGACCGGGTATCCTAAAACGAGACGGAAAAGGGTTTAGGGTTTGATTAGGCAGACCGCTACCGTGGATCCCCCTAATAAAACCCTATACCCTATCCCTTGCTTCTCATTTGAAGGCGGCAAGACAAAAAGACACCCTAGAGGGGCCGAGTGAACCCTTTTTGGGAGGACCGGGTATCCTAAAACAGGACGGGAAAGGATTTAGGGTTTGATTAGGCGGACCGCTACCGCGGATCCCCCGGATCTCCATAATCAAACCCTAAACACTTTCCCTTGCTTCTCATTTGAAGGCGGCAAGACAAAAAGACACCCTAGAGGGGCCGAGTGAACCCTTTTTGGGGGGACCGGGTATCCTAAAACGGGACGGGAAATCGTTTAGGGTTTGATTAGGCGGACCGCTACCCCGGATCCCCTAATCAAACCCTAAACCCTTTCCCTTGCTTCTCATTTGAAGGCAGCAAGACAAAAAGACACCCTAGAGGGGCCGAGTGAACCCTTTTTTTGGGGGCATGGTATCCTAAAACGGGACGGGAAAGGGTTTAGGGTTTGATTAGGCGGGCCACTATCACAGATCCCCCTAATCAAACCCTACAC
This sequence comes from Silene latifolia, assembly GCF_048544455.1. Lineage (NCBI taxonomy): Eukaryota > Viridiplantae > Streptophyta > Magnoliopsida > Caryophyllales > Caryophyllaceae > Silene > Silene latifolia. The sequence continues at coordinate 120,516,521 of NC_133537.1, forward strand.
CCTTTCCCTTGCTTCTCATTTGAAGGCGGCAAGACAAAAAGACACCCTAGAGGGGCCGAGTGAACTTTTTTGGGGGGACCGGGTATCCTAAAACGGGACGGGAAAGGATTTAGGGTTTGATTAGGCGGACCGCTACCGCGGATCCCCCGGATCTCCATAATCAAACCCTAAACCCTTTCACTTGCTTCTCATTCGGAGGCAGCAAGACAAAAAGACACCCAAGAGGGGCCGAGTGAACCCTTTTTCAAGGGGACCGGGTATCCTAAAACGGGACGGGAAAGGGTTTAGGGTTTGATTAGGGCGATCCGCGGTAGCGGCCCGGCTAATCAAACCCTAAACCCTTTCCCTTGCTTCTCATTCGAAGGCGGCAAGACAAAAAGACACCCTAGAGGGGCCGAGTGAACCGTTTTGGGGGGACCGGGTATCCTAAAACGAGACGGAAAAGGGTTTAGGGTTTGATTAGGCAGACCGCTACCGTGGATCCCCCTAATAAAACCCTGTACCCTATCCCTTGCTTCTCATTTGAAGGCGGCAAGACAAAAAGACACCCTAGAGGGGCCGAGTGAACCGTTTTTGGGGGGACCGGGTATCCTAAAACGAGACGGAAAAGGGTTTAGGGTTTGATTAGGCAGACCGCTACCGTGGATCCCCCTAATAAAACCCTATACCCTATCCCTTGATTCTCATGTGAAGGCGGCAAGACAAAAAGACACCCTAGAGGGGCCGAGTGAACCCTTTTTGGGAGGACCGGGTATCCTAAAACAGGACGGGAAAGGATTTAGGGTTTGATTAGGCGGACCGCTACCGCGGATCCCCCGGATCTCCATAATCAAACCATAAACACTTTCCCTTGCTTCTCATTTGAAGGCGGCAAGACAAAAAGACACCCTAGAGGGGCCGAGTGAACCCTTTTTGGGGGGACCAGGTATCCTAAAACGGGACGGGAAATCGTTTAGGGTGTGATTAGGCGGACCGCTACCCCGGATCCCCCTAATCAAACCCTAAACCCTTTCCCTTTCTTCTCATTTGAAGGCAAAGAAGACAAAAAGACACCCTAGAGGGGCCGAGTGAACCCTTTTTTGGGGGCAGGGTATCCTAAAACGGGACGGGAAAGGGTTTAGGGTTTGATTAGGCGGGCCGCTATCGCAGATCCCCCTAATCAAACGCTAAACCCTTTCCCTTGCTTCTCATTTGAAGGCGGCAAGACAAAAAGACACCCTAGAGGGGCCGAGTGAACCCTTTTTGGGGGGACCAGGTATCCTAAAACGGGACGGGAAAGGATTTAGGGTTTGATTAGGCGGACCGCTACCGCGGATCCCCCGGATCTCCATAATCAAACCCTAAACCCTTTCACTTGCTTCTCATTCGGAGGCAAAGCAAGACAAAAGACACTCTAGAGGGGCCGAGTGAACCCTTTTCGGGGGAAGGGGAATCCTAAAACGGGACGGGAAAGGTTTTAGGGTTTGATTAGGGGGATCCGCGGTAAAGGTCCGGCTAATCAAACCCTAAACCCTTTCCCTTGCTTCTCATTCGAAGGCGGCAAGACAAAAAGACACCCTAGAGGGGCCGAGTGATACCTTTTGAGGGGACCGGGTATCCTAAAACGGGACAGGAAAGGGTTTAGGGTTTGATTAGGCGGACCGCTACCGCGGATCCCCTAATCAAACCCTAAACCCTTTCCCTTGCTTCTTATTTGAAGGTGGCAAGACAAAAAGACACCCTAGAGGGGCCGAGTGAACCCTTTTTGGGGGACCGGGTATCCTAAAATCGGACGAGAAATCGTTTCGTGTTTGATTAGACGGACCGCTACCCCAGATCCCCCTAATCAAACCCTAAACCCTTTCCCTTGCTTCTCATTTGAAGGCGGCAAGACAAAAATACACCCTAGAGGGGCCGGGTGAACCCTTTTTTGGGGGACCGGGTATTCTAAAACGGGACGGGAAAGGGTTTAAGGTTTGATTAGGCGGACCACTACCGCGGATCCCCCTAATCAAACGCTAAACCCTTTCCATTGCTTCTCATTTGAAGGCGGCAAGACAAAAAGACACCCTAGAGGGGCCAAGTGAACCCTTTTTGGGGGGGATCGGGTATCCTAAAACGGGACGGGAAAGGGTTTAGGGTTTGATTAGGCGGACCGCTACCACGGATCCTCCTAGTCAAACGCTAAACCCTTTCCATTGCTTCTCATTTGAAGGCGGCAAGACAAAAAGACACCCTAGAGGGGCCGAGTGAACCCTTTTTGGGGGACCGAGTATCCTAAAACGGGACGGGAAAGGGTTTAGGGTTTGATTAGGTGGACCGCTACCGAGGATCCTCCTAATCAAACCATAAACCCTTTCTCTTGCTTCTCATTTGAAGGCGGCAAGACAAAAAGACACCCAAGAGGGGCCGAGTGAACCCTTTTTCAGGGGGACCGGGTATCCTAAAACGGGACGGAAAAGGGTTTAGGGTTTGATTAGGCGGACCGCTACCACGGATCCCCCTAATCAAACGCTAAACCCTTTCCATTGCTTCTCATTTGAAGGCGGCAAGAAAAAAAGACACCCTAGAGGGGCCGAGTGAACCCTTTTTGGGGGACCGAGTATCCTAAAACGGGACGGGAAAGGGTTTAACGTTTGATTAGGTGGACCACTACCGCGGATCCCCCTAATCCAACCCTAAACCCTTTCCCTTGCTTCTCATTCGAAGGCGGCATGATAAAAAGACACCCTAGAGGGGCCGAGTGAACCCTTTTTGGGGGGGCCGGGTATCCTAAAACGGGACGGGAAAGGGTTTAGGGTTTGATTAGGCGGACCGCTACCGCGGATCCCCCTAATCAAACCCTAAACCCTTTCCCTTGCTTCTCATTTGAAGGCGACAAGAACAAAAGACACCCTAGAGGGGCCGAGTGAACCCTTTTTGGGGGGACCGGGTATCCTAAAACGGGACGGGAAAGGGTTTAGGGTTTGATTAGGCGGACCGCTACCGAGGATCCTCCTAATCAAACCATAAACCCTTTCTCTTGCTTCTCATTTGAAGGCGGCAAGACAAAAAGACACCCAAGAGGGGCCGAGTGAACCCTTTTTCAGGGGGACCGGGTATCCTAAAACGGGACGGGAAAGGGTTTAGGGTTTGATTAGGGCGATCCGCGGTAGCGGCCCGGCTAATCAAACCATAAACCCTTTCCCTTGCTTCTCATTTGAAGGCGGCAAGACAAAAAGACACCCTAGAGGGGCCGAGTGAACCGTTTTTGGGGGGACCGGGTATCGTAAAACGAGACGGAAAAGGGTTTAGTGTTTGATTAGGCAGACCGCTACCGTGGATCCCCCTAATAAAACCCTATACCCTATCCCTTGCTTCTCATTTGAAGGCGGCAAGACAAAAAGACACCCTACAGGGGCCGAGTGAACCCTTTTTGGGAGGAACGGGTATCCTAAAACAGGACGGGAAAGGATTTAGGGTTTGATTAGGCAGACCGCTACCGTGGATCCCCCTAAAAAAACCCTATACCTTATCCCTTGCTTCTCATTTGAAGGCGGCAAGACAAAAAGACACCCTAGAGGGGCCGAGTGAACCGTTTTTGGGGGGACCGGGTATCCTAAAACGAGACGGAAAAGGGTTTAGGGTTTGATTAGGGCACCGCTACCGTGGATCCCCTAATAAAACCCTATACCCTATCCCTTGCTTCTCATTTGAAGGCGGCAAGACAAAAAGACACCCTAGAGGGGCCGAGTGAACCCTTTTGGGGGGACCGGGTATCCTAAAACAGGACGGGAAAGGATTTAGGGTTTGATTAGGCGGACCGCTACCGCGGATCCCCCGGATCTCCATAATCAAACCCTAAACACTTTCCCTTGCTTCTCATTTGAAGGCGGCAAGACAAAAAGACACCCTAGAGGGGCCGAGTGAACCCTTTTTGGGAGGACCAGGTATCCTAAAACGGGACGGGAAATCGTTTAGGGTGTGATTAGGCGGACCGCTACCCCGGATCCCCCTAATCAAACCCTAAACCCTTTCCCTTGCTTCTCATTTGAAGGCAGCAAGACAAAAAGACACCCTAGAGGGGCCGAGTGAACCCTTTTTTTGGGGGCATGGTATCCTAAAACGGGACGGGAAAGGGTTTAGGGTTTGATTAGGCGGGCCACTATCACAGATCCCCCTAATCAAACCCTACACCCTTTCCCTTGCTTCTCATTTGAAGGCGGCAAGACAAAAAGACACCCTAGAGGGGCCGAGTGAACTTTTTTGGGGGGACCGGGTATCCTAAAACGGGACGGGAAAGGATTTAGGGTTTGATTGAGCGGACCGCTACCGCGGATCCCCCGGATCTCCATAATCAAACCCTAAACCCTTTCACTTGCTTCTCATTCGGAGGCAGCAAGACAAAAAGACACCCAAGAGGGGCCGAGTGAACCCTTTTTCAAGGGGACCGGGTATCCTAAAACGGGACGGGAAAGGGTTTAGGGTTTGATTAGGGCGATCCGCGGTAGCGGCCCGGCTAATCAAACCCTAAACCCTTTCCCTTGCTTCTCATTCGAAGGCGGCAAGACAAAAAGACACCCTAGAGGGGCCGAGTGAACCGTTTTTGGGGGGACCGGGTATCCTAAAACGAGACGGAAAAGGTTTTAGGGTTTGATTAGGCAGACCGCTACCGTGGATCCCCCTAATAAAACCCTATACCCTATCCCTTGCTTCTCATTTGAAGGCGGCAAGACAAAAAGACACCCTAGAGGGGCCGAGTGAACCCTTTTTGGGAGGAACGGGTATCCTAAAACAGGACGGTAAAGGATTTAGGGTTTGCTTAGGCAGACCGCTACCGTGGATCCCCCTAATAAAACCCTGTACCCTATCCCTTGCTTCTCATTTGAAGGCGGCAAGACAAAAAGACACCCTAGAGGGGCCGAGTGAACCGTTTTTGGGGGGACCGGGTATCCTAAAACGGGACGGAAAAGGGTTTAGGGTTTGATTAGGCAGACCGCTACCGTGGATCCCCCTAATAAAACCCTATACCCTATCCCTTGATTCTCATGTGAAGGCGGCAAGACAAAAAGACACCCTAGAGGGGCCGAGTGAACCCTTTTTGGGAGGACCGGGTATCCTAAAACAGGACGGGAAAGGATTTAGGGTTTGATTAGGCGGACCGCTACCGCGGATCCCCCGGATCTCCATAATCAAACCCTAAACACTTTCCCTTGCTTCTCATTTGAAGGCGGCAAGACAAAAAGACACCCTAGAGGGGCCGAGTGAACCCTTTTTGGGTGGACCAGGTATCCTAAAACGGGACGGGAAATCGTTTAGGGTGTGATTAGGCGGACCGCTACTCCGGATCCCCCTAATCAAACCCTAAACCCTTTCCCTTGCTTCTCATTTGAAGGCAGCAAGACAAAAAGACACCCTAGAGGGGCCGAGTGAACCCTTTTTTTGGGGGCATGGTATCCTAAAACGGGACGGGAAAGGGTTTAGGTTTGATTAGGCGGGCCGCTATCGCAGATCCCCCTAATCAAACCCTAAACCCTTTCCCTTGCTTCTCATTTGAAGGCGGCAAGACAAAAAGACACCCTAGAGGGACCGAGTGAACCCTTTTTGGGGGGACCGGGTATCCTAAAACGGGACGGGAAAGGATTTAGGGTTTGATTAGGCGGACCGCTACCGCGGATCCCCCGGATCTCCATAATCAAACCCTAAACCCTTTCACTTGCTTCTCATTCGGAGGCAGCAAGACAAAAAGACACCTTAGAGGGGCCGAGTGAACCCTTTTTCAGGGGGACCGGGAATCCTAAAACGGGACGGGAAAGGGTTTAGGGTTTGATTAGGGCGATCCGCGGTAGCGGTCCGGCTAATCAAACCCTAAACCCTTTCCCTTGCTTCTCATTCGAAGGCGGCAAGAAAAAAAGACACCCTAGAGGGGCCGGGTGAACCCTTTTTGGGGGGACCGGGTATCCTAAAACTGGACGGGAAAACGTTTCGTGTTTGATTAGGCGGACCGCTACCCCAGATCCCCCTAATCAAACCCTAAACCCTTTCCCTTGCTTCTCATTTGAAGGCAGCAAGACAAAAATACACCCTAGAGGGGCCGAGTGAACCATTTTTTGGGGGGCAGGGTATCCTAAGACGGGACGGGAAAGGGTTTAGGGTTTGATTAGGCGGACCGCTACCGCGGATCCCCCGGATCTCCATAATCAAACCCTAAACCCTTTCACTTGCTTCTCATTCGGAGGCAGCAAGACAAAAAGACACCCAAGAGGGGCCGAGTGAACCCTTTTTCAAGGGGACCGGGTATCCTAAAACGGGACGGGAAAGGGTTTAGGGTTTGATTAGGGCGATCCGCGGTAGCGGCCCGGCTAATCAAACCCTAAACCCTTTCCCTTGCTTCTCATTCGAAGGCGGCAAGACAAAAAGACACCCTAGAGGGGCCGAGTGAACCGTTTTTGCGGGGACCGGGTATCCTAAAACGAGACGGAAAAGGGTTTAGGTTTGATTAGGCAGACCGCTACCGTGGATCCCCCTAATAAAACCCTATACCCTATCCCTTGCTTCTCATTTGAAGGCGGCAAGACAAAAAGACACCCTAGAGGGGCCGAGTGAACCCTTTTTGGGAGGAACGGGTATCCTAAAACAGGACGGGAAAGGATTTAGGGTTTGCTTAGGCAGACCGCTACCGTGGATCCCCCTAATAAAACCCTGTACCCTATCCCTTGCTTCTCATTTGAAGGCGGCAAGACAAAAAGACACCCTAGAGGGGCCGAGTGAACCGTTTTTGGGGGGACCGGGTATCCTAAAACGAGACGGAAAAGGGTTTAGGGTTTGATTAGGCAGACCGCTACCGTGGATCCCCCTAATAAAACCCTATACCCTATCCCTTGCTTCTCATTTGAAGGCGGCAAGACAAAAGACACCCTAGAGGGGCCGAGTGAACCCTTTTGGGAGGACCAAGGGTATCTAAAACAGACGGGAAAGGATTTAGGGTTTGATTAGGCGGACCGCCACCGCGGATCCCCGGATCTCCATAATCAAACCCTAAAAACTTTCCCTTGCTTCTCATTTGAAGGCGGCAAGACAAAAAGACACCCTAGAGGGGCCGAGTGAACCCTTTTTGGGTGGACCGGGTATCCTAAAACGGGACGGAAATCGTTTAGGGTGTGATTAGCGGATTGCTACTCCGGATCCCCCTAATCAAACCCTAAACCCTTTCCCTTGCTTCTCATTTGAAGGCAGCAAGACAAAAAGACACCCTAGAGGGGCCGAGTGAACCCTTTTTTTGGGGGCATGGTATCCTAAAACGGGACGGGAAAGGGTTTAGGTTTGATTAGGCGGGCCGCTATCGCAGATCCCCCTAATCAAACCCTAAACCCTTTCCCTTGCTTCTCATTTGAAGGCGGCAAGACAAAAAGACACCCTAGAGGGGCCGAGTGAACCCCTTTTGGGGGGACCGGGTATCCTAAAACGGGACGGGAAAGGGTTTAGGGTTTGATTAGGCGGACCGCTACCGCGGATCCCCGGATCTCCATAATCAAACCCTAAACCCTTTCACTTGCTTCTCATTCGGAGGCGCAAGAGAAAAGACACCCTAGAGGGGCCGAGTGAACCCTTTTTCAGGGCGACCGGGAATCTAAAACGGGACGGGAAAGGGTTTAGGGTTTGATTAGGGGGATCCGCGGTAAAGGTCCGGCTAATCAAACACTAAACCCTTTCCCTTGCTTCTCATTCGAAGGCGGCAAGAAAAAAAGACACCCTAGAGGGGCCGAGTAAACCCTTTTTGGGGGGACCGGGTATCCTAAAACTGGACGGGAAAACGTTTCGTGTTTGATTAGGCGGACTGCTACCCCAGATCCCCCTAATTAAACCCTAAACCCTTTCCCTTGCTTCTCATTTGAAGGCAGCAAGACAAAAATACACCCTAGAGGGGCCGAGTGAACCTTTTTTGGGGGGACCGGGTATCCTAAAATGGGACGGGAAAGGATTTAGGGTTTGATTAGGCGGACCGCTACCGCGGATCCCCCGGATCTCCATAATCAAACCCTAAACCCTTTCACTTGCTTCTCATTCGGAGGCAGCAAGACAAAAAGACACCCAAGAGGGGCCGAGTGAACCCTTTTTCAAGGGGACCGGGTATCCTAAAACGGGACGGGAAAGGGTTTAGGGTTTGATTAGGGCGATCCGCGGTAGCGGCCCGGCTAATCAAACCCTAAACCCTTTCCCTTGCTTCTCATTCGAAGGCGGCAAGACAAAAAGACACCCTAGAGGGGCCGAGTGAACCGTTTTTGGGGGGACCGGGTATCCTAAAACGGGACGGGAAAGGGTTTAGGGTTTGATTAGGCGGACCGCTACCGTGGATCCCCTAATTAAACCCTATACCCTATCCCTTGCTTCTCATATGAAGGCGGCAAGACAAAAAGACACCCTAGAGGGGCCGAGTGAACCCTTTTTGGGAGGAACGGGTATCCTAAAACGGGACGGGAAAGGATTTAGGGTTTGCTTAGGCAGACCGCTACCGTGGATCCCCCTAATAAAACCCTATACCCTATCCCTTGCTTCTCATTTGAAGGCGGCAAGATAAAAAGACACCCTAGAGGGGCCGAGTGAACCGTTTTTGGGGGGACCGGGTATCCTAAAACGAGACGGAAAAGGGTTTAGGGTTTGATTAGGCAGACCGCTACCGTGGATCCCCCTAATAAAACCCTATACCCTATCCCTTGCTTCTCATTTGAAGGCGGCAAGACAAAAAGACACCCTAGAGGGGCCGAGTGAACCCTTTTTGGGAGGACCGGGTATCCTAAAACAGGACGGGAAAGGATTTAGGGTTTGATTAGGCGGACCGCTACCGAGGATCCCCCGGATCTCCATAATCAAACCCTAAACACTTTCCCTTACTTCTCATTTGATGGCGGCAAGACAAAAAGACACCCTAGAGGGGCCGAGTTAACCCTTTTTGGGTGGACCAGGTATCCTAAAACGGGACGGGAAATCGTTAAGGGTGTGATTAGGCGGACCGCTACTCCGGATCCCCCTAATCAAACCCTAAACCCTTTCCCTTGCTTCTCATTTGAAGGCAGCAAGACAAAAAGACACCCTAGAGGGGCCGAGTGAACCCTTTTTTTGGGGGCATGGTATCCTAAAACGGGACGGGAAAGGGTTTAGGTTTGATTAGGCGGGCCGCTATCGCAGATCCCCCTAATAAAACCCTAAACCCTTTCCCTTGCTTCTCATTTGAAGGCGGCAAGACAAAAAGACACCCTAGAGGGGCCGAGTGAACCCTTTTTGGGGGGACCGGGTATCCTAAAACGGGACGGGAAAGGATTTAGGGTTTGATTAGGCGGACCGCTACCGCGGATCCCCCGGATCTCCATAATCAAACCCTAAACCCTTTCACTTGCTTCTCATTCGAAGGCGGCAAGACAAAAAGACACCCTAGAGGGGCCGAGTGAACCCTTTTTCGGGGGACCAGGAATCCTAAAAAACAGACGGGAAAGGGTTTAGGGTTTGATTAGGGGGATCCGCGGTAAAGGTCCGGCTAATCAAACCCTAAACCCTTTCCCTTGCTTCTCATTCGAAGGCGGCAAGAAAAAAAGACACCCTAGAGGGGCCGAGTGAACCCTTTTTGGGGGGACCGGGTATCCTAAAACTGGACGGGAAAACGTTTCGTGTTTGATTAGGCGGACCGCTACCCCAGATCCCCCTAATCAAACCCTAAACCCTTTCCCTTGCTTCTCATTTGAAGGCGACAAGACAAAAAGACACCCTAGAGGGGCCGAGTGAACCTTTTTGGGGGAGGGTATCCTAAAACGGGACGGGAAAGGATTTAGGGTTTGATTAAGCGGACCGCTACCGCGGATCCCCCGGATCTCCATAATCAAACCCTAAACCCTTTCACTTGCTTCTCATTCGGAGGCAGCAAGACAAAAAGACACCCAAGAGGGGCCGAGTGAACCCTTTTTCAAGGGGACCGGGTATCCTAAAACGGGACGGGAAAGGGTTTAGGGTTTGATTAGGGCGATTCGCGGTAGCGGCCCGGCTAATCAAACCCTAAACCCTTTCCCTTGCTTCTCATTCGAAGGCGGCAAGACAAAAAGACACCCTAGAGGGGCCGAGTGAACCGTATTTGGGGGGGCCGGGTATCCTTAAACGAGACGGAAAAGGGTTTAGGGTTTGATTAGGCAGACCGCTACCATGGATCCCCCTAATAAAACCCTATACCCTATCCCTTGCTTCTCATTTGAAGGCGGCAAGACAAAAAGACACCCTAGAGGGGCCGAGTGAACCATTTTTGGGAGGAACGGGTATCCTAAAACAGGACGGGAAAGGATTTAGGGTTTGCTTAGGCAGACCGCTACCGTGGATCCCCCTAATAAAACCCTATACCCTATCCCTTGCTTCTCATTTGAAGGCGGCAAGACAAAAGACACCCTAGAGGGGCCGAGTGAACCGTTTTTGGGGGGACCGGGTATCCTAAAACGAGACGGAAAAGGGTTTAGGGTTTGATTAGGCAGACCGCTACCGTGGATCCCCCTAATAAAACCCTATACCCTATCCCTTGCTTCTCATTTGAAGGCGGCAAGACAAAAAGACACCCTAGAGGGGCCGAGTGAACCCTTTTTGGGAGGACCGGGTATCCTAAAACAGGACGGGAAAGGATTTAGGGTTTGATTAGGCGGACCGCTACCGCGGATCCCCCGGATCTCCATAATCAAACCCTAAACACTTTCCCTTGCTTCTCATTTGAAGGCGGCAAGACAAAAAGACACCCTAGAGGGGCCGAGTGAACCCTTTTTGGGTGGACCAGGTATCCTAAAACGGGACGGGAAATCGTTTAGGGTGTGATTAGGCGGACCGCTACTCCGGATCCCCCTAATCAAACCCTAAACCCTTTCCCTTGCTTCTCATTTGAAGGCAGCAAGACAAAAAGACACCCTAGAGGGGCCGAGTGAACCCTTTTTTTGGGGGCATGGTATCCTAAAACGGGACGGGAAAGGGTTTAGGGTTTGATTAGGCGGGCCGCTATCGCAGATCCCCCTAATCAAACCCTAAACCCTTTCCCTTGCTTCTCATTTGAAGGCGGCAAGACAAAAAGACACCCTAGAGGGGCCGAGTGAACCGTTTTTGGGGGGACCGGGTATCCTAAAACGAGAAGGAAAAGGGTTTAGGGTTTGATTAGGCAGACCGCTACCGTGGATCCCCCTAATAAAACCCTATACCCTATCCCTTGCTTCTCATTTGAAGGCGGCAAGACAAAAAGACACCCTAGAGGGGCCGAGTGAACCCTTTTTGGGAGGACCGGGTATCCTAAAACAGGACGGGAAAGGATTTAGGGTTTGATTAGGCGGACCGCTACCGCAGATCCCCCGGATCTCCATAATCAAACCCTAAACACTTTCCCTTGCTTCTCATTTGAAGGCGGCAAGACAAAAAGACACCCTAGAGGGGCCGAGTGAACCCTTTTTGGGTGGACCAGGTATCCTAAAACGGGACGGGAAATCGTTTAGGGTGTGATTAGGCGGACCGCTACTCCGGATCTCCATAATCAAATCCTAAACCCTTTCACTTGCTTCTCATTCGGAGGCAGCAAGACAAAAAGACACCCTAGAGGGGCCGAGTGAACCTTTTTTCAGGGGGACCGGGAATCCTAAAACGGGACGGGAAAGGGTTTAGGGTTTGATTAGGGGGATCCGCGGTAAAGGTCCGGCTAATCAAACCCTAAACCCTTTCCCTTGCTTCTCATTCGAAGGCGGCAAGAAAAAAAGACACCCTAGAGGGGCCGAGTGAACCCTTTTTGGGGGGACCGGGTATCCTAAAACTGGACGGGAAAACGTTTCGTGTTTGATTAGGCGGACCGCTACCCCAGATCCCCCTAATCAAACCCTAAACCCTTTCCCTTGCTTCTCATTTGAAGGCAGCAAGACAAAAATACACCCTAGAGGGGCCGAGTGAACCCTTTTTTGGGGGACCGGGTATTCTAAAACGGGACGGGAAAGGGTTTAGGGTTTGATTAGGCGGACCACTACCGCGGATCCCCCTAATCAAACGCTAAACCCTTTCCATTGCTTCTCATTTGAAGGCGGCAAGACAAAAAGACACCCTAGAGGGGCCAAGTGAACACTTTTTGGGGGGATCGGGTATCCTTAAACGGGACGGGAAAGGGTTTAGGGTTTGATTAGGCGGACCGTTACCGCGGATCCCCATAATCAAACCCTAAACACTTTCCCTTGCTTCTTATTTGAAGGCGGCAAGACAAAAAGACACCCTAGATGGGCCGAGTGAACCCTTTTTGGGGGACCGGGTATCCTAAAACTGGACGGGAAATCGTTTCGGGTTTGATTAGGCGGACCGCTACCCCGGATCCCCCTAATCAAACCCTAAACCCTTTCCCTTGCTTCTCATTTGAAGGCGGCAAGACATAAATACACCCTAGAGGGCCCGAGTGAACCCTTTTTGGGGGGACCGGGTATTCTAAAACGGGACGGGAAAGGGTTTAGGGTTTGATTAGGCGGACCACTACCGCGGATCCCCCTAATCAAATGCTAAACCCTTTCCATTTCTTCTCATTTGAAGGCGGCAAGACTAAAAGACACCCTAGAGGGGCCGAGTGAACCATTTTTGGGGGGATCGGGTATCCTAAAACGGGACGGGAAAGGGTTTAGGGTTTGATTAGGGCGATCCGCGGTAGCGGTCCGGCTAATCAAACCCTAAACCCTTTCCCTTGCTTCTCATTCGAAGGCGGCAAGACAAAAAGACACCCTAGAGGGGCCGAGTGAACCGTTTTTGGGGGCACCGGGTATCCTAAAACGAGACGGAAAAGGGTTTAGGGTTTGATTAGGCAGACCCCTACCGTGGATCCCCCTAATAAAACCCTATACCCTATCCCTTGCTTCTCATTTGAAGGCGGCAAGACAAAAAGACACCCTAGAGGAGCCGAGTGAACCCTTTTTGGGGGGACCGGGTATCCTAAAACGGGACAGGAAAGGGTTTAGGGTTTGATTAGGCGGATAGCTACTGCGGATCCCCCTAATAAAACCCTAAACACTTTCCCTTGCTTCTCATTTGAAGGCGGCAAGACAAAAAGACACCCTAGAGGGGCCTAGTGAACCCTTTTTGGGGGGACCAGGTATCCTAAAACGGGACGGGAAATCGTTTAGGGTGTGATTAGGGAGACCGCTACCCCGGATCCCCCTAATCAAACCCTAAACCCTTTCCCTTGCTTCTCATTTGAAGGCGAGCAAGACAAAAAGACACCCTAGAGGGGCCGAGTGAACCCTTTTTGGGGGCACTGGTATCCTAAAACGGGACGGGAAAGGGTTTAGGGTTTGATTAGGCGGGCCGCTATCGCAGATCCCCCTAATCAAACCCTAAACCCTTTCCCTTGCTTCTCATTTGAAGGCGGCAAGACAAAAAGACACCCTAGAGGGGCCGAGTGAACCGTTTTTGGGGGGACCGGGTATCCTAAAACGAGACGGGAAAGGGTTTAGGGTTTGATTAGGCGGACCCCTACCGTGGATCCCCCTAATAAAACCCTATACCCTATCCCTTGCTTCTCATTTGAAGGCGGCAAGACAAAAAGACACCCTAGAGGAGCCGAGTGAACCCTTTTTGGGGGGACCGGGTATCCTAAAACGGGACAGGAAAGGGTTTAGGGTTTGATTAGGCGGACAGCTACTGCGGATCCCCCTAATAAAACCCTAAACACTTTCCCTTGCTTCTCATTTGAAGGCGGCAAGACAAAAAGACACCCTAGAGGGGCCGAGTGAACCCTTTTTGGGGGGACCAGGTATCCTAAAACGGGACGGGAAATCGTTTAGGGTGTGATTAGGGAGACCGCTACCCCGGATCCCCCTAATCAAACCCTAAACCCTTTCCCTTGCTTCTCATTTGAAGGCAGCAAGACAAAAAGACACCCTAGAGGGGCCGAGTGAACCCTTTTTTGGGGGGCATGGTATCCTAAAACGGGACGGGAAAGGGTTTAGGGTTTGATTAGGCGGGCCGCTATCGCAGATCCCCCTAATCAAACCCTAAACCCTTTCCCTTGCTTCTCATTTGAAGGCGGCAAGACAAAATGACACCCTAGAGGGGCCGAGTGAACCCTTTTTGGGGGGACCGGGTATCCTAAAACGGGACGGGAAAGGATTTAGGGTTTGATTAGGCGGACCGCTACCGTGGATCCCCCGGATCTCCATAATCAAACCCTAAACCCTTTCCCTTGCTTCTCATTCGGAGGCAGCAAGACAAAAAGACACCCTAGAGGGGCCGAGTGAACCCTTTTTCGGGGGACCGGATATCATAAAATGAGACGGGGATGGGTTTAGGGTTTGATTAGGGGATCCGCGGTAAAGGTCCTAAGCTAACCACACCCTAAACCCTTTCCCTTGCTTCTCATTCGAAGGCGGCAAGACAAAAAGACACCCTAGAGGGGCCGAGTGATACCTTTTGAGGGGACCGGGTATCCTAAATCGGGACAGGAAAGGGTTTAGGGTTTGATTAGGCGGAACGCTACCGCGGATCCCCTAATCAAACCCTAAACACTTTCCCTTGCTTCTTATTTGAAGGTGGCGAGACAAAAAGACACCCTAGAGGGGCCGAGTGAACCCTTTTTGGGGGGACCGGGTATCCTAAAACTGGACGGGAAATCGTTTCGGTTTTGATTAGGCGGACCGCTACCCCGGATCCCCCTAATCAAACCCTAAACCCTTTCCCTTTCTTCTCATTTGAAGGCGGCAAGACAAAAATACACCCTAGAGGGGCCGAGTGAACCCTTTTTTGAGGGACCGGGTATTCTAAAACGGGACGGGAAAGGTTTTAGGGTTTGATTAGGCGGACCACTACCGCGGATCCCCCTAATCAAATGCTAAACCCTTTCCATTGCTTCTCATTTGAAGGCGGCAAGACAAAAAGACACCCTAGAAGGGCCGAGTGAACCCTTTTTGGGGGGATCGGGTATCCTAAAACGGGACGGGAAAGGGTTTAGGGTTTGATTAGGGCGATCCGCGGTAGCGGTCCGGCTAATCAAACCCTAAACCCTTTCCCTTGCTTCTCATTCGAAGGCGGCAAGACAAAAAGACACCCTAGAGGGGCCGAGTGAACCGTTTTTGGGGGGACCGGGTATCCTAAAACGGGACGGGAAAGGGTTTAGGGTTTGATTAGGCAGACCGCTACCGTGGATCCCCCTAACAAAACCCTATACCCTATCCCTTGCTTTTCATTTGAAGGCGGCAAGACAAAAAGACACCCTAGAGGGGCCGAGTGAACCCTTTTTGGGGGGACCGGGTATCCTAAAACGGGACAGGAAAGGGTTTAGGGTTTGATTAGGCGGACAGCTACTGCGGATCCCCCTAATCAAACCCTAAACACTTTCCCTTGCTTCTCATTTGAAGGCGGCAAGACAAAAAGACACCCTAGAGGGGCCGAGTGAACCCTTTTTGGGGGGAGCAGGTATCCTAAAACGGGACGGGAAATCGTTTAGGGTGTGATTAGGCGGACCGCTACCCCGGATACCCCTAATCAAACCCTAAACCCTTTCCCTTGCTTCTCATTTGAAGGCAAAGCAAGACAAAAGACACCCTAGAGGGGCCGAGTGAACCCTTTTTGGGGGGACATGGTATCCTAAAACGGGACGGGAAAGGGTTTAGGGTTTGATTAGGCGGGCCGCTATCGCAGATCCCCCTAATCAAACCCTAAACCCTTTCCCTTGCTTCTCATTTGAAGGCGGCAAGACAAAAAGACACCCTAGAGGGGCCGAGTGAACCCGTTTTTGGGGGACCGGGTATCCTAAAACGAGATGGGAAAGGGTTTAGGGTTTGATTAGCAGACCCTACCGTGGATCCCCTAATAAAACCCTATACCCTATCCCTTGCTTCTCATTTGAAGGCGGCAAGACAAAAAGACACCCTAGAGGAGCCGAGTGAACCCTTTTTGGGGGACCAGGGTATCCTAAACGGACAGAAAGGGTTTAGGGTTTGATTAGGCGGACAAACTCTGCGGATCCCCCTAATAAAACCCTAAACACTTTCCCTTGCTTCTCATTTGAAGGCGGCAAGACAAAAAGACACCCTAGAGGGGCCTAGTGAACCCTTTTTGGGGGGACCAGGTATCCTAAAACGGGACGGGAAATCGTTTAGGGTGTGATTAGGGAGACCGCTACCCCGGATCCCCCTAATCAAACCCTAAACCCTTTCCCTTGCTTCTCATTTGAAGGCAGCAAGACAAAAAGACACCCTAGAGGGGCCGAGTGAACCCTTTTTTGGGGGGCATGGTATCCTAAAACGGGACGGGAAAGGGTTTAGGGTTTGATTAGGCGGGCCGCTATCGCAGATCCCCCTAATCAAACCCTAAACCCTTTCCCTTGCTTCTCATTTGAAGGCGGCAAGACAAAAAGACACCCTAGAGGGGCCGAGTGAACCCGTTTTTGGGGGGACCGGGTATCCTAAAACGAGACGGAAAAGGGTTTAGGGTTTGATTAGGCAGACCCCTACCGTGGATCCCCCTAATAAAACCCTATACCCTATCCCTTGCTTCTCATTTGAAGGCGGCAAGACAAAAAGACACCCTAGAGGAGCCGAGTGAACCCTTTTTGGGGGGACCGGGTATCCTAAAACGGGACAGGAAAGGGTTTAGGGTTTGATTAGGCGGACACCTCTGCGGATCCCCTAATAAAACCCTAAACACTTTCCCTTGCTTCTCATTTGAAGGCGGCAAGACAAAAAGACACCCTAGAGGGGCCGAGTGAACCCTTTTGGGGGACCGGGTATCCTAAAACGGACGGGGAAATCGTTTAGGGTGTGATTAGGAGACCGCTACCCGGATCCCCCTAATCAAACCCTAAACCCTTTCCCTTGCTTCTCATTTGAAGGCGCAAAGACAAAAAGACACCCTAGAGGGGCCGAGTGAACCCTTT
Organism: Silene latifolia; assembly: GCF_048544455.1. Classification (NCBI taxonomy): domain Eukaryota; kingdom Viridiplantae; phylum Streptophyta; class Magnoliopsida; order Caryophyllales; family Caryophyllaceae; genus Silene; species Silene latifolia. The sequence continues at coordinate 120,533,379 of NC_133537.1, forward strand.
TTGGGGGGCAGGGTATCCTAAAACGGGACGGGAAAGGGTTTAGGGTTTGATTAGGCGGGCCGCTATCGCAGATCCCCCTAATCAAACCCTAAACCCTTTCCCTTGCTTCTCATTTGAAGGCGGCAAGACAAAATGACACCCTAGAGGGGCCGAGTGAACCCTTTTTGGGGGGACCGGGTATCCTAAAACGGGACGGGAAAGGATTTAGGGTTTGATTAGGCGGACCGCTACCGTGGATCCCCCGGATCTCCATAATCAAACCCTAAACCCTTTCCCTTGCTTCTCATTCGGAGGCAGCAAGACAAAAAGACACCCTAGAGGGGCCGAGTGAACCCTTTTTCAGGGGGACCGGGAATCCTAAAACGGGACGGGAAAGGGTTTAGGGTTTGATTAGGGGGATCCGCGGTAAAGGTCCGGCTAACCACACCCTAAACCCTTTCCCTTGCTTCTCATTCGAAGGCGGCAAGACAAAAAGACACCCTAGAGGGGCCGAGTGATACCTTTTGAGGGGACCGGGTATCCTAAATCGGGACAGGAAAGGGTTTAGGGTTTGATTAGGCAGACCGCTACCGCGGATCCCCCTAATCAAACCCTAAACACTTTCCCTTGCTTCTTATTTGAAGGTGGCGAGACAAAAAGACACCCTAGAGGGGCCGAGTGAACCCTTTTTGGGGGGACCGGGTATCCTAAAACTGGACGGGAAATCGTTTCGGTTTTGATTAGGCGGACCGCTACCCCGGATCCCCCTAATCAAACCCTAAACCCTTTCCCTTTCTTCTCATTTGAAGGCGGCAAGACAAAAATACACCCTAGAGGGGCCGAGTGAACCCTTTTTTGAGGGACCGGGTATTCTAAAACGGGACGGGAAAGGTTTTAGGGTTTGATTAGGCGGACCACTACCGCGGATCCCCCTAATCAAATGCTAAACCCTTTCCATTGCTTCTCATTTGAAGGCGGCAAGACAAAAAGACACCCTAGAAGGGCCGAGTGAACCCTTTTTGGGGGGATCGGGTATCCTAAAACGGGACGGGAAAGGGTTTAGGGTTTGATTAGGGCGATCCGCGGTAGCGGTCCGGCTAATCAAACCCTAAACCCTTTCCCTTGCTTCTCATTCGAAGGCGGCAAGACAAAAAGACACCCTAGAGGGGCCGAGTGAACCGTTTTTGGGGGGACCGGGTATCCTAAAACGAGACGGAAAAGGGTTTAGGGTTTGATTAGGCAGACCGCTACCGTGGATCCCCCTAACAAAACCCTATACCCTATCCCTTGCTTTTCATTTGAAGGCGGCAAGACAAAAAGACACCCTAGAGGGGCCGAGTGAACCCTTTTTGGGGGGACCGGGTATCCTAAAACGGGACAGGAAAGGGTTTAGGGTTTGATTAGGCGGACAGCTACTGCGGATCCCCCTAATCAAACCCTAAACACTTTCCCTTGCTTCTCATTTGAAGGCGGCAAGACAAAAAGACACCCTAGAGGGGCCGAGTGAACCCTTTTTGGGGGGAGCAGGTATCCTAAAACGGGACGGGAAATCGTTTAGGGTGTGATTAGGCGGACCGCTACCCCGGATACCCCTAATCAAACCCTAAACCCTTTCCCTTGCTTCTCATTTGAAGGCAGCAAGACAAAAAGACACCCTAGAGGGGCCGAGTGAACCCTTTTTGGGGGGGCATGGTATCCTAAAAACGGGACGGGAAAGGGTTTAGGGTTTGATTAGGCGGGCCACTATCGCAGATCCCCCTAATCAAACCCTAAACCCTTTCCCTTGCTTCTCATTTGAAGGCGGCAAGACAAAAAGACACCCTAGTGGGGCCGAGTGAACCCTTTTTGGGGGGACCGGGTATCCTAAAACGGGACGGGAAAGGATTTAGGGTTTGATTAGGCGGACCGCTACCGCGGATCCCCCGGATCTCCATAATCAAACCCTAAACCCTTTCCCTTGCTTCTCATTCGGAGGCAGCAAGACAAAAAGACACCCTAGAGGGGCCGAGTGAACCCTTTTTCGGGGGACCGGATATCATAAAACGGGACGGGAAAGGGTTTAGGGTTTGATTAGGGGATCCGCAGTAAAGGTCCGGCTAATCAAACCCTAAACCCTTTCCCCTGCTTCTCATTTGAAGGCGGCAAGACAAAAAGACACCCTAGAGGGGCCGAGTGATACCTTTTGAGGGGACCGGGTATCCTAAATCGGGACAGGAAAGGGTTTAGGGTTTGATTAGGCAGACCGCTACCGCGGATCCCCCTAATCAAACCCTAAACACTTTCCCTTGCTTCTTATTTGAAGGTGGCGAGACAAAAAGACACCCTAGAGGGGCCGAGTGAACCCTTTTTGGGGGGACCGGGTATCCTAAAACTGGACGGGAAATCGTTTCGGTTTTTATTAGGCGGACCGCTACCCCGGATCCCCCTAATCAAACCCTAAACCCTTTCCCTTGCTTCTCATTTGAAGGCGGCAAGACAAAAATACACCCTAGAGGGGCCGAGTGAACCCTTTTTGAGGGGACCGGGTATTCTAAACGGGACGGGGAAAGGTTTTAGGGTTTGATTAGGCGGACCACTACCGCGGATCCCCCTAATCAAATGCTAAACCCTTTCCATTGCTTCTCATTTGAAGGCGGCAAGACAAAAAGACACCCTAGAAGGGCCGAGTGAACCCTTTTTGGGGGGATCGGGTATCCTAAAACGGGACGGGAAAGGGTTTAGGGTTTGATTAGGGCGATCCGCGGTAGCGGTCCGGCTAATCAAACCCTAAACCCTTTCCCTTGCTTCTCATTCGAAGGCGACAAGACAAAAAGACACCCTAGAGGGGCCGAGTGAACCGTTTTTGGGGGACCGGGTATCCTAAAACGGGACGGGAAAGGGTTTAGGGTTTGATTAGACCGCTACCGTGGATCCCCTTAACAAAACCCTATACCCTATCCCTTGCTTTTCATTTGAAGGCGGCAAGACAAAAAGACACCCTAGAGGGGCCGAGTGAACCCTTTTTGGGGGGACCGGGTATCCTAAAACGGGACAGGAAAGGGTTTAGGGTTTGATTAGACGGACGGACTATCTGCGGATCCCCCTAATCAAACCCTAAACACTTTCCCTTGCTTCTCATTTGAAGGCGGCAAGACAAAAAGACACCCTAGAGGGGCCGAGTGAACCCTTTTGGGGGAGCAGTATCCTAAAACGGGACGGGAAATCGTTTAGGGTGTGATTAGGCGGACCGCTACCCCGGATCCCCCTAATCAAACCCTAAACCCTTTCCCTTGCTTCTCATTTGAAGGCAGCAAGACAAAAAGACACCCTAGAGGGGCCGAGTGAACCCTTTTTTGGGGGGCATGGTATCCTAAAACGGGACGGGAAAGGGTTTAGGGTTTGATTAGGCGGGCCACTATCGCAGATCCCCCTAATCAAACCCTAAACCCTTTCCCTTGCTTCTCATTTGAAGGCGGCAAGACAAAAAGACACCCTAGTGGGGCCGAGTGAACCCTTTTTGGGGGACCAGGGTATCCTAAAACGGGACGGGGAAAGGATTTAGGGTTTGATTAGGCGGACCGCTACCGCGGATCCCCGGATCTTCATAATCAAACCCTAAACCCTTTCCCTTGCTTCTCATTCGGAGGCAGCAAGACAAAAAGACACCCTAGAGGGGCCGAGTGAACCCTTTTTCAGGGGGACCGGGAATCCTAAAACGGGACGGGAAAGGGTTTAGGGTTTGATTAGGAGGATCCGCGGTAAAGGTCCGGCTAATCAAACCCTAAACCCTTTCCCCTGCTTCTCATTTGAAGGCGGCAAGACAAAAAGACACCCTAGAGGGGCCGAGTGATACCTTTTGAGGGGACCGGGTATCCTAAATCGGGACAGGAAAGGGTTTAGGGTTTGATTAGGCAGACCGCTACCGCGGATCCCCCTAATCAAACCCTAAACACTTTCCCTTGCTTCTTATTTGAAGGTGGCGAGACAAAAAGACACCCTAGAGGGGCCGAGTGAACCCTTTTTGGGGGGACCGGGTATCCTAAAACTGGACGGGAAATCGTTTCGGTTTTGATTAGGCGGACCGCTACCCCGGATCCCCCTAATCAAACCCTAAACCCTTTCCCTTGCTTCTTATTTGAAGGTGGCGAGACAAAAAGACACCCTAGAGGGGCCGAGTGAACCCTTTTTGGGGGGACCGGGTATCCTAAAACTGGACGGGAAATCGTTTCGGTTTTGATTAGGCGGACCGCTACCCCGGATCCCCCTAATCAAACCCTAAACCCTTTCCCTTGCTTCTCATTTGAAGGCGGCAAGACAAAAATACACCCTAGAGGGGCCGAGTGAACCCTTTTTTGAGGGACCGGGTATTCTAAAACGGGACGGGAAAGGTTTTAGGGTTTGATTAGGCGGACCACTACCGCGGATCCCCCTAATCAAATGCTAAACCCTTTCCATTGCTTCTCATTTGAAGGCGGCAAGACAAAAAGACACCCTAGAAGGGCCGAGTGAACCCTTTTTGGGGGGATCGGGTATCCTAAAACGGGACGGGAAAGGGTTTAGGGTTTGATTAGGGCGATCCGCGGTAGCGGTCCGGCTAATCAAACCCTAAACCCTTTCCCTTGCTTCTCATTCGAAGGCGGCAAGACAAAAAGACACCCTAGAGGGGCCGAGTGAACCGTTTTTGGGGGGACCGGGTATCCTAAAACGAGACGGGAAAGGGTTTAGGGTTTGATTAGGCAGACCGCTACCGTGGATCCCCCTAACAAAACCCTATACCCTATCCCTTGCTTTTCATTTGAAGGCGGAAAGACAAAAAGACACCCTAGAGGGGCCGAGTGAACCCTTTTTGGGGGGACCGGGTATCCTAAAACGGGACAGGAAAGGGTTTAGGGTTTGATTAGGCGGACAGCTACTGCGGATCCCCCTAATCAAACCCTAAACACTTTCCCTTGCTTCTCATTTGAAGGCGGCAAGACAAAAAGACACCCTAGAGGGGCCGAGTGAACCCTTTTTGGGGGGAGCAGGTATCCTAAAACGGGACGGGAAATCGTTTAGGGTGTGATTAGGCGGACCGCTACCCCGGATCCCCCTAATCAAACCCTAAACCCTTTCCCTTGCTTCTCATTTGAAGGCAGCAAGACAAAAAGACACCCTAGAGGGGCCGAGTGAACCCTTTTTGGGGGGGCATGGTATCCTAAAACAGGACGGGAAAGGGTTTAGGGTTTGATTAGGCGGGCCACTATCGCAGATCCCCCTAATCAAACCCTAAACCCTTTCCCTTGCTTCTCATTTGAAGGCGGCAAGACAAAAAGACACCCTAGTGGGGCCGAGTGAACCCTTTTTGGGGGGACCGGGTATCCTAAAACGGGACGGGAAAGGATTTAGGGTTTGATTAGGCGGACCGCTACCGCGGATCCCCCGGATCTTCATAATCAAACCCTAAACCCTTTCCCTTGCTTCTCATTCGGAGGCAGCAAGACAAAAAGACACCCTAGAGGGGCCGAGTGAACCCTTTTTCAGGGGGACCGGGAATCCTAAAACGGGACGGGAAAGGGTTTAGGGTTTGATTAGGCAGACCGCTACCGCGGATCCCCCTAATCAAACCCTAAACACTTTCCCTTGCTTCTTATTTGAAGGTGGCGAGACAAAAAGACACCCTAGAGGGGCCGAGTGAACCCTTTTTGGGGGGACCGGGTATCCTAAAACTGGACGGGAAATCGTTTCGGTTTTGATTAGGCGGACCGCTACCCCGGATCCCCCTAATCAAACCCTAAACCCTTTCCCTTGCTTCTCATTTGAAGGCGGCAAGACAAAAATACACCCTAGAGGGGCCGAGTGAACCCTTTTTTGAGGGACCGGGTATTCTAAAACGGGACGGGAAAGGTTTTAGGGTGTGATTAGGCGGACCGCTACCCCGGATCCCCCTAATCAAACCCTAAACCCTTTCCCTTGCTTCTCATTTGAAGGCAGCAAGACAAAAAGACACCCTAGAGGGGCCGAGTGAACCCTTTTTTGGGGGGCATGGTATCCTAAAACGGGACGGGAAAGTGTATAGGGTTTGATTAGGCGGGCCGCTATCGCAGATCCCCCTAATCAAACCCTAAACCCTTTCCCTTACTTCTCATTTGAAGGCGGCAAGACAAAAAGACACCCTAGAGGGGCCGAGTGAACCCTTTTTGGGGGGACCGGGTATCCTAAAACGGGACGGGAAAGGATTTAGGGTTTGATTAGGCGGACCGCTACCGCGGATCCCCCGGATCTCCATAACCAAACCCTAAACCCTTTCCCTTGTTTCTCATTCGGAGGCAGCAAGACAAAAAGACACCCTAGAGGGGCCGAGTGAACCCTTTTTCAGGGGGACCGGGAATCCTAAAATGGGACGGGAAAGGGTTTAGGGTTTGATTAGGGGGATCCGCGGTAAAGGTCCGGCTAATCAAACCCTAAACCCTTTCCCTTGCTTCTCATTCGAAGGCGGTAAGACAAAAAGACACCCTAGAGGGGCCGAGTGATACCTTTTGAGGGGACCGGGTATCCTAAAACGGGACACGAAAGGGTTTAGGGTTTGATTAGGCGGACCGCTACCGCGGATCCCCATAATCAAACCCTAAACACTTTCCCTTGCTTCTTATTTGAAGGTGGCAAGACAAAAAGACACCCTAGAGGGGCCGAGTGAACCCTTTTTGGGGGGACCGGGTATCCTAAAACGGGACGGGAAAGGGTTTAGGGTTTGATTAGGCGGACCACTACCACGGATCCCCCTAATCAAATGCTAAACCCTTTCCATTGCTTCTCATTTGAAGGCGGCAAGACAAAAAAACTCCCTAGAGGGGCCAAGTGAACCCTTTTTGGGGGGATCGGGTATCCTAAAACGGGACGGGAAAGGGTTTAGGGTTTGATTTGGCGGACCGCTACCGCAGATCCCCATAATAAAACCCTAAACACTTTCCCTTGCTTCTTATTTGAAGGCGGCAAGACAAAAAGACACCCTAGAGGGGCCGAGTGAACAATTTTTGGGGGGACCGGGTATCCTAAAACTGGACGGGAAATCATTTCGGGTTTGATTAGGCGGACCGCTACCCCGGATCCCCCTAATCAAACCCTAAACCCTTTCCCTTGCTTCTCATTTGAAGGCGGCAAGACAAAAATATACCCTAGAGGGGCCGAGTGAACCCTTTTTTGGGGGACCGGGTATTCTAAAACGGGACGGGAAAGGGTTTAGGGTTTGATTAGGCGGACCACTACCGCGGATCCCCCTAATCAAATGCTAAACCCTTTCCATTGCTTCTCATTTGAAGGCGGCAAGACAAAAAGACACCCTAGAGGGGCCGAGTGAACCTTTTTGGGGGATCGGGTATCCTAAACGGGACGGGAAAGGGTTTAGGGTTTGATTAGGGCGATCCGCGGTAGCGGTCAGGCTAATCAAACCCTAAACCCTTTCCCTTGCTTCTCATTCGAAGGCGGCAAGACAAAAAGACACCCTAGAGGGGCCGAGTGAACCGTTTTTAGGGGGACCGGTATCCTAAAACGAGACGGAAAAGGGTTTAGGGTTTGATTAGGCAGACCGCTACCGTGGATCCCCCTAATAAAACCCTATACCCTATCCCTTGCTTCTCATTTGAAGGCGGCAAGACAAAAAGACACCCTAGAGGGGCCGAGTGAACCCTTTTTGGGGGGACCGGGTATCCTAAAACGGGACAGGAAAGGGTTTAGGGTTTGATTAGGCGGACAGCTACTGCGGATCCCCCTAATCAAACCCTAAACACTTTCCCTTGCTTCTCATTTGAAGGCGGCAAGACAAAAAGACACCCTAGAGGGGCCGAGTGAACCCTTTTTGGGGGGACCAGGTATCCTAAAACGGGACGGGAAATCGTTTAGGGTGTGATTAGGCGGACCGCTACCCCGGATCCCCCTAATCAAACCCTAAACCCTTTCCCTTGCTTCTCATTTGAAGGCAGCAAGACAAAAAGACACCCTAGAGGGGCCGAGTGAACCCTTTTTTGGGGGGCATGGTATCCTAAAACGGGACGGGAAAGTGTATAGGGTTTGATTAGGCGGGCCGCTATCGCAGATCCCCCTAATCAAACCCTAAACCCTTTCCCTTACTTCTCATTTGAAGGCGGCAAGACAAAAAGACACCCTAGAGGGGCCGAGTGAACCCTTTTTGGGGGACCAGGGTATCTAAACGGGACGGGAAAGGATTTAGGGTTTGATTAGGCGGACCGCTACCGCGGATCCCGGATCTCCATAACCAAACCCTAAACCCTTTCCCTTGTTTCTCATTCGGAGGCAGCAAGACAAAAAGACACCCTAGAGGGGCCAAGTGAACCCTTTTCGGGGGACCGGGAATCCTAAAATGGGACGGGAAAGGGTTTAGGGTTTGATTAGGGGGATCCGCGGTAAAGGTCCGGCTAATCAAACCCTAAACCCTTTCCCTTGCTTCTCATTCGAAGGCGGTAAGACAAAAAGACACCCTAGAGGGGCCGAGTGATACCTTTTGAGGGGACCGGGTATCCTAAAACGGGACACGAAAGGGTTTAGGGTTTGATTAGGCGGACCGCTACCGCGGATCCCCATAATCAAACCCTAAACACTTTCCCTTGCTTCTTATTTGAAGGTGGCAAGACAAAAAGACACCCTAGAGGGGCCGAGTGAACCCTTTTTGGGGGGACCGGGTATTCTAAAACGGGACGGGAAAGGGTTTAGGGTTTGATTAGGCGGACCACTACCACGGATCCCCCTAATCAAATGCTAAACCCTTTCCATTGCTTCTCATTTGAAGGCGGCAAGACAAAAAAACTCCCTAGAGGGGCCAAGTGAACCCTTTTTGGGGGGATCGGGTATCCTAAAACGGGACGGGAAAGGGTTTAGGGTTTGATTTGGCGGACCGCTACCGCAGATCCCCATAATAAAACCCTAAACACTTTCCCTTGCTTCTTATTTGAAGGCGGCAAGACAAAAAGACACCCTAGAGGGGCCGAGTGAACAATTTTTGGGGGGACCGGGTATCCTAAAACTGGACGGGAAATCGTTTCGGGTTTGATTAGGCGGACCGCTACCCCGGATCCCCCTAATCAAACCCTAAACCCTTTCCCTTGCTTCTCATTTGAAGGCGGCAAGACAAAAATATACCCTAGAGGGGCCGAGTGAACCCTTTTTTGGGGGACCGGGTATTCTAAAACGGGACGGGAAAGGGTTTAGGGTTTGATTAGGCGGACCACTACCGCGGATCCCCCTAATCAAATGCTAAACCCTTTCCATTGCTTCTCATTTGAAGGCGGCAAGACAAAAAGACACCCTAGAGGGGCCGAGTGATACCTTTTGAGGGGACCGGGTATCCTAAAACGGGACACGAAAGGGTTTAGGGTTTGATTAGGCGGACCGCTACCGCGGATCCCCATAATCAAACCCTAAACACTTTCCCTTGCTTCTTATTTGAAGGTGGCAAGACAAAAAGACACCCTAGAGGGGCCGAGTGAACCCTTTTTGGGGGGACCGGGTATTCTAAAACGGGACGGGAAAGGGTTTAGGGTTTGATTAGGGCGATCCGCGGTAGCGGTCCGGCTAATCAAACCCTAAACCCTTTCCCTTGCTTCTCATTTGAAGGCGGCAAGACAAAAAGACACCCTAGAGGGGCCGAGTGAACCGTTTTTTGGGGGACCGGTATCCTAAAACGAGACGGAAAAGGGTTTAGGGTTTGATTAGGCAGACCGCTACCGTGGATCCCCCTAATAAAACCCTATACCCTATCCCTTGCTTCTCATTTGAAGGCGGCAAGACAAAAAGACACCCTAGAGGGGCCGAGTGAACCCTTTTTGGGGGGGACCGGGTATCCTAAAACGGGACAGGAAAGGGTTTAGGGTTTGATTAGGCGGACAGCTACTGCGGATCCCCCTAATCAAACCCTAAACACTTTCCCTTGCTTCTCATTTGAAGGCGGCAAGACAAAAAGACACACTAGAGGGGCCGAGTGAACCCTTTTTGGGGGGACCAGGTATCCTAAAACGGGACGCGAAATCGTTTAGGGTGTGATTAGGCGGACCGCTACCCCGGATCCCCCTAATCAAACCCTAAACCCTTTCCCTTGCTTCTCATTTGAAGGCAGCAAGACAAAAAGACACCCTAAAGGGGCCGAGTGAACCCTTTTTTGGGGGGCATGGTATCCTAAAACGGGACGGGAAAGTGTATAGGGTTTGATTAGGCGGGCCGCTATCGCAGATCCCCCTAATCAAACCCTAAACCCTTTTCCTTGCTTCTCATTTGAAGGCGGCAAGACAAAAAGACACCCTAGAGGGGCCGAGTGAACCCTTTTTGGGGGGACCGGGTATCCTAAAACGGGACGGGAAAGGATTTAGGGTTTGATTAGGCGGACCGCTACCGCGGATCCCCCGGATCTCCATAACCAAACCCTAAACCCTTTCCCTTGTTTCTCATTCGGAGGCAGCAAGACAAAAAGACACCCTAGAGGGGCCGAGTGAACCCTTTTTCAGGGGGACCGGGAATCCTAAAATGGGACGGGAAAGGGTTTAGGGTTTGATTAGGGGGATCCGCGGTAAAGGTCCGGCTAATCAAACCCTAAACCCTTTCCCTTGCTTCTCATTCGAAGGCGGCAAGACAAAAAGACACCCTAGAGGGGCCGAGTGATACCTTTTGAGGGGACCGGGTATCCTAAAACGGGACACGAAAGGGTTTAGGGTTTGATTAGGCGGACCGCTACCGCGGATCCCCATAATCAAACCATTAACACTTTCCCTTGCTTCTTATTTGAAGGTGGCAAGATAAAAAGACACCCTAGAGGGGCCGAGTGAACCCTTTTTGGGGGGACCGGGTATCCTAAAACTGGACGGGAAATCGTTTCGTGTTTGATTAGGCGGACCACTACCCCAGATCCCCCTAATCAAATCCTAAACCCTTTCCCTTGCTTCTCATTTGAAGGCGGCAAGACAAAAATACACCCTAGAGGGGCCGAGTGAACCCTTTTTGGGGACCAAGGGTATTCTAAAACGGGACGGGAAAGGGTTTAGGGTTTGATTAGGCGGACCACTACCGCGGATCCCCCTAATCAAACGCTAAACCCTTTCCATTGCTTCTCATTCGAAGGCGGCAAGACAAAAAGACACCCTAGAGGGGCCAAGTGAACCCTTTTTGGGGGATCGGGCATCCTAAACGGGACGGGAAAGGGTTTAGGGTTTGATTAGGCGGACCGCACCGCCGATCCCCATAATCAAACCCTAAACACTTTCCCTTGCTTCTTATTTGAAGGCGGCAAGACAAAAAGACACCCTAGAGGGGCCGAGTGAACCCTTTTTGGGGGACAGGGTATCCTAAAACCGGACGGAAATCGTTTCGGGTTTGATTAGGCGGACCGCTACCCGGATCCCCTAATCAATCCCTAAACCCTTTCCCTTGCTTCGATTTGAAGGCGGCAAGACAAAAGACACCCTAGAGGGGCCGAGTGAACCCTTTTTGGGGGGACCGGTATCCTAAAACGGGACGGGAAAGAGTTTAGGGTTTGATTAGGCGGACGGCATCTCTGCGGATCCCCTAATCAAACCCTAAACACTTTCCTTGCTTCTCATTTGAAGGCGGCAAGACAAAAAGACACCCTAGAGGGGCCGAGTGAACCCTTTTTGGGGGGACCAGGTATCCTAAAACGGGACGGGAAATCGTTTAGGGTGTGATTAGGCGGACCGCTACCCCGGATCCCCCTAATCAAACCCTAATCCCTTTCCCTTGCTTCTCATTCGAAGGCGGCAAGACAAAAAGACACCCTAGAGGGGCCGAGTAATACCTTTTGAGGGGACCGGGTATCCTAAAACGAGACACGAAAGGGTTTAGGGTTTGATTAGGCGGACCGCTACCGCGGATCCCCCTAATCAAACCCTAAACACTTTCCCTTGCTTCTTATTTGAAGGTGGCAAGACAAAAAGACACCCTAGAGGGGCCGAGTGAACCCTTTTTTGGGGGACCGGGTATTCTAAAACGGGACGGGAAAGGGTTTAGGGTTTGATTAGGCGGACCACTACCGCGGATCCCCCTAATCAAACCCTAAACCCTTTCCATTGCTTCTCATTTGAAGGCGGCAAGACAAAAAGACACCCTAGAGGGGCCAAGTGAACCCTTTTTGGGGGGATCGGGCATCCTAAAACGGGACGGGAAAGGGTTTAGGGTTTGATTAGGCGGACCGCTACCGCGGATCCCCATAATCAAACCCTAAACACTTTCCCTTGCTTCTTATTTGAAGGCGGCAAGACAAAAAGACACCCTAGAGGGGCCGAGTGAACCCTTTTTGGGGGGACCGGGTATCCTAAAACTGGACGGGAAATCGTTTCGGGTTTGATTAGGCGGACCGCTACCCCGGATCCCCCTAATCAATCCCTAAACCCTTTCCCTTGCTTCTGATTTGAAGGCGGCAAGACAAAAAGACACCCTAGAGGGGCCGAGTGAACCCTTTTTGGGGGGACCGGGTATCCTAAAACGGGACAGGAAAGGGTTTAGGGTTTGATTAGGCGGACAGCTACTGCGGATCCCCCTAATCAAACCCTAAACACTTTCCCTTGCTTCTCATTTGAAGGCGGCAAGACAAAAAGACACCCTAGAGGGGCCGAGTGAACCCTTTTTGGGGGGACCGGGTATCCTAAAACGGGACGGGAAATCGTTTAGGGTTTGATTAGGCGGACCGCTACCCCGGATCCCCCTAATCAAACCCTAAACCCTTTCCCTTGCTTCTCATTCGAAGGCGGCAAGACAAAAAGACACCCTAGAGGGGCCGAGTGATACCTTTTGAGGGGACCGGGTATCCTAAAACGAGACACGAAAGGGTTTAGGGTTTGATTAGGCGGACCGCTACCGCGGATCCCCCTAATCAAACCCTAAACACTTTCCCTTGCTTCTTATTTGAAGGTGGCAAGACAAAAAGACACCCTAGAGGGGCCGAGTGAACCCTTTTTGGGGGGACCGGGTATCCTAAAACGGGACGGGAAAGGATTTAGGGTTTGATTAGGCGGACCGCTACCGCGGATCCCCCGGATCTCCATAATCAAACCCTAAACCCTTTCCCTTGCTTCTCATTCGGAGGCAGCAAGACAAAAAGACACCCTAGAGGGGCCGAGTGAACCCTTTTTCAGGGGGACCGGGAATCCTAAAACGGGACGGGAAAGGGTTTAGGGTTTGATTAGGGGGATCCGCGGTAAAGGTCCGGCTAATCAAACCCTAAACCCTTTCCCTTGCTTCTCATTCGAAGGCGGCAAGACAAAAAGACACCCTAGAGGGGTCGAGTGATACCTTTTGAGGGGACCGGGTATCCTAAAACGAGACACGAAAGGGTTTAGGGTTTGATTAGGCGGACCGCTACCGCGGATCCCCCTAATCAAACCCTAAACACTTTCCCTTGCTTCTTATTTGAAGGTGGCAAGACAAAAAGACACCCTAGAGGGGCCGAGTGAACCCTTTTTGGGGGGACCGGGTATCCTAAAACTGGACGGGAAATCGTTTCGGGTTTGATTAGGCGGACCGCTACCCCGAATCCCCCTAATCAAATCCTAAACCCTTTCCCTTGCTTCTCATTTGAAGGCGGCAAGACAAAAATACACCCTAGAGGGGCCGAGTGAACCCTTTTTGGGGGACCGGGTATCCTAAAACGGGACGGGGAAGGGTTTAGGGTTTGATTAGGCAGACCACTACCGCGGATCCCCCTAATCAAACGCTAAACCCTTTCCATTGCTTCTCATTTGAAGGCGGCAAGACAAAAAGACACCCTAGAGGGGCCAAGTGAACCCTTTTTGGGGGGATCGGGCATCCTAAAACGGGACGGGAAAGGGTTTAGGGTTTGATTAGGCGGACCGCTACCGCGGATCCCCATAATCAAACCCTAAACACTTTCCCTTGCTTCTTATTTGAAGGCGGCAAGACAAAAAGACACCCTAGAGGGGCCGAGTGAACCCTTTTTGGGGGACCAGGTATCCTAAAACGGGACGGGAAATCGTTTCGGGTTTGATTAGGCGGACCGCTACCCCGGATCCCCTAATCAATCCCTAAACCCTTTCCCTTGCTTCCGATCTGAAGGCGGCAAGACAAAAAGACACCCTAGAGGGGCCGAGTGAACCCTTTTTGGGGGGACCGGGTATCCTAAAACGGGACAGGAAAGGGTTTAGGGTTTGATTAGGCGGACAGCCTCGCGGATCCCCCTAATCAAACCCTAAACACTTTCCCTTGCTTCTCATTTGAAGGCGGCAAGACAAAAAGACACCCTAGAGGGGCCGAGTGAACCCTTTTTGGGGGGACCAGGTATCCTAAAACGGGACGGGAAATCGTTTAGGGTGTGATTAGGCGGACCGCTACCCCGGATCCCCCTAATCAAACCCTAAACCCTTTCCCTTGCTTCTCATTCGAAGGCGGCAAGACAAAAAGACACCCTAGAGGGGCCGAGTGATACCTTTTGAGGGGACCGGGTATCCTAAAACGAGACACGAAAGGGTTTAGGGTTTGATTAGGCGGACCGCTACCGCGGATCCCCCTAATCAAACCCTAAACACTTTCCCTTGCTTCTTATTTGAAGGTGGCAAGACAAAAAGACACCCTAGAGGGGCCGAGTGAACCCTTTTTGGGGGGACCGGGTATCCTAAAACGGGACGGGAAAGGATTTAGGGTTTGATTAGGCGGACCGCTACCGCGGATCCCCGGATCTCCATAATCAAACCCTAAACCCTTTCCCTTGCTTCTCATTCGGAGGCAAAGAAGACAAAAAGACACCCTAGAGGGGCCGAGTGAACCCTTTTCGGGGGGACAGGGGAATCCTAAAACGGGACGGGAAAGGGTTTAGGGTTTGATTAGGGGGATCCGCGGTAAAGGTCCGGCTAATCAAACCCTAAACCCTTTCCCTTGCTTCTCATTCGAAGGCGGCAAGACAAAAAGACACCCTAGAGGGGTCGAGTGATACCTTTTGAGGGGACCGGGTATCCTAAAACGAGACACGAAAGGGTTTAGGGTTTGATTAGGCGGACCGCTACCGCGGATCCCCCTAATCAAACCCTAAACACTTTCCCTTGCTTCTTATTTGAAGGTGGCAAGACAAAAAGACACCCTAGAGGGGCCGAGTGAACCCTTTTTGGGGGGACCGGGTATCCTAAAACTGGACGGGAAATCGTTTCGTGTTTGATTAGGCGGACCGCTACCCGCATCCCCCTAATCAAATCCTAAACCCTTTCCCTTGCTTCTCATTTGAAGGCGGCAAGACAAAAATACACCCTAGAGGGGCCGAGTGAACCCTTTTTTGGGGGACCGGGTATTCTAAAACGGGACGGGAAAGGGTTTAGGGTTTGATTAGGAGGACCACTACCGCGGATCCCCCTAATCAAACGCTAAACCCTTTCCATTGCTTCTCATTTGAAGGCGGCAAGACAAAAAGACACCCTAGAGGGGCCAAGTGAACCCTTTTTGGGGGGATCGGGCATCCTAAAACGGGACGGGAAAGGGTTTAGGGTTTGATTAGGCGGACCGCTACCGCGGATCCCCATAATCAAACCCTAAACACTTTCCCTTGCTTCTTATTTGAAGGCGGCAAGACAAAAAGACACCCTAGAGGGGCCGAGTGAACCCTTTTTGGGGGGACCGGGTATCCTAAAACTGGACGGGAAATCGTTTCGGGTTTGATTAGGCGGACCGCTACCCCGGATCCCCCTAATCAATCCCTAAACCCTTTCCCTTGCTTCTGATTTGAAGGCGGCAAGACAAAAAGACACCCTAGAGGGGCCGAGTGAACCCTTTTTGGGGGGACCGGGTATCCTAAAACGGGACGGGAAAGGGTTTAGGGTTTGATTAGGCGGACAGCTACTGCGGATCCCCCTAATCAAACCCTAAACACTTTCCCTTGCTTCTCATTTGAAGGCGGCAAGACAAAAAGACACCCTAGAGGGGCCGAGTGAACCCTTTTTGGGGGGACCAGGTATCCTAAAACGGGACGGGAAATCGTTTAGGGTGTGATTAGGCGGACCGCTACCCCGGATCCCCCTAATCAAACCCTAAACCCTTTCCCTTGCTTCTCATTCGAAGGCGGCAAGAGAAAAAGACACCCTAGAGGGGCCGAGTGATACCTTTTGAGGGGACCGGGTATCCTAAAACGAGACACGAAAGGGTTTAGGGTTTGATTAGGCGGACCGCTACCGCGGATCCCCCTAATCAAACCCTAAACACTTTCCCTTGCTTCTTATTTGAAGGTGGCAAGACAAAAAGACACCCTAGAGGGGCCGAGTGAACCCTTTTTGGGGGGACCGGGTATCCTAAAACGGGACGGGAAAGGATTTAGGGTTTGATTAGGCGGACCGCTACCGCGGATCCCCGGATCTCCATAATCAAACCCTAAACCCTTTCCCTTGCTTCTCATTCGGAGGCGACAAGACAAAAAGACACCCTAGAGGGGCCGAGTGAACCCTTTTTGGGGGGACCGGGTATCCTAAAACGGGACGGGAAAGGGTTTAGGGTTTGATTAGGGGGATCCGCGGTAAAGGTCCGGCTAATCAAACCCTAAACCCTTTCCCTTGCTTCTCATTCGAAGGCGGCAAGACAAAAAGACACCCTAGAGGGGCCGAGTGATACCTTTTGAGGGGACCGGGTATCCTAAAACGAGACACGAAAGGGTTTAGGGTTTGATTAGGCGGACCGCTACCGCGGATCCCCCTAATCAAACCCTAAACACTTTCCCTTGCTTCTTATTTGAAGGTGGCAAGACAAAAAGACACCCTAGAGGGGCCGAGTGAACCCTTTTTGGGGGGACCGGGTATCCTAAAACTGGACGGGAAATCGTTTCGTGTTTGATTAGGCGGACCGCTACCCCAGATCCCCCTAATCAAACCCTAAACCCTTTCCCTTGCTTCTCATTTGAAGGCGGCAAGACAAAAATACACCCTAGAGGGGCCGAGTGAACCCTTTTTGGGGGACCGGGTATCCTAAACGGGACGGGAAAGGGTTTAGGGTTTGATTAGGCGGACCACTACCGCGGATCCCCTTAATCAAACCCTAAACCCTTTCCATTGCTTCTCATTTGAAGGCGGCAAGACAAAAAGACACCCTAGAGGGGCCAAGTGAACCCTTTTTGGGGGATCGGGCATCCTAAAACGGGACGGGAAAGGGTTTAGGGTTTGATTAGGCGGACCGCTACCGCGGATCCCCATAATCAAACCCTAAACACTTTCCCTTGCTTCTTATTTGAAGGCGGCAAGACAAAAAGACACCCTAGAGGGGCCGAGTGAACCCTTTTTGGGGGGACCGGGTATCCTAAAACGGGACGGGAAATCGTTTCGGGTTTGATTAGGCGGACCGCTACCCCGGATCCCCCTAATCAATCCCTAAACCCTTTCCTTGCTTCGATTTGAAGGCGGCAAGACAAAAAGACACCCTAGAGGGGCCGAGTGAACCCTTTTTGGGGGGACCGGGTATCCTAAAAACGGGACAGAAAGGGTTTAGGGTTTGATTAGGCGGACGACCACTGCGGATCCCCTAATCAAACCCTAAACACTTTCCCTGCTTCTCATTTGAAGGCGGCAAGACAAAAAGACACCCTAGAGGGGCCGAGTGAACCCTTTTGGGGGACCGGGTATCCTAAAACGGGACGGGGAATCGTTTAGGGTGTGATTAGGCGGACCGCCTTCCCGGATCCCCTAATCAAACCCTAAACCCTTTCCCTTGCTTCTCATTCGAAGGCGGCAAGACAAAAAGACACCCTAGAGGGGCCGAGTGATACCTTTTGAGGGGACCGGGTATCCTAAAACGGGACAGGAAAGGGTTTAGGGTTTGATTAGGCGGACCGCTACCGCGGATCCCCCTAATCAAACCCTAAACACTTTCCCTTGCTTCTTATTTGAAGGTGGCAAGACAAAAAGACACCCTAGAGGGGCCGAGTGAACCCTTTTTGGGGGGACCGGGTATCCTAAAACGGGACGGGAAAGGATTTAGGGTTTGATTAGGCGGACCGCTACCGCGGATCCCCCGGATCTCCATAATCAAACCCTAAACCCTTTCCCTTGCTTCTCATTCGGAGGCAGCAAGACAAAAAGACACCCTAGAGGGGCCGAGTGAACCCTTTTCGTGGGGACAAGGGGAATCCTAAAACGGGACGGGAAAGGGTTTAGGGTTTGATTAGGGGGATCCGCGGTAAAGGTCCGGCTAATCAAACCCTAAACCCTTTCCCTTGATTCTCATTCGAAGGCGGCAAGACAAAAAGACACCCTAGAGGGGCCGAGTGATACCTTTTGAGGGGACCGGGTATCCTAAAACGAGACACGAAAGGGTTTAGGGTTTGATTAGGCGGACCGCTACCGCGGATCCCCCTAATCAAACCCTAAACACTTTCCCTTGCTTCTTATTTGAAGGTGGCAAGACAAAAAGACACCCTAGAGGGGCCGAGTGAACCCTTTTTGGGGGGACCGGGTATCCTAAAACTGGACGGGAAATCGTTTCGTGTTTGATTAGGCGGACCGCTACCCCAGATCCCCCTAATCAAATCCTAAACCCTTTCCCTTGCTTCTCATTTGAAGGCGGCAAGACAAAAAGACACCCTAGAGGGGCCGAGTGAACCCTTTTTGGGGGGACCAGGTATCCTAAAACGGGACGGGGAATCGTTTAGGGTGTGATTAGGCGGACCGCTACCCCGGATCCCCCTAATCAAACCCTAAACCCTTTCCCTTGCTTCTCATTCGAAGGCGGCAAGACAAAAAGACACCCTAGAGGGGCCGAGTGATACCTTTTGAGGGGACCGGGTATCCTAAAACGAGACACGAAAGGGTTTAGGGTTTGATTAGGCGGACCGCTACCGCGGATCCCCCTAATCAAACCCTAAACACTTTCCCTTGCTTCTTATTTGAAGGTGGCAAGACAAAAAGACACCCTAGAGGGGCCGAGTGAACCCTTTTTGGGGGGACCGGGTATCCTAAAACGGGACGGGAAAGGATTTAGGGTTTGATTAGGCGGACCGCTACCGTGGATCCCCCGGATCTCCATAATCAAACCCTAAACCCTTTCCCTTGCTTCTCATTCGGAGGCAGCAAGACAAAAAGACACCCTAGAGGGGCCGAGTGAACCCTTTTTCAGGGGGACCGGGAATCCTAAAACGGGACGGGAAAGGGTTTAGGGTTTGATTAGGGGGATCCGCGGTAAAGGTCCGGCTAATCAAACCCTAAACCCTTTCCCTTGATTCTCATTCGAAGGCGGCAAGACAAAAAGACACCCTAGAGGGGCCGAGTGAACCGTTTTTGGGGGGACCGGTTTCCTAAAACGAGACGGAAAAGGGTTTAGGGTTTGATTAGGCAGACCGCTACCGTGGATCCCCCTAATAAAACCCTATACCCTATCCCTTGCTTCTCATTTGAAGGCGGCAAGACAAAAAGACACCCTAGAGGGGCCGAGTGAACCCTTTTTGGGGGGACCGGGTATCCTAAAACTGGACGGGAAATCGTTTCGTGTTTGATTAGGCGGACCGCTACCCCAGATCCCCCTAATCAAATCCTAAACCCTTTCCCTTGCTTCTCATTTGAAGGCGGCAAGACAAAAATACACCCTAGAGGGGCCGAGTGAACCCTTTTTTGGGGGACCGGGTATTCTAAAACGGGACGGGAAAGGGTTTAGGGTTTGATTAGGCGGACCACTACCGCGGATCCCCCTAATCAAACGCTAAACCCTTTCCATTGCTTCTCATTTGAAGGCGGCAAGACAAAAAGACACGCTAGAGGGGCCAAGTGAACCCTTTTTGGGGGGATCGGGTATCCTAAAACGGGACGGGAAAGGGTTTAGGGTTTGATTAGGCGGACCGCTACCGCGGATCCCCATAATCAAACCCTAAACACTTTTCCTTGCTTCTTATTTGAAGGCGGCAAGACAAAAAGACACCCTAGAGGGGCCGAGTGAACCCTTTTTGGGGGGACCGGGTATCCTAAAACTGGACGGGAAATCGTTTCGGGTTTGATTAGGCGGACCGCTACCCCGGATCCCCCTAATCAAACCCTAAACCCTTTCCCTTGCTTCTCATTTGAAGGCGGCAAGACAAAAATACACCCTAGAGGGGCCGAGTGAACCCTTTTTGGGGGACCGGGTATCCTAAAACGGGACGGGAAAGGGTTTAGGGTTTGATTAGGCGGACCACTACCGCGGATCCCCCTAATCAAATGCTAAACCCTTTCCATTGCTTCTCATTTGAAGGCGGCAAGACAAAAAGACACCCTAGAGGGGCCGAGTGAACCCTTTTTGGGGGGACCGGGTATCCTAAAACGGGACGGGAAAGGGTTTAGGGTTTGATTAGGGCGATCCGCGGTAGCGGTCCGGCTAATCAAACCCTAAACCCTTTCCCTTGCTTCTCATTCGAAGGCGGCAAGACAAAAAGACACCCTAGAGGGGCCGAGTGAACGTTTTTGGGGGACCGGTTTCTAAAACGAGACGGAAAAGGGTTTAGGGTTTGATTAGGCAGACCGCTACCGTGGATCCCCCTAATAAAACCCTATACCCTATCCCTTGCTTCTCATTTGAAGGCGGCAAGACAAAAAGACACCCTAGAGGGGCCGAGTGAACCCTTTTTGGGGGGACCGGGTATCCTAAAACGGGACGGGGAAGGGTTTAGGGTTTGATTAGGCGGACGGCTCTGCGGATCCCCCTAATCAAACCCTAAACACTTTCCCTGCTTCTCATTTGAAGGCGGCAAGACAAAAAGACACCCTAGAGGGGCCGAGTGAACCCTTTTTGGGGGACCAGGTATCCTAAAACGGACGGAAATCGTTTAGGGTGTGATTAGGCGGACCGCTACCCCGGATCCCCCTAATCAAACCCTAAACCCTTTCCCTTGCTTCTCATTTGAAGGCAACAAGACAAAAAGACACCCTAGAGGGGCCGAGTGAACCCTTTTTGGGGGGACCGGGTATCCTAAAACGGGACGGGAAAGTGTTTAGGGTTTGATTAGGCGGGCCGCTATCGCAGATCCCCCTAATCAAACCCTAAACCCTTTCCCTTGCTTCTCATTTGAAGGCGGCAAGACAAAAAGACACCCTAGAGGGGCCGAGTGAACCCTTTATGGGGGGACCGGGTATCCTAAAACGGGACGGGAAAGGATTTAGGGTTTGATTAGGCGGACCGCTACCGCGGATCCCCCGGATCTCCATAATCAAACCCTAAACCCTTTCCCTTGCTTCTCATTCGGAGGCAGCAAGACAAAAAGACACCCTAGAGGGGCCGAGTGAACCCTTTTTCAGGGGGACCGGGAATCCTAAAACGGGACGGGAAAGGGTTTAGGGTTTGATAAGGGGGATCCGCGGTAAAGGATCGGCTAATCAAACCCTAAACCCTTTCCCTTGCTTCTCATTCGAAGGCGGCAAGACAAAAAGACACCCTAGAGGGGCCGAGTGATACCTTTTGAGGGGACCGGGTATCCTAAAACGAGACACGAAAGGGTTTAGGGTTTGATTAGGCGGACCGCTACCGCGGATCCCCCTAATAAAACCCTAAACACTTTCCCTTGCTTCTTATTTGAAGGTGGCAAGACAAAAAGACACCCTAGAGGGGCCGAGTGAACCCTTTTTGGGGGGACCGGGTATCCTAAAACTGGACGGGAAATCGTTTCGTGTTTGATTAGGCGGACCGCTAACCCAGATCCCCCTAATCAAATCCTAAACCCTTTCCCTTGCTTCTCATTTGAAGGCGGCAAGACAAAAATACACCCTAGAGGGGCCGAGTGAACCCTTTTTTGGGGGACCGGGTATTCTAAAACGGGACGGGAAAGGGTTTAGGGTTTGATTAGGAGGACCACTACCGCGGATCCCCCTAATCAAACCATAAACCCTTTCCATTGCTTCTCATTTGAAGGCGGCAAGACAAAAAGACACCCTAGAGGGGCCAAGTGAACCCTTTTTGGGGGGGATCGGGTATCCTAAAACGGGACGGGAAAGGGTTTAGGGTTTGATTAGGCGGACCGCTACCGCGGATCCCCATAATCAAACCCTGAACACTTTCCCTTGCTTCTTATTTGAAGGCGGCAAGACAAAAAGACACCTTAGAGGGGCCGAGTGAACCCTTTTTGGGGGGACCGGGTATCCTAAAACTGGACGGGAAATCGTTTCGGGTTTGATTAGGCGGACCGCTACCCCGGATCCCCCTAATCAAACCCTAAACCCTTTCCCTTGCTTCTCATTTGAAGGCGGCAAGACAAAAAGACACCCTAGAGGGGCCGAGTGAACCCTTTTTTGGGGGGCATGGTATCCTAAAACGGGACGGGAAAGTGTTTAGGGTTTGATTAGGCGGGCCGCTATCGCAGATCCCCCTAATCAAACCCTAAACCCTTTCCCTTGCTTCTCATTTGAAGGCGGCAAGACAAAAAGACACCCTAGAGGGGCCGAGTGAACCCTTTTTGGGGGGACCGGGTATCCTAAAACGGGACGGGAAAGGATTTAGGGTTTGATTAGGCGGACCGCTACCGCGGATCCCCCGAATCTCCATAATCAAACCCTAAACCCTTTCCCTTGCTTCTCATTCGGAGGCAGCAAGACAAAAAGACACCCTAGAGGGGCCGAGTGAACCCTTTTTCAGGGGGACCGGGAATCCTAAAACGGGACGGGAAAGGGTTTAGGGTTTGATTAGGGGGATCCGCGGTAAAGGGCCGGCTAATCAAACCCTAAACCCTTTCCCTTGCTTCTCATTCGAAGGCGGCAAGACAAAAAGACACCCTAGAGGGGCCGAGTGATACCTTTTGAGGGGACCGGGTATCCTAAAACGGGACACGAAAGTGTTTAGGGTTTGATTAGGCGGACCGCTACCGCGGATCCCCCTAATCAAACCCTAAACACTTTCTCTTGCTTCTTATTTGAAGGTGGCAAGACAAAAAGACACCCTAGAGGGGCCGAGTGAACCCTTTTTGGGGGGACCGGGTATCCTAAAACTGGACGGGAAATCGTTTCGTGTTTGATTAGGCGGACCGCTACCCCAGATCCCCCTAATCAAACCCTAAACCCTTTCCCTTGCTTCTCATTTGAAGGCGGCAAGACAAAAATACACCCTAGAGGGGCCGAGTGAACCCTTTTTTGGGGGACCGGGTATTCTAAAACGGGACGGGAAAGGGTTTAGGGTTTGATAAGGCGGACCACTACCGCGGATCCCCCTAATCAAACGCTAAACCCTTTCCATTGCTTCTCATTTGAAGGCGGCAAGACAAAAAGACACCCTAGAGGGGCCAAGTGAACCCTTTTTGGGGGGATCGGGTATCCTAAAACGGGACGGGAAAAGGTTTAGGGTTTGATTAGGCGGACCGCTACCGCGGATCCCCATAATCAAACCCTAAACACTTTCCCTTGCTTCTTATTTGAAGGCGGCAAGACAAAAAGACACCCTAGAGGGGCCGAGTGAACCCTTTTTGGGGGGACCGGGTATCCTAAAACTGGACGGGAAATCGTTTCGGGTTTGATTAGGCGGACCGCTACCCCGGATCCCCCTAATCAAACCCTAAACCCTTTCCCTTGCTTCTCATTTGAAGGCGGCAAGACAAAAATACACCCTAGAGGGGCCGAGTGAACCCTTTTTTGGGGGACCGGGTATTCTAAAACGGGACGGGAAAGGGTTTAGGGTTTGATTAGGCGGACCACAACCGCGGATCCCCCTAATCAAATGCTAAACCCTTTCCATTGCTTCTCATTTGAAGGCGGCAAGACAAAAAGACACCCTAGAGGGGCCGAGTGAACCCTTTTTGGGGGGATCGGGTATCCTAAAACGGGACGGGAAAGGGTTTAGAGTTTGATTAGGCGGACCGCTACCCCGGATCCCCCTAATCAAACGCTAAACCCTTTCCATTGCTTCTCATTTGAAGGCGGCAAGAAGAAAAAGACACCCTAGAGGGGCCGAGTGAACCCTTTTTGGGGGGACCGAGTATCCTAAAACGGGACGGGAAAGGGTTTAACGTTTGATTAGGCGGACCACTACCGCGGATCCCCCTAATCCAACCCTAAACCCTTTCCCTTGCTTCTCATTCGAAGGCGGCAAGATAAAAAGACACCCTAGAGGGGCCGAGTGAACCCTTTTTTGAGGGGCCTGGTATCCTAAAACGGGACGTGAAAGGGTTTAGGGTTTGATTAGGCAGACCGCTACCGCGGATCCCCCTAATCAAACCCTAAACCCTTTCCCTTGCTTCTCATTTGAAGGCGGCAAGACAAAAAGACACCCTAGAGGGGCCGAGTGAACCCTTTTTGGGGGGACCGGGTATCCTAAAACGGGACGGGAAAGGGTTTAGGGTTTGATTAGGCGGACCGCTACCGAGGATCCTCCTAATCAAACCATAAACCCTTTCTCTTGCTTCTCATTTGAAGGCGGCAAGAAAAAAAGACACCCAAGAGGGGCCGAGGGAACCCTTTTTGGGGGGACCGGGTATCCTAAAACTGGACGGGAAATCGTTTCGTGTTTGATTAGGCGGACCGCTACCCCAGATCCCCCTAATCAAATCCTAAACCCTTTCCCTTGCTTCTCATTTGAAGGCGGCAAGACAAAAATACACCCTAGAGGGGCCGAGTGAACCCTTTTTTGGGGGACCGGGTATTCTAAAACGGGACGGGAAAGGGTTTAGGGTTTGATTAGGCGGACCACTACCGCAGATCCCCCTAATAAAATGCTAAACCCTTTCCATTGCTTCTCATTTGAAGGTGGCAAGACAAAAAGACACCCTAGAGGGGCCGAGTGAACCCTTTTTGGGGGGATCGGGTATCCTAAAACGGGACGGGAAAGGGTTTAGGGTTTGATTAGGCGGACCGCTACCACGGATCCCCCTAATCAAATGCTAAACCCTTTCCATTGCTTCTCATTTGAAGGCGGCAAGAAAAAAAAGACACCCTAGAGGGGCCGAGTGAACCCTTTTTTGGGGGGACCGAGTATCCTAAAACGGGACGGGAAAGGGTTTAACGTTTGATTAGGCGGACCACTACCGCGGATCCCCCTAATCCAACCCTAAACCCTTTCCCTTGCTTCTCATTCGAAGGCGGCAAGATAAAAAGACACCCTAGAGGGGCCGAGTGAACCCTTTTTTGAGGGGCCTGGTATCCTAAAACGGGACGGGAAAGGGTTTAGGGTTTGATTAGGCGGACCGCTACCGCGGATCCCCCTAATTAAACCCTAAACCCTTTCCCTTGCTTCTCATTTGAAGGCGGCACGACAAAAAGACACCCTAGAGGGGCCGAGTGAACCCTTTTTGGGGGGACCGGGTATCCTAAAACGGGACGGGAAAGGGTTTAGGGTTTGATTAGGCGGACGCCACCGAGGATCCTCCTAATCAAACCATAAACCCTTTCTCTTGCTTCTCATTTGAAGGCGGCAAGACAAAAAGACACCCAAGAGGGGCCGAGTGAACCCTTTTTCAGGGGGACCGGGTATCCTAAAACGGGACGGGAAAGGGTTTAGGGTTTGATTAGGGCGATCGGCGGTAGCGTTCCGGCTAATCAAACCCTAAACCCTTTCCCTTGCTTCTCATTCGAAGGCGGCAAGACAAAAAGACACCCTAGAGGGGCCGAGTGAACCGTTTTTGGGGGGACCGGGTATCCTAAAACGAGACGGAAAAGGGTTTAGGGTTTGATTAGGCAGACCGCTACCGTGGATCCCCCAAATAAAACCCTATACCCTATCCCTTGCTTCTCATTTGAAGGCGGCAAGACAAAAAGACACCCTAGAGGGGCCGAGTGAACCCTTTTTGGGGGGACCGGGTATCCTAAAACGGGACGGGAAAGGGTTTAGGGTTTGATTAGGCGGACCGCTACCGAGGATCCTCCTAATCAAACCATAAACCCTTTCTCTTGCTTCTCATTTGAAGGCGGCAAGAAAAAAAGACACCCAAGAGGGGCCGAGGGAACCCTTTTGGGGGACCGGTATCCTAAAACCGGACGGGAAATCGTTTCGTGTTTGATTAGGCGGACCGCTACCCCAGATCCCCTAATCAAATCCTAAACCCTTTCCTCGCTTCTCATTTGAAGGCGGCAAGACAAAAATACACCCTAGAGGGGCCGAGTGAACCCTTTTTTGGGGGACCGGGTATTCTAAAACGGGACGGGAAAGGGTTTAGGGTTTGATTAGGCGGACCACTACCGCAGATCCCCCTAATAAAATGCTAAACCCTTTCCATTGCTTCTCATTTGAAGGCGGCAAGACAAAAAGACACCCTAGAGGGGCCGAGTGAACCCTTTTTGGGGGGATCGGGTATCCTAAAACGGGACGGGAAAGGGTTTAGGGTTTGATTAGGCGGACCGCTACCACGGATCCCCCTAATCAAACGCTAAACCCTTTCCATTGCTTCTCATTTGAAGGCGGCAAGAAAAAAAAGACACCCTAGAGGGGCCGAGTGAACCCTTTTTGGGGGACCGGGTATCCTAAAACGGGACGGAAAAGGGTTTAACGTTTGATTAGGCGGACCACTACCGCGGATCCCCCTAATCCAACCCTAAACCCTTTCCCTTGCTTCTCATTCGAAGGCGGCAAGATAAAAAGACACCCTAGAGGGGCCGAGTGAACCCTTTTTTGAGGGGCCTGGTATCCTAAAACGGGACGGGAAAGGGTTTAGGGTTTGATTAGGCGGACCGCTACCGCGGATCCCCCTAATTAAACCCTAAACCCTTTCCCTTGCTTCTCATTTGAAGGCGGCACGACAAAAAGACACCCTAGAGGGGCCGAGTGAACCCTTTTTGGGGGGACCGGGTATCCTAAAACGGGACGGGAAAGGGTTTAGGGTTTGATTAGGCGGACCGCTACCGAGGATCCTCCTAATCAAACCATAAACCCTTTCTCTTGCTTCTCATTTGAAGGCGGCAAGACAAAAAGACACCCAAGAGGGGCCGAGTGAACCCTTTTTCAGGGGGACCGGGTATCCTAAAACGGGACGGGAAAGGGTTTAGGGTTTGATTAGGGCGATCGGCGGTAGCGTTCCGGCTAATCAAACCCTAAACCCTTTCCCTTGCTTCTCATTCGAAGGCGGCAAGACAAAAAGACACCCTAGAGGGGCCGAGTGAACCGTTTTGGGGGACCGGTATCCTAAAACGAGACGGAAAAGGGTTTAGGGTTTGATTAAAGGCACCGCTACCGTGGATCCCCCAAATAAAACCCTATACCCTATCCCTTGCTTCTCATTTGAAGGCGGCAAGACAAAAAGACACCCTAGAGGGGCCGAGTGAACCCTTTTGGGGGACCGGGTATCCTAAAACGGACAGAAAGGGTTTAGGGTTTGATTAGGCGGACGACCTCGGATCCCCTAATCAAACCCTAAACACTTTCCCTTGCTTCTCATTTGAAGACGGCAAGACAAAAAGACACCCTAGAGGGGTCGAGTGAACCCTTTTTGGGGGGACCAGGTATCCTAAAACGGGACGGGAAATCGTTTAGGGTGTGATTAGGCGGACCGCTACCCCGGATTCCCCTAATCAAACCCTAAACCCTTTCCCTTGCTTCTCATTTGAAGGCAGCAAGACAAAAAGACACCCTAGAGGGGCCGAGTGAACCCTTTTTTGGGGGACCGGGTATCCTAAAACCGGACGGGAAAGGGTTTAGGGTTTGATTAGGCGGACCGCCACCGCGGATCCCCCTAATCAAACGCTAAACCCTTTCCATTGCTTCTCATTTGATGGCGGCAAAAAAAAGACACCCTAGAGGGGCCGAGTGAACCCTTTTTGGGGGATCTGGTATCCTAAAACGGACGGAAAAGGGTTTAGGGTTTGGTTAGGCGGACCGCTACCGCGGATCCCCCTAATTAAACGCTAAACCCTTTGCATTGCTTCTCAATTGAAGGCGACAAGACAAAAAGACACCCTAGAGGGGCCGAGTGAACCCTTTTTGGGGGGACCGGGTATCCTAAAACGGGACGAAAAAGGGTTTAGCGTTTGATTAGGCGGACCGCTACCGCGGATCCCCCTAATCCAACCCTAAACCCTTTCCCTTGCTTCTCATTCGAAGGCGGCAAAACAAAAAGACACCCTAGAGGGGCCGAGTGAACCCTTTTTTTGGGGGCATGGTATCCTAAAACGGGACGGGAAAGGGTTTAGGGTTTGATTAGGCAGACCGCTACCGCGGATCCCCCTAATCCAACCCTAAACCCTTTCCCTTGCTTCTCATTCGAGGGCGGCAAAACAAAAAGACACCTTAGAGGGGTCGAGTGAACCCTTTTTTGGGGGGCATGGTATCCTAAAACGGGACGGGAGAGGGTTTAGGGATCGATTAGGCGGACCGCTATCGCAGATCCTCCTAATCAAACCCTAAACCCTTTCCCTTGCTTCTCATTTGAAGGCGGCAAGACAAAAAGACACCCTAGAGGTGCCGAGTGAACCCTTTTTGGGGGGACCGGGTATCCTAAAACTGGACGGGAAATCGTTTCGGGTTTGATTAGGCGGACCGCTACCCCGGATCCCCCTAATCAAACCCTAAACCCTTTCCCTTGCTTCTCATTTGAAGGCGGCAAGACAAAAATACACCCTAGAGGGGCCGAGTGAACCCTTTTTTGGGGGACCGGGTATTCTAAAACGGGACGGGAAAGGGTTTAGGGTTTGATTAGGGCGATCGGCGGTAGCGTTCCGGCTAATCAAACCCTAAACCCTTTCCCTTGCTTCTCATTCGAAGGCGGCAAGACAAAAAGACACCCTAGAGGGGCCGAGTGAACCGTTTTTGGGGGGACCGGGTATCCTAAAACGAGACGGAAAAGGGTTTAGGGTTTGATTAGGCAGACCGCTACCGTGGATCCCCCAAATAAAACCCTATACCCTATCCCTTGCTTCTCATTTGAAGGCGGCAAGACAAAAAGACACCCTAGAGGGGCCGAGTGAACCCTTTTTGGGGGGACCGGGTATCCTAAAACTGGACAGGAAAGGGTTTAGGGTTTGATTAGGCGGACAGCTACTGCGGATCCCCCTAATCAAACCCTAAACACTTTCCCTTGCTTCTCATTTGAAGACGGCAAGACAAAAAGACACCCTAGAGGGGTCGAGTGAACCCTTTTTGGGGGGACCAGGTATCCTAAAACGGGACGGGAAATCGTTTAGGGTGTGATTAGGCGGACCGCTACCCCGGATTCCCCTAATCAAACCCTAAACCCTTTCCCTTGCTTCTCATTTGAAGGCAGCAAGACAAAAAGACACCCTAGAGGGGCCGAGTGAACCCTTTTTTGGGGGACCGGGTATCCTAAAACCGGACGGGAAAGGGTTTAGGGTTTGATTAGGCGGACCGCCACCGCGGATCCCCCTAATCAAACGCTAAACCCTTTCCATTGCTTCTCATTTGATGGCGGCAAAAAAAAGACACCCTAGAGGGGCCGAGTGAACCCTTTTTGGGGGGATCAGGTATCCTAAAACGGGACGGAAAAGGGTTTAGGGTTTGGTTAGGCGGACCGCTACCGCGGATCCCCCTAATTAAACGCTAAACCCTTTGCATTGCTTCTCAATTGAAGGCGACAAGACAAAAAGACACCCTAGAGGGGCCGAGTGAACCCTTTTTGGGGGGACCGGGTATCCTAAAACGGGACGAAAAAGGGTTTAGCGTTTGATTAGGCGGACCGCTACCGCGGATCCCCCTAATCCAACCCTAAACCCTTTCCCTTGCTTCTCATTCGAAGGCGGCAAAACAAAAAGACACCCTAGAGGGGCCGAGTGAACCCTTTTTTGGGGGGCATGGTATCCTAAAACGGGACGGGAAAGGGTTTAGGGTTTGATTAGGCAGACCGCCACTGCGGATCCCCCTAATCCAACCCTAAACCCTTTCCTCGCTTCTCATTCGAGGGCGGCAAAACAAAAAGACACCTTAGAGGGGTCGAGTGAACCCTTTTTTGGGGGGCATGGTATCCTAAAACGGGACGGGAGAGGGTTTAGGGATCGATTAGGCGGACCGCTATCGCAGATCCTCCTAATCAAACCCTAAACCCTTTCCCTTGCTTCTCATTTGAAGGCGGCAAGACAAAAAGACACCCTAGAGGTGCCGAGTGAACCCTTTTTGGGGGGACCGGGTATCCTAAAACTGGACGGGAAATCGTTTCGGGTTTGATTAGGCGGACCGCTACCCCGGATCCCCCTAATCAAACCCTAAACCCTTTCCCTTGCTTCTCATTTGAAGGCGGCAAGACAAAAATACACCCTAGAGGGGCCGAGTGAACCCTTTTTTGGGGGACCGGGTATTCTAAAACGGGACGGGAAAGGGTTTAGGGTTTGATTAGGCGGACCGCTACCCCGGACCCCCTAATCAAACCCTAAACCCTTTCCATTGCTTCTCATTTGAAGGCGGCAAGACAAAAAGACACCCTAGAGGGGCCGAGTGAACCCTTTTTGGGGGGATCGGGTATCCTAAAACGGGACGGGAAAGGGTTTAGGGTTTGATTAGGCGGACCGCTACAACGGATCCCCCTAATCAAACGCTAAACACTTTCCATTGCTTCTCATTTGAAGGCGGCAAGAAAAAAAAGACACCCTAGAGGGGCCGAGTGAACCCTTTTTGGGGGGATCAGGTATCCTAAAACGGGACGGAAAAGGGTTTAGGGTTTGGTTAGGCGGACCGCTACCGCGGATCCCCCTAATCAAACGCTAAACCCTTTGCATTGCTTCTCAATTGAAGGCGACAAGACAAAAAGACACCCTAGAGGGGCCGAGTGAACCCTTTTTGGGGGGGACCGGGTATCCTAAAACGGGACGAAAAAGGGTTTAGCGTTTGATTAGGCGGACCGCTACCGCGGATCCCCCTAATCCGACCCTAAACCCTTTCCCTTGCTTCTCATTTGAAGGCGGCAAAACAAAAAGACACCCTAGAGGGGCCGAGTGAACCCTTTTTTGGGGGGCATGGTATCCTAAAACGGGACGGGAAAGGGTTTAGAGTTTGATTAGGCGGACCGCTACCGCGGATCCCCCTAATCCAACCCTAAACCCTTTCCCTTGCTTCTCATTCGAGGGCGGCAAAACAAAAAGACACCTTAGAGGGGCCGAGTGAACCCTTTTTTGGGGGGCATGGTATCCTAAAACGGGACGGGAAAGGGTTTAGGGTTCGATTAGGCGGACCGCTATCGCAGATCCTCCTAATCAAACACTAAACCCTTTCCCTTGCTTCTCATTTGAAGGCGGCAAGACAAAAAGACACCCTAGAGGGGCCGAGTGAACCCTTTTTGGGGGGACCGGGTATCCTAAAACTGGACGGAAAATCGTTTCGGGTTTGATTAGGCGGACCGCTACCCCGGGTCCCCCTAATCAAACCCTAAACCCTTTCCCTTGCTTCTCATTTGAAGGCGGCAAGACAAAAATACACCCTAGAGGGGCCGAGTGAACCCTTTTTTGGGGGACCGGGTATTCTAAAACGGGACGGGAAAGGGTTTAGGGTTTGATTAGGCGGACCACTACCGCGGATCCTCCTAATCAAATGCTAAACCCTTTCCATTGCTTCTCATTTGAAGGCGGCAAGACAAAAAGACACCCTAGAGGGGCCGAGTGAACCCTTTTTGGGGGACCGGGTATCCTAAAACGGGACGGGAAAGGGTTTAGGGTTTGATTAGGCGGACCGCTACAACGGATCCCCCTAATCAAACGCTAAACACTTTCCATTGCTTCTCATTTGAAGGCGGCAAGAAAAAAAAAACACCCTAGAGGGGCCGAGTGAACCCTTTTTGGGCGGACCGAGTATCCTAAAACGGGACGGGAAAGGGTTTAACGTTTGATTAGGCGGACCACTACCGCGGATCCCCCTAATCCAACCCTAAACCCTTTCCCTTGCTTCTCATTCGAAGGCGGCAAGATAAAAAGACACCCTAGAGGGGCCGAGTGAACCCTTTTTTGAAGGGCCTGGTATCCTAAAACGGGACGGGAAAGGGTTTAGGGTTTGATTAGGCGGACCGCTACCGCGGATCCCCCTAATCAAACCCTAAACCCTTTCCCTTGCTTCTCATTTGAAGGCGGCAAGACAAAAAGACACCCTAGAGGGGCCGAGTGAACCCTTTTTGGGGGGACCGGGTATCCTAAAACGGGACGAGAAAGGGTTTAGGGTTTGATTAGGCGGACCACTACCGAGGATCCTCCTAATCAAACCATAAACCCTTTCTCTTGCTTCTCATTTGAAGGCGGCAAGACAAAAAGACACCCAAGAGGGGCCGAGTGAACCCTTTTTCAGGGGGACCGGGTATCCTAAAACGGGACGGGAAAGGGTTTAGGGTTTGATTAGGGCAATCCGCGGTAGCGTTCTGGCTAATCAAACCCTAAACCCTTTCCCTTGCTTCTCATTCGAAGGCGGCAAGACAAAAAGACACCCTAGAGTGGCCGAGTGAACCGTTTTTGGGGGGACCAGGTATCCTAAAACGAGACGGAAAAGGGTTTAGGGTTTGATTAGGCAGACCGCTACCGTGGATCCCCCTAATAAAACCCTATACCCTATCCCTTGCTTCTCATTTGAAGGCGGCAAGACAAAAAGACACCTTAGAGGGGCCGAGTGAACCCTTTTTGGGGGGACCGGGTATCCTAAAACGGGACAGGAAAGGGTTTAGGGTTTGATTAGGCGGACAGCTACTGCGGATCCCCCTAATCAAACCCTAAACACTTTCCCTTGCTTCTCATTCGAAGGCGGCAAGACAAAAAGACACCCTAGAGTGGCCGAGTGAACCGTTTTTGGGGGGACCAGGTATCCTAAAACGAGACGGAAATGGGTTTAGGGTTTGATTAGGCAGACCGCTACCCCGGATCCCCCTAATCAAACCCTAAACCCTTTCCCTTGCTTCTCATTTGAAGGCAACAAGACAAAAAGACACCCTAGAGGGGCCGAGTGAACCCTTTTTTGGGGGACCGGGTATCCTAAAACGGGACGGGAAAGGGTTTAGGGTTTGATTAGGCGGACCGCTACCGCGGATCCCCTTAATCAAACGCTAAACCCTTTCCATTGCTTCTCATTTGATGGCGGCAAAAAAAAAGACACCCTAGAGGGGCCGAGTGAACCCTTTTTGGGGGGATCGGGTATCCTAAAACGGGACGGAAAAGGGTTTAGGGTTTGGTTAGGCGGACCGCTACTGCGGATCCCCCTAATCAAACGCTAAACCCTTTGCATTGCTTCTCATTTGAAGGCGACAAGACAAAAAGACACCCTAGAGGGGCCGAGTGAACCCTTTTTGGGCGGACCGGGTATCCTAAAACGGGACGGAAAAGGGTTTAGCGTTTGATTAGGCGGACCGCTACCGCGGATCCCCCTAATCCAACCCTAAACCCTTTCCCTTGCTTCTCATTCGAAGGCGGCAAAACAAAAAGACACCCTAGAGGGGCCGAGTGAACCCTTTTTTGGGGGGCATGGTATCCTAAAACGGGATGGGAAAGGGTTTAGGGTTTGATTAGGCGGACCGCTACCGCGGATCCCCCTAATCCAACCCTAAACCCTTTCCCTTGCTTCTCATTCGAAGGCGGCAAAACAAAAAGACACCCTAGAGGGGCCGAGTGAACCCTTTTTGGGGGGCAGGGTATCCTAAAACGGGATGGGAAAGGGTTTAGGGTTTGATTAGGCGGACCGCTACCGCGGATCCCCCTAATCCAACCCTAAACCCTTTCCCTTGCTTCTCATTCGAAGGCGGCAAAACAAAAAGACACCCTAGAGGGGCCGAGTGAACCCTTTTTGGGGGCACTGGTATCCTAAAACGGGACGGGAAAGGGTTTAGAGTTTGATTAGGCGGACCGCTACCGCGGATCCCCCTAATCCAACCCTAAACCCTTTCCCTTGCTTCTCATTCGAGGGCGGCAAAACAAAAAGACACCTTAGAGGGGCCGAGTGAACCCTTTTTTGGGGGGCATGGTATCCTAAAACGGGACGGGAAAGGGTTTAGGGTTCGATTAGGCGGACCGCTATCGCAGATCCTCCTAATCAAACACTAAACCCTTTCCCTTGCTTCTCATTTGAAGGCGGCAAGACAAAAAGACACCCTAGAGGGGCCGAGTGAACCCTTTTTGGGGGGACCGGGTATCCTAAAACTGGACGGAAAATCGTTTCGGGTTTGATTAGGCGGACCGCTACCCCGGGTCCCCCTAATCAAACCCTAAACCCTTTCCCTTGCTTCTCATTTGAAGGCGGCAAGACAAAAATACACCCTAGAGGGGCCGAGTGAACCCTTTTTTGGGGGACCGGGTATTCTAAAACGGGACGGGAAAGGGTTTAGGGTTTGATTAGGCGGACCACTACCGCGGATCCTCCTAATCAAATGCTAAACCCTTTCCATTGCTTCTCATTTGAAGGCGGCAAGACAAAAAGACACCCTAGAGGGGCCGAGTGAACCCTTTTTGGGGGGATCGGGTATCCTAAAACGGGACGGGAAAGGGTTTAGGGTTTGATTAGGCGGACCGCTACAACGGATCCCCCTAATCAAACGCTAAACACTTTCCATTGCTTCTCATTTGAAGGCGGCAAGAAAAAAAAAACACCCTAGAGGGGCCGAGTGAACCCTTTTTGGGGGGACCGAGTATCCTAAAACGGGACGGGAAAGGGTTTAACGTTTGATTAGGCGGACCACTACCGCGGATCCCCCTAATCCAACCCTAAACCCTTTCCCTTGCTTCTCATTCGAAGGCGGCAAGATAAAAAGACACCCTAGAGGGGCCGAGTGAACCCTTTTTTGAAGGGCCTGGTATCCTAAAACGGGACGGGAAAGGGTTTAGGGTTTGATTAGGCGGACCGCTACCGCGGATCCCCTTAATCAAACCCTAAACCCTTTCCTTGCTTCTCATTTGAAGGCGGCAAGACAAAAAGACACCCTAGAGGGGCCGAGTGAACCCTTTTTGGGGGGACCGGGTATCCTAAAACGGGACGGGAAAGGGTTTAGGGTTTGATTAGGCGGACCACTACCGAGGATCCTCCTAATCAAACCATAAACCCTTTCTCTTGCTTCTCATTTGAAGGCGGCAAGACAAAAAGACACCCAAGAGGGGCCGAGTGAACCCTTTTTCAAGGGGACCGGGTATCCTAAAACGGGACGGGAAAGGGTTTAGGGTTTGATTAGGGCAATCCGCGGTAGCGTTCTGGCTAATCAAACCCTAAACCCTTTCCCTTGCTTCTCATTCGAAGGCGGCAAGACAAAAAGACACCCTAGAGTGGCCGAGTGAACCGTTTTTGGGGGGACCGGGTATCCTAAAACGAGACGGAAAAGGGTTTAGGGTTTGATTAGGCAGACCGCTACCGTGGATCCCCCTAATAAAACCCTATACCCTATCCCTTGCTTCTCATTTGAAGGCGGCAAGACAAAAAGACACCTTAGAGGGGCCGAGTGAACCCTTTTTGGGGGACCGGGTATACTAATACGGGACGGGAAAGGGTTTAGGGTTTGATTAGGCGGACAAACTCTGCGGATCCCCCTAATCAAACCCTAAACACTTTCCCTTGCTTCTCATTCGAAGGCGGCAAGACAAAAAGACACCCTAGAGTGGCCGAGTGAACCGTTTTTGGGGGGACCAGGTATCCTAAAACGAGACGGAAATGGGTTTAGGGTTTGATTAGGCAGACCGCTACCCCGGATCCCCCTAATCAAACCCTAAACCCTTTCCCTTGCTTCTCATTTGAAGGCAACAAGACAAAAAGACACCCTAGAGGGGCCGAGTGAACCCTTTTTTGGGGGACCGGGTATCCTAAAACGGGACGGGAAAGGGTTTAGGGTTTGATTAGGCGGACCGCTACCGCGGATCCCCTTAATCAAACGCTAAACCCTTTCCATTGCTTCTCATTTGATGGCGGCAAAAAAAAAGACACCCTAGAGGGGCCGAGTGAACCCTTTTTGGGGGGATCGGGTATCCTAAAACGGGACGGAAAAGGGTTTAGGGTTTGGTTAGGCGGACCGCTACTGCGGATCCCCCTAATCAAACGCTAAACCCTTTGCATTGCTTCTCATTTGAAGGCGACAAGACAAAAAGACACCCTAGAGGGGCCGAGTGAACCCTTTTTGGGCGGACCGGGTATCCTAAAACGGGACGGAAAAGGGTTTAGCGTTTGATTAGGCGGACCGCTACCGCGGATCCCCCTAATCCAACCCTAAACCCTTTCCCTTGCTTCTCATTCGAAGGCGGCAAAACAAAAAGACACCCTAGAGGGGCCGAGTGAACCCTTTTTTGGGGGGCATGGTATCCTAAAACGGGATGGGAAAGGGTTTAGGGTTTGATTAGGCGGACCGCTACCGCAGATCCCCCTAATCCAACCCTAAACCCTTTCCCTTGCTTCTCATTCGAAGGCGGCAAAACAAAAAGACACCCTAGAGGGGCCGAGTGAACCCTTTTTTGGGGGGCATGGTATCCTAAAACGGGACGGGAAAGGGTTTAGGGTTTGATTAGGCGGACCGCTATCGCAGATCCCCCTAATCAAACCCTAAACCCTTTCCCTTGCTTCTCATTTGAAGGCGGCAAGACAAAAAGACACCCCAGAGGGGCCGAATGAACCCTTTTTGGGGGGAACGGGTATCCTAAAACGGGACGGGAAAGGGTTTAGGGTTTGATTAGGCGGACCGTTACCGCGGATCCCCCTAATCAAACCCTAAACCCTTTCCCTTGCTTCTCATTTGAAAGCGGCAAGACAAAAAGACACCCTAGAGGGGCCGAGTGAAACCTTTTTGGGGGGACCGGGTATCCTAAAACGGGACGGGAAAGGGTTTAGGGTTTGATTAGGCGGACCGCTACCGCGGATCCCCCTAATCAAACCCTAAACCCTTTTCCTTGCTTCTCATTTGAAGGCGGCAAGACAAAAAGACACCCTAGAGGGCCGAGTGAACTGTAACACCCCCATACTCCAAGTGCCTTACCAGGACCACTTAGGTATGAAGACATTACCATCTCGGTTACCCGAGGCAATGATAATCAAATAAACAATGAAAAAACAACGTTTAGATATAAATACTTAGCGAAGAGTTACAATTCTCAAAACCAAACCAAAAGTGTAATACATGTTCTCAAACTGACTGTTCTAGCTGAAATGTAAATAAACTAATAAGCTACAGCGGAAGACTCCTATCATCATGTCGTGGCCATCCCAGCTATCCCAGTACTCATCTCATACCTGCTCAATATCCTAAAACGGGACGGGAAAGGGTTTAGTGTTTGATTAGGCGGACCGCTACCGCGGATCCCCCTAATCCAACCCTAAACCCTTTCCCTTGCTTCTCATTCGAAGGCGGCAAGATAAAAAGACACCCTAGAGGGGCCGAGTGAACCCTTTTTTAAGGGGCCTGGTATCCTAAAACGGGGCGGGAAAGGGTTTGGGGTTTGATTAGGCGGACCGCTACAGCGGATCCCCCTAATCAAACCCTAAACCCTTTCCCTTGCTTCTCATTTGACGGCGGCAAGACAAAAAGACACCCTAGAGGGGCCGAGTGAACCCTTTTTGGGGGGACCGGGTATCCTAAAACGGGACGGGAAAGGGTTTAGGGTTTGATTAGGCGGACCGCTACCGAGGATCCTCTTAATCAAACCAGAAACCCTTTCTCTTGCTTCTCATTTGAAGGCGGCAAGACAAAAAGACACCCAAGAGGGGCCGAGTGAACCCTTTTTCGGGGGACCGGGTATCCTAAAACGGGACGGGAAAAGGTTTAGGGTTTGATTAGGGCGATCCGCGGTAGCGGTCCGGCTAATCAAACCCTAAACCCTTTCCCTTGCTTCTCTTTCGAAGGCGGCAAGACAAAAAGACACCCAAGAGGGGCCGAGTGAACCCTTTTTGGGGGGACCAGGTATCCTAAAACGGGACGGGAAATCGTTTAGGGTGTGATTAGGCGGACCGCTACCCCGGATCCCCCTAATCAAACCCTAAACCCTTTCCCTTGTTTCTCATTTGAAGGCAGCAAGACAAAAAGACACCCTAGAGGGGCCGAGTGAACCCTTTTTTGGGGGGCATGGTATCCTAAAACGGGACGGGAAAGGGTTTAGGGTTTGATTAGGCAGGCCGCTATCGCAGAGCCCCCTAATCAAACCCTAAACCCTTTCCCTTGCTTCTCATTTGACGGCGGCAAGACAAAAAGACACCCTAGAGGGGCCGAGTGAACCCTTTTTGGGGGGACCGGGTATCCTAAAACGGGACGGGAAATCGTTTAGGGTGTGATTAGGCGGACCGCTACCCCGGATCCCCCTAATCAAACCCTAAACCCTTTCCCTTGTTTCTCATTTGAAGGCAAAGAAGACAAAAAGACACCCTAGAGGGGCCGAGTGAACCCTTTTGGGGGGCCGGGTATCCTAAAACGGGACGGGAAAGGGTTTAGGGTTTGATTAGGCAGGCCGCTATCGCAGAGCCCCCTAATCAAACCCTAAACCCTTTCCCTTGCTTCTCATTTGACGGCGGCAAGACAAAAAGACACCCTAGAGGGGCCGAGTGAACCCTTTTTGGGGGGACCGGGTATCCTAAAACGGGACGGGAAAGGATTTAGGGTTTGATTAGGCGGACCGCTACCGCGGATCCCCCGGATCTCCATAATCAAACCCTAAACGCTTTCACTTGCTTCTCATTCGGAAGCAGCAAGACAAAAAGACACCCTAGAGGGGCCGAGTGAACCCTTTTTCAGGGGGACCGGGAATCCTAAAACGGGACGGGAAAGGGTTTAGGGTTTGATTAGGGGGATCCGCGGTAACGGTCCGCCTAATCAAACCCTAAACCCTTTCCCTTGCTTCTCATTCGAAGGCGGCAAGACAAAAAGACACCCTAGAGGGGCCGAGTGATACCTTTTGAGGGGACCGGGTATCCTAAAACGGGACGGGAAAGGGTTTAGGGTTTGATTAGGCGGACCGCTACCGCGGATCCCCTAATCAAACCCTAAACCCTTTCCCTTGCTTCTTATTTGAAGGTGGCAAGACAAAAAGACACCCTAGAGGGGCCGAGTGAACCCTTTTTGGGGGACCAGGGTATCCTAAAACCGGACGGGAAATCGTTTCGGTTTTGATTAGGCGGACCGCTACCCCGGATCCCCCTAATCAAACCCTAAACCCTTTCCTTGCTTCTCATTTGAAGGCGGCAAGACAAAAAGACACCCTAGAGGGGCCGAGTGAACCCTTTTTGGGGGACCAGGGTATTCTAAAACGGGACGGGAAAGGGTTTAGGGTTTGATTAGGCGGACCACTACCGCAGATCCCCCTAATCAAACGCTAAACCCTTTCCATTGCTTCTCATTTGAAGCGCGCAGGACAAAAAGACACCCTAGAGGGACCAAGTGAACCCTTTTTGGGGGGATCGGGTATCCTAAAACGGGACGGGGAAAGGGTTTAGGGTTTGATTAGGCGGACCGCTACCGCGGATCCCCATAATCAAACCCTAAACACTTTCCCTTGCTTCTTATTTGAAGGCGGCAAGACAAAAAGACACCCTAGAGGGGCCGAGTGAACCCTTTTTGGGGGGACCGGGTATCCTAAAACTGGACGGGAAATCGTTTCGGTTTTGATTAGGCGGACCGCTACCCCGGATCCCCCTAATCAAACCCTAAACCCTTTCCCTTGCTTCTCATTTGAAGGCGGCAAGACAAAAAGACACCCAAGAGGGGCCGAGTGAACCCTTTTTCAGGGGGACCGGGTATCCTAAACGGGGGGGAAAGGGTTTAGGGTTTGATTAGGCGATCCGCGGTAGCGGTCCGGCTAATCAAACCCTAAACCCTTTCCCTTGCTTCTCATTCGAAGGCGGCAAGACAAAAAGACACCCAAGAGGGGCCGAGTGAACCCTTTTTGGGGGACCAAGGGTATCCTAAACGGGGCGGGGAAAGGGTTTAGGGTTTGATTAGGGCGGACCATCTGCGGATCCCCATAATCAAACCCTAAACTCTTTCCCTTGCTTCTCATTTGAAGGCGGCAAGACAAAAAGACACCCTAGAGGGGCCGAGTGAACCCTTTTGGGGGACCGGGTATCCTAAAACGGGACGGAAATCGTTTAGGGTGTGATTAGGCGGACCGCTACCGGATCCCCTAATCAAACCCTAAACCCTTTCCCTTGTTTCTCATTTGAAGGCGGCAAGACAAAAAGACACCCTAGAGGGGCCGAGTGAACCCTTTTTTGGGGGGCATGGTATCCTAAAACGGGACGGGAAAGGGTTTAGGGTTTGATTAGGCAGGCCGCTATCGCAGAGCCCCCTAATCAAACCC
This sequence comes from Silene latifolia, assembly GCF_048544455.1. Lineage (NCBI taxonomy): Eukaryota > Viridiplantae > Streptophyta > Magnoliopsida > Caryophyllales > Caryophyllaceae > Silene > Silene latifolia. The sequence continues at coordinate 120,573,386 of NC_133537.1, forward strand.
TAAACCCTTTCCCTTGCTTCTCATTTGACGGCGGCAAGACAAAAAGACACCCTAGAGGGGCCGAGTGAACCCTTTTTGGGGGGACCGGGTATCCTAAAACGGGACGGGAAAGGATTTAGGGTTTGATTAGGCGGACGCCACCGCGGATCCCGGATCTCCATAATCAAACCCTAAACGCTTTCACTTGCTTCTCATTCGGAAGCAAGAAGACAAAAAGACACCCTAGAGGGGCCGAGTGAACCCTTTTTCGGGGACTGGGGAATCCTAAAACGGGACGGGGAAAGGGTTTAGGGTTTGATTAGGGGGATCCGCGGTAAAGGTCCGGCTAATCAAACCCTAAACCCTTTCCCTTGCTTCTCATTCGAAGGCGGCAAGACAAAAAGACACCCTAGAGGGGCCGAGTGATACCTTTTGAGGGGACAGGGTATCCTAAAACGGGACAGGAAAGGGTTTAGGGTTTGATTAGGCGGACCGCTACCGCGGATCCCCCTAATCAAACCCTAAACACTTTCCCTTGCTTCTTATTTGAAGGTGGCAAGACAAAAAGACACCCTAGAGGGGCCGAGTGAACCCTTTTTGGGGGGACCGGGTATCCTAAAACTGGACGGGAAATCGTTTCGGTTTTGATTAGGCGGACCGCTACCCCGGATCCCCCTAATCAAACCCTAAACCCTTTCCCTTGCTTCTCATTTGAAGGCGGCAAGACAAAAATACACCCTAGAGGGGCCGAGTGAACCCTTTTTTGGGGGACCGGGTATTCTAAAACGGGACGGGAAAGGGTTTAGGGTTTGATTAGGCGGACCACTACCGCAGATCCCCCTAATCAAACGCTAAACCCTTTCCATTGCTTCTCATTTGAAGGCGGCAGGACAAAAAGACACCCTAGAGGGACCAAGTGAACCCTTTTTGGGGGGATCGGGTATCCTAAAACGGGACGGGAAAGGGTTTAGGGTTTGATTAGGCGGACCGCTACCGCGGATCCCCATAATCAAACCCTAAACACTTTCCCTTGCTTCTTATTTGAAGGCGGCAAGACAAAAAGACACCCTAGAGGGGCCGAGTGAACCCTTTTTGGGAGGACCGGGTATCCTAAAACTGGACGGGAAATCGTTTCGGTTTTGATTAGGCGGACCGCTACCCCGGATCCCCCTAATCAAACCCTAAACCCTTTCCCTTGCTTCTCATTTGAAGGCGGCAAGACAAAAATACACCCTAGAGGGGCCGAGTGAACCCTTTTTGGGGGACCGGGTATCCTAAAACGGGACGGGAAAGGGTTTAGGGTTTGATTAGGCGGACCACTACCGCGGATCCCCTAATCAAACTCTAAACCCTTTCCATTGCTTCTCATTTGAAGGCGGCAAGACAAAAAGACACCCTAGAGGGGCCGAGTGAACCCTTTTTGGGGGGATCGGGTATCCTAAAACGGGACGGGAAAGGGTTTAGGGTTTGATTAGGGCGATCCGCGATAGCGGTCCGGCTAATCAAACCCTAAACCCTTTCCCTTGCTTCTCATTCGAAGGCGGAAAGACAAAAAGACACCCTAGAGAGGGGCCGAGTGAACGTTTTTGGGGGACAGGGTATCCTAAAACGAGACGGAAAAGGGTTTAAGGTTTGATTAGGCAGACCGCTACCGTGGATCCCCCTAATAAAACCCTATACCCTATCCCTTGCTTCTCATTTGAAGGCGGCAAGACAAAAAGACACCCTAGAGGGGCCGAGTGAAACCTTTTGGGGGCCAGGGTATCCTAAACGGACGGGAAAGGGTTTAGGGTGTGATTAGGCGGACAGCCTCTGCGGATCCCCTAATCAAACCCTAAACACTTTCCCTTGCTTCTCATTTGAAGGCGGCAAGACAAAAAGACACCCTAGAGGGGCCGAGTGAACCCTTTTTGGGGGGACCAGGTATCCTAAAGCGGGACGGGAAATCGTTTAGGGTGTGATTAGGCGCACCGCTACCCCGGATCCCCCTAATCAAACCCTAAACCCTTTCCCTTGCTTCTCATTTGAAGGCAGCAAGACAAAAAGACACCCTAGAGGGGCCGAGTGAACCCTTTTTTGGGGGGCCTGGTATCCTAAAACGGGACGGGAAAGGGTTTAGGGTTTGATTAGGCGGGCCGCTATCGCAGATCCCCCTAATTAAACCCTAAACCCTTTCCCTTGCTTCTCATTTGAAGGCGGCAAGACAAAAAGACACCCTAGAGGGGCCGAGTGAACCCTTTTTGGGGGGACCGGGTATCCTAAAACGGGACGGGAAAGGATTTAGGGTTTGATTAGGCGGACTACACGCAGATCCCCGGATCTCCATAATCAAACCCTAAACCCTTTCCCTTGCTTCTCATTCGGAGGCGACAAGACAAAAAGACACCCTAGAGGAGACGAGTGAACCCTTTTTCGGGGGACCAGGGAATCCTAAAACGGGACGGGAAAGGGTTTAGGGTTTGATTAGGGGGATCCGCAGTAAAGGTCCGGCTAATCAAACCCTAAACCCTTTCCCTTGCTTCTCATTCGAAGGCGGCAAGACAAAAAGACACCCTAGAGGGGCCGAGTGATAGCTTTTGAGGGGACCGGGTATCCTAAAACGAGACAGGAAAGGGTTTAGGGTTTGATTAGGCGGACCGCTACCGCGGATCCCCCTAATCAAACCCTAAACACTTTCCCTTGCTTCTTATTTGAAGGTGGCAAGACAAAAAGACACCCTAGAGGGGCCGAGTGAACCCTTTTTGGGGGGACCGGGTATCCTAAAACTGGACGGGAAATCGTTTCGTGTTTGATTAGGCGGACCGCTACCCCAGATCCCCCTAATCAAACTCTAAACCCTTTCTCTTGCTTCTGATTTGAAGGCGGCAAGACAAAAATACACCCTAGAGGGGCCGAGTGAACCCTTTTTTGGGGGACCGGGTATTCTAAAACGGGACGGGAAAGGGTTTAGGGTTTGATTAGGCGGACCACTACCGCGGATCCCCCTAATCAAACGCTAAACCCTTTCCATTGCTTCTCATTTGAAGGCGGCAAGACAAAAAGACACCCTAGAGGGGCCAAGTGAACCCTTTTTGGGGGGATCGGGTATCCTAAAACGGGACGGGAAAGGGTTTAGGGTTTGATTAGGCGGACCGCTACCACGGATCCCCATAATCAAACCCTAAACACTTTCCCTTGCTTCTTATTTGAAGGCGGCAAGACAAAAAGACACCCTAGAGGGGCCGAGTGAACCCTTTTTGGGGGGACCGGGTATCCTAAATCGGGAAATCGTTTCGGGTTTGATTAGGCGGACCGCTACCCCGGATCCCCCTAATCAAACCCTAAACCCTTTCCCTTGCTTCTCATTTTAAGGCGGCAAGACAAAAATACACCCTAGAGGGGTCGAGTGAACCCTTTTTTGGGGGACCGGGTATTCTAAAACGGGACGGGAAAGGGTTTAGGGTTTGATTAGGCGGACCACTACCGCGGATCCCCCTAATCAAACCCTAAACCCTTTCCATTGCTTCTCATTTGAAGGCGGCAAGACAAAAAGACACCCTAGAGGGGCCGAGTGAACCCTTTTTGGGGGACCGGGTATCCTAAAACGGGACGGGGAAAGGGTTTAGGGTTTGATTAGGCGGACCGCTACCACGGATCCCCCTAATCAAACGCTAAACCCTTTCCATTGCTTCTCATTTGAAGGCGGCAAGACAAAAAGACACCCTAGAGGGGCCGAGTGAACCCTTTTTGGGGGGACCGAGTATCCTAAAACGGGACGGGAAAGGGTTTAACGTTTGATTAGGCGGACCACTACCGCGGATCCCCCTAATCCAACCCTAAACCCTTTCCCTTGCTTCTCATTCGAAGGCGGCAAGATAAAAAGACACCCTAGAGGGGCCGAGTGAACCCTTTTTTGAGGGGCCTGGTATCCTAAAACGGGACGGGAAAGGGTTTAGGGTTTGATTAGGCGGACCGCTACCGCGGATCTCCCTAATCAAACCCTAAACCCTTTCCCTTGCTTCTCATTTAAAGGCGGCAAGACAAAAAGACACCCTAGAGGGGCCGAGTGAACCCTTTTTGGGGGGACCGGGTATCCTAAAACGGGACGGGAAAGGGTTTAGGGTTTGATTAGGCGGACCGCTACCGAGGATCCTCCTAATCAAACCATAAACCCTTTCTCTTGCTTCTCATTTGAAGGCGGCAAGACAAAAAGACACCCAAGAGGGGCCGAGTGAACCCTTTTTCAGAGGGACCGGGTGTCCTAAAACGGGACGGGATAGGGTTTAGGGTTTGATTAGGGCGATCCGCGGTAGCGGTCCGGCTAATCAAACCCTAAACCCTTTCCCTTGCTTCTCATTCGAAGGCGGCAAGACAAAAAGACACCCAAGAGGGGCCGAGTGAACTGTTTTTGGGAGGACCGGGTATCCTAAAACGAGACGGAAAGGGTTTAGGGTTTGATTAGGCAGACCGCTACCGTGGATCCCCCTAATAAAACCCTATACCCTATCCCTTGCTTCTCATTTGAAGGCGGCAAGACAAAAAGACACTCTAGAGGGGCCGAGTGAACCCTTTTTGGGGGGACCGGGTATCCTAAAACGGGACAGGAAAGGGTTTAGGGTTTGATTAGGCGGACAGCTACTGCGGATCCCCCTAATCAAACCTTAAACTCTTTCCCTTGCTTCTCATTTGAAGGCGGCAAGACAAAAAGACACCCTAGAGGGGCCGAGTGAACCCTTTTTGGGGGGACCAGGTATCCTAAAACGGGACGGGAAATCGTTTAGGGTGTGATTAGGCGGACCGCTACCCCGGATCCCCCTAATCAAACCCTAAACCCTTTCCCTTGCTTCTCATTTGAAGGCAACAAGACAAAAAGACACCCTAGAGGGGCCGAGTGAACCCTTTTTTGGGGGGCATGGTATCCTAAAACGGGACGGGAAAGGGTTTAGGGTTTGATTAGGCGGGCCGCTATCGCAGAGCCCCCTAATCAAACCCTAAACCCTTTCCCCTGCTTCTCATTTGAAGGCGGCAAGACAAAAAGACACCCTAGAGGGGCCGAGTGAACCCTTTTTGGGGGGACCGGGTATCCTAAAACGGGACGGGAAAGGATTTAGGGTTTGATTAGGCAGACCGCTACCGCGGATCCCCCGGATCTCCATAATCAAACCCTAAACCCTTTCACTTGCTTCTCATTCGGAGGCAGCAAGACAAAAAGACACCCTAGAGGGGCCGAGTGAACCCTTTTCGGGGGACCAGGGAATCCTAAACGGGACGGGAAAAGGGTTTAGGGTTTGATTAGGGGGATCCGCGGTAAAGGTCCGGCTAATCAAACCCTAAACCCTTTCCCTTGCTTCTCATTCGAAGGCGGCAAGACAAAAAGACACCCTAGAGGGGCCGAGTGATACCTTTTGAGGGTGCAGGGTATCCTAAACGGGACGGGGAAAGGGTTTAGGGTTTGATTAGGCGGACCGCTACCGCGGATCCCCCTAATCAAACCCTAAACACTTTCCCTTGCTTCTTATTTGAAGGTGGCAAGACAAAAAGACACCCTAGAGGGGCCGAGTGAACCCTTTTTGGGGGGACCGGGTATCCTAAAACTGGACGGGAAATCGTTTCGTGTTTGATTAGGCGGACCGCTACCCCAGATCCCCCTAATCAAACCCTAAACCCTTTCCCTTGCTTCTGATTTGAAGACGGCAAGACAAAAATACACCCTAGAGGGGCCGAGTGAACCCTTTTTGGGGGGACCGGGTATTCTAAAACGGGACGGGAAAGGGTTTAGGGTTTGATTAGGCGGACCACTACCGCGGATCCCCCTAATCAAACGCTAAACCCTTTCCCTTGCTTCTCATTTGAAGGCGGCAAGACAAAAAGACACCCTAGAGGTGCCGAGTGAACCCTTTTTGGGGGGACCAGGTATCCTAAAACGGGACGGGAAAGGATTTAGGGTTTGATTAGGCGGACCGCTACCGCGGATCCCCCGGATCTCCATAATCAAACCCTAAACCCTTTCACTTGCTTCTCATTCGGAGCAAAGACAAGACAAAAAGACACCCTAGAGGGGCGAGTGAACCCTTTTGGGGACCAGGGGAATCCTAAAACGGGACGGGGAAAGGGTTTAGGGTTTGATTAGGGGATCCGCGGTAACGGTCCGCCTAATCAAACCCTAAACCCTTTCCCTTGCTTCTCATTCGAAGGCGGCAAGACAAAAAGACACCCTAGAGGGGCCGAGTGATACCTTTTGAGGGGGGAAGGGTATCCTAAAACGGGACAGGAAAGGGTTTAGGGTTTGATTAGGCGGACCGCTACCGCGGATCCCCTAATCAAACCCTAAACCCTTTCCCTTGCTTCTTATTTGAAGGTGGCAAGACAAAAAGACACCCTAGAGGGGCCGAGTGAACCCTTTTGGGGGACCGGGTATCCTAAAACTGGACGGGAAATCGTTTCGTGTTTGATTAGGCGGACCGCTACCCCAGATCCCCCTAATCAAACCCTAAACCCTTTCCCTTGCTTCTGATTTGAAGACGGCAAGACAAAAATACACCCTAGAGGGGCCGAGTGAACCCTTTTTTGGGGGACCAAGGGTATTCTAAAAACGGGACGGTAAAGGGTTTAGGGTTTGATTAGGAGGACCACTACCGCGGATCCCCCTAATCAAACGCTAAACCCTTTCCATTGCTTCTCATTTGAAGGCGGCAAGACAAAAAGACACCCTAGAGGGGCCAAGTGAACCCTTTTTTGGGGGACCGGGTATCCTAAAACGGGACGGGAAAGGGTTTATGGTTTGATTAGGCGGACCGCTACCGCGGATCCCCATAATCAAACCCTAAACACTTTCCCTTGCTTCTTATTTGAAGGCGGCAAGACAAAAAGACACCCTAGAGGGGCCGAGTGAACCCTTTTTGGGGGACCGGGTATCCTAAAGCCCAAGGCGGGAAATCGTTTCGGGTTTGATTAGGCGGACCGCTACCCCGGATCCCCCTAATCAAACCCTAAACCCTTTCCCTTGCTTCTCATTTGAAGGCGGCAAGAAAAAAAATACACCCTGAGGGGCCGAAGTGAACCCTTTTTTGGGGATAGGGTATTCTAAAACGGGACGGGAAAGGGTTTAGGGTTTGATTAGGCGGACCACTACCGCGGATCCCCTAATCAAACGCTAAACCCATTCCATTGCTTCTCATTTGAAGGCGGCAAGACAAAAAGACACCCTAGAGGGGCCGAGTGAACCCTTTTTGGGGGGATCGGGTATCCTAAAACGGGACGGGAAAGGGTTTAGGGTTTGATTAGGCGGACCGCTACCACGGATCCCCCTAATCAAACGCTAAACCCTTTCCATTGCTTCTCATTTGAAGGCGGCAAGAAAAAAAAGACACCCTAGAGGGGCCGAGTGAACCCTTTTTGGGGGGACCGAGTATCCTAAAACGGGACGGGAAAGGGTTTAACGTTTGATTAGGCGGACCACTACCGCGGATCCCCCTAATCCAACCCTAAACCCTTTCCCTTGTTTCTCATTCGAAGGCGGCAAGATAAAAAGACACCCTAGAGGGGCCGAGTGAACCCTTTTTTGAGGGGCCTGGTATCCTAAAACGGGACGGGAAAGGGTTTAGGGTTTGATTAGGCGGACCGCTACCGCGGATCCCCTAATCAAACCCTAAACCCTTTCCCTTGCTTCTCATTTAAAGGCGGCAAGACAAAAAGACACCCTAGAGGGGCCGAGTGAACCCTTTTTGGGGGGACCGGGTATCCTAAAACGGGACGGGAAAGGGTTTAGGGTTTGATTAGGCGGACCGCTACCGAGGATCCTCCTAATCAAACCATAAACCCTTTCTCTTGCTTCTCATTTGAAGGCGGCAAGACAAAAAGACACCCAAGAGGGGCCGAGTGAACCCTTTTTCGGGGGACCGGGTATCCTAAAGCGGGACGGGAAAGGGTTTAGGGTTTGATTAGGGGGATCCGCGGTAGGGTCCGGCTAATCAAACCCTAAACCCTTTCCTTGCTTCTCATTCGAAGGCGGCAAGACAAAAAGACACCCTAGAGGGCCGAGTGAACCGTTTTGGGAGGACCGGGTATCCTAAAGCGAGACGGAAAGGGTTTAGGGTTTGATTAGCGGACCGCTACCGTGGATCCCCTAATAAAACCCTATACCCTATCCTTGCTTCTCATTTGAAGGCGGCAAGACAAAAAGACACTCTAGAGGGGCCGAGTGAACCCTTTTGGGGGACGGGGTATCCTAAAACGGGACGAGAAAGGGTTTAGGGTTTGATTAGGCGGACGGCTCTCTGCGGATCCCCTAATCAAACCCTAAACTCTTTCCCTTGCTTCTCATTTGAAGGCGGCAAGACAAAAAGACACCCTAGAGGGGCCGAGTGAACCCTTTTTGGGGGGACCGGGTATCCTAAAACGGGACGGGAAATCGTTTAGGGTTTGATTAGGCGGACCGCTACCCCGGATCCCCCTAATCAAACCCTAACCCCTTTCCCTTGCTTCTCATTTGAAGGCGGCAAGACAAAAAGACACCCTAGAGGGGCCGAGTGAACCCTTTTTTGGGGGCAGGGTATCCTAAAACGGGACGGGAAAGGGTTTCTTGTTTGATTAGGCGGGCCGCTATCGCGAGCCCCTAATCAAACCCTAAACCCTTTCCCTTGCTTCTCATTTGAAGGCGGTAAGACAAAAAGACACCCTAGAGGGGCCGAGTGAACCCTTTTGGGGGGGGGTATCCTAAAACGGGACGGGAAAGGATTTAGGGTTTGATTAGGCGGACCGCTACCGCGGATCCCCGGATCTCCATAATCAAACCCTAAACCCTTTCACTTGCTTCTCATTCGGAGGCAGCAAGACAAAAAGACACCCTAGAGGGGCCGAGTGAACCCTTTTTCGGGGGGGCAGGGGAATCCTAAAACGGGACGGGAAAGGGTTTAGGGTTTGATTAGGGGGATCCGCAGTAAAGGTCCGGCTAATCAAACCCTAAACCCTTTCCCTTGCTTCTCATTCGAAGGCGGCAAGACAAAAAGACACCCTAGAGGGGCCGAGTGATACCTTTTGAGGGGACCGGGTATCCTAAAACGGGACAGGAAAGGTTTAGGGTTTGATTAGGCGGACCGCTACCTCGGATCCCCCTAATCAAACCCTAAACACTTTCCCTTGCTTCTTATTTTAAGGCGGCAAGACAAAAAGACACCCTAGAGGGGCCGAGTGAACCCTTTTTGGGGGGACCGGGTATCCTAAAACTGGACGGGAAATCGTTTCGTGTTTGATTAGGCGGACCGCTACCCCGGATCCCCCTAATCAAACCCTAAACCCTTTCCCTTGCTTCTCATTTGAAGGCGGCAAGACAAAAATACACCCTAGAGGGGCCGAGTGAACCCTTTTTTGGGGGACCGGGTATTCTAAAACGGGACGGGAAAGGGTTTAGGGTTTGATTAGGCGGACCACTACCGCGGATCCCCCTAATCAAATGCTAAACCCTTTCCATTGCTTCTCATTTGAAGGCGGCAAGACAAAAAGACACCCTAGAGGGGCCGAGTGAACCCTTTTTGGGGGGATCGGGTATCCTAAAACGGGACGGGAAAGGGTTTAGGGTTTGATTAGGGCGATCCGCGGTAGCGGTCCGGCTAATCAAACCCTAAACCCTTTCCCTTGCTTCTCATTCGAAGGCGGCAAGACAAAAAGACACCCTAGAGGGGCCGAGTGAACCGTTTTTGGGGGGACCGGGTATCCTAAAATGAGACGGAAAACGGTTTAAGGTTTGATTAGGCAGACCGCTACCGTGGATCCCCCTAATAAAACCCTATACCCTATCCCTTGCTTCTCATTTGAAGGCGGCAAGACAAAAAGACACCCTAGAGGGGCCGAGTGAACCCTTTTTGGGGGGACCGGGTATCCTAAAACGGGACAGGAAAGGGTTTAGGGTGTGATTAGACGGACAACTACTGCGGATCCCCCTAATCAAACCCTAAACACTTTCCCTTGCTTCTCATTCGAAGGCGACAAGACAAAAAGACACCCTAGAGGGGCCGAGTGAACCCTTTTTGGGGGGACCGGGTATCCTAAAACGGGACAGGAAAGGGTTTAGGGTGTGATTAGGCGGACGACTCTGCGGATCCCCCTAATCAAACCTAAACACTTTCCTTGCTTCTCATTCGAAGGCGGCAAGACAAAAGACACCCTAGAGGGCGAGTGATACCTTTTGGGGACCGGGTATCCTAAAGCAGGACGGGAAAGGGTTTAGGGTTTGATTAGGCGGACCGCTACCGCGGATCCCCCTAATCAAACCCTAAACACTTTCCCTTGCTTCTTATTTGAAGGTGGCAAGACAAAAAGACACCCTAGAGGGGCCGAGTGAACCCTTTTTGGGGGACCAGGGTATCCTAAAAGCGGACAGAAATCGTTTCGTGTTTGATTAGGCGGACCGCTACCCCGGATCCCCCTAATCAAACCCTAAACCCTTTCCCTTGCTTACGATTTGAAGGCGGCAAGACAAAAATACACCCTAGAGGGCCGAGTGAACCCTTTTTTGGGGCCGGGTATTCTAAAGCGGGCGGGAAAGGGTTTAGGGTTTGATTAGGCGGACCACTACCGCAGATCCCCCTAATCAAACGCTAAACCCTTTCCATTGCTTCTCATTTGAAGGCGGCAAGACAAAAAGACACCCTAGAGGGGCCGAGTGAACCCTTTTTGGGGGGATCGGGTATCCTAAAACGGGACGGGAAAGAGTTTAGGGTTTGATTAGGCGGACCGCTACCACGGATCCCCCTAATCAAACGCTAAACCCTTTCCATTGCTTCTCATTTGAAGGCGGCAAGAAAAAAAAGACACCCAAGAGGGGCCAAGTGAACCCTTTTTGGGGGGACCGAGTATCCTAAAATGGGACGGGAAAGTGTTTAACGTTTGATTAGGCGGACCACTCATGCAGATCCCCTAATCAAACCCTAAACACTTTCCCTTGCTTCTCATTCGAAGGCGACAAGACAAAAAGACACCCTAGAGGGGTGGAGTGAACCCTTTTTGGGGGATCGGGTATCCTAAACGGGACGGGAAAGGGTTTAGGGTTTGATTAGGCGGACCGCTACCGCGGATCCCCCTAATCAAACCCTAAACACTTTCCCTTGCTTCTTATTTGAAGGCGGCAAGACAAAAAGACACCCTAGAGGGGCCGAGTGAACCCTTTTTGGGGGCCGGGTATCCTAAAGCCCTGGACGGGAAATCGTTTCGGGTTTGATTAGGCGGACCGCTACCCCGGATCCCCTTAATCAAACCCTAAAACCTTTCCCTTGCTTCTCATTTGAAGGCGGCAAGACAAAAATACACCCTAGAGGGGCCGAGTGAACCCTTTTTGGGGCCAAGGGTATTCTAAAATGGGACGGGAAAGGGTTTAGGGTTTGATTAGGCGGACCACTACCGCGGATCCCCCTAATCAAATGCTAAACCCTTTCCATTGCTTCTCATTTGAAGGCGGCAAGACAAAAAGACACCCTAGAGGGGCCGAGTGAACCCTTTTTGGGGGGATCGGGTATCCTAAAATGGGACGGGAAAGAGTTTAGGGTTTGATTAGGCGGACCGCTACCACGGATCCCCCTAATCAAACGCTAAACCCTTTCCATTGCTTCTCATTTGAAGGCGGCAAGAAAAAAAAAGACACCCTAGAGGGGCCGAGTGAACCCTTTTTGGGGGACCAAAGTATCCTAAAATGGGACGAGAAAGGGTTTAACGTTTGATTAGGCGGACCACTACCGCGGATCCCCCTAATCCAACCCTAAACCCTTTCCCTTGCTTCTCATTCGAAGGTGGCAAGATAAAAAGACACCCTAGAGGGGCCGATTGAACCCTTTTTTGAGGGGCCTGGTATCCTAAAACGGGACGGGAAAGGGTTTAGGGTTTGATTAGGCGGACCGCTACCGCGGATCCCCCTAATCAAACCCTAAACCCTTTCCCTTTCTTCTTATTTAAAGGCGGCAAGACAAAAAGACACCCTAGAGGGGCCGAGTGAACCCTTTTTGGGGGGACCGGGTATCCTAAAACGGGACGGGAAAGGGTTCAGGGTTTGATTAGGCGGACCGCTACCGAGGATCCTCATAATCAAACCATAAACCCTTTCTCTTGCTTCTCATTTGAAGGCGGCAAGACAAAATGACACCCAAGAGGGGTCGAGTGAACCCTTTTTCGGGGGACCGGGTATCCTAAAGCGGGACGGGAAAGGGTTTAGGGTTTGATTAGGGGGATCCGCGGTAGCGGTCCACCTAATCAAACCCTAAACCCTTTCCTTGCTTCTCATTCAAGGCGGCAAGACAAAAAGACACCCTAGAGGGGCCGAGTGAACCGTTTTGGGGGACCAGGGTATCCTAAAAGCGAGACGGAAAAGGGTTTAGGGTTTGATTAGGCGGACCGCTACCGTGGATCCCCTAATAAAACCTATACCCTATCCCTTGCTTCTCATTTGAAGGCGGTAAGACAAAAAGACACCCTAGAGGGGCGAGTGAACCCTTTTTGGGGGCCAGGGTATCCTAAAGCAGGACGGGGAAAGGGTTTAGGGTTTGATAAGGCGGACGGCCTCTGCGGATCCCCTAATCAAACCCTAAACACTTTCCTTGCTTCTCATTTGAATGCGGCAAGACAAAAAAGACACCTAGAGGGGCCGAGTGAACCCTTTTTGGGGGGACCGGGTATCCTAAAACGGGACGGGAAATCGTTTAGGGTTTGATTAGGCGGACCGCTACCCCGGATCCCCCTAATCAAACCCTAAACCCTTTCCCTTGCTTCTCATTTGAAGGCGGCAAGACAAAAAGACACCCTAGAGGGGCCGAGTGAACCCTTTTTTGGGGGACCGGGTATCCTAAAACGGGACGGAAAAGAGTTTAGGGTTTGATTAGGCGGACCGCTACCGCGGATCCCCCTAATCAAATGCTAAACCCTTTCCATTGCTTCTCATTTGATGGAGGCAAAAAAAAAGACACCCTAGAGGGGCCGAGTGAACCCTTTTTGGGGGGATCGGGTATCCTAAAACGGGACGGGAAAGGGTTTAGGGTTTGGTTAGGCGGACCGCTACCGCGGATCCCCCTAATCAAACGCTAAACCCTTTGTATTGCTTCTCATTTGAAGGCGACAAGACAAAAAGACACCCTAGAGGGGCCGAGTGAACCCTTTTTGAGGGGACCGGGTATCCTAAAACGGGACGGAAAAGGGTTTAGCGTTTGATTAGGCGGACCGCTACCGCGGATCCCCCTAATCCAACCCTAAACCCTTTCCCTTGCTTCTCTTTCGAAGGCGGCAAAACAAAAAGACACCCTAGAGGGGCCGAGTGAACCCTTTTTTGGGGGGCATGGTATTCTAAAACGGGACGGGAAAGGGTTTAGGGTTTGATTAGGCGGACCGCTATCGCAGATCCCCCTAATCAAAGCGGAAACCCCTTTCCTTGCTTCTCATTTGAAGGCGGCAAGACAAAAAGACACCCTAGAGGGGCGAGTGAACCCTTTTGGGGTGGCCAGGGTATCCTAAAATGGGACGGGAAAGGGTTTAGGGTTTGATTAGGCGGACCGCTACCGCGGATCCCCTAATCAAACCATAAACCCTTTTCCTTGCTTCTCATTTGAAGGCGGCAAGACAAAAAGACACCCTAGATGGCGAGTGTTGTAACACCCCATACTCCAAGTGCCTTACCAGGACCACTCGGGTATGAAGACATTACCATCTCGGTTACAAAGGCAATGATAATCAAATAAACAATGAAGAAACAACGTTTAGATATAAATACTTAGTGAAGAGTTACAATTCTCAAAACCAAACCAAAAGTGTAATACATGTTCTCAAACCAGTATTTCTAGTTGAAATGTAAATAAACTAATAAGCTACGGCGGAAGACTCCTATCATCATGTCGTGGCAATCCCGGCTATCCCAGTACTCATCTCAATACCTGCTCAATATCTGCTCACCATCCCGAATGGATCACGCGGGTTTACAAAACAACAGGGGTCGGTACTAATCACACAACTCATATATATATTAACAATAAGATAAGCAGAACGACTTAAGCTGTCACACACACCTGATCACGCCAAATCGATCTTCTCAATCACGGACATCCCTTTGGACCCATTACCTGCTAGTGGGGGACCGGCCGTACCCACCAAATCCCGCTCCTCATAGTGAGCGATAACCCTGTCCATTAATGTGCACATCCCATACGTGGCGGGTTCCACGGAAAGGCGAAACTAGGGCGTGAAGCCACTCCATAGTGACCTCACTCGGTAGAGGCCACGCCTCGCGAACCATAGACAACGATCACAATCACAATCACAATACAATTACTATATCAAACAACCAATCACAACACATCAATAATCATCCCATTATGGGACTAATGCGAGTAGGAAATCCTGCACAGGAAAGCACTTTGTCAGACGGTCTCTCTCTTTGTATCAAAAAGCTTCCTCTATGAACCCTCCTCTATCATACGACATATAAACGCTACCAAATCACATACTACACATAAACCCCCAAATCCCTAAATTAGGGTTTAACCAAAATAAAGGAAAGAGAATAAAAAGGGTACATAGATCTTACCCTCGACGCAAGGAACTCAACGGTATAACCAATGATGAGAACCGACCTCCCAAACTCCAGGAATTGCTAACAATGCGATTAAGATGGTGAACTTGCTTGCTTTCTCTCTTAAACAGTAATTTAGGTTTTGCAAAAGTGGTTTAGAATAATGACGACGAAGGTTATATATCTTAATCGCATAATTAACAAAACCAGAAAACTCCCGTAAAACAGGCTACTCGATCAGTACCCAAGGTACTCGATCAGTACCTACTCGATCGAGTATCCTAGTTACTCGATCAGTACTAACAGTCAAAAACTTTTCTAAACGCAACTTATCCTTACTCGCGGAGTAAGGCCTACTCGATAAGTACCCGAGACTCATAAATACGGAGTATTACGAGTCTTCCCTCCTTAAAAGAACTTCGTCCCAGAAGTTCAAACCACTACTAAACAAAGGTACTCCCCCAACGCTTCCGACTCACTAACAAAACAAAACCTAACATAAAACATGGTACTAACCCAACTCATCCCGACAAACATGCCGACGCAACATACCAAAAGGGTATAAAAACGGTTTAAAACTCTTTGCGATCATCTCCTACCCCCTAAAAGAAACAAGGTTACGTCCCCGTAACCATACATACCTGATCAAAAAGGAAAGGGTAACGCTCTTTCATAGCTTCCTCTGGCTCCCATGTAGCTTCCTCGGTCTCGTGGTTAGACCAAAGGATCTTAAGCAAAACTGTCTCACCACTCCTAGTCTTCCTAACCTTTCGATCAAGAATCTGCTTAGGCACCTCAAGATATGATAAGGACTCATCTAGCTCTAAGTTATCGCCTCTAACACATGTGACGGATCACTCACATACTTCTTGTTGCGATACATGAAACACATTATGCACTCTCTCTAGCATTGGTGGTAAAGCCGGACGATATGCAAATTCCCAACTCGCTAAGATCTCATAAGGCCGATAAACTTCGGACTTAACTTGCCTTTCTTCCCAAATCTCATAACCCCACGCATAGGAGACACTTTCAAAAGAACCTTGTCCCCCACTTGAAACTCTATGTCCCTGCGATGTAGATTTGCATAACTCTTTTGCCTATCACAGCTGCCCTCATCCGTTCTGATCATCTTAATCTGTTCCACCATCTCATGCACCATCTACGGTCCTAAAACCTTTGCCTCGGCACTATCGTCCCAACAAATTGGACTCCTACATCTCCTCTCATACAAAGCCTCAAACGGTGCCATACCAATACTAGTGTGATAATTTGTTATTATAAGAAAATTCTATCAAGTCCAACCTCTGTTCCGAGCTACCACCAAAGTCCATCACACAAGCTCGCAACATATCCTCAAGAGTCTTGATTGTTCTCTCGGTCTGTCCGTGCAGCCGAAGGATGAAATCTTTGTACTCATCTTCAAAGTTGTTCCCAACGATTCTGACTCCTTCAAAACCTTGATATAAATCTCGCATCTCTCTGTCGGACACTATATCCTTAGGGACTCCATGTAACTTAAGCACGTTCTTTCAATAGGCCATAGCCAATTGTGCTTTAGTCCATGTATCTTTCATTGGAACAAAGTGGTGACTTGGTCGATCGATCCACTATTACCCAAATCATGTTGTTACCTTGTTGACTCTTTGGCAAACCCACAATGAAATCCATGGAAATGGATTCCCACTTCCACTCGGGTACCTCTAAAGACTGAATCTTACCTTGTGGTCGCTGTTCCCCTTTAACTCTCTGGCATGTCAAACAACGGGACCAAACTCATTTGTCTCTTTCTTCATCCCAGGCCACCAAAACGTTTTCTTCAAATCCTTGTACAGTTTGTCACCACCGGATGTCTTGAGTATGGTGTACAATGCGCCTCTGTCATGATAGTCTTTTTCAACTCCTCATCATTAGGAACACACCACCTGCCATCAAACCTCAAACTACCATCTGTATGAATAGAAAATCGGTTTCTTTGTCCCTTTTTCTACTCCGACTCTCCACTCCACTATCTTAGGATCAACGCTTTGTTTACCTCGAATGTCCTCATAAAACTCATCTTTGTCTTTGTCATATCACCCATGGCATCTCATTTCGCATCATATGTATCCCAAACCTCGCTACCTCATCTCTCAGCCTCATCAAAGATAGAGGCTGTACACGGAAGAATGTACACTCTTCCTACTCAAAGCATCGGCCAACAACATTGGCCTTCCCTTCATGGTAGATGATTTCCATGTCATAATCGCCAATCAACTCCATCCACCTCCTCTGTCTCATGTTCAACTCCTTTTGAGTGAAGATGTACTTGAGACTCTAGTGATCAGAAAATACCTTAAAGATTGCTCCATAAAGGTAATGTCTCCAAATCTTGAGAGCAAACACCACCGCACCCAACTCCAGATCATGAGTAGTGTAGTTCTCCTCATAAGGCTTCAATTGCCTAGAAGCATAGGCAATCACTTTACCGTTCTGCATCAACACACATCCCAACCCATTATTTGAGGCATCTGTATAAACCTCAAAGTTCTCGCTCCCTTGAGCGCAATGCTAAGACGGGAGGCGTGGTCAAACGCTCCTTTAATGTTTGGAACGCCGTCTCACAACTCTCATCCCAATGAAACCTGTTCTCTTTCCTCATCAACGCTGTCATAGGTTTAGCTATCTTGGAGAAATCTTTCACGAACCGTCTGTAGTATCCAGCTAAACCTAGAAAACTCCTGATCTCAGCAACATTCTTTGGTGCTTCCCACTTTGTCACTGCTTCTATTTTTGCCGGATCCACAGCTACCCCATCTTTAGAGATCACATGCCCCAGAAAAGCCACTTTCTCTAACCAAAATCACACTTGGATAGCTTAACATACAACTCATGCTCCCTCAACGTTTGCAACACAATCCTCAGATGCTCCTCATGCTCCTCCTTAGTCTTAGAGTAGACTAAGATATCGTCGATAAACACCACCACAAACTTATCCAAAAACGGTCTAAAGATCCTATTCATCAAATCCATAAACACTGCCGGTGCATTAGACAACCCAAACGGCATCACCACATACTCATAATGACCATACCTTGACGTGAAAGCCGTCTTTGGTATGTCCACCTCTCTAATCTTCACTGATGGTACCCGACCTCAAATCAATCTTAGAAAAGACTGATGCACCACTCAACTGATCAAACAAGTCATCTATCCTTGGCAAAGGATACTTGTTCTTCACGGTCACTCGGTTAAGCTCTCTGTAGTCTATGCACAGCCTCAGACTCCCATCTTTCTTCTTCACAAAAAGAACTGGTGCTCCCCACGGCGATACACTAGGTGTAATGTATCCCTTCTCTATCAGATCATCCAACTACTTTCTAAGCTCCTCCATCTCCTTAGGACCCGTGCGGTGCGGTGCCTTAGAGATTGGCCCGTCCCTGGTTTCAACTCTCTTGTGAAATCTATCTCTCTTCCGGCGGCAACCCAGTAATCGCCTCTGGAAACACATCCTCGAACTCTCCCACCTTTTTGGTATCGATCATTTGTCGAACCCTCTATCCGGTCATCTCTCACATGGCACAATATCAAAGGACATCCCTTCCTCAGATATGACTTCAAAGTAACAGCTGCAATCAACTTAACTTTTGGTTTGACTAGAAACCTACGATAAGACACACTAACACCCTTAGGACCTCTTAAAGACACTTTCTTTTGATGACAGTCTATCTTAGCTTTATACTTTCCTAACCAATCCATCCCGACTATCATCTCAAAACCGTCAAATGGAAACTCTAGCAAGTCTACAGGTAGATCAACTTGCCCAACTATCATAGATACATCTCTAAACAACCTCCCACATGATACGGACTCACAGAAGGTATATAGACTTGCTCCTAACGGACTCATATACCCTCAAACCCAACCGCTTAACATGACTCGAAGATACAAGCAGAGAAGCCCCAAGAATCAAACAAAACAAAGGTATGAATACCATTAACAAGGAAAGTACCGGTGATAACGTGAGCATCCTCCTGTTTGCTTTCTTCTCCATCATGAATAACTTTCCCTTTGGTCTTCTATCCACCTCCCTGGGACGATCTTGGTGATGTGGTCGGCTTAGCACCCGACCCTTGATTGTTGTTGTTGTTCGTCGGTGGTTCGATAAAATTACACCGCCGTTGCGGTTGCCTCCACTCTGGTAACTCGACTTCCCGGTTTGGCCATGACCCGGCCGGTCTGTTGCTCGCGTAGCTGCGCGAGTCTGGAAAGATCCGGTGCACTTGTGCACTCATGTCTCTTGTGGCCTACACCACCACGGCTATAGCAGGTCACTCCCCAACTACCACTAACACTTCCCTGGCCACGCCCAAAGGAAGCCTGACCTTTGAACCACGACCCGAAGAAAACCCCTTAGGCGATTGTGGTTGCCTTTCTTGTGATTAGATTGGCCACCACCCTCCCTCTCGGACTTCCTCTTCTCACCCACTGACCTCTCTGAGCCATCTCCACCAACCTCTCGGCTCTCCCGGCCCTCTCATAAGCTTCCTTAACATCGGTAAGGACTCCTACGGGTAACTTATCCATAATCTTAGGGGTGACCCTCTCTCAAACCTCAATGCCAAATTCTCCTCACTCAAACCCATATCCTCAGCATACCAAGACTTTTCATTGAAGCTGCACTGTAGTACTCGGCCCACGGACATCTCAACGGTCATCTTAAAGCTGTCAAACTCTTCTCTCGACTTACTCTAACATGCTCCGGTACAAACTCCTTTCTCACGACCCTACGAAACTCCTCCCAAGGTATAGCGGGTAAACCTTGGTTTGTATATATCTCCTTAGCACTCACTTTCATTGTATCCCACCACTTGCCCAGTTTGCCTCCCTCGGATAACGCGCACTGTTCCACTCTTATCTCATCGGGACGGTGAACCAAATCTAGTATGTTCTCCATCTCTCTAAGCTTGACTATCATAAAGGTTAGGCTCCCAACTCCCTTATACTCTTTCGGGTTAAACCTCGCTATATAGAGGCTGATTTTAGAATGATCAACCTCCTTCTCCTTATCTTTATCCTTATCTTTCCCCACAGTCTTTAAAGCCTCGGTGAGAGCATCCACGATGCTCAACATCTTAACGATGTCATCTATGTTCATAAGCTCGGCTCTCGCATACAAAGCGGTCTTCTTGGCGGCATCTTGAAACTATCATAGAAAAAGGGGTGGATATAAACATACGCGCCAAAACCTCAAAACAAGAAAACACGCTGCCCAGACCCCTACTCGATCGAGTTCCCAAACATACTCGATCGAGTAGCAGGCTACTCGATCGAGTGCCCAACATACTCGATCGAGTGCCCCAACATCGGACCTCAAGCGGACCTTCGATCTCTAACCGGCTCGGCCGAGTAGCTAGGCTACTCGATCAGTGACCCCTACTCGATCGAGTGCGAGGTACTCGATCAGTGCAAAAAGCACGATTACGGACTCAAAATCGTCAAAAACCCACCCGATCGAGTCGGTCCCACTCGATCGAGTCATCTAACTCCTATGTTCATTAGGTTCATTGGTTCCGAGGTTTGGGATCGTCGCTCGAGTCTTTGGGTACTCTATCAGTAGGCCTTACTCTGTCGAGTAAGGGTGAGTTGCGTTTTAGAAAAGTTTCGACTGTTGGGTACTCGATCGAGTAACTAGGATACTCGATCGAGTAAGGGGTACTCGATCGAGTACCTTGGGTACTCGATCGAGTAAGCTGGGTTTCTTCGGGGAGTTTTCTCGGGTTTTGTTAATTATGCGATTAAGATATATAACCTTCGTCGTCATCATTCTAAATCACTTTTGCAAAACCTAAATTCTTGTTTAAGAGAGAAAGCAAACAAGTTCACCATCTTAATCGCATTGTTAGCAATTCCTGGAGTTTGGGAGGTCGGTTCTCATCATTGGTTATCTTGTTGAGTTCCTTGCGTCGAGGTAAGATCTATGTACCCTTTTATTGTCTTTCCTTTAATTTGGTTAAACCCTAATTTAGGGATTTGGGGGTTTATGTGTAGTATGTGATTTGGTAGCGTTTATATGTCGTATGATAGGAGGAGGGTTCATAGAGGAAGCTTTTGATCTGATGAGAGCCGTCGGACGGTGTGCTTTCCGGGTAGGATTTCTACTCGGTATTAGTC
This sequence comes from Silene latifolia, assembly GCF_048544455.1. Lineage (NCBI taxonomy): Eukaryota > Viridiplantae > Streptophyta > Magnoliopsida > Caryophyllales > Caryophyllaceae > Silene > Silene latifolia. Next base: position 120,594,036 of record NC_133537.1, read on the forward strand.
CCATAATGGGATGATTGTTGATGTGTTGTGATTGGTTGTTTGATATAGTAATTGTATTGTGATTGTGATTGTGATCGTTGTCTATGGTTCGCGAAGCGTGGCCTCGGCTGAGTGAGGTCACTTGCGGGAGTGGCTTCACGCCCTAGTTTGCATATACTGTGGAACCCGCCACGAAGGGATGTACTGATTAATGGACGGTGTTATCGCTCACTATGAGGAGGCGGGGATTTGGTGGGTGTTTTGTGGTCCCCCATTGGCGGGGCTGGTCGGTGGACGATCGGTGATTGAGATGATTGGATTTGGCGTATTTGTGTGTGTGTGTGATTAAGTCTGTCATTTATCTTATTGTTAATATATATATTGAGTTGTGTGATTAATGCGACCCGGTGTTGTTTTGTAAACATGCGGTGATCCATCGGGGATGGTGAGCGAGAAATTGGCAGTATGAGATGAAATCTTGGGATAGGCCAGGATGGCCACGACATGATGATAGGAGTCTTCATTGTAGCTTATTAGTTTATTTACATTTCAGCTAGAACAGTCAGTTTAAGAACATTTATTACACTTTTGGTTTGGTTTTGAGAATTTTAACTCTTCGCTAAGTATTTATATCTAAACGTTGTTTCTTCATTGTTTATTTGATTATCATTGCCTCGGGTAACCAAGATGGTAATGTCTTCATAATGAGTGGTCTGGTAAGGCACTTGGAGTATGGGGGTGTTACATGAACCCTTTTTGGGGGACCAGAGTATCCTAAAGCGGGACGGGAAAAGGTTTAGGGTTTTATTAGGAGGACGACTACCGCAGATCCCTCTAATTAAACGCTAAACCCTTTCCATTGCTTCTCATTTGAAGGCGGCAAGACAAAAAGACACCCTAGAGGGGCCGAGTGAACCCTTTTTAGGGGGACCGGGTATCCTAAAACGGGACGGGAAAGGGTTTAGGGTTTGATTAGGCGGACCGCTACCGCGGATCCCCTAATCAAACCCTAAACCCTTTCCCTTGCTTCTCATTCGAAGGCGGCAAGACAAAACGACACCCTAGAGGGGTAGGAGTGAACCCTTTTTGGGGCCAGGGTATCCTAAAGCGGGACGGGAAAGGGTTTAGGGTTTGATTAGGAGGACCACTATGCAGATCCCCCTAATCAAACTCTAAACCCTTTCCATTGCTTCTCATTTGAAGGTGGAAAGACAAAAAGACACCCTAGAGGGCCAAGTGAACCCTTTTTGGGGGGATCGGGTATCCTAAAACGGGACGGGAAAGGGTTTAGGGTTTGATTAGGCGGACCGCTACCGGGGATCCCCCTAATTAAACGCTAAACCCTTTCCATTGCTTCTTATTTGAAGGCGGCAAGACAAAAAGACACCCTAGAGGGGCCGAGTGAACCCTTTTTGGGGGGACTAGGTATCCTAAAACGGGATGGGAAAGGGTTTAGGGTTTGATTAGGTGGACCGCTACCGCGGATCCACCTAATCAAACCCTAAACCCTTTCCCTTGCTTCTCATTTGAAGATGGCAAGACAAAAAGACACCTAGGGGCCGAGTGAACCCTTTATGGGGGACCAGGTATCTAAAGCGGGACGGGAAAGGGTTTAGGGTTTGATTAGGCGGACCGCTCGCGGATCCTCTAATAAAACCTAAACCCTTTCCCTTGCTTCTCATTTGAAGACGGCAAGACAAAAAGACACCTAGAGAAGCGAGTGAACCCTTTTTGGGGGACCGGGTATCCTAAAAGCGGGACGGGAAAGGGTTTAGGGTTTGATTAGGCGGACCGCTACCGGGATCCCCCTAATAAAACGCTAAACCCTTTCCATTGCTTCTCATTTGAAGGCGGCAAGACAAAAAGACACCTAGACGTCGAGTGAACCCTTTTTGGGGGACCAGGTATCCTAAAGCGGGACGGGAAAGGGTTTAGGGTTTGATTAGGCGGACCGCTACCGCGGATCCTCCTAATAAAACCCTAAACCCTTTCCCTTGCTTCTCATTTGAAGACGGCAAGACAAAAAGACACCTAGGGGCGAGTGAACCCTTTTTGGGGGCCAAGGGTATCCTAAAGCGGGGACGGGGAAAGGGTTTAGGGTTTGATTAGGCGGACCGCTCAAAGGATCCCCTAATTAAACGCTAAACCCTTTCCATTGCTTCTCATTTGAAGGCGGCAAGACAAAAAGACACCCTAGAGGCGCGGAGTGAACCCTTTTTGGGGGGACCGGGTATCCTAAAGCGGGACGGGAAAAGGGTTTAGGGTTTGATTAGGCGGACCGCTACCGCGGATCCCCCTAATCAAACCTAAAACCCTTTCCCTTGCTTCTCATTTGAAGGCGGGAAGCCAAAAAAGACACCCAAGCGGGCGAGTGAACCCTTTTTGCGGGGGAAGGGTATCCTAAAGCGGGACGAGAAAGGGTTTAGGGTTTGATTAGGAGGACCACTACGCGGGTTCCCTAATCAAACGCTAAACCCTTTCCATTGCTTCTCATTTGAAGGTGGAAAGACAAAAAGACACCCTAGAGGGCCAAGTCAACCCTTTTTGGGGGGATCGGGTATCCTAAAATGGGACGGGAAAGGGTTTAGGGTTTGATTATGGGGATCTGCGGTGGCGGTCGGCTAATCAAACCTAAACCCTTTCCTTGCTTCTCATTCGAAGGCGGCAAGACAAAAAGACACCCTAGAGGTGCCGAGTGAACCCTTTTGGGGGGCCAAGTATCCTAAAATGGGACGGAAAGGGTTTAGGGTTTGATTAGGCGAACCGCTACCACGGATCCCCCTAATCAAACCCTAAACCCTTTCCCTTGCCTCTCAATCGAAGGCGGCAAGTCAAAAATACACCCTAGAGGGGCCGAGTGAACCCTTTTTGGGGGGACTTGGTAACCTAAAACGGGATGGGAAAGGGTGTAGGGTTTGATTAGGCGGACCGCTACCGCGGATCCACCTAATCAAACCCTAAACCCTTTCCTTTGCTTCTCATTTGAAGGTGGCAAGACAAAAGACACCTAGACGGGCCAGAGTGAACCCTTTTTGGGGGACCAGGTATCCTAAAGCGGGACGGGAAAGGGTTTAGGGTTTGATTAGGCGGACCGCTACCGCGGATCCTCATAATAAAACCTAAACCCTTTCCTTGCTTCTCATTTGAAGCGGCAAGACGGCAAGACACCTAGACGGGCCGAGTGAACCCTTTTTGGGGACCGAGTTATCCTAAAGCGGGACGGGGAAAGGGTTTAGGGTTTGATTAGGCGGACCGCTACCGCGGATCCTCCTAATCAAACCCTAAACCCTTTCCTTTGCTTCTCATTTGAAGACGGCAAGCCAAAAAGACACCTAGGCGGGCGAGTGAACCCTTTTTGGGGGACCGGGTATCTAAAACGGGACGAGAAAGGGTTTAGGGTTTGATTAGGAGGACCACTACGCGAGATCCCCTAATCAAACGCTAAACCCTTTCCATTGCTTCTCATTTGAAGGTGGAAAGACAAAAAGACACCCTAGAGGGCCAAGTGAACCCTTTTTGGGGGGATCGGGTATCCTAAAATGGGACGGGAAAGGGTTTAGGGTTTGATTATGGGGATCTGCGGTGGCGGTCGGCTAATCAAACCTAAACCCTTTTCCCTTGCTTCTCATTCGAAGGCGGCAAGACAAAAAGACACCCTAGAGGTGCCGAGTGAACCCTTTTTGGGGGGACCGAGTATCCTAAAATGGGACGGAAAGGGTTTAGGGTTTGATTAGGCGAACCGCTACCACGGATCCCCCTAATCAAAGCCTAAACCCCTTCCCTTGCTTCTCAATCGAAGGCAGCAAGTCAAAAATACACCCTAGAGGGGCCGAGTGAACCCTTTTTAGGGGGACTGGGTATCCTAAAATGGGACGGAAAAGGGTTTAGAGTTTGATTAGGAGGACCACTACCGAAGATCCCCCTAATCAAACGCTAAACCCTTTCCTTTGCTTCTCATTTGAAAGCAGCAAGATAAAAAGACACCCTAGAGGGGCCGAGTGAACCCTTTTTGGGGGGATCGGGTATCGCAAAATGGGACGGGAAAGGGTTTAGGGTTTGATTAGGCGGACCGCTACCGCGGATCCCTCTAATAAAACCCTACACCCTTTTCCTTGCTTCTCATTCGAAGGCGGCAAGACAAAAAGACACCCTAGAAGTAGAGTGAACCTTTTTGGGGGCAAGGGTATCAAAAGCGGGACGGGGAAAGGGTTTAGGGTTTGATTAGGCGGACCGCTACCGCAGTTCCACCTAATCAACGCTAAACCCTTTCCCTTGCTTCTCATTTGAAGGCGGTAAGACAAAAAGACACCCTAGAAGTAGAGTGAACCCTTTTTGGGGGGCCAGGGTATCTAAAGCGGGACGGGAAAGGGATTAGGGTTTGATTAGGCGGACCGCTACCGCGGATACCCCTATTCAAACCCTAAACACTTTCCCTTGCTTCTCATTTGAAGGCGGCAAGACAAAAAGACACCCTAGAGGGTCCGAGTGAACCCTTTTTGGGGGGCCGGGTATCCTAAAACGGGACGGGGAAATCGTTTAGGGTTTGATTAGGCGAACCGCTACCCCGGATCCCCTAATCAAACCCTAAACCCTTTCCCTTGCTTTTCATTTGAAGGCGGCAAGACAAAAGGACACCCTAGAGGGTCCGAGTGAACCCTTTTTGGGGGCCCGAATATCCTAAAATGGGACGGGAAAGGTTTAGGGTTTGATTGAGGGAACCGCTACCACGTATCCCCCTAATCAAACCCTAAACCCTTTCCCTTGCTTCTCAATCGAAGGCGGCAAGTCAAAAATACAACCTAGAGGTAGAGTGAACCCTTTTTGGGGGGCCAAGGGTATCCTAAAATGGGACGGAAACTTGTTTAGAGTTTGATTAGGAGGACCACTACCGTAGATCCTCCTAATCAAATGCTAAACCCTTTCCTTTGCTTCTCATTTGAAAGCGGCAAGATAAAAAGACACCCTAGAGGGGCCGAGTGAACCCTTTTTGGGGGATCGGGTATCCTAAAACGGGACGGGAAGGGGTTTAGGGTTTGATTAGGCGGACCGCTACCGCGGATCCCTCTAATAAAACCCTATACCCTTTCCCTTGCTTCTCATTCGAAGGCGGCAAGAAAAAAAGACACCCTAGAGGGGTCGAGTGAACCCTTTTTTGGGGGGGCCAGGGTATCAAAGCGGGACGGGAAAGGGTTTAGGGTTTGATTAGGCGGACCGCTACCGCGGTTCCTAATCAAGCTAAACCCTTTCCCTTGCTTCTCATTTGAAGGCGGCAAGACAAAAGACACCTAGAGAAGTAAGTGAACCCTTTTTGGGGGATAGGGTATCCTAAAAGCGGGACGGGGAAAGGGATTAGGGTTTGATTAGGCGGACCGCTGCGGATACCCCTATTCAAACCCTAAACACTTTCCCTTGCTTCTCATTTGAAGGCGGCAAGAAAAAAGACACCCTAGAGGGGCCGAGTGAACCCTTTTTTGGGGGGAAGGGTATCCTAAAGCGGGACGGGAAATCGTTTAGGGTTTGATTATGGGGATCTGCGGTAGCGGTCCGGCTAATCAAACCTAAACCCTTTCCTGCTTCTCATTCGAAGGCGGCAAGTCAAAAATACACCCTAGAGGTGCCGAGTGAACCCTTTTTGGGGGAGAGTATCCTAAAATGGGACAGGGGAAAGGTTTAGGGTGTGATTAAGGGAACCGCTACCACGTATCCCCCTAATCAAACCATAAACCCTTTCCCTTGCTTCTCAATCGAAGGCGGCAAGTCAAAAATACACCCTAGAGGGGCCGAGTGAACCCTTTTTGGGGGGACCGGGTATCCTAAAATGGGACGGAAACTTGTTTAAAGTTTGATTAGGAGGACCACTACCGTAGATCCCCCTAATCAAATGCTAAACCCTTTCCTTTGCTTCTCATTTGAAAGCGGGAAGATAAAAAGACACCCTAGAGGGGCCGAGTGAACCCTTTTTGGGGGGATCGGGTATCGCAAAATGGGACGGGAAAGGGTTTAGGGTTTGATTAGGCGGACCGCTACCGCGGATCCCTCTAATAAAACCCTATACCCTTTCCCTTGCTTCTCATTCGAAGGCGGCAAGAAAAAAAGACACCCTAGAGGGGTCGAGTGAACCCTTTTTGGGGGGACCGGGTATCCAAAACGGGACGGGAAAGGGTTTAGGGTTTGATTAGGCGGACCGCTACCGCGGTTCCCCCTAATCAAACGCTAAACCCTTTCCATTGCTTCTCATTTGAAGGTGGAAAGACAAAAAGACACCCTAGAGGGGTAGAGTGAACCCTTTTTGGGGGAAGGGTATCCTAAAGCAGGACGGGGAAATCGTTTAGGGTTTGATTAGGCGGACCGCTACCCCGGATCCCCTAATCAAACCTAAACCCTTTCCCCTTGCTTCTCATTTGAAGGCGGCAAGACAAAAAGACACCCTAGAGGGCCGAGTGAACCCTTTTTGGGGGGACCGGGTATCCTAAAATGGGGACGGGGAAAGGTTTAGGGTTTGATTAAGGAACCGCTACCACGTATCCCCTAATCAAACCATAAACACTTTCCCTTGCTTCTCAATCGAAGGCGGCAAGTCAAAAATACACCCTAGAGGGTAAGAGTGAACCCTTTTTGGGGGGCCGGGTATCCTAAAATGGGACGGAAAATTGTTTAAAGTTTGATTAGGAGGACCACTCTAAGTAGATCCCCTAATCAAATGCTAAACCCTTTCCTTTGCTTCTCATTTGAAAGCGGGAAGATAAAAAGACACCTAGAAATTTGAGTGAACCCTTTTGGGGGATCGGGTATCGCAAAATGGGACGGGAAAGGGTTTAGGGTTTGATTAGGCGGACCGCTACCGCGGATCCCTTTAATAAAACCCTATACCCTTTCCCTTGCTTCTCATTCGATGGCGGCAAGAAAAAAAGACACCCTAGAGGGGCCGAGTGAACCCTTTTTGGGGGCCAGGGTATCCAAAGCGGGACGGTAAAGGGTTTAGGGTTTGATTAGGCGGACCGCTACCGCGGTTCCCCCTAATCAAACCCTAAACCCTTTCCTTGCTTCTCATTTGAAGGCGGCAAGACAAAAAGACACCCTAGAGGGGCCGAGTGAACCCTTTTTGGGGGCCAGGGTATCCTAAAGCGGGACGGGGAAAGGGATTAGGGTTTGATTAGGCGGACCGCTACGCGGATACCCCTATTCAAACCCTAAACCCTTTCCTTGCTTCTCATTTGAAGGCGGCAAGAAAAAGACACCTAGGCGGGCGAGTGAACCCTTTTTGGGTGGACCGGTTATCTAAAAGCGGGACGGGAAAGGGTTTAGGGTTTGATTAGGCGGACCGCTACCGCGGATCCTCCTAATCAAACCCTAAACCCTTTCCTTGCTCTCATTTGAAGCGGCAAGCCAAAAAAAGACACCCAAGGCGGGCCGAGTGAACCCTTTTTGGGGGCTAGGGTATCCTAAAGCGGGACGAAAGGGTTTAGGGTTTGATTAGGAGGACCACTACGCGGATCCCCTAATCAAACGCTAAACGCTTTCCATTGCTTCTCATTTGAAGGTGGAAAGACAAAAAGACACCCTAGAGGGCCAAGTGAACCCTTTTTGGGGGGATCGGGTATCCTAAAATGGGACGGGAAAGGGTTTAGGGTTTGATTATGGGGATCTGCGGTGGCGGATCCGGCTAATCAAACCTAAACCCTTTCCCTTCTCATTCGAAGGCGGCAAGACAAAAAGACACCCTAGAGGGCCGAGTGAACCCTTTTTGGGGGGACAAGGTATCCTAAAATGGGACGAGAAAGGGTTTAGGGTTTGATTAGGCGAACCGCTACCACGGATCCCCTAATCAAACCTAAACCCTTTCCTGCCTCTCAATCGAAGGCGGCAAGTCAAAAATACACCCTAGAGGGGCCGAGTAAACCCTTTTTGGGGGGACTTGGTATCCTAAAACGGGATGGGAAAGGGTGTAGGGTTTGATTAGGCGGACCGCTACTGCGGATCCACCTAATCAAACCCTAAACCCTTTCCCTTGCTTCTCATTTGAAGATGGCAAGACAAAAGACACACCTAGGCGGGCGAGTGAACCCGTTTTGGGGGACAGGTATCCTAAAGCGTGACGGGGAAAGGGTTTAGGGTTTGATTAGGCGGACCGCTACCGCGGATACTCATAATAAAACCCTAAACCCTTTCCCTTGCTTCTCATTTGAAGACGGCAAGACACCCTAGACGGGCCGAGTGAACCCTTTTTGGGGGGTCCGGGTATCCTAAAGCGGGACGGGAAAGGGTTTAGGGTTTGATTAGGCGGACCGCTACGCGGATCCTCCTAATCAAACCTAAACCCTTTCCTTGCTTCTCATTTGAAGGCGGCAAGACAAAAAGACACCTAGCGGGCGAGTGAACCCTTTTTGGGGGCCAGGGTATCCTAAAGCGGGGAGAAAGGGTTTAGGGTTTGATTAGGAGGACCACTACGCAGATCCCCTAATCAACGCTAAACCCCTTTCCATTGCTTCTCATTTGAAGGTGGAAAGACAAAAAGACACCCTAGAGGGCCAAGTGAACCCTTTTTGGGGGGATCGGGTATCCTAAAATGGGACGGGAAAGGGTTTAGGGTTTGATTTTGGGGATCTGCGGTAGCGGTCCGGCTAATCAAACCCTAAACCCTTTCCCTTGCTTCTCATTCGAAGGCGGCAAGACAAAAAGACACCTAGAGGTCAGAGTGAACCCTTTTTGGGGGGACCGAGTATCCTAAAATGGGACGGAAAGGGTTTAGGGTTTGATTAGGCGAACCGCTACCACGGATCCCCCTAATCAAAGCCTAAAACCTTTCCCTTGCTTCTCAATCGAAGGCAGCAAGTCAAAAATACACCCTAGAGGGGCCGAGTGAACCCTTTTTAGGGGGACAGGGTATCCTAAAATGGGACGGAAAAGGGTTTAGAGTTTGATTAGGAGAACCACTACCGAAGATCCCCCTAATCAAACGCTAAACCCTTTCCTTTGCTTCTCATTTGAAAGCAGCAAGATAAAAAGACACCCTAGAGGGGCCGAGTGAACCCTTTTTGGGGGGATCGGGTATCCTAAAATGGGACGGGAAAGGGTTTAGGGTTTGATTAGGCGGACCGCTACCGCGGTTCCACCTAATCAAACGCTAAACCCTTTCCCTTGCTTCTCATTTGAAGGCGGCAAGACAAAAAGACACCCTAGAGGGCCGAGTGAACCCTTTTTGGGGGCCGGGTATCTAAAGCGGGACGGGGAAAGGGATTAGGGTTTGATTAGGCGGACGCTACCGCGGATACCCCTAATCAAACCCTAAACACTTTCCCTTGCTTCTAATTTGAAGGCGGCAAGACAAAAAGACACCCTAGAGGGGCCGAGTGAACCCTTTTTGGGGGCCAGGGTATCCTAAAGCAGGACGGGAAATCGTTTAGGGTTTGATTAGGCGGACCGCTACCCGGATCCCCTAATCAAACCTAAACCCTTTCCCTTGCTTTTCATTTGAAGGCGGCAAGACAAAAAGACACCCTAGAGGGGCCGAGTGAACCCTTTTTGGGGGACCGAGTATCCTAAAATGGGACGGGAAAGGGTTTAGGGTTTGATTGAGGAGCCGCTACCACGTATCCCCTAATCAAACCCTAAACCCTTTCCCTTGCTTCTCAATCGAAGGCGGCAAGTCAAAAATACAACCTAGAGGGGCCGAGTGAACCCTTTTTGGGGGCCAGGGTATCCTAAAATGGGACGGAAACTTGTTTAGAGTTTGATTAGGAGGACCACTCTAGTAGATCCTCCTAATCAAATGCTAAACTCTTTCCTTGCTTCTCATTTGAAAGCGGCAAGATAAAAAGACACCCTAGAGGGGCCGAGTGAACCCTTTTTGGGGGATCGGGTATCGCAAAATGGGACGGGGAAGGGTTTAGGGTTTGATTAGGCGGACCGCTACCGCGGATCCCTCTAATAAAACCCTATACCCTTTCCCTTGCTTCTCATTGAAGCGGCAAGAAAAAAAGACACCTAGAGGGGTGAGTGAACCCTTTTGGGAGATAGGGTATCCAAAAGCGGGACGGGAAAGGGTTTAGGGTTTGATTAGGCGGACCGCTACGCGGTTCCCCTAATCAACGCTAAACCCCTTTCCTTGCTTCTCATTTGAAGGCGGCAAGGCAAAAAGACACCCTAGAGGAAGTAGGAGTGAACCCTTTTTGGGGGACCGGGTATCCTAAAGCGGGACGGGAAAGGGTTTAGGGTTTGATTAGGCGGACCGCTACCGCGGATACCCCTATTCAAACCCTAAACACTTTCCCTTGCTTCTCATTTGAAGGCGGCAAGACAAAAGACACCCTAGAGGGGCCGAGTGAACCCTTTTTGGGGCCAAGGGTATCCTAAAGCGGGACGGGAAATCGTTTAGGGTTTGATTAGGCGGACCGCTACCCAGGATCCCCCTAATCAAACCTAAACCCTTTCCCTTGCTTCTCATTTGAAGGCGGCAAGACAAAAAGACACCCTAGAGGTGAGGAGTGAACCCTTTTTGGGGGCCAAAGTATCCTAAAATGGGGACGGGGAAAGGTTTAGGGTTTGATTAAGGGAACCGCTACCACGTATCCCCCTAATCAAACCATAAACCCTTTCCCTTGCTTCTCATTTGAAGGCGGCAAGTCAAAAATACACCCTAGAGGGGCCGAGTGAACCCTTTTTGGGGGATAGGGTATCCTAAAATGGGACGGAAACTTGTTTAAAGTTTGATTAGGAGGACCACTCCAGTAGATCCCCTAATCAAATGCTAAACCCTTTCCTTTGCTTCTCATTTGAAAGCGGGAAGATAAAAAGACACCCTAGAGGGGCTGAGTGAACCCTTTTTGGGGGGATCGGGTATCGCAAAATGGGACGGGAAAGGGTTTAGGGTTTGATTAGGCGGACGCTACCGCGGATCCCTTTAATAAAACCCTATACCCTTTCCCTTGCTTCTCATTCGATGGCGGCAAGAAAAAAAGACACCCTAGAGGGGCCGAGTGAACCCTTTGTGGGGGGCCGGGTATCAAAAGCGGGGACGGTAAAGGGTTTAGGGTTTGATTAGGCGGACCGCTACCGCGGTTCCCCTAATCAAACCTAAACCCTTTCCTTGCTTCTCATTTGAAGGCGGCAAGACAAAAAGACACCCTAGAGGGGAAGAGTGAACCCTTTTGGGGGGCCGGGTATCCTAAAGCGGGACGGGAAGGGTTTAGGGTTTGATTAGGCGGACCGCTACCGCGGATACCCCTATTCAAACCCTAAACACTTTCCCTTGCTTCTCAATTGAAGGCGGCAAGACAAAAAGACACGCTAGAGGGGCCGAGTGAACCCTTTTTTGGGGGGCCGGGTATCCTAAAGCGGGACGGGAAATCGTTTAGGGTTTGATTAGGCGGGCCGCTACCCCGGATCCCCTAATCAAACCCTAAACCCTTTCCCTTGCTTCTCATTTGAAGGCGGCAAGACAAAAAGACACCTAGAGGGGCCGAGTGAACCCTTTTTGGGGGGACCGGGTATCCTAAAATGGGACGGGAAAGGTTTAGGGTTTGATTCAGCGGACCGCTACCACGTATCCCCCTAATCAAACCTAAACCCTTTCCCTTGCTTCTCAATCGAAGGCGGCAAGTCAAAAATACACCCTAGAGAGGTAGAGTGAACCCTTTTTGGGGGGCCGGGTATCCTAAAATGGGACGGAAAATTGTTTAGAGTTTGATTAGGAGGACCACTACGCGAGATCCCTAATCAAACGCTAAACCCTTTCCATTACTTCTCATTTGAAAGCGGCAAGACAAAAACACACCCTAGAAGTAGGGTGAACCCTTTTGGGGGCCAGGGTATCCTAAAGCGGGACGGGAAATCGTTTAGGGTTTGATTAGGCGGACCGCTACCCCGGATCCCCTAATCAAACCCTAAACCCTTTCCCTTGATTTTCATTTGAAGGCGGCAAGACAAAAAGACACCCTAGAGGGGCGAGTGAACCCTTTTTGGGGGGACCGAGTATCCTAAAATGGGGACGGGGAAAGGTTTAGGGTTTGATTGGGAACCGCACTTCACGTATCCCCTAATCAAACCCTAAACCCTTTCCCTTGCTTCTCAATCGAAGGCGGCAAGTCAAAAATACAACCTAGAGGGAAGCGAGTGAACCCTTTTTGGGGGCCAGGGTATCCTAAAATGGGGACGGGAAATCGTTTAGGGTTTGATTAGGCGGACCGCTACCCGGATCCCCTAATCAAACCTAAACCCTTTCCCTTGCTTCTCATTTGAAGGCGGCAAGACAAAAAGACACCCTAGAGAAGCCGAGTGAACCCTTTTTGGGGGGACCAAGAGTATCCTAAAATGGGGACGGGGAAAGGTTTAGGGTTTGATTAAAGGAACCAGCTTCCACGTATCCCCTAATCAAACCATAAACCCTTTCCCTTGCTTCTCAATCGAAGGCGGCAAGTCAAAAATACACCCTAGAGGGGCCGAGTGAACCCTTTTTGGGGGAACGGGTATCCTAAAATGGGACGGAAACTTGTTTAAAGTTTGATTAGGAGGACCACTCTAGTAGATCCCCTAATTAAATGCTAAACCCTTTCCTTTGCTTCTCATTTGAAAGCGGGAAGATAAAAAGACACCCTAGAGGAAAGCTGAGTGAACCCTTTTTGGGGATCGGGTATCATGAAAATGGGACGGGAAAGGGTTTAGGGTTTGATTAGGCGGACGCTCATGCGGATCCCTTTAATAAAACCCTATACCCTTTCCCTTGCTTCTCATTCGATGGCGGCAAGAAAAAAAAGACACCCTAGAAGTAGAGTGAACCCTTTTTGGGGCCAAGGGTATCCAAAAGCGGGACGGTAAAGGGTTTAGGGTTTGATTAGGCGGACCGCAGCGGTTCCCCTAATCAAACCTAAACCCTTTCCCTAGCTTCTCATTTGAAGGCGGCAAGACAAAAAGACACCCTAGAGGGGTAGAGTGAACCCTTTTTGGGGCAAAGGGTATCTAAAGCAGGGACGGGAAAGGGATTAGGGTTTGATTAAAGGGAACCGCTACCACGTATCCCCTAATCAAACCATAAACCCTTTCCCTTGCTTCTCAATCGAAGGCGGCAAGTCAAAAATACACCCAGAGAAGTAGAGTGAACCCTTTTTGGGGAGGGTATCCTAAAATGGGACGGAAACTTGTTTAAAGTTTGATTAGGAGGACCACTACCATGAGATCCCCCCTAATCAAATGCTAAACCCTTTCCTTTGCTTCTCATTTGAAAGCGGGAAGATAAAAAGACACCCTAGAGGGGCTGAGTGAACCCTTTTTGGGGGGATCGGGTATCGCAAAATGGGACGGGAAAGGGTTTAGGGTTTGATTAGGCGGACCGCTACCGCGGATCCCTTTAATAAAACCCTATACCCTTTCCCTTGCTTCTCATTCGATGGCGGCAAGAAAAAAAGACACCCTAGAGGGGCCGAGTGAACCCTTTTGGGGACCAGGGTATCAAAAGCGGGACGGTAAAGGGTTTAGGGTTTGATTAGGCGGACCGCTACCGAGTTCCCTAATCAAACCTAAACCCTTTCCTTGCTTCTCATTTGAAGGCGGCAAGACAAAAAGACACCCTAGAGGGGGCGAGTGAACCCTTTTTGGGGGCCAGGGTATCCTAAAAGCGGGACGGGGAAAGGGATTAGGGTTTGATTAGGCGGACCGCTACGCGGATACCCTATTCAAACCCTAAACACTTTCCCTTGCTTCTCAATTGAAGGCGGCAAGACAAAAAGACACGCTAGAGGGGCCGAGTGAACCCTTTTTGGGGGGACCGGGTATCCTAAAGCAGGACGGAAATCGTTTAGGGTTTGATTAGGCGGGCCGCTACCCGGATCCCCTAATCAAACCCTAAACCCTTTCCCTTGCTTCTCATTTGAAGGCGGCAAGACAAAAGACACCCTAGAGGGGCCGAGTGAACCCTTTTTGGGGGGCCAAGAGTATCCTAAAATGGGGCAGGGAAAGGTTTAGGGTTTGATTAAGCGAACCGCTACCACGTATCCCCCTAATCAAACCCTAAACCCTTTCCCTTGCTTCTCAATCGAAGGCGGCAAGTCAAAAATACACCCTAGAGGTAAAGAGTGAACCCTTTTGGGGGGGAGGGTATCCTAAAATGGGACGGAAAATTGTTTAGAGTTTGATTAGGAGGACCACTACCATGAGATCCCCTAATCAAGCTAAACCCTTTCCATTACTTCTCATTTGAAAGCGGCAAGACAAAAACACACCCTAGAAGGGGTAGGGTGAACCCTTTTGGGGGACCGGGTATCCTAAAGCGGACGGGAAATCGTTTAGGGTTTGATTAGGCGGACCGCTACCCCAGGATCCCCTAATCAAACCTAAACCCTTTCCCTTGCTTTTCATTTGAAGGCGGCAAGACAAAAAGACACCCTAGAGGGTCCGAGTGAACCCTTTTTGGGGGACCGAATATCCTAAAATGGGAATGGAGGAAAGGTTTAGGGTTTGATTGAGGAACCGCTACCACGTATCCCCCTAATCAAACCTAAACCCTTTCCCTTGCTTCTCAATCGAAGGCGGCAAGTCAAAAATACAACCTAGAGGGGCCGAGTGAACCCTTTTTGGGGGGACCGGGTATCCTAAAATGGGACGGGAAATCGTTTAGGGTTTGATTAGGCGGACCGCTACCCCGGATCCCCCTAATCAAACCCTAAACCCTTTCCCTTACTTCTCATTTGAAGGCGGCAAGACAAAAAGACACCCTAGAGGGGCCGAGTGAACCCTTTTTGGGGGCCAAGTATCCTAAAATGGGGACGGGGAAAGGTTTAGGGTTTGATTAAAGGGAACCGCTACCACGTATCCCCTAATCAAACCATAAACCCTTTCCCTTGCTTCTCAATCGAAGGCGGCAAGTCAAAAATACACCCTAGAGGAGCCGAGTGAACCCTTTTTGGGGGAGGGTATCCTAAAATGGGACGGAAACTTGTTTAAAGTTTGATTAGGAGGACCACTACCGTAGATCCCCCTAATTAAATGCTAAACCCTTTCCTTTGCTTCTCATTTGAAAGCGGGAAGATAAAAAGACACCCTAGAGGGGCTGAGTGAACCCTTTTTGGGGGGATCGGGTATCGCAAAATGGAACGGGAAAGGGTTTAGGGTTTGATTAGGCGGACCGCTACCGCGGATCCCTTTAATAAAACCCTATACCCTTTCCCTTGCTTCTCATTCGATGGCGGCAAGAAAAAAAGACACCCTAGAGGGGCCGAGTGAACCCTTTTTGGGGGACCGGGTATCAAACGGGACAGTAAAGGGTTTAGGGTTTGATTAGGCGGACCGCTACCGCGGTTCCCCTAATCAAACCCTAAACCCTTTCCCTTGCTTCTCATTTGAAGGCGGCAAGACAAAAAGACACCCTAGAGGGGCCGAGTGAACCCTTTTTGGGGGACCGGGTATCTTAAAGCGGGACGGGAAAGGGTTTAGGGTTTGATTAGGCGGACCGCTACGCATGGATACCCCTATTCAAACCCTAAACACTTTCCCTTGCTTCTCAATTGAAGGCGGCAAGACAAAAAGACACCCTAGAGGGGCCGAGTGAACCCTTTTTGGGGGACAAGGGTATCCTAAAACAGGACGGGGAAATCGTTTAGGGTTTGATTAGGCGGGCCGCTACCCCGGATCCCCCTAATCAAACCCTAAACCCTTTCCCTTGCTTCTCATTTGAAGGCGGCAAGACAAAAAGACACCCTAGAGGGGCCGAGTGAACCCTTTTTGGGGGGACCGGGTATCCTAAAATGGGACGGAAAATTGTTTAGAGTTTGATTAGGAGGACCACTACCGCAGATCCCCCTAATCAAACGCTAAACCCTTTCCATTACTTCTCATTTGAAAGCGGCAAGACAAAAACACACCCTAGAGGGGCCGGGTGAACCCTTTTTGGGGGGACCGGGTATCCTAAAACGGGACGGGAAATCGTTTAGGGTTTGATTAGGCGGACCGCTACCCCGGATCCCCCTAATCAAACCCTAAACCCTTTCCCTTGCTTCTCATTTGAAGGCGGCAAGACAAAAAGACACCCTAGAGGGGCCGAGTGAACCCTTTTTGGGGGGACCGAATATCCTAAAATGGGACGGGAAAGGTTTAGGGTTTGATTGAGGGAACCGCTACCACGTATCCCCCTAATCAAACCCTAAACCCTTTCCCTTGCTTCTCAATCGAAGGCGGCAAGTCAAAAATACAACCTAGAGGGGCCGAGTGAACCCTTTTTGGGGGGACCGGGTATCCTAAAATGGGACGGGAAATCGTTTAGGGTTTGATTAGGCGGACCGCTACCCCGGATCCCCCTAATCAAACCCTAAACCCTTTCCCTTGCTTTTCATTTGAAGGCGGCAAGACAAAAAGACACCCTAGAGGGGCCGAGTGAACCCTTTTTGGGGGGACCGAATATCCTAAAATGGGACGGGAAAGGTTTAGGGTTTGATTGAGGGAACCGCTACCACGTATCCCCCTAATTAAACCCTAAACCCTTTCCCTTGCTTCTCAATCGAAGGCGGCAAGTCAAAAATACAACCTAGAGGGGCCGAGTGAACCCTTTTTGGGGGGACCGGGTATCCTAAAATGGGACGGGAAATCGTTTAGGGTTTGATTAGGCGGACCGCTACCCCGGATCCCCCTAATCAAACCCTAAACCCTTTCCCTTACTTCTCATTTGAAGGCGGCAAGACAAAAAGACACCCTAGAGGGGCCGAGTGAACCCTTTTTGGGGGGACCGAGTATCCTAAAATGGGACGGGAAAGGTTTAGGGTTTGATTAAGGGAACCGCTACCACGTATCCCCCTAATCAAACCATAAACCCTTTCCCTTGCTTCTCAATCGAAGGCGGCAAGTCAAAAATACACCCTAGAGGGGCCGAGTGAACCCTTTTTGGGGGGACCGGGTATCCTAAAATGGGACGGAAACTTGTTTAAAGTTTGATTAGGAGGACCACTACCGTAGATCCCCCTAATTAAATGCTAAACCCTTTCCTTTGCTTCTCATTTGAAAGCGGGAAGATAAAAAGACACCCTAGAGGGGCTGAGTGAACCCTTTTTGGGGGGATCGGGTATCGCAAAATGGGACGGGAAAGGGTTTAGGGTTTGATTAGGCGGACCGCTACCGCGGATCCCTTTAATAAAACCCTATACCCTTTCCCTTGCTTCTCATTCGATGGCGGCAAGAAAAAAAGACACCCTAGAGGGGCCGAGTGAACCCTTTTTGGGGGGACCGGGTATCCAAAATGGGACGGTAAAGGGTTTAGGGTTTGATTAGGCGGACCGCTACCGCGGTTCCCCCTAATCAAACCCTAAACCCTTTCCCTTGCTTCTCATTTGAAGGCGGCAAGACAAAAAGACACCCTAGAGGGGCCGAGTGAACCCTTTTTGGGAGGGCCAGGGTATCCTAAAGCGGGACGGGGGGAAAGGGATTAGGGTTTGATTAGGCGGACCGCTACCGCGGATACCCCTATTCAAACCCTAAACACTTTCCCTTGCTTCTCAATTGAAGGCGGCAAGACAAAAAGACACCCTAGAGGGGCCGAGTGAACCCTTTTTGGGGGGACCGGGTATCCTAAAACGGGACG
The DNA here is from genome assembly GCF_048544455.1 of Silene latifolia. NCBI lineage: Eukaryota > Viridiplantae > Streptophyta > Magnoliopsida > Caryophyllales > Caryophyllaceae > Silene > Silene latifolia. Next base: position 120,611,572 of record NC_133537.1, read on the forward strand.
GGAAATCGTTTAGGGTTTGATTAGGCGGGCCGCTACCCGGATCCCCTAATCAAACCTAAACCCTTTCCCTTGCTTCTCATTTGAAGGCGGCAAGACAAAAAGACACCCTAGAGGGGCCGAGTGAACCCTTTTTGGGGGGCCAGAGTATCCTAAAATGGGACAGGGGAAAGGTTTAGGGTTTGATTAAGCGAACCGCTACCACGTATCCCCCTAATCAAACCCTAAACCCTTTCCCTTGCTTCTCAATCGAAGGCGGCAAGTCAAAAATACACCCTAGAGGGGCCGAGTGAACCCTTTTAGGGGACCAGGGTATCCTAAAATGGGACGGAAAATTGTTTAGAGTTTGATTAGGAGGACCACTACCGCAGATCCCCCTAATCAAACGCTAAACCCTTTCCATTACTTCTCATTTGAAAGCGGCAAGACAAAAACACACCTAGAGGGTAGGGTGAACCCTTTTTTGGGGGACAGGGTATCCTAAAGCAGGACGGGAAATCGTTTAGGGTTTGATTAGGCGGACCGCTACCCCGGATCCCCTAATCAAACCCTAAACCCTTTCCCTTGCTTTTCATTTGAAGGCGGCAAGACAAAAAGACACCCTAGAGGGGCCGAGTGAACCCTTTTTGGGGGGACCGAATATCCTAAAATGGGACGGGAAAGGTTTAGGGTTTGATTGAGGGAACCGCTACCACGTATCCCCCTAATCAAACCCTAAACCCTTTCCCTTGCTTCTCAATCGAAGGCGGCAAGTCAAAAATACAACCTAGAGGGGCCGAGTGAACCCTTTTTGGGGGCCAGGGTATCCTAAAATGGGACGGAAACTTGTTTAGAGTTTGATTAGGAGGACCACTACCGTAGATCCTCCTAATCAAATGCTAAACCCTTTCCTTTGCTTCTCATTTGAAAGCGGCAAGATAAAAAGACACCCTAGAGGGGCCGAGTGAACCCTTTTTGGGGGGATCGGGTATCGCAAAATGGGACGGGGAAGGGTTTAGGGTTTGATTAGGCGGACCGCTACCGCGGATCCCTCTAATAAAACCCTATACCCTTTCCCTTGCTTCTCATTCGAAGGCGGCAAGAAAAAAAGACACCCTAGAGGGGTCGAGTGAACCCTTTTTGGGGACCGGGTATCAAAACGGGACGGGGGGGAAAGGGTTTAGGGTTTGATTAGGCGGACCGCTACCGCGGTTCCCCCTAATCAAACGCTAAACCCTTTCCCTTGCTTCTCATTTGAAGGCGGCAAGACAAAAAGACACCCTAGAGGGGCCGAGTGAACCCTTTTTGGGGGGACCGGGTATCCTAAAACGGAACAAGAAAGGGATTAGGGTTTGATTAGGCGGACCGCTACCGCGGATACCCCTATTCAAACCCTAAACACTTTCCCTTGCTTCTCATTTGAAGGCGGCAAGACAAAAAGACACCCTAGAGGGGCCGAGTGAACCCTTTTTGGGGGACCGGGTATCCTAAAACGGGACGGGAAATCGTTTAGGGTTTGATTAGGCGGACCGCTACCCCGGATCCCCCTAATCAAACCCTAAACCCTTTCCCTTGCTTCTCATTTGAAGGCGGCAAGACAAAAAGACACCTAGAGGTAGGAGTGAACCCTTTTTGGGGGGACCGAGTATCCTAAAATGGGACGGGAAAGGTTTAGGGTTTGATTAAGGGAACCCCTACCACGTATCCCCCTAATCAAACTATAAACCCTTTCCCTTGCTTCTCAATCGAAGGCGGCAAGTCAAAAATACACCCTAGAGGGGCCGAGTGAACCCTTTTTGGGGGGACCGGGTATCCTAAAATGGGACGGAAACTTGTTTAAAGTTTGATTAGGAGGACCACTACCGTAGATCCCCCTAATCAAATGCTAAACCCTTTCCTTTGCTTCTCATTTGAAAGCGGGAAGATAAAAAGACACCCTAGAGAAATTTGAGTGAACCCTTTTTGGGGGATCGGGTATCGCAAAATGGGACGGGAAAGGGTTTAGGGTTTGATTAGGCGGACCGCTACCGCGGATCCCTTTAATAAAACCCAATACCCTTTCCCTTGCTTCTCATTCGATGGCGGCAAGAAAAAAAGACACCCTAGAGGGGCCGAGTGAACCCTTTTTGGGGGACCAGGGTATCAAAAGCGGGACGGTAAAGGGTTTAGGGTTTGATTAGGCGGACCGCTACCGTGGTTCCCCCTAATCAAACCCTAAACCCTTTCCCTTGCTTCTCATTTGAAGGCGGCAAGACAAAAAGACACCCTAGAGGGGCCGAGTGAACCCTTTTTGGGGGGACCGGGTATCCTAAAACGGGACAGGAAAGGGATTAGGGTTTGATTAGGCGGACCGCTACCGCGGATACCCCTATTCAAACCCTAAACACTTTCCCTTGCTTCTCAATTGAAGGCGGCAAGACAAAAAGACACCCTAGAACTTAAAGGAGTGAACCCTTTTTGGGGGACCAAGGGTATCCTAAAACGGGACGGGAAATCGTTCGGGGTTTGATTAGGCGGGCCGCTACCCGGATCCCCTAATCAAACCTAAACCCTTTCCCTTGCTTCTCATTTGAAGGCGGCAAGACAAAAAGACACCCTAGAGGGGCCGAGTGAACCCTTTTTGGGGGGACCGAGTATCCTAAAATGGGACGGGAAAGGTTTAGGGTTTGATTAAGCGAACCGCTACCGCGGATACCCCTATTCAAACCCTAAACACTTTCCCTTGCTTCTCATTTGAAGGCGGCAAGACAAAAAGACACCCTAGAGGGGCCGAGTGAACCCTTTTTGGGGGACCGGGTATCCTAAAACGGGACGAAAATCGTTTAGGGTTTGATTAGGCGGCCCGCTACCCCGGATCCCCCTAATCAAACCCTAAACCCTTTCCCTTGCTTCTCATTTGAAGGCGGCAAGACAAAAAGACACCCTAGAGGGGCCGAGTGAACCCTTTTGGGGGCCAAGAGTATCCTAAAATGGGACGGGAAAGGTTTAGGGTTTGATTAAGGGAACCGCTACCACGTATCCCCCTAATCAAACCATAAACCCTTTCCCTTGCTTCTCAATCGAAGGCGGCAAGTCAAAAATACACCCTAGAGGGGCCGAGTGAACCCTTTTTGGGGGACCAGGTATCCTAAAATGGGACGGAAACTTGTTTAAAGTTTGATTAGGAGGACCACTACCGTAGATCCCCCTAATCAAATGCTAAACCCTTTCCTTTGCTTCTCATTTGAAAGCGGGAAGATAAAAAGACACCCTAGAGGGGCTGAGTGAACCCTTTTTGGGGGGATCGGGTATCGCAAAATTGGACGGGAAAGGGTTTAGGGTTTGATTAGGCGGACCGCTACCGCGGATCCCTTTAATAAAACCCTATACCCTTTCCCTTGCTTCTCATTCGATGGCGGCAAGAAAAAAAGACGACCTAGAGGGGCCGAGTGAACCCTTTTTGGGGGGACCGGGTATCCAAAACGGGACGGTAAAGGGTTTAGGGTTTGATTAGGCGGACCGCTACCGCGGTTCCCCCTAATCAAACCCTAAACCCTTTCCCTTGCTTCTCATTTGAAGGCGGCAAGACAAAAAGACACCCTAGAGGGGCCGAGTGAACCCTTTTTGGGGGGACCGGGTATCCTAAAACGGGACAGGAAAGGGATTAGGGTTTGATTAGGCGGACCGCTGCCGCGAATACCCCTATTCAAACCCTAAACACTTTCCCTTGCTTCTCAATTGAAGGCGGCAAGACAAAAAGACACCCTAGAGGGGCCGAGTGAACCCTTTTTGGGGGGACCGGGTATCCTAAAACGGGACGGGAAATCGTTTAGGGTTTGATTAGGCGGGCCGCTACCCCGGATCCCCCTAATCAAACCCTAAACCCTTTCCCTTGCTTCTCATTTGAAGGCGGCAAGACAAAAAGACACCCTAGAGGGGCCGAGTGAACCCTTTTTGGGGGGACCGAGTATCCTAAAATGGGACGGGAAAGGTTTAGGGTTTGATTAAGCGAACCGCTACCACGTATCCCCCTAATCAAACCCTAAACCCTTTCCCTTGCTTCTCAATCGAAGGCGGCAAGTCAAAAATACACCCTAGAGGAGCCGAGTGAACCCTTTTTGGGGGGACCGGGTATCCTAAAATGGGACGGAAAATTGTTTAGAGTTTGATTAGGAGGACCACTACCGCAGATCCCCCTAATCAAACGCTAAACCCTTTCCATTACTTCTCATTTGAAAGCGGCAAGACAAAAACACACCCTAGAGGGGCCGGGTGAACCCTTTTTGGGGGGATCGGGTATCGCAAAATGGGACGGGAAAGGGTTTAGGGTTTGATTAGGTGGACCGCTACCGCGGACCCCTCTAATAAAACCCTAAACCCTTTCCCATGCTTCTCATTCGAAGGCGGCAAGACAAAAAGACACCCTAGAGGGGCCGAGTGAACCCTTTTTGGGGGGACCGAGTATCCTAAAATGGGACGGGAAAGGTTTAGGGTTTGATTAAGGGAACCGCTACCACGTATCCCCCTAATCAAACCATAAACCCTTTCCCTTGCTTCTCAATCGAAGGCGGCAAGTCAAAAATACACCCTAGAGGGGCCGAGTGAACCCTTTTTGGGGGGACCGGGTATCCTAAAATGGGACGGAAACTTGTTTAGAGTTTGATTAGGAGGACCACTACCGTAGATCCCCCTAATCAAATGCTAAACCCTTTCCTTTGCTTCTCATTTGAAAGCGGCTAGATAAAAAGACACACTCGAGGGGTGAGTGAACCCTTTTTGGGGATCGGGTATCGCAAAATGGGACGGGGAAAGGGTTTAGGATTTGATTAGGCGGACCGCTACCGCGGATCCCTCTAATAAAACCCTATACCCTTTCCCTTGCTTCTCATTCGAAGGCGGCAAGAAAAAAAGACACCCTAGAGGGTCCGAGTGAACCCTTTTTGGAGGGACCAGGGTATCAAAAGCGGGACGGGAAAGGGTTTAGGGTTTGATTAGGCGGACCGCTACCGCGGATCCCCTAATCAAACCCTAAACCCTTTCCTTGCTTCTCATTTGAAGGCGGCAAGACAAAAAGACACCCTAGAGGGGTCGAGTGAACCCTTTTGGGGGACACCGGGTATCCTAAAACGGGACGGGGAAAGGGATTAGGGTTTGATTAGGCGGACCGCTACGCGGATACCCCTATTCAAACCCTAAACACTTTCCCTTGCTTCTCATTTGAAGGCGGCAAGACAAAAAGACACCCTAGAGGGGCCGAGTGAACCCTTTTTGGGGGGACCGGGTATCCTAAAACGGGACGGGAAAGGGTTTAGGGTTTGATTAGGCGGACCGCTACCCCGGATCCCCCTAATCAAACCCTAAACCCTTTCCCTTGCTTCTCATTTGAAGGCGGCAAGACAAAAAGACACCCTAGAGGGGCCGAGTGAACCCTTTTTGGGGGGACCGAGTATCCTAAAATGGGACGGGAAAGGTTTAGGGTTTGATTAAGCGAACCGCTACCACGTATCCCCCGAATCAAACCCTAAACCCTTTCCCTTGCTTCACAATCGAAGGCGGCAAGTCAAAAATACACCCTAGAGGGGCCGAGTGAACCCTTTTTGGGGGGACCGGGTATCCTAAAATGGGACGGAAAATTGTTTAAAGTTTGATTAGGAGGACCACTACCGCAGATCCCCGTAATCAAACGCTAAACCCTTTCCATTACTTCTCATTTGAAAGCGGCAAGACAAAAACACACCCTAGAGGGGCCGGGTGAACCCTTTTTGGGGGGATCGGGTATCGCAAAATGGGACGGGAAAGGGTTTAGGGTTTGATTAGGTGGACCTCTACCGCGGACCCCTCTAATAAAACCCTAAACCCTTTCCCATGCTTCTCATTCGAAGGCGGCAAGACAAAAAGACACCCTAGAGGGGCCGAGTGAACCCTTTTTGGGGGGACCGGGTATCCAAAACGGGACGAGAAAGGGTTTAGGGTTTGATTAGGCGGACCGCTACCGCGGTTCCCCCTAATCAAACCCTAAACCCTTTCCCTTGATTCTCATTTGAAGGCGGCAAGACAAAAAGACACCCTAGAGGGGCCGAGTGAACCTTTTTGGGGGGACCGGGTATCCTAAAACGGGACCGGAAAGGGTTTAGGGTTTGATTAGGCGGACCGCTACCGCGGATCCCCCTATTCAAACCCTAAACACTTTCCCTTGCTTCTCATTTAAAGGCGGCAAGAAAAAAAGACACCCTAGAGGGGCCGAGTGAACCCTTTTTGGGGGGACCGGGTATCCTAAAACGGGACGGGAAATCGTTTAGGGTTTGATTAGGCATACCGCTACCCCGGATCCCCCTAATCAAACGCTAAACCCTTTCCCTTGCTTCTCATTTGAAGGCGGCAAGACAAAAAGACACCCTAGACGGGCCGAGTGAACCCTTTTTGAGGAATAGGGTATCCTAAAGCGGGACGGGAAAGGGTTTAGGGTTTGATTAGGAGGATCACTATGCGAGATCCCCTAATCAAACGCTAAACCCTTTCCATTGCTTCTCATTTGAAGGTGGAAAGACAAAAAGACACCCTAGAGGGCCAAGTGAACCCTTTTTGGGGGGATCGGGTATCCTAAAATGGGACGGGAAAGGGTTTAGGGTTTGATTATGGGGATGCAACGGTGGCGGTCCAGCTAATCAAACCTAAACCCTTTCCCTTGCTTCTCATTCGAAGGCAGCAAGACAAAAAGACACCCTAGAGGTGCCGAGTGAACCCTTTTTGGGGGGACCGAGTATCCTAAAATGGGACGGGAAAGGGTTTAGGGTTTGATTACGCGAACCGCTACCACGGATCCCCCTAATCAAACCCTAAACCCTTTCCCTTGCTTCTCAATCGAAGGCGGCAAGTCAAAAATACACCCTAGAGGGGCCGAGTGAACCCTTTTTGGGGGGACCGGGTATCCTAAAATGGGACGGAAACTTGTTTAGAGTTTGATTAGGAGGACCACTACCGTAGATCCCCCTAATCAAATGCTAAACCCTTTCCTTTGCTTCTCATTTGAAAGCGGCTAGATAAAAAGACACCCTCGAGGGGCTGAGTGAACCCTTTTTGGGGGGATCGGGTATCGCAAAATGGGACGGGAAAGGGTTTAGGATTTGATTAGGCGGACCGCTACCGCGGATCCCTCTAATAAAACCCTATACCCTTTCCCTTGCTTCTCATTCGAAGGCGGCAAGAAAAAAAGACACCCTAGAGGGGCCGAGTGAACCCTTTTTGGAGGGACCGGGTATCCAAAACGGGACGGGAAAGGGTTTAGGGTTTGATTAGGCGGACCGCTACCGCGGTTCCCCCTAATCAAACCCTAAACCCTTTCCCTTGCTTCTCATTTGAAGGCGGCAAGACAAAAAGACACCCTAGAGAAATTTGAGTGAACCCTTTTTGGGGGGACCGGGTATCCTAAAACGGGACAGGAAAGGGATTAGGGTTTGATTAGGCGGACCGCTACCGCGGATACCCCTATTCAAACCCTAAACACTTTCCCTTGCTTCTCATTTGAAGGCGGCAAGACAAAAAGACACCCTAGAGGGGCCGAGTGAACCCTTTTTGGGGGGACCGGGTATCCTAAAACGGGACGGGAAATCGTTTAGGGTTTGATTAGGCGGACCGCTACCCCGGATCCCCCTAATCAAACCCTAAACCTTTTCCCTTGCTTCTCATTTGAAGGCGGCAAGACAAAAAGACACCCTAGAGGGGCCGAGTGAACCCTTTTTGGGGGGACCGAGTATCCTAAAATGGGACGGGAAAGGTTTAGGGTTTGATTAAGCGAACCGCTACCACGTATCCCCCGAATCAAACCCTAAACCCTTTCCCTTGCTTCTCAATCGAAGGCGGCAAGTCAAAAATACACCCTAGAGGGGCCGAGTGAACCCTTTTTGGGGGGACCGGGTATCCTAAAATGGGACGGAAAATTGTTTAAAGTTTGATTAGGGAGGACCACTACATGAGATCCCCGTAATCAAACGCTAAACCCTTTCCATTACTTCTCATTTGAAAGAGGCAAGACAAAAACACACCTAGAGGGTAGGGTGAACCCTTTTGGGGGATCGGGTATCGCAAAATGGGACGGGAAAGGGTTTAGGGTTTGATTAGGTGGACCTCTACCGCGGACCCCTCTAATAAAACCCTAAACCCTTTCCCATGCTTCTCATTCGAAGGCGGCAAGACAAAAAGACACCCTAGAGGGGCCGAGTGAACCCTTTTTGGGGACAAGGGTATCCAAAACGGGACGAGAAAGGGTTTAGGGTTTGATTAGGCGGACGCTACGCGGTTCCCCTAATCAAACCCTAAACCCTTTCCCTTGATTCTCATTTGAAGGCGGCAAGACAAAAAGACACCCTAGAGGGGCCGAGTGAACCTTTTTGGGGGACCAGGGTATCCTAAAACGGGACGGGGAAAGGGTTTAGGGTTTGATTAGGCGGACCGCTACCGCGGATCCCCTATTCAAACCCTAAACACTTTCCCTTGCTTCTCATTTGAAGGCGGCAAGAAAAAAGACACCCTAGAGGGGCCGAGTGAACCCTTTTTGGGGGGACCGGGTATCCTAAAACGGGACGGAAATCGTTTAGGGTTTGATTAGGCATACCGCTACCCGGATCCCCTAATCAAACGCTAAACCCTTTCCCTTGCTTCTCTTTTGAAGGCGGCAAGACAAAAAGACACCCTAGACAGGGGAGTGAACCCTTTTTGAGGGAATAGGGTATCCTAAAACGGGACGGGAAAGGGTTTAGGGTTTGATTAGGAGGATCACTATGCAGATCCCCCTAATCAAACGCTAAACCCTTTCCATTGCTTCTCATTTGAAGGTGGAAAGACAAAAAGACACCCTAGAGGGCCAAGTGAACCCTTTTTGGGGGGATCGGGTATCCTAAAATGGGACGGGAAAGGGTTTAGGGTTTGATTATGGGGATCTGCGGTAGCGGTCCAGCTAATCAAACCCTAAACCCTTTTCCTTGCTTCTCATTCAAGGCAGACAAGACAAAAGAGACACCTAGAGGTGCCGAGTGAACCCTTTTTGGGGGGGACCGAGTATCCTAAAATGGGACGGGAAAGGGTTTAGGGTTTGATTACGCGAACCGCTACCACGGATCCCCCTAATCAAACCCTAAACCCTTTCCCTTGCTTCTCAATCGAAGGCGGCAAGTCAAAAATACACCATAGAGGGGCCGAGTGAACCCTTTTTGGGGGGAACGGGTATCCTAAAATGGGACGGAAAAGGGTTGAGAGTTTGATTAGGAGGACCACTACCGCATATCCCCCTAATCAAACGCTAAACCCTTTCCATTGCTTCTCATTTGAAAGCGCCAAGACAAAAAGACACCCTAGAGGGGCCGAGTGAACCCTTTTTGCGGGGATCGGGTATCGCAAAATGGGACGGGAAAGGGTTTAGGGTTTGATTAGGCGGACCGCTACCGCGGATCCCTCTAATAAAACCCTATACCCTTAAACTAAAGGACTATAACGTAAATTTAATATGCAATTTATTGTCATAAACGAAAAACAACAATGAAACGATAAAGATTAAGAATCAACCTCCGGTCCTTTGTAGTGCGGCGTAAAGAACAGAAATCAACAGAGATTTCCTCCTAATCGTTGCACCCAAAACCGTCTGAGACTATGCCCTTGTGCTAGAATTACTCTCTAATTGACTTGCAATATTGAGAGAGTTGTTATGTGAGTTTTTCCGATGTGAGATCTGAATTTTGAGAGGCAATGTTCTCAAAACCCTAATTGTATTTCACAAATGAAATTCCTTAGGTTACAAAAGAGAGAGAGCTCTCTTTTGTTCATTTGGTTCGGCCAAAAACCTAGTGAGAGGGGGAGCCATGGGCTTTTTCATTTCCTCTTCATTTAAACTCGTGGTCCGACTCCAAATTACTAAATGTATTTGACGCGGTCTTATTATAAATTGTCATCGGTTATCGGTATTTTAAAACATCGTCTAGTAACAAGGATTAGCCGATATATTAATGCTTGTCCGACAAAGACAATATTGTATAATTAATTCAATATACATTAATTAAATATAACCGTTTATATTTAATTTACGAATTAACTGTTTAATTCGCCTTAGCCAATTTTATTTAATCCGTATTAAATAAAATATCTCAACATCACGTTTTGACTAATTACTAGTCAAATAACTCGGACTAATCGCTTAGTCAATTTTTCCGCATCAACATGATCTGTATTTTCATACCGTCACATCTATCAAACGTATCCTATAGGTGTGACTTTTAGGGACCAGTTGATCACCGCCATCTGTATGACAATAACGTCAAACTTATCTAGCAAGCCAACCGTTATTGATAAACGTGGACCAACTGATTATAATACTAAAGTATACCCTTTGATCCTTTTAGAGATTTATAAGTCCTTGCACTACCTTAAAGGACACCAGCCCCAACAGGACCACTACATGAGATCCCCCTAATCAAACGCTAAACCCTTTCCATTGCTTCTCATTTGAAAGCGCCAAGACAAAAAGACACCCTAGAGGGGCCGAGTGAACCCTTTTTGCGGGGATCGGGTATCGCAAAATGGGACGGGAAAGGGTTTAGGGTTTGATTAGGCAGACCGCTACCGCGGATCCCTCTAATAAAACCCTATACCCTTTCCCTTGCTTCTCATTCGAAGGCGGCAAGACAAAAAGACACCCTAGAGGGGCCGAGTGAACCCTTTTTGGGGGGACCGGGTATCCAAAAACGGGACGGGAAAGGGTTTAGGGTTTGATTAGGCGGACCGCTACCGCGGATCCCCCTAATCAAACCCTAAACCCTTTCCTTGCTTCTCATTTGAAGGCGGCAAGACAAAAGACACCCTAGAGGGGCCGAGTGAACCCTTTTTTGGGGGGCCGGGTATCCTAAAACGGGACGGGGAAAGGGTTTAGGGTTTGATTAGGCGGACCGCTACCGCGGATACCCCTATTCAAACCCTAAACACTTCCCCTTGCTTCTCATTTGAAGGCGGCAAGACAAAAAGACACCCTAGAGGGGCCAAGTGAACCCTTTTTGCGGGGACCGGGTATCCTAAAACGGGACAGAAATCGTTTAGGGTTTGATTAGGCGGACCGCTACCCCGGATCCCCTAATCAAACCCTAAACCCTTTCCCTTGCTTCTCATTTGAAGGCGGCAAGACAAAAAGACACCCTAGAGGGGCCGAGTGAACCGTTTTGGGGGGACCGGGTATCCTAAAATGGGACGGGAAAGGGTTTAGGGTTTGATTAAGCGAACCGCTACCACGTATCCCCCTTATCAAACCCTAAACCCTTTCCCTTGCTTCTCAATCGAAGGCGGCAAGTCAAAAATACACCCTAGAGGGGCCGAGTGAACCCTTTTTTGGGGGGAGGGTATCCTAAAACGGGACGGGAAAGGGTTTAGAGTTTGATTAGGAGGACCACTACCGCAGATCACCCTAATCAAACGCTAAACCCTTTCCATTGCTTCTCATTTGAAAGCGGCAAGACAAAAAGACACCCTAGAGGGGCCGAGTGAACCCTTTTTGGGGGGATCGGGTATCGCAAAATGGGACGGGAAAGGGTTTAGGGTTTGATTAGGTGGACCGCTACCGCGAACCCCTCTAATAAAACCCTAAACCCTTTCCCATGCTTCTCATTCGAAGGCGGCAAGACAAAAAGACACCCTAGAGGGGCCGAGTGAACCCTTTTTGGGGGGACCGGGTATCCAAAACGGGACGGGAAATCGTTTAGGGTTTGATTAGGCGTACCGCTACCCCGGATCCCCCTAATCAAACGCTAAACCCTTTCCCTTGCTTCTCATTTGAAGGCGGCAAGACAAAAAGACACCCTAGACGGGCCGAGTGAACCCTTTTTTGAGGGACCGGGTATCCTAAAACGGGACGGGAAAGGGTTTAGGGTTTGATTAGGAGGACCACAACGCAGATCCCCCTAATCAAATGCTAAACCCTTTCCATTGCTTCTCATTTGAAGGTGGAAAGACAAAAAGACACCCTAGAGGGCCAAGTGAACCCTTTTTGGGGGGATCGGGTATCCTAAAATGGGACGGGAAAGGGTTTAGGGTTTGATTATGGGGCGGAGCGGTCCCGGCTAATCAAACCCTAAACCCTTTCCCTTGCTTCTCATTCGAAGGCAGCAAGACAAAAAGACACCCTAGAGGTGCTGAGTGAACCCTTTTTGGGGGACCGAGTATCCTAAAATGGGACGGGAAAGGGTTTAGGGTTTGATTAGGCGAACCGCTACTCCGGATCCCCCTAACCAAACGCTAAACCCTTTCCCTTGCTTCTCATTTAAAGGCGGCAAGAAAAAAAGACACCCTAGAGGGGCCGAGTGAACCCTTTTTGGGGGGACCGGGTATCCTAAAACGGGACGGGAAATCGTTTAGGGTTTGATTAGGCGTACCGCTACCCCGGATCCCCCTAATCAAACGCTAAACCCTTTCCCTTGCTTCTCATTTGAAGGCGGCAAGACAAAAATACACCCTAGACGGGCCGAGTGAACCCTTTTTTGAGGGACCGGGTATCCTAAAACGGGACAGGAAAGGGATTAGGGTTTGATTAGGCGGACCGCTACCGCGGATACACCTATTCAAACCCTAAACACTTCCCCTTGCTTCTCATTTGAAGGCGGCAAGACAAAAAGACACCCTAGAGGGGCCAAGTGAACCCTTTTTGGGAATAGGGTATCCTAAAACGGGACAGAAATCGTTTAGGGTTTGATTAGCGGACCGCTACCCCGGATCCCCTAATCAAACCCTAAACCCTTTCCCTGCTTCTCATTTGAAGGCGGCAAGACAAAAAGACACCCTAGAGGGCCGAGTGAACCCTTTTTGGGGGGACCGAGTATCCTAAAATGGGACGGGAAAGGGTTTAGGGTTTGATTAAGCGAACCGCTACCACGTATCCCCCTTATCAAACCCTAAACCCTTTCCCTTGCTTCTCAATCGAAGGCGGCAAGTCAAAAATACACCCTAGAGGGGCCGAGTGAACCCTTTTTGGGGGGACCGGGTATCCTAAAATGGGACGGAAAAGGGTTTAGAGTTTGATTAGGAGGACCACTACCGCAGATCCCCCTAATCAAACGCTAAACCCTTTCCATTGCTTCTCATTTGAAAGCGGCAAGACAAAAAGACACCCTAGAGGGGCCGAGTGAACCCTTTTTGGGGGGATCGGGTATCGCAAAATGGGACGGGAAAGGATTTAGGGTTTGATTAGGTGGACCGCTACCGCGGACCCCTCTAATAAAACCCTAAACCCTTTCCCATGCTTCTCATTCGAAGGCGGCAAGACAAAAAGACACCCTAGAGGGGCCGAGTGAACCCTTTTTGGGGGGACCGGGTATCCAAAACGGGACGGGAAATCGTTTAGGGTTTGATTAGGCGTACCGCTACCCCGGATCCCCCTAATCAAACGCTAAACCCTTTCCCTTGCTTCTCATTTGAAGGCGGCAAGACAAAAAGACACCCTAGACGGGCCGAGTGAACCCTTTTTTGAGGGACCGGGTATCCTAAAACGAGACGGGAATGGGTTTAGGGTTTGATTAGGAGGACCACTACGCAGATCCCCCTAATCAAACGCTAAACCCTTTCCATTGCTTCTCATTTGAAGGTGGAAAGACAAAAAGACACCCTGGAGGGCCAAGTGAACCCTTTTTGGGGGGATCGGGTATCCTAAAATGGGACGGGAAAGGGTTTAGGGTTTGATTATGGGGATCTGCATGAGCGGTCCGGCTAATCAAACCCTAAACCCTTTCCTCGCTTCTCATTCGAAGGCAACAAGACAAAAAGACACCCTAGAGGGGCCGAGTGAACCCTTTTGGGGGACCGGGTATCCTAAAATGGGACGGGAAAGGGTTTAGGGTTTGATTAGGCGAACCGCTACCCGGATCCCCTAATCAAACGCTAAACCCATTCCTTGCTTCTCATTTAAAGGCGGCAAGAAAAAAGACACCTAGAGGGGCCGAGTGAACCCTTTTGGGGGACCGGTATCCTAAAACAGACGGGAAATCGTTTAGGGTTTGATTAGGCGTCGCTACCCCGGATCCCCTAATCAAACGCTAAACCCTTTCCCTTGCTTCTCATTTGAAGGCGGCAAGACAAAAGACACCCTAGACGGCCGAGTGAACCCTTTTTTGAGGGACCGGGTATCCTAAAACGAGACGGGAATGGGTTTAGGGTTTGATTAGGAGGACCACTCGCGAGATCCCCTAATCAAACGCTAAACCCTTTCCATTGCTTCTCATTTGAAGGTGGAAAGACAAAAGACACTGGAGGGCCAAGTGAACCCTTTTTGGGGGATCGGGTATCCTAAAATGGGACGGGGAAAGGGTTTAGGGTTTGATTATGGGGATCTGCGCGAGTGGTCCGGCTAATCAAACCCTAAACCCTTTCCTTGCTTCTCATTCGAAGGCAGCAAGACAAAAAGACACCCTAGAGGGGCCGAGTGAACCCTTTTGGGGGGACCGAGTATCCTAAAATGGGACGGGAAAGGGTTTAGGGTTTGATTAGGCGAACCGCTACCCCGGATCCCCCTAATCAAACGCTAAACCCATTCCCTTGCTTCTCATTTAAAGGCGGCAAGAAAAAAAGACACCCTAGAGGGGCCGAGTGAACCCTTTTTGGGGACCGGTATCCTAAAACAGACGGGAAATCGTTTAGGGTTTGATTAGGCGTGCCGCTACCCCGGATCCCCTAATCAAACGCTAAACCCTTTCCCTTGCTTCTCATTTGAAGGCGGCAAGACAAAAAGACACCCTAGACAGGCCGAGTGAACCCTTTTTTGAGGAAGGGTATCCTAAACGGGACGGGAAAGGGTTTAGGGTTTGATTAAGAGGACCACTACGCAGATCCCCCTAATCAAATGCTAAACCCTTTCCATTGCTTCTCATTTGAAGGTGGAAAGACAAAAAGACACCCTAGAGGGCCAAGTGAACCCTTTTTGGGGGGATCGGGTATCCTAAAATGGGACGGGAAAGGGTTTAGGGTTTGATTATGGGGATCTGCGATATAGCGGTCCGGCTAATCAAACCCTAAACCCTTTCCCTTGCTTCTCATTCGAAGGCGCAAGACAAAAAGACACCCTAGAGGTGCCGAGTGAACCCTTTTTGGGGGGACCGAGTATCCTAAAATGGGACGGGAAAGGGTTTAGGGTTTGATTAGGCGAACCGCTACCACGGATCCCCCTAATCAAACCCTAAACCCTTTCCCTTGCTTCTCAATCGAAGGCGGCAAGTCAAAAATACACCATAGAGGGGCCGAGTGAACCCTTTTTGGGGGGAACGGGTATCCTAAAATGGGACGGAAAAGGGTTGAGAGTTTGATTAGGAGGACCACTACCGCAGATCCCCCTAATCAAACGCTAAACCCTTTCCATTGCTTCTCATTTGAAAGCGCCAAGACAAAAAGACACCCTAGAGGGGCCGAGTGAACCCTTTTTGCGGGGATCGGGTATCGCAAAATGGGACGGGAAAGGGTTTAGTGTTTGATTAGGCGGACCGCTACCGCGGATCCCTCTAATAAAACCCTATACCCTTAAACTAAAGGACTATAACGTAAATTTAATATGCAATTTATTGTCATAAACGAAAAACAACAATGAAACGATAAAGATTAAGAATCAACCTCGGGTCCTTTGTAGTGCGGCGTAAAGAAAGAAATCAACGAGAGATTTCCTCCTAATCGTTGCACCCAAGACCGTCTGAGACTATGCCCTTGTGCTAGAATTACTCTCTAATTGACTTGCAATATTGAGAGAGTTGTTATGTGAGTTTTTCCGATGTGAGATCTGAATTTTGAGAGGCAATGTTCTCAAAACCTTAATTGTATTTCACAAATGAAATTCCTTAGGTTACAAAAGAGAGAGAGCTCTCTTTTGTTCATTTGGTTCGGCCAAAAACCGAGTGAGAGGGGGAGCCATGGGCTTTTTCATTTCCTCTTCATTTAAACTCGTGGTCCGACTCCAAATTACTAAATGTATATGACGCGGTCTTATTATAAATTGTCATCGGTTATCGGTATTTTAAAACATCGTCTAGTAACAAGGATTAGCCGATATATTAATGCATGTCCGACAAAGACAATATTGTATAATTAATTCAATATACATTAATTAAATATAACCGTTTATATTTAATTTACGAATTAACTGTTTAATTCGCCTTAGCCAATTTTATTTAATCCGTATTAAATAAAATATCTCAACATCACGTTTTGACTAATTACTAGTCAAATAACTCGGACTAACTGCTTAGTCAATTTTCTGGCATCAACATGACTGTATTTTCATACCGTCACATCTCTCAAACGTATCCTATAGGTGTGACTTTTAGGGACCAGTTGATCACCGCCATCTGTATGACAATAACGTCAAACTTATCTAGCAAGCCAACCGTTATTGATAAACGTGGACCAACTGATTATAATACTAAAGTATACCCTTTGATCCTTTTAGAGATTTATAAGTCCTTGCACTACCTGTAAAGGACACCAGCCCCAACAAGCTCCCACTTATCCGTACAAGTGTATGTGCAATGACGTTATCCGCACTAACTAGAGGACACAGCTCCAACAACCTCCCACTTGTCCGTACAAGTGTATGTGCGATAACCGATTCTCATATTCATTTAAAATTTCTCCCACTCAATGTAAAACAATTTGCAGATCCGGATCCGCAAAGGTCGTATTTTATAATCGATCTGTATCAAGAGTGGTTTCCCCGACTAGAGAGTAACTTAACTGATAAAACGAATCCGTATCCGAGCATGGCCATGCATTTCGATTCTGACTCCTCGAGTGGCCCCGAGAAATATCGAGTACACGATAAAGGCTGAATATTTCCTTAAACTCGACTCCTTCCGATCTAAGCACAAACATGAAATGACCGAGAAAAATCTACTTGGCCCCTGTTACGGATGACGGTGAGAAAGAAACCAAAGTCACCAAAAATCGCTTTAGTCTCAAGAGACAGTCAATAGTCAAAAGAATCGACTCTTAGGATCACCATGGAGGTCCTATCCACGACCGGGCACCGAATGTTATAAAACATTTAGGACTCCACGTCGATGTCACAATTGTGTCCTACGAGATATCCGTATAAATCGCTCTCGTGATTGGTGGGTCAACTGTTTGACTTATGGCTCGTTGAACCCACCATCAACCAACGTCACAAAATAATTGCCAGAGTTATCAGCTCATGTGGGCAATTAAGGACTAAAAATATAATGTTTGTTCAGTTCACTTTGTGGTGTTCAAAATTGTCGTACAATTCTACATGAAAAACATAATATATATAAATATCAAAACGATGATGTCGTATAGAGTACACAAGATAATGAATCTAATCCATAAAAGAGTACTACAACTCAGGAACACGTTTAATTCCCATGGAATTAACATGCCCTTCATGCTTATCTTGTCGTAATGGTTTAGTGAGAGGATCTGTTATATTATCATGTGTAGCAATCTTTTCTATCACTACTTCCTTTTGCTCCACGTAATCTCGGATTAGATGAGCTTTCCGTTATACATGTCTAGACGCGACATAGTACTCGGACTCAGACGTAGAATCTGCTGTAACAATTTGTTTGGAACTCTTCCAGCTGACTGTAGCGCCATTAAGAGTAAAAACGAATCCGGCCGAGATTTCGAGTCATCTCGATCCATAAGTCAATGCACAATCTTTAGTCCTCCGTAGGTACTTAAGAATGTTCTTGGCAGTCATCAATGTGATACACCTGGATCTTTGTTGGAATCGACTTGTCATACTCAATGCATATGCCACGTCGGGGCGTGTGCATATCATGGCATACATGATTGATCCTATAGCTGAGGCATAAGGAATCCGTGTCATGCGCTCTTTCTCTTCCGTGTCTCGGTGCCGAGACTTGCTCAAATGCACACTGGAGCCATAGGAAGAAACCCCTTTTTGGAGTTAGTCATGCTGAATCTCTCTAGGATCTTGTCTATGTAAGACTCCTGACTGAGAGATAACATCCGACGTGATCTATCTCGATAGATACGGATGCCCAAAATTCTTTGTGCCTCACCCAGATCTTTCATCTGGAAATGGTTCTTTAACCATACTTTTACCGAAGTTAAGAGAGGTATGTCATTCCCAATCAAGAGTATGTCATCGACATACAATATTAGGAAGACAATCTTTCTCCCACTTGACTTGATATATAGACATGGTTCCTCGACTGATCGAGTAAATCCATTGTCTTTTATCACTCGGTCGAAACGATAATTCCAACTCCTAGAAGCTTGCTTAAGTCCATAAATGGAGTCCACCTCGGATTTCATGGCCTCAAGCCAAAGCTTTGAGTCGGAACTAGTCATGGCACCTTTATAGGTTGCGGGTTCACTACTCGTTAAGAGTAGGATGTCATCTATGTCATGTTCCTCGACCATACCAATGTATCTGTCCGAAGGAATAGAGACTCTTCCCGACCTCCTAGGTTCCTGAGGAATATTAACGCAGCGGGATTGAAGGAATTTGTTCCTCCAATGGTTGCTCGGTGCACAGTTTGGAATCTCCGACGATTGAAGGTTCTATCACTCTTTGCATTCTCGAGAAATTCCTTCTCTAAGAATGTCGCACTAGCCGCATCAAAAACACGTTGTTCGGTTGGCGAATAAAAGTAATGACCAAGCGTTCCTTTAGGATAACCTATAAAGTATGTCTTGACCGATCGCGGGCCGAGCTTATCCTCGTGTCTCCACTTGACATAAGCCTCAAGCCCTAAACCCGTATAAAGGACAAGTTAGGGACCGTTCCTTCCATAGTTCATATGGAGTCTTGTCAATGACTTTAGACGGACTTGATTAAGTATTAAAGCGGTGACAAAAGAGCATAACCCCATAATGAGTCGCAGGCACCCTTTGTGTGACTCATCATGGATCGAACCATATCTAGTAGTGTTCGATTTCTCCGTTCGGACACACCATTCAACCGAGGTGTTCAGGTGGAGTTAAGCGTAAGGCAATCCCACGTCCTTAAGGTGTTGATCAAACTCGTGAGAAAGACACTCGCCACCACGATCTGAACGTAGTGTTTTAATCTTTCTACCCAGTAGGTTCTGTACCCGATTCTGGTATTCCTTGAATTTCTCAAAGGATTCACTTTTGTGCTTCATTAGGTAGATATAGCCATATCTACTTAAATCGTCCGTGAAAGTGATGAAATACCTATAGCCTTCTCGTGCGGTGATTGACATAGGCCCACACACATCCATATGTATGAGTCCTAATAGGTCAGCAGCGCGCATTCCAACACCTTTGAAGGAAATCCGAGTCATCTTACCGATGAGACATGATTCACACGTGCCAAATGATTGAAAATCAAAGGCCGAGATAGCTCCATTTTTGATGACCTGTTTTACGCGTTTCTCATTAATGTGTCCCATATACGGCGTTGCCATAGATACGTTTGATCATTGTCACCAACCTTTAACTTCTTATTCATTACGTGTAATATTTCGGTGGTCTGATCTAAAACATAAATTCCGTTCATGGAGAGACTGCCTTGCCAAAATCATATCGTGTAATGAGAAAATGCAATTATTATTCTCTATTACAAATGAAAAACCAAGTTTGTCAAGTGCAGAAACCGAAATAATGTTTTTAGAAAGACTGGGTACATAATAGCAATTATATAAAAATAACTCAAATCCGCTAGGAAGCTGGATCACGTATGTTCCCCTCGAGATGGCAGCCAATCGTGCTCCATTCCCGATACGCAGTCCACCTCACCCTTTACGAGGGGTTCGATGTTCCGGAGCCCTTGCACATGATTACAATGGATGAGAACCACAACCGATTATCTAGTACCCAAGTTCCGTAACTTGCGTGGTTAATCTCAATCATATGAATAAAAGTAGAAGGAGAAGACATACCAACAGGTTTAACGCGACTGCTTTTTTATGTCCTCATGATAAACAGGACATGTATGCCTCCAATGCCCGATCTTGTGGCAATAATGACATTCCATGTTATCGGTTTTGCTCTTTGTCGCGCCTGATGAGTTACTTGCCTCACCAGGCCCACTCTCCCCGAACCCGACTTCTTAAACTTCGCCTTACCTACTGCTAGGTCTGCTTTAGCTTTGCCCTTACCCTTGCCCTTGTTTGACACAACGAGAACATCCTGTTTCATACTCCCTTTGAACTTCATGTCCTTCTCGGTGCATCGTACGAGAAGGGAGTGCAGTTCATGGGGACTTTTCTTCAAATCATTCATATAGTAATTCGCTCTAAAGAGCGCAAAACCATCGTGGAGTGAATGAAGCATGCGGTCAATCACAATGTTCTCGCCGATTTTACAATCAAGCGTCTCCGCTTCTCGACATTCTCAATCATCTTTGAGAATGTGTGGGCTAACCGGTTGGCCCTTCTCGAGTCTCGCATCAAAGAAGCGAGTGGTATGCTCATAGGTCACCATTCTCGGTGCTTTCGAGAATTCCTTAGTGAGCGTGGTGAAAATCTTGTTTGCACCATGGGCTATGAAGCGTTTCTGCAAATTGGGTTCCATTGCAAAAATGAGTACGTTTTTAATCGCACCCGCTTCCATACAGAAATCGTTAAACTTGGCGATCTCATTAGCTCTAGCCGTGGGACCTGGGTTTGGCGGGATGGGCTCTATTAGATATTTGAGCTTCCGTCGGCGGCGGCAAAGATTCCGTAATGCCGCCTCCCAGCCCGCGAAGTTTGATCCATCATTCTTCAGTCGAGTAGACTGATTCATCTGATTCGTGAAGATCCGAAGCCAGGACTCACGGTCAAATGTGGCACTTGGCATTGGGTCGTTAGTAGGACCAGCCATTTCGTTATAGCAGTTTAAATGATCGTGTTCTACACTAAAAAAGGAAGAAAAACAAAAACGAAATAAGCAACTCATCGAGGTGATTTAAGTCTATTTAAAATTCATTTTAACGTGTAGACTCATTGCACTTGCATAATTGATCTCCCTCAAGAATAATACAAGTGATCCCAAGACTCAATTTCCGTAAATTGATAAGCCAACTGTTTAGCTAGTTCTTCCGTAAGAACTCTTGGTCGATAGATTTCCGTAAATCCTATCTATAGTCCACCATAATCACAGGATCGTACGAGTGACCATAGTGTTGAGATAAAATAAGTCAATCAGTTCCAACCTACCCGGCGTAGAAGGGGTCATATTATGCTTACCGACGAAGAAGGGATTCATTGGAGTTTGACCTATAAAGACTGTTCTCAATTTTTGTTTATACGAGGAAGATCCCATCAACTTAGTTTTGATTCATTTTAAGTGAACGAATAACTAGCATTACGTGAATGAATTAACTTAGGTGATGGCTTAAATTGATCGTGTGACATGAGAATGTCATAGAAAACTAACGCGTGACCTCTATATGAGTCAGTTTTCATGCAATTATTAGGTGGTTTGGTTTTTAGGCGGAATATGATGCAATCTATCGTTACGATAAAATAAATGAAAGAATGCAAAACGTAAATAAAAATTCCTAGTGTGGCCTATCCTAGTAAAAAGAACAAAATACAACTTTGGAATCCACCGTTGGACCCAAGAAGCTTGTCTTGATGTTCCATCTTTGTCCATGTAGCGGGAGTGAGCATCCGATCTCCATCTTTGGTCTTCTCAAAATTACAATTAAAATTTACAAAATATAAACCTATTTACATTCTAAATAAAAACCGTAATTACAAGGAAAAAAAATGGAGATACGAGATCTCAAAATACAACCAAGACCGTGTTCCATCATTACGGTAACATGTTCTACTAAGGCCACACTAAGTTAGAACCGTTTGTAAAATTAAATAAATACGTAATTAAAAGCATTCAAAACAATCAAAATAACGATAAATAAAATGCATCAACTAAATTAAATTTATTCGTGACATAATTCCGTAATTATGTTAAATTTATCCAAACCACCTTATATGATTAAAATTATGTGACAAAACCGCTTTAGTCAAGTTAATTTTAATCCGTGATAATCCGTTACTTTAAATCGTTTTAAAATAACTAAATGGTACGTGAGTGGACCGTTTCACTATCAAGCGAATGCACAAAATCCGTATTGTACACATTTTGGCCGAAAAAAAAAAAATTTAGAACAAAAAAACCAGCCGTAGCCAAAAGAAAGAAAAACATTTTTTTTTTTTTTTTTTTTTTATTATATTCAAAGTGGTTTTGCCGAGAGCAAAGAGAGCAAAAAAAAAAATTTTCAAGTGCTCAAATTTACATAGCTCGGCCAAAACCAAACAAAATCGATTTGACAAAAAACCCAATTGCAATTTAAACCTAATCCGTATAGAAGTAAATCTACAATTGTCAAAACTTTAACATATTGCAATAATAACCGTTTATAATAACAATATGCAAAATCAAATCGAAAACAAAAACAATCGATCGAGACACTGCAGTCCTCGATCGATTGGAACGATTCGGCCGACTGTTTACAACAGAAACAGACGAGAAAACACGGAAAAAAAAGAAATAGCCGTGTACAGCTGAAGATGTCACGGTTTTCAAGAAAGGAAAAAAAAACAAATAGTGAGCATATCAGTTCGCCGAACGGTATTCAAGGCAAAAAAATTATCGATTCAAATCGTTTTATGAAAATCACATAGAAAAATTTACGTAGCCTCGCTCTGATACCACTTGTGGGGTAATATCCGTATAATACCCTTAAACTAAAGGACTATAACGTAAATTTAATATGCAATTTATTGTCATAAACGAAAAACAACAATGAAACGATAAAGATTAAGAATCAACCTCGGGTCCTTTGTAGTGCGGCGTAAAGAAAAGAAATCAACAGAGATTTCCTCCTAATCGTTGCACCCAAGACCGTCTGAGACTATGCCCTTGTGCTAGAATTACTCTCTAATTGACTTGCAATATTGAGAGAGTTGTTATGTGAGTTTTTCCGATGTGAGATCTGAATTTTGAGAGGCAATGTTCTCAAAACCCTAATTGTATTTCACAAATGAAATTCCTTAGGTTACAAAAGAGAGAGAGCTCTCTTTTGTTCATTTGGTTCGGCCAAAAACCGAGTGAGAGGGGGAGCCATGGGCTTTTTCATTTCCTCTTCATTTAAACTCGTGGTCCGACTCCAAATTACTAAATGTATATGACGCGGTCTTATTATAAATTGTCATCGGTTATCGGTATTTTAAAACATCGTCTAGTAACAAGGATTAGCCGATATATTAATGCATGTCCGACAAAGACAATATTGTATAATTAATTCAATATACATTAATTAAATATAACCGTTTATATTTAATTTACTTAATTAATCGTTTAATTCGCCTTAGCCAATTTTATTTAATCCGTATTAAATAAAATATCTCAACATCACGTTTTGACTAATTACTAGTCAAATAACTCGGACTAACTGCTTAGTCAAATTTTTCTCAAGCATCAACATGATGTATTTTCATACCGTCACATCTCTCAAACGTATCCTATAGGTGTGACTTTTAGGGACCGTTGATCACCGCCATCAGAATGACAATAACGTCAAACTTATCTAGCAAGCCAACCGTTATTGATAAACGTGGACCAACTGATTATAATACTAAAGTATACCCTTTGATCCTTTTAGAGATTTATAAGTCCTTGCACTACCTGTAAAGGACACCAGCCCCAACAGGACCACTACCACAGATCCCCCTAATCAAACGCTAAACCCTTTCCATTGCTTCTCATTTGAAAGCGCCAAGACAAAAAGACACCCTAGAGGGGCCGAGTGAACCCTTTTTGCGGGGATCGGGTATCGCAAAATGGGACGGGAAAGGGTTTAGGGTTTGATTAGGCAGACCGCTACCGCGGATCCCTCAAATAAAACCCTATACCCTTTCCCTTGCTTCTCATTCGAAGGCGGCAAGACAAAAAGACACCCTAGAGGGGCCGAGTGAACCCTTTTTGGGGGGACCGGGTATCCAAAACGGGACGGGAAAGGGTTTAGGGTTTGATTAGGCGGACCGCTACCGCGGTTTCTCCTAATCAAACCCTAAACCCTTTCCCTTGCTTCTCATTTGAAGGCGGCAAGACAAAAAGACACCCTAGAGGGGCCGAGTGAACCCTTTTTGGGGGGACCGGGTATCCTAAAACGGGACAGGAAAGGGATTAGGGTTTGATTAGGCGGACCGCTACCGCGGATACCCCTATTCAAACCCTAAACACTTCCCCTTGCTTCTCATTTGAAGGCGGCAAGACAAAAAGACACCCTAGAGGGGCCAAGTGAACCCTTTTTCTGGGACCGGGTATCCTAAAACGGACAGAAATCGTTTAGGGTTTGATTAGGCGGACCGCTACCCCGGATCCCCCTAATCAAACCCTAAACCCTTTCCCTTGCTTCTCATTTGAAGGCGGCAAGACAAAAAGACACCCTAGAGGGGCCGAGTGAACCCTTTTTGGGGGGACCGAGTATCCTAAAATGGGACGGGAAAGGGTTTAGGGTTTGATTAAGCGAACCGCTACCACGTATCCCCCTTATCAAACCCTAAACCCTTTCCCTTGCTTCTCAATTGAAGGCGGCAAGTCAAAAATACACCCTAGAGGGGCCGAGTGAACCCTTTTTGGGGGGACCGGGTATCCTAAAATGGGACGGAAAAGGGTTTAGATTTTGATTAGGAGGACCACTACCGCAGATCCCCCTAATCAAACGCTAAACCCTTTCCATTGCTTCTCATTTGAAAGCGGCAAGACAAAAAGACACCTTAGAGGGGCCGAGTGAACCCTTTTTGGGGGGATCGGGTATCGCAAAATGGGACGGGAAAGGGTTTAGGGTTTGATTAGGTGGACCGCTACCGCGGACCCCTCTAATAAAACCCTAAACCCTTTCCCATGCTTCTCATTCGAAGGCGGCAAGACAAAAAGACACCCTAGAGGGGCCGAGTGAACCCTTTTTGGGGACCGGGTATCCTAAAACGGGACGGAAAGGGTTTAGGGTTTGATTAGGCAGACCGCTACCGCGGTTCCCCCTAATCAAACCTTAAACCCTTTCCCTTGCTTCTCATTTGAAGGCGGCAAGACAAAAAGACACCCTAGAGGGGCCGAGTGAACCCTTTTTGGGGGGACCGGGTATCCTAAAAGCGGGGCGGGCAGAAAGGGTTTAGGGTTTGATTAGGCGGACGCCACCGCGGATCCCCTATTCAAACCCTAAACACTTTCCTTGCTTCTCATTTGAAGGCGGCAAGAAAAAAGACACCCTAGAGGGGCCGAGTGAACCCTTTTTGGGGGGGGGACCAGGTATCCTAAAACGGGACGGGGAAATCGTTTAGGGTTTGATTAGGCGGACCGCTACCCCGGATCCCCTAATAAAACCCTAAACCCTTTCCCTTGCTTCTCATTTGAAGGCGGCAAGACAAAAAGACACCCTACAGGGGCCGAGTGAACCCTTTTTGGGGGGACCGAGTATCCTAAAATGGGACGGGAAAGGGTTTTGGGTTTGATTAAGAGAACCGCTACCACGGATCCCCCTAATCAAACCCTAAACCCTTTCTCTTGCTTCTCAATCGAAGGCGGCAAGTCAAAAATACACCCTAGAGGGGCCGAGTGAACCCTTTTTGGGGGGACCGGGTATCCTAAAATGGGACGGAAAAGGGTTTAGAGTTTGATTAGGAGGACCACTACCCCGGATCCCCCTAATCAAACCCTAAACCCTTTCCTTGCTTCTCATTTGAAGGCGGCAAGACAAAAAGACACCCTAGAGGGGCCGAGTGAACCCTTTTTGGGGGGACCGAGTATCCTAAAATGGGACGGGAAAGGGTTTAGGGTTTGATTAAGAGAACCGCTATCACGTATCCCCCTAATCAAACGCTAAACCCTTTCCATTGCTTCTCATTTGTAAGCGGCAAGACAAAAAGACACCCTAGAGGGGCCGAGTGAACCCTTTTTGAGGGGATCGGTATCGCATGATATGGGACGGGAAAGGGTTTAGGGTTTGATTAGGTGGACCGCTATCGCGGACCCCTCTAATAAAACCCTAAACCCTTTCCCATGCTTCTCATTCGAAGGCGGCAAGACAAAAAGACACCCTAGAGGGGCCGAGTGAACCCTTTTGGGGGACCGGGTATCCTAAAACGGGACGGGAAATCGTTTAGGGTTTGATTAGGCGGACCGCTACCCGGATCCCCTAATCAAACGCTAAACCCTTTCCCTTGCTTCTCATTTGAAGGCGGCAAGACAAAAAGACACCCTAGAGGGGCCGAGTGAACCCTTTTTGGGGGGGGACCGAGTATCCTAAAATGGGACGGGAAAGGGTTTAGGGTTTGATTAAGAGAACCGCTACCACGGATCCCCCTAGTCAAACCCTAAACCCTTTCCCTTGCTTCTCAATCGAAGGCGGCAAGTCAAATATACACCTAGAGGGGCCGAGTGAACCCATTTTGGGGGGACCGGGTATCCTAAAATGGGACGGAAAAGGGTTTAGAGTTTGATTAGGAGGACCACTACCGCAGATCCCCCTAATCAAACGCTAAACCCTTTCCATTGCTTCTCATTTGAAAGCGGCAAGACAAAAAGACACCCTAGAGGGGCCGAGTGAACCCTTTTTGGGGGGATCGGGAATCGCAAAATGGGATGGGAAAGGGTTTAGGGATTGATTAGGTGGACGCTCACCGCGGACGCCTCTAATAAAACCCTAAACCCTTTCCCATGCTTCTCATTCGAAGGCGGCAAGACAAAAAGACACCCTAGAGGGGCCGAGTGAACCCTTTTTGGGGGGACCGGGTATCCAAAACGGGACGGGAAAGGGTTTAGGGTTTGATTAGGCGGACCGCTACCGCGGTTCCCCCTAATCAAACCTTAAACCCTTTCCCTTGCCTCTCAATTGAAGGCGGCAAGACAAAAAGACACCCTAGAGGCGCCGAGTGAACCCTTTTTGGGGAAAGGGTATCCTAAAACGGGACAGAAAGGGTTTAGGGTTTGATTAGGCGGACCGCTACCGCGGATCCCCCTATTCAAACCCTAAACACTTTCCCTTGCTTCTCATTTGAAGGCGGCAAGAAAAAAGACACCCTAGAGGGGCCGAGTGAACCCTTTTTGGGGGGACCGGGTATCCTAAAATGGGACGGAAAAGGGTTTAGAGTTTGATTAGGAGGACCATTACCGCAGATCCCCCTAATCAAACGCTAAACCCTTTCCATTGCTTCTCATTTGAAAGCGGCAAGACAAAAAGACACCCTAGAGGGGCCGAGTGAACCCTTTTTGGGGGATCGGGTATCCTAAAATGGGACGGGAAAGGGTTTAGGGTTTGATTAGGTGGACCGCCACGCGGACCCCTCTAATAAAACCTAAACCCTTTCCCATGCTTCTCATTCAAGGCGGCAAGACAAAAAGACACCCTAGAGGGGCCGAGTGAACCCTTTTTGGGGGACCGGGTATCCAAAAACGGGACGGGAAAAGGGTTTAGGGTTTGATTAGGCGGACCGCTACCGCGGATTCCCTAATCAAACCTTAAACCCTTTCCCTTGCTTCTCATTTGAAGGCGGCAAGACAAAAAGACACCCTAGAGGGGCCGAGTGAACCCTTTTTGGGGGGACCGGGTATCCTAAAACGGGACAGGAAAGGGTTTAGGGTTTGATTAGGCGGACCGCTACCGCGGATCCCCCTATTCAAACCCTAAACACTTTCCCTTGCTTCTCATTTGAAGGCGGCAAGACAAAAAGACACCCTAGAGGGGCCGAGTGAACCCTTTTTGGGGGACCGGGTATCCTAAAACGGGACGGGAAATTGTTTAGGGTTTGATTAGGCGGACCGCTACCCCGGATCCCCCTAATCAAACCCTAAACCCTTTCCCTTCTCATTTGAAGGCGGCAAGACAAAAAGACACCCTAGAGGGGCCGAGTGAACCCTTTTTGGGACCAGGGTATCCTAAAACGGGACAGAAATCGTTTAGGGTTTGATTAGGCGGACCGCTACCCCGGATCCCCCTAATCAAACCCTAAACCCTTTCCATTGCTTCTCATTTGAAGGCGGCAAGACAAAAAGACACCCTAGAGGGGCCGAGTGAACCCTTTTGGGGGACCGGGTATCCTAAAATGGGACGGGAAAGGGTTTAGGGTTTGATTAAGCGAACCGCTACCACGTATCCCCCTTATCAAACCCTAAACCCTTTCCCTTGCTTCTCAATTGAAGGCGGCAAGTCAAAAATACACCCTAGAGGGGCCGAGTGAACCCTTTTTTGGGGGGAGGGTATCCTAAAACGGGACGGGAAAGGGTTTAGAGTTTGATTAGGAGGACCACTACCGCAGATCCCCCTAATCAAACGCTAAACCCTTTCCATTGCTTCTCATTTGAAAGCGGCAAGACAAAAAGACACCTTAGAGGGGCCGAGTGAACCCTTTTTGGGGGGATCGGGTATCGCAAAATGGGACGGGAAAGGGTTTAGGGTTTGATTAGGTGGACCGCTACCGCGGACCCCTCTAAAAACCAAACCCTTTCCCATGCTTCTCATTCAAGGCGGCAAGACAAAAAGACACCCTAGAGGGGCCGAGTGAACCCTTTTTGGGGGACAAGGGTATCAAAACGGGACGGGAAAGGGTTTAGAGTTTGATTAGGCAGACCGCTACCGCGGTTCCCCCTAATCAAACCTTAAACCCTTTCCCTTGCTTCTCATTTGAAGGCGGCAAGACAAAAAGACACCCTAGAGGGGCCGAGTGAACCCTTTTTGGGGGGACCGGGTATCCTAAAACGGGGCAGGAAAGGGTTTAGGGTTTGATTAGGCGGACCGCTACCGCGGATCCCCCTATTCAAACCCTAAACACTTTCCCTTGCTTCTCATTTGAAGGCGGCAAGAAAAAAGACACCCTAGAGGGGCCGAGTGAACCCTTTTTGGGGGGACCGGGTATCCTAAAACGGGACGGGAAATCGTTTAGGGTTTGATTAGGCGGACCGCCACCGGATCCCCTAATTAAACCCTAAACCCTTTCCTTGCTTCTCATTTGAAGGCGGCAAGACAAAAAGACACCCTACAGGGGCCGAGTGAACCCTTTTTGGGGGGACCGAGTATCCTAAAATGGGACGGGAAAGGGTTTTGGGTTTGATTAAGAGAACCGCTACCACGGATCCCCCTAATCAAACCCTAAACCCTTTCTCTTGCTTCTCAATCGAAGGCGGCAAGTCAAAAATACACCCTAGAGGGGCCGAGTGAACCCTTTTTGGGGGACCGGGTATCCTAAAATGGGACGGAAAAGGGTTTAGAGTTTGATTAGGAGGACCACTACCCCGGATCCCCCTAATCAAACCCTAAACCCTTTCCCATGCTTCTCATTTGAAGGCGGCAAGACAAAAAGACACCCTAGAGGGGCCGAGTGAACCCTTTTGGGGACCGAGTATCCTAAAATGGGACGGGGAAAGGGTTTAGGGTTTGATTAAGAGAACCGCTATCACGTATCCCCCTAATCAAACGCTAAACCCTTTCCATTGCTTCTCATTTGTAAGCGGCAAGACAAAAAGACACCCTAGAGGGGCCGAGTGAACCCTTTTTGAGGGGATCGGGTATCGCAATATGGGACGGGAAAGGGTTTAGGGTTTGATTAGGTGGACGCTATATCGCGGACCCTCTAATAAAACCCTAAACCCTTTCCCATGCTTCTCATTCGAAGGCAGCAAGACAAAAAGACACCCTAGGGGGGCCGAGTGAACCCTTTTTGGGGGGACAAGGTATCCTAAAACGGGACGGGAAATGGTTTAGGGTTTGATTAGGCGGACCGCTACCCGGATCCCCTAATCAAACGCTAAACCCTTTCCCTTGCTTCTCATTTGAAGGCGGCAAGACAAAAAGACACCCTAGAGGGGCCGAGTGAACCCTTTTGGGGGACCGGGTATCCTAAAATGGGACGGGAAAGGGTTTAGGGTTTGATTGAGAGAACCGCTACCACGGATCCCCCTAGTCAAACCCTAAACCCTTTCCCTTGCTTCTCAATCGAAGGCGGCAAGTCAAATATACACCTAGAGGCCGAGTGAACCTTTTTGGGGGACCGGGTATCCTAAAATGGGACGGAAAAGGGTTTAGAGTTTGATTGGGAGGACCACACTGAGATCCCCTAATCAAACGCTAAACCCTTTCCATTGCTTCTCATTTGAAAGCGGCAAGACAAAAGACACCTAGAGAGGGGCCGAGTGAACCCTTTTTGGGGGATCGGGAATCGCGAAATGGGATGGGAAAGGGTTTGGGATTGATTAGGTGGACCGCTACCGCGACGCCTAATAAAACCTAAACCCTTTCCCATGCTTCTCATTCGAAGGCGGCAAGACAAAAAGACACCCTAGAGAGGCCGAGTGAACCCTTTTGGGGGACCGGGTATCCAAAACGGGACGGGAAAGGGTTTAGGGTTTGATTAGGCGGACCGCCACCGCAGTTCCCCTAATCAAACCTTAAACCCTTTCCTTGCCTCTCAATTGAAGGCGGCAAGACAAAAAGACACCCTAGAGGGGCCGAGTGAACCCTTTTTGGGGGACCGGGTATCCTAAAACGGGACGAGAAAGGGTTTAGGGTTTGATTAGGCGGACCGCTACCGCGGATCCCCTATTCAAACCCTAAACACTTTCCCTTGCTTCTCATTTGAAGGCGGCAAGAAAAAAGACACCCTAGAGGGGCCGAATGAACCCTTTTTGGGGGACAGGGTATCCTAAAATGGGACGGAAAAGGGTTTAGAGTTTGATTAGGAGGACCATTACCGCTGATCCCCCTAATCAAACGCTAAACCCTTTCCATTGCTTCTCATTTGAAAGCGGCAAGACAAAAAGACACCCTAGAGGGGCCGAGTGAACCCTTTTGGGGGGATCGGGTATCGAAAATGGGATTTTAGGAAAGGGTTTAGGGTTTGATTAGGTGGACGCTACCGCGGACCCCTCTAATAAAACCTAAACCCTTTCCCATGCTTCTCATTCAAAGCGGCAAGACAAAAAGACACCTAGAGGGGCCGAGTGAACCCTTTTTGGGGGACCGGAGTATCCAAAACGGGACGGGGAAAGGGTTTAGGGTTTGATTAGGCGGACCGCTACCGCGGTTCCCCCTAATCAAACCTTAAACCCTTTCCCTTGCTTCTCATTTGAAGGCGGCAAGACAAAAAGACACCCTAGAGGGGCCGAGTGAACCCTTTTTGGGGGGGACCGGGTATCCTAAAACGGGACGGGAAAGGGTTTAGGGTTTGATTAGGCGGACCGCTACCGCGGATCCCCCTATTCAAACCCTAAACACTTTCCCTTGCTTCTCATTTGAAGGCGGCAAGACAAAAAGACACCCTAGAGGGGCCGAGTGAACCCTTTTTGGGGGGGACCGGGTATCCTAAAACGGGATGGGAAATTGTTTAGGGTTTGATTAGGCGGACCGCTACCCCGGATCCCCCTAATCAAACCCTAAACCCTTTCCCTTGCTTCTCATTTGAAGGCGGCAAGACAAAAAGACACCCTAGAGGGGCCAAGTGAACCCTTTTTAGGGGGACCGAGTATCCTAAAATGGGACGGAAAAGGGTTTAGGGTTTGATTAAGAGAACCGCTACGACGGATCCCCCTAATTAAACCCTAAACCCTTTCCCTTGCTTCTCAATCGAAGGCGGCAAGTCAAAAATACACCCTAGAGGGGCCGAGTGAACCCTTTTTGGGGGACAAGGGTATCCTAAAATGGGAAGGAAAAGGGTTTAGAGTTTGATTAGAAGGACCACTACCGCAGATCCCCCTAATCAAACGCTAAACCCTTTCCATTGCTTCTCATTTGAAAGCGGCAAGACAAAAAGACACCCTAGAGGGGCCGAGTGAACCCTTTTTGGGGGGATCGGGAATCGCAAAATGGGATGGGAAAGGGTTTAGGGATTGATTAGGTGGACCGCTACGCGGACGCTAAAAAAAAACCTAAACCCTTTCCCATGCTTCTCATTCGAAGGCGGCAAGACAAAAAGACACCTTAGAGGGGCCGAGTGAACCCTTTTTGGGGGACCGGGTATCCTAAAACGGGACGGGAAAGGGTTTAGGGTTTCATTAGGCGGACCGCTACGCGGTTCCCCTAATCAAACCTTAAACCCTTTCCCTTGCTTCTCAATGAAGGCGGCAAGACAAAAAGACACCCTAGAGGGGCCGAGTGAACCCTTTTTGGGGGACCGGGTATCCTAAAACGGGACGGGGAAGGGTTTAGGGTTTGATTAGGCGGACCGCTACTGGATCCCCTATTCAAACCCTAAACACTTTCCTTGCTTCTCATTTGAAGGCGGCAAGAAAAAGACACCCTAGAGGGGCCGAGTGAACCCTTTTTGGGGGACCAGGTATCCTAAAATGGGACGGAAAAGGGTTTAGAGTTTGATTAGGAGGACCACTACCGAAGATCCCCCTAATCAAACGCTAAACCCTTTCCTTTGCTTCTCATTTGAAAGCGGAAGACAAAAAGACACCCTAGAGGGGCCGAGTGAACCCTTTTGGGGGATCGGGTATCATAAAAATGGGACGGGAAAGGGTTTAGGGTTTGATTAGGTGGACCGCTACCGTGGACCCCTCTAATAAAACCCTAAACCCTTTCCCATGCTTCTCATTCGAAGGCGGCAAGACAAAAAGACACCCTAGAGGGGCCGAGTGAACCCTTTTTGGGGACCTAGGGTATCCAAACGGGACGGGGAAAGGGTTTAGGGTTTGATTAGGCGGACCGCTACCGCGGATCCCCCTAATCAAACCCAAACCCTTTCCTTGCTTCTCATTTGAAGGCGGCAAGACAAAAAGACACCCTAGAGGGGCCGAGTGAACCCTTTTGGGGGACATAGGGTATCCTAAAAACGGGACAGAAAGGGTTTAGGGTTTGATTAGGCGGACGCTACCGCGGATCCCCTATTCAAACCCTAAACACTTTCCCTTGCTTCTCATTTGAAGGCGGCAAGACAAAAAGACACCCTAGAGGGGCCGAGTGAACCCTTTTTGGGGGGACCGGGTATCCTAAAACGGGACGGGAAAGGGTTTAGGGTTTGATTAGGCGGACCGCTTCCGCGGATCCCCTAATCAAACCCTAAACCCTTTCCCTTGCTTCTCATTTGAAGGCGGCAAGACAAAAGACACCCTAGAGGGGCCGAGTGAACCCTTTTTAGGGGGACCGAGTATCCTAAAATGGGACGGAAAAGGGTTTAGGGTTTGATTAAGAGAACCGCTACCACGGATCCCCCTAATTAAACCCTAAACCCTTTCCCTTGCTTCTCAATCGAAGGCGGCAAGTCAAAAATACACCCTAGAGGGGCCGAGTGAACCCTTTTTGGGGGGATCGGGTATCCTAAAATGGGAAGGAAAAGGGTTTAGAGTTTGATTAGAAGGACCACTACCGCAGATCCCCCTAATCAAACGCTAAACCCTTTCCATTGCTTCTCATTTGAAAGCGGCAAGACAAAAAGACACCTAGAGGGGCGAGTGAACCCTTTTTGGGGGATCGGGAATCGCTAAATGGGATGGGAAAGGGTTTAGGGATTGATTAGGTGGACCGCTACCGCGGACGCCTCTAATAAAACCCTAAACCCTTTCCCATGCTTCTCATTCGAAGGCGGCAAGACAAAGAGACACCCTAGAGAGGCCGAGTGAACCCTTTTTGGGGGGACCGGGTATCAAAAACGGGACGGGAAATGGTTTAGGGTTTCATTAGGCGGACCGCTACGCATGATTCCCCTAATCAAACCTTAAACCCTTTCCTTGCTTCTCAATTGAAGGCGGCAAGACAAAAAGACACCCTAGAGGGGCCGAGTGAACCCTTTTTGGGGGGACCGGGTATCCTAAAACGGGACAGGAAAGGGTTTAGGGTTTGATTAGGCGGACCGCTACCGCGGATCCCCCTATTCAAACCCTAAACACTTTCCCTTGCTTCTCATTTGAAGGCGGCATGAAAAAAGACACCCTATAGGGGCCGAGTGAACCCTTTTTGGGGGGACCGGGTATCCTAAAATGGGACGGAAAAGGGTTTAGAGTTTGATTAGGAGGACCACTACCGCAGATCCCCCTAATCAAACGCTAAACCCTTTCCATTGCTTCTCATTTGAAGGCGGCAAGACAAAAAGACACCCTAGAGGGGCCGAGTGAACCCTTTTTGGGGGATCGGGTATCCTAAAATGGGACGGGAAAGGGTTTAGGGTTTGATTAGGTGGACCGCTACCGCGG
This sequence comes from Silene latifolia, assembly GCF_048544455.1. Classification (NCBI taxonomy): domain Eukaryota; kingdom Viridiplantae; phylum Streptophyta; class Magnoliopsida; order Caryophyllales; family Caryophyllaceae; genus Silene; species Silene latifolia. Next base: position 120,645,652 of record NC_133537.1, read on the forward strand.
ACCCCTCTAATAAAACCCTAAAACCTTTCCCATGCTTCTCATTCGAAGGCGGCAAGACAAAAAGACACCCTAGAGGGGCCGAGTGAACCCTTTTTGGGGGGACCGGGTATCCAAAACGGGACGGGAAAGGGTTTAGGGTTTGATTAGGCGGACCGCTACCGCGGATTCCCTAATCAAACCTTAAACCCTTTCCCTTGCTTCTCAATTGAAGGCGGCAAGACAAAAAGACACCCTAGAGGGGCCGAGTGAACCCTTTTTGGGGGGACCGGGTATCCTAAAACGGGACGGGAAAGGGTTTAGGGTTTGATTAGGCGGACCGCTACCGCGGATCCCCTATTCAAACCCTAAACACTTTCCCTTGCTTCTCATTTGAAGGCGGCAAGACAAAAAGACACCCTAGAGGGGCCGAGTGAACCCTTTTTGGGGGACCGGGTATCCTAAAACGGGACGGGGAAATTGTTTAGGGTTTGATTAGGCGGACCGCTACCCCGGATCCCCTAATCAAACCCTAAACCCTTTCCCTTGCTTCTCATTTGAAGGCGGCAAGACAAAAAGACACCCTAGAGGGGCCAAGTGAACCCTTTTTAGAGGGACCGAGTATCCTAAAATGGGACGGAAAAGGGTTTAGGGTTTGATTAAGAGAACCGCTACCACGGATCCCCCTAATTAAACCCTAAACCCTTTCCTCGCTTCTCAATCGAAGGCGGCAAGTCAAAAATACACCCTAGAGGGGCCGAGTGAACCCTTTTTGGGGGGACCGGGTATCCTAAAATGGGAAGGAAAAGGGTTTAGAGTTTGATTAGAAGGACCACTACCGCAGATCCCCCTAATCAAACGCTAAACCCTTTCCATTGCTTCTCATTTGAAAGCGGCAAGACAAAAAGACACCGTAGAGGGGCCGAGTGAACCCTTTTTGGGGGGACCGAGTATCCTAAAATGGGACGGGAAAGGGTTTAGGGTTTGATTAAGAGAACCGCTACCACGGATCCCCCTAATCAAACCCTAAACCCTTTCCCTTGCTTCTCAATCGAAGGCGGCAAGTCAAAAAGACACCCTAGAGGGGCCGAGTGAACCCTTTTCGGGGGGACCGGGTATCCTAAAATGGGACGGAAAAGGGTTTAGAGTTTGATTAGGAGGACCACTACCGCAGATCCCCCTAATCAAACGCTAAACCCTTTCCATTGCTTCTCATTTGAAAGCGGCAAGACAAAAAGACACCCTAGAGGGGCCGAGTGAACCCTTTTTGGGGGGGATCGGGTATCGCAAAATGGGACGGGAAAGGGTTTAGGGTTTGATTAGGTGGACTGCCACCAGCACCCCTCTAATAAAACCCTAAACCCTTTCCCATGCTTCTCATTCGAAGGCGGCAAGACAAAAAGACACCCTAGACGGGCCGAGTGAACCCTTTTTGGGGACATAGGGTATCCAAAACGGGACGGGGAAAGGGTTTAGGGTTTGATTAGGCGGACCGCTACCGCGGATCCCCTATTCAAACCCTAAACACTTTCCCTTGCTTCTCATTTGAAGGCGACAAGACAAAAAGACACCCTAGAGGGGCCGAGTGAACCCTTTTGGGGGGGGGACCGGGTATCCTAAAACGGGACAGGAAATCGTTTAGGGTTTGATTAGGCGGACCGCTACCCCGGATCCCCCTAATCAAACCCTAAACCCTTTCCCTTGCTTCTCATTTGAAGGCGGCAAGACAAAAAGACACCCTAGAGGGGCCGAGTGAACCCTTGTTGGGGGGACCGAGTATCCTAAAATGGGACGGGAAAGGGTTTAGGGTTTGATTAAGAGAACCGCTACCACGGATCCCCCTAATCAAACCCTAAACCCTTTCCCTTGCTTCTCAATCGAAGGTCGTAAGTCAAAAATACACCCTAGAGGGGCCGAGTGAACCCTTTTTGGGGGACCAGGTATCCTAAAATGGGACGGAAAAGGGTTTAGAGTTTGATTAGGAGGACCACTACCGCAGATCCCCCTAATCAAACGCTAAACCCTTTCCATTGCTTCTCATTTGAAAGCGGCAAGACAAAAAGACACCTTAGAGGGGCCGAGTGAACCCTTTTTGGGGGGATCGGGAATCGCAAAATGGGACGGGAAAGGGTTTAGGGTTTGATTAGGTGGAACGCTACCACGGACGCCTCTAATAAAACCCTAAACCCTTTCCCATGCTTCTCATTCGAAGGCGGCAAGACAAAAAGACACCCTAGAGAGGCCGAGTGAACCCTTTTTGGGGGGACCGGGTATCCAAAACGGGACGGGAAAGGGTTTAGGGTTTGATTAGGAGGACGCTACGCGGTTCCCCTAATCAAACCTTAAACCCTTTCCCTTGCTTCTCAATTGAAGGCGGCAAGACAAAAAGACACCTTAGAGGGGCCGAGTGAACCCTTTTTGGGGGGACCGGGTATCCTAAAACGGTACAGGAAAGGGTTTAGGGTTTGATTAGGCGGACCGCTACCGCGGATCCCCCTATTCAAACCCTAAACACTTTCCCTTGCTTCTCATTTGAAGGCGGCAAGAAAAAAGACACCCTAGAGGGGCCGAGTGAACCCTTTTTGGGGGGACCGGGTATCCTAAAATGGGACGGAAACGGGTTTAGAGTTTGATTAGGAGGACCACTACCGCAGATCCCCCTAATCAAACGCTAAACCCTTTCCATTGCTTCTCATTTGAAAGCGGCAAGACAAAAAGACACCCTAGAGGGGCCGAGTGAACCCTTTTTGGGGGGATCGGGTATCGCAAAATGGGACGGGAAAGGGTTTAGGGTTTGATTAGGTGGACCGCTACCGCGGACCCCTCTAATAAAACCCTAAACCCTTTACCTTGCTTCTCAATCGAAGGCGGCAAGTCAAAAATACACCCTAGAGGGGCCGAGTGAACCCTTTTTGGGGGGACCGGGTATCCTAAAATGGGATGGAAAAGGGTTTAGAGTTTGATTAGGAGGACCACTACCGCAGATCCCACTAATCAAACGCTAAACCCTTTCCATTGCTTCTCATTTGAAAGCGGCAAGACAAAAAGACACCGTAGAGGGGCCGAGCGAACCCTTTTTGGGGGGACCGAGTATCCTAAAATGGGACGGGAAAGGGTTTAAGGTTTGATTAAGAGAACCGCTACCACGGATCCCCCTAATCAAACCCTAAACCCTTTCCCTTGCTTCTCAATCGAAGGCGGCAAGTCAAAAAGACACCCTAGAGGGGCCGAGTGAACCCTTGTTGGGGAATAGGGTATCCTAAAATGGGAAGGAAAAGGGTTTAGAGTTTGATTAGGAGGACCACTACCGAGATCCCCTAATCAAACGCTAAACCCTTTCCATTGCTTCTCATTTGAAAGCGGCAAGACAAAAAGACACCCTAGAGGGGCCGAGTGAACCCTTTTTGGGGGATCGGGTATCGCAAAATGGGGCCAGGAAAGGGTTTAGGGTTTGATTAGGTGGACCGCTACCGTTGCACCCCTCTAATAAAACCCTAAACCCTTTCCCATGCTTCTCATTCGAAGGCGGCAAGACAAAAAGACACCCTAGAGGGGCCGAGTGAAACCTTTTGGGGGACCCAGGTTATCAAAACAGGACGGGAAAGGGTTTAGGGTTTGATTAAGCGGACCGCTACCGCGGTTCCCCCTAATCAAACCTTAAACCCTTTCCCTTGCTTCTCATTTGAAGGCGGCAAGTCAAAAAGACACCCTAGAGGGGCCGAGTGAACCCTTTTCGGGGGGACCGGGTATCCTAAAACGGGACGGGAAAGGGTTTAGGGTTTGATTAGGCGGACTGCTACCGTGGATCCCCCTAATCAAACGCTAAACCCTTTCCATTGCTTCTCTTTTGATGGCGGCAAAACAAAAAGACACCCTAGAGGGGCCGAGTGAACCTTTTTGGGGGGACCGGGTATCCTAAAACGGGACGGGGAAAGGGTTTAGGGTTTGATTAGGCGGACCGCTACCGCGGATCCCCTATTCAAACCCTAAACACTTTCCCTTGCTTCTCATTTAAAGGCGGCAAGAAAAAAGACACCCTAGAGGGGCCGAGTGAACCCTTTTTGGGGGGATCGGGTATCGCAAAATGGGACGGGAAAGGGTTTAGGGTTTGATTAGGTGGACCGCTACCGGACCCTCTAATAAAACCCTAAACCCTTTCCCATGCTTCTCATTCGAAGGCGGCAAGACAAAAAGACACCCTAGAGGGGCCGAGTGAAACCTTTTGGGGGACCCAGGTTATCCAAAACGGGACGGGAAAGGGTTTAGGGTTTGATTAAGCGGACCGCTACCGCGGTTCCCCCTAATCAAACCTTAAACCCTTTCCCTTGCTTCTCATTTGAAGGCGGCAAGACAAAAAGACACCCTAGAGGGGCCGAGTGAACCCTTTTGGGGGAATAGGGTATCCTAAAACGGGACGGGGAAAGGGTTTAGGGTTTGATTAGGCGGACCGCTACCGCGGTTCCCCTAATCAAACCTTAAACCCTTTCCTTGCTTCTCATTTGAAGGCGGCAAGTCAAAAGACACCCTAGAGGGGCCGAGTGAACCCTTTTCGGGGACCAGGGTATCCTAAAATGGGACGGAAAAGGGTTTAGAGTTTGATTAGGAGGACCACTACCGCAGATCCCCCTAATCAAACGCTAAACCCTTTCCATTGCTTCTCATTTGAAAGCGGCAAGACAAAAAGACACCCTAGAGGGGCCGAGTGAACCCTTTTTGGGGGGGATCGGGTATCGCAAAATGGGACGGGAAAGGGTTTAGGGTTTGATTAGGTGGACCGCTACCGCAGACCCCTCTAATAAAACCCTAAACCCTTTCCCATGCTTCTCATTCGAAGGCGGCAAGACAAAAAGACACCCTAGACGGGCCGAGTGAACCCTTTTTGGGGGGACCGGGTATCCAAAACGGGACGGGAAAGGGTTTAGGGTTTGATTAGGCGGACCGCTACCGCGGATCCCCTATTCAAACCCTAAACACTTTCCCTTGCTTCTCATTTGAAGGCGACAAGACAAAAAGACACCCTAGAGGGGCCGAGTGAACCCTTTTTGGGGGGGACCGGGTATCCTAAAACGGGACAGGAAATCGTTTAGCGTTTGATTAGGCGGACCGCTACCCCGGATCCCCCTAATCAAACCCTAAACCCTTTCCCTTGCTTCTCATTTGAAGGCGGCAAGACAAAAAGACACCCTAGAGGGGCCGAGTGAACCCTTGTTGGGGGGACCGAGTATCCTAAAATGGGACGGGAAAGGGTTTAGGGTTTGGTTAAGAGAACCGCTACCACGGATCCCCCTAATCAAACCCTAAACCCTTTCCCTTGCTTCTCAATCGAAGGCTGCAAGTCAAAAATACACCCTAGAGGGGCCGAGTGAACCCTTTTTGGGGGGACCGGGTATCCTAAAATGGGACGGAAAAGGGTTTAGAGTTTGATTAGGAGGACCACTACCGCAGATCCCCCTAATCAAACGCTAAACCCTTTCCATTGCTTCTCATTTGAAAGCGGCAAGACAAAAAGACACCTTAGAGGGGCCGAGTGAACCCTTTTTGGGGGGATCGGGAATCGCAAAATGGGACGGGAAAGGGTTTAGGGTTTGATTAGGTGGAACGCTACCACGGACGCCTCTAATAAAACCCTAAACCCTTTCCCATGCTTCTCATTCGAAGGCGGCAAGACAAAAAGACACCCTAGAGAGGCCGAGTGAACCCTTTTGGGGGACCAGGGTATCCAAAACGGGACGGGAAAGGGTTTAGGGTTTGATTAGGAGGACCGCCACCGCTGTTCCCCTAATCAAACCTTAAACCCTTTCCTCGCTTCTCAATTGAAGGCGGCAAGACAAAAAGACACCTTAGAGGGGCCGAGTGAACCCTTTTGGGGGACGGGTATCCTAAAACGGTACGGGGAAAGGGTTTAGGGTTTGATTAGGCGGACCGCTATCGCGGATCCCCTAATCAAACCCTAAACCCTTTCCTTGCTTCTCATTTGAAGGCGGCAAGAAAAAGACACCCTAGAGGGGCCGAGTGAACCCTTTTTGGGGGGGGTATCCTAAAATGGGACGGAAACGGGTTTAGAGTTTGATTAGGAGGACCACTACCGCAGATCCCCCTAATCAAACGCTAAACCCTTTCCATTGCTTCTCATTTGAAAGCGGCAAGACAAAAAGACACCCTAGAGGGGCCGAGTGAACCCTTTTTGGGGGATCGGGTATCGCAAAATGGGGACGGGAAAGGGTTTAGGGTTTGATTAGGTGGACCGCTACCGCGGACCCCTCTAATAAAACCCTAAACCCTTTACCTTGCTTCTCAATCGAAGGCGGCAAGTCAAAAATACACCCTAGAGGGGCCGAGTGAACCCTTTTTGGGGGGACCGGGTATCCTAAAATGGGATGGAAAAGGGTTTAGAGTTTGATTAGGAGGACCACTACCGCAGATCCCACTAATCAAACGCTAAACCCTTTCCATTGCTTCTCATTTGAAAGCGGCAAGACAAAAAGACACCGTAGAGGGGCCGAGCGAACCCTTTTTGGGGGGACCGAGTATCCTAAAATGGGACGGGAAAGGGTTTAGGGTTTGATTAAGAGAACCGCTACCACGGATCCCCATAATCAAACCCTAAACCCTTTCCCTTGCTTCTCAAACGAAGGCGGCAAGTCAAAAAGACACCCTAGAGGGGCCGAGTGAACCCTTGTTGGGGGGACCGGGTATCCTAAAATGGGAAGGAAAAGGGTTTAGAGTTTGATTAGGAGGACCACTACCGAGATCCCCTAATCAAACGCTAAACCCTTTCCATTGCTTCTCATTTGAAAGCGGCAAGACAAAAAGACACCCTAGAGGGGCCGAGTGAACCCTTTTTGGGGGGGATCGGGTATCGCAAAATGGGACCGGAAAGGGTTTAGGGTTTGATTAGGTGGACCGCTACCGCAGACCCCTCTAATAAAACCCTAAACCCTTTCCCATGCTTCTCATTCGAAGGCGGCAAGACAAAAAGACACCCTAGAGGGGCCGAGTGAAACCTTTTTGGGGGGACCGGTTATCCAAAACGGGACGGGAAAGGGTTTAGGGTTTGATTAAGCGGACCGCTACCGCGGTTCCCCCTAATCAAACCTTAAACCCTTTCCCTTGCTTCTCATTTGAAGGCGGCAAGACAAAAAGACACACTAGAGGGGCCGAGTGAACCCTTTTTGGGGGGGGCGGGTATCCTAAAACGGGACGGGAAAGGGTTTAGGGTTTGATTAGGCGGACTGCTACCGTGGATCCCCCTAATCAAACGCTAAACCCTTTCCATTGCTTCTCATTTGATGGCGGCAAAACAAAAAGACACCCTAGAGGGGCCGAGTGAACCTTTTTGGGGGGGCCGGGTATCCTAAAACGGGACAGGAAAGGGTTTAGGGTTTGATTAGGCGGACCGCTACCGCGGATCCCCCTATTCAAACCCTAAACACTTTCCCTTGCTTCTCATTTAAAGGCGTCAAGAAAAAAAGACACCCTAGAGGGGCCGAGTGAACCCTTTTTGGGGGGACCGGGTATCCTAAAACGGGACGGGAAATCGTTTAGGGTTTGATTAGGCATACCGCTACCCCGGATCCCCCTAATCAAACGCTAAACCCTTTCCCTTGCTTCTCATTTGAAGGCGGCAAGACAAAAAGACACCCTAGACGGGCCGAGTGAACCCTTTTTTGAGGGACCGGGTATCCTAAAACGGGACGGGAAAGGGTTTAGGGTTTGATTAGGAGGACCACTATGCAGATCCCCCTAATCAAACGCTAAACCCTTTCCATTGCTTCTCATTTGAAGGTGGAAAGACAAAAAGACACCCTAGAGGGCCAAGTGAACCCTTTTTGGGGGGATCGGGTATCCTAAAATGGGACGGGAAAAGGTTTAGGGTTTGATTATGGGGATCTGCGGTAGCGGTCCAGCTAATCAAACCCTAAACCCTTTCCCTTGCTTCTCATTCGAAGGCAGCAAGACAAAAAGACACCCTAGAGGGGCCGAGTGAACCCTTTTGGGGGGGACCGGGTATCCTAAAATGGGACGGGAAAGGGTTTAGGGTTTGATTAGGCGAACCGCTACCACGGATCCCCCTAATCAAACCCTAAACCCTTTCCCTTGCTTCTCAATCGAAGGCGGCAAGTCAAAAATACACCATAGAGGGGCCGAGTGAACCCTTTTTGGGGGGAACGGGTATCCTAAAATGGGACGGAAAAGGGTTGAGAGTTTGATTAGGAGGACCACTACCGCAGATCCCCCTAATCAAACGTTAAACCCTTTCCATTGCTTCTCATTTGAAAGCGCCAAGACAAAAAGACACCCTAGAGGGGCCGAGTGAACCCTTTTTGCGGGGATCGGGTATCGCAAAATGGGACGGGAAAGGGTTTAGGGTTTGATTAGGCGGACCGCTACCGCGGATCCCTCTAATAAAACCCTATACCCTTAAACTAAAGGACTATAACGTAAATTTAATATGCAATTTATTGTCATAAACGAAAAACAACAATGAAACGATAAAGATTAAGAATCAACCTCGGGTCCTTTGTAGTGCGGCGTAAAGAACAGAAATCAACAGAGATTTCCTCCTAATCGTTGCACCCAAAACCGTCTGAGACTATGCCCTTGTGCTAGAATTACTCTCTAATTGTCTTGCAATATTGAGAGAGTTGTTATGTGAGTTTTTCCGATGTGAGATCTGAATTTTGAGAGGCAATGTTCTCAAAACCCTAATTGTATTTCACAAATGAAATTCCTTAGGTTACAAAAGAGAGAGAGCTCTCTTTTGTTCATTTGGTTCGGCCAAAAACCTAGTGAGAGGGGGAGCCATGGGCTTTTTCATTTCCTCTTCATTTAAACTCGTGGTCCGACTCCAAATTACTAAATGTATATGACGCAGTCTTATTATAAATTGTCATCGGTTATCGGTATTTTAAAACATCGTCTAGTAACAAGGATTAGCCGATATATTAATGCATGTCCGACAAAGACAATATTGTATAATTAATTCAATATACATTAATTAAATATAACCGTTTATATTTAATTTACGAATTAACTGTTTAATTCGCCTTAGCCAATTTTATTTAATCCGTATTAAATAAAATATCTCAACATCACGTTTTGACTAATTACTAGTCAAATAACTCGGACTAACTGCTTAGTCAATTTTCGGCATCAACACATGATTGTATTTTCATACCGTCACATCTCTCAAACGTATCCTATAGGTGTGACTTTTAGGGACGAGTTGATCACCGCCATCAGTATGACAATAACGTCAAACTTATCTAGCAAGCCAACCGTTATTGATAAACGTGGACCAACTGATTATTATACTAAAGTATACCCTTTGATCCTTTTAGAGATTTATAAGTCCTTGCACTACCTGTAAAGGACACCAGCCCCAACAGGACCACTACCGCAGATCCCCCTAATCAAACGCTAAACCCTTTCCATTGCTTCTCATTTGAAAGCGCCAAGACAAAAAGACACCCTAGAGGGGCCGAGTGAACCCTTTTTGCGGGGATCGGGTATCGCAAAATGGGACGGGAAAGGGTTTAGGGTTTGATTAGGCAGACCGCTACCGCGGATCCCTCTAATAAAACCCTATACCCTTTCCCTTGCTTCTCATTCGAAGGCGGCAAGACAAAAAGACACCCTAGAGGGGCCGAGTGAACCCTTTTTGGGGGGCCGGGTATCCAAAACGGGACGGGAAAGGGTTTAGGGTTTGATTAGGCGGACCGCTACCGCGGTTCCACCTAATCAAACCCTAAACCCTTTCCCTTGCTTCTCATTTGAAGGCGGCAAGACAAAAAGACACCCTAGAGGGGCCGAGTGAACCCTTTTTTGGGGGGACCGGGTATCCTAAAACAGGGGGGAAAGGGATTAGGGTTTGATTAGGCGGACGCTACCGCGGATACCCCTATTCAAACCCTAAACACTTCCCCTTGCTTCTCATTTGAAGGCGGCAAGACAAAAAGACACCCTAGAGGGGCCAAGTGAACCCTTTTTCGGGGACCAGGGTATCCTAAAACGGGACAGAAATCGTTTAGGGTTTGATTAGGCGGACCGCTACCCCGGATCCCCTAATCAAACCCTAAACCCTTTCCTTGCTTCTCATTTGAAGGCGGCAAGACAAAAAGACACCCTAGAGGGGCCGAGTGAACCCTTTTGGGGGACCGGGTATCCTAAAATGGGACGGGAAAGGGTTTAGGGTTTGATTAAGAGAACCGCTACCACGGATCCCCCTAATCAAACCCTAAACCCTTTCCTCGCTTCTCAATCGAAGGCGGCAAGTCAAAAATACACCCTAGAGGGGCCGAGTGAACCCTTTTTGGGGGACCAGGGTATCTAAAATGGGACGGAAAAGGGTTTAGAGTTTGATTAGGAGGACCACTACCGCAGATCCCCCTAATCAAACGCTAAACCCTTTCCATTGCTTCTCATTTGAAAGCGGCAAGACAAAAAGACACCTTAGAGGGGCCGAGTGAACCCTTTTTGGGGGGATCGGGAATCGCAAAATGGGACGGGAAAGGGTTTAGGGTTTGATTAGGTGGAACGCTACCGCGGACGCCTCTAATAAAACCCTAAACCCTTTCCCATGCTTCTCATTCGAAGGCGGCAAGACAAAAAGACACCCTAGAGAGGCCGAGTGAACCCTTTTTGGGGGGACCGGGTATCCTAAAACGGGACGGGAAATCGTTTAGGGTATGATTAGGCATACCGCTACCCCGGATCCCCCTAATCAAACCCTAAACCCTTTCCCTTGCTTCTCATTTGATGGCGGCAAGACAAAAAGACACCCTAGAGGGGCCGAGTGAACCCTTTTTGGGGGGACCGAGTATCCTAAAATGGGACGGGAAAGGGTTTAGGGTTTGATTAAGCGAACCGCTACCACGTATCCCCCTTATCAAACCCTAAACCCTTTCCCTTGCTTCTCAATCGAAGGCGGCAAGTCAAAAATACACCCTAGAGGGGCCGAGTGAACCCTTTTTGGGGGGACCGGGTATCCTAAAATGGGACGGAAAAGGGTTTAGAGTTTGATTAGGAGGACCACTACCGCAGATCCCCCTAATCAAACGCTAAACCCTTTCCATTGCTTCTCATTTGAAGGTGGAAAGACAAAAAGACACCCTAGAGGGCCAAGTGAACCCTTTTTGGGGGGATCGGGTATCCTAAAATGGGACGGGAAAGGGTTTAGGGTTTGATTATGGGGATCTGCGGCAGTGTGATGGCTAATCAAACCCTAAACCCTTTCCCTTGCTTCTCATTCGAAGGCAGCAAGACAAAAAGACACCCTAGAGGTGCTGAGTGAACCCTTTTTGGGGGGGACCGAGTATCCTAAAATGGGACGGGAAAGGGTTTAGGGTTTGATTAGGCGAACCGCTACCCCGGATCCCCCTAATCAAACGCTAAACCCATTCCCTTGCTTCTCATTTAAAGGCGGCAAGAAAAAAAGACACCCTAGAGGGGCCGAGTGAACCCTTTTGGGGGGACCGGGTATCTTAAAACAGGACGGGAAATCGTTTAGGGTTTGATTAGGCGTACCGCTACCCCGGATCCCCCTAATCAAACGCTAAACCCTTTCCCTTGCTTCTCATTTGAAGGCGGCAAGACAAAAAGACACCCTAGACGGGCCGAGTGAACCCTTTTTTGAGGGACCGGGTATCCTAAAACGGGACGGGAAAGGGTTTAGGGTTTGATTAGGAGGACCACTACGCAGATCCCCCTAATCAAACGCTAAACCCTTTCCATTGCTTCTCATTTGAAGGTGGAAAGACAAAAAGACACCCTAGAGGGCCAAGTGAACCCTTTTTGGGGGGATCGGGTATCCTAAAATGGGACGGGAAAGGGTTTAGGGTTTGATTATGGGGATCTGCGGTAGCGGTCCGGCTAATCAAACCCTAAACCCTTTCCCTTGCTTCTCATTCGAAGGCAGCAAGACAAAAAGACACCCTAGAGGTGCCGAGTGAACCCTTTTTGGGGGGACCGAGTATCCTAAAATGGGACGGGAAAGGGTTTAGGGTTTGATTAGGCGAACCGCTACCACGGATCCCCCTAATCAAACCCTAAACCCTTTCCCTTGCTTCTCAATCGAAGGCGGCATGTCAAAAATACACCATAGAGGGGCCGAGTGAACCCTTTTTGGGGGGAACGGGTATCCTAAAATGGGACGGAAAAGGGTTGAGAGTTTGATTAGGAGGACCACTACCGCAGATCCCCCTAATCAAACGCTAAACCCTTTCCATTGCTTCTCATTTGAAAGCGCCAAGACAAAAAGACACCCTAGAGGGGCCGAGTGAACCCTTTTTGCGGGGATCGGGTATCGCAAAATGGGACGGGAAAGGGTTTAGGGTTTGATTAGGCGGACCGCTACCGCGGATCCCTCTAATAAAACCCCATACCCTTAAACTAAAGGACTATAACGTAAATTTAATATGCAATTTATTGTCATAAACGAAAAACAACAATGAAACGATAAAGATTAAGAATCAACCTCGGGTCCTTTGTAGTGCGGCGTAAAGAACAGAAATTAACAGAGATTTCCTCCTAATCGTTGCACCCAAGACCGTCTGAGACTATGCCCTTGTGCTAGAATTACTCTCTAATTGACTTGCAATATTGAGAGAGTTGTTATGTGAGTTTTTCCGATGTGAGATCTGAATTTTGAGAGGCAATGTTCTCAAAACCCTAATTGTATTTCACAAATGAAATTCCTTAGGTTACAAAAGAGAGAGAGCTCTCTTTTGTTCATTTGGTTCGGCCAAAAACCGAGTGAGAGGGGGAGCCATGGGCTTTTTCATTTCCTCTTCATTTAAACTCGTGGTCCGACTCCAAATTACTAAATGTATATGACGCGGTCTTATTATAAATTGTCATCGGTTATCGGTATTTTAAAACATCGTCTAGTAACAAGGATTAGCCGATATATTAATGCATGTCCGACAAAGACAATATTGTATAATTAATTCAATATACATTAATTAAATATAATCGTTTATATTTAATTTACGAATTACCTGTTTAATTCGCCTTAGCCAATTTTATTTAATCCGTATTAAATAAAATATCTCAACATCACGTTTTGACTAATTACTAGTCAAATAACTCGGACTAACTGCTTAGTCAATTTTCTGGCATCAACATGACTGTATTTTCATACCGTCACATCTCTCAAACGTATCCTATAGGTGTGACTTTTAGGGACCAGTTGATCACCGCCATCTGTATGACAATAACGTCAAACTTATCTAGCAAGCCAACCGTTATTGATAAACGTGGACCAACTGATTATAATACTAAAGTATACCCTTTGATCCTTTTAGAGATTTATAAGTCCTTGCACTACCTGTAAAGGACACCAGCCCCAACAAGCTCCCACTTATCCGTACAAGTGTATGTGCAATGACGTTATCCGCACTATCTGGAGGACACAGCTCCAACAAACTCCCACTTGTCCGTACAAGTGTATGTGCGATAACCGATTCTCATATTCATTTAAAATTTCTCCCACTCAATGTAAAACAATTTGCAGATCCGGATCCGCAAAGGTCGTATTTTACAATCGATCTGTATCAAGAGTGGTTTCCCCGACTAGAGAGTAACTTAACTGATAAAACGAATCCGTATCCGAGCATGGCCATGCATTTCGATTCTGACTCCTCGAGTGGCCCTGAGAAATATCGAGTACCTGATAAAGGCTGAATATTTCCTTCAACTCGACTCCTTCCGATCTAAGCACAGCATGAAATGACCCAGAAAAAATCTACTTGGCCCCCTGTTACGGATGACAGTGAGAAAGAAACCAAAGTCACCAAAAATCTGCCTTAGTCTCAAGAGACAGTCAATAGTCAAAAGAATCGACTCTTAGGATCACCATGGAGGTCCTATCCACGACCGGGCACCGAATGTTATAAAACATTTAGGACTCCACGTCGATGTCACAATTGTGTCCTACGAGATATCCGTATAAATCGCCTCTCGTGATTGGTCGGTCAACTGTTTTGACTTATGGCTCGTTGAACCCACCATCAACCAACGTCACAAAATAATTGCCAGAGTTATCAGCTCATGTGGGCAATTAAGGACTAAAAATATAATGTTTGTTCAGTTCACTTTGTGGTGTTCAAAATTGTCGTACTTCCACATGAAAAACATAATATATATAAATATCAAAACGATGATGTCGTATAGAGTACACAAGATAATGAATCTAATCCATAAAAGAGTACTACAACTCAGGAACACGTTTAATTCCCATGGAATTAACATGCCCTTCATGCTTATCTTGTCGTAATGGTTTAGTGAGAGGATCTGTTATATTATCATGTGTAGCAATCTTTTCTATCACTACTTCCTTTTGCTCCACGTAATCTCCGATTAGATGAGCTTTCCGTTGTACATGTCTAGACGCGACATAGTACTCGGACTCAGACGTAGAATCTGCTGTAACACTTTGTTTGGAACTCTTCCAGCTGACTGTAGCGCCATTAAGAGTAAAAACGAATCCAAACTGAGATTTCGAGTCATCTCGATCCATAAGTCAATGCCCAATCTTTAGTCCTCCGTAGGTACTTAAGAATGTTCTTGACAGTCATCCAATGTGATACACCTGGATGCTGTTGGAATCGAGTTGTCATACTCAATGCATATGCCACGTCGGGACGTGTGCATATCATGGCATACATGATTGATCCTATAGCTGAGGCATAAGGAATCCGTGTCATGCGCTCTTTCTCTTCCGGTGTCTCTGGTGCCTGAGACTTGCTCAAATGCACCCCTGGAGCCATAGGAAGAAACCCGTTTTTGGAGTTAGTCATGCTTGAATCTCTCTAGGATCTTGTCTATGTAAGACTCTGGCGAGAGATAACATCCGACGTGATCTATCTCGATAGATATGGATGCCCAAAATTCTTTGTGCCTCACCCAGATCTTTCATCTGGAAATGGTTCTTTAACCATACTTTTACCGAAGTTAAGAGAGGTATGTCATTCCCAATCAGGAGTATGTCATCGACATACAATATTAGGAAGACAATCTTTCTCCCACTTGACTTGATATATAGACATGGTTCCTCGACTGATCTAGTAAATCCATTGTCTTTTATCACTCGGTCGAAACGATAATTCCAACTCCTAGAAGCTTGCTTAAGTCCATAAATGGAGTCCACCTCGGATTTCATGGCCTCAAGCCAAAGCTTTGAGTCGGAACTAGTCATGGCACCTTTATAGGTTGCGGGTTCACTACTCGTTAAGAGTAGGATGTCATCTATGTCATGTTCCTCGACCATACCAATGTATCTGTCCGGAGGAATAGAGACTCTTCCCGACCTCCTAGGTTCTGAGGAATATTAACATGGCGGGATTGAAGGAATTTGTTCCTCCAATGGTTGCTCGGTACCTGGTTCTGGAATCTCCGACAGTTCGAAGGTTCTATCACTCTTTGCATTCTCGAGAAATTCCTTCTCTAAGAATGTCGCACTAGCCGCAACAAAAACACGTTGTTCGGTTGGCGAATAAAAGTAATGACCAAGCGTTCCTTTAGGATAACCTATAAAGTATGTCTTGACCGATCGCGGGCCGAGCTTATCCTCGTGTCTCCACTTGACATAAGCCTCGAAGCCCTAAACCCGTATAAAGGACAAGTTAGGGACCGTTCCCTTCCATAGTTCATATGGAGTCTTGTCAACAGCTTTAGACGGACTTCGGTTAAGTATTAGAGCAGCTGACAAAAGAGCATAACCCCATAATGAGTCAGGCACCACTGTGTGACTCATCATGGATCGAACCATATCTAGTAGTGTTCGATTTCTCCGTTCGGACACACCATTCAACTGAGGTGTTCCAGGTGGAGTTAACTGTAAGGCAATCCCACAGTCCTTAAGGTGTTGATCAAACTCGTGAGAAAGACACTCGCCACCACGATCCGAACGCAGTGTTTTAATCTTTCTACCCAAAGAGGTTAGACCCGATTCGGTATTCCTTGAATTTCTCAAAGGATTCACTTTTGTGCTTCATTAAGTAGATATAGCCATATCTACTTAAATCGTCCGTGAAAGTGATGAAATACCTATAGCCTTCTCGTGCGGTGATTGACATAGGCCCACACACATCCGTATGTGTGAGTCCTAATAGGTCGTAGCGCATTCCAACACCTTTGAAGGAAATCCGAGTCATCTTATCGATGAGACATGATTCACACGTGCCAAATGATTGAAAATCAAAGGCCGAGATAGCTCCATTTTTGATGAGTCGTTTTACGCGCTTTCTCATTAATGTGTCCCATACGGCAGTGCCATAGATACGTTTGATCTTTGTCACCAACCTTTAACTTCTTATTCATTACGTGTAATATTTCGGTGGTCTGATCTAAAACATAAATTCCTTTCATGGAGACTGCCTTGCCAAAAATCATATCGTGTAATGAGAAAATGCAATTATTATTCTCTATTACAATTGAAAAACCAAGTTTGTCAAGTGCAGAAACTGAAATAATGTTTTAGAAAGACTGGGTACATAATAGCAGTTATATAAAAATAACTCAAATCCGCTAGGAAGCTGGATCACGTATGTTCCCCTCGAGATGGCAGCCAATCGTGCTCCATTCCCGATACGCAGGTCCACCTCACCCTTTACGAGGGGTTCGATGTTTCGGAGCCCCTGCACATGATTACACAGATGAGAACCACAACCAGTATCTAGTACCCAAGTTCCGTAACTTGCGTGGTTAATCTCAATCATATGAATAAAAGTAGAAGGAGAAGACATACCAACAGGTTTAACGCGACCTGCTTTTATGTCCTCATGATAAACATGACATGTACGCCTCCAATGCCCAGTCTTGTGGCAATAATGACATTCCATGTTATCGGTTTTGCTCTTTGTCGCGCCTGATGAGTTACTTGCCTCACCAGGCCCACTCTTACCTGAACCCGACTTCTTAAACTTCGCCTTACCTACTGCTAGGTCTGCTTTAGCTTTGCCCTTACCCTTGCCCTTGTTTGACACAACGAGAACATCCTGTTTCATACTCCCACTGAACTTCATGTCCTTCTCGGTGCCGTACGAGAAGGGAGTGCGTTCATGGGGACTTTTCTTCAAATCATTCATATAGTAATTCGCTCTAAAGAGCGCAAAACCATCGTGGAGTGAATGAAGCATGCGGTCAATCACAATGTTCTCGCTGATTTTACAATCAAGCGTCTCCAGCTTCTCGACATTCTCAATCATCTTTGAGAATGTGTGGGCTAACGGTTGGCCCTTGAGTCTCGCATCAAAGAAGCGAGTGGTATGCTCATAGGTCACCATTCTCGGTGCTTTCGAGAATTCCTTAGTGAGCGTGGTGAAAATCTTGTTTGCACCATGGGCTATGAAGCGTTTCTGCAAATTGGGTTCCATTGCAAAAATGAGTACGTTTTTAATCGCACCCGCTTCCATACAGAAATCGTTAAACTTGGCGATCTCATTAGCTCTAGCCGTGGGACCTGGGTTTGGCGGGATGGGCTCTATTAGATATTTGAGCTTCCCGTCGGCGGGCGGCATTCCGTAATGCCGCCTCCCGGCCCGCGAAGTTTGATCCATCACTCTTGATCGAGTAGACCGATTCATCGATTCGTGAAGATCCGGCCGGGACTCACGGTCAAATGTGGCACTTGGCATTGGGTCGTTAGTAGGACCAGCCATTTCGTTATAGCAGTTTAAATGATCGTGTTCTACACTAAAAAAGGAAGAAAAACAAAAACGAAATAAGCAACTCATCGAGGTGATTTAAGTCTATTTAAAATTCATTTTAACGTGTAGACTCATTGCACTTGCATAATTGATCTCCCTCAAGAATAATACAAGTTATCCCAAGACTCAATTTCCGTAAATTGATAAGCAAACTGTTTAGCTAGTTCTTCCGTAAGAACTCTTGGTCGATAGATTTCCGTAAATCCTATCTATAGTCCACCATAATCACAGGATCGTACGAGTGACCATAGTGTTGAGATAAAATAAGTCAATCAGTTCCAACCTACCCGGCGTAGAAGGGGTCATATTATGCCTACCGACGAAGAAGGGATTCATTGGAGTTTGACCTATAAAGACAATTCTCAATTTTTGGTTATACGAGGAAGATCCCATCAACTTAGTTTTGATTCATTTTAAGTGAACGAATAACTAGCATTACGTGAATGAATTAACTTAGGTGATGGCTTAAATTGATCGTGTGACATGAGAATGTCATAGAAAACTAACGCGTGACCTCTATATGAGTCAGTTTTCATGCAATTATTAGGTGGTTTGGTTTTTAGGCGGAATATGATGCAATCTATCGTTACGATAAAATAAATGAAAGAATGCAAAACGTAAATAAAAATTCCTAGTGTGGCCTATCCTAGTAAAAAGAACAAAATACAACTTTGGAATCCACCGTTGGACCCAAGAAGCTTGTCTTGATGTTCCATCTTTGTCCATGTAGCGGGAGTGAGCATCCGATCTCCATCTTTGGTCTTCTCAAAATTACAATTAAAATTTACAAAATATAAACCTATTTACATTCTAAATAAAAACGTAATTACAAGGAAAAAACAAAATGGAGATACGAGATCTCAAAATACAACCAAGACCGTGTTCCATCATTACGGTAACACGTTCTACTAAGGCCACACTAAGTTAGAACCGTTTTTAAAATTAAATAAATACGTAATTAAAAGCATTCAAAACAATCAAAATAACGATAAATAAAATGCATCAACTAAATTAAATTTATTCGTGACATAATTCCGTAATTATGTTAAATTTATCCAAACCACCTTATATGATTAAAATTATGTGACAAAACCGCTTTAGTCAAGTTAATTTTAATCCGTGATAATCCGTTACTTTAAATCGTTTTAAAATAACTAAATGGTACGTGAGTGGACCGTTTCACTATCAAGCGAATGCACAAAATCCGTATTGTACACATTTTGGCCGAAAAAAAAAAAATTAGAACAAAAAAAAACCAGCCGTAGCCAAAAGAAAGAAAAACACGAATTTTTTTTTTTTTTTTATTATATTCCAGCGGGTTTTGCCGAGAGCAAAGAGAGCAAAAAAAAATTTTCAGCGGCTCAAATTTACATAGCTCGGCCAAAACCAAACAAAATCGATTTGACAAAAAACCCAATTGCAATTTAAACCTAATCCGTATAGAAGTAAATCTACAATTGTCAAAACTTTAACATATTGCAATAATAACCGTTTATAATAACAATATGCAAAATCAAATCGAAAACAAAAACAATCGATCGAGACACTGCAGTCCTCGATCGAATAGTTGAATTCGGCCGACTGTTTACAACGTAAAAACAGACGAGAAAACACGGGAAAAAAAGAAATAGCCGTACAAAGAAACATGTCACGGTTTTCAAGAAAGGAAAACAGAAAAACAGTAGTGAGCATATCGTTCGCCGAACGGTATTCAAGGCAAAAAAAATTATCGATTCAAATCGTTTTATGAAAATCACATAGAAAAATTTACGTGGCCTCGCTCTGATACCACTTGTGGGGTAATATCCGTATAATACCCTTAAACTAAAGGACTATAACGTAAATTTAATATGCAATTTATTGTCATAAACGAAAAACAACAATGAAACGATAAAGATTAAGAATCAACCTCGGGTCCTTTGTAGTGCGGCGTAAAGAACAGAAATCAACAGAGATTTCCTCCTAATCGTTGCACCCAAGACCGTCTGAGACTATGCCCTTGTGCTAGAAATACTCTCTAATTGACTTGCAATATTGAGAGAGTTGTTATGTGAGTTTTTCCGATGTGAGATCTGAATTTTGAGAGGCAATGTTCTCAAAACCCTAATTGTATTTCACAAATGAAATTCCTTAGGTTACAAAAGAGAGAGAGCTCTCTTTTGTTCATTTGGTTCGGCCAAAAACCGAGTGAGAGGGGGAGCCATGGGCTTTTTCATTTCCTCTTCATTTAAACTCGTGGTCCGACTCCAAATTACTAAATGTATATGACGCGGTCTTATTATAAATTGTCATCGGTTATCGGTATTTTAAAACATCGTCTAGTAACAAGGATTAGCCGATATATTAATGCATGTCCGACAAAGACAATATTGTATAATTAATTCAATATACATTAATTAAATATAACCGTTTATATTTAATTTACGAATTAACTGTTTAATTCGCCTTAGCCAATTTTATTTAATCCGTATTAAATAAAATATCTCAACATCACGTTTTGACTAATTACTAGTCAAATAACTCGGACTAATCGCTTAGTCAATTTTTGGCATCAACATGATCTGTATTTTCATACCGTCACATCTCTCAAACGTATCCTATAGGTGTGACTTTTAGGGACCAGTTGATCACCGCCATCTGTATGACAATAACGTCAAACTTATCTAGCAAGCCAACCGTTATTGATAAACGTGGACCAACTGATTATAATACTAAAGTATACCCTTTGATCTTTTTAGAGATTTATAAGTCCTTGCACTACCTGTAAAGGACACCAGCCCCAACAGGACCACTACCGCAGATCCCCCTAATCAAACGCTAAACCCTTTCCATTGCTTCTCATTTGAAAGCGCCAAGACAAAAAGACACCCTAGAGGGGCCGAGTGAACCCTTTTGGGGGGATCGGGTATCGCATGAAAATGGGACGGGAAAGGGTTTAGGGTTTAATTAGGCAGACCGCTACCGCGGATCCCTCTAATAAAACCCTATACCCTTTCCCTTGCTTCTCATTCGAAGGCGGCAAGACAAAAAGACACCCTAGAGGGGCCGAGTGAACCCTTTTTGGGGGGACCGGGTATCCAAAACGGGACGGGAAAAGGTTTAGGGTTTGATTAGGCGGACCGCTACCGCGGTTTCTCCTAATCAAACCCTAAACCCTTTCCCTTGCTTCTCATTTGAAGGCGGCAAGACAAAAAGACACCCTAGAGGGGCCGAGTGAACCCTTTTTGGGGGGACCGGGTATCCTAAAACGGGACAGGAAAGGGATTAGGGTTTGATTAGGCGGACCGCTACCGCGGATACCCCTATTCAAACCCTAAACACTTCCCCTTGCTTCTCATTTGAAGGCGGCAAGACAAAAAGACACCCTAGAGGGGCCAAGTGAACCCTTTTTCGGGGGACCGGGTATCCTAAAACGGGACAAGAAATCGTTTAGGGTTTGATTAGGCGGACCGCTACCCCGGATCCCCCTAATCAAACCCTAAACCCTTTCCCTTGCTTCTCATTTGAAGGCGGCAAGACAAAAAGACACCCTAGAGGGGCCGAGTGAACCCTTTTTGGGGGGACCGAGTATCCTAAAATGGGACGGGAAAGGGTTTAGGGTTTGATTAAGCGAACCGCTACCACGTATCCCCCTTATCAAACCCTAAACCCTTTCCCTTGCTTCTCAATCGAAGGAGGCAAGTCAAAAATACACCCTAGAGGGGCCGAGTGAACCCTTTTTGGGGGGACCGGGTATCCTAAAATGGGACGGAAAAGGGTTTAGAGTTTGATTAGGAGGACCACTACCGCAGATCCCCCTAATCAAACGCTAAACCCTTTCCATTGCTTCTCATTTGAAAGCGGCAAGACAAAAAGACACCTTAGAGGGGCCGAGTGAACCCTTTTTGGGGGGATCGGGTATCGCAAAATGGGACGGGAAAGGGTTTAGGGTTTGATTAGGTGGACCGCTACCGCGGACCCCTCTAATAAAACACTAAACCCTTTCCCATGCTTCTCATTCGAAGGCGGCAAGACAAAAAGACACCCTAGAGGGGCCGAGTGAACCCTTTTTTGGGGGACCGGGTATCCAAAACGGGACGGGAAAGGGTTTAGGGTTTGATTAGGCAGACCGCTACCGCGGTTCCCCCTAATCAAACCTTAAACCCTTTCCCTTGCTTCTCATTTGAAGGCGGCAAGACAAAAAGACACCCTAGAGGGGCCGAGTGAACCCTTTTTGGGGGGACCGGGTATCCTAAAACGGGGCAGGAAAGGGTTTAGGGTTTGATTAGGCGGACCGCTACCGCGGATCCCCCTATTCAAACCCTAAACACTTTCCCTTGCTTCTCATTTGAAGGCGGCAAGAAAAAAGACACCCTAGAGGGGCCGAGTGAACCCTTTTGGGGGGCCGGGTATCCTAAAACGGGACGGAAATCGTTTAGGGTTTGATTAGGCGGACCGCTACCCCGGATCCCCCTAATTAAACCCTAAACCCTTTCCCTTGCTTCTCATTTGAAGGCGGCAAGACAAAAAGACACCCTAGAGGGGCCCAGTGAACCCTTTTTGGGGGGACCGAGTATCCTAAAATGGGACGGGAATGGGTTTAGGGTTTGATTAAGAGAATCGCTACCACGTATCCCCCTAATCAAACGCTAAACCCTTTCCATTGCTTCTCATTTGTAAGCGGCAAGACAAAAAGACACCCTAGAGGGGCCGAGTGAACCCTTTTTGAGGGGATCGGGTATCGCAATATGGGACGGGAAAGGGTTTAGGGTTTGATTAGGTGGACCGCTATCGCGGACCCCTCTAATAAAACCCTAAACCCTTTCCCATGCTTCTCATTCGAAGGCGGCAAGACAAAAAGACACCCTAGAGGGGCCGAGTGAACCCTTTTTGGGGGGACCGGGTATCCAAAACGGGACGGGAAAGGGTTAAGGGTTTGATTAGGCGGACCGCTACCGCGGATCCCCTATTCAAACCCTAAACACTTTCCCTTACTTCTCATTCGAAGGCGGTAAGACAAAAAGTCACCCTAGAGGGGCCGAGGGAACCCTTTTTGGGGGGACCGGGTATCCTAAAACGGGACGGAAAAGGGTTTTGGGTTTGATTAGGCGGACCGCTACTAAGGATCCCCCTAATCAAACCCTAAACCATTTCCCTTGCTTCTCATTTGAAGGCGGCAAGACAAAAAGACACCCTAGAGGGGCCGAGTGAACCCTTTTTTGGGGGGCCGGGTATCCTAAAATGGGACGGGAAAGGGTTTAGGGTTTGATTAGGCGCACCGCTACCGCGGATCCCCCTTATCCAACCCTAAACCCTTTCCCTTGCTTCTCATTCGAAGGCGGCAAGACAAAAAGACACCCTAGAGGGGCCGAGTGAACCCTTTTTGGGGGGACCGGGTATCCTAAAACAGGACGGGAAAGGGTTTAGGGTTTGACTAGGCGGACCTCTACCGCGGATCCCCCTAATCAAACGCTAAACCCTTTCCCTTGCTTCTCATTTGAAGGCGGCAAGACAAAAAGACACCCTAGAGGTGCCGAGTGAACCCTTTTTGTGGGGACCGAGTATTCTAAAACGGGATGGAAAAGGGTTTAGGGTTTGATTAGGCGAACTGCTACCGCGGATCCCCCTGATCAAACCCTAAATCCTTTCCCTTGCTTCTCATTCGAAGGCGGTAAGACAAAAAGTCACCCTAGAGGGGCGGAGGGAACCCTTTTTGGGGGGACCGGGTATCCTAAAACGGGACGGAAAAGGGTTTAGGGTTTGATTAGGTGGACCGCTACTAAGGATCCCCCTAATCAAACCCTAAACCATTTCCCTTGCTTCTCATTTGAAGGCGGCAAGACAAAAAGACACCCTAGAGGGGCCGAGTGAACCCTTTTTGGGGGGGGACCGGGTATCCTAAAACGGGACGGGGAAGGGTTTACGGTTTAATTAGGCGGACCGCTACCGCGGATCCCCCTAATCAAACCCTAAACCCTTTCCCTTGCTTCTCATTTGAAGGCGGCAAGACAAAAAGACACCCTAGAGGGGCCGAGTGAACCCTTTTTGGAGGGACCGGGTATCCTAAAACGGGACGGGAAAGGTTTTAGGGTTTGATTAGGCTGACCGCTACCGCGGATCCCCCTAATCAAATGCTAAACCCTTTCCATCGCTTCTCATTTGAAGGCAGCATGACAAAAAGACACCCTTGAGGGTCCGAGTGAACCCTTTTTGGGGGGATCGGGTATCCTAAAACGGGACTGGAAAGGGTTTAGGGTTTGATTAGGTAGACCGCTACCGCGGATCCCCCTAATCAAACCCTAAAACATTTCCCTTGCTTCTCATTCGAAGGCGGCAACACAAAAAGACACCCTAGAGGGGCTGAGTGAACCCTCTTTGGGGGGGCGGGTATCCTAAAACGGGACGGGAAAGGGTTTAGGGTTTGATTAGGCGCACCGCTACCGCGGATCCCCCTTATCCAACCCTAAACCCTTTCCCTTGCTTCTCATCCGAAGGCGGCAAGACAAAAAGACACCCTAGAGGGGCCGAGTGAACCCTTTTTTGGGGGGCCGGGTATCCTAAAACGGGACGGGAAATGGTTTAGGGTTTGATTAGGCGGACTGATACCCCGGATCCCCCTAATCAAACCCTAAACCCTTTCCCTTGCTTCTCATTTGAAGGCGGCAAGACAAAAAAAAACCCTAGAGGGGCCGAGTGAACCCTTTTTGGGGGAACCGGGTATCCTAAAACGGGACGGGAAAGGGTTTAGGGTTTGATTAGGCGGACCGCTACCGCATATCCCCCTAATCAAACCCTAAACCCTTTCCCTTGCTTCTCATTTGAAGGCGGCAAGACAAAAAGACACCCTAGAGGTGCCGAGTGAACCCTTTTTGTGGGGACCGAGTATCCTAAAACGGGATGGAAAAGGGTTTAGGGTTTGATTAGGCGAACCGCTACCGTGGATCCCCCTAATCCAACCCTAAACCCTTTCCCTTGCTTCTCATTCGAAGGCGGTAAGACAAAAAGTCACCCTAGAGGGGCCGAGTGAACCCTTTTTGGGGGGACCGGGTATCCTAAAACGGGACGGAAAAGGGTTTAGGGTTTGATTAGGCGGACCTCTACTAAGGATCCCCCTAATCAAACCCTAAACCATTTCCCTTGCTTCTCATTTGAAGGCGGCAAGACAAAAAGACACCCTAGAGGGACCGAGTGAACCCTTTTTGGGGGACCGGGTATCCTAAAACGGGACGGGAAAGGGTTTAGGGTTTGATTTGGCGCACCGCTACCGCGGATCCCCATAATCAAACCCTTAACCCTTTCCCTTCCTTCTCATTTGCAGGCGGCAAGACAAAAAGACACCCTAGAGGGGCCGAGTGAACCCTTTTTGGGGGGACTGGGTATCCTAAAATGGGACGGGAAAGGGTATAGGGTTTAATTAGGCGGACCGCTACCGCGGATCCCCCAACTCAAACGCTAAACCCTTTCCCTTGCTTCTCATTTGAAGGCGGCAAGACAAAATGACACCCTAGAGGGGCCGAGTGAACCCTTTTTGGGGGGACCGGGTATCCTAAAACGGGACGGGAAAGGTTTTAGGGTTTGATTAGGCTGACCGCTACCGCGGATCCCCCTAATCAAATGCTAAACCCTTTCCTATGCTTTTCATTTGAAGGCGGCATGACAATAAGACACCCTAGAGGGGCCGAGTGAACCCTTTTTGGGGGGACCGGGTATCCTAAAACGGGACGGGAAAGGTTTTAGGGTTTGATTAGGCTGACCGCTACCGCGGATCCCCCTAATCAAATGCTAAACCCTTTCCATTGCTTCTCATTTGAAGGCGGCATGACAAAAAGACACTCTAGAGGGGCCGAGTGAACCCTTTTTGGGGGGATCGGGTATCCTAAAACGGGACTGGAAAGGGTTTAGGGTTTGATTAGGCGGACCGCTACCGCGGATCCCCCTAATTAAACCCTAAAACCTTTCCCTTGCTTCTCATTCGAAGGCGGCAAGACAAAAAGACACCATAGAGGGGCCGAGTGAACCCTTTTTGGGGGGACTGGGTATCCTAAAACGGGACGGGAAAGGGTTTAGGGTTTAATTAGGCAGACCGCTACCGCGGATCCCCCTAATCAAACCCTAAACCCTTTCCCTTGCTTCTCATTTGAAGGCGGCAAGACAAAAAGACACCCTAGAGGGGCCGAGTGAACCCATTTTGGGGGGACCGGGTATCCTAAAACGGAACGGGAAAGGTTTTAGGGTTTGATTAGGCTGACCACTACCGCGGATCCCCCTAATCAAATGCTAAACCCTTTCCATTGCTTCTCATTTGAAGGCGGCAAGACAAAAAGACACCCTAGAGGGGCCGAGTGAACCCTCTTTGGGGGGGGGGTATCCTAAAACGGGACGGGAAAGGGTTTAGGGTTTGATTAGGCGCACCGCTACCGCGGATCCCCCTTATCCAACCCTAAACCCCATCCCTTGCTCCTCATTCGAAGGCGGCAAGACAAAAAGACACCCTAGAGGGGCCGAGTGAATCCTTTTTTGGTAGGCCGGGTATCCTAAAACGGGACGGGGAATGGTTTAGGGTTTTATTAGGCGGACTGATACCCCGGATCCCCCTAATCAAACCCTAAACCCTTTCCCTTGCTTCTTATTTGAAGGAGGCAAGACAAAAAGACACCCTAGAGGGGCCGAGTGAACCCTTTTTTGGGGGGGCCGGGGATCCTAAAACAGGACGGGAAAGGGTTTAGGGTTTGATTAGGCGGACCACTACCGCGGATCCCCCTAATCAAACCCTAAACCCTTTCCCTTGCTTCTCATTTGAAGGCGGCAAGACAAAAAAAAACCCTAGAGGGGCCGAGTGAACCCTTTTTGGGGGGACCGGGTATCCTAAAACGGGACGGGAAAAGGTTTAGGGTTTGATTAGGCGGACCGCTACCTCAAATCCCCCTAATCAAACCCTAAACCCTTTCCCTTGCTTCTCATTTGAAGGAGGCAAGACAAAAAGACACACTAGAGGGGTCGAGTGAACCCTTTGGGGGGGGGGGGGGGGTGGGGGGGCGGGTATCCTAAAATAGGACGGGAAAGGGTTTATGGTTTGATTAGGCGCACCGCTACCGCGGATCCCCCTAATCAAACCCTAAACCCTTTCCCTTGCTTCTCATTTGAAGGCGGCAAGACAAAAAGACACCCTAGAGGTGCCGAGTGAACCCTTTTTGTGGGGACCAGGTATCCTAAAACGAGACGGGAAAAGGTTTAGGGTTTGATTAGGCGGACCGCTACCGCGAATCCCCCTAATCAAACCCTAAACCCTTTCCCTTGCTTCTCATTTGAAGGCGGCAAGACAAAAAGACACCCTAGAGGTGCCGAGTGAACCCTTTTTGTGGGGACCGAGTATCCTAAAACGGGATGGAAAAGGGTTTAGGGTTTTATTAGGCGAACCGCTACCGTGGATCCCCCTAATCCAACCCTAAACCCTTTCCCTTGCTTCTCATTCGAAGGCGGTAAGACAAAAAGTCACCCTAGAGGGGCCGAGTGAACCCTTTTTGGGGGGACCGGGTATCCTAAAACGGGACGGAAAAGGGTTTAGGGTTTGATTAGGCGGACAGCTACTAAGGATCCCCCTAATCAAACCCTAAACCATTTCCCTTGCTTCTCATTTGAAGGCGGCAAGACAAAAAGACACCCTAGAGGGGCCGAGTGAACCCTTTTTGGGGGGACCGGGTATCCTAAAACGGGACGGGAAAGGTTTTAGGGTTTGATTAGGCGCACCGCTAAAGCGGATCCCCCTAATCAAATGCTAAACCCTTTGCATTGCTTCTCATTTGAAGGCGGCATGACAAAAAGACACCCTAGAGGGGCCGAGGGAACCCTTTTTGAGGGGACTGGGTATCCTAAAACGGGACTGGAAAGGGTTTAGGGTTTGATTAGGCGGACCGCTACCGCGGATCCCCCAACTCAAACCCTAAATCCTTTCCTTTGCTTCTCATTTGAAGGCGGCAAGACAAAATGACACCCTAGAGGGGCCGAGTGAACCCTTTTTGGGGGACCGGGTATCCTAAAACGGGACGGGAAAGGTTTTAGGGTTTGATTAGGCTGACCGCTACCGCGGATCCCTCTAATCAAATGCTAAACCCTTTCCTATGCTTCTCATTTGAAGGCGGCATGACAATAAGACACTCTAGAGGGGCCGAGTGAACCCTTTTTGGGGGGACCGGGTATCCTAAAACGGGACGGGAAAGGTTTTAGGGTTTGATTAGGCAGACCGCTACCACGGATCCCCCTAATCAAATGCTAAACCCTTTCCATTGCTTCTCATTTGAAGGCAGCATGACAAAAAGACACTCTAGAGGGGCCGAGTGAACACTTTTTTGGGGGATCGGGTATCCTAAAACGGGACTGGAAAGGGTTTAGGGTTTGATTAGGCGGACCGCTACCGCGGATCCCCCTAATTGAACCCTAAAACCTTTCCCTTGCTTCTCATTCGAAGGCGGCTAGACAAAAAGACACCATAGAGGGGCCGAGTGAACCCTTTTTGGGGGGACTGGGTATCCGAAAACGGGACGGGAAAGGGATTAGGGTTTAATTAGGCAGACCACTACCGCGGATCCCCCTAATCAAACCCTAAACCCTTTCCCTTGCTTCTCATTTGAAGGCGGCAAGACAAAAAGACACCCTAGAGGGGCCGAGTGAACCCTTTTTGGGGGGACAGGGTATCCTAAAACGGGACGGGAAAGGTTTTAGGGTTTGAATAGGCTGACCACTACCGCGGATCCCCCTAATCAAATGCTAAACCCTTTCCATTGCTTCTCATTTGAAGGCAGCATGACAAAAAGACACCCTAGAGGGGCCGAGTGAACCCTTTTTGGGGGGATCGGGTATCCTAAAACGGGACTGGAAAGGGTTTAGGGTTTGATTAGGCGGACCGCTACCGCGGATCCCCCTAATCAAACCCTAAAACCTTTCCCTTGCTTCTCATTCGAAGGCGGCAAGACAAAAAGACACCCTAGAGGGGCCGAGTGAACCCTCTTTGGGGGGGGCCGGGTATCCTAAAATAGGACGGGAAAGGGTTTAGGGTTTGATTAGGCGGACCACTACCGCGGATCCCCCTAATCAAACCCTAAACCTTTTCCCTTGCTTCTCATTTGAAGGCGGCAAGACAAAAAAAAACCCTAGAGGGGCCGAGTGAACCCTTTTTGGGGGGACCGGGTATCCTAAAACGGGACGGGAAAAGGTTTAGGGTTTGATTAGGCGGACCGCTACCACGAATCCCCCTAATCAAACCCTAAACCCTTTCCCTTGCTTCTCATTTGAAGGAGGCAAGACAAAAAGACACCCTAGAGGGGTCGAGTGAACCCTTTGGGGGGGGCGGGTATCCTAAAACAGGACGGGAAAGGGTTTAGGGTTTGATTAGGCGGACCGCTACCGCAGATCCCCCTAATCAAACCCTAAACCCTTTCCCTTGATTCTCATTTGAAGGCGGCAAGACAAAAAGACACCCTAGAGGTGCCGAGTGAACCTTTTTTGTGGGGACCGAGTATCCTAAAACGGGATGGAAAAGGGTTTAGGGTTTGATTAGGCGAACCGCTACCGTGGATCCCCCTAATCCAACCCTAAACCCTTTCCCTTGCTTCTCATTCGAAGGCGGTAAGACAAAAACTCACCCTAGAGGGGCCGAGTGAACCCTTTTTGGGGGAACCGGGTATCCTAAAACGGGACAGAAAAGGGTTTAGGGTTTGATTAGGCGGACCGCTACTAAGGATCCCCCTAATCAAACCCTAAACCATTTCCCTTGCTTCTCATTTGAAGGCGGCAAGACAAAAAGACATCCTAGAGGGGCCGAGTGAACCCTTTTTGGGGGACCGGGTATCCTAAAACGGGACGGGAAAGGGTTTAGGGTTTGATTAGGCGCACCGCTACCGCGGATCCCCCTAATCAAACCCTAAAACCTTTCCCTTGCTTCTCATTCGAAGGCGGCAAGACAAAAAGACACCCTAGAGGGGCCGAGTGAACCCTCTTTGGGGGGGGCCGGGTATCCTAAAATAGGACGGGAAAGGGTTTAGGGTTTGATTAGGCGGACCACTACCGCGGATCCCCCTAATCAAACCCTAAACCTTTTCCCTTGCTTCTCATTTGAAGGCGGCAAGACAAAAAAAAACCCTAGAGGGGCCGAGTGAACCCTTTTTGGGGGAACGGGTATCCTAAACGGGACGGGGAAAAGGTTTAGGGTTTGATTAGGCGGACCGCTACCGCGAATCCCCCTAATCAAACCCTAAACCCTTTCCCTTGCTTCTCATTTGAAGGAGGCAAGACAAAAAGACACCCTAGAGGGGTCGAGTGAACCCTTTGGGGGGGGGGGGGGGTATCCTAAAACAGGACGGGAAAGGGTTTAGGGTTTGATTAGGTGGACCGCTACCGCAGATCCCCCTAATCAAACCCTAAACCCTTTCCCTTGATTCTCATTTGAAGGCGGCAAGACAAAAAGACACCCTAGAGGTGCCGAGTGAACCTTTTTTGTGGGGACCGAGTATCCTAAAACGGGATGGAAAAGGGTTTAGGGTTTGATTAGGCGAACCGCTACCGTGGATCCCCCTAATCCAACCCTAAACCCTTTCCCTTGCTTCTCATTCGAAGGCGGTAAGACAAAAAGTCACCCTAGAGGGGCCGAGTGAACCCTTTTTGGGGGAACCGGGTATCCTAAAACGGGACAGAAAAGGGTTTAGGGTTTGATTAGGCGGACCGCTACTAAGGATCCCCCTAATCAAACCCTAAACCATTTCCCTTGCTTCTCATTTGAAGGCGGCAAGACAAAAAGACATCCTAGAGGGGCCGAGTGAACCCTTTTTGGGGGACCGGGTATCCTAAAACGGGACGGGAAAGGGTTTAGGGTTTGATTAGGCGCACCGCTACCGCGGATCCCCATAATCAAACCCTTAACCCTTTCCCTTCCTTCTCATTTGCAGGCGGCAAGACAAAAAGACACCCTAGAAGGGGCCGAGGGAACCCTTTTTGGGGGGACTGGGTATCTTAAAACGGGACGGGAAAGGGTATAGGGTTTAATTAGGCGGACCGCTACCGCGGATCCCCCAACTCAAACCCTAAACCCTTTCCCTTGCTTCTCATTTGAAGGCGGCAAGACAAAATGACACCCTAGAGAGGCCGAGTGAACCCTTTTTGGGGGGACCGGGTATCCTAAAACGGGACGGGAAAGGTTTTGGGGTTTGATTAGGCTGACCGCTACCGCGGATCCCCCTAATCTAATGCTAAACCCTTTCCTATGCTTCTCATTTGAAGGCGGCATGACAATAAGACACCCTAGTGGGGCCGAGTGAACCCTTTTTGGGGGGACCGGGTATCCTAAAACGGGACGGGAAAGGTTTTAGGGTTTGATTAGGCTGACCGCTACCGCGGATCCCCCTAATCAAATGCTAAACCCTTTCCATTGCTTCTCATTTGAAGGCAGCATGACAAAAAGACACTCTAGAGGGGCCGAGTGAACACTTTTTGGGGGGATCGGGTATCCTAAACGGGATCGAAAGGGTTTAGGGTTTGATTAGGCGGACCGCTACCGCGGATCCCCCTAATTAAACCCTAAAACCTTTCCCTTGCTTCTCATTCGAAGGCGGCAAGACAAAAAGACACCATAGAGGGGCCGAGTGAACCCTTTTTGGGGGGACTGGGTATCCTAAAACGGGACGGGAAAGGGTTTAGGGTTTAATTAGGCAGACCGCTACCGCGGATCCCCCTTATCAAACCCTAAACCCTTTCCCTTGCTTTTCATTTGATGGCGGCAAGACAAAAAGACACCCTAGAGGGGCCGAGTGAACCCTTTTTGGGGGGACCGGGTATCCTAAAACGGGACGGGAAAGGTTTTAGGGTTTGATTAGGCTGACCACTACCGCGGATCCCCCTAATCAAATGCTAAACCCTTTCCATTGCTTCTCATTTGAAGGCGGCATGACAAAAAGACACCCTAGAGGGGCCGAGTGAACCCTTTTTGGGGGGATCGGGTATCCTAAAACGGGACTGGAAAGGGTTTAGGGTTTGATTAGGCGGACCGCTACCGCGGATCCCCCTAATCAAACCCTAAAACCTTTCCCTTGCTTCTCATTCGAAGGCGGCAAGACAAAAAGACACCCTAGAGGGGCCGAGTGAACCCTCTTTGGGGGGGGGGGGGGGGGGTATCCTAAAATGGGACGGGAAAGGGTTTAGGGTTTGATTAGGCGCACCGCTACCGCGGATCCCCCTTATCCAACCCTAAACCCTTTCCCTTGCTCCTCATTCGAAGGCGGCAAGACAAAAAGACACCCTAGAGGGGCCGAGTGAACCCTTTTTTGGGGGGCCGGGTATCCTAAAACAGGACGGGAAAGGGTTTAGGGTTTAATTAGGCGGACCGCTACCGCGGATCCCCCTAATCAAACCCTAAACCCTTTCCCTTGCTTCTCATTTGAAGGCGGCAAGACAAAAAGACACCCTATAGGGGCCGAGTGAACCCTTTTTGGGGGGACCGGGTATCCTAAAACGGGAATGGAAAGGGTTTAGGGTTTGATTAGGCAGACCGCTACCGCGGATCCCCTAATCAAACCCTAAAACATTTCCTTGCTTCTCATTCAAGGCAAAGAACACAAAAAGACACCCTAGAGGGGCCGAGTGAACCCTCTTTGGGGGGGCGGGTATCCTAAAACGGGACGGGAAAGGGTTTAGGGTTTGATTAGGCGCACCGCTACCGCGGATCCCCCTTATCCAACCCTAAACCCTTTCCCTTGCTTCTCATCCGAAGGCGGCAAGATAAAAAGACACCCTAGAGGGGCCAAGTGAACCCTTTTTTGGGGGGCCGGATATCCTAAAACGGGACGGGAAATGGTTTAGGGTTTGATTAGGCGGACTGATACCCTGGATCCCCCTAATCAAACCCTAAACCCTTTCCCTTGCTTCTCATTTGAAGGAGGCAAGACAAAAAGACACCCTAGAGGGGCCGAGTGAACCCTTTTGGGGGGGGGGGGGGGGGCGGGTATCCTAAAACAGGACGGGAAAGGGTTTAGGGTTTGATTAGGCGGACCGCTACCGCGGATCCCCCTAATCAAACCCTAAAACCTTTCCCTTGCTTCTCATTTGAAAGCGGCAAGACAAAAAAAAACCCTAGAGGGGCCGAGTGAACCCTTTTTGGGGGGACCGGGTATCCTAAAACGGGACGGGAAAGGGTTTAGGGTTTGATTAGGCGGACCGCTACCGCAGATCCCCCTAATCAAAACCTAAACCCTTTCCCTTGCTTCTCATTTGAAGGCGGCAAGACAAAAAGACACCCTAGAGGTGCCGAGTGAACCCTTTTTGTGGGGACCGAGTATCCTAAAGCGGGATGGAAAAGGGTTTAGGGTTTGATTAGGCGAACCGCTACCGTGGATCCCCCTAATCCAACCCTAAACCCTTTCCCTTGCTTCTCATTCAAAGGCGGTAAGACAAAAAGTCACCCTAGACGGGCCAAGTGAACCCTTTTTGGGGGGACCGTGTATCCTAAAACGGGACGGAAAAGGGTTTAGGGTTTGATTAGGCGGACCGCTACTAAGGATCCCCCTAATCAAACCCTAAACCATTTCCCTTGCTTCTCATTTGAAGGCGGCAAGACAAAAAGACATCCTAGTGGGGCCGAGTGAACCCTTTTTGGGGGACCGGGTATCCTAAAACGGGACGGGAAAGGGTTTAGGGTTTGATTAGGCGCACCGCTACCGTGGATCCCCATAATCAAACCCTTAATCCTTTCCCTTCCTTCTCATTTGTAGGCGGCAAGACAAAAAGACACCCTAGAGGGGCCGAGTGAACCCTTTTTGGGGGGACTGGGTATCCTAAAACGGGACGGGAAAGGGTATAGGGTTTAATTAGGCGGACCGCTACCGCGGATCCCCCAACTCAAACGCTATACCCTTTCCCTTGCTTCTCATTTGAAGGCGGCAAGACAAAATGACACCCTAGAGGGGCCGAGTGAACCCTTTTTGGGGGGACCGGGTATCCTAAAACGGGACGGGAAAGGTTTTAGGGTTTAATTAGGCTGACCGCTACCGCGGATCCCCCTAATCAAATGCTAAACTCTTTCCTATGCTTCTCATTTGAAGGCGGCATGACAATAAGAGACCCTAGAGGGGCCGAGTGAACCCTTTTTGGGGGGACCGGGTATCCTAAAACGGGACGGGAAAGGTTTTAGGGTTTGATTAGGCTGACCGCTACCACGGATCCCCCTAATCAAATGCTAAACCCTTTCCATTGCTTCTCATTTGAAGGCGGCATGACAAAAAGACACTCTAGAGGGGCCGAGTGAACCCTTTTTGGGGGGATCGGGTATCCTAAAACGGGACTGGAAAGGGTTTAGTGTTTGATTAGGCGGACCGCTACCGCGGATCCCCCTAATTAAACCCTAAAACCTTTCCCTTGCTTCTCATTCGAAGGCGGCAAGACAAAAAGACACCATAGAGGGGCCGAGTGAACCCTTTTTGGGGGACTGGGTATCCTAAACGGACGGGACGGGAAAGGGTTTAGGGTTTAATTAGGGGAGACCGCTACCGCGGATCCCCTAATCAAACCCTAAACCCTTTCCCTTGCTTCTCATTTGAAGGCGGCAAGACAAAAAGACACCCTAGAGGGGCCGAGTGAACCCTTTTTGGGGGGACCGGGTATCCTAAAACGGGACGGGAAAGGTTTTAGGGTTTGATTAGGCTGACCACTACCGCGGATCCCCCTAATCAAATGCTAAACCCTTTCCATTGCTTCTCATTTAAAGGCGGCATGACAAAAAGACACCCTAGAGGGGCCGAGTGAACCCTTTTTGGGGGGATCGGGTATCCTAAAACGGGACTGGAAAGGGTTTAGGGTTTGATTAGGCGGACCTTTACCGCGGATCCCCCTAATCAAACCCTAAAACCTTTCCCTTGCTTCTCATTCGAAGGCGGCAAGACAAAAAGACACCCTAGAGGGGCCGAGTGAACCCTTTTTTGGGGGGGCCGGGTATCCTAAAACGGGACGGGAAATGGCTTAGGGTTTGATTAGGCGGACTGATACCCCGGATCCCCCTAATCAAACCATAAACCCTTTCCCTTGCTCCTCATTCGAAGGCGGCAAGACAAAAAGACACCCTAGAGGGGCCGAGTGAACCCTTTTTGGGGGCGGGGCGGGTATCCTAAAACGGGACGGGAAATGGTTTAGGGTTTGATTAGGCGGACTGATACCCCAGATCCCCCTAATCAAACCCTAAACCCTTTCCCTTGCTTCTCATTTGAAGGAGGCAAGACAAAAAGACACCCTAGAGGGGCCGAGTGAACCCTTTTTTTGGGGGGGTATCCTAAAATAGGACGGGAAAGGGTTTAGGGTTTAATTAGGCGGACCACTACCGCGGATCCCCCTAATCAAACCCTAAACCCTTTCCCTTGCTTCTCATTTGAAAGCGGCAAGAAAAAAAAAACCCTAGAGGGGCCGAGTGAACCCTTTTTGGGGGGACCGGGTATCCTAAAACGGGACGGGAAAGGGTTTAGGGTTTGATTAGGCGGACCGCTACCGCGGATCCCCCTAATCAAACCCTAAACCCTTTCCCTTGCTTCTCATTTGAAGGTGGCAAGACAAAAAGACACCCTAGAGGTGCCGAGTGAACCCTTTTTGTGGGGACCGAGTATCCTAAAACGGGACGGAAAAGGGTTTAGGGTTTGATTAGGCGAACCGCTACCGCGGATCCCCCTAATCAAACCCTAAACCCTTTCCCTTGCTTCTCATTCGAAGGCGATAAGACAAAAGGTCACCCTAGAGGGGCCGAGTGAACCCTTTTTGGGGGGACCGGGTATCCTAAAACGGCACGGAAAAGGGTTTAGGGTTTGATTAGGCGGACCGCTACTAAGGATCCCCCTAATCAAACCCTAAACCATTTCCCTTGCTTCTCATTTGAAGGCGGCAAGACAAAAAGACACCCTAGAGGGCCCGAGTGAACCCTTTTTAGGGGACCGTGTATCCTAAAACAGGACGGGAAAGGGTTTAGGGTTTGATTAGGCGCACCGCTACCGCGGATCCCCATAATCAAACCCTTAACCCTTTCCCTTCCTTCTCATTTGCAGGCGGCAAGACAAAAAGACACCCTGGAGGGGCCGAGTGAACCCTTTTTGGGGGGACTGGGTATCCTAAAACGGGACTGGAAAGGGTTTAGGGTTTGATTAGGCGGACCGCTACCGCGGATCCCCCTAATCAAACCCTAAAACCTTTCCCTTGCTTCTCATTTGAAGGCGGCAAGACAAAAAGACACCCTAGAGGGGCCGAGTGAACCCTCTTTGGGGGGGCCGGGTCTCCTAAAACGGGACGGGAAAGGGTTTAGGGTTTGATTAGGCGGACCGCTACCGCGGATCCCCTAATCAAACTCTAAACCCTTTCCCTTGCTTCTCATTTGAAGGCGGCAAGACAAAAAGACACCTTAGAGGTGCCGAGTGAACCCTCTTTGGGGGGGGGGGGGGTATCCTAAAACGGGACGGAAAAGGGTTTAGGGTTTGATTAGGCGCACCGCTACCGCGGATCCCCCTTATCCAACCCTAAACCCTTTCCCTTGCTCCTTATTCGAAGGCGGCAAGACAAAAAGACACCCTAGAGGGGCCGAGTGAACCCTTTTTTGGGGGGTCGGGTATCCTAAAACGGGACGGGAAATGGTTTAGGGTTTGATTAGGCGGACTGATACCCCGGATCCCCCTAATCAAACCATAAACCCTTTCCCTTGCTCCTCATTCGAAGGCGGCAAGACAAAAAGACACCCTAGAGGGGCCGAGTGAACCCTTTTTTGGGGGGGCCGGGTATCCTAAAACGGGACGGGAAATGGTTTAGGGTTTGATTAGGCGGACTGATACCCCAGATCCCCCTAATCAAACCCTAAACCCTTTCCCTTGCTTCTCATTTGAAGGAGGCAAGACAAAAAGACACCCTAGAGGGGCCGAGTGAACCCTTTTTTGGGGGGGGGGGGGTATCCTAAAATAGGACGGGAAAGGGTTTAGGGTTTAATTAGGCGGACCACTACCGCGGATCCCCCTAATCAAACCCTAAACCCTTTCCCTTGCTTCTCATTTGAAAGCGGCAAGAAAAAAAAAACCCTAGAGGGGCCGAGTGAACCCTTTTTGGGGGGACCGGGTATCCTAAAACGGGACGGGAAAGGGTTTAGGGTTTGATTAGGCGGACCGCTACCGCGGATCCCCCTAATCAAACCCTAAACCCTTTCCCTTGCTTCTCATTTGAAGGTGGCAAGACAAAAAGACACCCTAGAGGTGCCGAGTGAACCCTTTTTGTGGGGACCGAGTATCCTAAAACGGGACGGAAAAGGGTTTAGGGTTTGATTAGGCGAACCGCTACCGCGGATCCCCCTAATCAAACCCTAAACCCTTTCCCTTGCTTCTCATTCGAAGGCGATAAGACAAAAGGTCACCCTAGAGGGGCCGAGTGAACCCTTTTTGGGGGGACCGGGTATCCTAAAACGGCACGGAAAAGGGTTTAGGGTTTGATTAGGCGGACCGCTACTAAGGATCCCCCTAATCAAACCCTAAACCATTTCCCTTGCTTCTCATTTGAAGGCGGCAAGACAAAAAGACACCCTAGAGGGCCCGAGTGAACCCTTTTTAGGGGACCGTGTATCCTAAAACAGGACGGGAAAGGGTTTAGGGTTTGATTAGGCGCACCGCTACCGCGGATCCCCATAATCAAACCCTAAAACCTTTCCCTTGCTTCTCATTTGAAGGCGGCAAGACAAAAAGACACCCTAGAGGGGCCGAGTGAACCCTCTTTGGGGGGGCCGGGTCTCCTAAAACGGGACGGGAAAGGGTTTAGGGTTTGATTAGGCGGACCGCTACCGCGGATCCCCTAATCAAACTCTAAACCCTTTCCCTTGCTTCTCATTTGAAGGCGGCAAGACAAAAAGACACCTTAGAGGTGCCGAGTGAACCCTCTTTGGGGGGGGGGGGGTATCCTAAAACGGGACGGAAAAGGGTTTAGGGTTTGATTAGGCGCACCGCTACCGCGGATCCCCCTTATCCAACCCTAAACCCTTTCCCTTGCTCCTTATTCGAAGGCGGCAAGACAAAAAGACACCCTAGAGGGGCCGAGTGAACCCTTTTTTGGGGGTCGGGTATCCTAAAACGGGACGGGAAATGGTTTAGGGTTTGATTAGGCGGACTGATACCCCGGATCCCCCTAATCAAACCCTAAACCCTTTCCCTTGCTTCTCATTTGAAGGCGGCAAGACAAAAAAAAACCCTAGAGGGGCCGAGTGAACCCTTTTTGGGGGGACCGGGTATCCTAAAACGGGACGGGAAAGGGTTTAGGGTTTGATTAGGCGGACCGCTACCGCGGATCCCCCTAATCAAACCCTAAACCCTTTCCCTTGCTTCTCATTTGAAGGCGGCAAGACAAAAAGACACCCTAGAGGTGCCGAGTGAACCCTTTTTGTGGGGACCGAGTATCCTAAAACGGGACGGAAAAGGATTTAGGGTTTGATTAGGCGAACCGCTACCGCGGATCCCCCTAATCCAACCCTAAACCCTTTCCCTTGCTTCTCATTCGAAGGCGGTAAGACAAAAAGTCACCCTAGAGGGGCCGAGTGAACCCTTTTTGGGGGGATCAGGTATCCTAAAACGGGACGGAAAAGGGTTTAGGGTTTGATTAGGCGGACCGCTACTAAGGATCTCCCTAATCAAACCCTAAACCATTTCCCTTGCTTCTCATTTGAAGGCGGCAAGACAAAAAGACACCCTAGAGGGCCCGAGTGAACCCTTTTTGGGGGACCGGGTATCCTAAAACAGGACGGGGAAAGGGTTTAGGATTTGATTAGGCGCACCGCTACCGCGGATCCCCATAATCAAACCGTTAACCCTTTCCCTTCCTTCTCATTTGCAGGCGGCAAGACAAAAAGACACCCTAGAGGGGCCGAGTGAACCCTTTTTGGGGGGACTGGGTATCCTAAAACGGGACGGGAAAGGGTATAGGGTTTAATTAGGCGGACCGCTACCGCGGATCCCCCTAATCAAACCCTAAACCCTTTCCCTTGCTTCTCATTTGAAGGCGGCAAGACAAAATGACACCCTAGAGGGGCCGAGTGAACCCTTTTTGGGGGGACCGGGTATCCTAAAACGGGACGGGAAAGGTTTTAGGGTTTGATTAGGCTGACCGCTACCGCGGATCCCCCTAATCAAATGCTAAACCCTTTCCTATGCTTCTCATTTGAAGGCGGCATGACAATAAGACACCCTAGAGAGGCCGAGTGAACCCTTTTTGGGGGGATCGGGTATCCTAAAACGGGACTGGAAAGGGTTTAGGGTTTGATTAGGCGGACCGCTACCGCGGATCCCCCTAATCAAACCCTAAAACCCTTCCCTTGTTTCTCATTTGAAGGCGGCAAGACAAAAAGACACCCTAGAGGGGCCGAGTGAACCCTCTTTGGGGGGGCCGGGTCTCCTAAAACGGGATGGGAAAGGGTTTAGGGTTTGATTAGGCAGACCGCTACCGCGGATCCCCCTAATCAAACTCTAAACCCTTTTCCTTGCTTGTCATTTGAAGGCAGAAAGACAAAAAGACACCCTAGAGGGACCGAGTGAACCCTTTTTGGGGGACCGGGTATCCTAAAACGGGACGGGAAAGGGTTTAGGGCTTGATTAGGCGGACCGCTACCGCGGATCCCCTAATCAAACTCTAAACCCTTTCCCTTGCTACTCATTTGAAGGCGGCAAGACAAAAAGACACCTTAGAGGTGCCGAGTGAACCCTCTTTGGGGGGGGGTATCCTAAAACGGGATGGAAAAGGGTTTAGAGTTTGATTAGGCGGACCGCTACCGCGGATCCCCCTAATCAAACCCTAAAACCTTTCCCTTGCTTCTCATTTGAAGGCGGCAAGACAAAAAGACACCCTAGAGGGGCCGAGTGAACCCTTTTTGGGGGGACTGGGTATCCTAAAACGGGACGGGAAAGGCTTTAGGGTTTAATAAGGCGGACCGCTACCGCGGATCCCCCTAATCAAACCCTAAACCCTTTCCCTTGCTTCTCATTTGAAGGCGGCAAGACAAAAAGACACCCTAGAGGGGCCGAGTGAACCCTTTTTGGGGGGACCGGGAATCCTAAAACGGGACGGGAAAGGTTTTACGGTTTGATTAGGCTGACCACTACCGCGGATCCCCCTAATCAAATGCTAAACCCTTTCCCTTGCTTCTCATTTGAAGGCGGCAAGACAAAAAGACACCTTAGAGGTGCCGAGTGAACCCTTTTTGGGGGGCCGGTATCCTAAAACGGGACGGGAAAGGGTTTAGGGTTTGATTAGGCGCACCGCTACCGCGGATCCCCCTTATCCAACCCTAAACCCTTTCCCTTGCTTCTCATTCGAAGGCGGCAAGACAAAAAGACACCCTAGAGGGGCCGAGTGAACCCTTTTTTGGGGGGCCGGGTATCCTAAAACGGGACGGGAAATGGTTTAGGGTTTGATTAGGCGGATTGATACCCCGGATCCCCCTAATCAAACCCTAAACCCTTTCCCTTGCTTCTCATTTGAAGGAGGCAAGACAAAAAGACACCCTAGAGGGGCCGAGTGAACCCTTTTTGGAGGGGCCGGGTATCCTAAAACAGGACGGGAAAGGGTTTAGGGTTTGATTAGGCGGACCACTACCGCGGATCCCCCTAATCAAACCCTAAACCCTTTCCCTTCCTTCTCATTTGAAGGCGGCAAGACAAAAAAAAACCCTAGAGGGGCCGAGTGAACCCTTTTTGGGGGGGGACCGGGTATCCTAAAACGGGACGGGAAAGGGTTTAGGGTTTGACTAGGCGGACCGCTACCGCGGATCCCCCTAATCAAACCCTAAACCCTTTCCCTTGCTTCTCACTTGAAGGCGGCAAGACAAAAAGACACCCTAGAGGTGCCGAGTGAACCCTTTTTGTGGGGACCGAGTATCCTAAAACGGGACGGAAAAGGGTTTAGGGTTTGATTAGGCGAACCGCTACCGCGGATCCCCCTAATCCAACCCTAAACCCTTTCCCTTGCTTCTCATTCGAAGGCGGTAAGACAAAAAGTCACCCTAGAGGGGCCGAGTGAACCCTTTTTGGGGGGACCGGGTATCCTAAAACGGGACAGAAAAGGGTTTAGGGTTTGATTAGGCGGACCGCTACTAAGGATCCCCCTAATCAAACCCTAACCCATTTCCCTTGCTTCTCATTTGAAGGCGGCAAGACAAAAAGACACCCTAGAGGGGCCGAGTGAACCCTTTTTGGGGGACCGGGTATCCTAAAACGGGACGGGAAAGGGTTTAGGGTATGATTAGGCACACTGCTACCACGGATCCCCATAATCAAACCCTTAACCCTTTCCCTTCCTTCTCATTTGCAGGCGGCAAGACAAAAAGACACCCTAGGAGGGCCGAGTGAACCCTTTTTTGCGGGACTGGGTATCCTAAAACAGGACGGGAAAGGGTATAGGGTTTAATTAGGCGGACCGCTACCGCGGATCCCCCTAATCAAACCCTAAACCCTTTCCCTTGCTTCTCATTTGAAGGCGGCAAGACAAAATGACACCCTAGAGGGGCCGAGTGAACCCTTTTTGGGGGGACCGGGTATCCTAAAACGGGACGGGAAAGGGTTTAGGGTTTGATTAGGCGGACCGCTACCGCGGATCCCCCTAATCAAATGCTAAACCCTTTCCTATGCTTCTCATTTGAAGGCGGCATGACAATAAGACACCCTAGAGAGGCCGAGTGAACCCTTTTTGGGGGGATCGGGTATCCTAAAACGGGACTGGAAAGGGTTTAGGGTTTGATTAGGCGGACCGCTACCGCGGATCCCCCTAATCAAACCCTAAAACCTTTCCCTTGCTTCTCATTTGAAGGCGGCAAGACAAAAAGACACCCTAGAGGGGCCGAGTGAACCCTCTTTGGGGGGGCCGGGTCTCCTAAAACGGGATGGGAAAGGGTTTACGGTTTGATTAGGCAGACCGCTACCGCGGATCCCCCTAATCAAACTCTAAACTCTTTCCCTTGCTTCTCATTTGAAGGCGGAAAGACAAAAAGACACCCTAGAGGGGCCGAGTGAACCCTTTTTGGTGGACCGGGTATCCTAAAACGGGACGGGAAAGGGTTTAGGGTTTGATTAGGCGAACCGCTACCACGGATCTCCCTAATCCAACCCTAAACCCTTTCCCTTGCTTCTCATTCGAAGGCGGTAAGACAAAAAGTCACCCTAGAGGGGCCGAGTGAACCCTTTTTGGGGGGACCGGGTATCCTAAAACGGGACGGAAAAGGGTTTAGGGTTTGATTAGGCGGACCGCTACTAAGGATCCCTCTAATCAAACCCTAAACCATTTCCCTTGCTTCTCATTTGAAGGCGGCAAGACAAAAAGACACCCTAGAGGGGCCGAGTGAACCCTTTTTGGGGGGCCGGGTATCCTAAAACGGGACGGGAAAGGGTTTAGGGTATGATTAGGCACACCGCTACCACAGATCCCCATAATCAAACCCTTAACCCTTTCCCTTCCTTCTCATTTGCAGGCGGCAAGACAAAAAGACACCCTAGAAGGCCCGAGTGAACCCTTTTTGGGGGGACTGGGTATCCTAAAACGGGACGGGAAAGGGTATAGGGTTTAATTAGGCGGACCGCTACCGCGGATCCCCCTAATCAAACTCTAAACCCTTTCCCTTGCTTCTCATTTGAAGGCGGCAAGACAAAAAGACACCTTAGAGGTGCCGAGTGAACCCTCTTTGGGGGGGGGGGGGGGGCGGGTATCCTAAAACGGGACGGAAAAGGGTTTAGAGTTTGATTAGGCGGACCGCTACTAAGGATCCCCCTAATCAAACCCTAAACCATTTCCCTTGCTTCTCATTTGAAGGCGGCAAGACAAAAAGACACCCTAGAGGGGCCGAGTGAACCCTTTTTGGGGGACCGGGTATCCTAAAACGGGACGGGAAAGGGTTTAGGGTTTGATTAGTCGAACCGCTACCGCGGATCCCCCTAATCAAACCGTAAACCCTTTCCCTTGCTTCTCATTCGAAGGCGGTAAGAAAAAAAGTCACCCTAGAGGGGCCGAGTGAACCCTTTTTGGGGGACCGGGTATCCTAAAACGGGACGGGAAAGGGTTTAGGGTTTGATTAGGCGGACCGCTACCGCGGATCCCCCTAATCAAACTCTAAACCCTTTCCCTTGCTTCTCATTTGAAGGCGGCAAGACAAAAAGACACCCTAGAGGTGCCGAGTGAACCCTCTTTGGGGGGGGGGGGCGGGTATCCTAAAACGGGACGGAAAAGGGTTTAGGGTTTGATTAGGCAGGCCGCTACTAAGGATCCCCCTAATCAAACCCTAAACCATTTCCCTTGCTTCTCATTTGAAGGCGGCAAGACAAAAAGACACCCTAGAGGGGCCGAGTGAACCCTTTTTTTGGGGGCCGGGTATCCTAAAACGGGACGGGAAATGGTTAAAGGTTTGATTAGGCGGACTGATACCATGGATCCTCCTAATCAAACCCTAAACCCTTTCCCTTGCTTCTCATTTGAAGGAGGCAAGACAAAAAGACACCCTAGAGGGGCCGAGTGAACCCTTTTTGTGGGGACCGAGTATCCTAAAGCGGGACGGAAAAGGGTTTAGGGTTTGATTAGGCGAACCGCTACCGCGGATCCCCCTAATCAAACCCTAAACCCTTTCCCTTGCTTCTCATTCGAAGGCGGTAAGACAAAAAGTCACCCTAGAGGGGCCGAGGGAACCCTTTTTGGGGGGACCGGGTATCCTAAAACGGGACGGAAAAAGGTTTAGGGTTTGATTAGGCGGACCGCACACTAAGGATCCCCTAATCAAACCCTAAACCATTTCCCATGCTTCTCATTTGAAGGCGGCAAGACAAAAAGACACCCTAGAGGGGCCGAGTGAACCCTTTTTGGGGGACCGGGTATCCTAAAACGGGACGGGAAAGGGTTTAGGGTTTGATTAGGCAGACCGCAACCGCGGATCCCCATAATCAAACCCTCAACCCTTTCCCTTCCTTCTCATTTACAGGCGGCAAGACAAAAAGACACCCTAGAGAGGCCGAGTGAACCCTTTTTGGGGGGACTGGGTATCCTAAAACGGGACGGGAAAGGGTTTACGGTTTAATTAGGCGGACCGCTACCGCAGATCC
This sequence comes from Silene latifolia, assembly GCF_048544455.1. Classification (NCBI taxonomy): domain Eukaryota; kingdom Viridiplantae; phylum Streptophyta; class Magnoliopsida; order Caryophyllales; family Caryophyllaceae; genus Silene; species Silene latifolia. The sequence continues at coordinate 120,689,420 of NC_133537.1, forward strand.
TCCTAATCAAACCCTAAACACTTTCCCTTGCTTCTCATTTGAAGGCGGCAAGACAAAAGGACACCCTAGAGGGGCCGAGTGAACCCTTTTTCTGGGGACCGGGTATCCTAAAACGGGACGGGGAAGGTTTTAGCGTTTGATTAGGCTGACCGCTACCGCGGATCCCCCTCATCAAATGCTAAACCCTTTCCAATGCTTCTCATTTGAAGGCGGCATGACAAGAAGACACCCTAGAGGGGCCGAGTGAACCCTTTTTGGGGGGATCGGGTATCCTAAAACGGGACTGGAAAGGGTTTAGGGTTTGATTAGGCGGACCGCTACCGCGGATCCCCCTAATCCAACCCTAAACCCTTTCCCTTGCTTCTCATTCGTAGGCGGTAAGACAAAAAGTCACCCTAGAGGGGCCGAGTGAACCCTTTTTGGGGGGACCGGGTATCCTAAAACGGGACGGAAAAGGGTTTAGGGTTTGATTAGGGAGACGCGCACCGCGGATTCCCATAATCAAACCCTTAACCCTTTCCCTTCCTTCTCATTTGCAGGCGGCAAGACAAAAAGACACCCTAGAGGGGCCGAGCTAACCCTTTTGGGAGGACTGGGTATCCTAAAACGGGACGGTAAAGGGTATAGGGTTTAATTAGGCGGACCGCTACCGCGGATCCCCCTAATCAAACCCTAAACCCTTTCCCTTGCTTCTCATTTGAAGGAGGCAAGACAAAATGACACCCTAGAGGGGCCGAGTGAATCCTTTTTGGGGGGACCGGGTATCCTAAAACGGGATGGGAAAGGTTTTAGGGTTTGATTAGGCTGACCGCTACCACGGATCCCCCTAATAAAATGCTAAACCCTTTCCTATGCTTCTCATTTTAAGGCGGCATGATAATAAGACACCCTAGAGGGGCCGAGTGAACCCTTTTTGGGGGGATCGGGTATCCTAAAACGAGACTGGAAAGGGTTTAGGGTTTGATTAGGCGGACCGCTACCGCGGATCCCCCTAATCAAACCCTAAAACCTTTCCCTTGCTTCTCATTTGAAGGCGGCAAGACAAAAAGACACCCTAGAGGGGCCGAGTGAACCCTTTTTTTGGGGGCCGGGTATCCTAAAACGGGACGGGAAATGGTTAAAGGTTTGATTAGGCGGACTGATACCATGGATCCTCCTAATCAAACCCTAAACCCTTTCCCTTGCTTCTCATTTGAAGGAGGCAAGACAAAAAGACACCCTAGAGGGGCCGAGTGAACCCTTTTTGTGGAGACCGAGTATCCTAAAGCGGGACGGAAAAGGGTTTAGGGTTTGATTAGGCGAACCGCTACCGCGGATCCCCCTAATCAAACCCTAAACCCTTTCCCTTGCTTCTCATTCGAAGGCGGTAAGACAAAAAGTCACCCTAGAGGGGCCGAGGGAACCCTTTTTGGGGGGACCGGGTATCCTAAAACGGGACGGAAAAAGGTTTAGGGTTTGATTAGGCGGACCGCTACTAAGGATCCCCCTAATCAAACCCTAAACCATTTCCCATGCTTCTCATTTGAAGGCGGTAAGACAAAAAGACACCCTAGAGGGGCCGAGTGAACCCTTTTTGGGGGACCGGGTATCCTAAAACGGGACGGGAAAGGGTTTAGGGTTTGATTAGGCAGACCGCAACCGCGGATCCCCATAATCAAACCCTCAACCCTTTCCCTTCCTTCTCATTTACAGGCGGCAAGACAAAAAGACACCCTAGAGAGGCCGAGTGAACCCTTTTTGGGGGGACTGGGTATCCTAAAACGGGACGGGAAAGGGTTTACGGTTTAATTAGGCGGACCTCTACCGCAGATCCTCCTAATCAAACCCTAAAAACTTTCCCTTGCTTCTCATTTGAAGGCGGCAAGACAAAAGGACACCCTAGAGGGGCCGAGTGAACCCTTTTTCGGGGGACCGGGTATCCTAAAACGGGACGGGGAAGGTTTTAGCGTTTGATTAGGCTGACCGCTACCGCGGATCCCCCTCATCAAATGCTAAACCCTTTCCAATGCTTCTCATTTGAAGGCGGCATGACAAGAAGACACCCTAGAGGGGCCGAGTGAACCCTTTTTGGGGGGATCGGGTATCCTAAAACGGGACTGGAAAGGGTTTAGGGTTTGATTAGGCGGACCGCTACCGCGGATCCCCCTAATCCAACCCTAAACCCTTTCCCTTGCTTCTCATTCGTAGGCGGTAAGACAAAAAGTCACCCTAGAGGGGCCGAGTGAACCCTTTTTGGGGGGACCGGGTATCCTAAAACGGGACGGAAAAGGGTTTAGGGTTTGATTAGGCAGACCGCTACCGCGGATTCCCATAATCAAACCCTTAACCCTTTCCCTTCCTTCTCATTTGCAGGCGGCAAGACAAAAAGACACCCTAGAGGGGCCGAGCTAACCCTTTTGGGAGGACTGGGTATCCTAAAATGGGACGGTAAAGGGTATAGGGTTTAATTAGGCGGACCGCTACCGCGGATCCCCCTAATCAAACCCTAAACCCTTTCCCTTGCTTCTCATTTGAAGGAGGCAAGACAAAATGACACCCTAGAGGGGCCGAGTGAATCCTTTTTGGGGGGACCGGGTATCCTAAAACGGGACGGGAAAGGTTTTAGGGTTTGATTAGGCTGACCGCTACCACGGATCCCCCTAATAAAATGCTAAACCCTTTCCTATGCTTCTCATTTTAAGGCGGCATGATAATAAGACACCCTAGAGGGGCCGAGTGAACCCTTTTTGGGGGGATCGGGTATCCTAAAACGAGACTGGAAAGGGTTTAGGGTTTGATTAGGCGGACCGCTACCGCGGATCCCCCTAATCAAACCCTAAAACCTTTCCCTTGCTTCTCATTTGAAGGCGGCAAGACAAAAAGACACCCTAGAGGGTCCGAGTGAACCCTCTTTGGGGGGGCCGGGTCTCCTAAAACGGGATGGGAAAGGGTTTAGGGTTTGATTAGGCAGACCGCTACCGCGGATCCCCCTAATAAAACTCTAAACCCTTTCCCTTGCTTCTCATTTGAAGGCGGAAAGACAAAAAGACACCCTAGAGGGGCCGAGTGATCCCTTTTTGGGGGACCGGGTATCCTAAAACGGGACGGGAAAGGGTTTAGGGTTTTATTAGGAGGACCGCTACCGCGGATCCCCCTAATCAAACTCTAAACCCTTTCCCTTGCTTCTCATTTGAGGGCGGCAAGACAAAAAGACACCTTAGAGGTGCCGAGTGAACCCTCTTGGGGGGAGGAGCCGGGTATCCTAAAACGGGACGGAAAAGGGTTTAGGGTTTGATTAGGCGGACCGCTACTAAGGATCCCCTTAATCAAACCCTAAACCATTTCCCTTGCTTCTCATTTGAAGGTGGCAAGACAAAAAGACACCCTAGAGGGGCCGAGTGAACCCTTTTTGGGGGACCGGGTATCCTAAAACGGGGCGGGAAAGGGTTTAGGGTTTGATTAGTCGAACCGCTACCGCGGATCCCCCTAATCAAATCCTAAACCCTTTCCCTTGCTTCTCATTCGAAGGCAGTAAGACAAAAAGTCACCCTAGAGGGGCCGAGTGAACCCTTTTTGGGGGACCGGGTATCCTAAAACGGGACGGGAAAGGGTTTAGGGTTTTATTAGGCGGACCGCTACCGCGGATCCCCCTAATCAAACTCTAAACCCTTTCCCTTGCTTCTCATTTGAAGGCGGCAAGACAAAAAGACACCCTTGAGGAGCCGAGTGAACCCTCTTTGGGTGGGGGAGGGGGGGGCGGGTATCCTAAAACGGGACGGAAAAGGGTTTAGGGTTTGATTAGGCATGCCGCTACTAAGGATCCCCCTAATCAAACCCTAAACCATTTCCCTTGCTTCTCATTTGAAGGCGGCAAGACAAAAAGACACCTTAGAGGGGACGAGTGAACCCTTTTTGGGGGACCGGGTATCCTAAAACGGGACGGGAAAGGGTTTAGGTTTTAATTAGGAGGAACGCTACCGCGGATCCCCCTAGTCAAACCCTAAACCCTTTCCCTTGCTTCTCATTTGAAGGCGGCAAGACAAAAAGACACCCTAGAGGGGCCGAGTGAACCCTTTTTGGGGGCACCGGGTATCCTAAAACGGGACGGGAAAGGTTTTAGGGTTTGATTAGGCTGACCGCTACCGCGGATCCCCCTAATCAAATGCTAAACCCTTTCCATTGCTTCTCATTTGAAGGCGGCATGACAAAAAGACACCCTAGAGGGGCCGAGTGAACCCTTTTTTGGGGGGCCGGGTATCCTGAAACGGGACGGGAAATGGTTTAGGGTTTGATTAGGTGGACTGATACCCCAGATCCCCCTAATCAAACCCTAAACCCTTTCCCTTGATTCTAATTTGAAGGAGGCTTGACAAAAAGACACCCTAGAGGGGCCGTGTGAACCCTTTTTGGGGGGGCCGGGTATCCTAAAACAGGACGGGAAAGGGTTTAGGGTTTGATTAGGCGGACCGCTACCGCGGATCCCCCTAATCAAACCCTAAACCCTTTCCCTTGCTTCTCATTTGAAGGCGGCAAGACAAAACAAAACCCAAGAGGGGCCGAGTGAACTCTTTTTGGGGGGACCGGGTATCCTAAAACGGGACGGGAAAGGGTTTAGGGTTTGATTAGGCGGACCGCTACTGTGGATCCCCCTAATCAAACCCTAAACCCTTTCCTTTGCTTCTCATTTGAAGGCGGAAAGACAAAAAGACACCCTAGAGGTGCCGAGTGAACCCTTTTTGTGGGGACCGAGTATCCTAAAACAGGACGGAAAAGGGTTTAGGGTTTGATTAGGCTAACCGCTACCGCGGATCCCCCTAATCAAACCCTAAACCCTTTCCCTTCCTTCTCATTTGCAGGCGGCAAGACAAAAAGACACTGTAGAGGGGCCGAGTGAACCCTTTTTGGGGGGACTGGGTATCCTAAAACGGAACGGAAAAGGGTTTAGGTTTTAATTAGGAGGACCGCTACCGCGGATCCCCCTAATCAAACCCTAAACCCTTTCCCTTGCTTCTCATTTGAAGGCGGCAAGACAAAAAGACACCATAGAGGGACCGAGTGAACCCTTTTTGGGGGGACCGGGTATCCTAAAACGGGACGGGAAAGGTTTTAGGGTTTGATTAGGCTGACCGCTATCGCGGATCCCCCTAATCAAATGCTAAATATCAAACAACTCGAAAATAATTAGAACAAACCTTGAGGAGTTTTACTTCCCCAAGGCAAAGAAAGACACAACTAATAACAATATAAGAAAATCTAAATCAAGTTAACACCGTCCCCGGCAACGGCGCCATTTTTGGTCGGACTCTCGAGGAGGTTTAGTTTTCAGTACTTGTCGTTAGGAGCACCTAGACCAAAACACAATTTATAACTTCACAAACAACTCTACAATTATTAAAGAGCCAAGTAAAGGTCGGATCCCAAGGGACGGGAATTGAGATGAGATTTTCTATTGCAACAAGTGGTGTCTAAGGGTGTCACAAATTGGGGTTTGAAGTAGAAGATCACTAAACTAAATAGCAATGAAAGTAAACAAGCAAGATGATTAAAAAGGGATGTAAACAATTGATAAAAGGCACTAGGGTGTCATGGGGTCATAGGGGATTCATGGGAATTGATGGATCGAGTTGGTTTATAAACAAGCAATTATTGTTGTGATGGATCGAGTTGGTTTATATCTTACAATCCTAGGAAAGTTTGGGTCCCGGAGCCGAATCGATTAGATTGTATAACACCTACAAGTCGACTTAATCTTCCCTACTCAACTATATGCATGGTCTAATGAGACTCGAGTTGGTTTATGTCTTACAAGTCTCATTGAAAAGATAGGTGATGGGTAAAAAATGCAAGGATTCATAGGCTCGCATTTCATCAAACATAACATGTGCATAAGTTGAGATCACAACAAGCAAGGAAATAAACTATGAAAACATATTAATTTAAGCATGAATCATCCCCCATGTTGGTTTCCCCTAATTACCCATTAACCCTAGCTAAGGAAACTACTCACTCATTATCATGTTGAACATGCTAGCAAGGTTGTCAATCATACCAACAAAGTAAAACATGATGAATAAATGAAGATAATTAGCAATAATTAAAAAGGGATTAAGAGAATTATACCTACTAATGATTCCAATAATAAAGAAAAGAATAATAGAAGTACTTGATGATAGATTGGAAGGTTGTCAATCTCCCAATAATAACCCAAATAATCTTCAATTACCCAAAACAAAGGATGAACAATAGAGAGATTAAGGAAATGAAACTTGTATTAAAACTTGATTAAATGTTGATTACAAGATTAAAGAGAGATTTGATTGATATTAACTACACTAGAGATTTCTAAGAAGAACATGCTAATCTAATTAGACTAATGGGGTATTTATAGTTGGGATTAGTTACATAAATTAGGGTTTACTAAGGGCTTAAATGACGATTAAGTCCTTGAGGAATCGCCGGTCTCTAGGGAGACTTCGGTCTCCTTTTCGCCGGTCTTAGAAAAATATGCGCATCCTTCCTTGAAGCTTGTAGAAGACGAAATAGCTGTTAGAGAATCCGGGCGTCCAGTGCACGGGACGGGCGGATTCTGGTGATTCTGGACGGGCGTCCAGGTGGGGAAGACGGGCGGATTGGGCGTGTTTTGGACGGGCGTCCACAGGGGGAAGACGCTCGGATTGTGGTTGCTGGACGGGCGTCTTGTGGACAATCCGGTCGGATTGTCTTACAACTTCTTTCTTTCTTCTTTTCTTCCTTTTTCTTCATAAAATCCTTGAGGATTTCCTCGGGGATGCAAGGATCTTTTCTCATCATTGCCCATCTACTATAATATGTACAAAGGCCTTCCAATCTTGTCTTCTCTTTGATGCTTGGTCATTGAATTCAATCAATTTAGCTTCATTTTACCATGAAAATGCAAGGTTTGCACTCCTTTCCTACCAAGGACACAAAACCTCAAAGAATATGCAAAACAAAGGACTAAAGACATTAAATGACCCAAATATGCACTAAAAAGCATGGGAACAAGGCTAATGTGGGGACTAAATATGCTCTAATTATGGTCACATCAAATAGTGCGATCACGTATTTAAATCTCATGATAAGAATACATAAGGGATGATACATTATATAGTCAACTAATCAACATTTATCGGTAATGATTGCCTGACTAGAGTTTGACGTTATTGTCGTTTGACGGTGGTGATCATTTGATCCCTTGAGGTCACACCTATAGGATGGAACCTAAATAGTTTTTGATGAAATGTATTTGATACGGGTTGATCAGTCCCTTCTATTTATATATGTATATTTGATATATATATATATATATATATATATATATATATATATATATATATATATATATAGTTGTGTGAGTTTGTTGAGGTCGAGTTTAGAACTCGAGTCAACGCAAGTTTATTATTCAATTATGCGATGATTGACTAATGAAATTTTATATCTTATTGTAATGTGAATAAATAAGACTTAATTTAATAATTAAGCGTTAATTCATTAAATTAATCGAGGTTTTTGTATTTTTAGAGGTAGCGGTTGATTGTTGATTATATTTTACAAGGGTTCTAAATTTATTAAATTGGACATTATAGGACTCATTATATTTTCATATAATGACATAATTATCACTTAAGAGTTAGGTGTATATTAATCATTTGTTTATATTATATAATTGTTATATGATCAAACTAATATTTATTTATATAAGATAAATAAATATATGATTCTTATGATTGTGTGACAAAGATTACAAAATAAAAATGGTCCATTTTATACTAAGATGGCCGAAAATAACATGTTGTGGGACAACATTTTATTTTATGTCTTTTCTTTAATCAACCCCATGCAAGTAATCATATTACCTAGTTGCATGCTTATGACAAAGACTACCCTAAAACACTCATTACCTACATGAGCATGCAAATAAAATAAGAAAAAGAAATAGTGCACTAGTGGCCTAGGGGAGCCGGTTTATGAGCATAAAATGGGGCAATTGGTTGCTCATTTTTCTTAGTTCTAATTTTGCATGCTTCTCTCTAAATTCTCACACAACCACATATTATTATCTTATATTACTAGAGTAGTAATAATAATAAGATTAAGGTATTTTAATTGTTAACAAAATCTAGTTAATATTATTAAGAATCTTTTTGGTAAAATCTTGGGTGCAATTGATAGGAGAGTTTCTACTTTAAAACATTGGAGGATCATCCTATTTTTCATAGCTCAAGAACAAGGTTGGAAGGAGTCCAACCTTGTGCCCATTTCCGTTTCATTATAATGTAAGGAAAAATCGTTTTCTCCTTTTACTCTTTCTTTATATATGTTTGCATGTAACTAGACCCACAATATCTAAATTGATAAGTAACTTAGATCTATATTAGATGAGTCTAATAAGAGGGTTTATGAACCTAACATAAGCCATTGTGAACTACAAGCTCAACGACGTATACCCACCCGAAATGGATAAGGGGGGACAACGAGCGATTCGTCTATTAGCATCTCAATATGTCCTAAATCAGGGGTAGTTATACAAGATAACGCCACAAGGCGTCATTTTGCTTTGCCTTGATCATTTAAAGCAAAGAAAGTTATGAAAGTAGTTCATGATGGAGAATGTGGTCCTCAAATGAGTGGACCAATGATGGCAAAGAAAATCATGCATCTAGGATACTATTGGACAACGATGGAGACAGATTGCATCAAATATGTAAGGCATTGCCACAATTGCTAGATCTCCGGGAATGTGCAACACGTTCCACCATATCTACTATACACGATGACATCTCCGTGACCATTTTCCACTTGGGGAATCGACGTCGTCAAGAAGATCACTCTAGCTGGGACAGGTTGTCATTGTTATATTTTGGTAGCCATCGACTACTTCATAAAACGTGTCTAAGTAGCGTCGTATACCACTGACATCCAAGCATGTGGCTAAGTTCATACAAACCATTATCGTTTGTTGATATAGGTGTCCACATGAAATAATCAGTGACAACGGGCCCCATTTTCAAGCTGAAACCGAACAGTTGTTGGCCAAGTACAAAATTAAGCATCATCATTCTTTGCCCTATCGACCTCAGACTAATGGTGCAGTAGAGGAAGCCAACAAAAATGTCGTCATGATCCTCAAGAAAATAATCGACAATTATCGAGACTGGCCTAGCAAGATACCCTTCGCATTATGGGGATATCAAACCTCAGTCAAGACGCCCACTAGAGCTACTCCTTTCTATCTAACCTATGGCATGTAAGTCGTACATCCAGTAGAGCTAGAGATTCCATCTCTATGCATTCTACTCGAAAGTCAAATTCCAGAGGCAGAATGGAATAGGGATAGATATGAAGAACCCGTGCTCTTGGACGAACGAAGACTACATGCCTTGCATAATGTTCAAACATATCAAGCACAAATTAGGAGAGCCTTCAACAAGAAAGTCAAACCTCGGAACATCAAAGAGGGAGATCTAGCGCTTAAATCCATCCGAGCTCTTCTACCAGTCGACCCAAGGGGAAAATTCAAACCTAATTGGGCCAGGCCTTATTTAATCAAATATATAATCTCAAGGGGTGCGGTTAAAATTACAGACTTAGACGGGAACGAGTTTTCAAATCCAAATAAGCTAGACCAACTCAAGCAATATTACCCTTTGAATAGAGCTAGAAACGCGCCACGCGGGATCCACGTGCCGCTCTTGAGACACGAAATACACGGCACCAGCCAAACCTCGAAATACGTGCCATCTCGCTCTTGCGTTTTGACTTTTGACATTTCCTATAATTCATCCTCGGTATCATCAATATAACTTAATTGCATTCTTAAGAGTAAGTAAAGAATCATGCTTATTCCCTATGTTCATTACGAGCTCTTGCTTAGAACATTTATTCCTTTACATTTTTCTATTTCGAACTACGTTATAGATTTGATTTCATTTTCAATGAATACATAGGCAATCCATCACAGGATACAACCCAATCAATTTCTAATCAATAAAATGTGAATAGAAGGACATTTGCTTTGGCACTTGGAATTCGAAAGAATAAATAAAGGGAACTAACTTTAGGTTTCAAACTAAAAAGAATCGGTTTATTCATCTATTAATAATACGCCAAATAATATGAAAATGCTAAAATAAAATGCTAGGCTAGGATTCTAAAAATCCCGCCATTTATTACAAACACTAATTAAAAATAATAAATACTTAGGCTATTTCTATTCTTCCAGTTTCCTTTGCCTTTGTCATTTTTTTCATACTTCTTGTCTCGACCCCGGGGGGGACGCTCTTGTGTTATCTCTGACCTAATCACCAGTGGTCTATCTCGAGGCCTAGTATTTCCATTTCGATCTACAATCATCTTCTCAACATAAGCATTCTTTGGCTTCTTCTTCGGTCAAGTATTTCTGGTTCTCTTTCGCCACTTCACGAATCTTGTAGTTAATCGGCTCATGCTTTCTTAACTTCTCGCGCTCGTCTGAGATGCTAGCCTTGGCCCACTGCAAATAAGAATCTGACACCCATAACAAAACAACTTGGACATGCATAAACCACATGTTCCTTTGATTCCAACGCAAAGCCCATTCACGGCAAGACTCAAACGTGTGCGCCAAAGCAACTTGCGGAATAGTATCAAGCTTAGGGATTTTCTGTCTCATGCCAACTTGCCTCATCAGTCTCTCCGGGAAAATTTGGACCATGAACTCCAGGCCTGGGATGCGAACAGATCGAGTAGGATCAAGAGATGTTACTCCTGTCAACGCCCTGAGGTGCCACCAAGGGACAATCTATCTAATCAGCGGACCTCCGTCGTTCTTTAGTTTGTTCTCCCAGTAGTTGCAAACTCGAGTAAAAGCAACCATGTATAGCCTTGTCCTTATCATGATCGATCGTGATCAATATCTAGACACATCAACTGGGGGCTCGATCAATCGTAGCCTTTCCATCAGCCAAATCTGCAAAAGGAGACAAGTATTAATGTCCCCGTCTCTAAAAAAAAATACGAAAAAGAAAAGACGGGAGCATTTTTACTTGTAAGATGATCGGACTTCTAACATACGGGACCTCGCAATTTGTCTTTCGGTTATCCAACCCTAAGATAGTCTCTCCTAATACCAAGCAAGCTGGGCTCTTGCGCAGTTCCATTTGCTCGATAATACCCAAAAACCGCGGGTCATCCCTCATTTCCGCATCAACATGGCCCTTTAAAACAAAGCATTGAAGAAGGCAAAATCCGAAGGCTCTGCGCCTCGCAGCATAAGAAATAGAAGGGTCCTCCCTATCTATGAAACGGTCCACAAAGTTAAAAATTTGTACACCTTTAGAAGTTATAAGATGATCCACCTCAGCTTTAGTCAATCCTAGAAGGTCCCTAAATTTATTCTTATATTCTTGGGAACTAGATGGTAAGGCCGGAAGATTTTCTATATCCCACCCTCCAATTGCTGCAAATTCTTTGGAAAAAGGACAAATTTCACCTCCAGGAAAGGCAAAAACATGATAATTCGGGTTCAAATATTCAAGACAAGTATAAAAAAACGTTCTTACCACTTTCACTTACTTAAAGTTGATGATTGATCCAAAAATACCAATGTAATGCTTCTCCACATTCGAAAACTCATTGGTCCATTCTTTGAGTCGGGATTCAAAAGTATCCATTTTCTTGGAAATATTTTTTTGAGAGAATTATTATATTTGATGAGCTACGGAGTAATAGAGGGAAGAATTGTGAGAATAGAAGCTCGACCGAAGCCTCTATTTATACTATTCGGCTTTTCCTAAAATCGCTCAGGAAGAAACCACCTGGGGAGATAAGACAGCAAATGTCTTTCCTATTCCTATGGGAATATTTTAGTAAAATACGGAAATCTTATTTCCTTGCCAAATTTTTACTCCAATTTTGTTGCGGAATCCTATTTCGACACGGGTTCGCTATTCAAGACGATAACAACATTTCGCATTTCGTCACATGCACACTTGCCCTTTTTTTTTTTTTTTTGGGAAACATTTCGCTCCCTCGCGTTTGTTTTATTTCTTAACATTTTCCAAACTTAACCTTTTTTCTTTCATTTCTTTTTTAGGGGGAAGCACTCCCGCTGTCCGTCGCGTGTCGAGTCGTTTCATTTTGCCCGCCAATAGGGCACTTTTTTTTCTTTATTTAATTTTTATTTTCTGCATTTTTTACTTGATTTAAGTTGCATTTTGTACCGTTTAGGTCAATTTTTTTATACACGTGTTCTATATGGTTTTTCTATGAGAATTTCGGCAGCATGACGGCGTAAACCGTCAAAATGCCAAACCTGTTTCCAAGCTAACCTGCAAGTACCGACATATTTTACACCCAGCATCAACAAACGGATCGCAGGCCATCATATATAAATAACAAAGCATTCATATGTACAACAAAATTCGAGATTATGCCCGAAAGCAAAACAAAATGTACAAAAATACAAGTCTAGATGTGACGGTCAGCCAGACGACCCCTCAACTCTGCCACCATCGCCTCAAGAATGGCGATGTCAGCATCTCGAACCTCTAGCTCCCTCGACAGGCGGGCCATCTCCTTGCATGACTCATCCAGCACAAGCTCCCTCTGAAAGGAAAAGAAAGTTGATAAATGCAAGCACTCCTAAAGTACTTCAAACATTCATGCATATAGAGAAAGAACGAAAGGGAGATTCATACCTACCGACTCGGGCCACCCGAAAGAGCCTCTACAGCCGGTTGGCCATCCTCCACAGCTCAGCGTGCCTCAACGGTGCCACCTATATTTTAATAATACAACCAGGATTAAAACCGTGTTCTTACACGATCATTTTAAAAGAGGGAAAGATTGTAACACCCCCATACTCCAAGTGCCTTACCAGGACCACTCAGGTATGAAGACATTACCATCTCGGTTACCCGAGGCAATGATAATCAAATAAACAATAAAGAAACAACGTTTAAATATAAATACTTAGTGAAGGGTTACAATTCTCATAACCAAACCAAAAGTATAATACATGTTCTCAAACGATCTGTTTCATCGTTCTAATCGAAATGTAAAGAAACTACTAAGCTACAGCGGAAGACTTCTATCATCATATCGTGGCAATCCCAGCTATCCCAATACTCATCTCATACTGCTCAATATCGCTCACCATCCCCGAATGGATCACCGCAGTTTACAAAACAACAACCGGGTCGCATTACTAATCACACAACTCAATGTATATATCAACAATAAGATAAACAGACAGCTTAACTGTCACACACACAACCACACCAATTCCAATCATCTCAATCACCGACTGTCCACTGGACCAGCCCTTCCAGTGGGGGACCGCAGCCGTACCCACCAAATACCAGCTCCACATAGTGAGCGATAACCCTGTCCATTAATGTTCACATCCCTTCTGTGGCGGGTTCCACAGAAGGCGAAACTAGGGCGTGAAGCCACTCCCGCAAGTGACCCCACTCAGCCGAGGACACGCCTCGAGTACCATAGACAACAATCACAATCACAAGCACAACCGTCACAATACAATTACTATATCAAACAATCAATCTCAACACACCAATAATCATCCCATTATGGGACTAATACTGAGTAGGAAATCCTATCTGGAAAGCACACTAACAGACGGTCTCTACTGCTGTATCAAAAAGCTTCCTCTATGAAACCTCCTCCTATCATACAACATACAAATGCTACCAAATCACATACTACTCAAAACCCCCAAATCCCTATATTAGGTTTTAACCAAATCAAAGGAAAGACAACAAAAAGGGTACATAGATCTTACCCTCGACGCAAGGATCTCAACGGTATAACCAACGATGAGAACCGACCTTCCAAACTCCGGGAATTGCTAACAATGCGATTAGGATTAAGAACGTACTTGCTTTCTCTCTTAAACAGTAAATTAGGTTTTGCAAAAGTATTTAGAATAATGACGACGAAGGTTATATATCTTAATCGCATAATTAACAAAACCCGAGAAAACTCCCCGTAAAACCGGCTACTCGATCGAGTACCCAAGGTACTCGATCGAGTACCCCCTTACTCGATCGAGTATCCCAGCTACTCGATCGAGTACCCAGCTACTCGATCGAGTACCCAGCACGTCAGAAACTTTTCTAAAACGCAACTCACCCTTACTCGACAGAGTAAGGCCTACTCGATAGAGTACCCAAAGACTCATAAATACGGAGTATTACAGTCTTCCCTCCTTAAAAAGAACTTCGTCCCCGAAGTTCAAACCACTACTAAACAAAGGTACTCCCATAACACTCCCGACTCAACAACCAAAACAAAATTCAACATAAAACATGTTACTAACCCAACTCATCCCGACAAACATGCCGACACAACATACAAAAAGGGTATAAAACTCTTAAAAACTGTTCGCGATCATCTCCTACCCCCCTAAAAGAAACAAGGTTACGTCCCCGTAACCACACATACCTGATCAAAAAGAAAAGGGTAACGCTCTTTCATAGCTTCCTCTGGATCCCATGTAGCTTCCTCAGTCTCGTGGTTAGACCAAAGGATCTTAAGCAAAATTGTCTCACCACTCCTAGTCTTCCTAACCTTTCGGTCAAGAATTTGCTTAGGCACCTCAAGATATGATAAGGACTCATCTAGCTCTAAGCTCTATGCCTCTAACACATGTGACGGGTCGCTCACATACTTCCGCAGCTGCGATACATGAAACACATTATGCACTCTCTCTAACGCAGCTGGTAAAGCCAGACGATATGCAACTTACCCAACTCGCTCTAAGATCTCATAAGGCCCTATAAACTTCTGACTTAGCTTGCCTTTCTTCCCAAATCTCATAACCCCACGCATAGGAGACACTTTCAAAAGAACCTTGTCCCCAACTTGAAACTCTATGTCCCTGCGATGTAGATCTACATAACTCTTTTGCCTATCCCGTTTGCTCTCATCCGTTCCCCGATCATCTTAACTGTTCCACCATCTCATGCACCATCTCGGTCCTAAAACCACTTTGCAAAGACTATCGTCCCAACAGATTGGACTCCTACATCTCCTCCCATACAAAGCCTCAAACGGTGCCATACCAATACTAGTGTGATAGCTGTTATTGTAAGAAAATTCTATCAAGTCCAACCTCTACTCCCAGCTACCACCGAAATCCATCACACAGGCTCGTAACATATCCTCAAGAGTCTTGATTGTTCTCTCAGTCTGTCCGTCTGTCGCAGGATGAAATGCTGTACTCATCTTCAATGTTGTTCCCAACGATTCCTACAACTCTTTCCAAAACCTTGATATAAATCTCGCATCTCTGTCAGACACTATGTCCTTAGGGACTCCATGTAACTTAAGAACGTTCTTTCGATAGGCCATAGCCAATTGTGCCTTAGTCCATGTATCTTTCATTGGAACAAAGTGAGTTGACTTGGTCAGTCGATCCACTATTACCCAAATCATGTTGTTACCTTATTGACTCTTTGGCAAACCCACGATAAAATCCATGGAAATGGATTCCCACTTCCACTCAGGTACCTCTAAAGACTGAATCTTACCTTGTGGTCGTCGCTGTTCCCCTTTAACTCTTTGGCATGTCAAACAACGGGACACAAACTCAGCTATCTCTTTCTTCATCCCAGGCCACCGGAACGTTTTCTTCAAATCCTTATATAGTTTGTCACCACCTGGATGTACTGAATATGGTGTACAATGTGCCTCTGTCATGATAGTCTTTTTCAACTCCTCATCATTAGGGACACACCACCTACCATCGAACCTCAAACTACCATCTGTATGAATAGAAAATCGGGATGTTGTCCCTTTCTCTAGTCCAGCTCTCCACTCAACTATCTTAGGATCCAACGCCTGCTTACCTCGAATGTCATCATAAAACTTAATCTGTACTGTCATATCACCCATGGCATCTCCTTTCTGCATCATATGTATCCCAAACCTCGCTACCTCATCTCTCAGCCTCATCAAAGATAGAGCTGTACACAGAGAATGTACACTCTTCCTACTCAAAGCATCAGCAACTACATTGGCCTTCCCTTCATGGTAGATGATTTCCATGTCATAATCGCCAATCAACTCCATCCAACTCCTCTGTCTCATGTTCAACTCCCTTTAAGTGAAGATGTACTTGAGACTCTTGTGATCCGAAAATACCTTAAAGATTGCTCCATAAAGGTAATGTCTCCAAATCTTGAGAGCAAACACCACCGCACCCAACTCCAGATCATGAGTAGGGTAGTTCTCCTCATAAGGCTTCAATTGCCTAGAAGCATAGGCAATCACTTTACCATTCTGCATCAACACACATCCCAACCCATTCTTTGAGGCATCTGTATAAACCTCAAAGTTCTCGCTCCCTTCAGGCAATGCTAAGACAGAAGCTGTGGTCAAACGTTCCTTTAATGTTTGGAACGCCGTCTCACAACTCTCATCCCAACGAAACCTGTTCTCTTTCCTCATCAACGCTGTCATAGGTCTAGCTATCTTGGAGAAATCTTTCACGAACCGTCTGTAGTATCCAGCTAAACCCAAGAAACTCCTAATCTCAGCAACATTCTTTGGTGCTTCCCACTTTGTCACTGCCTCAATCTTCGCCGGATCCACAGCCACTCCCTCCTTAGAGATCACATGCCCCAGAAAAGCAACTTTCTCTAACCAGAACTCGCACTTGGACAGCTTAGCATACAACTCATGCTCCCTCAAAGTTTGCAACACGATCCTCAGATGCTCCTCATGCTCCTCCTTAGTCTTAGAATAGACTAAGATGTCATCGATAAATACCACCACAAACTGGTCCAAAAACTGTCTGAAGATTCTGTTCATCAAATCCATAAACACTGCCGGTGCATTAGACAACCCAAACGGCATCACCACATACTCATAATGGCCATACCTCAATGTGAAAGCTGTCTTTGGTATGTCCACCTCTCTAATCTTCACCTAATGGTACCCCGACCTCAAATCAATCTTAGAAAAGACTGATGCACCACTCCACTGATCAAACAGGTCATCTATCCTTGGTAAAGGATACTTGTTCTTCACCGTCACTCGGTTCAGCTCTCTATAGTCTATGCACAACCTCAGACTCCCATCTTTCTTCTTCACAAAAAGAACTGGTGCTCCCCACGGCGATACACTAGGTCTAATGTATTCCTTCTCTATCAAATCATCCAACTGCTTCCTAAGCTCCTCCATCTCCTTAGGACCCATACGATACGGTGCCTTAGAGATTAGCCCCGTCCCTGGTTTCAACTCAACGGTGAAATCTATCTCCCTCTTTGGTGGCAACCCCGGAATCTCCTCTAGAAAAACATCTGCAAACTCTCCCACCACTGGTATCTGATCAACTGTCGGACTCTCTATCCGGTCATCTCTCACATGGCACAAGATCAAAGGGCATCCCTTCCTCGGATAAGACTTCAAGGTGACAGCTGCAATCAACTTAACTTTGGGTTTGACTAGAAACCCACGATAAGACACACTAACGCCCTTAGGACCTCTTAAAGACACTTTCTTTTGATGACAGTCTATCTTAGCTTTATACTTTCCTAACCAATCCATCCCAACTATCATCTCAAAACCGTCAAAAGGAAACTCTAGCAAGTCTACAGGTAGATCAACTTGCCCAACTATCATAGATACATCTCTAAACAACCTCCCACATGATACAGACTCACCCAAAGGTATAAAAACTTGCTCACTAACAGACTTATACACCCTCAAACCCAACCGTTTAACATGACTTGAAGATACAAACGACTGAGAAGCCCCCGAATCAAACAAAACAAAGGTATGAATACCATTAACAAGGAAAGTACCGGTGATAACGTGTGCATCCTCCTCAGCTGCTTTCTTCTCCATCATGAATAACTTTCCATGGTCTTGTCCACCTCCCCGGACAAGATCTTGGTGATGTGGTCGGCTTAGCACCCGACCCTTGATTGTTGTTGTTCGTT
Source organism: Silene latifolia (assembly GCF_048544455.1). Lineage (NCBI taxonomy): Eukaryota > Viridiplantae > Streptophyta > Magnoliopsida > Caryophyllales > Caryophyllaceae > Silene > Silene latifolia. The sequence continues at coordinate 120,707,362 of NC_133537.1, forward strand.
GGTGGTTTCTGATAAGAATTACCGCCGTTGCGGTTGCCTCCACTGTAACTCGACTTCCCGGTTTGGCCATGACCCGGCCGGTCTATTGCTCGCATAGCTCTGCGCAGGTCTCTGGAAAGATCTCGATGCACTTGTGCACTCATGTCTCTTGTGGCCTACACCACCACAGCTATAACAGGTCACTCCCCAACTACCACTAACACTTCCACGGCCACGCCCAAAGGAAGCCCCAAAGATCGAACCCCGACCTTAAGAAAACCCCTTAGACTGATTGTGGTTGCCTTTTCTTGTGATTAGATTGGCCACCACCCTCGCTCTCAGACTTCCTTTTCTCACCACCTGGCCTCTCCTGAGCCATCTCCACCAACCTCTCAGCTCTCCCAGCCCTCTCATAAGCTTCCTTAACATCAGTAAGGATTCCCACGGGTCACTTATCCATAATCTTAGGGGTCAACCCCCTCTCAAACCTCAACGCCAGATTCTCCTCACTCAAACCCATATCCTCAGCATACCTAGACTTGTCATTGAACTGCCTGTAGTATTCGGCCACAGACATCTCAGCGGTCATCTTAAAACTGTCAAACTCTTCCCTCAACTTACTCCTCACATGCTCCGGTACAAACTCCTTTCTCACAGCCCTACGAAACTCCTCCCAAGGTATAGCAGGTAAACCTTGGTTTGTATATATCTCCTTAGCACTCACTTTCACTGTATCCCACCACTTACCAGTTGCCTCCCTCAGATAGAACGCAGCTTGTTCCACCCTCATCTCATCAGGACAGTGAACCAAATCTAATATGTTCTCCATCTCTCTAAGCCAACTATCAAGAAGGTTAGGCTCCCCAACTCCCTTATACTCTTTCGGGTTAAACCTCGCTATATAGAGGCTGATTTTAGAATGATCAACCTCCTTTTCCTTATCCTTATCCTTATCCTTCCCCACAGTCTTTAAAGCTTCAGTGAGAGCATCCTGATGCTCCAACATCTTAACGATGTCATCTATGTTCATAAGCTCAGCTCTCGCATACAAAGCAGTCTTCTTGGGCGGCATCTTGAAACTATATCAGAAAAGGGGTGGATATAAACATACGCACTAAACCTCAAAACAAGAAAACACGCTGCCCAGAACCTACTCGATCGAGTGCCCAAACATACTCGATCGAGTAACGGGCTACTCGATCGAGTGCCCACCATACTCGATCGAGTGCCCCAACATCAGACCCCAAACATACCTTCTGATCTCTAACATACTCGACCGAGTAGCTAGCCTACTCGATCGAGTGACCCCCTACTCGATCGAGTGCCCGAGGTACTCGATCGAGTGCCCAAAAACACGATTCTGGACTCAAAATCGTCAAAAACCCACCCGATCAAGTCAGTCCCACTCGATCGAGTCATGCTAACTCAGAAACGCTACCCGCATGCTATATCATATGCTAACATGCTAAAACTTTATAAAACCAACATTGTATCATAGCTAAGCATGTAATGCTACGTATCTTTTCATACGATTCACGAAATCATTATATCATGTTATTAAACGCCACATTGTAAACATCCAACATGTTTTCATTCCAACAATAAGTCTACATATATCATTAACCTTTCTTTCACATTCTCAACTTTCGACTTCAAACATCCAACAATTACACACACTTCATCACATTCTTACACAAGCGAACCAAACAACACATACGACCTTAACATACACCCCCAATGTGACCGGTTCAAAATATTAGGGCAAGTTCGCGACTTTAGGACGTCTCCCAAGCCTTTGCATTAGCTCCTACAACTTTTACCCCGGGTTCATTTTAATTGACTCCCTATGTTCATTAGGTTCATTGGTTACAGGTTTCAGGATCGTCGCTCTGATACCATTTGTAACACCCCCATACTCCAAGTGCCTTACCAGGACCACTCAGGTATGAAGACATTACCATCTCGGTTACCCGAGGCAATGATAATCAAATAAACAATAAAGAAACAACGTTTAAATATAAATACTTAGTGAAGGGTTACAATTCTCAAAACCAAACCAAAAGTATAATACATGTTCTCAAACTGACTGTTTACAGTTCTAACTGAAATGTAAATAAACTACTAAGCTACAGCGGAAGACTTATATCATCATATCGTGGCAATCCCAGCTATCCCATTACTCATCTCATACCTGCTCAATATCTGCTCACCATCCCCGAATGGATCACCGCAGGTTTACAAAACAACAACCGGGGTCAGTACTAATCACACAACTCAATGTATATATCAACAATAAGATAAACAGACAGCTTAACTGTCACACACACAACCACACCAATTCCAATCATCTCAATCACCGACTGTCCACTGGACCAGCCCTGCCAGTGGGGGACCGCAGCCGTACCCACCAAATCCCCGCTCCACATAGTGAGCGATAACCCTGTCCATTAATGTGCACATCCCTTCTGTGGCGGGTTCCACAGAAGGCGAAACTAGGGCGTGAAGCCACTCCCGCAAGTGACCCCACTCAGCCGAGGACACGCCTCGAGTACCATAGACAACAATCACAATCACAAGCACAACCGTCACAATACAATTACTATATCAAACAATCAATCTCAACACACCAACAATCATCTCATTATGGGACTAATACTGAGTAGGAAATCCTACCTGGAAAGCACACTATCAGACTGTCTCTACTGCTGTATCAAAAAGCTTCCTCTATGAAACCTCCTCCTATCATACAACATACAAATGCTACCAAATCACATACTACTGAAAACCCCCAAATCCCTATATTAGGGTTTAACCAAATCAAAGGAAAGACAACAAAAAGGGTACATAGATCTTACCCTCGACGCAAGGATCTCAACGGTATAACCAATGATGAGAACCGACCTTCCAAACTCCGGGAATCGCTAACAATGCGATTAGGATTAAGAACGTACTTGCTTTCTCTCTTAAACAGTAAATTAGGTTTTGAAAAAGTGTTTAGAATAATGACGACGAAGGTTATATATCTTAATCGCATAATTAACAAAACCCGAGAAAACTCCCCGTAAAACCGGCTACTCGATCGAGTACCCAATGTACTTGATCGAGTACACCCTTACTCGATCGAGTATCCCAGCTACTCGATCGAGTACCCAACAGGTCAGAAACTTTTCTAAAACGCAACTCACCCTTACTCGACAGAGTAAGGCCTACCCGATAGAGTACCCAAAGACTCATAAATACGGAGTATTACAAAGATAGCCTAAACTAGGGGCTTACCCTCCTCACAACGTGATGTCACTCGTCGAGTCTAGCCTCTATCACCGCCTCAGTAAAAGACGGAATCTCCATCAGCACCGTCGTACCATCTCGTCCTGGGTACTCAATTGTCTCAGGAAAAGATGGGGGCTCGATGCCCGCCACCCTGATCTCCTGCCAAGTCAAAATTATCATTTCCAAGCTGTATTCGAATTCATCATTTTAAATAGTCAAGAAGAAGGACCACGATCGGCCAGTACGCCAGGCTCCTCCGAACAAACTCCAAGTAATCGAGCTCGGGAAGGAAAAGAGCGTCGCCGCTCGCTCCTGCGAGGCCAGTCGTCCTCTCATCCTCTAAAGGCTCCCTAAAAATCGTCCATGGAGGATCGATGGGAACAACAAAAGCATCCCGGAGGCACTGTCGAGCCAATCGCTCACCTAGGTACCACACAGGTCTCATAGGCGTCGCCAGAAGCAGCCTACTCGAAATCGTAGGTCAGAGAACCTCGGTTACGAAGCCCGGAAATCATGTCATAGTCCTCCAAAGTAACCCCGACCTCTCCAAAACGCATATGGAAAGCCGAGGTTGTATCCCAGAAGCGATCTAAGAAAGCTCGAATCAGGCACATGTTGGCCCGAATCTTCTTCCCCTTGATCTCTCACCAGCCCCTCACTAAGGATCCGAAGGGCCCACGCTCAATAATCACCTTCTCCTCCTCCGACAGCTTCTCATAGGCCTCCATCATGGTCGTGTACCTAGAAAATGACCTCATATTCCCGGCCTCCTGCATTTTCAAAATTTCAGAAGCTTCTTACCTAAGTAAAGCAGATAATATAAAAAGTCGTAGTATGACGCAAACAAGATCAAAAGCTCACCATGCTTCTTGCCGCGCGGTTCGACAAGTGACTCTCTGCTGCCCAAATGAGATGTCGGTCATCCCATTTATCCACCCACTTAGGCGCAGGCACAAGCTGGCGCCCTCTCATCCTCACGTTGACCCTCTGGGCCGCCTCTTCCTCTCCCTCCATTTCCCCCATATGAACTACCATGGCCGCAAAGGGATCGACATCTACCTTTATAGCGTCTCGCCTGAAAGATCATAGAACCTAATTAGACTCTCTAACTAAAAACAAATTATCTCATAATATGTTCATTTAGTGATCTATGTAACATGCATGCAATTATAAAAGCATAAAATTAAAGATTAAGGAAAAACAATTTCCTTACATTGATATTTATGGTAATATGGGCACAATCGAGATCTCCTATCTTGATTGTTCTTGAGCTTAAAACAAAAGGACGATCCTCCTAGAAAAACTTTCAAAACGAAAGTCTCCTTCAAGTTGCACCCAAGAACAAATCACCCAAATAATCTTACAAATATTAACTAGATATTTGTAAAACATACCCTTGATAATATTTGTAATATTACTAACACTCTTAGTAATAATATTTTGATTACTAACTTCTTAGTAAATGATGTATAATAATTTTAGAGAGAAGATAGACAATTTTTGTTCACATGCAAAACAAGTGAGCTAGCATGTAGAAAAATGAACAAAAAATGGTGTAAATAGAGTAGGAAAACCGGTTGGGAGTAGGTGGAGTGAGGGAGTCAACTTGTTTTAATATTGTCCAATCTTTATCACATGCACAAAGATGTTATGACAACTTATGGAAGAAAAACCAAGTAATGTGTAATGATTATGATTATAATCATCCACTGCACTCCATTTACACGGTCCAATGTCCCATTTACTGGTCGATTTTGGTTCTTATATTTGTCGCACAAATACGTGTAAATTTTATTTAAACATCGTTTCATGTTTAAATATTTCCAATTAATTTCGTCCAGATCACTCCATAAATATACGTGTACTGCTACACATACTTACTAATATTAATCACATTAATCAATTAGTACAATTTTAGTGAATTAACAATTAATCAACTAAAACCCGTCTCCCAAAAATTATTATTCAATTATCACATAATTAAATAATAACTGCCGTACCTCGAGTTCGCAACTCGAAATCTATCTAAAATAATCGACTAACCTTTTAGTCTATAAATCAAGGGACTAAAAAAATTGTATCTTATACAATTAATTAGTTGTCAATTGGGGTTCGTTCCTTTAGGTGTGACCGAAAGGGGTCAGTTGATCACCGCCGTCTCACGACAATAACGTCAAACTCTAGTCAGCCAAGTGTTATCGATTTACATTAATCAACTGACGAGGATCAAATAATTAAATATCTGATGATATTCCTTTAATGAGATTTATTATGTAAACGCACTATTGTGGAGGACACTAACTCCAGCAATCTCCCACTTGTCCGACACAAGGTGTGCGCTACCAATTCTCTTGTCCGTTTTAATCTCCCACTCAACGCAAGGTGTCTTTCAGGTCGCACTTGCACATGAACATATCGCGAGTGGTTTTCTCGATCGGGAGTGTGACTACCTGACCGGAAAAATCTCTCACAGATTACTTCCGAGCGTGGCCACGCATTTGTAGTCATTAACTCCTCGAGTGGCCTTGAGATATAGTTACCCAACGTGGGTGGACAATTACTGTCTGCCCTATCTATCCTATTGCACAGTACAGATCACCACGACCTAGTAAATGCCCTTTGGCCTCCTTTTACGGCACGACCTAGAACAAAAACCAAAGTCACTCGAAAACTGCACTTGCTCAGATAATAGTCACCAGTCAAAAGAATCGACTCATAGGAACGTCTTAGAGATCCCTGCCACGACCAGGTGTCTATAATAGAACTTAGAGACTCTCTAAATGGTCACTGTTTGGCAAAGTGTCACACACTTTGCCTATGTAATCAGTACTAGTCATCACGTATGACCTTATGGTGTTGAACAACCATCAATCGACTTAGAATCTAGTCACTCCGAGACGTCACCTCATTAAGTGACTAGGGACAAAATACAATGTTGATCTTGTTCACTTGAATAGTGCTCAACATTGTCTCCACAACTTATTCAGATAAACAAGGTATTCAATGTTTTCAGTCAAACTGAATAATTGAGTTCTTAAAGAAACTCTAACAATGAATGCGATCATCACTTATGTAAATATCAATACTCTATCCAATATTTACATAACGATCTTTAGCAATTAAGGTATACTCCTCAATTCACATTGAGATGACATAACCATCATGTCTACCTTATGCCTACGGCTTTGGTTAGAGGATAAGCAACACTTGCATCACTCTAATTTCCATTGCTATTTTCCTTTGTTCTATGCAATCTTTTGATCACATAGAGCATTTCTAAGTACACGTCTAAATACGTTTTTAGACTCTGGTTCTAAAGCCACCCAAACACTCCCACTGTTTTCACAGTCTCTCGGGTGACGATATTCGGCTAACAGAACTACTCTAGTTCCATTAAATTGCGGATATCAACTGTCTCTTATACAACATCGGATGTTGTAATGTACTTAGCTTTCGTTCATGATTTATACGTAAAACACTTATACAAATCCTTCATATGACATCTTTTATGTATGACTCCTCATATATATGTATAACTTCTTATACATGTATAACTTCTTATACATTTTATTCTTTATGCACATAACACTTTTACATGCTAACCATTCCTTAACGAGGCCCATAACATCTTAAGCGTATGAATGTTTCCGTGTAATCCTTTTACACGAAATTCATAAATTCCTCCAAACTACAAGATTAAATCCTCAGTGCTTCTCAAGTACTCAAGGATGCTCTTGATAATCATCTAGTGACACTCACTAGGAAATGATTGGCAATGACTTCTCAATTTCTCAATATGATAAGTCCCGACGAAAGCAGCTTTTAGCATATTTAAATAGATCCTGCAGCGGAAGCATAAGAGATCATATTAATTGTTCAACAACTTGAACGAGTCAAGAATCTTATCACATAAGTCTCTTGACTATAATGCTAATATCCATAGAGATCTATCTCATTAGATCCGGATATTTAATATGCGCCATGCTACTCTCAAGTTTCACCCGAGAATATTTCTAGTCACTAATATGTCAAACACATATTTTAGACTAAGAAACTCACTTTAGCTCCCACTAAACGCCATGTATCATCATGGTATCTCGACACTCGAGTAATACCATTTTGATAAACCACATGATTGAACCCAAAGTTCCAACTCTTTGACGTATATAAGATCACAAAAGGGATATTTCAAGCATGCTAGGCTTCTTACATTGACAAGATCAACAAAACTTCTCCCAAGGAAAAAGTTTCGTTATTCTTTTGCCGAATCTCATCCTCATGAGACGCTATATTTCTAAGAACATACGAATTGATAAAGGCATTTGGGTTGTCACAAATTCTCTACAAACAACCCAAATTTTAAACATCTTATGTAACCTTACGACAAGATCAAGGTAACCTACGAAAGTACTCGCCCTAAATCAAGTCTCGAAAACATCTCATGTTTCCTTCCTTATCGCATCGTGTGCAAGGAGATCAATTCGAATTGCATGGTGACATGCCATCACATAGAGTTCATACTATAGAAAAGCCTTTGATGAGGGTTTAAGATTCGTCACTTTTGAAAAGTAACCCAATATTATCGAAAAATTATGTCCTTGTAACCACTGAGCCATAATAAAGAACGTCTTCTTGCATTATACTCAGTTTGTGGGTCCTGGACTTCCGTAAGTTCAAAATTTCTCCCACTCTGTCTTCCAGAAAATGAAAATCTTTCTGGAAAGACAGTATTATGAGCCACAAACTCTTTGTTCTCGTTTTGGAGGAGTAAAAACCAAGTTGTTCAATTTTGGATAACCCTCACAAATACACAAATTGGTTCTGAACATAAACATTTATGATCCCAAATGTATAAAAAGACAAGGTAGGGACTCTCCCTATCCATATCTCATATGGAGTCATTTAGGCTATTATAGTCGGGTTTTAAACTTTTAGTGAGAAAATAGCTTACAAAATTGCGAAAAACCTCAAACTATATCTCATAAAGTTCGGCTTATATACTTGACTACACCATACTCTATGGTGTCCCAAGGAGAAGGTATTATGTGAACTAGTTCACAATCTTTTTAGTGATTATCAAGGTCATTACTTGATATTACCCATTTGATCTTCAAAGTCATTACTTTGAAACTTCCGATCAACATCTTGATCTTGACGTGCTTTTGGTTTACTACTTCATTTTGAAAATATTCCACGTTTCAAAAATCATTTTTATGTCTTATTAAATAGATACGAGGTTTTCATATCTACTTAGCATTACGGTAAAAGTAACGAAGTATATATATATATATATATATATATATATATATATATATATATATATATATATATATATATATATATATATATATATATATATATATAACCAACTATCGGCCTTAAGCATCTGTATGTATATGGTCGTCAATCACCTCACTATTGTGTTTCTTTTCTGCAAAAGAAAAACATAATACATGCACATAAACTATAAGACTCACAATCAAATGGTTGTTCAATGTGCTTTTCGTTTACTCGTTTGAAACGAATTTACTTGAGGTTTGATCAATTGGGTTCACCAGATTAGAGACTTTAAAATCTACATGATAGTATAACATTTAGTTTTCGTGAAGAATGTAAAATTCCTCTAACTTAAGTGGTCTAAACCAACCACCAAGTTATCATAGGAGTAGGTACAACATTTTGTTTTAAATCACATGAGTGATGCTTTCTATGTATAAACATAGATAATTACATTCTTTTAAAACCAAATTTAGGTACATTTGTCCTTATCGAAATCATTGCTACTCTAGCTCTATTTTGATACAAAAATGTCCTATGTTAGACGTCTTACGTTTTGCCAATTCATGTGAACTTCTTTACAAAGAAATGACTCGTACTTGGTATCTCATACCAAGATAGTGGAACTAGCGTATCCATTGAGTAGATGTCTCTTTCAACTTTGTTCTATCGCATACATCTAGGGTTGATTCTTCTTAACTCCCAATCACTTTCACATTCCTCTTTGCTTCAATCAAGCAAAAATGAATCTCATGAAGACCTCTCTTCATGTCATTCATGATATTTTATACACTTAGTAAAAGTGAATTACAATAAAGTGAGTGCAACATGTGGCAAAATCACAACTTCTTGCGAAATTGGACTACCTAACCGTTCAATGGTTATCATATGCCTAAACTCTTTAGCGCATAAACAATCGATTTGGCCTTTCTCAAAGTGAGCCATTTGACGGTATCATATTGGTGTATTATAAGTGTTTTTGAAAACTCTTTTTCCAAACTTTTGAATTACACTTGAGTAATTAAAACTAATATGTCATCATCATGACAGAGGTGTCACTTACGAAATCAAGACTCTCTTGATAAAATGTGACTTCCTTTTAAACTCGTAATATGAGTTTGCAACATGAAACCCCTTTTTAATATGTATGGACGTTAATTAAGTTGTATAATAACCGCAAAAATCGTTGTAAGCTTATGTAGGTGAATTAGTAAATCATGTTACCAATCAATGCTACCGAATTCTTTCAAAAAAACGGCTTTCTATGCAAGAACGAAACACGTATAATAATAAATAGAGGATGAAAGGAGGATGAAGTGCGCGATGTCATAGTATATACATTAATGGAAAAGAACGAAAGATAGGAAAAATTAACATTCAATGTTTTAAAATTACTTGTGAAAACATGTTCAACAAGTTTTAACATTTATAAAATGATCTCCCACTAAATTATATAAATAATTCCAAGATCCATCTTTAGACAAAAATAGGCATCGCTTGGGCGAAACATCCCATAATTGTGTAAATTCGGTAAGTCAACGGTTGACTAATTCTACCTCTAGAACTCTTGGTTGACGGATTTCCTCAAATCCATCTACTAGCCCCGGAATAAAAGACTGTCTTATAGCCCGTTGAGTCCAACCAACTTTGGCACGTGATAACCGTTTACCACCCTACTTACCCGAGGTAAAAAGAAAACACCCCGTTTGGGCGAGCGTGGCTCTAATGAACAAGGGATTCGTAGGTGTTACTAATTGGTAAGGCTAATCTCAATTTTAGTTATGTGAGAAATCTTGTCAATTTAGTCATAAATTCCCTATAAGTGAACTAAGTCGGTGAATGTAAATGATGTGAATTGACAATCGCGAAGATAAAATGCATGTGAATTGCGATTTTGGCATGCGCAAAAATAAAACAAGTAAACAAGTAAGCATATGAATAAATCCTAGTATGGGCACCTAGTTAATAAAAACTAGTCTAATACATTTCGGAAACCAACTCCTTGGGCCCTTGCCTCTTCATTCCAAAAGTGGCTTCTTCTTGTGGGATTTGGAACAGCTTCCAAAAATAGACTCCGTCTCGATGTAATCCGTCTTTTGGAAACGCCGGTAAGAATAACTATTACAATTGAATTACATAGCTATTCCTGTTATACATTAATTAATAAAATAAATAAAACTATTAATTAATTACAAACCGACGATACGAGATCGTATTTAATTACAAACAAATCGATATTCCCATTTATTTCGGGTAATAACGATTAAAATAAACCAGGCCATACTAGGTACAACAAGATAAATACTTTAAATAAATGACAATCATTCATTCAACTTAAATAAATATGCTTAAAAACTGTAAAAATATGCAAAATCGCCCTATCAATCAATCGTTAGTATCCATCCCGGTTTTTGTGGATTTAATCGATTTTTAACTTGTAAAAATCAATAATCAACTCTTAAATCTCATTTAAGTCCAAACTAATTGTCTAAACTGTTTTGGACCTCAAAATTAGTCCTCACTAATTTTATGATGAATAATCAGTTTGATTTGGTGATATTTTGCTAATTTAATCAGTAAAAACATAATATTTAAGTAAAAATTCAAAATAATTGAAAAATTACCCAAAAATTCAAAATAATTCTGAGTATTCTGGAACACTCCCAAGAACACCAACATATCCGAAAAATTGCCCCAAAAATCCGGATAAAATTTATGAAAAAAAAAGATCAATATTTATCGATTTTTAACCACTAAAACCAATAAACATCAAAACAAGGTGAAATCACATTTTAAATTTCACTTTTAACTTTTAAATAATATTTTTAAATGTACATAAATTTATCATGGGCAGTAACAAATATTTCGAAATTATGATTAATTTATTTCACTTTTATCGACTTTTATCTCATAAAATCAATAAACATGTAAAACTTCAAACCAACCTTCAACATTTTGCATACAATCATTATAAAACATGCATGAAACACCATAATAATTCCATGACCCGAATCATCATTTAACTATTTTTAGTCAATTTATAACTAAAATACGGCATTTTAACTCGGTTTTCTACCAAAAATCATTAAAAATAGCAAAATAACTTCATAAATCACCAAACTTTACCACAAATCTTTTGATATCAGTAGGTGTGCATGACCCAAAAATTTTGTGCTAAAACCTCTTCTAACACAATTTTTGAGTTTTTATAAATTATCTCATAATTTATTAATATGCTTAACATCAACATGCAAATTACAAGCCTAAGCTCTGATACCACTTGAAAGATCATAGAACCTAATTATACTCTCTAATTAAAACAAATTATCTCATAATATGTTTATTTAGTGATCTATGTAACATGCATGCAAATATAAAAGCATAAAATTAAAGATTAAGGAAAAATAATTTCCTTACATTGATATTTATGGTAATATGGGCACAATCAAGATCTCCTATCTTGATTGTTCTTGAGCTTAAAACAAAAGGATGATCCTCCTAGAAAAACTTTCAAAAAGAAAGTCTCCTCCAAGTTGCACCCAAGAACAAATCACCCAAATAATCTTACAAATATTAACTAGATATTTGTAAAACTTACCCTTAATAATATTTGTAATATTACTAATACTCTTAGTAATAATATTTTGATTACTAACTTCTTAGTAAATGATGTATAATAATTTTAGAGAGAAGATAGACAAAGTTTGTTCACATGCAAAACAAGTGAGCTAGCATGTAGAAAAATGAACAAAAATTGGAGTAAATAGAGTAGGAAAACCAGTTGGGAGTAGGTGGACTGAGGGAGTCAACTTGTTTTAATATTGTCCAATCTTTATCACATGCACAAAGATGTTATGACAACTTAAGGAAGAAAAAACAAGTAAAGCGTAATGATTATGATTATAATCATCCACTACACTCCATTTACACGGTCCAATGTCCCATTTACGAGTCGATTTTGGTTCTTATATTTGTCGCACAAATACGTGTAAATTTTATTTAAACATCGTTTCATGTTTAAATATTTCCAATTAATTTCGTCCAAATCACTCCATAAATATACGTGTACTGCTACACATATTATTTATGTATTAATATTAATCACATTTATCAATTAGTACAATTTTAGTGAATTAACAATTAATTAACTAAAACCCGTCTCCCAAAATTTATTATTCAATTATCACATAATTAAATAATAATTGTCGTGCCTCGAGTTCGCAACTCGAAATCTCTCTAAAATAATCGACTAACCTTTTAGTCCATAAATCAAGGGAGTAAATAAATTGTATCTCATACAATTAATTAGTTGTCAATTGGGGTACGTTCCTTTAGGTGTGACCGAAAGGGGTCAGTTGATCACCGCCGTCTCACGACAATAACGTCAAACTCTAGTCAGCCAAGTGTTATCGATTTACGTTAATCAACTGACGAGGATCAAATAATTAAATATCTGATGATATTCCTTTAATGAGATTTATTATGTAAACGCACTATTGTGGAGGACACTAACTCCAACATCGCCCTGACGTGGAAGGTACGTCCTCTGCAAAAAAAAAAAAAAAAAAAGGCAAAATCAAAGCATTTAGAGGCCATTTTAAGCCGTTTTCGAGCCATTTTTCTGCCCTACCGTTAAGCAAGTCGACAAAAGTAGTAAAATTGTGTTCCTACGTATTTAAACTAAGCTTAGTCCTGGCTACGAGCCGAATTTTCGGCAGCATTTCGCTACTATGGCCAAAACCCATGCAAAAAGTGTCCCAGAAGACCTGACACAAATCAAAATTTCGACATGAGAGGAAGTTTACCCATCATCCAAGGATTCCAAAACATCATGTTTTATCACAAATCGACTAGTTTAAGGTCATTTTTGAGCTCCTTGAAGAGGTTTAGCAAAGATCGTCTTATTTTGGTCTCATTTCATCAAAATTCAACGAAAATTCAAAATGAATATATGGTTATGCTCTTAGCATATTCAATTACACATTTCTAATGTCAATTTCAAGGGACAAATTCATTTGGGACGGAACCCCCGAATTTCGATCGTTTTGGGCATAAAAATCCTAATGTTTCTATCCAATTCAAGCTACAAATGCAATTTAAAGTAAAGATGAGACACATACCTGGATTTGTCATGATTAGTGGCGGATTTTGATCGATTTTTTGTGAAATTTGGTTGGGTATGCGGGTTTTGTCGAAAGGAAGAAGAGGAAGAAGAAAAGTTGGGTTTAAATGAATAAGAACTCGCGCTGAGTTCTATTTTACTCAGGCACGAACAAACTCGGGAGAAATGCAGTGGTTGTTGCGCCTCTTCCCCAGGCCTGTTCCCTGCTGCGCCTCTTCTCCAGCAGGTTTCACAGCGACTTTCCTTTAGTTTGTTGCAAGTCCGTTATTTGCGAGTCCAAACCCCATATTTTTTTTCCAATTTTGGATATTTCCTTTAGTGCTACGGGTACTTTTACTCCATATATTTCCTACGGGTATATTCTTTCACCCAATTGGTCTATATTCTCCTCAGCGGTTGCAATATTTTATTCCCCAGCGAGAGTTCGTTACCGCTATACAGACCATGTATTTCTTTAAATACGAGTTCGATGCAAAATAATTATCCACGATTCTCGGAAAGTCTCGTTCTGTAACACCCCCTTCTTACCCGGCCAAGGTAATTAAGAAATGTTACCGTCTCGATTTCTCGAGGCAGTGAAATCGGAATTACAATTAAGAAACTTTCTTAAATAAATAACAAGTTTAGTTATTAGAAATATAAACTAATGAATAAATGAAATACAACTCGCCTATGACTAAGGATGGCAGTGGGTCGAGGACCCAACCCAGACCCTGAGAGTCGAACCCTAATGGGTCGGGTATGAGTCTCATTTTTTCAGACCCAATGGGTATGGGGCGGGTATGGGTCTTAAGAAAATATTTCGAGTCTGGGTCCGGGTCTAAGTTATGAGACTCATACCCGACCCTTAGACCCTTTATTAAATAATAATAATAATAATAATAATAATAATAATAATAATAATAATAATAATAATAATAATAATAATAATAATAATAATAATAATAATAATAATAATAATAATAATAATAATAATAATAATAATAATAATAATAATAATAATAATCATAATAATAATAATAATAATAATAATAATAATAATAATACTCAAAATCACACCTTTTCTGAATTCATACTGGCAGACCGTAGAAACAAAGTAACTAAAGTCTCTTTCTCTTTCCCCATCCCATAAAGTGATAAAACCCAACCAAACTCTTTTAACAATACCACCACTCCACCACTTATACAAGGAAACCACCACCACAGCATTGATACACGACTGGCAACCACCTCTCTAATAGGCGGCGACCGACAACCACCATTAACGGCAGCCAGCGACGGTCAGATGGAGACGGCTATCAAGTACGATATTGATTTTAGGGTTCCGATGTAACACCCCCTCATACCAAGGTACCTTACCAAGTACTACCCTAGCATGAAAGGCTGTTACCATCTCGGTTGCCCGAGGTAAGTATATATCAAAAGCAACAATCCGCAAACACATCTATTAAAGTATACAGAGTTAGCGATTACATTATCTCGGATCAACTCGAAATAAAAGTACAAGGTCTCAATACAAAAGAAATCTAAGACATCTAAACTCATAAAAGCGGAAGCTAGACTTGACGTGATGACTTCCCAGGACTGTCCCATAGCTAAACATCTGCATTACCTGTCATAATCTGCTCACCATCCCCGAATGGATCACCGCAGGTTTTACAAACAAAAACACAGGGTCAGTACCGTTCAATCAAGATAAGACAAACAAGTAATGTAACCGGCTGATCATCCTCCATAGTAACCGACTACACACCGAAGTGTGTAGCCCTGCCAGAATACCCATCGCAACAGGTAATCCACTCCGCCAGTGGGTGACCGCAGCCCATCCCCACCAAGTCCAGCTCATCAACGAGCGACTAACAATCCTTGTCCCTTAATGTGCACATCCACTCCCGTGACGGGTTCCTCGGAGGGCGAACTAGGGTGTGAAGCCACTCCCGCAAGTGACTCCACCACAATCACACACACACTACAGCATCACAGCTGTCACAACACCATAACCGTCACAACACAACCACACCAACACCGTCACCACAACACCCATCCTCCGATGATCAGTAGATAACAACAATTATAAAACATAAGCAATCTTAATCAATTAACAGTACTAAGTAGGAGAAACCCTACCTTTTCACAATCCGCTAAACTGCAATCAATCATACAAATGCATACAAATACCACATCGTCACCTACAACAATCGTAATCAACAATCAACACATATATGATGAGCAAACCCTAAACTCCCAAATTAATCTAAACTAGGGTTTGCTAACTTATAAGAACAACAATAGATCAATAAAGATAAGACACTTACTATGACGACTGACTTGGAATATGGTCCTAGAACCCACAATCGATGATATTTGCCTTGGAATTGATGAAGATGATTAGAGAGGAAGAAACGTAGTTGATGTTTTGGAAGAAAATGCCTTTAGAAACTGACAAACGATTATATAAATAATCTCTAATCATTTTAATCAAAACCGCGGAAATAATACCTGATAGACCGGATACTCGGTCGAGTATAGTGTATACTCGACCGCGTACCCTTTACTCGGTCAAGTATTCAGCATACTCGGCCGAGTGTTCCTGGGCAGTAGCCAAACAGGCTACACGACACACTCTACTCGACCGAGTAGGCGATACTCGGTCGAGTACTAGCCTATAAAACCGTAGTATTACAGTCTTCCCTCCTTAAAAAGAACTTCGTCCCCGAAGTTCCAACCCAACCTATAAAACCTGGACACCTAAGACTAAGTCCGCCAACCACGCTTACTTCCACAACACGGCTCATGATAACATCTCAACTACAACATAGCCTCCTAATACTGACTCCATAATGTTGCGAACTCTGTCTCACTTCTATAACACTCACTAGCAACTCAATTACCAAGACAATCCACCGGACAAGATCAACCATCAAGGCGGAATGTTACATTCTACCACCCTTAAAACGAACTTCGTCCTCGAAGTTTACTCACACACATAACCATCATCACACAATCCGTTAACACAATCGAAGTTTACTCAACCTCCTAAACATCATACTGCTACGAGCACGGCCATTACCTGTAATAAAATCAACCATAACACGAATCCATCCTTTACCATACACCAACACTCGAACTTCCACTTATACTATAACATGTACAACCATCAAACTCTCTTTATCGCATCCTACTCCTCTTAATACAAATGTTACGTCCTCGTAACTCACTAATACTAGGTCCACTGCCATACCTCTGATAAACCTCATTATCAACGCATGTCAACGATAAACCACTATAACCTCAAGACCTACAACCATTCCTATATCCAGGGCTCTCTTTCTCTCACAGTTCTCGTGCCTCCAATTATTCTGTATTCCCATAACATATATCATAAAATCCTCGGTATAACCACCACTCAATTTCTTCCACATTACCGCAAAACAACATACTTCCATATACCTATACACTGATCTCACGATCTTAGCTCACAATCCACAATTGTTACACATACTCACATTAACTTATCAAGTTCATCTCTTTTATTACCACAAAACTCACCCTTGACTCGACATGATACTAAGTCCCAAAACTCCGTACTCGCAGTCCCAAGAAAAGGTGTTAAACTACACGTAGTTCCAGTTCAATACCACACATGCTCCACAATTCTCTTGCCACTACTATGTCCACCAATGCCTTATCTAAAACAAGATCAAAAGTACTCCAACAACCTCTCACCACTGTGCCCCATTAACAGAATATTACTATGCCATGATAACAATAACACCATACCCAACTCTCTCTCATATCATACTCTATACAAACCAATAGGAACATACCCATACCGACAATGGTAAGAAACATCGAGAAATAACACAACGGTCTATATGCTGCGACCGACACTGACAAGAAATAGCAGTAAACAAACAACGATCTATGACAACACGAAAATACTCGTATCACAACACGAATTACCGTTCACAGTGCACAAAAACCACATCGATAGCCATCACAACTTTTACAAACTCATAACACTGACTCAGCACAACTTCCTTGACCACAAGACTTTCTTAAAGCTGCTCTACCAGATTACGACGCAACATAATAGACGGGATCACAAATACCAGCTTATGAATATTATCCATACTATGACTCTTGAGGCCGGCACCTCACACCATTACTTACATATATTATACATACACATATAAGTATAATATAAGACGTGGAACACACATATAACGACTCGTAACTATCACACCACACCATTACTCGTGAGGTCAGGACCTCACACAAAGTTTTACACACCTCACGGACCCATAATCGAATCTAACTAGCCAATCTTGATCACGTAAGTTACCACTTGACATTGAATACCTCTTATCCAGACTTAACTCAGGTGCCTTTCATAACATATCCTCTCCTACACACAATTATCACCCCTCCGACAAATGTAGCCATAACATCAGTACCCAACTTTGAGCGAACACCTCATATATCCACATCTTATACTTCCTCAAAACCAAACATACTTATCACCTCCACACCTCATTAGAACAACTAACTTCCCTAAACTAACATCATCCTCAACCACTAGTGACAAGACTATGACACCAACATCCTCCATGTGACTACTCTCTTACTATCACTTCTTAATATAACAATCTGTTTCCTCTCTTTGGTTATCATCCCAATTACCGAACATCCAATCCATCAACAAAATCTACCTCAACATTATTCCCAATTCTATCCTTTATCATATCGTTACCTAACTCTACATCAAAATCTCAGATCGTGCAAACTCTCTACAAGCTTCTCATTCCATTAATACCACGAAATTCACGGCTAACATGTCGTCCTACTCTCCTATATAACCACTAACTCACACCCTCTAGTGAGGCTATAGTACATTTCCTTACTTTCCTACCTTCATGCTCCTTAACTCCGGTCAACATTCTCTCAACTTACTTCCATCCTTATTTCCCCCTTTTTACTCAATAATACCAATTAATAATACATCTCCTTTCTCTTTCTACCTAACTCTTTAGTAATTTGTTTATTTTTCCATAGCTCCACAACTCTAATTCCCTTAATTCCTATCAATATCTTATCATTCTTCTTATCATTTATCCTCTCTCATCTTGCTTCTCACTCCCCTTGTCACCATCAAGTCCACACACTATCAGTTACTCTTCAATTAGTCGTATCTCCCTTTTATATCTCTACAAAACCAAAAATTTACCTCAGTACCGTTAATTTCCCAAAGAATTACACATTAGGCTCACCCCTTGATATTCCAAATTCCCAAACACAGTCACTATATACAAATCTACGTTGCGACATAACTCCATCTACGTTCACTATATACCCCTCTACTTCATCCCTCTAAAGCAACCTTTCATTACATATATCCTTAAGCAACACAATCCTAACCGTCTCCTTTCCGTAAATCCTTTCACATCCCAATTTGCCACTATTCGCATCCCTCGTCTCGATCCTCACATTTCATTACCCTTATATCACTCTTTCCCATAAACACTGACTTTTATATTACTCAACACACGACTATATCACTCACCATATCTCACCAACATGTTCCTTACCTTGATTAGCTCATCATTCCTCCCTTTCCTTTTTCCACTATCCCTCACAATCATATTAACAAATGTCTTCCTTACCCAATACATGTCCTGCACAAGCCGGAATTCTCCTTGTTATAGCCTTTGGTAACTTACGTATCCAGACCGTCACATGTATAAAAGAACGCTGTAAGACCCAAAACATACATGTGTATTTACGCTACGACTCAAAACAATGTAAGAACATAGCTACCGACTCAAAATAAAGGTAAGAACATAGCCACCGACTCAAAATAAAGCTAAGAATATAGCCACCGACTCAAAACGGTCGCCCACTGAGGTACTCGATCGAGTACGTGGCATACTAGGCCGAGTACAGGGTACTCGGTCGAGTAATGAGACTACTCGGCCGAGTTAATGACTCCAGAAGCTAAACAGTATTATCACAGAGAGATTACTCGGCCGAATATGGAATACTTGGTTGAGTATAAAAGATACTCGGCCGACTAGGGACTACTCGGCCGAGTATCGGCGCAGTTCTCAGCACCGTCCAATTTTCGTAAAACAGTCATATCTCACTCGTTATTTGGTCGTTTTGGGCGTGTGACCTATCATTATAATCGTAAGAAGACAAGATATTACCTCCAATTAGAATTACAGCGATATCATTTCTAGAACTCGACTTATGAAAGTTTTAAGACAACCCTTCCATAATCGGTTTTCATACAAATCAAATGTTTCTCAACCAAAACAATTTGAACATGCATAAGGCAACAACAACAACTCATTACTTCAAGAAACCAGTACATAGATGCACTTTTATCATACTCACATGAAAATTAAACACGACATAAACTTACGATAACATACTTAAGCATGCAATTCTATATACTATGCACCGCTACCCAAAGTCAAGCATATTACGTCATAAATCTGAAAGCCACATAGTAAACACGTAACATGCCAATACTTTTCATGCCAAAACTGTTTCAACTGATTTCACACAACAATTCTATCATGCCTTTCCACCACTTTCACAATGTCCTTCACAGAGTTTCACACATTACACCTTCTACCACATGTTCCAAGCATTCAATTTCGACATACAACACGCATGAATCAATTAAACACACAACACAGTTCCCCCCGTGACCGGTTTGAGTCTGTGAGGTCCATAGTGCAACTCTGGGACGTCTCCCAAGTCTTTGCGGTAGCTCAAAACAACTCTCCCCGGGTTCATTTTATTTAGACTTCCTAAGTTCACTGATTTCATTTGTTTCAGGTGCCGGAATTGTCGGCTCTGATACCACTTTGTAACACCCCCTCATACCAAGGTACTTTACCAAGGACTACCCCAGCATGAAAGGCAGTTACCATCTCGGTTGCCCAAGGTAAGTATATATAAAAAGCAACAATCCGCAAACACATCTATTAAAGTATACAGAATTAGCGATTACATTATCTCAGATCAACTCGAAATAAAAGTACAAGGTCTCAATACAAAAGAAATATAAGACATCTAAACTCATAATAGCGGAAGCTAGACTTGACGTGATGACTCCCCATGACTGTCCCATAGCTAAACATCTGCATTACCTGTCATAATCTGCTCACCATCCCCGAATGGATCACCGCAAGTTTTACAAACAACAACACGGGGTCAGTACCGTTTAATCAAGATAAGACAAACAAGTAATGTAACCGGCTGATCATCCTCCATAGTAACCGACTAAACACTGAAGTGTGTAGCCCTGCCAGATTACCCATCGCAATAGGTAATCCACTCCGCCAGTGGGTGACCGCAGCCCATCCCCACCAAGTCCAGCTCATCAACGAGCGACTAACAATCCCTGTCCCTTAATGTGCACATCCCCTCCCGTGACGGGTTCCAGGGAGGGCGAACTAGGGTGTGAAGCCACTCCCGCAAGTGACTCTACCACAATCACACACACTACAACATCACAGCTATCACAACACCACAACCGTCACAACACAACCACACCAACACCGTCACCGTCACCACAACACCCATCCTTTGATGCTCAGCAGATAACAACAATTATGAAACATATACAATCTTAATCAATTAACA